>NC_133449.1:266232018-268632018 GCF_048565385.1 Saimiri boliviensis | reverse complement strand
CCACTTATATTGTTCCTTACGCAGAAATCCAGGAGACTAAAATTTAATGCATTACTTAATGCATTTGATTTACGTGTGTGTACTCACACATCATGGGACCAGAGTACCACCCTAAGCTAATTTACTATTAAGGTTTCTCTTGTAATAAGTAATTACTTTCTAAAAAATTCAACTCTGGGAAGTAACAATTGTTACTGTGTTCATGGCTCTGGAAATGGGTATGTTATATTAAATTAGTCACTGAGTATTAATTCAATGTGCAGCTAAGTGGAAAGTTTGATTGAATACGTTGTCTTGAGGATTTTCTTTGGTAGGGGAATAGAGAGTGGTTGGGCAGAGGTCAGCCTCTTCCTAGGTGTTTGTTTTTCAAAGGTTAGCCCTTCTAACACCATTTCTAAATCATCTGGAATTCTAATTAAAACCCTAGACTGATCCCTGACCTAAAAAAATCAAGGGAGGAGAGGAAGTCTAGAATATATATGTTTTAACAAGCTCCTTAAGTGATTTCTTCCACTCATGGAAGTTAGAAAACTACTGTTTCATGTGAGAAATACAGATATCTTGATAGAATATTTAAAAATTTAAAGTTAATTATTTAATATATAAGGTAGTTACATATTAAATAGATATTTATATATAAATATTCTATATTTAAATATCCCAATGTGAATTGGTATATTGGCATATTTAATCTCTGTTGATTTGGAATAATGCCTGCTACATACATTCTAGTCCACAAATTCTAAAGGGAAAACATTTTACTTTTGTGAGTACATTTGAATTTCATATGCCTAATTTTTCCTAGCTGTTATTAGTGCTCATTTCTCTAAGCTGATGGCTACAATCAGAGCACAGCTTCTTACCTAAGCCACTAAATCATTATCTTTGCTGGAACTGGAAATAGGGCTTATTTTCCTTCCTACTGGGCTTTAGCCTCAAATTGTCACTTATTTCTGGAAATTTAAGTCACTCTCTTTCAAAGAAAATACTCTACAACTTTTCCTATTAGGTAATGTTTGGAAACCAGTGTTTCTCAAACTTCAGTGTGCATCAGAAAAATCTCGGCTTGTTGGGTCTGCGGGTTTTCTGATTCAGTTAGCCTGGGCTGGGATAGGTGACCTGCCCTTTGGGCATTTGCCCCAGTGGATGCTGGTGCAAGGACCACTCTTCAATCTCCACTTGGGCAGTCCCAGCTTCTCATGTTGTGGTTATTCTTCTGCTGTAATCATAATGAAGATAATTTAATTGCCTAGGAAAGATTATAACAAATCAGTCTCAGACTGATGAAGAATGCAGACAAGTTGATGTCATCCAAGTGTTGTATCCAGATGAACAGAAATTCCAGGGCTGGGCAGCTGTGTGGGCTGAGCCTGTAGACATGCTTTAGTGACCTGTGGAGGGGAGATGAAGGTGTCCTTCTCACTGCCCCATTGTTCACCATCATTGCTCACCTGCCGACGAGACTTGCCGAGGGCAGTGAAATAGAACCAACTTTTACATAGGGGCTTTAGAGTTTCATACTTGTGCTTATTCCCGACAACAACCCTATGGGGATAGCATTATTATTATTACCCGGTTAAAGAATCTGAAGATCAAAGAGGTGGCTTGCCCAAGATCACATTGTGAAGAAGTCATGCATCATGATGTCACTATGATCACATTATGGTCAGTCAGCCTCTCTCTCTCTGGGGAAGGTTGCTGAAGCTGGGGAACCTCATCCCATAGACTGGGCAGCTCCCAGGATGTCCTGGGGCAGTTTCTGAGGGCAGAGACAGCCCCACCCCTAACACTTTCAGTCCTCCCAAGGGGCCAGGCAAACCTCTCTGGGAGCTGTCCAGCACGGGGTCCACATTCTGATGAAGATCCATCAAATGGCTGATGAAATCTCTGAGGCTCTGTACGGAGAGGACACTTACAGAGCTCCTCATAGGGACCTTGGAAATTAGCCAGTGTGTTCATCTGTTTGCATTACTATAAAGGAATACTTGAGGCTGGGAAATTTATGAAGAGAAGAGGTTGAATTGGCTCATGGTTCTGCAGGTGTACAAGAAGTATGGAGCCAGCATCTGCTTGTGGTTAGAGCCTCAAGAAGTTTACAATCATGATGAAAGGCAAATGAGGAGCAGGGCATCACATGGAGAGAGTGGGAGCAAGAGAGCATAGGCAGGGGGTGGTGGGGTAAGGGGGGAGGTCCCAGAGTTTTAACCAACCAGATCTCATGTGAACTAACTAATTGAACAAGAACTCACTCATCGCCAAGGGGATGGTGCCAGACCATTCATGAAGGACCCACCTCCATGATCCAATCACCTCCTACCAGGCTCCACCTCCAACGCTGAGAATCACATTTCAACAGGAGATTTGGAGGGGACAAACATCCAAACCATATTAGACAGAGTGAACTCACCCTGGAGCTAAGGAGGATTAAACCTCAGGGCTATTTCTCCAGGAGCATCCCAGCAATATGTTTGTGTGCTACTGCCTTGTCTTATATTCGTGATTCTGTGTATTTTTTCTTTAAAGAGGTTGCCCCAAATTGTCTCAGTCCCAGGCCCCATATCCTGGATTTGCCCCTGGATAAGCTCTGCAGGTCTCAAGGACAGTCTTGGGAGCAGAAATCCAAACTGCTATTCAGCCTCCCTTCCAGTAAGGCATCTGATCACTTCCGCTTATACTCTGATTTAATCTAATCCGAAGGAGCACAGAAGCCGAGAAGTCATAGTAATAACCAGAGAAAGAGCTATTTGAATTGCTGAGGAAGTATCCATTCAGATTCCTGTTTCCCTCGGGAGCTGAATGCCACCCAGAATAAAACAGCAGTAATATTAGGAAGTGCTTAGTAAATATCAGCTGTTAAATCTCAGAAACCACTACCCAAAAATGTTTTTTTTTTTTTTATCCAAAAGGTGTTTTGGAAAAGCCTCACAGTCTCTCTGACTTTCCCCACAACTGAGTCTCCCAAAGATGAAGTTGAAATTTCCTTGTATTCCTAAGATCCAGACCCACCAAAAGGACCAATTGTATTTTTCTTTCCCTCTATGTAAGACAAAGAATACAATCACACCTGGACAGACCCTTTAACAAGATAATATACAAGTTCATCTCTGTTCCTGAATCAATTTATTCTCCCTAGTAATCTGTTATTGCTCCCCGCAGCTACATAATTCCTCTTGTTTCCCCTCTCATAACCTGTTTTGCCAAGATGGCCTATGAGCTTCTGAACACTGTTGAGGGGTGGGTGATCACTCTGTGGTTCGACCTGTGTACATGTTAATAACATTTGTGTGCCTTGTCTCCGGTTAATCTGACTGGTGTGAGATGATTTTTCAGTGAAGGTTAAGAGGGCAAACAAGAAGTCTCCCTTGGCCCTACAAAACCACCCTCACAGAAACAGTGGTAACATATGAGGTAGGTATATATCCATTTTAAAGCGTGGAAATGGGCACAGAGTGCTTAAGCCTATACAGCAACAGAACTAGAATTCCAAACAAGGTAGTCTGAGTTCAGCACCCAATTCTTAACTGGTAAGCTAGTCTTGCTTCACCTGTTACCACTCCTTCTCACTTCCTGCCCTGTCCCCAGCTACACAATCTCACCATTGGACAATCAGGACCAAATCCTCATAACCTGAGGGCTAATGTCCAAAACTTCTAGACCAAGAGCAGCAAAAATCTTCGATTGGACATTCTGTCAGTCCTTCAGAATGACAGCAGAGCCATTTACTAACGAGGCTGAGGAAATAACTTGGTGTTACTCAGACAGATGACAAAGGTGTCCTTTGGAGCTCATGGCTTGGGGGAAGTCAGCATGTTCCAGGCTTTCCAGATCCTTCTGGGGTTGAATTTTAGTCTGAAAGCTGCCAAGGGTCACCAACATATCAGGGAGCAAACAAAAATGGGTGAATGTTCTCTTGTCTTCAAGCTGTAACCAGTTAATCAGTGTGAATGGATGAAGCTCATGCTTGGTTCTTAGGGAGCCTCTGAGCTCAGGTTGCTGGCAGTTTCCCCTTCTCAGGAGAGGAGAGGGCAGGGAAAGAGAGGATGGTAGGGCCTCTCCTCACCTGGGATGAAAATGTGGCCTCGGAATGACACCTGATCCTCATAACCAGGCATTCACAGGTGCAGGAAGGCAGCCTTGTGACGGAGTGCAGGAGGCCCTGCTGTGAGCGTTGGAGGGGCCTCGGGGAACAGCCTTCACTGTCTTTTTTTCTCAGTGACAAGTCACAGGACCTGAAATCCCTCCAGAAAGCATTTTTCTTTTCTGTTAAATAAATATTTTCAGCCTCCAATTGTTACCTATAAGGCACCACTTTAAGACCCTGCAAGTACGCCTTTTCTTTGCAGAAATGGGAACCCAGAATGGAACCTGGTCCATAAATCATGGGGACACACCAGGAGCCATCAGCCATGAGCTTGTTTGTAGTGCGCCTGACTGGTGCAGCAGCTGCTAGGGTTAGAGGTGCAGGTGGTGACTAAGAAACAGCAAAACTGATGAGTAAGGGGAGGAAAGCTGTAGCGAGGATCCTTCTAGTGCTGGAACTTCAAGATAGGAGGCAACAAATTCTAGGTATGCTCTGGATGATTCAGTAAGACCATGAAAACTCATATATCAACATTTGGGTAAGACTTTTTCTTCCTTTTTCTTTCCTTTCTTCCATCCTTCCTTTTTGTGGTAGGCAGTGTTAACCTTCACCACATTAAATTTAACATTAAGTTTAATAGAGTAAAAAATGACTTATGAATAGGGCAGCCTCCTGAGCCAGAATAGGCTCAGAGATTCCAGTGCAGCCACAGGGTAGAAGGAAGACAGTAAAAGGAAAGTTGCATACAGAAAACAGAGGCAGGGACAGAAACAGCTGGGTAGGTAACAGCTTGGAGTCTACCTTATTTGAACATGATTGGATCAGTTGGCCCTCTTAGGTTGGCCAAAACTTGGTGATGGGCTCAAGAGTAGGTTACAGTCTGTTTACACTTCCATTTAGATTGCAGTTCACTATGTACAGAGAAACAGGCTGAACTTAAAACATAGAAGAAGACAACTTTAGGCTAAACAGCAGAATAGTGGTCCAGGCGCAGTGGCTGAGTTAACAGCAGGATAGTGGGCCAGGTGTGGTGGCTCACACCAGCAATCCTAGCACTTTGGGAGGCCCAGGAGTTTGAGACCAGCCTGGGCAACATGGTGAAACCCCATCTCTACCTGCAAACAAACAAAAAAAATTAGCTGGACATAGTGAGACTACTCAGGAGGCTGAGGTGAGAGAATCACTTGACCGTGGGAGGCAGAGGTTGCAATGAGCTGAGATCGCGCCTTTGCACTCCAGCCTAAGTGACAGAGTGAGACAGTCTCAAAAAACAACAACAACTAGCAGAGCATTGATTCCCTAAAAACATTCGTATCCTAATTCCTGGAATTCATGAATATATTCCTTTATGTGGAAATGGGAAATTTGCAGATGTGATTAAGCTAAAAATCTTGAAATGGGGACATTATCTTGGATTACCTGTGGAAGAGGAAGTCATAAAAGTGAGGGACCATGTTAACTTCTCTTCCCAGATCCACTAGGGGCGTGGTTTCAAAAGCAAGAACTTCCCAGCGCCACGCTTCCATCCACCTCCTCATCTGGGAACAGAGTTCTTTGTCTAACTTTCCCATGCAGGCTAGGTAAAATTCCAGGTGGGCTTCCTTTGTTCAGAAAGCCCGCCAAACGCCCTGGAAGGAGGGGTTCTGTTGGCCCAAGCAACCAATCTGGAATCAAAGTCAAAAATCATTCCAGAGGAAGTTTGAAATAACTCCTCTCATTGGACAAAAACATGCATGGGGTGGGAATAACTTCAAAGTTAAAACTCCACTGCACCTTACCTGCGCGATTTCCCTCTCTGGGATCCCCTCCCACAACAGCGTGGGAGCTCTTTCTACTTCTCTTTCTTTCTCTCTCTGTCTAATAAATCGCTTTCTGCTAAACTCTTTGGGTCCGATATTTACTTGACAGGTAAGCTCATCACGCCGCCAGGGCCTCTTCCCCATTCCTGGGACCAGGGAGCCCAAGACCCTCGGACTCATGGGGGAAAAAATTCGGACAGGGAGGGAGCTGGTGCATTCCCCTCCCAATCAGGGAATTGGGAGCGTCTTAGGGACACCTGTCTGCTCTCCCCTGGGTCCTGCGACCCAGACACAAAAGGAGATGAGAGTGACATGATGTGAGAAGGACTGGACCCATTAAGAAAGGGCCACAAGCTAAGGAATGCAGATGGCCTCTAGAAGCCAGAAAAGGCAAGAAAATGGATCCTCTCTTAGAGCTTCCAGGAAGAAACCAGCCCTGACACCCCTCCCTTCCACCGCCTCCCCTCCATTCCCACCCATCCCCTTCATCACCTCCCCTCCATCCCCTCCCCTCCATCCTCTCCCTTCCCCTCCATCCCCTCCCCTCCATTCCCACCCATCCCCTTCATCACCTCCCCTCCACCCCCTCCCCTCCATTTTCTCTCTTCCCCTCCATCTCCTCCCCTCCATCTCCTCCCCTCCATCCCTCCCCCTTCATCCCCACCCCTCCATTCCCTCCCCTCTCCTTCATCCCCTCCCCTTCATTTTCCTTCCCCTTCCTCCCTTCCCTTCATCTTCTCCCCTTCATTCCCCTCCCTGACACATCCCTCCCCCTTCTTTCCCCTTCTTCTTCCTCCCCTCCATTACCTCCCCCCCCTTCATCCCCTCCTTTTCATCCCCTCCCCTCCTCTCACCTCCCCTCATCCCCTTCCCTTCTCTTCCTTTCTTTCTATATAATACTAGGTGAGATCGAGCAAAATAGGCTTTTTACTATCGAATAAGTTTAGGGAAAAAAATAAGGCTATTTCTACTATTCTTGGAACTTTATGTTTGAAGTTATTCCAAAAAGTCTATTATAATATTCATATATTTTTTTAAAACTGCTTTAGGGATTTAAGAAATTAATTTTTTTAAATTGAAGAATAATTAACATGCTGAAAATTCAGCCTCTTTGGATATATATATAGTTCAATGAGGATTTTGTTTGTCTGTTTGTTTGTTTGTTTTTATGACAAGAGTCTCACTCTGTTTCCCAGCCTGGAGTGCAGTGGTGTGGTGAGATCTCAGCGCACTGCAACCTCCACCTCCCAGGTTCAAGTGATTCTCATGCCTCAGCCTCCAGAGTAGCTGGGACTCATGGCACATGCCACCACGCCCAACTAATTTTTGTATTTTTAGTAGAGACAAGGTTTCACCATGTTGGCAAGGCTGGTCTCAAACTCCTGACCTCAGGTGATCTGCCTGCCTGGGCCTCCCAAAGTGCTGGGATCACAGGCATGAGCCACCGCAACCAGCCTAGTTCAATGAGTTTTGATGAACCCATATAGTCATGTAACCACAACAAACAACATAGGGAAACTTTATGAAAACCTCCTACTTTTAAAACTGTTAAGTAATTAATTGGATTTTTAGAAATGTTTTCATTTATTTTATAGGTATAAACATTAAAACTTATTACATTTCTCTTTCAAATATACAGATATATAACATATAATACAAAAATTTGTTTAACTTATGAAAAAGTTTTAAAATTTTACAATAAAACGAGGAAACAAAAAGACCTAACACAAGATCTGTCCTCCACAGAAGAAAACGCTTGCATTTCCTCTCCTTCCTCCGTTAATGCTGCAATGGTGCAGTGTAGGCAGAGTCTTGCTTCTGCCAGGAAAACCTTCATTAGTCTCCGGAAGAACCCCTGCCCACCTGTCTCAGTGTCTGCCCAGCTGCTGCAGGGACAGTTCTAAAGGCGTTATCCTCTCCGGGGAATCTGAATCCGCTTACGTGCTCCCCTGTGGGCTGTAGCACTTAAATTCCCTTGTCCTCGAGTTTGGTTAATGGGCTGGAAGCGTGGATTGACACTTTGCTCCGAGGCCAGCAGACAAGAGGCACTGCAAGCTCTGAGCTCACAGGGACTTGGATGGAAGGAGTTGAAAAAAATGAATCATGAAGCATGAGAATCACACGTTCCTTAATTCATTCTCTAGTTTTCTCCTATTGTGCTTGCAGTGACAGGAAAATGCAACTTGTCTCACAACTCAGTGGCACAATGAAAAGGAATTTTTTCTCTGTAATTGAAACTTTCTCTTGAGTCTTTCCCTTAGGGGATATTAGGAGAAAATTAGCTACACCTCTAATCCAACCTAAGTTTGTACCCTTTTAGTAGGGTTCAGTTTCTGTTAGCTAAATATGCTCAGTGCCTCCAACAGCTTGTCTTTTGCTGTTTCTCTAAGATTGTGTAGAATTGAGAAAGGACATAGCTTATTTGACCTTATGGCTTTGTGGGGAAGCTGGGGTCCCCAGTAGATCTCCTGGCTTCACGATGTTTCTTTTTTCCTGGATTGCTAAGATTCTTCATCTAGCAAATGAAAGTAATAATGTCGAGAATTCACTGAACACTTCCTATTTGGTTAGCACTTTTTAAATGTGTTTTATATTACAATGTGCCAGGCAGAGTTCTGTAATGTCAGTGATTCTCAAATTCTCTGTGATAAGTTATTAACTTTATTCTTTAATTTCCAATTTGCCACAGATCAGTATTTCTGCAAAGTACATTAAAAGTTACTTTCTATAAGATTCTACAGTGACAAGTGTAAAATTTTTTAAAGACCTTAAAACTGTAATCACTGTACAAATTAGTCATTGATTATAAATTACTACAAACACTTCAATAAATATTTAACAAATTAAAAAAATTTGAAAACCCTTAATATTTAGAAATTACATTGAAAAAAAGAAAAAACTACAAAACTTATACCTGTCCATTCCATTGAAAGTGTATGTAAAGTGATTAATATAGAAAATTATACTAATAACTTCTACATATTATTTAACAATCATAACTTCACAAAAAGTTAGGAGTCAAATAGTGATTCCCCATTTTAAGGGCCTTTATGTACACTTTATTTTTTTGTTTTGAGACAGAGTCTCACTCTGTCTCCTTGGCTGGAGTATAGTGGCGCAGTCTCAGCTCACTGCAACCTCCACCTTTTAGGTTCAAGCAATTCTACTGCCTCAGCCTCCCAAGTAGCTGGGACTACAGGCATGTGCCACCATAGCTGGCTAATTTTTTGTATTTTTAATAGAGACAGGGTTTCACCAAGTTGGCCGGCCTGGTCTCAAACTCCTGATCTCAAGTGATCCTCCTGCCTTGGCCTCCCCAAATTCTGGAATTACAGGTGTGAGCCACCATGCCCAGCCCTTTATGAACACTTTGAATACAAGCTGTATGTATCAACATTTAAAGCTTTTAATGTCCCCAATGAACATTTTTCTTGATTTATAAACTTATCAACCCAATGAATATTTGATTTGTTTGTTTCTAAACATTCTATACTTTTATGCCTATCTAGCTGCAGGATAATAGCAAGCAATTTTTGGACTATGTAGGCTCAAAAATATCCTTTGAATAGCACTATTTTACATGCTTTTCATGTATTAACTAATTTAACCCTCACAATAATTCTACAAGGACAGTATTATTATACTAGCGAAATAACTAATAACTTAAAATTTTGCACTTAGGTTTTGGGACTCCAAGGCCCCTGTTCATAGCACCTTGTAGAGGGAAAGAGGTAAGATCAGGTAGATTTCTTTCCTCTCCTAGAGACCCAGGGTAGAATGAACAAATGAGCGGGAAGCTGGGAAAACTAGTCTGGGGCAAAAGAGATGAAGTAGATTAGGACATGGGTTAGAGTTCAGGTGGACTGTAGTGTTTCATGTCATTCAGGACCAATGGAAGGTACCAGTAAATTCAAAGAATCAGAAGTGGGGTCCCGTCCCTAGCTGAGGGTTTGAGGGGAGGCCTGAATTTACAAAGGTCATTTAGAATTGATTATATTCTTCATATAGAACATAAAGAAAAGAATATGCAAAAGATTGCCATTTGTTCTGTAAAGACACACTAACCTAATGGCTAGTATGTACAGTTGCTTGTAGCTAGCAGAACAAAGAAGTAACTGATCAAATGCAATTGAAAGAGATCCTTAATTCAGCTCTCCAGCCTCCTGCATACATCATTTAGAAGGGCAATTTGACTCTTAATAAGTCTTTATTTCTAGAAAGTTTTTCTTTTAAGTAACGTATTTAATGGGAATATAATAAAATGTTTCCAACATGATTTTATTCTCATAACTTAAATAAAACCTTCAGGACTTGGGAAATCTCCTCCTTATGATAAAGCAGACAGAGGTAAATATATAGATTTCTTCTATTGGCTCATCAAAAGCAGTCTGCATTAAAAACAGGAGGTGTGACTTATCAATCTCTATGCAGTGTGTGTGTGTGTGTGTGTGTGTGTGTGTGTGTGTATCTTGGCCATTGGAGATTAAGTTGTAGCCATCGTGAAACTTCATCCCTAAATACTTCGACATGTATCATTCTAAAAGGCTGGGCACAATGGCTCATGCTTGTAATTGTCAGCGCTTTGGGAGAACAAGGCGAGTGGATCACATGAAGCTAGGAGTTCAAGACCAGCCTGGCCAACAGGGCAAAACTCTGTGTCTACTAAAAATACAAAAAAAAAAAAAAAAATTAACTAGGCATGGTGCCACATACCTATAATCCCAGCTACTCGGGTGGCTGAGACACGAGAATCACTTGAACCCACGAGATGGAGGTTGCAGTGATCCAAGATCATGCCACCACACTCCAGCCTGAGGACAGAATAAGGCTCTGTCTCAAAAAAATAAAAACCAACGACAACAACAACAAAAAAACAGGAGGTGTTATTAAAGCTGTCACTGCCTAACGTAGAGAGGTAAAAGAAAACCAAGATGAGCGTGAGGTGTGTGTGTGTGTGTGTGTGTGTGTGTGTGTGTGTGTGTGTATGCGTGCTCTGATTTCCTTCCAATAAAACTCTCCTAATGTAATCTGGCTCCATAGTGCAGCAGACGTTACTGAGAGCAGTAAGTAATGCAACTCTCTCAATTTACAGTAGACTCTCAATTTACTTACATGTAGACTTTCAAGAGGATGAGGTTTGGGAGTTGGGCTATAGGTGTCCATTTGAAATACTGCACCTACAATTTCTCCTCCTCTGTTCCCTGGAGAGGCATTTCTGCAAGACATAATATGAAGCCTGATCCTAAAGTTCTATTAGAACTCTACTCTGTCATCCAGGCTGGAGTGCAGTGCCATGATTATGGTGCAAGGCAACCTTGAACTCCTGGGCTCAAATTGTCCTCTGTCTCAGCCTCCTGAGTAGCAGGGATAACAGGCATGAGAGCCACTGCACCCAGCAATACTTTATTTTTATTTTTATTTTTGCACTTTGCTATTCTAATCAATGAATAACACTTTATTGTAAAATAGGCTTTGCGTTAGAATATCTTGCCTGACCATATGCTAATATAAGTGTTAGGGCATTCTAGGCTAAGCTATGATGCTGAAAGGGCTGTGCATTAAATGCATTTTCAATTTTAGGGTGGATTTATTGGGACTTAATCCCATCATATGGTGAGAAGTGTCTGTATTTTCCTTATGAGTCTCTATGTGCTGTGCGTGTGTATATGTGTGTGTTAGCCATTGGAGATTAAGTTGTAGACATTGTGAAACTTCATGCTTAAATACTTCAACACATATCATTCTAAAATAAAGACCTTTGTGTATTTGACCATACATCAATTAAGAGTGAGGCGGTGGAAATGGTCTGCTCTTGATGTAGACAAGAATTAGGCACATTTTCCATAAGAAATTTTAAAACTTTAATAAAAGCCAACCATGCAGCAGCAATTCTGAAAATGTTAGTGATAAAATACCTCTCCCTAAAATAAGATTTTCTTGTTGTTTAGGCTGTAAAAAAATGCTGCATACTCTCAAATGATGCATGAGCTTTGTTGGGGCTCAGAAAGCAATACCTCAAAGACTGTCACTTTGACATGCTGAGAAGCCTTAGGAGCTGCCTTATAATCAAGGTCCTTAGCTCTAACCTTGTCTGGCCCTCATCTCAAGTGCAGGGAGGGATTCTCTTATCTGACTAAGAAAGCTTCTTTCCGAAAGACATGCAATTGTCTTAAGACTCCCTCCCTAAAAATCTCAGCAAATAACCGGGCAATATCAACCACGCTGAGATGAGATTGGGAATTCTCATTACTCCCAGACAGCCCTTTCATCTATTCTTCTGAGTGAAGCTCCTAGAGATCACCTGGGGAACTTTAGCTGCATAATAAGACAACCTTTGTTTCTGTGCAGTTCCACCCTTCACATTCCCAAAGAGAGTCATTTACTAACCATATTCTGAACACTGAGCCTATTAATTCCCCGATTTTCCTCTTTACTGTGTCACACAGAGGCTTCCTGACTACCACACTGTTGAGGATGGAATGTCCATTACACTCTTTCAATTGGAAAGAAAATGTAAACAGACTGTGAAGGAAACAGGCTGCACAGAAAACACATTGTAACTAATGAAATTGTTATAATTTATAAACCAGCCTTGTATAGAAAATGTGACAATCCTGCTACACAATGTGTTCTGTTCTGCAATGTCTTTGTGTTCTGCCTATATAAGCGAGATTGTAACTTCAGAGCATTGATCCCATTTCTCTGGAATCTGTTCCCTGGATGGTAATTTCCAGCTTTTTATTGGAATAAATTCATTAAAACAGAATTCTGATCCTTTTGATTATTTCAGGTTGATGGAAATAAGAATGTTTTCCTACTGTGACTTCCTCAAGAATCTTTAAGTTTTGAGAAAAATAAAAGAAGTGATTTGGGCTCAGCATGGTGGTTCATGCCTGTAATCCCAAAACTGGGAAGCCAAGACAGGTGAATTGCTTCAACTCAGGAGTTTGAGACCAGCCTGGGCAACATGGCCAATCTTCATTTCTACCAAAAATACAAAAATGAATTGGGCATGGTAGCACATGTCTCACCTACTCAGGAGGCTCACCTACTCAGGAGGCTGAGGTGGGAGGATTGCTTGACTCTGGGAGGCAGAGGTTGCAGTGAGCCCAGATCGGGACACTGCACTTCAGTCTGGGCCACAGAGCCAGACCCTGTCTCAATTAAAAAAATAAAATAAAATGAATTAAGTGGTTTTTTTTTTTTTTTTCTTTTTTTTTTTGGTATGTAGTAACTCTGGAACACCTATCAAGGCTTTCTGTAACGTTTCTTCCACTTTATCCCCCTGCTTTTATCTTTAATAGATGTGGTTTCACTATTGCTCAGGCTGGCCTCAAACTCTTGCCGTCAAGATGCTCCCACCTCAGCCTCTTGAGTAGCCAGAATTACAGGCACATGCCAGCTTCAAGTTATCCTTTTTTTCCCCTCTTGTGAAGTGCAGAAGGGAAGACTGCAGATAAAAGCCTACAATTTGGGTGAGGTCTAATCTTTACTTGGGTAAATTACCCTCCTTATGCCTTAGGGCTTTTATTTGTAAATTGGGAAAAGTAAGATTCTTCCTGGAATCGTTTATTGAATACTTAGTACATCCCAGATCTGTTTCAAGCACTTTGTACATAATGAAGTTTTCTAGCTCTCACAACAATCCTGAGGCCAGAACTATTAATAACCCCCTATTACTAGAGGAAAATAAAATTAAATAACCTGCTCACGTTTGTCTTGTTAGCACTTCCTTGATCGCTCTACTACACTTACACATGCAGATACGGCAAAAGAATTAAGTAAGATCGGTGCAGGAATTTTTGGTGATGCTTCATCAGCCGGGGACCTCTACAGCCAGCGACGCCCCTGCCTGGGCCTTGCTGGGCTCTGGTCTCTTGGAGGTTCCCAGTCTACTCGGCTCAGTGGGCGGCACTTGGCTTGTGCTCCCACCGGAATCCCGTACTCCCATGGGACACGCTCTCAGCCTGCAGGTGGGCCAGGAATGCCGCGCCCGCTTCCGCTTTGGGTGGTGGCTGTGGATGAGGGGAATGTGGTGGTGCCCCCAAAATTTGGGATTGCTAGCAACCCCGAAGCCCCAAAGTGGGTGTTACAGCGTGCTACAGCTTTGGCTCAGGGAGCCCCAAAATCTAGGCCCCAGAAGGACTGTAGCTCTTCTCTCCTTCCTGCGCTCACGGCACAGCAAATGGGCAGCGGGGGCAGCGTTTCAGCCTGTTTGTGCTACAGCTCATTCAGTTTTTCTGCCCCGCTCAGGCTGGCGGCTCTGGGGCTGGCCCAGCCCCACCACTGCTTCCCGTGGCCTGGGGCGGCTGCTGGACACCAGCGGAGGGCTGTTTGGCAGGTCCCGAGTTCGTGTCCAGCATCCAAGAAGAATGAGGTTACCCAGACAACCAGAGGATGAGAAGGGTGGAAAAGAGTTTATTGAGCCATGGAACCACTCTCAGTGGAGAGCAGACTCAAAGCAGGTGGTCCCTCACCCCAAGGCAGGTAGTTTCCCAGTGTGGCTCAGAATGGGAGAGTGCATGCTGATTGGTGGTTTGTGAGTATTCCAAAGAGCATTAAAAAAAAAAAAAAAAAAAAAAAAAAAGGCATCACTCAAAGATGGATAAGACAGTGCAAAAGGGTAGATATATGTAAAATAGGTAAAGGTGGGGAGCAATCAGAGGAAAGTGCGTCAAATGGGAAGAGAGGTTCTCAATCCACATCTTGGATTTATCTCTGACCTATGGCTTGATTTTCAGACTTTAAACCTTTTTCAGCTTGAAGGTCGGCTTTTACCGGGGACCCGCCGCCATCTGCCTAGACATTTGACTGCCTCCTGCTGCTGTCAGGATCACCACTGAAAACTCTTAAATTGGCTGGGTTTGGTGGCCACACCTGTAATCCCAGCACTTTGGGAGGCCAAGGCAGGAAGATGACTTGAGTCTGGGAGTTTGAGAACAGCCTGGGGAATATGGTGAGATGCTCACCTCTAAAAATGAAAGATAATTACAAATAAATAAAGGTATAAAACTCTTAGGTAAGTGCTGACAATATTGAATTTTACCTGGATCCTGTGATCCTGGAAAATCACTATGGTTAAAGAAATCCCCCCACTCTTTGTGCTCCCAATATTGCTTTATTGCCAAGAACCACACTTTCCCATATGACTTAGGTAAGACGCACAGATGCTTCTCTTTTTTACTTTTGTAGGCCAAGGGAAAACTGACCAAAGTCAGATTAATAAGAAAAAAGGCATGCAAATTTATTAACGTGTACAGGGATGAGGGGGAGAGAATCATAGAGTGATTACCCCAGCTCCCAGGTGGGATACAGAAGCTTACAAAGCCTTATTTCAGAGGGGAGGAGGAATTGAGGAATATGAGTAATTCTGGGAGGAGGAATAAATAATTACAGTGAATGGATGAGGAAACAAGAGATTAACCTGTGATTGTTTCTCTTTGAGAATTCAAGGAGCCTAAAAGAAGATACTATCTTGTGAAAGGGTCCATTCAGGGTGGTTCCATCGATTCTGCAGATCTTCAGGCTTTTCTCTCTCTTTCTCTCTCTCTCTCTCTCTCTCTCTTTTTTCATCTTACTCTGCATCTTCATGGAATCCCCCGTGCCTCCCTCCCCCACCTCCAGTGGATAATGAGGTAACAGGGAGAAAAAAGAAAAATAATTGCTCTCCTTAGCAGATGTGCTGTGTCTTTATGTACATAGGGAAAAGACTCTTTCAGATCTCTGTTGATTTTTAAGTGCCTTTAATTTAAAATACTCATTATACCCAGGATAAATATTTTCAGATGAAATATTTGGATTCTTTCACCTTTTACAAGCCCAGACAAAGATCCTCTAAATTCCTATTCTCTGTCTCAGAAATGACTAGCTGAACTGCTTGTGCCCATGGAATCTACATCTGAACAAAGTGCTTGTTAATCAGACTTCGGTTAGGACTATCTCCTTCCCCTAGATCCCAGAATTTGACCCATCCTCAGACTGAGCTCGCATACAACTCCTTCTTAACAGCCCCCTCCTGAAAATAGGCTGGCTCCAGGGTCAAGCGATCTCTGACCTACTATTGGATTAGCCACCTCACTCTTTCATTTTTCTGTCCCACCCCAGATTCTTCTAGCCAAGGGTCTGACTCTGTCACTCAGGCTGGAGTTCCGTGGTACAATCTTAGCTTACTGCAAACTTGATCTCCCAGGCTCAAGCAATCCTCCCCACCTCAGCCCCTTAGTAAGCTAGGATCACAGCACGAACCACCACACTCAGCTAATTTTTTATTTTTGTATAGATAGAATCTCACTATGTTGTCCAGGTTGGTCTTGAACTCCTAAAGCAATCCTCCTGTCTTGGCTTCCCAAAGTGCTGGGATTACAGGCATGAGCCACCGTGCCTGGCCTACCATTTTGCTTAACTCTTGAATTTGCAGATCTTGTTGAACACTTCTCCCTGTTGCAGTAGTCTCCCTCCTCCTATTGCAATAATCCCTTCTTTCCTCCCAGCTCTACTTCTTGAAGTAATCTTTTCAAATAAATAAAATAAAATAAAATAAAATTTCTTTTCATCTAAGTGCAGATTTTGTTGTTGTTGTTGTTGTTGTTGTTGTTGTTGTTGTTGTTTTTGAGAGAGAGTCTCACTCTGCTGCCCAAACTGAAGTGCAATGGCATGATCTCAGCTAACTACAACCTCTGCCTCCTGGGTTCAAGTCATTCTCCATCTCTGCCTTTCAAGTAGCTGGGACTACAGGTGCCTGCCACCACACCTGGCTAATTTTTGTATTTTTAGTAGAGATGGAATTTCACCATATTGGCCAGGCTAGTCTTGAATTCCTGACCTTGTGATCTGCCCATCTTGGCCTCCCAAAGTGCTGGGATTACAGGGGTGAGCCACTGTGCCTGGCCAGATTTGATTTTTATTTGAGAATGCCTGGTTAATATCAGTAGATGTTAGTTATGTTTAGTATTTCATTGCATCCTCTTCCTTCATCCTAGCTAAAACTTGTCCAGTATAGACAGGAAGCATTGGGAGACTTCATCTTTTTATTCAATCACCCAGTGGGTTCTTCTTGCTCTCTTCATAGACAAAAACCAATTCACTGAGACTGTGGTATTGATGAAAAGAAAGAGTTTAATTAATGCAGAGCTAGCCAAGCAAAAGCACTGGAATTATTACTCAAATTAGTCTCCCTGAGAACTAGAGTTTTTGTGGATAATTTGGTGATCAAGGGTCTAGGGAATGGGTGCTGCTAATTGGTTGGGGGTAAAATCATAAGGATGTGGAAAGCAGTTGTTGTACACTGAGTCTTCCTCTAGGTAGGGGCCACAACTCTGGTTGAGTCATGAGTCAGGGGTCCAGGTAGAGTCAATCAGTTTACAGAACGCAAAAGTTGAAAAGCATCTTGAAAGGCCAATCTGAAGTTCTACAATTGTGTTTTATCCATAGGAGCAATTGCGGAAGTCACAAATCTGACCACATGACTCCTGAACAGGAAGGGATTATAGGAACTATGCTTACATTTTAGCAGAACTCAGATCTCTTTTATCTGAATATTATCCTAATCTTGTGACCTTTCGTTTTCTATACAAAGGTGACTTTGGTCCTTGCGCAAGGAGGGAGGTTAGTTTTAGGGAAGGACTATAATTTTCCTTGCTTAAAAGTTAAACTATAAACTGGATTCCATCTCAAAAACAAACAAACAAACAAACAAAAACAGAAAAACCCTAGCCCTGAACTCCATAGGGAGATAGATTTGAGGTTTCCTCCTGTCTTCTCATTCAGCAGTCTTAGGATTGAATTTCTTTCTTTGCTGCAACTCAGTGTCTGGCTATTGACCTGCCATGTGTGTTGAACAATGGACATTTTATGGTTATATGATTATATGAATCGAGTCATTCTTGTACCCAACTAAAACAGAGTAGAGAAGCTGGGGGTGGGGGAAGCACTCAAGACACACAACGTTACTCCAGTGATGTAATTCTCTGCAACTCCAGCTGCTGAAACTACCTGTTGTAACCTGAAACCAATTTTATCAATAGTTGCTGAGGTAACTTGTGTAACTCTAGGACAAATTTTGCACAGTGATGTCACTCACAAATCAAAGTTGGCCAGATCTCCAGAACCTTACTGGTGCCAATGAACTTTCTCGATGGTCAATATATAACATATCTCCTTTTTATAAAACTTCTGACTTTCTCTTTGTCCTTCAAACATTCTGAAGATCACCTGGTCTGTATGTATGCTCTGAATTGCCATTCTTTCTTCCTGAAACAAATGTTGAATTTCAGAGATTTGTTTGTATATTTTTATTTTGACTTCAACATTATCCAGCCTTATTTTCCTCCCTCCCTTGGATCCTTTGTGGTGGCACTCTTTTGACTAAACCCAAGAGAAAGCCAAAGGGCACACTAGGTCATTTTGCCTTTTGGCTTTCTGTTGGTTTTAGTCAAAAGAGTGCCTCCACAAAGATCTAAGGGAGGGAGGAATAGCAGTTCATGTAATTGACACAAACAAGCCTCCTGGAGCAGAAAGCCAGGAGGGAGAGTGGAGGCCTGGAGGAACAAATGGAAAATAACTATCACATAATGTTTCACAGGCCATGTCTTAGACTGTGTTCCGGGGCAACAGTCTCTGAGACTGAGTTAATGCAGGTTTATGAAGGTGCACTCTCAGGAGAAATATGTGCAAGGAAGTAGGCAGTGCAGGATTGGGACACACAAAGGAGCTGACTCAGTGTTGTTGCCACCTCAGAGCTCAGCCTCATCTATGAGGAGCTCTGTAATGGGAATGGGAGCTCACAAGAGTCAACATAGAAGACTTCTGTGGCCAAATGTGTAAGGGATTTTTTTCTCAGCACAGCAAGCAGCAGACACCAACTTGGTGTCCTCCAATTCAACTCAGCCAGCCCTTTGTGTCCAGGTATCCGCCAGTCAGGGTGTAACACTGGGCTCGGGCTAGGCAGTTCTTGTGCCCTGGGGACATTCTCAGGGAAAGATGCAGCTGTGAGCCTTTGGCACCTGCAGGATGGGTGAAAGAATCTGGCGCAGGGGAGCACCACAGTATCCACTGTAGTGGATACGAGGGAGAGGATAACAGCTGACGGAATGACCAGGGCAATTAAAGTACCAAATACGGAAATTGTAGGATAAGCTGCTGAGTACAGCATGGTTGAACTGGCGACAAGGGTTGAAAACAGTGGCATTGGGCCAGACATGATGGCTCACACCTATAATCTCAGCACTTTGGGAGGCCAAGGTGGGTGAATTGCTTGAGACCAGGAGTTCGAGAGCAGCCCAATGACCAAATAGCAAAACTCCATCTTTACTAAAAATACGAAAAATTAGCTGGGCTTGGTGGTGTGTACCTATAGTCCCAGCTGCTCAGGAGGCTGAGCTGGGAGAATCACCTGGGCCTGGGATGTGGAGGCTCTGGTGAGCTGAGATCACGCCACTGCACTCCAAGCTAAACAAGAAAAGAGTGGCATCAGATGCTGAAAGTCATTTGAAAACATTCAAACTCCGTTCTCTGTAAAATAAATGAAAAATAAACCTCTGAATAAAAATAAAAATCGATGGGTACTTAACATGGAAAATATGCTTAACCCAAGAGCAAGAGTCATACTTATGGGAAATATCAAACTTCTTCATTTTAAAGTTAGGGACAAGACAAGAATATGCATACTTACCGTAATTATTCAACATTGTTCTGGAGGTAGTAGCTAATATAGCACAGCAAGACAATATATAAGAGATACAAAAATAAGAAAGGAGTAAATTTTTCATTAGAACTATAAATATAAAATATGTTTTACCAATCAGATTCACACAGATTAAAATGATTATCAAAGTGCTTGATAATATATTTTGTTGGTCATTGTGTAGAGAAACAGATACTTAAGTACAGTGGAATAGGACAGGAAATTACTACAGCCTTCTCTAGGAGACAGTCCGGCAACAGCTATTAAAATTAGCTATTATAATGAAATACATGCATACTCTTTAGAAAAATGTATAAAGATGTTAACATTAACTTGATTTAGAATTGCAAAAGAAACAAACCAATGTGTACTGATTAAATAAATAATAGTACAATCATGGAATGAAATGTTATGCAACTTTAAAAATGAATGAAGCAGGTGTGTGCTAATAAGAAATAATTGCCAAAATATATTGTTGAATAAAAATAATCAAGATGCAGAAATATGTCGATGTTATGCTATTTTTGTTTGTTTGAAAAAATCAACATATGTATAGAACATCTTAGGAAGATTACACTAGAAATCTGGTAACGATGGCTACCTCTGGAGATCAGACCAGGGTACTTCTTTGGGAGAATAGAATAAGAAAGAAAGTTTTTTTTTTTTTTCAAATTTTATTTTTTATTATTTATTTATTATTTATTTATTATTATTTTTTATTGCATTTTATGTTTTGGGGTACATGTGAAAAACATGCAAGATTGTTGCATAGTTACACACATGGCAGTGTGATTTGCTGCCTTCCTCTCCTTCACTGATTTCTGACAAGAAAGTTTTTTAATTACTTTGTTTTGTACCTTTTGAATTTTATGCCTATTTAAAAATCAGTATAAATAAATGGATAAAAGAGATGGATCCAAGCCAAGCAAGAATTTAAGACAATGCAACTGACCATAGTTTTCTAAACTTCAAGAACTACAAAGTAAGTAACTCTTATTCCCCAAGAAGGGAGATGTGGAGACTGAATAATGAAAGATGTGAATTAATAGTAATCTATAGGAGAATGGATTAGAGACTATGAAGACTTATCTACCTCCAGGCCCATATCTACCTCCCATAGCTATGGAGGGGGTGGGTGTTTTGTGTTTTGTGTTTAATGACCAGTTAATCAGGAAAGAAAAATGACTCTTAGAACATTCCCTGACATCTAATCAATTTTTGATTTTATGGACTAAATTCAGATTTGGGCCAGGCTTGTAAGGTCTTCTCCCACAATGGGCTTGGGCCGAACACAAGGATGCATCACTTTTGAGCATGTTAGCAGGTGTCTCTTGGTCTGTCCATACAGTCTCCCAGTTTCCAGAATTTGTAAAGTCCAGTTTGGGCTGGGCTGTGCCTGGACACACTAGAGTGTGTACCAGCAGAGAGATGATAACCTGTCTTGCTCTCTTGTTTTATGCAGTGAGCATAAGAATATTATCTTGTGTGACTAAGGAACAAATGTGTATTAACACTAAACAATGTGAGCAGAGGTGACAGTGGTCCAGAACTTGAAAATGTTGGGGGTCACCAGTGTGAAATTGAGTTTGAGGGTAGCCCCTCCCATTGAATAAAGGAAAAATTCCATAGCCCTGTGTTTTGGAAAAACTCTCCCAAATCATCTTTTTCCTCTGCTCTTAGTACCACCATAACAATCAACACAGAAGAAGACTTCTGTGACCCTATGTATAGGGGTTTTCCCCACACGCCAGGCAGCAGACCAGCAGGGTGTCTTCCAATTCAATTCAGACACTGTCTACCCAGAGACAACATCATATTCCACAGGTTGAGAGCTTTGTCCCACAAGACTGCACCCTCTTTCCCAGCAGTCACAAATCTAGGCTTCTGGAACTTCTGACCAACCAGTGTCAAGTTGAGGTGGGTCCCATGATCCCCTCTTTGAGTTCAATTAATTTGCTGAAGTGCCACACAGAACTCAGGGAAACACTGAGGTTTACTGGTTTATTATAAAGGATACTACAAAGAATCCAAGTGAAGAGCCATGTAGGGTGAGGTATGGGGAAAGGGCGCTGAGCTTCCCTGTCCTCCCTGGGTGCACCACCCTCCAGGAACCCACCTGTGTTCAGCTATTGGGAAGCTCCCAACCCAGTCCTCTCAGGTTTTTACGGAAGCTTCTTGAGTCAGCATTCCTTTCTCCGGGTTATAGGGTGGGACCTTCTCTGGGGATGGTCTTGAGACCCACAGTCGGAAAAGCAGGAGCAAGAGAAGGTCAGAGAGATTCTGTTTCCTGAGACCTAACATACCCAACATGATAACGGAAGACCATACAAAGGATGTGGGAGTTATGAGCCAGGGCCGAAAAACCAATGTATATGCACATTGTGTACATATGTGTGTGTGTGTACATGGGTATGTGTATTTATATGTATGTGTGCCTATATCTCATATATGTCATAACACTACACCCTGCTAATGAGTTTGAACCTGGTCACTCATTGGACAATCCTTACTTTTACTTTTACTTTTACAGGGCTTAGTGAAGACTCCTAACTCTTAAAGCCTTTCAATACCCTTTTTTGATGCCCTTTCAAAAATCAAGGGAGCCAAGAAAAGCTGCTGGGATCGAACATCAAGTCTCTAGGGTTATGAAACAGAAAAATATGTTTTATCTAACCTATCCTTTAACTTACACTTCTTTCATGGGAGGCCGCTTTTTGATAATTGGAATCCAAACCTTTTTGTCAAAGTAAGTCACAGGTATGTCCTTCTATGCTTATGATAGCGTTTTATTTATTTAATTTGTTATTTTTTGAGATGGGGGCCTCGAAATATTGCCCGGGCTAGCCTCAAACATCTGGGCTCAAGCAATTCTCTCACCTCAGGTTCCCAAATAGCTGGGATTACAGATGCGTGCCACCACACCTGGCTATGATAAAGTTTAGTATGTATTAATGTCTCTACAAGCAATTGTTCCTACTATTTAACTTCTGCCAGAAAGAATGGCTCAAGTGTCAATTACTGCCCTCCCTAGATATTTTTAGGGGAGAAAACATAATTTCTTTTCTTTCTCTTTTTAGGTTTTTAGTTGAGTCACTCTCCTGAAAACAAAATAAGATTAACAAGAGAAAAACAAGCACAAGTTTGTTAACCTGACCTGTACCCAACATGGGGGAGAGGCCTCAGTTTAACAGTACTTCTCTCTCAAAGCAGTGGCTTAGAGACTTTGCTTAAATGGTATTTTAACAAAGAGCCATAAATCCTACATACTGACAAAACAAAGGAAGACCAGTTCTAGCCTTTTTTTTTTTTTTTTTTTTTTTTGAGAGAGAGTCTCATTATATTACACAGGCTAGAGTGCAGTGGCAATCACGGTTCACTGCAGCTTCCATCACCCAGGTCCCAGCAATCCTCCCACCTCAGCCTCCTGAGTAACTAGGACTACAGGTGTGCACCATCACATCTGGCTAATTTTTAAATTTTTGTAGAGACAGGGTTTTACTATGTTGCCCAGGCTGTTCTCCAACTCAAGCGATTCTCTCCTCCCGCCTCACCCTCTTAAAGTGCTGGAATTACAAGAATGAGTCACTGTACCTGGCCCACTTCTAGTCTTTTAAAAGGTGGGGGCTGGGTAGCTGTGGCTCACGCCTGTAATCCCAGCACTTTGGGAAGCCAAGTCGGGTGGATCACTTGAGGTAAGGTGTTTGAGACCAGCCTGGCCAACATAGTGAAAACCTGTCTCTAATAAAAATGAAAAAATCAGCCAGTGTGGTGGTGCACACCTGTAGTCCCAGCTACTCGGGAGGCTAAGGCTGGAGAATTTCTTGAATCCATGAGGCAGAGGTTGCAGTGAGCTGAGATCACTCCACTGCACTCCAACCTGGGTGACAGAGTGAGACTCTGTCTCAACTAACTAACTAACTAACTAACTAACTAAATGGTGGGGAAATGTGGGAAGATAGTAAAATCTGTTCCCACTGCAACCACTGCCTTCTGGATTCAGGCAATTCTCTTGCCTCAGCCTCCTGAGTAGCTGGAACTACAGGTGCGTGTTATCACATTGGGCCAATTTTTATTTTTATTTTAGTAGAGACGAGATGGGTTTTTTAAGTTTGGCCAGGCTGGTCTTGAAATCCTGACCTCAAGTGATCCACCCACCTCATGTCCTCTGGCCTGCTGGAGCCTGCTCTGGGGCTATAAGCCAGTGCTTTTTCCAGTCAGGAAGGGTTGATGCCCTGCTATTGGGCAAACAGAGGCTGGGGGCAGGGCATTTCCCTGAGTTTATTCAGTGTGTTTAACTTAACAATCCTCAGTATTTTGGGTAAAATAATTTTGTGTCTTTCACATTCACCAGAATTTAAATAGCTCCACGCAACAGACTGTGGTGTGCAGGTGCCTGGCTGTCAATGGGTGGCTAATACATTCTGGCAGGTGCATCAGGAAATCACCCTGTTCAGAGTCCACTGTTGCATAGGAACATTGCTGGACTTTATCTAAAGCTGAGTGGCAACATGGATGATAACTGTTCTTAAAATTCTCTAGTTGGAGAATAACCTTGAATTGTCAATTATTTCACTCCTTTCAACAGCTGAGCAGAGGAAAATGAGATTTAGCCCAGATTGTCTTAGGGATATGTTATTCATCTACTTTTTGTTGAATTGTAAGATCTGTATATTACATTAATTACAGTAAAGCTATATATTTGTGTGACATTAACTTAGTTCTCTCCTCCTCATTATTTAGTTTATCTTTTAGACAGTGTGAGGATCAGATTTGCTGTAAAAACCATTAAGGTTATTGATTAAAATGACCTACAATGTGTCCTATGTAAGGCACCACACGATAAGTTTATTTTAAACACATTCTAAAAAATTGATTTCCTTATTTCCCATTCCAAAAGTTATGCAACACATTGTATTACTCTTTTCTAGGTTGGCAGAGATAGAATTAGCATCATTCCTGTTTACTATATTAGCCTTTTGGGCTAGAGTATATACTTCCTCCTTTTTATGACTTTAGTATTACATTTCTATCTCAATAAAGGTATTATATATGTATCTCTTGTTGGTATCTGTAATTTTGGGAGAATAAGTGTTTAAAAGCAAGACTACCCAATCCAGAAAGCTAAACAACCCCTGTAGCAATCAGTCCCAAATGACCAGGATTTGATTAATAACTGAAAGCTTCCCAAATTTTTGTCCCCATTTTGTAATTTAGGATCAACCATAGAAAGCCAAATATACACCCTTAGTCATTCACATAGGATGACTCTTCTCCTTAGCCTCTTACAGCTTCCCAAGTCAACAGCTTCCCATCAGGGCACACCTGGAGCCTGCCCTTTTGTCCACCGTAAGGTTTTACCACTCTTCAGTTTGCCCTTGAGTCTCTGCCAAAGGATGCTGACCGTGGCTGACTCCTTTGCTATAGTTAGTTCAGAATAAATAGACTTCATTTTTCTCATTTGGTTGGTCTTTATCTCCAGAAGGAAGACTGAAGCAGGAGCCTAAGACCTTGATAAGTATGGAGGAGGATGAAAGATAACAGTGATGAGGAACGGAAGAGGGATATTAGGTGATGGCGTGACTCTGGAGGACACAAACTCTCCTGTGGGCGGCTGAGTGGCAGTGGATGTATCTTGGATCCACCATCTGTGCCAGGCCCTTTCCTATACCCTGTTTGAGCTCCCCAGGCACACTGAGAGGTTCTGAGGCAGGTCAAATATTGTCAACACCATCCTACTGATGCAGAAAGAGGTAACAGATATGCCATCTCTTGGCACCTGGTCCTGAGATCCCTTTGGGCATTTAATTCCTGATAACCCCTGTATGGGAACAGCAGAAGCAAAGTCCCAAGTGGTCCTGCTGTTACTTCAGTCCCCAGATCTGTACATTATGCTTGATGACTTGATATGGAATTACTGATAAGTTTGGCTTCCTAGAGTGAAATGTGGGAACATTTTGTGAAATCCAAACAGTTTGTTAACAATTCAGGATGACCTGGAATCAGAGTGAGAAAGTGAGAGTTAGCTTCTTTGTCTGAGTGCAGAGGAAAGATAATTGGTAATTGACTTTTTTTTTTTTTTTCTTTTGAGATGGAGTCTTGCTCTGTTGCCTGGCTGGAGTGCAGTGGCACAGTCTCAGGCCACTGCAACCACTGCCTTCTGGATTCAGGCAATTCTCTTGCCTCAGCCTCCTGAGTAGCTGGAACTACAGGTGCGTGTTATCACACTGGGCTAATTTTTATTTTTATTTCAGTAGAGATGAGATGGGTTTTGTAAGGTTGGCCAGGCTGGTCTTGAAATCCTGACCTCAAGTGATCCACCCACCTCAGCCTCCCAAAGTGCTGGGATTACAGGCATGAGGCACCATGCCCAGCCTGATAATTGGTGCATTTGAAATAGGCCTTGCCCACATAGCCCCTCTGCCCATGTCTTTTGCTTCTGGGTCCTCTGTCAATCACATTCCTGTTATGAGGCAGGAGTGGAGGCTGATGGTCTGGAAGTGGTTTGGAAGCACATCCCAGAGTTTGAGCTCAAGAAACATTGGTTCTAATTTGTTTATCCCACTCTGGCCAGTCACAGTCATGACTTAACAGCTTGTCTTCCTGAGTGGCGCCCCGAAACCCAGCCTAGAGCATGACATTGACTTTCCAAGCCATTCATCTCTCCTATTGCCCAGGGTTAGCCTGGACCCTACTTGGCCACAAGGTCTTTTTCCACCCACGAGCATCTCTGCTCATAGTTGGAAATTCTCACGAACTACACTGGAGTGAGGAGTACTGCTCCTAGGCTTGGCAACAGGAGCCCCTGCCCTGAGTCTGGCTTTCTAAGGGTCAGTATTCCAAAAGACTTAAATCAAATATTTTTGCCTTTTTGTCCTGGTAACGAAGTCTTTTGAGTTTTGTAACTGACTAAGTGCATAAGAATTATCAAAACACAATACACACATCAGGTTCCCCAGACCAGAGAAGGGTGTGGGCCTGAGAGCCTGTAATTGCAGGCTGGGGTTGCAAAACTCACAGCCTGAGCCCAAGGAACCCAGGGAAAGAGCTGTGCTCTTGCTTATAGTTTGCCACCCCATAGCACCCATGGTGAGTATCTAGGTGGATAGATACTCAGATGTCTGGGTGGAGCAGGTCTGTGGATAGCTGACTCCTTCCCCTTTCTCTGCCCATGTGATATTGTTGAAAGGTTTTTAGAATTGCTGCAGATTATGAGGTAGAAAAGCAAGGGATGGGGGCAAGGAACCTACCTCTCCAGACTCCCTAGGGAGCTTGGCCATGTCAATCTCCATCACATATTTGGGCTTAGTCATCACTCCGGAGACCTGGGTCTGAGCCACCAGATTCTCAAGAGGCGGGGCTGGCCAAGGGCTAGCGAATTTAGCCTCTCAGTCACATGGCTGATTCTCGGGGAGATGACTGAGATGCTGGATGAGAACAGGGGCTGGGCCTACCACGTAGCTTGTTTCATGACTTTTAAAACTTTATACATTTGGTCTGTGGCCCTTCTATTGTACTCTTACCCCAGGCCTCAGGATCCTAAGGAGTAAGCCTGAAGCAAGCATCTTTCAGGTCCCAGAATGGGCAGGAGCACACCAACCCCTTGCCTGATGGAGAAGCCATACACAGCTATGGAGAAGCCCAGGACATGGCTTCCACTAATCCCTGGGCTGCAAACATGAAGGGTTCAGGTTAGTGCAAGCACAGGGAGGAAGTACCCACCCCAGTCCCTCTGAGATGTCCCCAGCTGTGCTCTCAGTCCCCTACCACGTGGGTGGACAGGGAAAGACACTATATCTCTGCACTTCAGCCTCTGATATTTACTCAACTCCACTCCGTGACCCCAACACACACACCCCACTACATTCTCCACTCCACTGTCTGTTCTCTTGTCCTTAAGCATGACCTGTGTGCTCTTACCTTTTTCTCTCTCTCCCATCCCAACACTTTATGTTTGCTGCCTCTTCCTCCTTTAAGGCATCTATTCTATGAATGCACAAACAAAAGAAAAGATGATTTCAACAAGTTGTGAAATTCTTGCTATACGCTGGGAGCAATGCTAGACATTGAAAATCCCTGAACATCCGTCACTCACTTGCTGAGTGAGACCAGGGAGAGCAGAGGCTGCAGTATCACAGTAGGTAGTCAGAGGGCTGCTCGTGCTGGGTCTCAAGCGGTGGCATTTTGTGGGGGACTGTATCAGCTATAGTTCAAGGTCTGACCTTTGTTTTGACAGCTTTAGAAATAAAATTTTATCTGATTTAGAATTAACATACGCTAACCAAGTTCACAAGAAACTTACATATAAACAAAAATATCAATTTATTATATTTCCAGGGGTATGATTGAAATCACCTTTGCAAAGATATGACAGAGAGTGAAATCTAGCATAGATTATTCCATTTTGCTTCTAGCCTCAGGGCGCAGGCCAAACTATGGGAGGAATTTCACTTACAGTTTAACTTTGAAGCAAGGATGGTAACAATCCCTCCTTAAAGCTGATGGCTTCCTTACTTGGACGCAAAACTGCCTTTGTAAGATTAATGAAAGTCCACGAGATTAGAATTATGGGATGGGCCTGAATTCTGCTTAAATGTAGGCATAGTTTCTTTCTTTTTTTTTTTTTTGAGATGGAGTCACACTCTTGTTGCCCAGGTGGAGTGCAATGTTGTAATCTCAGCTCACTGCGACCTCCACCTCCTGGGTTCAAACGATTCTCCTACCTCAGCCTCCCAAGTAACTGGGATTACAGGCATGTGCCACCATGCCTGGCCAAAATGTAGGCATAGTTTCTATAATCCCCTACTGTTCAGGACCTCTGGCCAGAGATCACAAGATCTGTGACTTCCTCAATTGCTCCTATAGGTGAACATCACTGTTGTAAAACCTAAGATTGGTCTTTTGAGATGTTTTCCAGATTTTTAAAATTCTGGCAACCAACTGACCCCACACAGACCCTGGACTCACATCTCAGCTAGTCCTGTGGCCCCCACCCAGAGGCTGACTCAGTTCCTGAGGACCACTTTCCACAGCCCCATGATTTCATCCCCAACCAATTAGCGGCACCCATTCCTTAGTTCTCTCACCAAATTATTAATAAAAACCCCAGTCTCTGAGTTGGAGAAACCCTAGTCTCTTGGAGAGGCTGATTTGAGTGATGATGAAGCTCCAGTCCTTCCATTTGGCTGGCCTTGTGTTAATTAAACATTTTACTACAATAAAGCTGTCTTAGTGAGTGAGTGAACTGGGTTTTCTGAGACCAGGAAAGTCAGTTCCCAAATCCTTACAAGGGAGGTGCCCAGCTGACCACCTTCACTTTTGATTCCCTGCTTCCAGTAATTTAATGATTTAGTTTAACAACAACCTTCTTGCTTCCTGAGTTGTTTCTCCCTAAGTAAGGAGAAAAGAAATTTTAGTGTATTTGGCAGCATGCATTTTCCAGCCTCCCTTTCTGTGGTTCAGATGTGCGTTTTGGTGAGGTGTCTGTCCCCAACCACCAGAAAAAGGAGAGTTTACTTAATGTTCTGCTCTTTCGTTGAGCAAAAAGGCCATAAAAGAGCTATTAATCCCCCCAGCAATATACAATGAATTCCTTTTCTAATCCGAAAGAGCCAAGGAGAGCTAATTTAATCTCACAACTCATTAGCTCATCTATTGTCTGAGATGTAAAACAGATGCAAGACAATCAGTAGAACACAAATTGCCATTTTATGCAGCCCCAGCTTCAAGCTGGTCCCCTGCAGCTCCAACCATTGAAACCCATTTGCAATTACTTCTGTGGAGTTGGAGAAACAGGTTCCTGCTTATTAGCTAATTAGCATCACCATAGTCTATCATTCTAATTTCTCCTCACAAGGGTCTTCCTTTCCTGTGGATTCTTGCATGTGGTTAGGGTAGAGCAGTTTCTGTCTTCCTGAAGACAGCTACCAGGGAACAGCTGATGCACGGTCAGGCCGAAGCTTGTGACCAAGGCAATGACGATGACCTGGGCCATATGGAACTGAGTAGCTTGGCCATGGATTCATTTACTCTGGATGAGGCAAAACTGGAAGAGGTTTGAGAAAAGAATGCAATTAGGAGACGGAAGAATTCTCTTTCCCTGGAAGACTCCCTAAAATCAGAGCACCATGAACAGAATGAGGGGAACAGAGATGATAACTTGCAGGCTGGCTTCTTGGGATGTGAAAGAATGCAGGGCGCCCAAAGCTGGGCTCACTGTCCCCAAATACTCTCTCACTGTGGACTGACAATACTTCATTCCCTGAGCTTCAGCGCACCATTGTTCTTGTTCCTGTGAGGATTGATAGTCTGTGTTTATTAATATTTGGGGATGAGGGTGCATTTTAAGGTTGCCTGGCATATAGAAGGGAGTTAGGGCAAAAGAGACCCCCACACACCTTAGTTCCAGATCTATAAGACATCAGATTGGAGACAAGTCAACATAGGAAGGATTCAGAGTCAAAACCATACATCTCGATGGGATGGAGGCTACAGGAGTGCCTGAGATGCTGAGCTCCTCAGGGCGGTCAGGCCTGATCACATCTGGCTGCTAGTGGTTCACCGTTACTGCAGTGGGCCATGCAAATATGATCATCTTTCTGTGTGCCATATGTAAAGAGGTTGGGAAGTGCTGTTCTAACCAACCCTTCTCTTCAATGACAAGGATAAGGCAAAATGACGTAAGCCCAAGGAAGCAGGATCCAGTTCTGCAATGTGAGGCATTGAATGTGATTGGGAGACTCTCAAAGGGACCCAGAGATCAGGCAGAGCATCTTGGAGAGTGAGAGGTCAGAACCCAGTGAGTGGCCTGAGAAATGGGCATGAGTGACCTGCAAGAAGAATGGATCCTGATCAAGTGTTCAAGGCTGCAGTGAACTATGATGGCACCACTGCACTTCAGCCTGGGCAACAGAGCAAGACCCTGCTCCCCGCTCCCCAACCCCCCCAAAAAAATGGAGCTTGATACTGACCCATCTGTACTCATCTATGTGACACCACACTACTACCCTGAGCTGTGCCCTCACCAAGCCCAGACTGAAAGAGTTGGTAGATTCTGGTTTGCAGGACAATCAGGTAGGCACATTAAGTTCAAATGGGAAATGCCAGATTTTTGTAGCAATGCAGCACATACAGAGCCATTGTTCTCCATATTTCTCCTCTATGATAATGTCAGATGCTTCCTGATATGGTTTGGTTGTGTCTCCATCCAAATCTCATCTTGAATTGTAGTTCCCATAATCCCCATGTGTCAATGGAGGGACTCAGTGGGAGGTAATCAAATCATGGAGGTGAGTTTTTCCCATGCTGTCATTGTGATAGTGAATAAGTCTCATGAAATCTGATGGTTTTATAAAGGGAAGTTCCCCTGCATAAGCTCTCTGGCCTGCTGCCATGTAAGATGTGCCTTTGCATCTCCTTTGCTTTCCACCATGACTGTGCGACCTCCCCGGCCAAGTAGAACTGTGAGTCCATTAAATCTCTTTTTCTTTATAAATTACCCAGTCTCAGGTATGTCTTTATTAGCAGCATGAGAACAGACTAATACACTTGCCTTGTACTCACATTCAGTGTCCTTTCATCTGCCAACACACACCCAGTTATCTTACTTCCTGAAAGCAGAGCCTGAGACAAGGACTTGAATGCAAGTAGTTTATTTAGGAGGTGATCTCAGGAAATAGAAGCAAGAGAGTAGGAAGGGTGAGACTAGAAGGAGAAAAGGTAAACCTGGGGATGTATTATAGAGCTTGCTGCTGTGGGCAACTGGGACTCAACAATGCTAGGACCTCATGAAAAGCATGTGGAATTCTCCCTGATTGGTGCAGCTGAAGGATGGGAGGCCCAGTGGTCTTAACTTCTTTGCACTTTAGAGTTCTGAGGGTTCATACCTGTGGGTGCTCTGGGACAGAGGGCAGACGGATGCATGGCATGTACTTGAAGCAAGGGGACTTTGAGCACACACAGAATTGAAATGGGCCTTTGGGAATGTAACATGGGCACCGGAGGTGTCTGCTGCTTCAATTGAAGAGGCTAGGTTAGAGCTTTGATTCTCAAAGTGTGATTCTTCAGAATAGCTGCATTAGTATCACCTGGGACTTATTAGAAATGCAAATTCTTGGTTCTGAATCAGAAATTCTGGAGGTGAAGGCTAAGTATTTCCCATATGCCCCTCCAAGTCAACCCTCACCCCCACCCAATCCCTAGAGGCAACCACTGTTCCTAATTTTTTCTGCTGTAGATTGATTTTGCCTTTCAATTTTTTTAAAAAAATTATATGGTATGTCCTCTTTTGGGTAAAGCTTCTTGCACTCAGTGTAAAGCTTTGAGATTTTTTTCATATTGCTGTATCAATAGTTTATTTCTGTTTATTGCTCAGTAATAGTCCACTGAATAAATGTATCACAGTTTGTTTATTCATTCGTCTGTTGATATATTTTCAGTTTTTGATGATTTTAAATAAAGCTGTAATGAACATTCTTGTAGAGACTTTTTGGACAGGTCCCATACTTCTTGCAGCATTGTGAATGCTTTACCTCTAAACCCAATGGTTATATAACACTGAATTCTGTGGAAATCACTCTAACCCAATGGCTCTCAAATTTTAGTGTGCACATCACAGGCTTCTTGTGCTTAGGAACGTCAGAGAACAATATAGCCCTGTAGTTGAGGGCCATCTGAAATAAAAACAATCACTAAAACAAACATGCAAAAGACATGGCACTAAAGAGACGGTAAAAAGGAAAGCAAAAGGCTGGGCATGTGGCTCAGGCCTGTAATCCCAACACTTTGGGAGGCCAAGGTAGGCAGATCACTTGAAGTTAAGAATTTGAGACCAGCCTGGCCAACACGGTGAAACCCTGTCTCTACTAAAAATACAAAAATTAGCTTGGTGTGGTGGTTTGTGCCTGTACCTCAGCTCCTCGGGGGGCTGAGGCAGGAGTATTGCTTGAACCTGGGAGGTGGAGGTTGCAGTGAGCTGAGATTGTGACACAGCACTCCAGCCTGGGAGACAGAGTGAGACTCGGTCACAGGAAAAAAAAAAAAAAAAAAAAAAAGAAAAGAAAAAAAGGAAGGCAAAGTATCTCCTCATTGGAACCCAGCTGTGAACATATGTATAGGAGGATTGGAGTTTTTCACTACTCTGCGCATGTCTGCAAAAGTGCTTCTGGTGTTGGTTGTAGAGTTACAGACAAATTTTATCAAGTAGGTACATTTGCAAATATGGAACTGCAAATAATGAGGATCTAGTATATTGAAATTTGATGCTTCTTTCTTTTTTGAGATAGGGTGTTGCTCTGTTGCTCAGGCTAGAGAGTGGTAGCCTGATCATAACTTACTACAGCCTCTAACTCTTAGGCTCAAGCAATCCTCCTGCCTCAGTCTCCCAAGTAGCTAGGACTACAGGGATGTACCTTTACATCCAGCTAATTAAAAAAAAAAAATATATATATATATATATATATATATATATATATATATAATATATGTTTTGTAGAGACAAGGTCTCAGTATTTAAAAAAAACCTACGCTGGTTTTAAACTGCATTCAAGTGACCCTCCCACCTTGGTCTCCCACCTTGGCCTTCAAGTGCTGGGATTATAGGTATGAGTCACTGTGTCCAGCTCATGTAGTAGTTTTTAATCAATGTTTCCTCTACCAGCTTTTCCTTTAATGGTAATCTTACCTCTTTCCCATAGGGGCAGAAACACTTCACTCCCAGAGTGGCTAGCATTGAGATATCCCTTTGGGGTCTTTATGATAACCCTTTCACATGCCCCTCCCAGGGCAGGAGTGGGTGCTGTTATTGGTGAAAGTGTGATGGTCATGAGACTTCTATTAACTGAGGTTAATAGGTTGAAGGGTTCATTGTTCTCTGTTTCTTTCAACTCCATCCCCATCCCTCTTGAACTTGAAGCCTTGAGCTCAGAGGGCCACTTGAGGGAGGCCTGCAGATCTCCAGCTGCTTGTCATAGGGGTTTGCGGATGTGAAGGATAGGAATACCCTTTTTCCATTTGCACCCAAGACATGCTCTCCAGCCCAGCTTCATGACTACTGAAGCTATTTTGAGCTGGCTGATTATGTGTATTCTCAGTTTGATTTAAAATCTCAATTAGAGGAGGATGATTAATCCAAACCCCTAACATGCCAGTTTTCCATTTTGCTTGCTTTTGACTTATTGCCCCAGCTCTAGGATTGAAATACCTGTGTCCCCAGGGTCTGGTCTAAGACTCTTTTGAGCTGTGCTCATTATCATGTATCCCCTTCAGCATCAAGATTCTTTAATCAAGCTGGTGTGCTTTGAACCCTGATGCATTTTTTGTTCTTTTGAGGTTTTCTGACCTACCCCATCAGTCCTTTCGAGAAGTCTGAATTGTAGGGAAAGCTTGGTTTTACTCAACCAAAATCCCCTGCTACTCACTATAAGGTAATAATTATTTTAGTGCAGAGTTTTTCAACTTTGGAACTATTGACATTTTGAGCCAGATAATTCTTTGTTGTTGGGGAGATGTTGTCCCACAGAATGTTCAGCAACATTCTGGGCCTCTGTTCACTAGATGCCAGTAGCTCTTCCTCCCTCCCGCACTGCTCAGCTGTGAAAACCAAAAATATCTCCAGACATTGTCAAAGATCTCCTGGGGAACAAAAATCACCCCGAATTAAGAGCTACTTTTCTAGTGGAAAATGTACCTAGCATAGTAGGGGCAGAGTACAGTAGAAAACAGACCCTGGCAGGGTCAGGGGAGGTGTCTCAGTGGAGGCAGCATTTGAGCTGGATTTGTAGTATTAGAAAGATCTGGTAGTCACAGATAGAATAATTTTTAAGGTATAAACAAGGAGGTATTCACGGCTCTCTGCAATGCCTTCTCGACCAAAATCACATTTCCGACCAGTCCCATTTATGCCCTCAGACATCATAGGGATCATCCTGGAGAGGACTGGCTCTTCCATACCTCAGTGATTTTGTTTATTCCAGATGAGTAGATTCCATCGCTATATGTACAAATTCTACTTTAATGAGTTGCCTTACTATACTGAGCTGTGCACCATTTTTGAATAAGGATTGAATTTCCAAAGCAAATTCCTCTAGAGATGAGTCATTTTCTCTTAAGCATTAAGCCTGCACTTTGGATAGATGAAGGAGTAGGTTATGCTGTGAGCAGCATGGATGTTTCTAATTCAGTGTTACTGGGAATTTTAGGCATCACTTCAGATGATCATATGGTGGACTGTGGCAGTTGCTGCACATTCATGAGAGGAGACAGGCTCACCTGGGATGTGACTCACCTGGTGATGTACTGATCTAGCTGTAGGGTAGAAGGGAATCTGGAAGGAGTGTGAGAGGAAAAAATGGACAGCATCCTTCCCCAGGTTGCTAAAATCTGTAGTAACACTGGTGGGTGGTGGGAGTCTCACAGCAGGGGTAAAAGAATCACACGGAAACATCAATGACTCTGGCCATTTATTGATGCCACACAAAGGCAGGCTATGATTACAGTTTGGTTTTAAGTACTGAGATACCCACTAAGGTACCCCTTGAGGAAGCTGGGGAAAGGGAACTGGCAAAGCAGCACACAGATGCAGGGAGGGCAATGGGTTGGGCCACGTATGTCATATAATAATTTTGGAGGACAGTGATGGGTAGGATTGTGCTTCACCCAGCATATTTTTTAATAACATAACTTAGAATAATAATACTTGAATTAGCAGTATAGACAACAGGAGTAGCATCAAATATGTCAGCTAGGTTGTAGCACCAGGCAGTTCATGTCATGTGATCTCTCCCTCAAAAGTAAATCATTGTGGACTGAGCACAAGATACATCGTCCCAGAGATTCAGCTTGAGTCAGAAAGGAGAAGAGCTAAGACCTGCACTCTCTGGAGCAGCAGTGTGCAGCTTTCAGAGTTTGGAAGATTTTAGTCAATTGAATGGGATGTTATTATCTAAAACAATAGGATCCCTCACATTGTGTTTCAGATACTGGCTGAAGGTTATCAGAAGCATTCACTGACTCTCTGAAAGCATCACAGCAGGATGTCAGCGGAGACTTGGCTGTCTCAGGAGATTGGACGGAGGTGTGCTCTTGTTTAAGAAAACCCATCACAAAACAAAGCATTCCTACAAAGGAGGCACTGAAACAATTTCCTGATTTAAGAAAGTAATCACTATTCAGTTTCTTGGAATATTGTTCTCTCATGGTGTGTTTAATTACATTTTTATGTTTAAGAATTACATTAACCCACAGCTTTCCAGAGAAGAGCTAAATATACTACTGTGAAAGACAATGTAAACCAAACTGGGTTTTAGAACGTTAATGTAGTTAAGCACCAGATCTTGCAATGGCCCTTTCTATTTCATAGAGAGGTGTATCCAGTGTCTTCTGATACAATTCTTAGTTACTTGCTCCAGTGAGAAGAAGGGCCTAGATAAAGTAAACCAACAATTCTGCTTCATGTCAGCACCCAAGCATCAAAGATGTGAAGACACCATGCAGGTTCCCGCCTTTGGAATCCTCCTGTTGATCTGAGTCCCCTCTTGTACAGCAAGCACTGGGACCTGTCAAAATACTGATGACTCATCGCTGAGTGATCACCAAGACAACAACCAAAAGGACAGATGATACCAACAGGACAGAAAACAGCAAACCCTGTCTTCATTGTGGAGTCCAGAATGATGGATATCATACAACTATCTTACAACATAGCTCCAGTACAGGAAGCAAATATCCATGGCAAATAACTAGAGGCCAATTTTCTGCCTTTGAGAAACCTTAGAATGGAGCACCCGGCCAAACCTTCTCCATGTGTCTACCATCTTCTCCACCACATGGGTTGTAAATAACATGGTCCATTTTGTATACTGAGAAATTTGGCCTAGTTTAGTTGTTAGAGGTCAGTAGGAATCTGAGTTTCTTCCTGAGTTTTGTAATCCTGGTCATACCCAGGTCTCTGATGACATGTATTTGACTCTAGGCTAATACAGTACCAGGTTAAATCGATCTAGCTTACTAAATGAATCCCTCTGAAAGCCTACACTACACTTCAGGGACAGTCATTGCAAACTGCCTCATTAGTAAATATCAGATTCTCCTTCACTCATGTCACTAACAATTTAAGTGTCTTCTATCCTTAAAAACCATTATTTACCAGAGGCTGCCATTGGCCAGCAATGTTTAAATTTAAAGGCAGAGAATACAATAATGTAATTATCATTTAGAAATAAATTATCTGGCTTTAGGTAAACATTTCTACTTTCCTCCTGTTTCTGGTCTATCCTAAATTTCATTCCAATCCCACTGTTTTATTTTCCACAGGAATTCATGAGAGTAATACATATTAATAAAAATAAAAAGCGCATAATATAAAATCTTTTTTTTTTTTTTTTAGACAGAGTCTTGCTCAGTCTCCAGGTGCCAGGCTGGAGTGCAATGGCATGATCTCGGCTCACTGCAACCTCTGCCTCCTGGGTTCAAGCAATTCTCCTGCCTCAGCCTCCCGAGTAGCTGGGACTACAGGCGCGCGCCACCACGCCGGGCTAATTTTTGTATTTTTAGTAGAGACGGGGTTTCACCATGTTGGCCAGGATGGTCTCGATCTCTTGACCTCATGATCTGCCCACCTCAGCCTCCCAAAGTGCTGGGGTTACAGGCATGAGCCACCGTGCCTGGCCCGTAATATAAAATCTTAAATTCAAGGTACCCAAGCAATAAAATTGACATTGGTCAGCAACATTACATGGTTAACAGAAGATGTATATACAGAGTTTTATGTACACTTACCCATTTGTATGCCTATCTATGTTTATGTTAGTTCTGCCACCACCTAGATATTAGCACCATTTTTAAATAGCACCATTCTGCTGAACGGATAGGTAAAGGGAGACATGGGACATTGTGTTCCATGATGAGTGTTAAATATATCTGCACATGAGTCAGAAAATATGCTCCATCACATGAAGGCCACATCCTTGCTTTTCTCCCTGTCAAGAATCGGTTCTGAGATCTTCTTTCATTTGAGGCTTATGTCCCTCCACCCACCCACCTACCCTCTTTCTCTGGGTTCAGTTCATGTAAGTCCCTTCCTTAGAAATCATTTTGTCTAGAAATGTGCTCTGAATTTGAGGCCAAGCCTACTTAGATTTCTGGTGGGAGGTAAGAACATCCGGAACAAGCATTCTAACTTTCATTTCAGTTTCTTTGGACTCTGATTCGCCTGCTCTTCCCATGGTGAAAACTAACTACACTGTGGGTACACTGAGGAGTAGATCCTTTTTATTTTACTTTTTAGAAGTGTTTTTCTCTAGATTAGAAGTTTGTACTATGTTCCTGTACTTAGTACAATTTACCTGGTTCTTTGAAATATTTCAATATGGGACCTCAATTTTCCAACCTGAGGGGAGGTGAGAACAGGTGGCAGCCTTGGAGCTGGTCATAGTGGTCTTTGTGGATACACTCCCTGCAGCAAGACGGTGGTGGGACCTGAGCTCGTGCCTCCCACAGAGACTATACAGAAGAGAGGAAGGCAGCTGGGAAGACTCATTTTCCCTTCTGCGAAGGAGTGTGTATTTGCCAGGAAAGTTGGAAGAATAAAGGCCCACAGTTCCTTTTCTATATTAGTAAGAAATTGATTTCTACTCATTTGCTTTTTAAGAGTTTTCACACAAACGATCTTCAAGCCAGCAGTGTTTTCTGTGTAAGTGACCTAAATCCCTTAGGGTGTGTTTCCCATGCCTGTTTCATCTTAGTCTAGTGCCTCAAGGTTGGCAGGAGACTCTAGGCAGCCCAGATACGGAGCCCTACAGGGATGGAGGAAGAGACTGAGAGATGTAACAGCATTTTCTCTTCCTGCCCCAATTGAACACGGGTGAAGGAAGGAGTCCTCTGCCTGGATGAATTAAAGGAATGTTCCCAAAGCTCCACCGTGACATTTTAAATAGCAGCTGCCCCAGGCAGGGAGGAAAAAACAAAACAAAACAAAAACACAAAAAGGTATTCATCAAGCTAAATTAAGAAGAGTATTTGTCCCCTGGGTAGGTGTGGCTCTGTTGCCTGATACTCTTGAGGTAGTTGGGGGAAAAAGATGGTCTCTTTGCGTTCATCTTTAAGGGAGAACAAAAATACATTTCACCAATCTGTCTAACCTGGCACCTTTCCCAGGAGCTAGTCCCAGGTGCTGCCTGATTCTTCTAGATATTTCACCTTTCAATCAGGAGCAGCAAGTATGGCAGCCCAGGTCTCCTGTGAAGGACATTTTGTGACTAGAGGAACACAGTGGATTTTGTTTCATTATGACCCAAAGCTGAACCTGAAATATATGAAGCAAAACCTCAATGAAGCAGCTCCCAGAGCTAAAGCATGTCACAGTCAGCAGGCTGCTGCAGTCCATGGTGGAAGGTGGCTTCCTTCTGGGCTTAGTGGGCTTTGGGCTTTTGGAGCAACCATCGCTTTCTTTGCCTTTGGGTGTGGGTGATGTGTGTCTGGGGACATGAGAAGCAGCACTGCACCCTCACGGTGGGCACAGAACATTTCTTCATGCCTTTCAGTGTCTGGCAGAAACTGGCTGACAGCTTGTCCTTGGTGCAAAGTAAATCTGTAGAAGGAGGAGAAAAAGAATAAGAAAAAAGTCCAAAGCTTATCTTTGTAGATATATGAGCACAACTTCTATGAATGTAAGACTTTATATATCTACCAAGGAGCCATAACAATTCATAACAATAGATGGTATCTATTAAACATGTGTTATACATCAGACACCGTGCAAAGTGTTTATGCTAACCTGAATTATCAGTCACAATTCTTCACTCCCATGTCATTGTGTGATACAGAACACTCCACCTTGCCATGGCTGCCTGGTGGGTGGAGAATCCTTCCCAACCACTTGCCTTTGGGTTCAACTCTGTGACTTGCTTTAGACAATGGGATCCTGGTAGACACGATCTGTGCCGTGACTTGGAATGTGCAGGAGGACAAGCCTTCCCTGATGAGCTTCTGCTGTCACCATAAGAACCTGGCTTGTGCAGCCACCAAGGGGGATAACAGACACACGGGGCAGATCTAGACTCAATCTATAGTTAGCAGTTAAGGCCAGCCAAAGCCAAGCTCAATCACCTGAACCTTGGCCGACCTACAGATGCTGAGCAAAATATACATGATGCACATTACATGAAAAAGACACATGCACACGCATGTTTATAGTAGCACAATTTGCAATTGCAAAGATACGGAATCAACCTAACTGCCCATCAACCAATGAGTGGATACAGAAAATGTGGTATATATATCCCAGGGAATACTACTCAACCAAAAAAAAAAAAAAAAAAAAAAAGGAAAGAAAAAAAGAAATGAAATAATGTCTTTTGCAGCAACTTGGGTGAAGCTGGGGGCCATTATTCCAAGTGAAGTAACTTAGGAATGGAAAACTAAATATACGTTCTCATTTATAAGTAGGAGCTAAGCTATGAGGACTCAAAGCATAACAATGATATGATAGACTTAGGGGACCCAGGGAGGAAACTTGGGGGTGGTGAGGAATAAAAGACTACATACTGGGTATGGTGTACAGTGCTTGGGTGACAGGTGCACTAAAATCTCAGAAATCACTGCTGAAGAATATGATTTTTGTTATCCTCCACAACTATTTTGTTACCCCCAAAACTATGGAAACTAAAACAAAGAAAAAAAATACATGACTGTAGTTTGAAACCCCTGAGTGTCGGGGTGCTTGGCTGTGCAGTACTGCTGCGGCTGTAGTTTTAAACCCCTGAGTGTCGGGGTGCTTTGCTATGCAGTGTTGCTGTGGCAATGGCTGAATGCAGGGTTTTCCATGCTTCGCTACATTTAATCTCTACAGCACTGCTAGCAAACAAGCATTTTTTTCCATTTCGCAAACCACAAAAGTAAGGCCTCAAGCACTCAAGGGCTTGTACAAGGTCGTCCGGCTGATAACTGGCATGGCCAGATCTGAACACAGGCAGTCTTAACTCTAGAGCTCATGCTCCCATCAATCATACTATTCAGAGCGTCAAGCCAACCATCAGTCAGCAAAAGAACCAGTGCTTCCGGAACGAGTGAGGGATACAGACATATAAACTGTGATCACCACCCTCCAGAACTTTACCACGTAGATGAAGGCAGATGACGTACAAATAATTCCCAGAGTAAGTATACAATTAGTCATCTGCGTTCTACCCCTTGTTCTTCTCTAACTAGCTCTGGGCAAGCGTGTCCCTTAATTTTCTTGGCCTTGGTTTTCTCATACACGAGTCAGGGAATGATACTGGGTTGCTTAGGGATTGAACGATACTCCATACTGGGTTGAACGATACTCCACACACTTGTATGCGTGGTACTCAGATGGCAACTGGACCACAGGTCCTGGATCTGAAAGAAATTCAATCAGATTTTTTTGTCTAGAAAGTGAAATTGTTTTATGCTTGCCTTGAGTGCCTCTCGGAGCTCTCGTCTTTCTTTCTCTTTTACAGAGAAAATATATTCATCGTTCTGAAGAAAAGCACTTTCATAAACAGGCCACTGTCCTTTGTAAATAGAACAACCAGGAAGGGTAGAAATGGAAATAATATCCTCTCCATCCCAAATCTGTGACAGTATCTTTGCCTCTCTATGCTTTTTTCAGTTTTAGATCATAAAGGCAAAAAATACTTTTTATCTCCTCAGAACACCGTATTCTCTCAATTGTGCCTTATTTTTCTGAAGAAATGAATGTTTTCTGTTAGCTTCCAGAGTCCCGCTTGGTGCTCAAGTTATAAGTGCTCTTAGGAATTGGTTAACATAATGCTCCTAGAACCCAGAACCTCAGTCTTCATCTTTCCTCCTTCAGGCCTCTTTTTAAAGCCTCTTATAAAAACCCAGCCTCTCCTAAAACCCCACAGGAAATTGCCTGACACCCTTGGAAGTTTCAGAGAGAGCACATGTTTCTGTTTTTTGAGATCGAGTCTCCCTCTGTTGCACAGGCTGGAGTGCAGTGGCCTGGTGTCGGCTCACTGCAACCTCTGTCTCCCGGGTTCAAGCGATTCTCCTGCCTCAGCCTCTTGAGTAGCTGGGATGACAAGCATGCACCACCATGGCCGGCTTTTTTGTATCTTTAGTAGAGACGGGGGCTTCACCATCTTGGTCAGGCTGGTCTTGAACTCCTGACCTTAAATGATTTGCCTGCCTGGGCCTCCCAAAGTGTTAGGATTACAGGCGTGAGCCACTGCGCCCGGTCTTGTTTTTCTTTTTGTTTTGCATTTTCTCCTCAAAATTCAACTTCAGAGAGTACATGTTTTGGCCAAGCATGCCTCTTGTGGAATATCCCTTCAAGCTCTTCATCTCCCGCATCCCAGCAGAGAAGTAGGTGTTCTTCACGGGGCCGGGGCTGTACCTGTGTGCACTGCTGGTCGGAACAAGGCAAGGCTTTCTTCCCAGGCTCTGGGAAGCCGCCTGGCAGGGTAGTCCAAGTATCACACAGCCACCCCAGTTTCGTAGCCAGCCTCTCCTGAAGTCTCTGTGGATGGAGGCTGGAGAGGGCACAGGCGGGGCGGCTCTTTGCCCCACAGTCTTGTTGCTGTGAGTCTATGAGTGCTCTGGGGCTGCTGTCCAGGAGAAAGACAGAGGAAGCAGGAGGCTCAGCTGGCAGCCACTGTTCCACAAAGCTTCTTCTGGCAACACGTGAGTCCTCTCTGTCTCCACCTCCAAACAGGCATTCTTGTACTACACACTTGGACACAGCATCACACTCTCTCTAGAATTGCTCTGTAAATGGAGTGTGAGCCTTTTCTGCTAAGGGCTAAAGTTCGAGCTCTCAAAGGTGTCTGCCATAGTAAAAAGGACCTCTAGGAGGCCTCCAAAGTCTTTTCCCCTGTTGTGGGTTGAACTACGTGGATCCTTTGAAACGTACCCCAGAGTTGAAGTCCTCACCCTTTGTATCTCTGAATGTGACCTGATTTGGAAGTAAGATCTTGGCAGATAGAATTATGAAGTCAAGTAAGATGAGGTCCCTCTGAATTAGGGTGGGCCCTTCATCCAACACCAGTGGTGTTCTTATACAAAGAGAAGAGACACAGAGACAGATACACACACAGAGGAGGAAAAGCCATGCTGAGACACAGACACCGAGAGGCAAGATCGCCAAGTGGTAATGAAAGCAGAGACTGGAGTTCAGTTTCTGTAAGCCAAAGAATGCCAGTGATGACTGGCAACCGCCAGAAGCCAGGAGAACGACTGTGGCCCTGTCAATACCTTGATTTTAGACTTCTAGCCTCCAGAACTGGGAGGGAACAGATTTTTGTTATCTTTGGTCACTTAGTTTATGATAGGTTTGTTAATGGCAGCATGAATATGTGTGCTTGTAGTCAAGGAAGCTAATACTCCCCTTTTTCCATGTAATTAGAAAAAACACAGATACAAGTTATTAAGCATTTACCACATACTAGGCAATGTTTGAGATATACTATACCATTTGATTGTTGCAGAAATCAATAGTGTGGGTGTGTTTATTCTTTTAGTAACTGAGGGTTCCAGAGAAGCTTAGCAATTGACACAACATCACACAGCTGGTATATAGATAGTGCTGCTGGAAATTAAATGTTGTCTCAATAGCTCCCAAACTTTGCCTCTGAGAGAATGAATCTCTTGGACAGTTGAGGGGGCAGGAGAAGATCACATGAATAGGTCTTCTCCGCCCAGAACCTCTTCTTTGGCTCAACACAGGAGGACCACCTGTCAGATTAGGTCAATGTCCAAATGACTGAAAGAGACTCAACCATGCCTGGAATCCTCACATGCTCTTGGAAACCATGAGATTAACAGCCTTTCTTTTCAATAGTCCTTGGAGCCTGGATACATGCTAGGTTCTGGAACCCCACTGTTTGAGAGTGGGGGGCCCGGAAGGAAGAGTGGAGGATGAGAGTGGCCTCTAGTGGCAGTCTGTGTTCCAGGACTATATTTAGCAGCTCATTTAGATGATGACTGTGAGCCCAACATCATGACAGGGCTCGATTACATCAGTTCTCCCTATTGCTGTGAAACAATGAAGGCTTGTTGTGCTCATCAGTCAACTGGATTCCACTTCCAAAGTACACGCAATGCTTATAATTATGGGCAACTTGGAGGGGAGATCCCAAATTGCCTCTAGTGGTTCAACAGAAACCACACTTGGAAACTTAAAGGGAAACTTAAAGAAACTTATTATGCCTATATCTTTGTTGTCAGCTGTGTTATCAGGGGATAATATTTTGTTCACCAAAGAATCTTGAAAAACAATTTTAATGTTGTTGACAAACAGTTTCCATGACTTTGGCCTCTTTGAGGCCAAGAACTATCTTACTTATGTCTTTATCCTCAGCTCTTAGCACTTCTCTGAGACAGCTTGTGATCAATAATATTTTGTTGAATAAGTGAATGAATGAGATCCTATTCATCTGGCAGAATATCCTTTAGTAGAAAATTTACCGACTCAAATGTTCATTTATATCAACATTGGATCTAAATACTATTTCCTTTTTTTTCCCCTGCCTTTTCTACCCCTCCTCAAATTAAAAACAATAGCAGCAGCAACAACAACATCAAAACCACCCCAGGAATAGTTGCCTTAAAGGTTTTGCTTTTGTTTTTTAATCAATATGAATGTAATGCTGAGAATAAAGCTGATACTTGGTAAATGAATTTTCTTGATTTTTTTCCCACGTAGATACGTAGAAAGGGTTCTGTAGGCCCTAAAATGGAAATAGTAGTTCCAATTTAGATTTTAAGTCATAAAAACTTCAGATGATTTCTAAAAGAAGTAAAATGACATGGGGGAAACCAAACCTTACATGAATTCATAACTGATATTACAAAATATACTTAGGAGTATGTTATATTTGTTGCGACAGCTGATTGACAAGAATCTGGGCATTGAATGAATATTTTCAAAGAATTTTAGAGAATTATATGGGTCAGGGTGGGTGGCTGGTTTCTTAAGGAATTTCTTGCAACTGCTCTTTCATTTCTCTTCTATGCGAGTAGCATGGCTCTGCCTTCAAAAGAAGCTAGTAATTAACTTTCGTTGCCCTGATAATTGTCAGTGAGTGGAACTCATTGTTAAGCACATCAATTGCCAGCCAACTATTGGTCACCGTCTATTCTGTGTGAGATTTCAAGATGGAAACTACCATTTATGCATTTAACTCTGTTTTGATTATTGAAGACTGTATTGTCCAGCAATAGGACAGTTAAAGACAACCTACATATAATTCAAAATAACAAGCCCTAACACTAGGCATGATTAACCAGTGACTACTTCAGTTATATAAAAAATAACACAACATAGAAGGGATTCTATAGCCTCAAAAATTTAAAGTATAGTACCATAGAAGGTGATGAAATGAAAGGAAAAGAGTCTCAAATTGGTGCCTTGGTCTAGAACAAGGCGCTTCTCAAACGTGGATGTGCATGTGAATCACCAGGGATCTTGTTAAATGAAGATTCCAATTCAGTAGTTCTAGAGTGAGGCCTGAGAGCCTCAATCTCCCAGGAGATGCCAATTCAGCTGGTCCAGAGACCACATTTTGAGAAGCAAGAGTCTGGAAGATATTAATAACACCTTTGAAAATGAGCTCTAAGTAGCTTCTTCTGGAATTTTAAGTAAGGACAGTGAAAGCCACCCTTAAGTGCAAGTCAGTAAGAAGCTACATGTGGTAATCATACCTAAAGCATTTCTTTGCTCAGTGCATTATGATCAGGATTTCCAGACCAGATCTCTCTCCTGAACTCCACACCTGTATAGCAAACGAATCACAGGACACCCCTCCTAAATGGCTTACAGATTCCTTAACAAACAAGTTCCAAACAGAACTCCTTACCTTCCCTGTTTCCCAGGCTCTTGTTGGGCTTCCTCTCTCAGTGCATGGTAGCCTCATCTACTCAGCTGCCCAAGTCAAAAATATGGGCATTAGCCTTTCTCTCCTTTCTCCCGGCATGATGGACTATAAAATATTTCCTTTAATGAGCTCCTGAATGTACTCTTCTATCTGTTTTTAATTTAACGTAGAAAGTTTACATGTCAATGAAGCCCAACCTATCAGTGGAATAGACCTTACAGGTCATGGCTGAACCCACTCAGCCTATAGGAGCTCCTTTGTCTCTCACACAGAGAGCCTCCTGCAAATTCACTTCTCCTGGGGTAGCCCTTGGCCAATGGCTCGAGAGTGTGGGAGTGTGGATGTCTAGCTTGTCGACTCAGGAGGAGACAACTTGGGGTTGTAACTTGTGCTCTGGAGCTGCCTGCAGGACTAGGCTGAAGCTAGGACTCAGGTTTCTGAGAAGGCACATGGCTGTGTCTCCTCCCTTTTCCATTTGGCTTACTTCACTCCCTTAATGATCTTCCCTGGAAATATTTACTTAATGAATCCCTTGCACACACATTTCACTACTTCTGGGGAACCTGGCCTAAGACAGTGGTACTGGATTTCCAGAGAGGACCATTTCACACTTGACTGGGTTCCTGAGAAAGCCTGGGATATCTCTCAAGACATCTTTGAAAGCATGGAAGTAGTTCTCATCCATATTGGATGACATCAGTGTAAACATGCTTAGAGATAGAAAATGGTATTTTATGATAGTCAATACATGATAATAATAATAAAAGAAAAATGAATGAGGTACTTTCTCAAGAAGTTAATATTCAAACCTCACCAAATCAGATAGCTTATTTCCAGGGTTGCTGGTTTGCCTCTTTAAATTAAGAGTCTCGGTTCAGTAAAAGAAATGTAAAACTGTCTACAAAGTGAATCATGCAGGATGACATTTGTGAAAAGATCTCTTTCTCCCTGAGCAAACCCGTTCACCCACCAGCACTCTTCTTGCAGGCCTGCTGGTTGCATTTTTTAAATTCTGGAGGTCTGGGTTCATGATCACACAGGCATCGGTCTTGGTCTTCGGTTTTATTGCCCTCTGAGGGCACACAATGGACAGTTCTCTTCTGAAAGCCACCTCCACAGGAAGTGGAACACTGAAAGAGAGGGTGAACAGAGTCAGAAATCCTCCCCACGACTCCCAAGGAAACACCAGGAGAGCACCTCCAACCCCACTGTGGTCAAAAACGGAAATGTCTAATTAACCAGAAACCTTTTTGAAGGAGTCATAGAATAAAGGCACTAAGAATTTGCAGATGTGACTTTAGAAAGAATCTATGCTGTAGGTGGTATGGCTTAAATTTGGCTGAATTTATTAGGTTCTCTGCAGAACGTGCTCTTCTTTCACACATTTGAGAATGTCCGGATGCCTCTCATCACATGGCTACAGCACTGGACTCCAGGAACCAATGTTAGTGCCGTGGGACCCAGCCGTCTAGCCACACTTGATTGGACTAGTGAAGGTCCCTGCATCAAGCTGGGCCAATCGGTCACTTCTTTGGGAATCTGAATTGAGACTCAGCAAGAGATTCCATCTAAGGCTGAAATTGGAAAACTCTGGTGTTGTTGGCAGCCACATTTCCTGCCAAGCAGAAGAAGTGAAAACCAGATGGCGGAAAAGGTGATTGGAATGCAGCATGTGCTTAGGAAGGAACGGGAATGAGGGAGGCATTGCCCATGGGGCTCACACCCTTGGTTCTAGCTAAAACTCCCAACCCAAATATTCATCTTTGCATCATGAGTATATGGAGCAAAAGAGATGGAGGGAGGTTGAATTGCAAGCAAAGTAGAATAAAATTTCAAATCTGGGTTGTGGTGCCCCAGTCTGAACTAATTCTGATTTGGGGCTGCGGATTGGATGTGAGGAAAAGGGGTGGAGCTACTAGGACAGCTGAGCATTGGGTAAAAAGAGAAGTGGGAGGGAAAGACCCCGGTGGCATAGAGAGAATGTGGAATGGGGGTAGAGACAGGGCTGAGCATGGAGGCTGGGGAAGGAGAGCCGCAGCAGACCAGCTCTGTGCCTAGCCGTCCTCTCAAGCCCTTCTAACCATAAGATTCCACTGCAATGTCATGATCGCCCACCTGGCAGCAGGAGGGAGATTCGCTGGCCTGTGGAAGCAGTTTACATAAGATTCTTCAGGATGTAAGAAAATGTCCCTGAAATTACCACATATACTCTTTTCTTAAATTATTATCTTTTGAGTAAAATATATAAAACATAAAATATAACATTTAAACTTTTTTTTTTTTTTTTTGAGACAACGTCTGGCTCTATTAGCCAGGCTGGCAGGCAATGGCACAATCACTGCTCACTGCAACCTCCCTCTCCCAGGTTCAAATGATTCTCCTACCTCAGACTCCCAAGTAGCTGGGACTACAGGTGTGTGCCACCACACTCAGATATTTTTTTCTTCTGGCACACTCGCTAAGTCAATTGGAAGTTTAGCCGTCTGTTTCTAGATTCTAATTTTCTTTTTGTTGTTGGGGGAGCTAAAGATCAATCAGCATAATTTTACAGATTCCAAAATGGTACGAATCCATCTCTGCTCTTGTCTCCTGACCCCATCTTTGTCATTGTGAGTTTGTGCCATTGTTAGTGTTTTATCTCTTCTGTCTATTCAGTGGAATTTTGAGAACAAAGGCAAATGTGTATGTTCAATCCATAGCTTGTATAGTTTCACCTAATAATAGATCATGGAGGTTATGAGTGATTCCAAAGGCTGGTCTGGTAGGTGTTAACGACTCTCCCACCCCTGCCCCCCATTCTTTGCTCTGAGCAATTTGTGAATTCCTGACACACACTCTTCTAAGGAGCTTCAACCCATGTCCACCCCGATAGACTCACCTGGAACTCCAAGGGGAGACTTAAAAACATTTCTCTCACAATTTTTTCTATCTTCCATGAGATTGTTTCCCTGAATGGGCCCAAACTTACAGCATTTTTATGACTTCACATAATATCACGTCTTCTCTTTCAGAGGTCATGCTTGCTTTGATCAGAGATACCTTAGAGCTCTGAGATATTTATGAAGAGCCTAGTCCTGAAATACATCCAGGCAGCTGGGGCAAGGCCTAGCAGGAGTAAGCATGGCCTCTGCTCAGGCCCATGTGGCTGGAGAAGGCCGCTGCTGCCTTGATGTTAATAATGAATTTTGTGAAGCTCATGGCTATGCCAGGCACACAAATCTTGCTCATATCAGTGATTATTAGTCTGGTAGCTATTTATTGGGTGCCATTCTAACAAAGGGGCAACTGTTAAGTAAATATGATCAATCAACTTGATGGACTATTACTATAAATAAAGGGTTAACATTAGTCCTGGTTCAGAGTACTTGGAGAGAAAATGACCTTGAAGTACAGTTTCCTTGGAAACTACAGAGTTAAGGTAAATGCAAAAGATGATGACTGTCTTGTCTACTAGGCAATTCCTGACCGTAGGACTGTTCCCTACTGGAGGCCTGTGAGTTGGCATGTGGCCTTGGGCATGTGTGGCCAAAATAGTTTAAAATATTGGCAAGAAACTGAGGCTGAGGCTTCTTTGTGTCAAGGTGGCCTGTGTGCACCTTGGCTCTCATTTCTTGCCACCCATATGTACCATGCTTGACAGACAAGGAAGCAAATGAAGTTATATCCTAGGATAGTTACTGAAATTGTATCATTGGGGAGCAACCTTCTGCACAGGTGAGGCTATTGTGCCTAATATAATTCCTGCTTGTATCCTTCTTACAGCTAAATGAATTTAGTGTTAGAGTCAAGCCTATTATGTCTCACATGTCTGACTCCCAGTAGATCGCCAATTTGACACAGCATTTGAGTGAATCACAGCCGAGCTGGTGCAACTATGCAGCTATTAAGAATGAGAATTACAAACAGTATAGCAGCCTACAAATAGCTGGGGGCATTATGTTGGGCAAAATACTGCATTCCTGTGTGTGTTGTAATTACAACCATCAAAACTTACATGCACAGGAACAAGTTACTTTATAAAAGTGTTAGTAGTTGTGGTGTTAGTGTATCAGACCATCTTGGGTCCCCTGTCTCCCAGCTCCTGGCCCTAGGATCTGCCCCAGCTGAGGTGGCAACTGACTTTCTGAAAGCGCAACCCAGTGGCCTTCACCTCATGCCCTGTGTGTTAGTCTGGTTTCACACTGCTATAAAGACATACCTGAGACTGGGTGATTTATAATGAAAGAGATTTATTTGAATTACAGTTCCACAGGGCTGTGGAGGCCTCAGGAAACTTACAATCATGGTGGAAGGGAAGAGGCATGTCTTACATGGCAGCAGGTAAGAAACAGTGCTGAGTGAAGTGGGAACAGCCCCTTATAAAACCATCAGATCTTGTGAGAACTTACTATCACAAGAAGAGCATGGGGTAACTGCCCAGCAACCCACTCACCTCCCACTGGCTCTCTCCCTTGGCATGTGAGAACTACAATTTGAGATGAGATTTGGGTGGGGACACAGAGCTAAACCATACCACCATGTCTCATGCCTCCCCGCTTCTGACCAGGCTTTCTTGTTGCCAGTGAGACATGAGACACAATGGGGCTGGCTCAGTACCCATATCTGGACAGCTCAGAAGTATGGAGATATTAGCCCTCTAAAGGGAGACTCCATCAATGGGAGACAGGAGCCAGTGGATAAGTCTTCTCCCTTCCTACGCTTCCCTCCTTTCCTGGATAAATTGCCATAACACGCAGTCGTTCACACAGTTTCTAGAAGCCTTCCTGTGAGAGTCAGCAATCAGTTGCTCCTGACACCAAGCGATGGTCAGTTAGGTAAGATAATCAGTCTAGTAACGCACTACTTCATTTTTGATTCTCCTTCTTCTCTGCCTCCTTTCTCTTTCCTATCATCCTTGCTTCTCTGGCACTGAATTTCCTAATAAAGTGTTAGATTTTTTTCTCGAGGCTCTATTTTATAGGGAACCCAGGATAAGACAAGTCAGAATGATGGCAGAATCTGTCCATGGGAGAATTTTCTTTATTTCCTTTTTCTGAGATGGAGTCTCACTCTGTCACCCAGGCTGGAGTGCAGTGGCAAAATCTTGGCTCACTGCAGCCTCCTCCTCTTGGGTTCAAGTGATTCTCTTGCCTCAGCCTCCCAAGTATCTGGGGCTACAGGCATGTGCCACCATGCCTGGCTAATTTTTGTATTTTTAGTAGAGACAAGATTTTGCCATGTTGGCCAGGCTGGTCTTGAACTCCTGACCTCAGATGATCTGCCTGCCTTGGCCTCCCAACGTGCTAGGATTACAGATGTGAGTCACCACACCTGACCAGAATTTTCTTTATTTTCAATATCACTGATAGAGTGTTATTTACGCAATAAACAAACTTAAGGAGAACAATACCCTTTTCCTTCATTTACAGTTAATTATTTTGTTCCACCAAACAGGCCACCCATCTGGCAAACTGATCTGTGGGCTGACAAGAGGCCTGAAACTCACTAAGTCCGACTATGCCTAAAGCTTTAGGACAAATGCAACTCTTTGCGATAGGAAAAGCCAGAGCATCCAAGGTGCTGGGTGTAAAATAGCTGTTTCTTAGGCTGTGTGCCTCTGGAATAACTTGGATATTTAATCTTGTCTCTCTTGAAAGTATTTGATCTTTTCCCTCTGAACTCAAGACCCATAGCAGCCATGGGTCAACTTTTAGCAGACTTAGAGGAAAGAATACTAAAACCAAAGTATATAGAAACAAACCGTAAATCAGTGAATGCACTAAATATTACAGTGAATATAGATTATTTTTGTAATCAAAAGAAAATGCATGTTATTTTATTTTATTTTTTTGCTTAAGCTTAGTGGCAAGAAACTATTTTTTTTTTTTTTAAAGCTAAAGTAAAAACAAGCATCTATAACTGAGTCTTACCAGGTCCCAGTTCCCAGTGGCCCAGTGACAGCAGAGGTGCTCATTGCAGGACATGATGGATGTGGGCCTTTTTGTCCAGTCACAGAGGCCTCCTGGGCAGAACACTCCTCTCTCCTGAACTCCGCCCCCACAGGACCTGGAGCACTGATATACAGCAGTGACAAAATCAGGTAAAAGTCAGGAAGTTCTTCCCTTACAATGTTCAATGATAAGGAAAGAACTTTGTACTGTGATTTTTGTTGTGTATGGTGTTATTAGGAATATTGGTATCTGCACTGCAATTTATAGCATTCCTGCAGGTTCCTTACAATGACCTCTCACTATTTAGAGAAACTATGGGGAAACGAGAATTAAGGAGAGGTAGAAATATTGAGAAAGCAAATCTTGACGATACGAGGAAACAAAAAGTCAGAAGATGCCAAATAGTCTGATGTTAAATAATAGGTCGAAAGGAAGGAATTTTGTTTAAAAACCTAAATGAAGGAGAATTCCAGAATGGACATTATGTTATCTGCATCTTGTCTTCTGGAGCAAGTTTTTAGAAGCAGAAATGTAAAATGTAGATTTTGTATAATGATTATCCCTGACAGCCCAAAAGGGGAGTACACGTTGGAATACCATTTGGTTTGCCTCCTACTAAAATGAGATTCAGCCTTCCTTTTCCACTGCATAAAGTTTTAGGATTAAATTTGTCCATAGTAGGAGTAATAAAATGGATGGGTTTGCTCAAGACTCAGATGTATTGGCTGTAATACTCGCAAAATAAATTCAAGATGACAAGTCAGATTTCTAAAAGGGTACAATTCTGAACCATGTCAGGTTTTTGGTTCACTAGAATAATTCTATAAGATGCATTATCTCATTTTCATGAGGTTTTCAGGAGGAAATAAAATAATTCACGAAGAATATTTGAAAAGTTCTTTGAGTATTTTGAAAAGCACTTTGAAAAATCTTAGTTTTTAGTGTGATTACAGCAATAACAACAACACGATAATTATGGTTGTCTTACAAACATCATGTCCATCACATCAGCCAGTGTGTGTGTGTAGTACCATAGGAAACAGGGGAATTATATGCAATTAACCTTTTCTGCTCAGTAAAGGAAATAATCAACTAATGTAGTACCCTCACAATATTCCAGCTTTGAGAATCAACATGAACTTTTCCCCACTTATTCAATCTGTTTTTAACCCCATCTGAGGAGAGAGGGAGAGGAATTCCATATCTGGGATTCTTGTGCACACCTACCTATGATTCAGCACCACCTGGCCAAGTAATTTCCAGGAAACGGGGGTAAAAAAAAGTGGTTCTCAAATGCTCCTCAGACCAGCAACTTCAGCATCTTCTGAGTGTTTGTTAGAAATGCAAAATTTCAGGCCTCACCTCAGATCCCCAAATTGGCCACGCTGGGGATGGGACCCATCCATCTGCGTGTTGACAAGCCCTCTAGGTTGTCTTGCAGCATGTTAAAGCTTGACTACCACTGGTGTAGAGATGGTCCCACAGCCAAAATGCACCTGCCATGGAGGGTAGTCAGGGCGGACTGATGCTTGTCAAATGGATTTAGAACATTCCCAGGATGACAGCACCATGAGCAGGGAAAGTACCTAAAGATGCCCAATCCCTTAACAGCAGCTCCGGGTACTCAACTGACTTTTATATTTTCTATCTCTACTGCTGCTTAAGGGGGAACTCTACCAACTTTGTTGTTTGCTCAAAACAGGGTAATTTAGAAAGAAGAGTGGCAGAAGGGATTCAGGGAACAGGCTTCTGATGGGGATCCTAGAAGCTATTGAGGAAACAGAGAGAATTGATCTTTTTCACAACCAGAAAGATTTGATTGCTCATCTTTGATCACCTGCAAATGCCACTTCTCTGACAGGGCAATCTAAGCTCCTCTGAATTCCTGGATTCTGGAAGCTGCTGCCTGAACAGGTCCAGGCCAGACTCAGCACATATGGAGAATTTGGAGATCCAGGTTCAGAGCCCGGGAGCAGCAGATGCTCCATGTACTCCAGAACTGGCAGCGGAAGGAAGATGAAGAGGGGACAGTGGTGGCTGCTGCCCCAGAAGGCTCTAGGTAGTGGCCCAGAGACTTAGGAATCAGTGTGGATGCTTGGCCAGTGGATGGTAAGTAACTGGGGGCTCAGTCCTTCACAGGCTTTGACACTAACTCTGTAGCCTCAGGTTGGAATTCTCTGCCTTCGCTTCACTGGCATATGGTAGGTGCCCCTCAAAGTTGTTATTGATTCATTCTTTCTCCTTAGTTCACTCTCTGCTCAATGCCCATTGGGCTGATTTCCATAGAATAGCAGGATCAAAGATAGGCAATCAAATCTTTCTGGTTGTGAATGCCTTATGTTTAAATTAAAACTTCATTTGTTTTCTCATTGTGTGTCTCTACCTGCGTCTCAATTTCTTCTTCTATAAAATAGGATTAAAAAGGCCTACCATCCAGGTCATCCAAGTATTATTTACTTGGTTTAATTGTCTCCATTAATTTTACTAGGCAAAGTGCCTAGCTCCTGGACACACTCAGATATGCCAGGTTCCTTTTTTTATTTTTTGGTCTTCTTTCTATCATTCGTGGATGTAGTTGGGAATATGTTTTAGCTGTTGAGACATTTAAATATTTGCCTGTTGAAAAATAAGATCATCATACTTCGAAGAACTTTGGCAAAGTAACCTTGTTTTCATGTGTCAAAGTAAAACCAAGACCCAGCAGAGCCAGGGCCCTCACAAAAGAGAGGACACACACACACACACAAACACACACACACACTCACCATTTGTACAATGATCAGAGAGATGGAAGAGGTGAAACTCTAATATTATACATACTGTGGAAAAGACAGGGCTGTTTCTCTCAGAGAGCCATGTTGGGCTCTGTCTGTAAATGGCTCTCATCAGAGTCGCCCTTGTTTAAATCATCCCATTGTATTCATTTCTCCAGCAGGGATACCAACTCCCTAGTATATCCATTGGGAGATCAGGTTGCAACGTAACACGGAACTGTTGTGATTAAAACCATAACATATTGTCTTTTCTGTGGAATCTTTTCACCTCCTAAAAGTGTTAGACCCATCTGGCTTCCCACGTACAGGGTGAGGTCACAAAACAGAGGCCAGTCATTGGCAGGACACAGTGTGGTCTTCCCTGATTTCTACACTCATGCAGTAACACAGAGATTCATGGCTTGCCAGGTTATGTGAAGACATCTTTCCCTTTCTGGGGACCATACCTGGCTCCAAGGCTCCACCTGCCACTCCTCACAGGGCTCGGGGTTACAGCTCATGCTCAGTGGGGGAGGAATGCCAGCCAGGAACTGGCAGTGAAATGGCCTCAGGTTCCGGTGGTCCCGGCTGTCCACGCACTGAATCTCACGTATCTTGAAGCCCCCACTGCAGTTTCTGGAGCACTGTATGGAGAGCAAAAGCAAAAGCGATCTCTGAGTCATTGGCGTCAGGCCTCCCTTACTTCCCCTCGGCCATGGAGGTACCAGGCATCCAGTCATAAAGAGGGGTTAGGTCTAGTTCCAGTGGACTCTGCTTTCCCTCCACACCACAGAGCAGGAGGCACCTCAGCAGCTCCCCGTGTTGGGAAACATATGCATGGGAGTGTGAGGGTTTTGAGGGCCGACAGAGCTGGGTGAGAATTCCTGTTCTGCACCCACTAGTCATGAGCCCTTGAGCCAGTCACCAAAGTACGCTGAGGCTTGGGTGTCCCATCTGTAAACTGGGATCATAACTGCTACGTCACAGCTGTGGGGAGATTATAGACCCTGGGGCTGGAGTGCCTGCTGGCGAGTGGGCATTCCCTTTAGAAGTCAGTGTTCACTGGAGGCAGAGTGGCCTGCCTACCGCTTCCCAGGAAGGCACGTCGCTGCTAAGCCTTCTCCGCATTTCCTCCAGAACCCTGGTTTTCTCTATGATGCTGGATGCAGAATAGATTACTGTGTCTCTCTCATCAAGGGCCCTGAGTAGGGAAATAAGCTGAATAACTGCTCAGTGGTTTGACTCATGGGTGTGAGCAAACCCTGTCCTTCCCCCCACCCTCACCAGTCCTCCTGCAGCCATCACTGAGCGTCTTCTTAGCATGTGCCCCCGATAGCCATTAAACAGGCACTATCACTCCCCTCCTCTCTGACCTCACCCCTTGTGCAGAAGCCCAGGTTTGCCAGAAGGCTGCTGACTTCCCTAGGACCGGGATAAACACTCAGGGGCCTGGGACACCTACAGCCAGAGTTTATGTGGCCTGTTCCAGAGTGCTGCTGCTTTTGTTGACTCTGACCTCTTGGATTTTGGCAGCTACCCCCTCCCCCACCTACAAAGATTTTATCTGATCATAACTTGGGCTTCTAGAACTTGCTTTCTAGTCTGTTTAGAACCCCAGTGTTGCCATACCACTTCTGCTTATCTTCCCTCTGCAGACTGGTGTCTTATGGTCAGACGTGGCCTGACTGGTCTAGTCACTGCTCACACTGAGATAGGTGGGATGGAGGCTAACATCTGTGCTTGTCAGCCCAGGTTCATCCCCAGGTTCTCCTCGGGTTAGTACAATGTTCTTGGGGTTCCCATGCTCTGAATGTTCCTTCCTCAGTTCTCTGCATTATCCACTACTGCTCTTTTTATTAATGCCTCAGCCATGGCACCTCTTCAGAGGGGTCCTCCTGGAATACCTGATCTAAAGGAGGCGATTCCTCTCGTAAACTGTCTCAGCTCCTCTTCTGCTTTCATCCTAGAAAGCTAAACTGCAGACCATCTTTGATTGATTTTGTACATCTTTCGATTATCTATCACTGCCATGAAAGCAGAGCCTGACCCGCCCTGTCCTGCATTGCACCATGAGTCCCTAACGCAGGGACAGGAATGGCATAGATGGCCATTATGCAGCTGTTGCATCAACACTGAATTCTGAGAAAATGCCAGCTGGGAGGGCTCCCAATGGAATAAAAAGATCTCTGGTAATCACAGGATAAAGAGTATCTTTCTTTACCCTCTAAATCCTTCCATCAGTGATCTCATTGGCAGTCTTGGCTGAGGAAACAAGTCACCTAGAAAGTGTCCCTTGCTATAAGGTGTATTTTCATCTGGCTCTTCTCTCTGCAGGATAAAAGACCATGCTGTCTTTCTGCCTGTGGTGGAATAGCCATGATTGCAGGGCTGTGGCTGATGAAAGAAAATTCCTCAAGACTTTTTGGAAGAAATAAACTCCAAAATGCAGCTCCCCCTTCTTCCTCTGATTGGCAGATTTCGCCAAGTCACCTGATTTCAAACATTGGTCTGTAACTTGGAAACACTTGGGCCAATGTGGCAAGGGGAAGATTGATGCTCTGATACTGCCATAAGTCAAGTGTGTTTAGGTTATCAGGAATAAGCAATATTTGCCAACAACTTCCTAAAACTACAAATTAAAAATGTTATTTTCCTGCCACATCTTAAACACATAAAAAAACCCAGTAACAACAAACTTAAAATTCGCCATAGCACAAATGAGAAAGCATGCTAATAGCTTCCACTAAAAGCAACTATTTGTCTGACAAAATACATTTCCAGGGAATAGCACATAGTTAAAACAAGAGTACTTTTTATTAGGAAACAGGGATTTAAAAGACATAAGCATAAAATGAGACTTTACTTTTTAATTTTCCATTTGTTTGTCTAATCTGTTATTCCCAAATCTATTTTTCAAATTAGCATTACTTTTTTTGTCCAGAGCATGCTCACATTCAGTGGGAAATAAAATTTAGTAATATGCTGAAGTAAGTAATAAAGGAAGACACTCATTGAATCCATGATTTTTAAATTTCATTTTCAAAAAAGCCTCTGATTCTGTTAGCAAGTGGGAAGGCAAGTGACAACAGAGGAAGTCACTCCAGTCCTAATGCTCTTTTGCTCTTGTGTGTATTCATTTTCTCATTGCCTAAGAGGAGGGCCATTTGTATTCCTGTTTTTCTAACCTAAAGCCTGCAAACCAGACTCAGGACAAGAGGCAGATCGATGAGAACAGAAAGACTGATGAATGCCCTGCTGAAACCAAACAGGCCTGATAGTTTCCAGTTACCACATCACTACATCAGTTTGTTTAACTCCTGTGATTTACAAACCAAATTGAGTTAGAATGAAAACTAGCCTTAGCTTACTGGGGCCACTGGTAGAGGTAAAATGAAATCATAATATTTTCTTTCTTGTGCTATTTTTGATGTATGAAATCATCCTAATACACTTCCCAGGCTGGACTCCTACAGAATGGTCAGAGAAGTATAGCACAATTAAAACACATAGGATTTGGGGACCAATAAACCAAATCCATGTACAGCCCTGGCATCAGGTGGCTATGTGACTGTGGATTAATCACTGCACTTCTCTAAGCCTCCATTTCTCCACTGGTATTCAAAAGAGGATAAACTAGATGATTAAACTATGCCAGCATTCTAGAGTGTCATAAATATATGAGATCACTGAGTTTGTGCTCCGTTTTGATTTTAGAATCCTTTTTAACTCTGAAAGTTACACAACAAATACTGAATCAGGATACAAAAAGAATTCCTTTCTGGCCTTTTTCTTATACTAAACACATTCATAAAACCCTTAAAATAATCCAAAGATCAGATGGTTGTAGGTGTATGGTCTTATTTCTGGGTTCTGTATTCTGATCCATTGGTCCATGTGTCTATTTTTGTACCAATACTGTGCTGTTTTGATTACTATAACCCTATAGTATACTTTGAAGTCTCTTAGCCTGTTGCCTCCAGCTTTGTTCTTAAACAATTACAACAAAAGCAAAAATTGACAAATGGGATCTAATTAAACTAAAGAGCTTCTGTACAGCAAAACAAACTATCAACAGAGTAAACAGACAACCTACAGAATGGGAGAAAACTTTGGCAAACTATGTACCTCACAAAGCTCTAATAGCCAACCTTTCTAAGAAACTTAAATTTATACAAGAAAAACACAAACAACCACATAAAAAAGTAGGCAAAAGATACGAACAGACACTTTTCAAAAAAAGACATACATGCGGTCATCAATCATATGAAAAAAAGACAGAGAAAGATGGGCAGAGGCCACCATGGAGAGCCTTGTGGTCTGGACATTGGTGGTCTTGGGGTCATTTCTTATATGATCCTAAAGGCTCCCATTTAATTGCCACTCCTCTAACCATTTCTTCTTGAGGATCTCTTAATCTGAAATGTTCAGGGGCCTCAAGAGAGGGTGATGGTTTAGACATAGAAAAAAATTATATCAAGAGTAAAATAAATGCAGGGATATTCAGTGTATGGTCCACCTTTCTGCTACTCAATTTTTGCCTTCCAATGATGAAGCTCTCCTACAACATACACTTCTAGGTTTTAACTTTTGCACACTGGACTTTAGTAAATGTTTCTGGGAATATGCTGTGTATAAAAGCATGGTTTGTATATATTTAGGAAAACAAAGGCTATTCTCCCATTTTACTCATTTGTAAAAATTCAGATCCTCAAAATGCAGCATTGTCACAGACAATCTGTAAAATTCAATAAACATGGAAACAAGAAGTAGCATAAGAGAGAAGGATTAGCTAGCAAATACATGAAACCAAGGCCATAAGGAAAGCTCGTCACTTCCTGTTATTTTCCAGCAAATAACTTAGATAATAAAGTTAACTACTGTTAAAATAAAATGTCAATGTTGCCTATGTGGGAAGAAAGATTATTATAAAAAAAAAAGTAAAAATCTTTCTGATTCTCTTAGAAATAATCAAGATCTGCTAGACTTAACTATGAAAAGGGCAATGTTCATTCTAACAGAAGTAATAAAAGGGCTGTCAAATCAGCAGTTCCCAAAACATCAGGAAAAACAGATAAAATGTTCAGTGAGCAGTTCCCAAAACTTCAGAAGAAACAAAGTGTGCAGAGCTGCAGACGATGCACGGTTTTGGTGTCAAACTCGGTTGATGATTTTTCAAGCTCATTTTTTCTCCCATATGAATTTTTTTTTTTTAAGATGGCGTCTTACTCTGTTTCCCAGCCTGGATTGTAGTGGCAGAATCTCAATTCACTGTAACCTTTGCCTCTTGGGCTCAAGTGATCTTCCCACCTCAGCCTCCGGTGTAGCTGGGACTACAGGTGTGCACCACCAAGCTTGGGTAATTTTTTGTATTTTCAGTAGAGATGGGGTTGTGCCATACTGCCCAGGCTGGTCTTGAACTGCTGAGGTCAAGCGATCCACCTGCCTTGGCCTCCCAAATTGCTGGGATTAGAGGAGTGAGCCACCATGCCCAGCCTCCCTCATATACATTTTAACATTCTGAAACTGGCATGTGTCCTACAACTGATGGACATATTAATTGTACAGTGTTTTTTTCTTTATGAAAAGCAATAATTAAAATGACATAATCCCCAGGTGATAGTTTCTTAGAATTGAGACTATTCAATACTAGTTTTGTGATCAAGTATATATCAGTGATTTTACTCTAAAGCCCTCTAGGCCTATACTAATTTGTACCAGTTTATACTAAATCCCTATTTAAGTATAAGTCCTATTTATACTTTAAGTCCTAGTTTCCTTAGTGGGAATTATAAAGTCCTGTATTATGGTAAAAATAAAATCGTTTATTCAAAGCTTCCATTCAATTTCAGACATGTGGCAGTACTAGCATCCACACACTAGGTCGTCTTCCAGAGTTCATGAACACATTGAGCACCCCGACTGCATAGTACTAAGGAGTGAACACCTTCTCAGACCAATTTCTCCATTGGCAGGGCTTACTTCACTATCCTGTGCACAGGCTCACTTCCCAAGTCCAGAAAGCAAGAGATTAGTAAATGTCCAACAGCCAGCTGTAACCTTTACCTAGAGCTCAACAATTTTCCAGGGCTTTGTTTGAATGGTCTTTTATCATGTACAGAGTTTATTACACACATTTTCTCTTTTGATCCTTACAACAACTCTACAAGGTAAGTAAAGGCAATATCATACACTTCATTTCAGGGGGAGAAAACTAAAGCTCCTCAGTAGTTAGATGAATGGCCAGTGTCACATGCTGATTAGTGATTATGAGTAAATGCTCACTTGGCTGGCGAAATAGCGTGGCGGACATTTGAAGTAGAGGCACTGGCATGAACAGAGGCTGTGAACCCATATGGCTTGTCTGGGAACAGTAAGTTGGTCAGAATGCTAGAATAGGGGATGGGGTAGACAGAGAAAGATGGACAGAGGCCACCATGGAGAGTCTTGTGGTCTGGACATTGGTGGCCTTGGGGTCATTTCTTATATGGTCCAAAAGGCTTCTACTTAATTGCCACTCCTCTAACCATTTCTTCTTGAGAATATCTTAATCTGAAATGCTCAGGGATGTCAAGAGAGATTAATCCACAGAGATTAATCAATATATCTGCAACCCTATTGGCCATGAGAGAGACTCTATAGGCCAGGCAAGGAGTCAAGCCAGACTTTCCTTAGGAGGCCAGACCTCAGAAATGAGCTTGCTGATCTCTCATCCAGGGTTTGCACTGGCTAGAGTCCCTTAGGCTGGAGCTGAGCTTTTCAAAATGCAAGCTATTTCACACATCCGTCCTTTTCATGAACCATGCAATTTCCAACGAAATGATTATTCCCAGTGAGAGCAAAGTGGAACTTTAGGACTTGGTCAACATTTGGCAAGCTCAGGGATAGGACATATTTCTTGAGATTTCTCTGGATATGGAACAGAATTTGTAGCCAAGCTTTCAGTCCTCACTGGATCCTGAGTTTGTTATGAGTTGGAAGAGAAGCAATATTGACTCTAGAAAGAAAAATGTTATAGAAACAGAAAGAAGATGGTAATTTTCTCAAAGAGTAGCCTCACAACCTCTTTCTTTCCAAAGATGAGAGCCTTGCTTTGGTCTTTCCTAAAGACTGACCATCAGACAGGAACATCCCATGTTCCTGTCTGATGGTAAGTCTGCCAAGAGAACCAGAGATGGAAATGCCCAGTGCAACACCTCTTGGTCCTGTTTGTCTGGGGACATGAGCTCTTCACTAGATGAAGAAACTAATGTCCAGAGGTGACACCAGCCTTCTGAGCTAAACCTCTTGGGAAGCTCTTTTCCTTTCTCCTGTGTCTCAGCTAGTAAGAGGAACCAGCTCCCTGGAGAGAAGACAGGGACCCAACAGGCTTCCTACATGTATGGTAAACAAGTATATGCACAGCTCACACCTCTGTACTCCCTACCTGCCAACTGGCTCTCAATCTCACTGTGGACCAATGTCTTACAGCCTTGAATTATCCCCCAAGGGCTGGCTAAGCCCTAGTCCAGAGTGACAAGCAGATAAGGCCTAGTTAGTGTCCCAAAGCACCATGGCTAACTAATCTGAAAACCTGATACATTATTTTTCCACCAATAACTATGCAGACAGCAAAACAAAATGAGTAGTCACAGTAAGATCAGCAAAGATGGTCAAATCGTGCTTTGAAAAGATCACTATGGTTGGGTGCAGTGGCTCATGCCTGTAATGTCAACACTTTGGGAGGCCAAGATGGGTGGATCACTTGAGTTCAGGAGTTCGAGATCAGCTTGGCCAACATGGTGAAGCCCATCTCTATTAAATACAAAAATCAGTCACGCATGGTAGTGGGTGCTTGTAATCCTAGTTACTTGGGAGGCTTAGGCATGAGAATCGCTTGAACCCAGGAGGTGGAGGTTGCCGTGAGTCAAAGATCACACCACTGCATTCCAGCCTGGGTGACAGAGTGAGACTTTGTCTCCAAAAAATAAAAATAAAAATAGAAATAAATAAAAATATCAGTATGGGTAATATACTTTTAAAGACAAAATTATTCTTTATATCTCAGCTTTCTTTTCATCTTGGGTCTGGCAGATTAAATCATATATTTGCTTTGCGAAGCACAGGAAATTCATGAGTTAATTATATATGTGGCGATATAGGATTATTTACTAAAATGCTAAATTTAATATAAAAATAGTATTGCATGCTGGAGAAGGAATTAATTATGCAAATTTGACTTTTCTGATTCATCCACAGGTGGGGTTAACACATGTGGGTTAGTAAAAACTGTACTTCTAAGATGTTTGTGTAACTTGAAGTAGGCCTATGGGAATGCCCATGGTTTACTCATCCCTGATTTTATAAGAGGCAGAGGGAAGCAGAAAGGTAAGGGAAGAAAACCGATGTTAGCAAGTGCTTATGTAACATTCCCTCCCCAAAAACTGCCCACCCTCCACCTCCAAGACACTGCCAAGCCTGGTAAGTTACCTTGCTCCAGTTTCCCACTTTCCAGCCAGCACAGGGACGGAGGTGGCATCTCTTTGCAGGGTCAGGTCTCTGGATGGCTGCACAGTCAGAATCCATCTGGGTGCTGCACTCCACCCTTCTCCAGTAGGCCCCCAGACCACACGTGGTGGAGCACTGTGGCAGGGAAGGACAGAGAGAGATGACAGAGGCTGAGGGCCACCTTCTCACACATGCCCCGTCACTGGGATCCTGGAGACAGTTCTCAGTCCCAGCTGCTCACTAAAATTGCCCATAGAGCTTTTAAAAAATTACCTACACTTGGGTCACCCAACTACACAAAATAATCTGAATCTCTTGGGGTAGGACCCAGGGATGATTAGTATTAAAAATAATTCCCCAGCTGATTTTAACAAACAGCCACAGTTGAGAAACTCTGATTTGTATGTGGAAGGAAAATTCAATGCAAATGGAAATTTGCTTCCCTTTAAAACTTACCCTGGCAGGCCAGGTGCAGCAGCTCGTGCCTGTAATCCTAACACTTTGGGAGGCTGAGGCAGAAAGATCCTTTGAGCCCAGGAGTCTGAAATCAGTGTGGGCAACAGAGGGAGAATCCATTTCTAAAAAAATTTGAACATTAGACAGGTGCGGTGGTATGTGCCTGCATTCCCAGCTACTTAGGAGGCTGAGTTGGGAGAACTTCTTGAACCTAGGAATTTGAGGCAGCAGTGAGCTGTGATTGCACCACTGTGCTCCAGCCTGGGTGCCACAGTGAGATCCTGTCTCAAAAAAAAAAAAAAAATTATCTTGGCATGATTGCCCAGGGGAGCTGCAGGCAGGGTGTCACATTTCTTACCAATGCTGTTTAGAGTGGATGCCAGGGCCAGGTGTCTGCCCCTTGCCTCACCTAACACTGAATGACACTACCGTATCTATTTCTCTCCATGACAAAACCGTGATGTAGACTGGTATCATTACAGTGCAGATAAAGAAACAGGCTTTGAGAGCTGACTTGGCCAAGGAGTTTTCTGTCTCTAAAACCCAGGACAATATTTGTTACAGTAGTGCACCTCAAACTTTAGAGACCATGTGAATCACCTGGTAAATACAGATTCTGACTCAGTGGGTCTGGGGAGGGGAGAAGCCTGTGCCTTTACGCAAGCTCCCGGATGCTGCCGATGCTGTTGGTCCTCAGATCACTCTTGGAGTTAGAAAGATGTTAGAGCATGAGGATTTTCATCCTGTGATCCATGGTTGAAGAACTCAGTCACTTTTTCCCACACATACACCTCCTTCCCCTCAAAGTGTTTTCATTTGTTTATAATACTTAAGTATCTCAGGTTTAGCATGAGGTCACTTTGAAAACTATACAAATGTTCACCACATAGTTTGTTTGCTTTTATGTGCCTGATTCTTTCCTGTAACTGATTGTTCTTACGTCCCCTCTCTTCTGCTCATTCTCATAAAAAGGGGCTGTTTCTGGATGAGTAGCAGTGCTGAATTAAAAAAACACAGGGCATGCGTTCCATCTTTGACATGCCTGAAGGTTTCTTTTGATAGGCTGTAAATAAAGACCAGACTTGTTTTTTTTTGCTGTATCTTCACTATCCATATACTTTTTTTTTTTTTTTTTTTTTTGAGATGGAGTCATGCCCTGTTGTCCAGGTTGGAGTGTGGTGGCACTATCTCAACTCACTGTAACCTCCGCCTCCTGGGTTCAAGCAATTCTCTTGCCTCAGCTTCCTGAGTAGCTGGAATTACAGGTGTGTGTCACCACATCTGGCTAATTTTTCATATTTTTACTAGAGACAGGGTTTCACCTTATTGACCAGGCTGGTCTCAAACTCCTGACCTCAGGTGATCCACCCTCCTCAGCCTCCCAAAATGCTGGGATTACGGGTGTGAACCACCACACCTGGCCTTCACTCTCCATATAATTTTATGTTTCATTTTGTGCAGGTTCTTGTGTTATAACATATATATATATATAACATAATAGAGTTCTTAGGTAGATAATCGGTAGATCACTGAAAGGGAAAAGTAGAAATTATTTTCTACTACATCATCTTTTCCAAGTGGGCCATTTATAGAGGTACTATGTTCTCCTCCTTAAAATTGTTTAGGATTTGATTTGTTTCTTTTGTAAGTCCCTAGCACTTTCTCCTTTATATCATATTATGTATCTAGGTAATAGAGATAACAGGTGATGTTCTATAGACTGATTGCACTCATGGCCTGTGTTGTTCACACTTCCTTAAACACATGCTCTTTGCAAGGGGACTTTGCAGCTTCTCGCATTCAGAGGTGGAATTTATTTCTCCAGCTCTTGAATCAGGGTCGTTCTTGTGACTTGCTTCCCATTCTTGCTCCTGGACCCCTGCCTCTGCTATGAGAGTAAACCTGGGCTGGCCTGCTGGAAGATGAGGGCTCATTACTCAAAGCTAGCGACCCTGTGGCGACTGACTGACCAACTCAAGGGTCAGTGTCCAGGTGTTCAGAACCGCAACTGATACTGGGGGGGGGGGGGTCACATCAGCACCATATGAAAACTGCTCTGAAATGCTGTGGAAAATTATGCTGTCACTTCCATTCTACATGACTACACAGTTTACAGTTAACTGACTGGCCCAAGGGATCTGACTGAATGATGATGAGAGGTGAGTGTCTATCAAAATAAGAGCCATACCCATGCACACTGCATAGCACAGACGTTTTCTGTTTTGTAAATATGGATCAGAGCAAACACTCAGTACTTCTTACGTGTCTGACACTCTTCTTAGTAACTTACATATAGTTATTCCTTTTATCTCCTAAGTTAAATGAGTTGGGCATTATTATCATCCTCATTTTATGGATGAGGGAAATGAGGTGAAGTGAGAACGTACAGCTGGTAATTTACTGAGCCAGGACTAAACCCCAGAAAGTCTGGCTTCAAGTTTTACAGCTACTTACAGTGTTAACTCAGCTTTTATATAAATTACTTAATATCTGAAAACACAATGAAAGGAATGTGCTGTGTCCAGCAGGGCTGTGCACAGCCTCCCACAGGCCAGAAGGCAGAAGGGCATTGCAAGAGCGACTTCAGATCACATCCAAGGAACTTTAGAAATCACTTCCTGTTTTAGGAATCCAGAAAAGCTTTGTGCAGGATGAGACTCAAAGCTTGATCCTGAACAGGTAGCCCTTTTAAAGGGCAGAGGAGGAAGGGGAGAACATTCAGGGAGAGGATCCAGTGTGAACAGAGACACAAGACTGGGAGAGGCAAGTTTAAGGCAACTGAGCAGTCTCTATTTGTTGAAGCTTAGAATGGATGAAGAAAAGCAGGAGGCAGTACGTTTTGAAAGCTTGATTATGTAAGATTGGGAAGGCTGTTGGATGTTGGGTTGGAGTAGATTTTATCCAAACAACTATGAAATGAGATATCAAAGACTTATGAGCAGGAGTTTGGAATGATTGGAAGGGCTTTTTGGAGGATGAATTTGGCAATTTTATGTCTTGTGCAACAGCGTGTGGAAAGATAGGAGAAGGGAGAGGCTGGCGGTGTGTAGACCAGCAAGGAGGCAAGGGCAGGTGTTCTAAGCAGGAGGAGTAACCGAGGTCCTTCACTCTCATCTATTGGCCACCACTGGCATTTGGGACTCAACAACTCTTCCTTATAAGGGACTTTGCTGAATGTCATGGGACTTTTATCATTCATGGCTCTCAGACATTGAATTCTATTGCAGCCCCTTCCCCACATTGTTGTAAAAAACAAAAGCATCCTCCTCCATCTCTAAATTGCTCCTATCATTAGATTAGAAACTACTGGACCATAGAGTAACAGAGAAAATAAAGAGGAGAGGACAGAAATGATGAAGTGACACTGACTTGAAAAACTATTACAATTTTTTTTTTCTGTAGGACAGAGACAAATTAATATTGATGGTGATTCTAGAGGTTTTAAGATGTGGTGATTGAGAGGTAAGTGACTCATAACAGAGAGAGGCAACTACAAAGAAACAGCTTCAGGAATAGGCAGAAATAAAAAGCAGGGACAATAAAGAACTCAAAACTCAGAGTTTTCATTCTGAAGCTTGACACTCTCTGACAGTTATTTATTATTATTTTTTGAAACAGAGTCTTGGTCTGTTGCACAGGCTGGAGTAGGGTGGCTCAAATTTGGCTTACTGCCACCTCTGCCTCCCAAATTCAAGTGTTTCTCATGCCCCAGGCTCCCAAGTAGCCAGGACTACAGGCATGCGCCACCATGCCTGACTAATTTTATATTTTTTGTAGAGACAGGGTTTTGCCTCATTGCCCAGGCTTGCCTTGAACTCCTGACCTAAAGTGATCCTCCTGCCTCAGGCTCCCAGAGTGCTGGGATTAGAGGCATAAGCCACCACGCCAGCCTTCAGTTCTATTTATTAAACATTTTCTCTCAAACTATGCACAAAGGGAGCAGGCACCAGGCCGTGTCGCAAGGGGGGACTCCTGCTGAATGTGGAGCTCTATTCTAGTAATAATCCTTACAGCTTTGAAAAACTCTGCCATCAGAGCCAATATTCTTTTTCCAGCCAAACTGCCTAGAATTAATAGCTACTAATGGTTCCACCACTGTTGCCAGTTTTTTTTTTTTTGTGTGTGTGTGTGACCTATAACGTATTCAATAAGACAGTTTATTTCTGTCAAAGTCAAATAATGATGTTTGAAACAATTAATTCTCTATTTTGATTTACTATAATCAAAATGTGTTAATTAACCTTTGAGCTCAAACAGTAATCATAGTTGATGTGTACTTTATTTTGGCTTAGCTCGCATTGATATAGCAATGTCTTGTTAAATTGATGAACATTTATCAATTAATTAACATGTATTAAATATTCTCAAGACAAAAATCATTAAAACACACTTAAATTCTATAATTCCACAACTGCTCTGGGATTTGTGATCAATGAAAAGATAAGAGGATGGGGAAACAAAACTAATATCTGGATCATGATACAAGCATTTTGTTTTTAGAGACAATTTTAGTTCATAGGATCACCACCTAGCAGACACCCAAAATTTAAATTAGTTGATTCAAATTGAATAGTCAATGACAGTCAAAACCCAAATGAATAGTGGTTCATGCTGATAATCCCAGTACTTTGGGAAGCTGAGACAGAATTTTGCTTCAGGCCAGGAGTTCCAGAATAGCCTGGGCAACATAGCAAGACTCCCATCTCTGAAAAAAATAATTTAAAAAATTATCTGAGTGTGGTGGTTGGCACCTGTTCCTATCTACTCTGGAGATTTAGGTGGGAAGATTGCTCGAGCCCAGGATTTCAGGATTGTTATGAGCTATCCTGAAGCCACTGCACTCCAACCTGGGTAACAGAGTGAGACCCTGTCTCCAAAAAAAGAGTTGATGAGTCAATGACAGACTCCTTTTTCCTCTCTTTTTTTCATACCCCATATCCAATTATTTACAAACCCAGCTGATTTTAAGTTCTAAAGATATCTTGGATATGTTTTCCCTTCTTCATCCTGAACATTCTTGCTATAGTTCTCATGGCTCATCTGGACTATTGCAATAACCTCCCAATAGGTCAAAACCTTCATCTTCATTGTTTCAGAATAGGCTACCTACAGTCAGCAACAGACAGGGCTAGGTATTCTAGGTACTTACTATAATCCTTATTCCTCTTCTGGGCACATAATTGGATTGCATTTCCCAGTTTCCTTGAGTTGGTTTGGCCATGTGGCTTAGTTGTAGACAATGGAATGCAGGTAGAAGTGATGTGTCCCACTTCAAGACTTGGGGCATACAACCTCCTACAGGAGTGCCTCTATGCTCTTTTCTCTTTCTAACTGACTGGGATAGTGACCCCAGGGCAAATTTGATGATGGGAAGATGATAGAGCCATTGTCAGCATGGGTTCCCAAATGACTGCACCATCCTCTACCGTCATCAGCATCGCAGACTGGAATCACCTTGTATTGCCATGTGACGGAGAAGTCAACATCTCTTCAGGTGAGCCATCACTTGTTGGGCTGCATTTGTTACAGAAGCCCAGCCTTTCTAATGTGTGTGAGTGTATGCACGTGTGACTTCCAATTACATGTGCATACTGCACATGTCATTCATACTTTCATGGTTCTGATGTCAATCCTACACATATGCCTTTTATCACCTACTTCTTCATATTCTGTTGACCTAGGCTGTCTTACTCTCATGGCCCACAGTGTCATTAATTGTAGGTGCTTTCAGACCTTATCTCCATTAATTAAATATCAAAGTACAAGTTAATTAGTAGCCTCCTTTGTTTTTTAGTCCACAGAAGCCACACACTATCTACACTGCATCAACTGAAGGAAGACAGTCGGCCTGCTTATCTGTCCTTTAGGGATACCATATGATTTAGGAAGAAAAGATGTATCTTGAGAGCACTGTTTGAAAGGTGCTGGCAGGTGCTTCTCCCCAGTGTTCCCTCCCCATTCTGTAGGGCGTGCTGAAGCACAAGTAGCTAGACCGCCTTTGGGGAATCCTAATGCTATCACTTCAGAAATATCTAAACAGATCAATTTTATTTCAGAATATCTAGCCTGGACCCACTGTGATAACAGAAGGACAATTTGCCTCTGTGAACTCAAAGTAACGTGAGTGGCCTCAATGTTATTTTAAAGAACTTTCTTGTGAACTATGCGATTTTCTCATTTGATTACCCAAGGTCACGACATAACTGGGATTATTTTCGTATGTAATATGACCAAAGAAGAAACAAATATAATCGAAGGCACAGAGGATGGTAATGTTTTCTGGTTTGCAGAGCCAGGGGTCATGGGTTCTGAAGTCCATCTGCCTGAGTTCAAATCCCTATAGCTCACAGGTGTGTACGATTCTGGCTAGCTACTTAAATTCTCTCAGCTTCAATTTCCTTGCCTCTAAAATAGGGAAGAATATTACCAATCTCCTGGGACTGTGATGAGGATTAAATGAGAGAATGTATGCTCCTTAGCATAAAATCATGCTTATAAAGCCTGATGCATGCTTTATAAATGTTCACTGTCAACATCCTTCTCACTGTCAAGAGCCTGATTAGGAAAGAAACAGGACTAAAATGTCAGGAGTCATGAGACCCATTCATCTCCTTCCTTCAACAAACTGACTTGCTGTAAGCATGAACATCTTTTCTACCTCTGAAGGTGAATTCTGTTGCTCCACTGACAGGAAATATGAGAACGCATTCTATAAATCAAACATAAATCAAAGTGGAATAGTAGCTCAAATGCAAACAATTAGAGTATTTGATGCAAGAAATTTTGGAGGTTTGAATTTACCTATTTATTGCTTCTAGTCAATTCCATGACCAATGATGCTGATTAAATTATAGAAAAGAATTTTCTGTAGTTAAGTTATCAGTTGGTGCTAAGATCCACTAGAGAGACAGCAGATCAGAGTGGGGAGAGAGAGAAGGTCATCCAACTGTGTCCCCAGACAAATCACTTAACTGTTACAGATCTCTTTTTCTATTTGTAAATTGGTATCAATGAGACACTTACCTACTCATCAGGATGATGAAAAGGGAAAAATAAGAGACTACCTGTGAAAGTGGTTTGGAAATTAACATGCTTTATAAATTATTATACGTACATTGTTATTTTTATATTAGCTGCTAATAGCTTACTTCCCTTTAGCTGGGGAGATGAGTCATGAAGTGTCATAAAAATGCTGATAGATTTGAACGTGTGATTACCCTGCTGCAAACTCCTTTTTTGCATTGTTACATTATATTAACAAGTTTGTGTACTGCATATTCAGATTTCAAATAGGTGAGAAATGATTTTGATGCTTCAAAGGATGTAATTAGTTCTAGAAATGGAAAAACAAATATCTAGCCAAATTTCTGGAGTGTGAAAATAGAGGCCAGTATGATTCCATCATGCTTATTTTCTTCTTCCTTCATATTCTAATTCTTTCAATAAGCCAAAATGATTGTTTTAAATGTAAGCACTCAAACAGACCAAAAAGAAAAGAAAAAAATATCACTGATATGGCAAGATATACAATTGTTTTAACGAGTTTTAAGATGTTTTAATGGACATCTTAGATGTCCATTCTATCTGTGATTCCTTCACAATTTTAAACCAAATCTCAAAATTAGGTTTCTGATTGAAATGTGAACTCAGGCTTTTTCAGTGGTCTTTCACCACAGGATCATTGCAGTTTATAGCTGGAATGGACATTAGAGATAATTTACACTAGGCTTATCATTCTTCAGGCAAAAAGCAGGCTCAGAAAGATAGATGAATTCACCATGAACACACAGCTGACTGACCAGCCTTCTTGGCTTAGTTCAGGGCACTTTTCACTTTTCACAAATCTTAACTGCATTTGTTCTGCTTCTCTATATATAAGTTTTTAGCTTCCCTTTCCAGTGACATTTTAAGTCAACCCCCAAACAGTTGGCACTTGAACGTGGACCACCCATAGGTCTTCACTGGTCATTTTACATGTCTCTGTCATGTATCCCTGACCTTAAAGCAGATTTCTTAAAGATGGGGACTGCATAATGATTTCAGAAGGCGGCAAAGACATTATTCTATGTGATCCACACAACATCCCTATGAAATGTACAAGGCAGGAGCTCTCATTTGCTTGTGGCAGGTAGAATCAGATTAAAAGCTAGACAATACATCTATAAAACTTCACAAGTTATGTAATTTATAGAAATTTTTTTCCATTTGAAGAGTTGGGGAGGGGGTAAGTAGGGATATGAGAGCATGGTTCTGATTGCTTCCTTTTGTTTTCAGAGTAGAATGTTTTAATGCAAGTTCATTTTGAAATTTTCACGTGAATTTAACATTCCTAGCTTTTTTCCATGTAAAACCAGGCCTGGGGTAGGAAATGTCTTACCTCACTCCAGTTTCCAATGATCCAATGTGCAGAGCTATGGCCATTTGTGAGCTGCTTATAATTGGAAGCATTCAGCAAAAAGCCCTCGGCAATCAGACTTGTTGCATCCTCCTCAGTCAGGACTGGTTGAGAACTTTTTGTTTGATTCATGTTTGAAAGTTCCTGGTGGTTATGATTTGCTGTGTTTCCTGAGGGTGCTGGCTGGTGGTCTCCTCCCAGAGGGAATAGAGTGTTGGCTGGCTTTTTAGTAACCATCCCCTCAACTCTGGGTGTCCCACTTTTGAGGGTACTAGGCCTTTGGCTGGGAAGCAGTCCTTCCATCACTGTGCTGAAGAGTGGCCATGGAGACTCCCCGCTGAGATCTGGTGTTAGGGGAGGAGCAAGTGGCATTTCTGTACTTCTTTCCACTGGAGCATCATTTCCAGGTACTCTGATCTTGGTCCATATTACAGGGTTGCTTTCATCTTTGTCCTCAGGCTCTTCCCTGTCTTCCCCTGAACCACTGTGAATCTCTGTTTCTGGACCTTTGGTTAAGGTATTGTAAAATGGAGTCACAGGCCAAGTCATAGGGTTGCTAGAAGATGACAAGTCAGAACCACTTGGTGTTGTAGCTACAAGGCCTCCCTCCCAGGTAGGACCAGTATCTGAACTGGCAACATTTTTATCACTTGGCTGGATGCTCAAGGATGGGGAAGTGGGGATGGGCTGGGAAGTGCTTCCAGTGGAAGTAAGATAGCGAGAACTCAGCTCAGGTTGGGTTGAGCTATTTTGCCACTGTTTCCCATCCAGGTCTCCTTCTTTGGAGGCTGTGGAAGGACGAGGGCTGCTGATTGCTGGAGTGCTTGTGCTCACAGACTCAGGGCCTATAGGTGTGGTCAGCATTCTGGGCCTGGATGTAGGTGGAGGGATGGGCTTTAGGGGGTCTTGCTCAGGTGTTGGTGGGTTTTTTCCATTGAAAATCGTGCCTTTGTTGTGTTTCAGACCCCTCCGGTTGGATGGGCATTGCTGGAGGCCACAGAGAGCTCGGCTGTTGGGTTTCCTTGTCACATCGCAGGGTTCATCATGGTTCTTGGCACACGTGACACTACGAATCCGCACTCCACCACCACAGGAAACAGAACACTAGAAGAGAGAAACAGCTGTTAGCCTGGTGAGAAAAGATGCTTTTTTCTCATGGTCAGGTTCATAACAGATCAAAAGAAGTCTGATGGAAACTGAACTATACAGCTAAAATTGCCTGCTATCACTACATTTCGTTTCTGTGCTCTTTCAGTTTTTCATGGAAATATGTATCTCCTGGAGACCAGCTGGGACTCAGACTCAACCATTTATTCTTCACAAACTGAAAATTTAAATCATCATGTAGTCAAACTGCAGTCCCTTTGGGCTGTGAAGGTGGATGGTGGGATCCACAAGGAGTGCCGTGGTTTACACAAGTTGCTGAATCTTTTAAAGAGCTAGTAAGCCACATTGTCTCTTCTCTGGGATTGTGATTTTATTAAATAAATGTATAAAGTTTGCATGTTCTCTGGAATATTAAGTTAGGTACAAGGAACCTTTCCCTTTACATTTAGAAAGCAACTATCATGACTCACACATTTTCCCCAGGTACCTTAAGCTCCATTTTTATTTGCCTATTGGCAGGTGGAATCAGATTAAAAGCTAGACAGTCACCATACTCACACAGGTGCATAGATCCAAGACCTATTCTAAAATTTAAAGGTACATAGTTAATCAGAGGTAGGAGGTAGCCTTTCCCAAGGAGTTAGGTGAATCCCTTAGCATGGCACTGAGGTACACACTGGGGTACTGGTAGGTGCCCCTCCCCAGTGTTCCCTTCACATTCTGTAGGCTGTGCTGAAGCCCAAGCAGCTAGACTGCCTTTGGGAGAATCCTAACAGAAGAGGCCTTCCTCAGGATACATGGTAAATCATGTTCATTGCATCAATTTCAGCAGTTGTGAATGGCACATATGGAGTTGCTATAAAACACTACATTTCTAGATATTTTGAAAAAATCCATATTTTGCCAAACAGTTCAATTTTTAGCTCCCCTTTCCAACGGCATTTTAAGTCAACCACCAAACAGTTGGCACTTGAACGCAGACCACCCAGGGGTCTTCCTTGGCCGTTTTACATTTTTCTGTCATGTACCCCTGACCTCAAAGCAGGTTTCTTAAGGATTGGGACTGCATAATGATTTCAAAGGGCTTCACAGACATTATTCTGTATGATACACACAACGTCCCTATGGGATGTACAAGGCAGGAACTGTTATTCTGTCTTCACAAGTGAGGAACCTGAGACCCAGGGACTCACTTGAAAGGCAGCAAGTCAGTCACAGAATAAGCATTAGATTTATTCTACCCCGATTCCAAAACCTAGTGCAACACATTATAGAAGTAGCTGTCCATGGAGTTCACTCAGTGACTTTCAGTTTATGAAAAACTAATCAAAGGCGAGAACTGTTTTTTTATTCATAATGGAATTCAGAATAGTTCTGAGGACACAGTGATTACCTTGTACATATTGATTCAGTGACTCTTTTACCTGGAAAAAATATTAGAAATGGAAAAATTCTCACTCATGAGCTTCTGCATTTAGTTGAAGACCCTTGTATTAAGTTCTATTTTCAATTTTCTCTAAGCAGGAACATAATATTGTTGTAGAAAACCTCTCCTTTATTTTATTTCAATCAAGCACAATCACTCACTGGTGTATAACAGCTCTGTGAAATCAGCTCTTTTGAAAAGCAGGAGATGCTGTGAGCACAGGAGAATGTACAGCCGAGGGAGTGGCCAACTGTGGATTGGGTTCAACCAGTAAAGCTGCAGATTTAAGATGTTCACAAATATTAAAGCTGCTCCAAGATGGAACTTACAGATTTGTTTTGAAATAATAATACTAATAATAATTTGGGTGGAAATGATCCTTAAGGCACACTCATTTCCCACCAAAGTGGAGGCTACCAACTGCAAGTATCGGAGCCCACCAGGGAGGAAAGGGTCTCTTCTGGCGCTGTCCATGACTCACTTCTCCCTGGACTTGGAAAGGGAAGGCAGGAGGTATTTGTTTTCCTGGTTCACTGCACTGCTTCTTCCCTTCTTGTGTAGGAGGATACTCTGGGCTCCATCTATTTTAGTCACTCTGAATCCCTCTCCAGTTGTTACATTCTAATCTGAACTTCTTGGATTTTCAAATTGCCACTTTGTAAAATTTATCAGTTTTGTATGTGTGAACACATTTCCATGCTGGCCACCTCAGGCAGGCTCAGTCTTGAGACCCGATTGATAACGAAGGCCCCAGCTACTGCCAGCTCTCCTTGGACAGCAGGTGGCTCTCTTTTGGCTTCCCTTTCCATGAGGTATTAGACTAGATAGTAACATAATAGGAAACGTTTTGATTTTTCTTTTCCTTCTCTTTCCTTTTTTCTTTTTGGCTTGTTTTGATTTGAATGTTGCTAATATCTCTAAGGAAGTTAGCTTTACTTGTACACTTTTGCAAAATTTTTAAAATGCAAAAGTATAGGAGCATACCCTTCCACCTCCCCATTGAACTATTAAGTCAAAAAACGATAAAACTTCTGAGATAGCTTAAATTCTCTGATCTATCGTATTAACTCCCTGCATGATTCAGTGACTAAGCCTCAGCTTCTTCACCTGGAAACAGAAACAGCAGCATGTACTTTGAAGGCTGCTGTGTGGATTACCTTCAACAATAGGCTTAACAGAGGTGTCACAATATATGAAGACAATTAGTGATTGAAAGCTATGATTATTACTGTTCTAATAATGATGTTGATAATAGTAATAGTGATCACAACAAAGGTCTTGGGGTTCCCCAATTTCTACTGCCCTTGACGGTGACACACAGAAGTGTCTTATCAGGGAGGGGTGAAGTGAGCAGCTGTCCGGGTGAGGTAGGTGCAAGCACATGTCTACAAGATACTGTGGAGACCCACACACCCCACACTGATTTACTGCTGGATTTTTTTAAATTCAGACTTCCTAGAGCTAACAGATGGATATGTGGTTTTCAAATTTACAAATAACAAGTACTAAGTAGTCTTCTGATGGTGTGAATTTGCTCAACCTAAAAGAGCAAGGCAGGAGTAAGGAATAACTACCGTATTAGTTCGTTTTCATGCTGCTATGAAGAAATACCTGAGACTGGGAAATGTATAAAGGAAAGAGGTTTAATTGCCTCACAGTTCTGCGTGGCTGGGGAAATTTATAATCATGGTGGAAGAAGCAGCAAATCTGTCCCTCTTCACATGGCAGTAGGAGACAGAAGGACAGAGTGAAGTGGGGAAAGCCCCTTATAAAACCATTAGACATCCTGAGGACTCACTATCACAAGAACACCATGGGGGAACCGCTCCCATGATCTAATCATCCCTTACGAGGTATCTCCCTCAACACATGGGGTTTATAATTTGGATTACCATTCAAGACGAGATTTGGGTAGGGACACAGAGCCAGACCATTTCAGCTACCTAGCTGGTTGCTGAGTTAAAATACGTTAGATTTTAATATTTCAAAACAGAAGATGGTTCTTGAAGAGGAGGAGTTCCAAAGTAGCAGCCTAATGGCTATGTTTGGCCCACGGCCTTGTATTCTTTGGCCTGCTCAATCTTAAAACCTACTAACCTACCAACCAACAAACAAAAACCAAAAACCAAAATAGTAGCTAACATTTTAAAAATGAGCAATTTTATGTTAGTAAAACACCTGATTTTTTACTTCTTTTGGGAAAGCTGATAGTCTTCATCTATTGCTCTCATTCTCAAATGGTAACCTAAAACCTGATTAATGAAGACCTGGGGTCCGGGAGTTTATAGATTACTCAGCGCATCAACCTTCCATCCACATCTCCTTTCCTTAGCCAGCATACACTGAACCTTTCAAATAACCCACGATTGCCATTCCTTAGTTCTGGGGCACATTATGCCCATCTGGACAGTATTGGGTGTCTACCAAGCACATTGGGCTTGAACACAAATTTGCCTTTTCTCCTACTCACGGCAGAACAGGCAGTGCTGCTTTGTATTCAGCTCCACGCTTCTTCCAGTACATCTTCCAACTGTGTTTATCTCCTTAGGAGCTGTCAAGCCCTTCAGATGAGATAAATACAGTGCACACCACCACGCTCCAAACTCATCTCCATCGGTAGTTTCAGAATTCTCCAAACGAACTTCAGCTATGATTATCGTGTGCCCTTACCTTGTATTTTTGAACCCTGGGCCAGGCAAGCAGCACGTTAACCTGTTAATGTGTTCTCTGGGAGTCATTTTGCCCTCACTTGTCACCACTCCTGGATTCAGGCCTCTTGTTGGGGAACCCACCTAGAAAGAGGTTTGCTGCCAAATTTGTCAACTCCACCCACCTGTGGTGCACTGTGGGGGGCGAGGAGGCTCACAATTGGCACCGAGCTGTAATGCTGAGGAAGAATTTGTTCAAAAACACAGTTGGAGTTTATCAGAGGACTTGGGCTAACGGGCTGAGTAGAGAAACAGTGAATACTTCAGGGATTAAAACATTTAATGCACAATCTCAGAAATTTATAAATGAATAATTAGATCTCATACAAACACCAGCTTTGAAAGTAAGCTAAAAAAAAATAGGTATCTGTTATGGGTTGAACTGTGTCCCTCTCAAAAAAGATATATCAAAATCCCAATGCCCTTTAATCTCAGAATTTGACCTTATTTATTAGAGATAGGATCTTTAAAGAGGTAATCAAGTTACAATAAGGTCATGAGGGTGGGCCCTAATGGTATCCATATCAAAAGAGGAAATCTGAACACAGAGATCACAGGCAGGTAGAATGTCATGTGAAGATGAAGGCAGAGGTTGGGGTGACACATGTACAAGCCAAGGAACACCAAAGATTGACATGAAGCCATCAGAAGCTGGGAGAAAGGCATGGAGAAATCCACCCTCACAGCTTTCAGAAGGGAGCAACTTTGCCAGTATCTTGATCTTGGATTTGCAGCCTCTGAGAGACAATAAATTCCTGTTGTTTAATCTGTCCAGTTTGTGGCACTTCATTAGGGCAGCCCTCAAAAACTAAGACAGTAGCTTAGATATTAAAAAAAATCAGACCTGAGGAGAACAATCAACATAGCTCCCAGCTGGTTTTCTGTGAGTAGTTGTTGCAGAGGTGCCTATATCTGTTCTCCAGGAACCCTGGCAGAGTACAGGCTACCGATGCCTGGGAAGAACTGAGATGTTGACACTAATGACACTCCATATCAAAAGATGGAGTGACAGAGTCAGAATATCAGATGGCCAGCCTCACAGGTGTGCCTGGAACTGGGGAATCTAGAGGGTCAGTGACTCAAAAATATCCCTATCCCTCCATGCTCTCTCTTCCCTGGATTGGCAGGGACTTTACATCAGTCTGGCTTTGCTTCTCATTTAGCAATAGACAAGCATTGCCTCTTGCTGTCCTGCCTTCTGTCCCAAGAGCCAGAGAGGGCTCATTTGTGAACATTAGCATTCAGTCGATTGGGTCACTGGGCATTCCAACACTCCTGTGATCGGCTTTGTGCTTTATTGATTCTCAGTACCTTGGTTAAGTGAATGTTTTGTTTGTTCGTTTGTCAGGCACAGGAAGGGTCGATTAGAGATCTTCCTAACCTCTGGGTGTGTTTGCTTTTGGATCCTCCACCCCACATCCCATCAAATATATTCAAATGCATCTCTCCTTTCAAGTGAAATGTAATCTTTTGCTATAAAAAACACTTGAAAGGCTTTATTATTTTTTTTTTCAATTCACTTTTAAAAAATGTTTATGGGCACATAGTAGGTATATATATTTATGGAGTGCATGGGATGTTTGGTACAGGCATGCAATGTGAAATAAGCACATCATAGAGAATGGGGTATCCATCCCTTCAAGCATTTATCCTTTGTTTACAAACAATATCATTATACTCTTTATTTAAAAATGTGCAATTAAGTTATTATTGACAATAGTCACCTCATTGTGCTACCAAATAGTAGGTCTTATTCATTCTTTCCATTTTTTTTGTACCCATAAACCATTTCTTTATGGTTTGCACCCATTCCTACCTTCCCTGCAAACTCCCACTACTATTTCTAGCCTCTAGTAACCATCCTTCTACTCTCTATGTCCATGAGTTGACTTGTTTTGATTTTTAGAGCTTTAAAGTAAGTGAGAAGATGCATTGTTTCTCTTTCTGGGCCTGGTTTATTTCACTTAACATAATGATCTCCAGTTTATCCACGTTGTTGCAAATGACTGGATCTCATTCATTCGTATGACTGAATAGTACTCCATTGTGTTTATGTACCACATTTTCTTTATTCATTTGTTGGTGGATACCCACATTGCTTCCAAATCTTAGCTATTGTCAACAGTGCTGCAACAAACATAGGAGTGCAGATATCTCTTTGATAGACTGACTTCCTTTCTTTTTGGTACATACCCAGCAGTGGGATTGCTGGATCACGTGGTAGCTTAACTTTTGTGTTTTTGAGGCACCTCCAAACTGTTCTCCATAGTGGTTAAACTATATACATTCCTACCAACAGTGTATAAGGTTTCCCTTTTCTCCAAATCCTCAACAACATTTGTTTTTGCCCGTCTTTTGGGTGTAAGCCATTTTCACTGGGGTAAGATGACAGATCATTACAGTTTTGATTTGAATCTCTCTGATGATCAGTGATGTTGAGCATCTTTTCATATGCTTGTTGCTATTTGTACTCCTTCTTTTGAGAAATGTCTATTCATCTTTTTAAAAAGCTTTATTATTTTTCTGAGCTTTTGAAATTATTCAGTGAGGATAACGTTTAATTTTTGGGAGGCTCTGATTTCTCAGCAATCATTATGCATAGTCTGAAATTCCAAAAAAATTAAAAAGAGAAAATCCGGTCTACCAATAATTTCCAAACACAAAATTTTTAAATAAATATTAAGAGCTGTCATATCACTATATTTTGCAGGTATTTGAGATGCCATATAGCAAAGTGTTAAGAGTAGACCCTGTGCTGTCTGTATTCAAATCCTGGCTCCATGGCTTAGTGGTTATGTGACCTTAGACAAATTTCTAAACATTTCAATGCCTCAGTTTCTTCACTTGTATTAATTAAATAGGGCTAAATAAGTCATGGTGAAGATTAAATGTGGTACTATTCACAATAGCAATGACTTGGAACCAACCCAAATGCCCATCAAGGATAGAATGGATAAAGAAAATGTGGCACATATACACCATGGAATACTATGCAGCCATGAAAAGGATGAGTTCATGTCCTTTGCAGGGACATGGTTGAAGCTGGAAATCATCATTCTCAGCAAACTGACACAAGAACAGGAAACCAAACATTGCACATTCTCACTCATAAGTGGGTGTTGAACAATGAGAACACATGGACACAGGGAGAGGAACATCACACATGGGGGCCTGTTGAGGGTGGGGGTTTAGGGGAAGGATAGCAGGGGGTTGGGGGACAGGGGAGAGATGGCATTAGGAGAAATACCTAATGTAGATGACAGGGTGATAGATGCAGCAAACCACCGTGGCATGTGTATACCTATGTAACAAACCTGCATGTTCTACACATGTACCCCAAAACTTAAAGTATAATAGTAAAAAATAGATTAAATGTGCTAATACCCATAGAAGTATTTAATAGATACATACATAATACATAGTAATAATACATACTAAATTCTTGGTATGTATTTGCTATTAACATGCAATTAAATACTGATTCCTGATTTTGCAAAGTCCTTTTGTTTTTATAGAAGTGATGCATGAGTTGTTTTTCAGGTCTCAAATAGTTGTGCAGGCCCTTGAAAAATCTGTAGGCCCTAAGCACTTCGATTACAGTGTTTCAAGCATAAAATGAATGAGCTCCTTGAGCTCAGGGAGGGGATAGGTGAAAGCTTAGGCGGCCACAGATCAATTCCTTCAGCACATTTGGGTACAACTGATTGAGCAAGGTTTGCAAAATCAGAGTAGCATGGAAAGTAGACCCTTGTCTTCTTGTCTGATAATAAGTTAGTGAACACTTGATATTTACCAGGCACTATGCTAAGTGTTTGCATGAATTATCTTACTGAATTCTTACAATAATGCTATCTTTCTAAATGACAACAGGCTAAGAGAGAATTAACACTGGCTCAAGGCCACACAATTAGAGAATGCCAGGGATGGAAAACCTAGAAAAATTACTACTCATCATTACTATTAATCTAGTTACTAGGAGAAACAACATGTTGATTTATAGTTGAGGAAACGGAGGTCCTATAAGGAAAAATCATTTTCCTAAGACTGTAAAATGTGCAATACAAGTTTATGCAGTACAAGATCAGAACCAAGACTGTTCTCTGTGATCTCAGCCAGGGCTCGTCCCACTTCCCTTTCTGCCAAGGATGCACAAATCAAACATCTGTTAAGTATATGGTGGTTATCCATGTATCCATCCATCCATCCATCCATCCATCCAAGGAAAAAGATGGCACATATTTTTACAAAGTATCTGCCTAAACATGCTCTAGTTATATCTCTGGAGTGGAACCATTATTAAAAATCTCATATAATTTTGGCAATTTGTTTTAAAGTTTTCCTTGGGAGTAGCAAAGGTGTCTCCTGAAGAAGAGGTAACCTTCCATCTATCAGATAGAAAGAATTATGGGACCCACTGGGCTGCCCTTATTGCCTGGTTGTCTGGATGCACTGGGTTAAACTGAAAGCTTCATCAAAATAACACTATTATTCACGTTTGCTCTCTGCTCCCAGGCATGACCACAACTTCTAGTTCATCACTTCAATGTCTAGAGCCCTTTTACTGCAAACTGCCTGAAATGCCTTTGGAAAGAGAAACTGTATAAACAAACACACACATCCTGGCTTCTGGAGTGTGCTGTTTGTCACACTTAGGCATTTGAACCCAGGAAGCCATGCTCTAGGGGCTGTGCCCTTCACTACTAGACTGGCTGCCTCTCACAAGAGACAAGGTATGTCCCTGAAATGATGTATCTAGGAAGTTAAGGGAGCCACAATAACTTTGATACCTGGTCTCTATTTACAATAACTACAATTCCCTTCTTTACCTCTAAGCCCACAAAGTAGGGTGGGCAAAACTAGGATAAGATTATTTTTTGTTTTTGTTTTTGAAAAACCTGAGATTGGAGGTGAAAGTCAGGTATCCTCTAGAACATGAGCTTAGAGAAAAGAGGCTGGTCACAGGGGGCAGAAAAGTCCTGCTTGGGGCAGCAGGGGAGAGAGAGCTCCCTTTCTGATCCCTGCTGGGACAGGGATCAGTATACCAACCTGGCACAGCTGAGATCACTCTCCCCTCCCTGCTTGAGTTGGTGGAGTGCTTTGATAGGGAAGGGAACTCATGAATATACCTCTTTTTTCTTCTCACTTAGGTCAGCCCAGGGAAAGTCGTTTTATAGGATTCTAGAGGCTGTCAGTTTTGGGGCCTTTTGGACCAATAATCTTACAGTCCCAGATCATGCAGCATGGACCAAATGACACAGTGCAGAGCAAATGATGGCTGGAGCACTATCTGCTTCAAATGATGTTGGTCTCCAGACAAAATACAGATGATAAATATTGCCTACCAACAATCACTATGTCACCTCTCTTTAAAAATGTATCTGGGCATAATTAGAATGTCAAAGACATTTCATCATAACAGCAAAGTTCATTAGAAGGTTATTAGTAAGATAGCAGAGAGAAGACAGGAAGACCCATTTGATGAATATTTTGATACCGATTTAACTAAAAGCCCTTCTAATAACATCTTCTGAATGAAGGCATTGGCTCAGCCTTTCTGCTCAGCTCTGTCAAGTGGAAGCTAGAAACTGTCCGTGTGTGGTCCATTGATTATGCAGCAGCCTGTGTATGGAACCACAGACCCGAGTGCTTCTTACATCATGCCAACTTTTTGGTCTCTTGTTCTCTAGTTAAGATCTGTTACTGGGAGGGGATGGGGGGTTAGGGGAGGGATAGCTGGGGATGGGAAGATTAGGGAGGGATAATATTAGGAGAAATACCTAATGTAGGTGAAGGGGGGATGGAGGCAGCAAACCACCATGGCATGTGTATACTTATGTAACAATCCTGCATGATCTGCACGTGTACCCCAGAACTTAAAGTAAAATAAATTTTTAAAAAGACATGTTACTATGCGTCCCATAAACATGAACACAATAAGAACACAGCCAAACCTGTAATTGCAGTCCTCTGAAAAAGCATTAAGATGTTAGTAATTAGTAAATTCTACTTGACGAGGATTATTAACAGTTTGGGATGCGGCCAAGACATTTTTGGTAAACAGATTTAATAAACCAGTAACAATACTCTACTCAGCCTTATTTTGACAACACTGTAATTTACAGACACCTAGATTGCAGTGGACTAATAAGGCAGGCCAGCCAAATGCTGTGATTATACTCCCAGGAATAGAAAAAGAATGTTTGGCTCATCACTGATGTGTGTACATACAAGGGCGCATGAATCAGTAATACGCCCTGTTTGTATGTAGGTCTAGTTCTTTCATGTGTTATCTTTGTACTTCCTTTGCTTTCTTTCCTTTTTCTTTTTCTTTTCTGGATCTTATCTCTCCCATTGGATGGAAGTTCTTACGATCTAGGGACCATACCTTCTATTGCTTTTTTCTTTTAAAATTTCACCTAGATGTCCAAGAGAACATTCTCTACAGATTCAGAAGATAACTAAACCGAAACTGTGGCATAAGCTTATAAAAAGGAGTCTTGGAAATAAGGTTTTATCAAAGTTGCTGTATTTAGATGAATGTTTTGCTTTCAAATAGGTGTCTTCGGAGATGGTACCTTTGCTTACACAAATTTTAAAATTCTTATTTCAGAGCACCTTTATAAGGTGGAAAGCAATCTCTCACATATTTATAATCAAATACTATTTTTTAAACACAAAGATTTTGATCACATTACTCATTTATCCAGCAGGCTCCATTCTAATTGACTTTCTGTGGCATCCTCCTGAATCACATATTCTCCATTTGCTCTGAGTCCTCCCAGGAGTTTCTAAAATATCCTGAGCAATGGTGGCATCATTGTTATTTATTATTATTTTGGGACAGGGTCTCACTTTCTCTCCCAGGCTGGAGTACAGTGGCATGATATCAGCTCACTACAACTTCTCAATCTCCCAGGCTCAAGTGATCCTCCTGCCTCAGCCCCCGCAAGTAGCTGGGACTACAGGCATGAGCCACTACGCCTGGCTAATTTTTTGTATTTTTCATAGAGATGGGGTTTTGTCATGTTGCTTAGGCTGGTCTCAAACTCCTAAGCTCAAGTGATCCTCCTGCTTCAGCCTCCTAAAGTGCTGGGATTACTGGTGCACGGCCAGTGGTAGCATTATTATGGGAAGCATATGGCTGCTCAAGGAAGCTCAAAAGATGAAGTCAGCATCCATCTCTAAACTCTGGCCTGTTAAGTTTTAAAAAAACAGGTATGCACTGGGGTGTGTTGGGGGAATAGGGGAGGGACAGCGGTGGGTAGGGAGTTGGGGAGGGATAACATGGGGAGAAATGCCAGATATAGGTGACGGGGGGATGGAGGCAGCAAACCACATTGCCATGTGTGTACCTATGCAACGATCCTGCATGTTCTGTACATGTACCCCAGAACCTGAAGTGCAATTAAAACAAAACCAACCAACCAAACAAAACAAACAGGTATGTTCTAGTCACTCCTTAGGCTGTTTACTGAACTGCACAGAGGGAAGCAGAGCTGAGGCCCTTGGAGACCGTGGGGCCTTCCACTGATAACTGGGAGTGCACGGCCTGATGAAACCAGATTCCACAGTGACCCAAAGAAAATTAAAGCCTGGGAGCTTTTCATAACCTTCCAGCTGACTGATTTCCAATTATAGTCAGATAATTAGATCAAATTAATTTTGGGAAAATGCAACATTTATTTGAACATACGTGGTTAATAATAGATGTTTTAAAGCTTGGTCTGGTTTGGCCTTGACATATGGTGAACAGATGGATAATTTGAGGGGATTTTTCTTAGTGTCAAGTGACGCTCCTTTGGTTTGGGGTAACTACAGTGATGTGCTGGTCAATGTTTTATAAACTACTTTCGAAGTGTGTGGGAGGTCCCTGATCTGCTACCAATGGTTTAACAATAGGCCCAGCCAAACTTCTGACGATTTATTAATTAGTGGTCGTGATCCTGTACCGGAGCGGGGGGGTCTATCTTACCCTTGTCAGGTAGTAAGCTGACCACTGAGCAAGTGAGAGCAAGATCCCGTGTGAATGGAAAATAAGCACTGGACACAGCAGGAAATGCAGGAGACAGGCCAGAGGGGAGGAATGCTGGCTATTTTGGAATTTTACCTAGGGTCACTTTGGATTAGACAATGAGAAGAAAGGCAGGAGCTGATGAAGCATAAATAATGCCAGTTTCCCCTCTGAGCCCGCAGCTCACCTCACTCCAGTTGCCCACTGTCCAGTCCGAGGGGCACAGGATGTCTCTGTTACAGGAAAGGAGGGTCTTGGGCTTCAGCAGGTGCTGGCAGTCTGTGGGCGGGAGAGCCTGCTCGTCAGAGCCCATGGTCTGGATGCACAGCACGGTTCGCTTCTTCTCTCCGTGGGGCCCGCATGTCGCCGAGCATGCTTCCCACTCCCCTGCCCACCACCTGCAGGCAGACATGGACAAGTGAGAGAAGATCACCGACTTACACATACATTCCATTCAGCCATTGAGAAAGCAGGGGCGGAAATGCAGACCACAGGGCTGGGGGCGGCATGGAGACCCTGCAATCCACTAGGGGGCGTGCTGCAGACAGGGCCACGGTGTCTTCTATCACAGCTCCAGAGGCTCAGCAGAACACATGGCATAAGCAGTTGCTAAATAAGCATGTTTTTGAATGAGAAAAAAATAGATATGCATGCCCTGTCTGTTCAGTAAGAAAACTGAGGTCCAGGGTTCTTCTGTGCAACTTTAAGCAGGCTCAAGCTTCACTTTCTCATCTATTCAATGGGTGTAAAAATATTTTTTCTTTGTATGAGTGTTGTGTTGTGCATTAAATGAAAGACTAATTCATGTAAAGTGCATAGTACAGAGCCTGACACATAACAAGAACTCAAGCATTTGTTACGATTTATTGTTATTTTGACCACGCTATTGAGTAAGAGTCCGATTAGACTCTAGGTCTCCTGGCTCTTAACTGAATGTAAAGTAGGTACTTAAATACAAATTTTTTAATTATGTAGGAGGCAACCAACTGGGGACATGGTCTTTATTTATTTATTTTTTAATCTCCTGCAGTCTAATTGTTAATATTTTTACTGATCCCTTTGATAAGAAATGAGTAGAAAAAGAATAAAATTAAATCATTTTTTTACTCAAGAATCTGGGATATGGATGGGCCCACTTGTTACATAAAAGTCGTTTTTGAAAATGGCAGGAAGCCATCTCTTGTCTCTCTTCTCCATTGTTGTGCAAATTTTCCCCAATACAGAAGACAGAACAAGTGTCTTCACCCAGTGTGGTTTGGGTCCATTATTGTTCTACATACAGTCCGCTTGTTCATCCCTTCATATAGTAATAAGTGGAACACTTCGATTTGTCATGGGAAAATAGTACACTGGGCGAAGTCCTTCATTCCTGACTTTAAGAAAGCCTCCTAACTTGAGATAGCATTCCGTTTTGGTAATTTTGAAGAAGATAAAACTTTTTACTTTTATTTTTATTTACTAAATATTGAATTTATTTATGTAGAATTTCTTTTGATTGTCACACTTTTAATCTCGTTAAAAATATCAGAAGAAAGCAATTCCTCAATCCTACTATATTCTTCAGTTAATAAGTAATTGAGATCACTTACTAATTGTTTGGTGTTTAACATCAGTGGCTAAAGAGCTAATAACATTGGAACAGTATGATGTGAAACCAAGTAAGTGCCCAACCGTATTAATCTAATTACTTTGTTCTACCTCTGACTTTTCTAAAGGAGGCCAGGCCAAGGGAATATATGAAATGCCATTCTGTAGCCCTTAGTCTGAGTTGACTGAAAGCCTAATTTACCTAAGTACTTGCTACAGGGCTTTCAGCTATATCACCACACAGTGATAATGGACCTTCTTGTTTTCTCTTCCTGGAGTTTTCTCTACAGTCCTTTGGGAGACATATTGCCTGTGCTTTTCTATGGTCTAAATGTGTTCCCAAAAACATAATGTGTTAGAAACTGAATCCCGGATATAATGGTGTTGGGAGGTGGGCTCCGATGGGAGGTGTTTAGGTAGTGAGGGCTTTGCCATCATGAATGGATTAAGGCCGCTTGCAAAAGGATTTGGGGGGTGGTTTACCCATTCACTCTTCTCGAGGTCATGGATGCTTGTCCTCTGTTGCCCTTCCTCTTTCAGCCTTATGAGGGTGCAGCAAGAAGGCCCTCGCCAGATCAAATGCTGGTACCTTGATCTTGGCCTTCCAACCTCCAGAACTGTGAGAAATGTTTCTTTTTAAAAGAAATTTATTTTTTATTTTTATTTTATTTTATTTTATTATTTTTTTTTGAGACGGAGTTTCGCTCTTGTTACCCAGGCTGGAGTGCAATGGCGCGATCTCGGCTCACCGCAACCTCCGCCTCCTGGGCTCAGGCAATTCTCCTGCCTCAGCCTCCTAAGTAGCTGGGATTACAGGCACGTGCCACCATGCCCAGCTAATTTTTTGTATTTTTAGTAGAGACGGGGTTTCACCATGTTGACCAGGATGGTCTCGATCTTTCGACCTCGTGATCCACCCGCCTCGGCCTCCCAAAGTGCTGGGATTACAGGCTTGAGCCACCGCGCCCGGCCTTTTATTTTTATTTTTATAGAGAAAGGGTATTGCTATGTTGCCTAGGCTAGTCTCGAACTCCTGTGCTCAAGTGATCCTTCTGCCTTGGCCTCCCAAAGTGCTGGGATTACAGAGTGAGTCACCATAGTTGACCAAGAAATAAAGTTCTGTATAAATTACCCAGTCTGTGGTATTCTGTTTTAGCAACACAAAATGGACTCAGCTAAGTCTTAGTCTCACAAGATTAAAGTGAAAATCATCTTTTTTTTTTTTTTTTTTTTTTTTTTTTTTTCTGTAAAGGTCTTCCAGGCCCAGGGCTCAGGAGCCATGGTCAAGTTGTTCTCTGCTGTCCATCTCATTCTTTCAGGTGTTTGCCATAATCGCACCTCTTGTAGGAGATTTCTAATAGAATACTCCTTTTATATTTATGGGAAATTTTATGTTTATCTCAATGACTGTTCTCAGTGTGTGTGTGTGTGTCTGTGTGTGTGTCTGTGTGTGTGTGTGTGTGTGTGTGCCTGTGTGTGTGTGTGTGTGTGTGTGTGCCTGTGTGTGTGTGTGTGTGTGTGTGTGCCTGTGTGTGCCTATGTTTCAGATTCTTGGAGAGCCTGTAGTTGTTCTGGAATTCTGGAAAAGTTTACTGTAGTTTGGATACGAGTCTTCTCTGAGATCAAGTAGAAGGGGTGTGTTAGAGACTCCCTGAACCTCTCTTTTATCTTTAAAAGAACCCCTCTTTTATCAGTACCTTCTACTGATTCCCCTATCAGTACCTGCTCCAACAGCTCTGATCGCCAATGAACCAGGACACCTCACTCTTTTTAACCTTCATTACTCAGATAACTGAAAGTCCAAATCTGAATTTGTTACTCTTGCAAAGAATAGTAATTTCCTTAAAAAAATCAATTTTTATAATGATCATCTTTCTTTGTGCTAATGTTTTTCCTAATAGAATTTGCATTCCAAAATTCAATTCAACTGACCATTTCAAATTCTGACAAAACCATGACTACAGTGCAAGCACCCTTACCTCCTGGCCTTGTGTACACATTGTCTCCACATTCCCATTATATCCCATTCCTCCAGCCTCATTTTCTCCAGCTTTCTTGTCCCCTACACACACCACACTCAGTCCCTTTCCCTCTTTCATGGGCTTTTCCCAGTCTCGATGATCTCATTCCTTTCATTTAAATCAGAAGATCTCAATCAGCAGAGATTTCCACAGCCTCCCTCCCCAGGGGACATTTGGGAAACTATGAAGACATTTTTCATTGTCACGAATCAGTGGTGACAAGGAAGTGGGGGTGGGTTGCTATTGGCATCTAGTGGATAGAGTCCAGGGATACTGCTAAACCTCTGACATTGCACGAGACAGCTTCCCACAACAACAAAAAACTATCCAGCCCAAAGCAGCAATAGCGCTGAGGTTGAGAAACCGTGATTTAAATCATATGTCATTATTTTTGGACTGATACCTACATGCAGCTGCGAGAGTTTCAAAAAGTCACTGTCAGAGGTTTGCTGAGCACTTTGGAAATGCTAGGCCCCATCACAGCTGTGGCCTAGCCGAGCTTTGCTTTGCTGAAAACCAAAGTTCAGAGAGAAGTCAGTAGGGAGAAGAGACTCAAATAACCTCTTTCTGGAGTCAGATATACTAAAATTTCAAAGAATTTCTTTCTTGACAGCCCACTCTTTCCTGGAACATGCTCTACAAGGCTTTCATCCTGAAAGCCATTGGCTATCCAATACATATTTTTTATGTTTAGAAAAAGCTTTTATTAAATCTTAAAAAAAAATCTGTCTGAATACTCCCTTGGGGAAGAATGCAGAATGTCGAAATTGGTTGTAAAAACAAGATATTACTGAAGCAAAATGACCCAGAAATAAATAAGATTAAACTTTGCATAGGAAATTTTTTGGGAAAGGAAATGACAGATCTCAATGATGGGTGTGAACTTTTCAGAGATCATGGAAATAAGGTGACAGAGAAGATATTGCAATTTGAAATTCATATGCAAGGAAACTACTGAACTAAGTTTGCAAAAACAAATAGTATTAGTTTATTATTTATTTATTCTTAAAAAAGCAAATCGCCATCCTTATGGGCTCATGCCCGTAATCTCAGCACTTTGGAAGGCTGGGGCAGTGAATCACTTGAGTTCAGGAGTTTGAGATCAGCCTGGCCAACATGGTAAAACCCCATCTCTACTAAAAACACAAAAATTGGTCCAGTGTGATGGGGTTTGCCTGTAATCCCGGCTACTCAGGAGGCTGAGGCAGGAGAAAATTGCTTGAACCTGGGAGGCAGAAGTTGCAGTGACCTGAGATCGTGCCACTGTACTTCAGCCTGGGTGACAGAGCAAGACTCTGTCTCAAAAAAATAAAAGCAAATCAACTTAATTTCTTTTCCTTTAATCCTTTTAAAAATTTGCATACATGACTTAATTTTGGAGTCAGATTTTTCTGCACATTCATAACATTTGTATTGTGTTTTAACATGGGAGAAATAATTTAAATGTAGGGAATTCTGGTTCTAGCACTGAAACCTGCATATCGTCAGATCTGGGCAGCAGCATGGTGTAGCAGCACATGCAGAGGAAGCACAGCGGACAAATCTGGGTTCAAATCCCACCTCTACAATTTGTAGCTAAGTGACCTAGGGAAATTTTTGTGAAGGATTTGGAGTCTTCATTTATATAATGAACATAAATTTAGGGTGCTTACAGGATTAAGTGATATGTTTATATGGAAAGAGCTTGGAAAATAGTGAGTTCTTTAAAAGTGCTAGTTTTTAACACAGGAACAGAAAACCAAACACCGAATTTTCTCACTCATAAATGGGAGATGAACAATGAGAACACATGGACACAGGGAGGGGAACATCGCACACTGGGGCCTGTCGGGGTGGGGGCAAGGGGAGGGAGAGCATTAGGACAAATACCTAATGCATGTGGGGTTTAAAACCTAGATGATGGGTTGATAGGTGCAGCAAACCACCATGGCACGTGTATACCTATGTAACAAACCTGCACGTTCTGCACATGTATCCCAGAACTTAAAGTAAAATTTTTTTTAAAGAGTGCTAGTTTTCTCTGCAGCCCTTTCCCCTAGGGTATGGCATCAAATTTCTCTGAGCCTTAATCTCCTCATATACCACCTCAGAGTAATATCTATGCCCTGTCTTATGACAATTTCATAAATATTTGTAGAGGCTGAAATGCAGTCATAAATAAGACGGACTATGGTAAAGTGGCCATTGATACAGTTTGGCTGCGTCTCTACCCAAATCTCATCTTGAATTGTAGCTCCCATAATTCCCACATATTGGGGGAGGGGCCCGGTGGGAGATAATTGAATCCCAGAGGCAGTTTCCCCCATAAGTCTCCCGAGATTTGATGGTTTTATAAGGCCACACCCCCTCCACTTGGCTCTCATTCTCTCTTGTCTGTAGTCATGTAAGACATGCCTTTCACCTTCTGCCATGACTGTGAGGCTTCCCCAGCCACATAGAACTATGAGTCCATTAAACCTCTTTTTCTTTGTAAATTATCCAGTCTCAGGTATGTCTTTATCAGCAGCATGAAAATGAACTAATCCAACCATTATATCTGAGCGTTTCATGGAATTCTACTTAGTTTATCACACCCTGCTTGAGAGTGCATTTTCAGAAATTGTACCTGTATGTATTAGATCATGCTTGATTAACATTCCCAGAAGTAAAAAATCTCTCAATTCATGAGCTCTGTGGAGTAGTAGGTGATGGACTAGCTCTAAGAAAGTCTCTCTTTCCTGGCTCATTCTTCCCTGAGAAGGTAATATAACTGCAATTTTATATAAAACCTAGTGCTAGCCTAACCTTCCCTTGTCATTTCTAGTTCTTCCTGGCAAAAGAGCCATAGGAAGGAGCTACAGCAAAGTGAGGCAATGAAACATTTCTGTCCTCCTTCAATAGCGGTGGGGTCCAGCTTCTACCCAGAAAAAGGCACAGAACAGAAGAGAAAATAAACCTCGCTCTCTGAGATGAGAATATCCTGGCCTCTGGGTCCTGCCTGTTTGGACTGTTAAGAGAGTGACAGCTCTGTTTTCACCTGGCTTGTCCTGACTCTGCTTTCTAACCTACTTCTTGGATATTTATCACATTGTAGCTCTTCTTTAGAATCCACCCTGTTACCTGTTTGATTTGTGATATCAACGAATCTTTCCCTTGTTTAAATGCCTCATAGTGTGTCTGCTTAGAACTGGGATGCACGCTTGGTGGACTCTGCAGCATAAATGCATCCCTGTTTAAGGTCGCCAGAGAATGAAGACACTTTCTGGAAATCAACCAATATTCCTTCCTTTCTTCCTCCCTCCTCTCCCTCTTTCCCTCCCTCTTCTTATGTCCTTCCCTCCTCTTTCTTCTCCTCCTTTTTTCTTTCCTTTTTATCTCTTTCTTTTTTACACATAAGCCTGTCATAATTACATCCCAACTACCTTCTATGACTCCAATCTCTTGAACCAGTGTGGTTAGCAATATCCTGAATCTTGCTGAGTATCTCTACAACAGTGGCTGTCAACTGAGGATGATTTTGCCCCACAGTGACATCTGTCAGTGTCTGCAGACATTTTTAGTTGTCATAGCCTGGATAGGGAGGGAGGGAGTTCTACCGGCATCTAATAAACACAGGCCAGCAATACTGCTAAGCATCCTACAATCCACAGGGCAGCTCCCAGCAATGAAGAATCAGCCAGCCACACAAGCAGGTAATGTCGAAGTCGGGAAAACCTGCTCTCTGAGACCCCCTTCCAGGCAGCCTGAAGTACAAGTGGGCACTGTGATCCAAAGGGGCCAACATTTTGTCTGAAGACTGCAGTTGCACTGGTAAAGCCTTGGAAAAGACAACCCTATTAGTGAAACAACTTTTGGGTGATCGATCTTCTTAGCATTCTCTTCACCAGTGCTTTGGGGCATAGTCTTGCCAAATAATTAAACACAGAACACATCACCTTGTGAAAATACTGCTCTTGGGAGACTATGTCCTCAGAGCTTGCCAGAGGCTCCAACAGTATAGCCACAGAAACCTCTTAACGGCATTCTTGTATTTATCCAAATAACAAAGCCACACAGTATTTCTTTATCAGCAAGCACTGGGTTACTCCTGAGTCAGACATCACTGTAGACAGACACACAGAGCTCAGCTGTTTGTGATGGTTACCTGGGTGGACAAGCCTTTTCATGGCACTTCTTCTGTCTCCCATTGGGCTGTGTTTCTGGGTCACAGAATGTAGCTTTCACCATCCCGCGGCCCTTCTTCACGCAATGGGCAGTCTGGCGGCGGATACCTGGCGGTCGGACAGAAAGACTCACATGTATTATATCCTGAGCCCACATGCTCATGGATGAGGTCAGGTGAGGTGCCTGATCAAGTCAAACAATCATGCTGATGGCTGATGGAAAAGTTGTTCAAAAGTTACTTGGTTTTTAAAGGAGGGATGAAGAATGGGGACCTCTTATAATTCACCCTCATGATGTAGCTGGCAAGGGGAGGAGGAGAGCTTGCCTAGGAAGAACTGCAGGCCATAGAGGTAGGAGGTAAGTCTGTTTCATAGATTTCTGTCCAGCTGTGGAGATAAGACCAACACACACACCCCAGATGGAAAATAAAATTAGATTTAAATAATGTAAGTAGACCAGGCATGGTGGCTCACACTGTAATCCCTGCACTTCGGGAGGTGAAGGCAGGTGGATCACTTGAGGTCAGGAGTTCAAGATCAGCCTTGCCAATATGGTGAAACCTCATCTCTACTAAAAATGCAAAAATTAGCTAGGCGTGGTGGTGGACTTCTGTCATCCCAGCTACTTGGGAAGCTGAGGCAGGAGAAAGGATTGAACCCAGGAGGGGAAGTTTGCAGTGAGCTGAGATTGTGCCACTGCACTCTAGCCTGGGTGACAGAGCGAGACTCGGTCTCCAAAATAATAATAATAATAATAATAATAATGAAAGTAGATATCATCACCAGGCATTATGAGGCAATTGTTACCTTATCAGCTTAATTAAGGAATAGAGAAGATAGATATCTTTATATTAGTTGAGGTGAGTAAACACTGAAAAACTGAAATACAATTTAAAATAATGTTGTGAAGTTTGAGATGTTGCATTTTTTAAACACAGGGATTTGATAGCAAGGATTAATAATCCTGCTGCTTTCAGAGACCAGGTAGTTAATATAAGTAAGGGACTCACACAGGGTCTATAGACAAATGAAGCCTTGTCCCAGGCACTGTTCTAAACTACATGTATTTATATCAGTAATGTATTTCCTGTTACCTATGATGATGTATAATAACCCAAACCTCTCAACAACTCAATGAGATCGGCACCACCATTATTGTTATCTGACAGGTGAAGAAACTGAGGCACAGTGAAGTCACATAGGTTGAAAAAGGGAAAGGACCACTGGCTTTGCTAACTAGGACATCATTAGCAAGGGAATGTAGAGGAGTGGCCAGACTGTCATGGATTGACGTGAAAGGGCCGTGAAGAAACGAGTTAGCAGCTCCCTTGAAAAGGCTAGAGCTTCAATGTGACATGTGAAATACTGGGTGAGAACACTAAAGTCTAAGACCCCTGAAAGGCAGAGCAATCTGTTTGTAAAAGGCTGACACCGTGAGTTCTCAGGATGTCCAGACCTTCCGTGGACTCATTGGTGTGTGCAGAACTCTAGAATTGGAAAGGTCCTGAGTAAGCCAATGAGCTGGTCACCTCCTCACTTTACAGCCAAGGACACCAAAGGGCATTCCCGCAGCCACACAGCCGGCAGGACTGACCTGGAACCTGCCGTCCTAACACCCACCACATCCCACTGCCTCAGCATGGACTCGCTTCAGCCAAATCCCCCAGTGCCAGATGGCATCTTGTCATTTAGGAAAGGGTCAGAGGGAGTTGCAAAACAGTAAGTATATCCCTTACAAAAGAATCAATCTTTTTTTTTTTTTTTCTGAGAAAATTCTGGAATAGAGACTGGAATCGTTGACACCAGAGAAGCTGACATACATCTGTTGGAGAGTGGGGAAACAAAAAAGTTTAGCTGTTTAGAAGTTTCATTAAAGCTCGGGTGGTTTGGCAAATTCTTGATGTTAAAATATAAAAAGGATGGTTGGGTGACTCTAACAGGTTGGAAACATTCCCAGAACCTTCATATCTGTGCATGAATAGCAAAGATAAGTGTGGTTAGTGTTCCTGTCTCCAGAAGGGCACACAACCTTATATAAAATCCCCTTCGGAAAATTAATAATATTGCACAGGTCAATCCACTGCACCAGCTGGAAGACAAATGGAAAGACCAGGCAGACATCATCAAGGGCAGAAGGGAAAAGGGATAACTACGTGTCAGTTTCTCCACTGACATTCATGGCTCTGGTGACCATTACTCTTCTATTGTCTTGGCGACTGCATTCTTATTTATATGACAGCCCTTGTATAGGCCAGCTACCAAGCCAAGCTCAGTCTTCCAGTGAGGGCCCCAACCCTGTAGGCAGACTTCCCTGATGTTACAGGATAGTCATACCTGGCCAAGTGCTTCTTTCTCAAGTCTGAAGCTTGTGTGTTTATTTGGTAGAATTTAATTTATCAATTCATATCTTACCTATTTCTAGTTAAATATATATATATAAAAAGAAAATAAATTGAATCCAAGGGTCCTGAGTTCTAGTCCCTACTTTCCCTTCTACACATCACTGGACCAAGTCTGTGGGAAAATGAGAACAGTGATATTCATGCCGTTGGAGGGCAGGAAGCTCAGCTAGTTGATCCTGGAAGTATCTTTTACATTTTCAAAGCAATAATCCATAAAGGGAAGACAAAGTTTAATTATTGGAAACTTTGGATAACGAAAGGATCTGGTTAATGTAATTTTATGGTTAACCTAAGAAATGGTTTGTTGCAACTACTGTCAGAGTGTTTCAAAATGAAATTAGTTCATATTGCCTTCGTGAGTGTGCATATGGCAGCTCATATTTTCCAAAGATGGCTGCAACAATATTCTCCCATTCAGCATGCCCTTTACAACATGACCTTCTCATCCCTGGCTGAGACACACAGTCTAATTCCTCTGGCCTTGAACTAAATGCAGAAGTGATGCTGTGTGACTTCAGAAGCCAGATTCGAAAAGTCTGAGCAACTTCTTCTGCAGCATCTGTCCTGCTGTTGGGACACTCCAGCTACCATAATGGGGAAACTCAGTGCCCTTGGAAAGGCCACATGTAGGTGCTTGAGTCGACAGTCAGTCCCAGATGAACCCAGCCCCTGGATCACCCGGCTCAGGTGCCAGTCACATGAATATAAAAGAGCATTCAGATGGTTTCACCCCCAAGCATTTGAGTCTTTCTTGCCAGGCTGCCAAACATAGTGCAAGAGAGGCACAGCATACCCGGCGTGTCCTGTCTAAATTTCTGACCCATAGAATCTGTGGTGTAATAAAGGGCTGGATGTTTTACTGCACTAAATTTAGGGTGGTTTGTTATATGCCAGGAGTAACTGAAAGAAAACTCAATAAATGTGAGCTTTCTTTCTTCCTCCAGTCAAGACCCAGAGCTGCAATCAAACTTGGTTTGCTACAGTCTAATCATGATTGATTTTACTGACTTTTCATGTTCTCTTGTCTTGGGCTCCAGTTCTTCTATTTTTCTCTCCAGGTCCACTCTGTCCCTTTCTCTTCCCTGCTCTAAACCTCAGGAAGCTGATCCTGTGGATTGCTGTGGCTTCCTGTGAGATTTGGGAAAGGCAGGCACAATCTCTTTGTTTAACTGCTCCTTCCCTTAATTCTTTAGGCTTAGGGATGGTAGACTTATTCCCCCAACCCTCCACTGTCAATGGGCAGGGGCCATCAATGATCTTTCCTAATTTCCCTAAACCCTACACATACCTTTGAAAGTAGGCAAGGTTACCAGTTTGACTGTGTCAGCTGTTTCCTGCTGGAGTCCCTGACTGGTAACATCTCCTTTGCAGTGAAAATCCCAAACTATTCACCTTCAGTGACACACTCGTTAACTCTGAAAATCAATTGTTGAAATAACAAAATCTTTCTTTGACATAGGATATTGTAATCTCTCTTGTGGAGGGGGCTGGAATCAGTCACCCTGATGCAGGAAATATAACACATTCAGCTAAGTCTATGTGGCCTTGATCTTTCCCTGGAAATTAAAGAAAGATAGATGATATTGGCTTTTTATTTGGCTTGCTATTTTTCCCTTTCTCTTCTGTACTAAATATAGTCCCCAAAGAAATTCTAGCTAACAAAGAACGCCAATCAATCAATATGTTGCCATGGCACTAAGTTAACTGTTTATCTGGAAGCACTTACTTCAAAAGACAGAAAGTAGAAATCAGTCACATTCCAAAATATATGAGAACTAAATTCAAAATGCTATTTCCAGACAATTCTGAATGCCTTTCCTCATGTAGCAACCAGAAGTTTGCCATGCAGAGTAAATGCTTAGTAAATCTCATTGGATACTAGCAGTGAAAAGTCAACTAAGTGCCTTTAAAACAACTGTCTTCCTGTGCTCTAAACAGGAGTACTCATTTTGAATGAAAATTATGCCTCAATATAAGGAACAAGTAATGTTTCCTATGCCTAAAAGAAAATGACATAGCTCATCATATTCTCAATTCAATACTGAGATCGTAAAATAGAGGGAGTTTGTTTTGGTTAATTTAGTTTGATTCAGAAATTCAGTTTAGACAATTGAAAGATGAAACAACTAAAGACATAGCTTATTATAATGACTAATGCAAAAATTGCAGTATTCCTTATTATGTATAAACTTAAGATTAGATACTTAAGACAGTGAACATCTAATTACATCATGGGAAAGTTTCAAGGCATTGTATACTCAGTCTTTAAAATACTAGTAAGATCTCTTTTGAAAAAATAACCATTTAAGTGAGAATGGTACCAGTACAGTTTACACTGCACATTAGCAGATACATTATAATCTTCCCCAAATTAGACATAACCTTGATTTTAAAAATAAAAAATGATAATTCTGTGACTCAGTAGAGAGCTTTTCACTTACAATTCCCCTAAATATGTAGCAAACATTAACTTCACAGGAAGAAGAAAAGTGTGGGAATTGTATACATCCATCGCTTGTCAATGAGTCCATTCCTAGCCAGCTTTCAATTTCGTTTCACACTAAATATTTACCTTTTTTCTTTCCGGCTCTCTTGGTTTCTTCATCTGTTTGCATGCTCTATGAGTTCAGATCTACCCTTCATAATGACGGCTCTGTCAAGGACAACTTGGGTCTCATAGCTACAGAAGCTCAAACACATTGAGGGGTGTGTGTGTGTGTGTGTGTGTGTGTGTGTGTGTGTGTGTGTGATCAACAATCACAATATCAACAGCGCCATCAAAACTGAAACTGGTTTTGAATCCTGCTTTTAACATTTACTTACTGAGTGATCTTGGATTATTCTGCTAACCTTCTCAAGCCTTAGTTTCCTTGTCCTCCTCTTCATAATGGCAAAAGATTATAGTATAGTGTTGTTGTGAGGACAAAATGATGTACACGTCCTCATATGCCCACGATGGACCTTAAGTCCTGGTCCTATGCTGAATGCACACAGTAGGACCTTGAGAAAAGTTTTGGAACCTGAATCCAAAGCCTCTTTGCAACCCATTCATCCAATCGTGAATATTAAATCCCTCTAAAATTCTGCTTCCTGCACCTCATAGTATCAGGGTTGGCTTCACACACTGAGACTAGGGAATAAAGCAAACTCAACTCACCCAACTCACTGAAGCCCTAGTTTTCATACTCCTGTGATGTAAACTCCTTCCTACAAACAACTAGACCCTTGTGACATAATTCGTTTTTATTTCCTAACTCCAAAGAACATTGACATTGACTTCAATAACTACAAATATTGCTTGACTGTATATTAGATGATTAGATTTTATTTTACTTATCATCCTTTGTTGAAAGCCATATCTCTTACATCAGTAAAACTCCAAGCCACTACTTTTTCTCTCTCTGAAATGCCAATGAACTGGCCACATAAGCTCATAAGCTAGCTGTCATGGTTACCTGTAACATAAGAATTTATCTAAAAATGCTTAAATAAGGTGCTTAAAGACTGTTTAATAGTGTTAGGTAGAAAAAGATTCTGCCTTATGAAGGAGACATTTTCAAAATTCACCATACTCAGGGAAGTATTCCTGCCTGATTATGACTCCCCTTCTGAGTCCAAGTCAGGGACCTCATTTACTTAAAATCAAAGCCTGCACTGTCTCATGGCTCTCATGGGTTAACAAGAAAAGCAGGCAGTCAGCATTCCACGGAGGACACTGAGCAAGGCAAAGCCTTACAGAAACCAGCTGAGGAATTCCAGGCAACTGCGTTATTAGAGAACAAAACTAAGGGCTTGAAATAAGGGTGGGATGAGTCTCTGCTGGCTGCACAGGGTAAAAATGGAACTAGGAAGACTGGCTAAATAAAAGACCATTAGATTAGCCATTCTGATTAACGATTCTCATTTCTTCATTGGTGAACTACAATGGAAAGGTTATCAGACCTTCGCTATATATTACTAGTAGTGTATTTTATATACTTATGCATTTAGTAAACTATATAATCCTCATTCCAGAGTATCCATCTCTCAACTCCTATAATTTAATTTTATTAAATTCATCTGAATACATCCTCCTATTATCTTTATGAAGTCTTACGTTATGACAGCTCAATATCTGAACTCGGTTGATCCTTCCTGACGATTATGGTGGACAAAGTCAGATGGATTAGCAGCAAGATGAGTGCATTTTGAAAATTTTAAAGAAGTGTCTGACTCTGAGTTTCCAAAGAAGTGAATTCTGCTTTCTAAATATCAGTATATGGTCACAAATCAGGGTTATAGTGGAATAGGAGCTTCTATTTATGAATCTCGTGCTTTATCAAGGATACGTGGACATTACCTCAAGCACGGTCACACTGAGCTTTAGTAGGAACGTGATGGAATAAATCCTGTAGGAACTAGTTTCAGTAAACATAAGTATCTGCTCCACACTATCTTATTTCCAATGAATGTGATCTAGTTTATAATTCAGTTTAGAACAGTCGAATAATCTCCAGCAACTTTGTAGGCATGGTCTTTGCAGTTTTCAATATTTGCTTTTTCCTACCAGCACATGACATTTTTTGAACAAAGGGACAATGACTAAACTCCAGAGAGAATTTACCTAGGGGATAAAGGAAAAGTAGAAGTCCAGGGCAGGGCAGCAGAAAGCATTCTGTCTTTTGTGTAGGCCACTGTTGTACCTACAAGCTCAATATAGCAGAACCAAGATCACTGAGCACAAAAATGGCAAAGGTCACATTCAGAAGTGAGGAGCTGCTTTCCAGCAGTAGGGCCATTCCAGGACACACGAAATTTTCCTTAGACTCTGTTATAACTGACATAACTCTGCAGTACTAGGGCTGCAATGAGGCAGAAAGGTGGCTTTTGCATTTCTCTAAAAGTGATCCTGAGCTTTTTGCCAAAATATTTTCTTATAAGGATTCCTGAAGCTTCCTGTGGAGATGAATATCTGTATCAATCCATTTCTGCAGATGTTTCTTCACAGATAATCTATTGGCTGAACTTTCATTGGTGATCTTTTGATGGGTGACTCAGATAAATCACTTTCAATAAGCCTTCCGTAAAGCATGGTAATTCTCTTGCAAATTTCCTGCGGGGTAGTTAGTCCTAAATTTCCCTAAAGTCAGAGTGTCACTCCCCATGGTAAGGCAGAAGTAAACGCAAATGTGGCTGAGGGGAGAGAAGAACAGACACTGGCATGGAAGCTGGCTGTCGCTGGTGTTCTCTGAGAGTGCCCTTTACCTCTGAGGAGTAAACTGTGGAAAATAGCCTGGCTCTCACACCAGTTAGCTCAGTTTAGACTATTGTCTTGCCAGTTTTTCACATGGATCTCTGATCTAGAACAAAGGTAATAAAATATTTTAAAAATTCAAGATAAGAAAACAACATCTTAGTGAATTTATGCTTAAATAGTTCTTGGTTTCAAATGTGTAACAGTAATATACGACATGTAAATATGTAAAAAAAATTAGATTATAAAATAGAAAAAATAAGGCACCACATTCAAATACAGCCGAGCAGCCCTGCAAAATACTGAGCAGAAGTTAAGGGAAGCGTTTAACTTAAGCGGAGCTCTGTCAGGCTCCTGGGCAGAAGCAGTTAGTGTCTTACTCCCTTCCTAGACCTGGAACTCATCAAGAGTGAATGCGGTTAATACAAATATGAATTTATATCATATTAAGTAAACTTTATCCAAGGAATGCCAGTACAGTTCAGTAAGAGGAAATCTATTTGTGGAATAGCCAAATTAGCATAGTAATAGATATATGATTATCTCAGTAGATGCAGAAAAATATTGGACAGATTCAACACTCATTTATAATGAAAGATGTCATAAACTAGGAATAGAAGAAAATTTATTTTCCCTTATAAAAATCATCTGAGGGAGCAGGACTGAAGCAGGCAGATCACCTGATGGCAGGATTTTGAGACCAGCCTGGCCAATATGGCAAAACCCTGTCTCTACTAAAGTTACAAAAATAGCTGGGTGTGGTGGTGTGCACCTGTAATCCTAGCTACTTGGCAGGCTGAGGCAGGAGAATCGCTTGAACACAGGAGGCGGAGGTAGCAGTGAACTGAGATCACACCACTGCATTCCAGTCTGGGCAAAAAGACCAAAATTCCAACTCAAAAACGAAAAAAAAAAAAAAATAAGGAACCCCCCTCCCCTGCCCTAGCTACTTAGAACAGTCACTCCTGAAGAGTTTTAGGCCTGGGAAGTTGGCAAGATAAGGATTCTATTTCTCAGTCGAGAGCTCAGCTGACCTACCTACTGGCACCATCACTTTATCCAGTACATTGTCAATGTCACCATGAGACAGCAATTCTAAACTATCATGACAAATCCTGGTCCTGAAATGAGGGCCTACTGTGTGGTCAGGTGAAACTGCAAAAGTGCTAGAAAGGGTGGGGTGCATACAGAGAAGAGATGAGAGAAAAGAGGCAGGAAGGAGAAAAAAGAAAAAGATACTAAAAGGCAATCACATTCTAATAAAGCCTATTAGTCGAGCACAATAAACTGTAAAAATGGAAGAAATAAGAATGGATAAATATAAAAAGGACAAATAGAAAACTTGGGGAAAAACATACAGTCATTGAAATAAAAAATGCTGCAGTGAGGGTAAATTCTAGACAGAACACAGCTGAAGAGGAAGTTAGTGATGTTGAATACAGTTCTGAGGAACTCAGAATTCAGTTCCAGAGGGAAAAATATTTGAAAAATACAAAAAGGAGTTAAGATGTGTACAGGGTGGTTTGAGAAGTTTCAGTATTTATATAATAGGAATCACAGAACAGAGAATAAAGATGATAATCTATGATTTAAATATCTATAATATTTAAATAGATACGTACTAGGAATTTTCTGGCACTGCTTTTTAACAATTACATTTTATATATATTCATTCATTTAATTCTCATACCAACCACACAAAATTTCTCACATTTATAGATGAAGAAATTGAAGCATGAAGAAGTTACACAAGGTTATACAGTTGATAGCTGGCTAAGCTGGAGTTTGAATCTGAACATTCTGGTTCCAGAGGCCACAATCATCATTATCTTCTTTTTTTTTTTGAGACAGAGTCTCACTCTGTTGCCCAGCCCGGAGTGCAGAGGTGCGATCTTGGCTCACTGTAACCTTTGCCTCCCTGGTTCAAGTGAATCTCCTGCCTCAGCCTCCAGAGTTGCTGAGACTACAGGTGTGTGTCACCATGCCCAGCTAATTTTTGTATTCTTAGTAGAGATGGGATTTCACCATGTTGGCCAGGCTGGTCTCAAACTCCTGACCTCGGGTGATCTGCCCACTTTGTCCTCCTAAAGTGCTGGGACTAAAGGCGTAGCCACTGTGCCTAGGAGAGAGGCTACGATCTTAATGAACTACCATGACATACTAATAGGACTATTTATTACTTAAGAATGAGAAAGCGAGCCACGGAACCAGGGAAGATTTTATACAATTGTAGGGGACACTTACCTGAATGCATTACTATCTTAAAGGAAGACAGTAGCCAGTCAATAGGAAGAAATAATCATATAAATGAATGAGAAAATAAGGGGTACCTTTTGAGCCATATGGTCAACAGGTATGAAGAAACTCTAAGGATGAGTTGCCATCATGCACAGACCACTGCATGCCCACTCTAGCCACCTGATCTGCAGACAACCTGCCTTTGAATGCCTTTGTGAGTCCTATATGATGACAGAAGCATGAAGAAAAATCTCCCCACCTAACCAAAGTGGGACAGACTAGAACTAGAGGAGGAATTTCTTTGGAAGCAAGAACAGCAATGGACACAAACCATTGTTATTCTTATTTTATATAAAGTTGCAGAGAAAAAAGAGGAAAAGTAACCTAAATCATTTATGAGCGTTCTATAACTTTGACACCCAACTGAACAAGGAGAGTGCTGGAAGGGAATATTAAAGATAGATCTATCTCATTCATGAAGGCAGATGCAAAAGTCCTAAGTGAAATATTAGCAAACAGAACTCTACAGTGCATACAATATATGTACAAATTGATACCACATTAAGTAAGCTTTATCAAAGGAATGCCAGTACAGTTCAATAACAGAAAATCTATTCATGAAATAACCAACTTCTTTAGGATATTAATGGAGAAAGACTATACGATCACCTCAGTAGATGCAAAAAAAATTGGACAGATTCAGCACTCATTTATAATAAGGTAATAAGCCAGAAATAGAAGATAACTTTTTTTCACTGATAAGGCTCATCTGAAGCATTCCTACCAAAGTCAGGAGGAAGGCATACATGTCCCTTATTGCCTATTGTGATCTATTCCATTCAGCACTCTGTAGGAGGCCCAAAGCAATGCAATGAATTCAAAAAACAAAAAGTAAACATCTGGAACAAAGATAAAAATTTTCTTATTACTGAAACAGAAATTCAAGAAATTCTACAGACAAACTTATGACTAATAATAGAGTTCAGCAGGATTGCTGGATATAAAATTAAAACACAAAAATCAATAGCCTTCCTATGTATCTCTAAGACAAAAATAATTTTTAAAGAATCCCCTTGGCTATTCTGGCTCTTTTTTGGTTCCATATGAATTTTAAAAGTTTTTTTTTCTAGTTCTGTGAAGAATCTAAATGGTAGTTTAATAGGAATAGCATTGAATCTGTGAATTGCTTTGGGCAGTATGGCCATTTTAATGATACTGATGCTTCCTTACCATGAATATGAAATGTTTTTCCATTTTTCTGTGTCAACTCTGATTTCTTTGAGCAGTGTTTTGTAGTTCTTGTAGAGATCTTTAACTTCCCTAGTTAGCTGTGTGTATTCAGACCCAGAAAAACCCACTGTTTTAAAGGCATCAATCCTCACATAAATAACATGTAAATGGATTACAATTCCAAGAGGGATTTTCTTGGAGTTTTATAAGTTGACCCTAAAATTTAATAAATAAGCAAAGGCCTGGAATAAACAAGAAGATTTTTAAGAGAAAGAACTAGATAAGGAATTTTGATACTCACACATATATGAAGCTGCAAAAATTAGAGAACTAGATTAATGCAACAGAACGGGAGCTGGGAAAGATATCCACACCTATAAGCAAATTGGATAAATGCTGATGAAAGAGCTTCCAGATGGTGGAACACAGGGAAGTTCCCGGAGGGTGGAGCAGCCCGAGAGGGCATGGAAGCTCTGTCATCTTTCCACACGCCTTGCCCTATGCATCTCGTCATCTGATTCCTTTGTAACATTCTTTATAAGCCGGTAAATAGCACTGTGCCATACCTGGGAAGGGGGAAAGACACACAGAAGCATCAAGCATAGAGCCTGTCATCCAGGAGTTTACCGTCTGGCAAAGGAGATAAGACGTGCACACAAATACCGTAAATTAAAATTACGAGTTGGCAGATAATCAGAGGCAGATGAAGATGGAGTTCAATCATTTTAACAGTGAAATTCTGTGCTTTAGAAACCAAGTTTAGAATATTTTAATGACTACAATTCCTAAAAAGTTGGGTCTTTTTACAGATGTGCTTACAAAACTAGATGGAAAAAGGAAAACAAAATAAAATCATCACTTAATCACACTTAGAGTTCTCTCAGATAGGACACAGTGAGTTTGTTATTTGAGATGCAGTTCCCTTGACTCTCTGATAGTGGTAAAGCATCACACAGCTGCCCCAGAGAAGCCACAACGAGCAACATCTTTTTACACGCAAGTGCAGAAACAAGAGGAAAGAAAACCAGTTCCACTCACAGGTACAAACAAAGAAAAGCACCCTCCCAAGGAGCCCACATTATAAGTGACCATGGAGAGCATCCCTCTGCCAGAAAGGCAGGTGAGTTCCTAGCTTAGTCCTGGACCTCCTATTTAATGCAGCACAGTGGTGATGTTTGACAAACTCTGGCTGTGGTGACACGTCTGGGATCTCCTGGAGGAAATCCAACTGAAAAGCAGCCAAGGGAAACAACAAGCTAGAAACAGATGTTCCAGCTACTAAGATGCGCACACATTTAACCTGAATTACATGTAGTTGGGGCGGATGAGAGGATTCATTTCTAAGTACTGTCTACAGATTTCACCTCTTTCCCCATATAGATATTGTCAAGTGCAGTCATAGCCATCCACATTAGTTCTGTCAAATTCTCAGCAATTTCTTTAAAATATTAAAACAGTAACAGCTTTAAAAGTACCAACAAGGAGGGGGTGTCGTATTTAATAAACGTGGTTGGAATAGTTGATTATTCCTAAGGAAACTGGATTCCTACTTTATACCTCATACAAAAATAAATTTAGGTGGGTTAAACTCTCTATGTGAAATTCGAAATTTTAAAACTTTTAGAAGAAAATATGGGATCATATCTATATATGGGATAGAAAAGTATTTTAGTTAAGACACCAAAAGCACAAACTTTAAAAGGAAAACAGACAAAATTCATTATATTAAAAATTTAACTTTTCTTTTTTGAGACAGGTTCTCATTCTATTGCCCGGGCTGGAGTGCAGTGGCAGGGTCTAGCCTAAACCTCCTGGGCACAAGTAACCCTCCTGCCATAGCCCCCACAATAGCTGGGACTACAGGCGCCCACCCCTACCACCATGCCTGGCTAAGTTTTGTATTTTTTGTAGAGACAGAGTTTCACCGTGTTGACCAGGCTGGTCTCAAAATCCTGGGCACAAGTGATTTCCTGCCTCCCAAATTGGTGTAATATTTCTACTTAATATGAGTTCTGCTTAATGTAAATAAGTCATTAACATATTTTTTTTCTTTTTTTTTTGAGATAGAGTTTTGCTCTTGTTGCGCAGCCTCGAGTGTAATGGCGCAATCTCAGTTTACTACTTCTGCCTCTTGGGTTCAAGTGATTCTCCTGCCTCATCCTCCTGAGTAGCTGGGATTATAGGTATGCACCACCATGCCCAGTTAATTTTTTTTGTATTTTTAGTACAGATGGGGTTTCTCCATGTTGGTCAGGCTGGTCTTGAACTCCCAACCTCAGGGGATCCAGCTGCCTCAGCCTCCCAAAGTGCTGGGATTACATATGTGAGAAAGACAAGCCAAAGACTAGAACAGGGACTTGCAACATTTTTGGTTCATAGTGCCCTTTGTGTTTTGATAATTTTTCATGGTGCCTCTAGGCAAAATAAAACATTGAACAGTTCCATTCATTAAATAATTAGGTACCAACTTAATAAAAATTTGTGGTCCAACAACTTAGTAGCCATCTGAAAAAAATAATACACATAAATTGAAAAACAAAGTAGTATTTTTGTTTCATTTTAAATTAAGTTACACTCATGAGATGCCTGTATCTATTAGATACTGTACAACTTTTCAAATCTTGGAATGAGACTAGATACCACATTTCCAGTTTCACATTGATTTTCAGGTGGTACTTGATTTTTTAATCACAGCAACCACTGAAAAGCCAGTTTCACAAACATAGAATGTCATTAAAAAGAATGTAGTGTGACCTAACCTTGAACTACCTCGAGCTAGCAGTAGACATATGGTCCAAGAAATGTTAACTCTTACTGTGCTTCCCTTTAACATTTTGTTTTTTCCCTGAAAAATATAAAATATTCAGTGTCACCCTATGAGTTCATGGGTTTATTCCCTCAATATGCACAGACTATATGACCCAGGAATTTTACTTTTAGGTATACAAATTAAAGAAGCCCAAGTATTGAAGTAATAAGGAATAAGATATTCATTACAGAATTGCAGAAAGATTTATAGTTGCAAAATAGTAGAATGTATAAATAAATCATGATATATTAATGTAATAGAATAGTACACAACCCTTAAGATAAACGTACGAGAGGCTGGGCATGGTGGCTCACGTTTGTAATTCCAGCACTTTGGGAGGCTGAGGTGGGCGGAGGACTTAAGGTCAGGAGTTTGAGACCAGCCTGGCCAACATGGTGAAACTCTATCTCTACCAAAAATACAAAAATTAGCTGGGTGTGATGGTACATGCCTGTAATCTCAGCTACTTTGGAGGCTGAGGCAAGAGATCACTTGAACCCGGAGGCAGAGGTTTCAGTAAGCTGAGATCATGCCATTGTGCTCCAGCCTGGGTGACAGAAAAAAAAGAAGTACTAGAGCTACTTTAATCAATGTGGATTTACCACAAAAGCAAAATGTTGAGGAAAAAAAAGACAAAGAATGATATAATGCATATGATACTATATGTAGAAAGATTAAATGCCTGAGAAACAATTCTATATAATGTGTATGGCTATACATATTTAACCACATACATGGTAAAAGTATTTAACCACCTGCATGAGAATAATAAGCACTGGTTTCATAACCCTAGTTAACTCTGGGAAAAAAGTGAAGAAAGTGGAGATGGGCTTTTTTTTTTTTGTCTTTAAAAGTAAAGACTGAAACAAACAACAAAATGGTAAGAGCAATAGAGCTGAGTGGTTAATATAAAGGAATTTGTTACTACATTCTCTATTTTGTTAGTATGTTTGAAATGTTTCTCAGTAAAACTAAAATAACACAGCAATTAAAAAATGATTGCTACTACCTATTTGTAACCTACTCACTATGGAAATAAATTTGGTAGTAAGTTAATATTATCTGATAATTTGGTGTAAGTGAATTATAATATTTATTTTCTTTTAATCTAGAAATTTCACGTAGAAATTGAAACTAAGGAGACCATTTTTTACATGAGTCCTCAAATGCTCATCAGAAGAACAGCAATAAGGAATCATAATAGTACCCTATTGTGATAAGCGAAAATATATGTGTACATATACAACGTGCATAAATGCATCCATATGCACACAACTATATACATCTATGATTAGAAAAAAATGCTTTGAAAGGAAAGCAAAGTAGCAAAAGTACATGTGTTGGGGGTGACAGTTTTTCATGTTTCAGTAACGTGTTTAACTTTCTTTTACAGTGTTGAAAGTTTTAGCTTAAATAGAATAAAAATCCATCACTGAATTATTCAGTGTTTCAGGAAGCCTTCCAATGTTATATTTAGCAATGGTGTGTCCTGTGTGAATAATAGCATTTCATCATTTATGTTTAAGAGTCTTGCTGTCTTTCTCCTTTGCCAGAGTAAGATTCACCCTTACTCAAACAAACAGTGTGGCTGAAGTTCAGGTGGGCATGTGAGCATTGTGATCTTTCCCAGTAAGTCTTGGTAATCAGAGTGACATTTACCCAGGTAGGCGGAAGTGCTGCTGAAGGCTTAGGCTGTAACAAAGCCAAATGTCTGATTCACATCTGGTAAGAATGTCCAATTTCCTAGCTGACTTCAGATGTCTTTTTGTGATTACTGCACAGGTCATCCACTTATCTCTTGATACCTGCTGCTCTGAAATATTGTGCGTGTGAAGCAAAGGGTCCGTTCTATCTTGAAACAGAAGAGAGTAGAGGATGTTCTCTTGTTTCTTTCAGGAGTCCCTGTCAGCAGGATTGGCTGTTTCATTCTATGGTGTCTTGGGACAAATGACTTAGAGTTAAACTTGTACTTCATAGAAAGATGAGAACACAGGGGATGACAAATCAACAAAATATTTATGACTATAGTCACAATGACTTCATTTTCCTCCCATTGCTCCTCAGGGGAAGTTTTTCTCACCCGGTTATTTTCTGCTTAAATTGCCTTTGCCCAGCCCCGCACTCTGGGCAGTGGTGGGCAGTACGTTTGGAAATACTAGAGGGAGTGGTAGGAATGGCAGGACTGACTCTCCTATCAGCACCACTCATGGCTGCTGCCACAGACTGCACCTTTGACCTTGACAGATTTTCAGGGGGTTAGTTAACATTGTTAAATTGCCACACAAGTTAGAATGAACATTTTATTCTTATGAATTCTAAAAGCTAACCTTGGTTTTCTATGCTGAAATGGGGAAAGAAAGAAGTTGATAATACAAAAATTGTTCATAAGGTTGATGGTGCACAACTCTTGGGGGTGGGAAAGCCAGAGAGCCGGTGACGCAGAGACCCGGAGTGTGAGAGGGAAGCCTGCTGTGGAATGGACCATGGTCTTCTGGTTCATTCACTGCTTCACTTTTCTTCCCTTTTACTGTGTCACCAATTCTGGCACATCACTCCGTAGCTGCTCTAGTTTTGCAGGTTGCAGTTACAGGCTAGAGGCAGGAAGTTCCAGAACAGACTTAGACATGACCCAAAGGAGAGAGAGAGGTGGAGGCCCCCTAAGTGAGTGATACAGCCTCAAGTATTCAACAGGTCCTGACCCCTGCCTTCACAGGCTTTGGGAAAGTTCATCCGGCACTGCAGTAGAGAGATTCCATGCTCCTCAAATGTCCACGTGCCCCTCCATGATTGTTAGCCTCTCTTTGCAGTTAGATGGTGCCCATGTGACTAAGACCAACCAATGAGATGTGCGTGGAAGTGACTAGCAGCATTTCCCGGCCAAGGCTATCAACAGAGCCAGGCTGCTTCTTTTATCTCTTTCTTTCCTTATGGGGCAATTGGAAGTCATGTGTTTTGGATGTCTTACATAGGAAACGAATCAGAGCCTTCCAACCTGCTTCAGACATACAGTGAGTTAACAATCAACCTGCATTGGTTGAATTACTAAGATTTCAATTTTTTTGTTCTTGTGCAGAACTTGCCCCATCCTGACTAATACTTGGCAGCAAGTGAACTTCTCTAGTGCTTGATTTTGTGAGAGAAAGCTACTCCCCGGCTATATGTATAAAAATGGAAAAATAGGAGATGGAGTAAGAACACTGGGTTGGGAATCAGAAGAGCTAGTTATGGTTTGAATTTGACCATGATTTATGGTACATGTTTGAGCAGTTGTTCCGCTTTTGTGTCCTCAGGTCCTCAACCAGAGACACAGTTGTTGTTAATGCTTTTTGTTTGACACGTAACAAAACCTCTTACTGGCCTTTTATAAAACAGATAAAAACTTTGATAAAAGTTTGGTAAAACCAAACTTTTATCAAAGTTTTTATCTGCTCTATAAAAGGCCAGTATATAGAGCTGATAAAAGAAAAGCTGCCTCTCTTCAAACCAGGCCCCTGCATACTCCCTGTCCACAGAGGCCCCTGGCCATCTCGGTGGATCTGCACAAGCACAAAGCACAAAGCAAATCAGTGGGTTAATCGCCTCTGCAGCCGGCTCTGAGGCTGGCGTGGCTTCATAATGAGAGCAGCTGTTTCTCACCCGCCCCGCAGGTCACACTGCACTCTGTCCAGCGGCCGTACTGCCAGAAGTACATCTGCTGCTCAACATCATTGTCAAGGCCATCTTTCTGGATTGTGTACTCATACTTGATGCCAGGGTTAGTCACCTGGAATAGGAGCTAAAAGGCAAGAGAGGGGTCATGTCAAACTGTCATGACTTTATACCATAAGCTAGTCATGTAAAAAGACCATACAATGTCAGTCATCTAAAATTGGTTACGGGAGCATCCACTGGAACAAATGCCATTGAAGAGATCTCTGCCTATGTCTATGCCTATGTCTATACCTGTGTCTGTGTCTACATTCATATCTATATACCTGCCTCTACCTCTATAGCTATATATTCTCCATTCAATTATTTGTTAGCTGGATTCCCATGGGATTTTCAGTTCTCATAATTGGGGAGATGAAATCATATGGGAAGTACTCTGTGGAAATGGCAACAAGTGTCCTTTCCAACAACAGGCTGACAGGTCACTTTGTGCCCTTATGTACTTCCCAGCTTTGTGAATATAGGTAAGTGCTATAGTTTGCCCATATACAAAGTGAGGGTAATAAATAGTGCCTATTTGTAGGATTCTCGTGAGGTTAAATGAGTAAACACATGTAATGTGGTTAGAAAAGTGTCTGACGTGGAGTGAGCACTCAGCAAATGTTAAATAGTAAGCAATATGTACCAGTCATACACTAGTTAAACCAGTTCACAAAACACAGGATACATGACCTTGTCCCCATTGCTGACTCGTAAAGAGTGCTTTTGAGCTGATTTCTATTTTACTGTGAACAGGCACCATCTGCCTGTTTGGTATATCTTTATTCTGTGAAGAAACACTGAACACCTGCTTATTAAAAATAATAACTTGTTCACAAAGAATAAAGATGTGGGTCAGAGTCTGCTCTGGGCTCTCAGCTCTGAAATGCTGTGAGTCCCCTGATGTCCCACTCTGATTCCCACTTTCACACTCTTTGTTTCTGTTTCTTAATTCCATTGGCACTGACTGGTTTGGGGTCTCCATGACTGAGCTGGTCTCGGCAAGTACCTTTAACAAATAGTAGTTCTGAGATAAAAATGGTCATGGGCTTTAGCTTAGGTATGCTGCTCTTGGGATCTTCCCCTTACTTCCCTCTCGTGCAGGCAATCTACTTATCAAATGTTGAAACTGAATTCACCTTAAACAGAGGCACTGGATTGGTTGCTCCCTGGGACTGGGGATTCTCATGTGTAAATCCTTGCCTGTGTCAGAAGCAAAGTCTCCTGACATTCATGGATCACAGCTGCCATGCTTGACCTTCGGCTTCTGTGAGTGCTCTGATATCCAGCTCAGAAAGGATGTCTCTCTAACTTTAGACTGTGGCTGGATCTAACTCCTTGGCCATCTGTCATCCTCAACCTGCCTTGCCACTATCGGTATAATCATTCCTCTCTTTTCCTCCAGTTCTGTGCCCAATGTTAAAGACTAACTTCTTGTGCCTTTGAAGAGCACATACTGTATTCTAATTCCTCCTTCCAGCAAGAATTTCACAAAGCCAAATGCTTTGCCTGAGGACAACATACAGTGACATGTCAGTGTATCTCCACTGCTGGAAAGCTACTTAGAAACCCATGCCACAGTGACAATAGACTTGAGGAACTCAAACCTCCCAGTGGGTGGTTTTAGAGCACCTTGCATTTTGTTATGGGGGTTTCAGTAATATCTAGGCAATAAAGGATTAACAACACAAACTTACAATATCTCATTCCCCTCCCTGCTACTTGCTAAAAGAAGTTTTTAAAAGATTCTTTCTTAAGGTCCCCTAGCAAATACCTTGGGGAAAAATGAGAAAGATTCTAACTAGCACGCATGTCAGCAGTTTCCCTCCTTTCTGCATTACCTGGATCCACACAGACTCATTGGTGGGACCTGTGGCCATCAGCTTTTCCAGGTCTCCTTTCCTGTCATACTGAAAGACGGTCCCTGCCAGCTTGTAGTTCCCGTTCCACTGGATAGCAAACCCTCCATTGAGGTAATATTTTTCAGGGTCTTCACTCCTGATGGCCAGGAAGTTTCCAGCTCCCTCAATTTCCACCACTCTTATGTCCCTTGCTCCTTTTGGAATGAGCCCAATGTCAACATAACCTTAGGAGAGAAGACACAATCATTAAAGAGGCACGCCAGCTTCTCAGCTGAATGCAAACGATTTCTGACCCATTGTTCATCCTCTTCCCAGCCTCCCCATCATTTGGTGACCTTGTTGGGTGGCCACTGGGATTGGAAGAAGCACTAATTATGGGGAATTTTAGAGAACTTGGACAGGAACAGAATTCTCAGGAGTTTTATGACTCAATACGTGCCCAGTTTTGTAAGGAATGTGAAATAAGTGCAGATTGAACTCTGAAGCTTTTGTGGTTAATCTAGCATTTATTTTTCTGTGATTTTATGTCGATAGTTCAAAACCTTAAAGCTCCTAGCTAGCCTCCTGCTAGTATTTCTGCCTCCCATTTATTGCTTCTATTAAATTGTACTTTCTAAACATTGCATTGGATACATACTTTTCCTCTCCCTGCCTTGCCAGCAGGTTAAAGACTGACTCTAGGAAGTAAAGTAATCCTAGCTTCCATTCATTAAGAAAATTCTGGAGAGAATCTCTGCTTGTTTGCCACCTGGCTGTCTTGAATATAGCCTGTGATGAGGAACTGAACTCTGAGCACAGCCTTTTATATTGTTGGACAATCCTCTTCATTAGAAAGTTTTCTTTCTCATTTTTTCTTTTACGTATTGCTGAAATAGAAATTTATAATTTATTCTCATGTGTTCTAATTCAGTCTTCTCAAAAAGTGTATGTTGACATTTATTTGAAGATAACAGTCAGCTCTAGCCACAGTCTTATTCTTGTTTAATGGTTGTTATGGTAAGAGGCATACTAGTGAAAAAAGGAATGGACACTTCAGTGGTTGCTAGTGTTTGCCAGGCTCTATGCTAAACATTTAATGCATTCATCTTATTTATGCTTCTTGAGAACCATTATCTCATAAAATGGAAAGAGCATGGACTTGCAGGATGGCATTGTGGAAGGAGTACTGGGGCAATGGAAGTTGAAAGACTTGCATTTTAGTCTCTGCATTTCTAAAAATCAGCTCTGTGCTTCCATTGATTCATCTAACTTCTTTGAATCTCATTGCACAGAAGGGGATTGAATGATGATGTCTGAGGTCCCTCTCAGCTCTAATGGTCAATGATTTTCCTCTTTTGTAAGCTAACCATTCTTTGTTCCTTCAACTTTTTTTTAAAATATAAAATACAGTTTTAAGATGCTGATGATATTGGTCATTTTTTCACTGGATACACCCAAGGTGCTTCATCTTCTTCTGGCGCTAAAGAAGTATGGGGTCTTGGAGGTCAAATCCTGCCCTGTCCAGTAAGAATAATTTGCTTTGAAACTGGATACATATCACAACCTCAGCCTCAGTTTTCAAATTGTCAGCTCTCATCCAGAGGAACCAAAATGTGATTTGCATGGTATTTAATTAAGTTCCATTTGGCTCTCACACACTTGCCTAGAACAGCTGATTAAAACCAGTAATGTAAACCACCTCCAGGAAGATATCGATCACGTGTAATTGAGACTAATGTTTTTTTAAAGTAAGTGCCCTCTGAGTATTGCTATCTGCAGACATTTTCTTACTTAGGATGTTGCATGCCTTCTCATAGCAGAACTCATGCAGGAAAATCAACTGGTATGAAATACTGTGTCTACCACCTTGTTCCTTTCTTAAAAAAAAATAACCTAAACAGAGAAAAACAATAAACAACAGAGTTTGCTTTTTATTCTTCCACTTAAGAGAGAAAATCCAAAATTAGAAATATTTATTATGGGTAGATTGAAAGAGTCATACTCAATTTAAAACAAAAGCTCTCAGTGAATGTAAGCACTGCTTCTCAATAGTTTGTAGATAAAAGACAGATTTGTAAGAATTGTTGCAAAGTACAAGCAATCCTTGAATAACACAGGGGTCAGGACGCCAAGCCCCTATGCAAGTAAAAAAAAAAAATCCTGTGTGTAATTTTTGACTATACCCAAACTTATCTACTAATAGCCTACTGTTGGTCAGAAACCCTACCAATAACACAAACAGTCCACTGATACATAATATTTGTGTTATATGCATTATATGTTGTAGCCTTATGATAAAGTAAGCTAGAAAAAAAATGTTAAGGAATTCATAATGAAAATGTATTTGGCATTCATTAAGCAGAAGTGGATGATCATAAAGACCTTTATTCTTGTTGTCTTCATGTTGAGTATGCTGAGGAGGAAAACAAAGAGGAGGGGTTGATTTTTCTCTCAGGTAGCAGAGGTGGAGGAGGTGGAGCTGGAGGAAGAGAGGTAGACACACTCTGAAACTTTGCAGAAATTCATTGTAATTTGTCTGACATTTTGCTTTTTCATTTCTCTAAAAGTATTATATATGGTACCAATCCTTCTTCCACCATTTGCTTTAGTTTCAGTGCCTGTATTGTAGAAGAGTCTATGTCATAAAATAAATTGAAAGCAGTCTTCAGTAATCAGAACCCTTCTGCTAGACTGTCCAATGTCTGTTTTCCAGCACTGTTTCTTCTCCATCTTGTTTCCAGGACCATCATCTGGTCCTGGTTTGGAAGAACACTTTCATCAGCTCATCTTCTGTTAATTCCCCTGGTGTCTAACAACTGTCGAATTTCTCCAAAACCCATATCCTGAAACTCTTCACCCCCACATTTTTCACATATTCACAACCTCTTTCACAATTTCCTTGGTTGTCTCTGTCATAAGTCCTGTGCACAACGTTGGGACACAGTTTTCTCCAGCAGAAATTGGGCTTGAGGCTTTCTTGGTGTTTTCTATGACAATAGCATCTTCAATGTTGTAATCCTTCCAGACTTTTATGATGTTTTCTATCAGAGTTCTCTTTCACAATGTTGACACTCCTTTCCATAGAGTATTGTGTGTAATGAGCCTAAAAGATCCCTATGACCCTCTGATCTAGAGGCTGAGTTACAGACATTATGTTTAGGGACAAGTAGACCACTTTGATTCCTTTGGTGTTGAACTCATGGAGTTCTTGGTGGCCAGGGGCATTGTTCAATATCAAAAGAACTTCAAAAGGCAGTCCCTTACTGGCAAGGTACTTTCTGATTTCACGGACAAAGCATCAGAGCATCCAATTTGGAAGAAGTCCAGGCCTTCTCCTTGTACAACTGAAAGGCTAGCAGCTTGTGTTTATCTTTTCCCTTCAAGGCTGTTAGGTTAGCTCCTTTATAGATCAGGGTAGTCTGATCATGAACCTGACTGCATTTGCACAAAACCATAGAGGAAGCCTATTCCTCCCTGCCTTAAATCCTGGTATTCGTTTATCTTCTTTAATAATAAATGTTCTTTTTACCATTTTTTTCCCCATAATAGGACACTTTCATCCACATTAAAAATCTGTTTGGCAGATACCCTTTCTCTTCATCGATTTTCTTAATGGCATCTGGAGACTCATCTGCTGCCTCTTGCAGAGACTGCTTCTCCTGTTATCTTGACATTTTTAAAAGCAAACTTCTTTCAAAAATTATCAAATCAAATACTTTGCAGGTATTAACTTCTCCAGCTTTAGGTCCCTCTCCTTCCTTTTGCTTTGAGTTGTCATATAATGACTTTGCTTTATGTTGAATCATATCAGAGTCTATAGATATGTTATGCCTTTCTGTATCAGTTCTGCACCCACGTGAAATCTGTATGAAAGATAAGTTTCATGAAAAGTGCAAGGCTTTTGTACCTGCTGGCATAGCTGTAGTGATGACTTTACAAATTTCCTTTTCTTTTTTTAATAATGATACTTACAATAGATTCATTTATCTTGAAACAGCAGACAGCTATAGCTGCAGGCCTCAATCTGTAGTACATATCAAGCAATTCAACTTTTTCCTATAATGTCATGACTTTTCTCTGCTTCTTAGCATTTCCAGCATTGCTAGTGGCACTTTGTGTGAATCCCATGGTGTTACTTATGGTTTATGGTATTGCACTAAACACAATGACAAATATTCAAGATCACTTTTTACTGTGATATGTAATTTACTGGACAAATGAACTACTCACATGGAGATGATTAGCATTACACAGGGTATTAAGCATATATTTGCAACACTTGAGCTCACCACAATAGCAATAGGAGGTGGCTCTGAAATTATTACAGTAGTACAGTATTAACAGTCACTTTTATGCAGTTCTGACTTAATACTGCATCTCTGATTTGTTTACATTTCTCTCAATTTCAAATCATGCCATGTATAGTCTGTAGGTGTTTGTGTGCATACATTTTAATACATTTTAACATTTTATAATACATTTGTGGATATATTGTGGTAGTAAACGATAAAAGAGACTAGTATCTACATATATTTTATGCATTCATGACATAACTTTTTCTTAATTTTTCTGATATGTCTAGGCTACACAGTTCATCTGTGAATTTTCTCAAATTGTCACAAATCTCCAAAAGTTTTTTCAATATATTTATTGAAAAACATCTTCATACTAAGTGGACTCATTCAGTTTGACCCCATGTTGTTCAAGGGTCAACTGTATTAAGAATGATGAGCACATTTGTTCAGCAAATCAATTTTCTTGCATCTTCCCCAGTGTAAGCATTAGCCACCTGCACCAATATTAGGGGAAGTGGAGAAACATAATTCTGACCTCAAGAAAGACGTCTCTGGGTCCAAGGAGACCACCTGGAGAAACTATCTCATCACTATCTCAATCTTGAACACCTTGAACTAAAAGAATACTCAGGATGCCTGTAATCCCAGCACTTTGGGAGGCTGAGGTGGTAGATCATGAGGTCAGGAGTTCGAGACCAGCTTGGCCAACATGGTGAAGCCTCGTCTCTACTAAAAGAAATACAAAAATTAGCCAGGCATTGTGGCACGCACCTGTAGTCCCAGCTACTAGAGAGGCTGAGGCAGGAGATTTGCTTGAACCGGGGAGGCAGAGGTTGTAGTGAGCCGAGATTATGCCACTGTACTCCAGCCTGGGAGACAGAGCAAGACTCTGTCTTGACAACAACAAGAAAGAATATTCAGGATGTTTGAGGATGGGGCAAAAAAAAAAAAAAAAAAAAAGGGCTCTCATTTCTGAGACAATGTGATAAGATACATCACACATTGTTGGTGCTAACACACATCTTATCCAACTGTTCTTTGTGGTCTACAAAAATGGACTTTACTCACTATCACATTTGGTCTCCAGTCTTTGACATTTCTAATAAAAATGTGCTCATAAAGAGGTTATACCATTAACCCTGGGTGATTTATCTACAATGACCAGCTTGTCTTTTTAAAGGTTTATGCTGTTCGTTTGAGACAATGCTCACTGCAGGCCAATATCTCACAATTTATGTGTGGAGGCTCCTGGGAAAGGCTGGTCCATGTATGTTCTCAGGCTTGAGAGCAGTGACACAGAGATGTCTGGTCCAGATGCAAACCAGTGTTTGACAGGCTCACAAACCACAGAGTGAGGAAGAAATATATAAAAATAACAGTACCTGGTAGATGTTTTGAGAGGCTGAACTGCCTTGCCTTAGATTTAGACTCAGTCTCAGTTATCTCAAAAGAGGGTGGTGAGGAAATTGGAACCTTGTAACACACTGTGAGCAATCATAGCCCTCCTGTTAGAAGCCGGTGGAAAGGAATTGTCCAGGAGGGACATGGGAGAAAGGGAACTGAAAGCGCAAAGGCACAGGGAGGTGTCCAGTGCTCAGTGGTGGACATGTGGCCAGAGCTCCTGAGATCTTGGAGGCAGGGGTGAAGGTGAGAGGGGAGGAGAAGACTTTTATAACCCATTTTCTCATTCCTAAGAGACCAGGGCAGTGGAAAGAACCCAGAATTAGTGTTGGATTTCCTAAGGGATTAAAAGGTTAAGTGGAACCTTGGGACAACAAATCTGGTTTTCAATTGAGTTATCTTAATATTATAAAAACAGCACATCAGATGCCAAGATAAAATTAGATAACAAAAATTAAATAAAGCAGGTTGAAATTTTAAGTGTAACTTTTTGTAAGTCAATTAAATAAAGCCACATCTAAATCATGAAATATATTTACAAAACACCTTTGTAAAGGTTATAAAAACATTGGCTATCACGGGGTGTTTAATCATAAGCTTAAGACATACTGGGTTATTATTCACATTCCTAATAAGTAATCCAGAGAATATTTTTAATCCATCATAAAGCTATCGATCAAAGACATGAAATACAATCTTCCAGTGATAATTCTAACGAGCAGGACAAGCATTACATTTCACAATTTAACCTTAGTAATCCAATAGTCAAAGATGAAAAAATAAGGATGGAAATTAAATTTAGATTGTTTGCTATTATGATTACTAGGGAACAACTGAAGGACACACCTGACACTCTCAGGGTCCTACTTAGTAACTGCATCCTGGGTAGGAAGCATATCTAGGAGAGAGATGTTGTTTTTCTAGGATCCAGGAAAACATTTTTACCATCTCTGAAAGTGGTTATCACTTCCTGTCCTGGGCATCTCCCCGTGTAGCACACACTGCCCCTCTCCCCTCAGGCATGACTGCAATAGTGCATGATGGATTCCCTACTGCCAGCATTTCTATGGAATCCAGAGAATTAACAGTCTGATCGCCCAAGAGTAACCTCAACCCAGGACTGGTGGAAAGTGGTGTATATTATCTCAATGTCCTCATCCCTCAGGCGGGAGAGACTCAGAGGTGCAAGCTCTGCCATGGCTCCCATGATACGGTTGACCCTTTCTTAGCTGCCTTCCTTGGGAACTGACTCTTCCTTGGGGTCCACCCTTCCAGGTGGACTCTTCCTGCCCTGAGGAATATCCATAGCCCAAAGCTGTGCAGAGAAGAAACTCTGCAGAAGGTGACTATGGGAGGAGAATAGTAGAGTGTGGGTAAGAAGGGGATGCTAGATGGAGGAGCTGTCTGGAAGGTCATAAGGGAGCAGTGGGTGGGACCCTCTCCCATTTGGGAGCAACTGAGAATAAAAGAGATTTGATGTAACCCTCCCTTGCTTCTCTTTTGACTTTGACTTAAAGATGTACCCCAATTCTTTTCCTTGTCAACCCATTGCTCGCTTCTGTGTCCTCACTACAGAATCTGTCCTTGTGTCTGCAGCCTTCTCAGCTAGCTTCTGATCTCTTCTCTCTCTTAGTTCTTGGTCTGTTCCAATGCCATTGGCTTTAATACCATTGGCTTTAGTGCTGGATCCTCTTGTGATGCCTGTTCCCAGAGGGGATCCTCTCCCTGGGATCACGCTCTTACACCTCTTGCTGTGCACAGCCACAGGCCATTTCAGTTCTCTCTCTCACCGTGATGCATCCTGTATTTTCTCAGCAATCAACTCCTTCCCTAAAACTGCCAAGGAGCACTTACTCCTTTGTGGTAAAGGCTACATTCCATTTTGAATACCTTGTAAGTCACAGGCTTTTTTAAAACAAATAAAAACAAAAACTAGGAATCAATCAAACATTTATCTTGCTCCCCCCGCCCTGCAACTTTTGATCCCATCACTTTAATTATTTATTTGTTTATTACCTGATCCTTCCTTCTGCTTAAACATCTTTCTCACAGTTTGGCAAGAAGAGCCATCTCCCAGGCACACACCGCAGCGATCCTCTGTGGCATTGGAATCGATCTCATAGTCACAGCCAACAATCTGTGGGGAAGAGAGGTGGAGGATAAATGCTGAGGCAGGAGAGGCCACTCTTGCCTGGATCTGTGACTTCTCCTTTGCCCCTTGGTGCTTTATAAGACTGGGCAGGAGGTACCAGAGCACAAGGACAAATGTCTGTTCCTGGTGGCAGCAAGAGGAATATTCAAGCATCCACCAATGGTAGAGGGACTACTTGCTCAGAGGGGAGGGAGGCACACATTGAGTGAGGTCTAATTTCCTGAGTCAGAGGCAGAACTGAGCGAAATCTAAGAAAATGTTCCAAAAATCTAATTATGAAAACATCTTGGAATTGAAGTTGATAGAGCAGCAAGTCTCTTTCAGATGTGTTCTCATCCAGGAAAAGGAGAGCCATGAAGCGTGGGTGTTCTGTAGGAGTGGATACCAAAGAATCATGACACTTAGATTGAAAGTCATGAACCATATCTGCCCTTCGCCTGGACTTTTCTGTTGCTTGCTTTCTTCCATGACCACAAGGGAAAACGATACCATATTCCTTTTGTGATTTTCTTTCTTGTTTGGGAAGAATTGTGCCCAGATAGTTTTATTTCTTTTTTGATCTTTAAAGATCATTTTCTTTCTAACTGGAGAGCCACCTCAAATCTATTTAAAGTAAAAATGGTTTGAATCTGTTTTTAGAGAGATGGGAACTTGCTATTTTGCCCAGGCTGGAGTGCAGTAGTTATTCCCAGTCAACAGCCTTGAACTCCTGGCCTCCCACCTCACCTTCTGACTTGCTGGGACTGCAGGTACCACACCAGGCTTATTCTGAGTCTTTAAATACACCCTATACCAGCTAAGCAGAGAATGAATGCCCACTAATTGAAAATAGCTTCCTTCTTTAGGTTAACTGTCTTTAATTTCCTTTAGGTCCAAAGACTGTGCTGCTTGACCCAGTAGGGGAAACAAAAAAAGTGCTAAGAGATTTTTTTTTTTTTAAAGAAACAAAACTTAATTATGCTAATATCAATGGGAAAAAAAGCAATGCACAAAACAGGTGCCTTCAGTGACTACGAGTAAAATGCCAGCCCTTCACAAACAACACGTTTGCGTCCAGCTTGAGCATCCTCTAATAATCTGATCTTCACAACAGTATTTCCAGTGACCTTCATTCCTTCACTGATTTGGAATGAGCTAGGAAAATTGACTCTGAGGTGTATTAATTTTAAAGTATTTTCTTTAATCTTTACCAGCAGGGAAACAGATAGAAAAAATGTGAAGAATAAAGGAAATAAAGTCAGAAAAGCAAATATCTGAAGCCCAAGTCTTTCTTCTTGAATGGGTGGTAATATTTCTAAAGTAATATTTGCCTGCATAATGGAAAGACAAGGGTGGGGGGAAGGAGACACACCCATGTCCCACAGCATATTAAATGGGTTCTTTCAGAGACTCACCCAATTTAGTTTTCCTGTGAGTTGCATGCAGTACCATAAAAACTGAATTAAGTATACAACAGAGGGTCTGTGAAGACATAAACCAGTCCTTTCATTGCATATAAAACTTAAGGGGCTCTCAGGGGAAAGGAAACAAACTTCACTCCCCTCCTTCATCACACATGCTCTGGCAACATGGAAAGCCCACAACAGCACGCTCTTCTGCCTTCAGCAGAATCAGAGGTGGCTCCACTGCTGCCACCCAATGTGGAAAATGACTTCAGCATGACCCTTCTCTGATGTGACTCTGAAGAGGCCAGGCAATCACCCCAACAGGTAGTGTAGTGTGTTTGTGAAAAAAAAAATCGCTGTCATTTCCCATCTTATCATCAATTCTTGACCCCGAGACAATTGCACTGATGAGCATGCTACCTGGAGAATGACTTAGGGAAACCAGGTCCTTGCCTTTCTCTAGGCACTTAGCCCTCCTTGAGTGAATAAGTAAGAGATATCCCTATCAGTTCTCATTTTTTTTAATGAGACATTAATATGATTTTACTTTGCAGATTTTTAAGTTACTAAGAACTAAAATGTTAACTGATCTAATCCACCTGAATATGATCATTTCTTTCTAAAGTTCTTGGCGAAGGTAGAGACTAGGAGAATGTCTGGTTCGTTTCCAGCCAATGAAACTTAAAGTGTCAAGATACTTAGGGCAGAGCTGTACTATTAGGCTCATTTGATTGGCTTCAAGTAAGACAACCAATTTATAATGGTTCTCAATCCTGGCTACTTATTAGAATGGCCTGGAGAGCTTTTAGAAATTACTGATGTCTGGGGTCCATTTCAAATCTATTAATTCAGAATCTCTGGGATGTGTGGTCTGGGTATTGATGTTTTAAAATCTCCCCAGGTGATTCTTATATGCAGCTAGTTCTGAGGACTTCAGTCACTAAGGAGTAAATGTGATGTTGAAGTTATCTTTGAGATCTAAACAACTTTGCATTCATAGAAACAGAATCTTTAGCCTGTGATGGAAAACAGGTGCTTTGAAAAAATAAATGAAAATGCAACCACTAAGGGAAATATGCACCTTCTCAAGTGTGCTGAATATTTAGGGGTAAGAGACTGTCACAGGGAACTATTTTGTCCAGTGGAAAAAAATTATCATAAATACTTTTTTAAAAACAAAAGTTGCTGAGTTTACAAATCTGTTTTCTGAGAGTTTATTTTACACTGGGGCCTCTGTTAAGGGCTTAACATATATGACCAGTGAAAGTTGTCAGAATCAAAATGGAGCAACTAATGTTAAGAAAAAAATGTAAACGTAGCCAGGGAAGGATAGGAAGAATGAGTTCTCACCTTTTTATGCCTGATAATGTAGAAGGCTCTGCAAAAACCACACCCTTGCACAAAGGCTATTGTAACCTTACACAAAAAAATACTTTTGCAATGACATTTGCCCAGCAACTTCCTGAGCAACCTTGGATTGGTGTCACCCTTGTTATTGATCTCTGTAGAAAATAATAATTATTTAAAAACAATTTTGCAATCCTAACTTTTTTCTTTAAAAATTTTCATTTTCTATTAAAAACCTTTGTCTTCCTTCACCTTCCTAAGTATGCACATGATTAATTATGGTATACATATTCCTATCACAATGCACTACTTCCAAATAAGCTTCATTTTCTTTTGGAGAACCTCTCTCTGTTATTTAGATTAGCAGACCTAAGATTAAATAAATCTTTTGACAACTCCAGCTAGGTAGATACATAAAAGTATCCAAATTTTATGATAGAAAACTGAGTCTTAGAAAGACGTATAGGATCATACAGCTAGTAAATGATGGTATTGGGTTCATATTCTAAAACTCAGTGCTAAACCATTATGATTTACTAACTGATTAAAACATCTTCCTTTAAGGGATTAAAAACACTTTCTCTTTAAACTGAGATTTATGCTTGGTCATTGGATCAGAAATCCTGCTCCTCAGTTCCTTGTAAAATAAAATGCAAGCAACGAGAAGGAATTCTCTAATGGTTACATACTTAAAAGCACTAACACATCAGGTCTAATGAAGTGAGTGTGGAAAAATTACATAGAAATCAGAAGCCTGTTTTCTTTTTCTTTTTTTTTTTTTTTTTTGAGACGGAGTTTTTGCTCTTGTTACCCAGGCTGGAGTGCAATGGCGCGATCTCGGCTCACCGCAACCTCCGCCTCCTGGGTTCAAGCAATTCTCCTGCCTCAGCCTCCAGAGTAGCTGGGATTACAGGCACGCGCCACCATGCCCAGCTAATTTTTTGTATTTTTAGTAGAGACGGGGTTTCACCATGTTGACCGGGATGGTCTCGATCTCTCGACCTCATGATCCACCCGCCTCGGCCTCCCAAAGTGCTGGGATTACAGGCTTGAGCCACCGCGCCCGGCCAGAAGCCTGTTTTCTAACTGCTGTCATGCCATCTCTCTAGGAAGCTCATGTTGATACTCAATGGAGAATTAAATGTGAAAATGCTTTATGAAAATTACCATATAAACTATTATTAATTTCAGTTTTTCTCAAATTTAATGCCACTGAAATAATCTGGGCTGGCTTTGCCTGATAATTTTTCTTTTTCTGCTCAGTGTCTAAAATAATATCATAATGCACAGCAACTAATCAAGAAATAAAGATGACAGCAGAAGGAAAAAACTAATCTAAAAACTGACTTTGATGAACACTGAGAAGTCTTGGTTTTTTGTTTCATAAACTATATGTAAAAAAAGATATGAGGTGTAAATGCTGTGAAAGCACAAACTTAGAACATCTGACTTCCCAAATTAATAAAAATCATGATTTTGTAAAGTTGTAGATTAAGGAAACATACCCAATACCTTACATATGCCATTAATACAGACATTTCTGCTGTTGCCGCCTTCAAAGCAAGGGGTACCATCAATGACAGCATCCAGCATTTTCTCAGAAAACTTGCCATCTATGGGTCGGCAGTAGAGCTCACAAGGATGTGCTGAAGGGAAAAAAAGAAGGCAAATCTTTGCAAGTTAGCTTTTTAGCTCGGCCTCCCCTACCCAGGATTCCTCTATATTTATGACCCCCAAGTGTTATTTAATCTAGTGATCTCATCTTTTTACTTTCTTGAGACACATGCTGAAGTATGGGATTTTTCCATTTTCAATAAAAGTTTTATAATGAATTAAATGAAAAGATTGCTTTAAAATGTTCTGTTCTTTGCTGTAAATGATGACTCTTTTCTATTCAACATCAAATTGTGCTTATAAAAATAAGGCACTGGGCATCTGGGGTTAGCTTAGAAAATAAGTTATTGCAACCAGCCATGCAGGACTTCAGGCAAGCAGGATGCCTGCTCCTTTCTTGCAGCAAAGTAAGTAGCCGGCAGAGGACAGGCATCCTCTCCCATAGGGCCAGCTCATTGCTACCACAACCTCCATCACCACCAGCATAACCCTGCCCCAACAAATGTCCTCCTCCAGTCTAAGAGGTGCTTAGATTAACAACCATGTAGAAACATTTTTTGTTGAAGCTGAAGCCAACCTGCTTATCATAGTGATCCATCCCATCATCTTGGGTCCTACACTGAATCGAGTCTAAGGTTCAGTTTTCTACTTCATTGTGAATGAAGACAGGATAATCTAGAGCACAGGAACATTTACTTAATAAAATACAAACCCATATGTGTGTACACAGAATAACCAGAAAGATAGGTAACTCTCAAATCACAGGTTGCCTTAAAATTTTTAATAGCTAATATAGGTATATGATAAGAAGAATTCAAGTAATAATTTTCTTATGAATGTAATGAATGTTTTTCTTTAAGTGAGAAACACAATAATGTCTTCTTCAGAAGGGATTTCGGGGTCTCTTCCAGATGTATTTAGTATGGGCAGGGCTGTTAGTTGCTTCATCATGTGATCAGCTGAGGACTCAATGGTAACAGCCATAAGGCTATTCATCATGGGCCCACCCCACTGGAATGTGCACCAAATGCCAAGCCTGAGTGCACAGTGATAGCTGTGTCTGCTTGAGGATGCAATGATCCATGTGGCCAGGAAATGAAAATGCAAAACTCACACAAATATAACAATGAGCAAAAGCTCTGAATGCTGAAACTCTGAATAAACTTGAGACTGAGGTCAAAAATATCTGTTTAAAGCTTTAAAGGGATAAGTGAACCAGCTCCGAAGGAGAAAATTAGATATCACATGCTCTCACTTTTAAGTAAGAGCTAAACATTGGATATACATAGACATAAAGATGGAGATAGACTCTGGGGACTCCAAAATCAAGGAGGGTGGAAGGAGGGTGAGGGTTGAAAAATGACCTATTGGGTAGTGTTCAATATTTGGGTAATGGGTACACTCTAACAAGTACATGTTCCCCCAAATAAAAAAAAAAAGCTTCAAAGAGAAAGGTAAATGGAAATACACAAATAAAGAAAACTAACTGATTTCATATAAGGTGCAGTGGATAAGCTGTCTGACAAGATAGACAGGGTCAAAATGAGTTGAATAGATCACTGGACAAAGTGCCAGTGGAAAAGTGTCAAGACCCTGGGACAAAGCATGACTTGGGATTATTGTGTATCTCCATTTCTGGCAGCATTATTAGCTCTGTTACTGCCCAAACTGGAATATAAGTACTAGAGGGAGCAACCTGGGAATAATTCTGTTTTCCCAGGGATGAGAACATCAATCCAGATGCTGAATCCAAGGATTATTTTATTAAGACTTTGGTTTAAGCTTTAGAATTGGAGTTGGGATTTTGTATTTGGAATACATGAAGCAAAAACAGAAAGCAGCTTTGAATAATTCTGGAGCTTTTGTAGGACATCATCTGTTTCAAGGCTGCTGGGAACAGTTGGGACGGGAGCATGTTCATTGTGGCAATGGAATATTTATTCACAGAGTAATGGACAGATTCACTAAGTTGCATTGACATAATGGAATGCTATGCAGTCACTAAAAGGAGTGAGGTAAACCGTGATGCTATGATCTACTCAATGAATCAAGCTGTAGAATTGGCAAATTATGGTTCTATTTGTGTGCAAATGAAGACCTGCCGTTAGCATGGTTATCTTGCAGGAATACATTAAATGCAGTGGGATAAGAATTTATTTTTGTTTCATTCTATTATGTGCACTTGCATTTTTATAAGACACATATATTCCTTTTAATAATAATAAGTCTTGGTTCTCAAACCAGAAAACTGGAAAAATCTCCTTTCCTCAGCAATAATCATGACACATCTCCATGAAGAGAGGACCTAATTTCAAAACTTCCCTCCACCCTGTTTCCACAACACAGGACTAGTACATCCTTCAGGGTTAGACAGGTTAACTGAAGTATACTGCCCACAAGAAACACACATGTGTGTTGACTATAAGGATAGTGGTTTACTTAGTCTTAGAAATTATCTAGTAAATAACATTTGTGACAATGACAATGACAGCACAGATCCTCTGCTGTGATTCTCCCAGAGCTCCCAACACCATGACCTATAGGCATGCCTCAGGCCAGGGAGAACACCATGTTTGAAAGCAGCCATTTTAAATGGAAGGTTCAGTGCTATTCAAGCCTTTTATAAGGCTGAGCCTGAGGTCCTCCTTCTCTGTCCCCTCCTTCTCTGGCTGTTGTCTTTCACAGTGCTCTGGAAGGGCTCTGGTTATGTCATTAAGTTGTCCTGTGATACAGGGATCTGCAGGATGAGGCAAGGGTGGTAATGGATGGTCTTAATTCTCAGGAGTCATCACGGGTGTCAGATTCTCTGTGCCAGTCATCAACCTTGTTAAGTCTATCATCCCTATAGAGTTGAGTACTTTCCTTGTCTCACATTTATTCACCTGCCTTGACACATCCTTTTGTAGGGTCATGTAATTTTTTCCCCTCTAGCTTTCAAGTCCATTTATAATTCAGCTAAGTGAAAGCTCTAAAACTAATTTACCCTGAACTTTTACCCTCCCACTGTCTGATTAATCCTCTCAAAGGAGCTTAAGAAAAGAGGTGAACTTACTGAATCAAAGTTTGCATTTTCAATTTTGCGGAAACAGGATGGCTCAACATTTTGGATAATGATCTTCATAAATGATAGAAATGAAAGCTCTAACTGGCTAAGAAGGACAAAAATATTTCTTAGGCAAGGAAAAGTTTTGATGCATTTCATGTTTTGTGAATAGACTGGAATGTGAGTTTATCATTTCAAAGAATCCAGTTTCTAAACTCCATTCACATGCAGGGATTCGTGGGCATAACACCTGTGCTTTCGTCCAGGACCTCACACTTGCTTGAATGCCTTCATCTCTGTCTTGAAATTCTTAATCATTTTACCTTCGAACTTGTGTTCGGTAAGGGAAGACCAACAGGGGAAGGCAGTGAGCACACGAAGAGAAGGGATCTGTGGTGTGCACCCCTGCCGCTCCTCAACAGATCCCAAGAAATGCTAAATTTCAAAGCAAAAGGTGTAACTTAAAATATTTTGATGATGCAAGGAGTTATGTTTAACTTAAAAAGGAAGCTCAGCTTAATAACTAAAATCAAATCAGCTTGAGGGACAAAGCAAAAATGAAAACTTCTGACTCTGTATCACAGCCCTAAATCAGTCAAGTAATTACCAAGAGTCTGAACTCTTTGGCTAGTCTAAAATGGTATTCTTGTACTTTCTAATATGGTAATGCTATTGTAATCCCCACAATACATAGAAATATGTATTAGTGAAATATAAGAAGGCATTAAAATGAGCATATTCTATAGTAACCACAGACAGGTATAAAAACAAAAGTAGAAATAATTTTAAAAAATAAATTAAACCCTTTTCATTGATGTTTTATTTTTATTTTTCTGTAGAGGCAGGGTCTTCATAGGTCACTACGGCCTTGAACTTCTGCACTGAAGAAATCCTCTCACCTCAGCCTATGACTAGGTAGGATTACAGGTGTGTACCACTATGCCTGGCTGTGTTGACATTTTAGATTAGGCTAAGTGAAGTAACGAGTTTTCTATTTACTGTGTAGTTTTAAGTTCTGTCTTTTTGGTTAAGATGCCTAAGAAGTAAACTTTGAATCACAACTTTAATTATTTAAGCAATGTAATAATTAGTCATCAATGCTTAAATGTTTAGAAAACACTGGTTTTCAAGGGTAAGATTTATAGGTTTAATAAATTGAGCCTTAATCATACTACAAAGGGTGGTTAGGTTTTCCACCAGAGCTCCTGGCTTATGAAACAATGGAAGGTTTTAGAGACATGAGCATTGCCTTAGTGAAAATTCAAAAGTCGGTACACTGATAATAAGGAAATGAACTTCACCCAGCCCCTGTTTGTTTTCGTGCTTAACGATCAGGCTGCAGAGTCAGGCCTGGACTAACTCTTGGTTCTATCCTATAGTCTGAGTTTGGGCAAGTTACGTAGGACCTCTGAACCTATTAGCTCATCTCTAAAAATTGGGTCAAAAATAGCTTTCCTTGAAGGATTTTCTTGCGGAGATAAAATTAGAGAAAGTGTATAAAGTGTTTTGGGAAGTATCACTGTCCACTGAGGAGGAAGAAAACTCTGCTGTACATTTATTTCATCTTCTGATGATTTCTAAAAGGATGCCTGGGAGGCTGTAAGGCACTCAATATTTGGCACAGAAAAAATGCTCCATCCATCCTTGTTGACATGAACGACCTACTGCCAGGGATGCTGTTAACTAAGCAAATAGCAACTCTGTAGACAGAGCATAATGGGAAAAGTAATCAGTGTGCTGTTCAAGGTAGTAGCTATTGAGGTTAGCAGGTGAGTCATTATCTGCTAATGACCAAATAATAGCCTAGGAGTCTGTAAAGAAACTGCCTGGATAGAGGATCAATGCTGATTGATCGGGTAGGGAGTAAGGTCAGCGGTGGCAAACTTCATTTGAGTTAGAGCCGCAAATCAATCACTCTAGAGTGAGTGGAATTGATGTCTACTTGTATAACTCTCACTTCTTTAGTACCCTATTGCTATGCTAGTCAAAAAGTAGGCACATGATGAATGCCTGAAAACAAATGAAAAGCAAAGCTGAATCGAGTCTTTTTATTCCAAGTCCAGCTGCTTGAGCCATCAGAGTTAGATACACACAAATCCAACTATATGTCTGGTTGGATTACAGGGGGATCCCATACTAAGCACATGTGATACAGCTGGAGCAGCTATGCTCTCTTAGCTCTGACAGGCTGCTCATTCAGAGTTGACAGGACCACTGACCCGAATAGTTTTAACAAAATAGAAAATGTGCAGGATTTACATATAGATAGCACTGACTGGATGTACCTTTTGTCACTTGTTAGTTTTGGAGTATACCTGGGTATATGCATGAGTTTTCCTGAATTCAAATGCCTGACTCCAGAAGCTAAATTGCATCAATAACTGTAATGGTTTTCTCCTCTAGAGCATAAATAACACTGAACAATTAAGGGCAATCAATTGCTGTCCTTGATAACCCAGAACCATTGAGGTATCTTGGAGACCTGAGCTGAGCAGAGCACTGCAGTCTTTCCTTCGAAAGCTATTGCACAAGTCATTGTTCCAACAGCCAAAATACAAGATCCTCAAGTCTATGATTTTTCTTGTGTCTTGTCATACTGGATTTTCTGGGACTGAAAAATCACGAAAAAATTGATTAGTTATTCTTTACTATCTTGCCTTAAATTTCTTTGGCTTAGGAAAATCTTTTCTGCTTCATTTCCTAATCAGGTAACAACAAACAACACCAAATGTTATTTGATGTTGATTCCTAGCTGATGGTCATTGATTCCTCTTCATTTTAAGGAGAGAATGTGTAACTTACTCTGGAAGTTTTGCCAAGGCTGCTATTCCATTCTCCAACTCCATTATGTCCCCATCCTTGACTTGCAACATTGAGATGTTTGATTTTACTTTTACCCTCCTCGCACTCCTGTACATGCAAAATGCTAATTTCTGGCCCAGAGCTGGCTCCTGTTCATTCATTTCTATTATCTCGCCTTTCCTCCTGTTATTCTACTACTACTTGAAATAAGTCTATTTTGAATGCCTTCCCTTTTCTTTCTTCTGGTGGAAAGACTGCTCATGAAAGCATGAGCAGTCTTAAGAATCATCAAGTGCTTCACTGGAAGGCTTTTTTTTTTTTTTTTTGCAATTAGTCCATACCCACAATGACCTTGTCTTCTGAATTTCTGAATAAATCACCATCAGTTCCTCATGCCCATCAACAAGCAATTAGTTATTGAATTCCTCCATGCCCCATTAATTGCTCAGTTGCACCTCAGCAGTTTTGAAGTGAGTCACCATGTTTTATAAACTTCTTTTATCTCCCACAAAGCTCAGACAGAGTTGAATGTATTCAGCCTTCAGCATTTACTGATCAACTTAACCAGGTCGGCGTTTCCATCTTCTAAATTACAAAATTCCTGGTGGTAAAGTTTTCTTTGTTAAACTTTTTATATCATAGAAACCCTGACCGACATACAAAGGGTTTGAGAACGGCTGTTCCCTGTATCTGAGATACACTATTACAGCTCCTTACCTGGGTTAAAAATCGGAAACCAGTGGTAGAATTCATTCTTGTAGGGTACGGTGTCAAATTCACTGCACTGCATCTGCCGAAATGTTGGTGTATCTGAGCGACAGGGGTGGACGTTGCACAAGCGATAGCGTTTTCTTTCTCCAGTGCAATATTTCCCTCCAAACTTTGGTCTACAAATGAAATAGACAAGCTATTCTTTTAGTATGCTTAAAGGCCAACATTTTAATTTAAAACTTCCCTTGTATCTGGCCTTGACAAACGATGTCTCTCTATGCCCTCGAAACTTACCCTTTAAATAAATCATATTTTAGATATTTTTTCCTTGCCTGCCAACATTTCAGTCCTTGCTTATTTTGAAATAGTTTGTATACCATTTCCACCTGTATATCCTCCAGGTGAGCTGAAAAAGGGTACATCTTTTTTTTTTTTTTTTTTTTTTTCAAATAAGCTTCTTCCCTGATTCATATCTGGTGAGTTAAAAGTGGTCAGATTTCAGAATCATCCATCTTTGCCTTCCTTGAATCCCACAGTCAATCAGTTTCCTGGTCATCAGTTGTATATTTACATTTGTTTCTTCCTCCTCAACTCTGCAATAATCAAACCAGTCCAATTCTTATCTCCATTCCTATCCCCCCCGCCCACTTTTAAAATTAAACTCACAGTACACCCCATTATCAGGTTAAGATTTTCAGATTACCTTGTTATTTTAGTTTACTGTTTTAAAATCTGTAATGGCATCCAGTGGTCACATCAGCCAGCCTCTCGAGCTTGGCATTCAAAGCCCTCAAAATCCTGCCTTAGCTCACCTTAACAATTTACTTCCAACATTCTGTTTCATCTTACACTGTTCCAGTGGTGCCAACTGCCTGAAATAATATTTCTTTTCTGTACCGTTGGATAGAATTTTTTTCCTCCCTTAAAGTCTCCATATGTCTACATACTGCCCATGTTTGAAGAACCAAATAAATGCTACTTCCATCATGAATCCTACCTGGATTTCCACCAGAAGTAATTTTTTTCTCCTCTTAAATGACATTTGGTGTACCAGCTGCCTGAATGTCCTAAACTTATTATTGCCAAAGATAGTTCTTTGATGGCACCATCCAAGCTCTGTGTCCTCCGTGGTGCCTAAGAGTACTCTGGCACTTAACAAATATCCAATGAGTGAATAAGTTAATCTTATTTTAGAAAAATCACTCTTTGATTTTTCTTTCCTTTGTGATACACTTGAGGGTGTAGCAACCTTCCTATCAGGAAGAATGGATCACTCAAAATGAGAAACAGCATTCACAGCTCTCAGAGAGGTGATGAGACTAAGTATCCTTTGAGAGGTTCCCAGGCATGCTTTCTGGTCTCCATCTTGCCGCAGTATCTGAATCAGGGACTATGCCTCCTCCTGTTGCAGGAGTGCCAATAGCCTGGAGTTTGAACTTGGCATCACCTTTTTGTTAGATGAATCTGAACAAGTTACCTTGTTTCTCTGAGCCTCAGGTTTTTTTTTTTTTTTTTCATTTATAAAATGAGCATAATAGTTTTTATCTCACAAGTTGTGAGTACTGCATGAGACAATACACATACAGATTTAGTAGGGTAGCTAACACAGAATAAGAGCTCAATAACTGATAGCTTTTTATTTTTGGTTATTGTGAATAATAATCAACTGGTATTTATATGCTGTCATGTGCTCAACACCATGTCCATGGAGAAGAGAGTGCAAATGGAGGTTAAGCCATGCTCTATGCTTCCTAGAACTTAACAATTTAGTTGAGGAGAAAAAAGTAACCTATATAAGAAATGAGAGAAAATTTAAGACAGCAACTATGTATCCCAGACTGAAAGTATAATGAGAGTTTTGTGAAGGGAGAAAGCCACAGAAATGAGGCTAGTTGAGAAGGATTTACAGAAGGGCTTGTCCTGGAGAATGGTCCTGAAGGATGGCTGGAAAGTGGCTTCTCGGTGCAAAGGCAGAAGGCATGTCCAGTGAGCAGTCCAGATGAAATAATATTCCAGACACACAGAAAGCCAGAACATCTCCCAAGAGTACACCAGTGGTAGTGGCAGAGCCAAATTGGAAATGTCACCTTCCGTGATCCAAAGCCTGAGCTCTCATCCACTGTGTTACACCGCCTGACCGCAGAATCCTCAGAGACCAAGTCCTCAAATCCTGGCGTTCTTGTCAAGTTCTGGTTGCAGCTGTCATTCTTGTTGGTTCTGCTGTACTTTGTTCTCCTTGAATGCCCATGAGATTTTCTATACCTCCCCTCCCTCAATGTGGCCTGAGTAAGCTTCTGTTCCACACTCATGAAAGAGTGAAACAGCTTTGACCAAGGCGGTTCGCATAGTAGGCTCCTCATTTGTTGACCCCCTGTAGGAGGTACCAAGAATTGCCCATGATATTTAATGTTAGGATGATGAAGTGACACTCTATGATTTGATATCTCTCCAATTCATTTCCATCCAACCAGTATCACTGACAGTCTCTTATGAGCCAAACTCTGCTGGGTTCTCACTAGACAGTTGACCTACAGCAAAGATGCAGTCCAGAAGTCAGCTGGCTCATGCAGTGGCCTGAATCTGTGACTTGAATCACAGATCCAAATCTATGACTTAGTTTCACTGACAGTGTTCTAATGAATTTCAGCAAACCAGCAACGAAGAACAGGCATGTCCATTCACCCAAGGAGACTCTATGACAAACCGTGGCCTTGGAGATGAGAATTAGAACTTTCTCCTGAAGCCAAATTAGAGATTCATCCTTCAATTCCTCAACTAGCAGTTCCCTTCTCTGATAATCACAGGTCACTGACCAGCCTCCTAAGAAGGTTATACACTGGTGGTGGCAGAATATACAGCATTGATAATGAGTCCCAGAGCAAATTGCCTTTCTTTTCTGATTGCTCAAATGAAAACGGAAATCACATTTCTAGATTAGAGTGAAACAAACTATTAAATGACAATTTCTCTAAAAATAAAGTATTCTATGAGAAACGCTTGGTTTTGCATTTTGGAAGTCACAGAAACTCTATATTTAAATGAAAACAACTTTTATCAAAGGGCAAAATTTTTAAATAATTTTGTGAAGAATTTCCAAATGCATGCTTATAAGTGTGGTAAATGATAAAGATATAATAACTACCATTTATTGATACTTTATTGTGTAGTAGGTACTGTGTTAAATTCTTTACATGTACTAATTTATTAACCCTTAGAAAAAATATATTATAGTGTATATATGTATTATATATGTATTATATATACATGTATATATAATACATATATAAATACTATACATCTAGATAATACAGTTATTAACAAAAAAGAGAAATAATCTTTGGAACTGAGATACTGAAGGATAAAATCACTTTTATCGCTCGCCTTTTAAAAAATGTGACTTGCTCTTCGACGTAGATGAATGTAAATCTAACTCAACGAAACACTATTAATTTCCACTTAAAGAAGGCATCACATATACACTTTTAAGAAATTACTTAGGAAACAGTACATCAGAAATAATGAAATTAAGAATGTAATGTGTATTTGAAAAACAAGCAAGTTTAAATTTACCTCATATATAATAGTCATACAAATACAATATGTGAAAAATTGAGCAATTTGCTTAAAGAATTGAAAGTCTTTATAAAATAGCATTTACAGAATCTTTAACAGGCTACTAGGAACTTTAGGGTTTATAAAAATCCTTGTCTAAAAATACTAAAAATAATTATTCTAAAAAATGTACCTATTTTACTAGTTGCTTAAGGAAAGAAATATTCATAAAATTATATATTTATTATAAGTGAAAGCAAGCTATAATTTTATCAGCCAAATTGGGTTTCACTAATCTCTTACTGATAAAGTGGAGTTATTTAAAAAGATTTACTTGCATAATCTCCTAGAGGCTTTCACATATATTACACACTTAAAATAAATTTGCTTATTTCCCCAAATGATAAGATCAGCTTACTTATTCAAGATTTACTAAGAATCCAGTGCCAAGCCGTAATGAAACAAAACAAAACAGAACCAACATTTTTTCCTACTCTCTGTGAATCTTCTTGTTTCTTTTTGTCTTGGGGAACCCATTTAATTTCCCTTGAGGGGCTTGGGATCACTGAGGTCGTGCCATTCAAGATTGCCCTATCAAGCACGTGTGGAGGGAAGGGAAATCTATTTATCTGGACTTACTCAGGGTTGTTGCACAGCCTCTCTGCATTCTGGACTCCAGCCCCACAGGTCCTGGAACAGTGGGACCAGGGTGACCAGCGGCCCCAGCCTCCAGGAATGCTCTCTGGTTTCTTCCCCACTGTGATGCATTTGCCTGCCATACACCACTGGAAAGGGAAGAGGCAGGAGATGGATGTGTCAGGAAGGTTACCATAGCAAGCTGAGTCAAGAGCCCTGGAAGTCTAAACCCAATTCTCTGCAAGCAAGCGGGCTTTCTACAGTCACACATCAGATGTAAAACAAAGAAGGGCCCATACCAGTTTCTGCCAAGAAGGGCCCATACCGGTTTCTGCCAAGAGTCTTGGGTTTTAGACTCAGAGTTTCAGGAATGGAAGGAAATGTTATGCTGCCTAATTACAGCCTAATCACAGGAGTGCTACACAGTGTAGTTGGCAGATTGCACACAAGAATGTAAATCAACATCCTACTTCATTCACTCAGAAAGTCTTGTTATGAAAAGCATGTCAGCTTAGTATGCTTAGTAACATAGTTGCTTAGTAACATAGCTGATTTACTTTCTGGTGCAAGATCCTTATCTTGTTGCAACGACAATAGTTCACGCACTCGCACGGTGGATAGCACTTCTTTGTAGCTCTCTGGGTATTTAATGACTGCTACGGAGAACTCATCCTCCTGCAAAAAGTCCATTTCACTGCCCAAACACACTAGCTGTTAGGAAGTTCTTCATTATACCAAGAAAGAAATTCTGTTTTCCTTTAACTCTAACCGTTGTTTGCAGGTCTGGCTTTTCAAGCAAGTAGGAAAAAAATCAACTCTCTTCTCTCGTCAAGGCAATCCTTCCACAACTATCAGTTTAGGAGAGTGAATATATAAAAATGAAAACAAAGGGAAATGCTACATGGTTGTCATGAAAAGCCACATTTCCTGGAGGATTTGGACATGTTTTATTGCCTGATATCCTTTTTTTCCCCTCATTTTTTTTTCTGGCCACTATGTATTTTGTCAGGGTTCTCTAATCTCAGTGAGGGGTCCTGCCACACTCAAGCTGCATAAAGATGCCCACTAAACACATAAGCTCTAGGTCCACAAGACACCCAGTCCAGAGAGTATCAAACATCTCTGAGTTCTGAGGTGTCTGACTTTCCTGTTTCGTAAAGTAGCAGAACTTCAAGAAATGCAGTCATGTCAGATGATGAGAAAGAATGATAAGTGACCTAAATCTTGCATTTTTGGAAAGAAGAAGCCGCTGGCTTATCCTTTTCAGTCTTCAGTATGGGAGGAAAAAAGTCAAAAGAAAGGCTGATAGTAAGCTTAGAAAATGTTGACCACAAACTCCACAGAAGTCCATCAGGGAAAAATGAAACAGATGTTTTGCAAGTGAAGCTTGAAACTGGGCCTCAGCCCTCCTTAACTACCTGCTCTCAATGCAGGTTCACCAGGAGTGGTGATGTGGGGTGCTCTCCCCAAGCTGGTCTGACTGTGCGACCTCCATCCACTGCTCTTCCCCCAAAGACGGCTGCCCTCTAGGGCCTTCTCCTCAGCTCCTTCCAAGAACGCTGTGCCCACCGCCCTCCCACCTAATCTCTCAGCCTGACACATCACCTTCTTCTCACCACATTGAGTTCCATCTGCAGCAGCATCCAGCTTAGAGCGACAATAGCCTTTCACGGAGCACCACAGTGTCTGGCAGACATTCTAGAAAACAAATTGCACTTTTTAAGTATTTTCAATACTTATCCCAAAGCATTTCTATAATTACGGTAAAATATACACACTCACAATAAATGCCACTGCTGTTAGTGACTAGAGTGACAGACAGTAATCATTAGAGTTTTCAGGTCTTAACTTAGACTTTGTCATCATTCATAAACAATGGTCTAGAGATCCTACTAGGTAATACGGAAATGAGAGATAAAACCTGTTTTCTAAAAGTTGAGATGGTCATTTCTATAAGTTTGGCACAATATCCAGCACTCATTGCCCTTGGGAAGAGTAACTGTGGTTTGCCTATGAAATGTAAATCTAAACTGTGGCTGGAAGGCGACCTGATTACCAAGAGTTGGGGGTGGTTATAACTTGAGTCTGCTCAGTGAAGAAAATGGAAACTATTCCACTTAGATAGCCTCAGCTTGTTCACTTATTATCCAAAGTAGTCAGTGAGTCTCAGTTTCCAGGATGAGAATTGCATATTCCTTCTTATTTCTACCCCAGTGGGGACAAAGGAATGTTGGCAGGATTCTCAGATGTCATCTGAAATGGCTTAGCTGCTTCCATCTATATTAGTGTTTTCTTTCTGTCTACTCATCTTCCATTGTTTTATTCACTTATTGTGTTCTACATTGTATGTATTTTTTCATTACACAACTTCATATTTTAAGCCATTTTAGAAAATTATTAATCTTTCTCTCTCTAAATTTTGCCTCTCCTTTTGGAACTTGTAATTATTATTGATGGACCTTCTTATTTTGTGCTTTATGTTTCAACTTCACTTTCATATTCCCCAGCTCTCAATCTTCTTCTCTGTGAAAACTGAAGAAACTTCCTCCTCTATCATATACCCTTAAGAAACACCCATGTGGGATGGGAAGTAATTTTCTCAGCTGTAAATTCCAGTTGATTGATTTTCTTTTCAACTGTGTCAAGTCTGCTGTTTAATCCATCCACTGAATTTTTAAGTCAATAACCACACTTTTCATTTCCAGAAGTTGGATTTATTCTTCTGCATATCTGCCTTACATATATCTTATAGTATTTTTTCCTCATATCATAATTCATTCTTATATATCTATTTTATTATTCCTATATAAAAATTCAATTTTTGAAGGTTCTTGAGGACACATTGTGTCTTTTCACTTAGGTCAAGATAGATTATATTAGATTTTGAATTAGAGGCTGAATTATGAACTCATCTGAAGGGTGGCTTTTTCTATTGGGAGTTTTGTGCTGTCTTGGATATGTGTTGATTCCTCTGGGGCAGTTTCACCTTTATTTCCAGGCATCCACAGTATCTTCAGGCCAAATGTTGTGTTATTATTATTGCCATGGAGGTAATCAAGCTATACAGGGTACAGATTTAAACTCTAGATAAGCATGAGCATGGCCTGTAGTAAAGAATTTCTTAGTGAGAAAGTTATTTATCAGTATTTCCATGCACCCTCCCACTTCCCCACTAGAAAGCAGGCTGAGATAAAAGATGCTTCTCTGTCATCTTCCTTTCCTTTTGGTTGATTTCTTCTAGCTTATCCTTTCATTGAAGCATAACTCGTTGAGAATCACAGCTTCATGCAAAGGTCTTGGTTCTAAATCCTGGCCCTGCTCAAGGAGAATACGTAATTGTCTGTTCCAATTTGGATGTGAATACCCAAGCCCTTTTGTTATTTCCACCTCAGCCTCAATATCTATTCATGCTTGTCACTCCCCTTTTATTATTTTTCCCTTCTTTCTGAGGATTTCTTTTACTTTAAGTTCACTGAGCATTTAGAAAGGATGATGTGCTGGGTGAATGCTACACAGAAACTTTGTACTAATTCTTTTAATTTTTTAGAGTTTAAACAATTTCAAAATAAAAAGTTATAAGATGGATGATGCTACATTTTCTGGTATTTTAGCATGTCGTCAATATGGAAAATGATGAGGTTAACTTGGCTGCCATATAAAGGGATCTGAAGTCTTCATTCACTTCTCTATTGTGTGCCTATGATGTGCTGAGCATTGCTGAGTGTCAGGGACAAAAATTTCCTCAGAGAGCTGACATGGTAGGAAAGGAAACCGTTCAGTAAACAAGAATCTAAAATATAGTCTAATAAAGCTTTGACAAAGGAAGTTCAGCATAGGATATAAACAAATATTTAAGCTGAGACTCAGATGATGAGCAGAGGGATGGTTCTGAGGAACCAGAGTGTGCAGGGTTCTGGAGGTTGTGGAGAACCCAGCACTTTCAGAGAATGGAGGCTGTTATGACAGATAAACACAGACTGCAAAAGAGGAGCTGACCAGAGGTAACTAGGGTGTTCTGTTTCTAGCAAACAAGATACCCTGAAAACCCTTACCTCTATAAATCTTCTAAAATCCTGCATAAAATATTTTAAAAGTTTTAAGTGAATCCTTGAGTCACCAAGAAAGTAAAGAAACTCCCCAGAGGCTAAAAATGTAGCGGAAGTGTTAAGCTGGAGATGCAAATCTAGTCACTTAGATCTTAGATTTATTAGTCACTTAGATACTACGGACAATGCCTAGGTCCTGTGTGAAGTGGGAAGTGGGAGACGCCTGTTTCTTATTGGAGACCTTCATATAAGTCCATGAGTGAAAGGGTGACCTGAAAAAAATCTAGGTACACAGAAAACACTTCTGTTTTGATTTTAGCTCTAGAAGGAGTGGCCAAAAGTTACTCCTGAGAGTTGGTATCCATACTCGCCCCCATGCTGCTCATGAAGTCAACACAACATCAAGTCAATAGCATTTTAAATTGACCCAGAGATGAATTTCTCTGAAAGAATGTGCCAGCCATGTGAGTCCTAAAGGAAAACTGACATAAAGTTTTATAACTAAAAGCTCACAATAAAAGCAAAAATCACAAAAGGAAATACCACGTAATATATGAGAGCCAGAAGAAACTCCAAATAGGAGAAACAGAGGCACATAGATTCTGAACACTAAAAGTACTCACTATAAATTGCAAAGTAAGTATGTCATAGGTTATTAAAGAAATAAAAGATTACATCAAAAGTTTAAAATTAGGATCAAAATACCATGAAAATGAGAGAAAATTTTGAAAAGTAATCAAGTAGACTCCTATAAATAAAATATGGTAAGATTATAAAGTCAATAGGTAGGTTAAATATAATGCATAATTGGAAAAAATCAGAAGAGAGAACTAGCAAACTAGAAAATAAAGGTAACGAAATGATATAAAGTACAGAGATATAAAGAGATGAAAATATGAAGGAGAGATTTCCCAGATAGGGAAGATTAGTGATAAAGTTCCATATATACATAATCAGTACCAGACTAGAAGGGAAGGGCTAAAACAATATTCTAAAAACATAAGGCCAGAGAGCAGGAGGAGAGTGAACTCTGAACCCCCTTCTTAAGCCATTTCAGGAAATTCGTACTTTATTGCAAAAAAATGGGAAGGCCATGAGATATTCTACTCAAAGGGGAGTATTTATAAATCCATTTATAAATGGATTTCCATTTGTAAAGTTTACTTAGGCTGCATTTTGGGAAATGAATCAGAGTTAAGCATTCAGACTCTACCAATCAGGGAACTGCTGTAGTCATCTAGAAGCAGGTAGATTTTAGAAATATTTAGGCCAGGCTGGGTGGCTCACACCTGTAATCCCAGCATTTTGGGAGGCTGAGGCAGGTGGATCACCTGATGTAAGGAGTTCAAGACCAGCCTGACCATGGTGAAATGCTGTCTCTACTAAAAATACAAAAATTAGCCGGGCATGGTGGCAGGCGTCTGTAATCCCAGCTATTTGAGAGGCTGAGGCACAGGAATCATTTGAACAAGGGAGGCAGAGAGAGGTTACAGTGACCTGAGATCACACTACTGCACTCCAGCCAGGGCAACAGAGGGAGACTCTGTCTAAAGAAAAGAAATATTTAGGAGGCAGAACTGGCATAACTTGGTAGCCAGGTAGAAGTGAAGAGAGATTTTCGTATCTTTACCTTCTCTGCTACTTTGCTTGTTCTGTCTAAGCACAGTTATTTACAACCCCTTTTAGGTTTTTTTCTATGATTTGCTTTGAATTTCTCACTGTGTTAAAATTTTTATGCCTGCCTTCTCCACCATGAGCTCCTTGAGGGCAGAGACTTTGTCTTATTAATTTCTGAGTGCTTATCTTTTCTCCTTACTCAGTACGTAGCACAGAATCTGGCAGGGATTCAGCGAGATTTGCCTCATTCATATTTATGTGTTAACATGGATACTTCTGCATTGAAAGGAATGAATTTAGAGAATAGACAGGTTCCACATCATGAAGGACTGCCTCCAAAGGAGCTGGGACTTTATCCTGTGGTCATCGGGGACTCTAACAGCAGAGAAGACCATGGTTAGATTGTGGTTTTTAAAAGACAACTTGAGCAACAATTTGAATAGGAGGGAGACAAGGTGGGAGGTAATTACTAGCAAGGAAAGATGATGAGAGCCTGAACTGAGGCAGTGGCAGTGGTAAAGAAGAAGACTCTTCAAAAGATACGGTGTCAAATCCTGAGTTATCATTTGGATGTTGAAAATAAACGAGAAGAACGAACTGGTGAATAAATCTTATTTCTACCTTGGAATCTGCTGGTACTCTTCAGCCAGATGTGAAATTCAAGAAAGGGAGCAATTTTAGGGATTAAATTGGTTGCTATGGAGTCTGCAGGTGTGAATCACTGAATCCTGAAAATCACTGTGGAACTGTCTCAACCACCACCCAGTTGTAACGGAATGTAGGCTTCGTAGACTACCAAGGGGGCAATGTCAAGGAATATGACTCCAGCTTAATTGTTTTGCCTTACAGACACGCCTTGCCTTAAATATAAAGCTTCAGATTTCCAAATATTGCCCTGGCCCTTCCTTCAGCATGCTGGAGCTCTGAAGCCCTGCATATACCCAGCAAGTGGTACCAAGATAGCCAACACTTACTTCTACTTCCTGGCAGAAGGTAGCATTGGGTCCATACTGTAGCTGGCACTGGTGGTGAACATCGTAGATCACTCCTGGGGCAATGACCTTGGACCTCAAGCCTTTCTTTGTGGGTATGTCATCAAGACAGAAGCCCCAGCCTCGGCTGAAAACAAGTTAATGGAAATGAGAGGAGTTGTTTAGGAGTCCCTACTCTTGATGAGGTTTGAGTGACCACTTCTGACCTGTGTTGGTTGTTCCTGCCAGTTCCCAAGGACTTAATTCATAATTAGCTCATAAAAGGCTGTTTTGGGGCAGGAGCAATTGGGATGGGATAGGATGCTCACTTGGCTGTGGCCAGAGGGCGGGGCCCATCTAGACCTCAGGATCAGAATACAGAAGTGAAATCCGCCCCTTCTGATGCCACCCAGACACTGTGGCCTGTGGGATGGAACCCAGCCTTTTCCAGGCATCAGCTTCTCTGTGTAAAACTCAGTGCAGCTTCTGTGTTAAAGAGACTCAAGTGAGGGCATCATGAGACACATGTCACTTACTCCAAGAAGCGGGTGATGTACTCCTTGCTGCACTTGGACCACGTTAGCGGAGTGGGATCGTACTGTAGCTGGCGGGACATGATGTACGGGTGTCTGCCCACGGGCTCACAGTCATTTTCTTTCCCATCATGCTGGATGCCGAAGCTGGCAGGGAGGAACCAAGCACAATAAGAGCCAGCAGGCAGGCATTAAACAGCGAGAAAAACCACAGTTCCGCTAAGAGAATAATAACCCACAGAGAGCCACATTTGTACAGGAGGCAACTGTTTGCAAAGTGAGTCTTTGAAGTTGGAGGGGCATAGCTAATTTTCAAACTGAAAAGCACAGGGAACACTGTAGGCATGCTTTATGTCAAATATGCATCCATGGGGGCCATACAGCTAATTCAGAAACTTCTGCTTGGCAGAAGGCTAAGAGCTCTGTCTGGATTTCCTTCTATGAGTCAGGAGTCAGGAAGGCAAATCCTGCCCCCAGCTATTTGCTTTCTCCTGCTGCAGCAACCACAGCGCACAGAGCAAAAGAACAAAACCTTCCTTCTCCCTTTTGACCACAATTTAGGAGAGGGTATAAAAACAGAAGCCTCTGGGAGACTTTGTCAAAGCCTGTAAGATTTGAGGGATAGGTGTCTTTCTACTATTGCCACACGAGTCCTCCAATAGTGGACACATTAAGGAGGCCTCCTGATTCAGTGGTTAAGAGCTGGGTTTTTAAGACAGATTATCTGGATTTGAATTCCAGTCTTTCCACTTAAATGACCTATAAATTATCAAAACTTGCCTCATTTCCCTTTCCTGGAAGATGGGGTAGTCATCCTAGTGCTACAATGAGATCTGAAATTGAAAACCATTTAACAAGGCACCTGGCAGATAAGGGCTTTGTAAATGATATAATTTTTTAAAAATTGTTTTTTTTTTGAAATCATGATCTAGCTTATTTTCCTTTTCCATATGAAAAAGTTTAGACTTGGAGATTTGTCAAAAGTCATATAGCTTGTTAGTGGTAACTAAGTTTTAGACACAGATCTTTGTGCTCCTAACACAGTGCTCTTGTCCATGTGTCACTTGGTTTGTCCCCTGACCTTCCACTGCCAGGGCTGACCCAGTGAAGCAGCCTTGAAGGGCCTTAAAGAGCTTAACCATCCAACATGGCACAGGGGTTCCTGGGGGAAGAAGCCAACTCAGAAGCCTTTGTTTATAAGTTACGTTCTCAAGATCACCCAAAGATGCTTTCCAAAGATTCCCAGAACTCTCTCCACTGGGATGGACTTTGAGACACTGGACATTTAAACCTGAAGACATTGGCTTAAATTTCTAAATCTGTATGACCTTTTACTCTTTGTAGTGAAATTTAACTCCTCTGACTGGGAAGCTCATATATCCAACTTCTAATCACATTCAACATGAATACAAAACTCACAAAGAAGTCAGAGAATTATTGTACAAAGCTCTTACCACTCGCCCACAAGGAATACGATTCAATGGATTCAATGAAAGCTTCCTTCTGACCATGCTTTCCCTAGCCTGTTGCAAATCCAGCCCTACCAAGCTCATAAAGTACTCTACAAGTTTAACTGTTCAATAGTTAAAATTCTAAACTGCAAGCAAGGTTCTAAAAACCTACATGAATAATGATGATCCTCTTAGCTGTGGATATTTCGATATAGCAAGCCAAATAATCTAGGACCCTCACAAATGGATTTTTAAAGTTTTCTCTCAAAATAAAAGTAAAATTATTCACTTGGGTTGTAGTACAAGTTACTTTCTCCTTTGCATTATATACAATCAGTGATGAAACAAACAAGTTTGCAAAAAACAAAGTGATGTCTTTATTATTAAACTATGATGAGTGTCTTCTTGGGATATTGATTTGTTATATTTTTCTCCTTATGGGCTGTCCCAGGCCATTTCACTGATCTGCCCAATGTTTCTCAGTTTGGTCCACAGCTAATCATAATTATACAACTTAAGAAATAAATACCTGAGAGGCACCTTAACACTTTTTTTTTCTATTCTTGATTTTTACAGATTCGGGGGCGGGTACATGTGCAGACTTTTTACACAGATACATCGCATAAGGCTGAGGTTAGGGCTTAGTGTACCTATCACCCAAATGTGAACATTTCACCCAATAGGTAACTTTTCAATTCATTCTCCTCCTACCTTCCCCAGCTTTTGGTGTCCCCAGTTTTTACAATTTCCCTCTGTATGTCTATGCATACTCATTGTTCAGCTCCCACTTGCAAGTGGGAATACAAGGTATTTGATTTTCTACATTATTTTACTTAGACTAATGGCCCCCAACTTCATCTATGTTGATGCACAAGACATGTTTTCAATCTTTTTTTATGGCTGTGTAGTATTCCATGGTGTATGTATACCACATTTTCAGTATCCAATCATCTGTTGGTTGATTTCATGACTTTGCTATTGTACATAGTGCTGCTGCCATAAACATATGAGTGCAGGTATCTTTTTTACACAGTAATTTCTCTTCCTTTGGGTATATAACCAGTAGTGGGATTGCTGGGTTGAATGATAGCTCTAGTTTTAGTTCTTGAGAAATCTCCATTCTGTTCTCCATAGAGTTTGCGCTAATTTATAGTTCCAACCACAATGGTGTATAAGCATTATCTTTTGTCCACATCCTCACTGAAATCTGTCATTTTTTGATTTTTTCATAATAGCCATTCTGATTGGTGTGAGGTAGTACCTCCCTGTGGTTTTAATTTGCATTTCTCTGATGATCAGTGATGTTGAGGATTTTTTATATGTTTATTGACCACTTTTGTGTATTCTTTTGAGAAATGTCTGTTCATATTCTATTCCTACTTTTTAATGGTGGTTCTTGTTTTTTTTTCTTGTTCAGTTGTTTGAATTCCTAATAGATTCTGGATATTAGTCCTTTGTCGGATGTATCATTTACAAATATTTTCTCCACTCTCTAGGTTATCTGTTTACTCCATTGATTATTTCTTTTGCTACACAGAAGCTTTTTTGTTTAATGAAGTCCCATTTGGCATTTTTTGTTTTGTTGCATTTGCTTTTGAGGTCTTAGTCATAAATTCTTTGCTTGGGCCAATGTCTAAAAGAGTTTCTCCCAGGTTTTCTTCTAAGATTTTTGCAGTTTCAGGACTTACATTTAAGTCTTTGATCAATCTTGAGTTAGTTTTTGTATTTGGTGAGAGATAGGGATCCAGTTTTATTCTTCTACATGTGAATATCCAATCTTGCCAGCACCATTTATTAAATATGGTGTCCTTTCCCAATTGTATATTTCTGTCAACTTTGTCAAAGATCAGTTCTCTCATTGTATATGGGGTCCCCAACATATACAATGTTACTTGCAAATAGGAATAGTTTTGTTTCTTCCTTTCCCATATATGTGCTTTTTATTTCCTTTCTTTTTCTCATTGCACTGGCTGAAACTCTTAGTACTATGTTGAATAAAAAGTGGTGAGAATGGATGTCCTTGTCTTGTTTTTGATCTTAGGGTAAACATATTCACTAAGTACAATATTAGCTATGAATTTTTTGTAGATGTTCTTAATCAAGTTGAAGAAATTTCAATTTCTGAGTGTTTTTTATGATGAGTGGGTGTCAAATTTTTGCCAAATGTTTTATCTACTAAAATTAATATTAATATAATCATGTAGTTTCTCTTGTTTAGCCTGTTACAATGGTGGATTGTGCTAATTTTCAAATATTGAGCCAGCCTTGCATCCCTGAAATAAATCCCACTTGGTCATTGTGTCTAATTCTTTTTTTCTTATATTGCTGAATTCTATTTTCTAATATTTTGTTAACTTTTCACATCTATATTCATGAAGGATATTGTTCTTTAGTTTTCTCTTTTGTATTGTCTTTGTCTGAAATTGGTACCCAGGTAATACTAGCTTTATAACATGAATAAAAAATGTTCCCTTCTCAGCTACTTTATTTGGTTTATGATTCTGCGTTGTTGACAGAATCTGTTTTTTTAGCATTGAAAAATATTGCACCACCTCTTTGAGCCTCCATTGTTTCTGATGAGAAATCCACTGTCACTCGAATAGTTTCCCTCCTATAGATGAGGCATCATTTCTCTCTTGTTGCTTTCAAGATTTTCCTTTCTCTTTAGATTTCAGAAGTTCAATTATGATAGGCATGGGCATGGATATTCTTCGGGGTTAACCTGGTTGAGTTTCCCTCAGCTTCTTAAATATGTAAGTTTAAGTCTTATCAACTTGGAGAATTTTCGGCCATTTGTTCTTTGAGCACGTTTTCAATGCCATTGTCTTTTTCCTCTCTTTCTGAAGTGCCAACACATGAACGTAAGATCTTTTGTTATATTCTCATGGGTCTCTGAAATTCTGTTCAATTTCTTTTAGTCTCTGTCTCTTTGTTTATCCAGATTGCATAATTTCTATTGTTCTATGTTCTAGGTCATTAATTCTTTACTCTATCCCATCCATTCTACTGTTGTGCCCTACTACTCACTGAGCTTTTTATTTACATTATTGCATTTTTCAGTTCTATGTGTTTGATGTTTCTTTATATCTTTTATTTCTTAGCTGACACTTATTATTTTTTCATTTGTTTAAAGGTTGTTGGTAATTGCTCTTTGAAGATTTTTCACCATGGCCACTTTGAGATATTTTTCAGCTAATTCTAACATCTCTGTCATCTGGGTACTGACATCTCATCTCTTGACATTCTTCTTCTTCTTTTTTTTCATTCAGTTTGAGATATTCCTGGTTTTAGTTAATGAGTAATTTACATTGAAACTTGGAGGTTTTAATATTATGTCATGGATCTTATTTAAATCTTCGGTTTTAGCTGGCTTTCCTGACACTACTCTGGAGGGGAATGGAGTAGGGCCACTGCTTCATTACTGCCCGGCACAAGTAGAAGTTAAGGTTTTTCATGTAGCCTCTATAGATACCTACGTTGTGAAATGGATAGCTCCTTGCTACTGTTGGAGACGAATGGAATCTCTTGCTCCCATGTTATCTGTCCTGACACTACAGGAGTAGGGCTAGGGGATCCCGCATTACTGGCCTATAGGAATCAAGGTCTTAGTTCCTACTTGGTCTTTTTGACACTGCCCAAGTAGTGGTGTTTGGTGCTTTGGTATAGCTTCACACAGGTGCAAGTCTTCGCTTCCCACTCAGACTTTGCTAGTATAAAGCCACAGTTTTACAGCTTTTCTTTCCCTGTGCTGTTCACCTGGAATAAAAGAGTTAGTATCTAAAATTTTGTCTTGTTAGACTGTCCCTTTCCTGCTCCTCCTTTGGATAGAGAGAACAGGCTTATTTGGGTGATTGCATGTGTGTGTGTGTGTGTGTGTGTGTGTGTGTGTGTGTTTCCAGGTTGCTGCCATCAACGGTTCCAAGTCTGGCATATATGAGAGAAAAGAAAAGCCAGGGATTTCACCATCATGTCACTCTTCAGGTTCTGTGGTCCTCAGCCTGTCTTCCTTCTTTCCATCTTTCAGTCTTCCTATGTTTGTTTTTGATATAGTGTTCAGCATTTTTCATCATATTTAGTAGAAGGAATATGGAAAAGTATGTATATTACATCTTCCGTGACTTAAAATCTTTTCAAAGGTGGCATTTAATGCCCCTGAGTAAGCTATTGGTAACAGATGCTGTTGGTACCTGTTCATAGACTCACCACTAGTTGACTTTCAGCTGCTAGTATATGCATCTCTTTACCTGGGATTTCTCCAGAGCCAAGTTAGACTGCTCTGCTATGAGTATCAGGGAACTAATAATAACAACCTCTGGGAATAGCTTTTAACAAACAACTTAAGGGTGTTGGCATATAAAACAGCCCAGTTCTCACCAACTCCAATTCATTCATTTATTGGGTTGGTCCATGGGATTAAGTTTCAGTTGCTCAGAGTGGAAGCCGAAATAATAAACTGTTTATTGTCTCTCCCTTCCCTCTTATGTTTTACTACCCTAATTCCCTACTGATATTTCCTTTACCTTCCAAACAAACTAACTGCTCTCAAATCCTTGTCTCAGGGTTGACTTTTTTTTTTTTTTTTTTTTTAAGCTATATACAATTATTTATTTATTTTTATTTATTTTATTTTATTGTACTTTAAGTTCTGGGATACATGTGCTGAATGGGCAGGTTTGTTACATAGGTATACATGTGCCATGGTGGTTTGCTGCACCCATCAACCCACCATCTAGGTTTTAAGCCCTGCATGCATTAGGTATTTGTCCTAATACTATCCCTCCCCTTGGCCCCTACCCTGGTGTGTAATGTTTTCCTCCCTGGGTCCATGTGTTCTCATTGTTCAACTCCCAATTATGAGTGAGAACATGAGGTGTTCGGTTTTTTGTTCCTGTGTTAGTCTGCTGAGAGTAATGGCTTTCTGGATGAACTCAAAGACTGTTCTCTAGTTCTGCCTTAAGTGTTCTTCAATTCTTTTACTTAGAAACTTGATATTTAAAGAGTTTTTTTAGATGCTAGATCCTCATTGCTTTTTTTCTGCATAATTTGAAACAGAACAATAACAACAAAAGCATAGGTAATAAAACCTTCTGGTAGTTTTATTTTCACAATGCATCAGATAGTTCGGAACTAGTGTTTAGTTTAACCTTACTGTACTATCAAATTGATTCAGGTAATGACCTAGCTCTAGTCTATTAAGTAATCCACCATATCCAACAACTACTAAACATCTACAACTATTTGTTTTTAGGTGTTCAGGGAAATTGTGTGCAAGTAATGTTACTATGAGGTTCTCAACTTGGTTAGAGAAATTTTGAAATCTGAAAGGAGGATCATACTTGCTCTTAGCTTTGTTTACTTAGGCGGCCTTCCTTACAAAAGTGATGTGGCCATGTCCAGAGAGTCAGTCAAGTCAATGATTCCCTCAAAAATTGGGCAACATGGCTTTCAAAGGGCATGCTTAACATATTTCTCATTACAAGATCAGGTTGAACTTGAGGTTTTAAAGAACCCTTCCTTGGAACACAAAAAGTGAGGATTTGAGAATGTCTTTTATCAAGCAAAGTGTTTTTTACTTCTCTTTGGTTTAAGCATACCATTGCTAGGAAGGCTTGAGTGGTAACTTCTCAGTTTGACCCAGTTACAATCACCTAGCATTGTTTGGCCAGGAGGTGCTGTTGACAATAATGTCTTGACTGAAGGCTACAGGGACCATATCCATCCACATATCAGAACTGAAGACCCCTGTCTGTTTGCCTATAGCATAACCTACATTTTGCCAGGTTTTATTATTGACATGCCAACAACTATGGCTTAGTCTTATCAAGATGACCAGCTCCTCTTCATCTTTAATTATTATTTAATTAAAGCAAGTCACTTAGCTTCTCTATCTCTGAATTTTTGACAGCTAAGCATACTGAAATATATCACATTTATCACCAAAGCTTTTTTGGTGAAAATCCAAATAATCACCTTAGATATTGGCTAGTTCAACCTACTCATTTTATAGATGAGGAAACAGGTATAGAGTGGTGAAGGGAATTATCTAAGATCATAATATTCATCAATAGACAAGTCAGAACAAGAATTATCTTTCTCCAATTCTCAAGGTAATGCTCTGACTTTATAATGCAGGTAAAATTGTTTCAGAAAGTCCAAATGTTATATTAGGAAAATAGTGAGCAAGCCAAAACTGGAGAGGCCAGGTCTGGAGTAATTCAGTCTCTAGTGTTTTTTCCAATTCTGGCTCTTTTCTAGTTTTACACTAAGAATTCCCCAGCAATTTCCCTTCTTCAAAGGGAGGAGTTCCAGGCTGGTGGATACATGACAGGCAGGGGATATTACTGTTCATGTGGCTCCTCACCCAGTTTCCTATTAGTATGATGCTCTCTTATTTGTGGTTAGCAAATATAACGGCAAATAAAGTTACGAATAAGCTAAGATCTATTTCCCCTGAAAACCTCTGATATCTGGTAAATTCAGAATCTTATTAGACTTTCACTCAAGCATTCTGAAACCTGCCTTCAAGGAATCCACCTAATCAAATTTACACTTTTTTTGTGAACAACTTGGACATCCAGTTAACTGGTGTTCACATTATACTCTTTCCAAGTTTACAGCAGTTTTCAATTTCTTATTTATTCTATGTCATCCTTTAATAAACATAAGTAAAATGGGACTAATAATTCTACTTCAAAGTGTTGTTGAGCAAATTCAATGATGCAATAAAAAGCACAATGGCACAAAGTAAGGGTGCAAAAATATTAAGTTTTGTGGCTTTTTAGTGATATTAATGTGATTATTTCATAAGAACTAACCAAGGGTTATTCCTCAATTAAACAACTGAGTTCCAGCTTGTCTCTGTACTTCCTCCATTCTAATCCAGAGAATTGGAGTGGCCTCTTGGGTTCTGTGATGTGTGGGGGTGTATATGGGTTGGGCAGTGCAGACTTTGGAGCCCATGAGGTGTGCTACTATCCCCACTTTACCGATGAAAGCAGAGGTTGAGGAGGGTGAGTCGCAAGCCACAGTGCAATCTGAGTCTCCTGACCTCCAATTTGAGGTGCGTTCCTTTTTCTCTGCTGATATTAATACATACACATGGTGAGCAGACCTCCCTACAGTTGGCCCTTTACCTGTGTCCTAGCTCATGGGCAATTGTGAAAGCCAGGGGGAGTCCTGAATCTTCATTGATGTTACAGCTGCGGTGAGGCTGGCACATTCCTGAAAGGTGAGACAGACCCAGGGTCTCGCAGGGGCGATTGGAACCAGCACAGATGTCCTTTCTGAAAGCAGAGAATAGAGAAGCTCAGGTACCCAAAGGAACAACTGGAAAAACCTCCTGGAAAAAAATCTGTTGTATAAACTCACTTTCAATATGTGGTCTATAAAGCATGCTTGGCATTTTTTTAAAACCTACATGAGTGTAGGCAGCAATTTTGAATTCACTAAGATGATTCTGATTGCACCTTTTGATTATTGAATTTCACCATCACTGAATGTGGGAAAATGTATCAATTGTGTTACTTTGAGCTTTTTTTGCTCTAGATCTCAGGAGGTCAAATTACATAATTTGGACAACAAAAGATTTTATTGGAAACTGAAGTTAATTTGAACTTGTAAATAGGGAATGAACAATCAGTAGTGACTGGAGTTTTTCAGTCATATGAAACTCCTTTTTAGTCTTTCTGAGGTCTGTGTTCAAAACTCATCTAGGAACTTCTTTTCCCCGTTCATGAAAAAGACAGTTGGTACATCAACCTATCCAGAGATCTAATAATTGTCTATCCAGCCCCATTCCACTAATAATATTGCATATACGAGAGAATGCATGCCTGTGTGTGCATGTACATTTAGAATCTCAGAAAATACTAACGATAGACTTTAAATAGAAAAACCTGCTCCCATAAACTGGTGGAGATTATTTCAATCACGGACAAGAGTTTTGAAAGAGTCATTAATTAGTCACTTGGTCTCTTTAGTACAAAAGGAGCTCTTTGCCAGCAGTGACTAGCAGAAATGCCCACGATTTTCTGAGCTCTAGTTAATTGAACACCAGCAGCTAATGGGGTTTGTGTGGGCACCATTTCTAGCAACAAATGCTCTCCTGCTTTTGTCATTCATTGGGCCATGGAAAAGATCCAGACTTCTAGAACCTATGTGAATCTTCAGTTCTCTAGGTGGCAATGGCTGGGGCTATAGGACAGGAGAGAGCAGGCCCCATCTCAGCACATGCACCACAAACTCAAATCCGCACTCTCACTAGCAGCAGCAGTTACTAGGGGTTCAGTACTGGAGAGCTAGATTATACAGTCTAATCATTTACATAATTTCTGGGTCTGTAAGAGAACCAGTCAAATACTTTTTACTCCTGCTGCAGGATGCACTTGTTATTACTTCATTCAATAAGTCCAGTTCTGTATGAAGCTGATGGAAGGTGATGAATGGGGCTCACTTCTGATCCCCTGCCTTTCTCATTTTGGCAGGAGGTCAGGCACATTAAATACTGATTATAGAGTGCTATGAAGTGTCTAGCACTAAAGAAAAAAGGAGCTAACAAAAGAATTATAGGAACATGGTTCTTACAGTCAAGCAGCTTAAGTTCTACTTCCACCATGCACTACCATGCACTGGGGCCATTATGTAACAGAAAATATGCCTCGGCATGCAGCCACTGGCTGCAGATGTGGAACCCACATCGGGTGTGTTCCATGCTAAATTCACCTTCTACTGAATGCAGTTCTGTAGAGAACTCTGCTAATGTGGATCTCAGGATAGTCCCTCAGAAGCAAAACTCACTCCCATACCTCCATCCCTGTGTGATCCTATCTAGTTTTTCAGACAAGTGGTTTTCAATGAGGGTGGGTGAATTTGCTTTTCAACCCCTTCTGGGGAACATTTGGCAGTGTCTAGATCAGAGCTTGGAGGAGAGTGCTACTGACATCTCATGGGTAGAGGCCAGTTATGCTGCTAAATATCTTTCAATGCACAAGACACCCCCAACAACAAAGAATCATCAGCTCCAAATGTCAATAGTGCTAAGGGTGGGAAATATGGCTACAGAACTTGAAATGTTCTCCACCGTCTAGAAGCTGTTGAGGTTCAGCATGCTTTTATGCAAACAGACTGCTGCTCTAAGGAAGAAAAGTGATTATAGTACGGAAAAAAAGGAGAGAAGATTCTTTGTATTCATATTGAGTAATAGCTAAGGGTATGGCTGTTGGGGTCAAACTATGTGGACTTAAGTCCCAATTGTACCTGTTAACAGCAATGAGATTTTGGGCAAGAGACATAACCAAGGCTCAGTTTCCCTATATGTAAAATATGAATGATTAATAGTAGCCAACTACTAGTATTCTTGTGGGAAGTAAATGAAACAATGGCTGTTCTAATAGACATAGCACAGAGTCTAGACCATATCAAACATTTCACACATGTAAGCTATTAACCCACTCATTTCTTCAGGTGAGAATGACAGGAGTGTCTGATTCTGCTCTCAGGGGAGGGAAAGACTTTCTGAGACACAACTTAGTGGCCAATGCCATTCCCTGACTCCAGGGGTCTCCCCTGTAGAAGTTTCTAACTGAAGTCTTTACCAGGCCTCTTGTCCAGGTCATTGGTGTCCCCAGGCTCTCTGCTAGCTCCCCAAAGCCCCTGTGCTTACATTCCACACCCACACTATCCCCCAGGGGAGTTACTGATAACCCAAGGTGCCTTAGATCCTAATGAACCTACTGTTACAGGTTTATATCAAAAACTTCCCATGTGATACACTTGCATTTAACCAGTGTTTTAACACTCACTGTCTAAAGAGTGAATCTGATGACTAGAGTTTTGGATCAGGGCAAGGTAGACATTTGGATAGGGTGGGGGCTGATTATCCTTCCTTGTAGGCATCCTATGCTTTGAGATGATCTTATCACAGGGCCAGATCACAGGGCCAAAATGTTCACGGGCAGCCTATCCTCCACAGGGACAGTGTACACCCAGGGTCTTTCAGTACTTGAGGTTCTCTGTGGTTGGAGGGCAGGGCCAAGAGGCCTCCTCTACTATACATCCCTGGATTTCTGTACAAATCTGCACAGGAAGCCCAAGAAGAATTTACTTTACCCCATTCTAATATAAGTCCTTCTTTCATCTAGATTAAAATAAGGCCTAGTATATAGCAGGTGCTCAATAAATATTTATTGAATCAATGAGCAAGCACAGCCTTCAAAGAGCAAGAGTTGATCAAGAAAGTTCACTGAATTTTTACACCTATGAGTCCTGGAAAGTTTGATGGTTCTTATTAGCACTATATGCTCTATTTGTGATTAGAACAAAATGATATTCTAATGGGAGTAAAATGGAGAAATGAATAACCAAACCAGTCTGCCTACTCAGCGGGGACCTGCTCCCCATATCCTATCCCCAACATCAAACAGTTAAAAAGTAGACTGATTTCTGTAAAGATATTTCATGTTTCTAAATTAAATAGCAAAGAAAATAAAAAAGAAAAAGAAAATAGCAAAGGATTGGAAATCCCACTGGTAAAAAGTAACAGGAGTCGTTAATGAAGCTCTGCAAACAAGCTTTCTGATTGTTTATGGAGCTACATGAAGAAACCAGTTTTAAAAAGGAAATCATCAATAAGATAGGAAAGATGCCTGTATTTTGCCAGCAGATGCAGTTTATTAACAAGGAGAGCTTTTTTTATTAGCAAGTTTGTTATGCTGTTTCCTCTATTGACATGGAAGTCAGGAGTTGACTAGATCGAAGACACTGTCTTTACAAGAGCAGTAAAGAATAATGAGAATGTCATGGGTTTGAATACCTGGTAAGCCTTTCACCTGCCAGCCCTCCCTGCTTTACTGCCCCTGAGTTCCACGTAGTCTCTGGTGTACCTGGTGAGAAGGACAGCCACATCGTGATGAACAGGGTTGAGGTCACTCTTGGGATTGATACTCTTCTGCCACTTGCAGAAGCTAGACAGTGTCTTCTCTGCATGGTGAACTATTTTCAATCCTTGCTGGAGAAAGAAGAGGAAGAGATTAGCATGGGTGAGCTCACTGTGGTCAGGGACCATTGCACTAGACATTCATCTCCGGAGGTGTCCAAGTGAGATGAGGTCAGAGCGGGTGCATCAGATATTTGGCAGTCATTTGGCAGAGGCCAACGGACTCTTCTTGACTAATCTGCCTTAAACACTACCACTCTAATGACTTCCACTAGAAGAACCTGAAGGGGAAAACTCTAGGACAGAAATTATCACTGGAACAAGCAGCCCTTGGAGAAAAATGAAAATATATTAATAATAACCAAAAGCAATGTGAAGGTCTATCTCTGTGTCTCTCTTCCTCCTAAGCCAATGCAATATCAAAGAAGCGTTTTTATTTTGAATGCAAAATAAGCAGATTTTCAACAAAAGTTTTTTCTTCTCATGAGACATCCTTCAAGGCTAGGGTTGCACAGGATGTTTTCTAATCCTTGATTTTTATCTTGGTTTGACACCCATGGGTGAAGGACAGAGGATGACATAATCTGTTCGAGCTGCTGACCAGTTAGGAGAATTAGTCACCTGACGAGTAGGATGCTATAGCAGATGCACCAGCCTGCAGCTTCAAGGGCTTCTGAGGCCCAAGCCAGCACTGCAGCATCCACCTGGCTAATACTGGGGCTAGGAGAGGAGGGATCACTCCAAATTATCTGGATGAACACTTGTTGAATGAGGAGAAGAAGAAAGATTAATCAGCTCTTGAGGGGCTCCAGTTTAATTTGAGTTTCTAAAGGAGAAATTACTTTCCCTTGCCTCATGTCTTTGGGGCCTCCCCATAAAGCCATCCCTGGTATAGGATGGATTCCACCACGAGGATGACTAACCTCAACTGGGTCAGTTTCATCTCAGCCTTGCTCTGGGCTTGGCCCAAGAACTCCAGGACAGTCTTTGCATCAAATTATGAGCTTGCATCTCTACCATTCTGCATTTTGCTGAGGCCCACAACCAAATTATACAAGGCCAGAGGGGCTTTAGCTACATTTTAGAGGCATTTTCAGGTCTCTTCATCATAAGTAACTATCACAGACCAGCTTCCTTTTGTGAAAACACAGACAGGTGGCTCATCCTGTGTTAAAATTCACTGACCTGCTCAGCATAAAGAATTTAGACGGAAGAAATTGGCTTCATTATTTAATAATCTTCATCATTACATCATCCAGCAGAATGATATATGGTGGAGGAATTCTGGGGGACAAGCTGGAAATCAGGGAGTCAGCCTGCAATTCAACCAGCCAAGCTGCTGCTAGACTAACAGCCCTCCCTAGATGGGAGCAAACATGCTCACCCACCATACAAAACTGGCCAGGTGGCATGAATCAGGAATAAGGGGAAGGGAAGAAGAGAAAAGGAAATAAAAAGGGAGGGGGCAGGGAGGAAAGTAAGGGAGGAGAGAAAAAAAAAAAGGAAACATTTCTTGATCATTTATTATGTGCTAGATACTTTTACATACGTTGTCTCTTCGAATTGCATGTGCTCAGTATTATTTGTAAAGAAGACATTTTTATTTTATAATATGGGAAATTGAATTTCAGAGAACGGAAGAACTAGCTCAAAGCCACTTAGCTCAGATATTGAGTCAAAGAATATAAGAAATATTCCTAGATAAAACGTGGAGTTGCAATTGGTCACCAGCCTCACTGGGAGAGTGCCTCAGTTCCAGCTCCTTCAGGCAGGAAGACATATTATCACATAAAGCATCAACTATGATCAGATATTTTTCTGGTCTGTTTTTAACCTACATTTCTTTGTTATGTTTTGGGAGAGGTCTCTTAGAGAACATTCATTAATTTAACATTACCATGTACAATTACCAGTAGTATTACTACTTATAATTGTTACAAAAAGTGAAATACTTAGGTATACATTAACAAAACTTATACAGGATCTGTATCCTGAAAATTATAAAATGCTGCTTAAAGAAATCAAAGACCTAAGTAAATAGAGAAACATACTGTATTAATGGATTTGAAGATTCAAAGTAATAAAGACATCATCTATTCTCCCAAGCTATGAATGTATAGCTTTATTGCAATTCCTATCAAAATCTCAGCAAGCCTGTTGTGATGCATAAAAGCTCATTCTAAAATTTATATCAAATTTATTAAAAAAGTTCCAGGACTCAGATTTGGCTAGAGCAATTCTGAGAGAAAAGAAAAAGAAAGTGGAAGTAATCATTTTACCCATATGAAGGCTTACTATATAGCTATAATAGCCAAGAGAGTGAGATATAGGTGCAAGGATAGTCACACAGATTAATGATATGGACAGGGAACCCCAAAAGTGACCCACCTAGACATGCCCAACTGATTTTTGACAAAGGTAAAAAAGCAATCAACTGAAGGAAAGATAGCCTTTTCAATAAATTGTGTTGAATAGCAAGAAAACAAATAATCCAATTGAAAAATGGGCAAAGGACCCTAATAGGTATTTCTCATTATATATGTGTGTCTGTATATATGTAAATTCAACATTACTTATCATCAAGGGAATGCAAATTAAAACTACAATATGACATTGTTTCATACCGGTTAAAATGGCTACTATTAAAAAGATGAAAGGAAAGATTTGGAGAGGTTATGGAGAAAAGGGAACCATTGTGCACTGTTGGTGGACATGTAAATTAGTAGCCATTATGGAAAACGGTATGGAGGTTTTATTTTTAATCAAAAAATTAAAAATAGAACTACCATATGATCCCACAACCCCACAGGTTATGTATCTTAAGGATACACAATCAGTATGTTAAAGAGATATTTGCTATGTTCATTGCAGTATTATTCACAGTAGCAAGATACAGAATCAATCTAAGTGCCCATGGATAAAGAAAATATAAGATATATATAAATACTATTCAGCCTTAAAAGAGAAGAAAACACTGCCATTTGTGACAACATGGATGAACTTTGAAGGTGCAAGTGAAATAAGCCAGGCACAGGAAGACAAATCCCATATGATCTCACTTACGTGGAATCTAAAAATGTAGGACTCAGAAGCAGAGATCAGGGGCTGGGGAGAGGTTTGTCAAAGGATTCAAAATCTCAGTTTAGATAGGAGGAATAAGTTCAGGAGATCTATTGTGCAACATGGTGACTGTTGTTAATAAAAGTATACTGTAATGAACGTTGAAAATTGCTGAGAGAGTAGATTTTTAAGTAGTCTCATCACAAAAAAATAAGCATGCAAGGTACTGTATGTGTTAATTAGCCTGATGTAGCCATTCCACAATGTACACATATTTCAAAACATGTTGTATACCAAAAATAAATACAATTTTTGTCAAAAAATAAATTTAAAATGTATCAGAGAGAAAGAGAGAAATCAAGGAGAGGGGCCTAAACAGAAGCCAAAGCCATGAGCAACAGCCAACAATTACACCAAACATGATAGAAAGACGTTAGGTGGAAACCACAGGTGTGCCAAACATCTATTAACCTCAATAGGGAAGGCACCAAGTTCAAGAGGCTGAAGAAGAAACCCAAGGCCAGCATTGAGATACAGGGTTTTATTACGGGTGTAATGATGGGGAGAGAGTCCAGTGGTGGGCTGGACCATATATCTGCCTTCCTACCATTGATCCCTCTGCCTCCCATAAAGATTTATGGGGATCACATCTCTCAGGTGGAAGATGAGGCTGGAAAATAGGGTCTAGAGACAGGGAAATAAGGTCCATTCACACTTCGTCTATACTGTAACAGGAAATATCTTCTCCATAGGGCATATCCCATAAATGACTTTGTAACTTTACTTCACCCTCTCCATTTAGATAGGGTATACCCCGAGTAACCAATGGGGTGTTGTTTACCCTCTAAGGGGTATTTAAAACTTCCCAAAATTCTGTAACAGGGACTTTGAGTCCCTATGCTCGGTCCTGCTCCCACACTGGGGAGTGTACTTTTATTTTCAATAAAATCTTTCATTCCTTCCTTGCTTTGCCTGTGTGTTCTGTCCAATTCTTCATTTCAGACTCCAAGAACCTGGACATCCTCCACCATTAACATACAAAGTCCAGTGGCACAGGGCTTGGCAGAAAAACTACAACGACCTGTTGACATCATGTAGTTTATGTAGTATTTTCACTGAACAATCTCCTAGCAACTTCCACCTGGCAACCTTCATTTACTACAAAACTCAGGGCCTCAATCCCCTGTATGGCCTGTGTTCCACAGGATGGGGGAGAGGCTCAGGTGCTTATAACAGATAAGGAACCAATCTTTGGGTTGGCTCCTCCCCATTCCCTAGCTTATAACTCACATTCAGGTGAATCTTCTATACAGGGTCTTTTTAAGGGTATGCTTAAATTATTGCTACTAAACTATTATACTGATTAATATAGTATAGAATAAATACAAGATTAATCAGTTTTTCATATATGTGAGTCCCAGTGAGGTTCTACATCATAATAAATCCAAATTTCATGCTTAGTGTGTTTTGGCATATCAATTACTTCCACATGCTTCATCTTATTTGATTTTGCCAACGACTATGTGAACTATTAATGGTTAGGAGAGTAATGATTAACCCCTGTCTACTAATAAGAAGAAAGTTCACATTAGTAATTAGAACTGATCACTTATGGTTTGCAAGTGGTAAAGCCACAAATAGCACATAAAATGTAAGACTTCTCACTTACTGAAACCTAGTCTTTACTAAAAACACAAAAATTAGCTGGGCATGGTGGCGCACACCTGTAAACCCAGCTACTTAGGAGGCTGAGACAGGAGAAGTGCTTGAACCAGAGAGGAGGAGGTTGCAGTGGGGCAAGATCACATCACTGCACTCCAGCCTAGGTAATAGAAAAAAAAAAAAAAGATTTCTTACCTACCAAGACTCACACTCGAAAAAGTACACATACAATCTCATTAATAAGAATATTTCTGTATGGTTGCAATTGGTTACACCAGTGGTTTTATCTGTAGCATTTTTGGTATATTTGCATGTTCCACAGGTCCTTCATTATTTCATATGCACCTCAAAGACTACATTTTCTCTATAATTGTCTACAGGTATTGATCGACTTACGACCTGTGCAACGTACGACCATTCGACTTTACGACCACAATCGCTAGCCACAACTGCTCCTCGTCTGGCAGCGCAAACGTTGCCCAGCTGGGGGTACGACAGTGCGGACCAGCTTCTGGCAGCACTACCATCTCCGCGTGCACCATTTCAACTGTACATGTAGCCTACTCAACTTATGACCAAATCGTGTTATGACCGTTCTGTGATCCCGACCGTGGTCGTAAGTCGAGCACTAGCTGTACTTTGCTGTGGAGGATGGCAGGATACTGAAGCCCTGTTGATGATTAAATAATCTGAAAACTTACCACTCTGTATAGAGCCCCAAGACTGCCTAGCAAGGCTCTAAAATACCTTGGCTACTTATTTATGACAGCACTCACTAAACCAAAGACTTCTAAAGATAGCTAGGTAATTAAATATCTGTGTATCTTCTATCTTCTAAAATAATTAGATAACCAAGGATCTCCTCAGTTCTTAGCCACATTCTCCTGACAGCTGTCCTTTGAACTGGAGTGGAACTTGGTACCAGTTAAAAAGTCATTCTCTATTAATTAGGCTACTAGAGGCAAGATAGGGAAGCTCAAAGGCGACAGTTTTGGAAATCATTAAGATTTCAGAGTGCCTTTGAAAGACTTTTCTCAATTTACTTCACCATGCTACTGCACCTGCTTCCAATATTTTTCTATCCTAGCATTTGTTTTATTGTGTGCAAGATGCTAGGAAGCAAACCTGACAAATTCTCACCCCAGGCAACAAGAAGTAAATGACACAAATTCTCCTTGACTTACAACTGGGCTACGTCCTGAAAAACTAGTCATCAACTGAAAATATCGTTAAGTCAAAAATGCAATGACTACATCTAACCTACCAAACATCGTAGCTTAGCATGGCCTACATTAAATGTGCTCAGAACATTTACATTGGCCCACAATTGGAAAAAAATCATCATATGTAATTTACTGAACACTGTACTAAAAATGAAAAGATTATACAGGCACTCGAAGTATGATTTCTACTGAATGCATATTGTTTTATCAAGTCAAAAAATCATAAATGGAACCATTGTAAGGGGACACCTGTGTTTGTGTTCTGATATTTAGTGGTCCTGGCATCTATTTTGGCCTAGGGGGTCTGTTCCTTGATGACTGATTTACTGATTTATATCACAGTTAAATCTACCCTGGAGAATTTTTTTTTTTTTAAAGACAGGGTCTCACTCTGTTGACTAGGTGGGAATGCAGTAGCACAATCCTCCAGGGTAAAAGCAATTCTTGTGTCTCAGTTTCCCGAGTAACTGGGACTATAGGCCTACACCGCCACACCCTGCTAATTTTTGTATTTTTTGGTAGAGACAGGGTTTTACCATGTTGGCCAGGCTGGTCTCGAGCTCCTGACCTCAAGTGATCTGCTTGCTTTGGTCTCCCAGAGGGCTGGGATTACAGGTGTGAGCCACCACACCTGGCCTCTGGAGGATTCTGATAAGATACTTAACTGATTTGTTCCTTCCCCTTACCCTGTAAGTCGGTCCCCATTTGTCAGAATTGTAACTTTCCCACTGATGACATAATCAAGTTCAGAGAAAATATCTTAATTCAATAGCAACTCAGGTTCTGAATTTCCTTGTTTTATGGGAGAAACTGCAGACAGCAAGCAGAGTCACCCCAAAATAAAAGATGTTCAGACTAAAACAATAATAAAACATGCATTTTAATAAAGAGATGTAAAGTAAACAAAAAATAGGAATTTGCATTCATTTGAAAAATAGAAAAACAATGGTCTGAATGTAATCAATACAATTGTTGGTGGATGTAAACTTTTGAAAAAATAAAATGGAACATGTCTATGTTCAGCAAATCATAATTCTTTATAGTCCTCCCTGGATTGTGGTTATTTCTAAAGCTCTTTTCCATAAAAAGAATACTCCTTCTCCAGTCTTTCTCCTGTTTTCTACCACAGTCTTTTCTTTTGTTTGTTGCAACTATATCATCCAGTTCCCTAAAACTTTTGATGTTTCACATTGCCCATGAGAATGTTCCTATGAGGATGGGGAAGCTCTTACCCAAACCATACTCAATCTGTGGAACATTGCACAATGAATCCTTCACCAATGGGTAAAGTCGAGGCATCCCATAGGATATGTCACAAGTTCTACTGTGTGTGTTTATCGTGTGAATATCATGATCTGAGAATTAATTCCATTTGCTTTTGAAATGCATCACTATATTTGCACTCTATAATATAGCAAATCTGTTAAACTTTTGCTTAAAGTAATGTTATACTTATTCTGCATTTTTTGAATATATGAGTCAAGGCCAGGAGGTGTAGCATTAAAAGAAAGGCAAAAGTCTTAGATTAAGAAATTTGTAGCCAAAAATTCAAATCCATATAATAAAGTATTATTTGCACTTGGGAAAAATAACTATATAGTGCTGGAGCAACTAGATATCCACAAACTAAAACCAAACAAACACACAGAGAGAAAAAAAATTTCAATCTAAACCTCATATCTGGTACAAAAATTAACTCAAAATAGATCATAGATTTAAATATAAAATGTGAAACTATGAAACTTCTAGAAAAAAAATAGGAGAAAATCTTAGGAACCTAGGGATAGGTAAAGAATTTATAGACTTGACACTATAACACAATTAATAAAAAGAAAAATTGATAAATTGGATCACATCAAAATTAAACACTTTTGCTTTGAGAGAAATATGAAGAGGATAAAAATATGAGCTACAGTGAGAGAAAATACTTATAAACCATATATTTGACAAAGCACTTATATTTAAAATACGTAAAGAGCTCTTAAAATGCAACAATACACAATAAACAATAAGAAAACAGGCAAATGCCATAAAGAGACACTTCACCAAAGAGGATATACACATAGCAAATAAGCACATAAAAAGATGTTCAACATTAGCAGCTATCGGGGAATTACAAGTTAAAACCACAATGATATATTACTACGCATTTACCAGAATGGCTGAAATAATAAATTATGACAACACCCAAGTGCTGGTGAGGATGTGGTAAAACTGAATCATTCACCACTGGTGAGAATGAAAAATGATGCAGTCATTAAGGAAAAACAGTTTGGTAGTTTCTTAAAAATACTGCATAGGCAATGATCATATAACTTAGCAGTTGCATTCCTGTGCCTTTATCCCAGAGAAGTGAAGACTTATGTTCAAACAAAAACCTGTCCTTGAACGTCCATAGTAGTTTTATTCATAGTAGTTAAAAACTGGAAACAACCCAAATGTCTCTCAGTGGGTAAATGGTTAAACAAATAGGTACATATCATAGAATACCACTCAGCAGAAAAGGGGACAGACTCTTTTTTTTTTTTTTAAAGATACATTTATACATTTATTTATTTTATTTTATTTTTTTTTAGGGATGGGGTTTCTCCATGCTGGTCAGGCTGGTCTCGAACTCCCAACCTCAGGTAATCTGCCCACGTTGGCCTCCCAAAGTGCTGGGATTACAGGCATGAGCCACTGCGCCCGGCCCGAGACAGACTCTTGATACACACAATTTGAATAGATCTCAGGGGAATTATGCTGAATGAAACAAATCCAGTTTCAAAAGTTACATCTGGTATTATTCCATTTGTATGACATTCTTGAAATGACAAAAATCATACAAGTGTATTACAGAGCAGATTAGTGCTCTCCAGGGATTAGATATATAGGTGGGAGGGAAGTATAAAAGCCTTGTGAGGGAACTGTTCTGAATGTTAATTGTGGTGATGGTCACACAAATCCATATGTGTGACAAAATTGCATAGAACTAAATGTATATACACATGTTCATGCACATGCACACACCACTGTGTGCATCTGAAGGTAGGTGGAATGGTTGGAATATCACTTTCTGGGTTGTCGTATTATACTAAGACTACATAAGATGTTACCAATAGGAGAAAAATAATCTCAGATTGTTATACTCGAATGTCTCCTCAAAAAATCCTGCTGATATTTGATTGACAAAGTAAAAATATTGGGAGGTAGAACTTCTAAGAAGTGACTAAGATCCTTCATAAATGGATTAATACTGGATTAATAATCAACTCAATTAATTAATGGATTAATACAAAGAAAGTGCATAATTAATTGAGTTAATTATTACCTACAGCATAAATGGGAGTGAGTTTGTTATTGCAGGGATGAAAAGGATCAGTTCAGCCCTATTTTCTCTCTGTCTTGGATGCTTCCTTGCCATGTGATGCCTTCCACCATGGAATGACACTCACCAGATGCTGGTGCCATGCTCTTGAACTTCCCACCCTCCAGAACTATGGACCAAATAAACATCTGTTTGTTATAAATGACCTAGTCTGTAATATTGTGTTATAGAGAAAGGAGCAGCAGAAGATTGACTAAAACACAGACTCTGCCTAGTTCTTGACAGGAATAAGGAGGATAACAGAGAAAAAGTGATTAAGCAATAGTGAGAACCACATCAGGGTTGGATCATCTAAATATATGGGCCAGGTCTGCATGATTGTTGAGATTTTCTGGCAGCAGGGCTGTTGGGGAAGGAGTAAAGGAGAGGGAAAGAAGGTGAATAGTAAAATAAAATCTCAACATAGGAGATGCGTCTTACATTCCAATTTTTCTATAGAAGTACTTCTGGAATAACCTCAGTCATTGGTGAGGGAAAAAAAAAGTTAGGGTCCTAAGTCTACTCTCAAAATCTTTCTTGCTTTCTTCCTATTCCTTTTTAAAGTTCCTCATGCAGACAAAGCAAGTGCATAATTAATTGAGTTAATGATTACTTATAGCCTGATACTTTGCCCCTGTGCAGAACTTTCATCTGCAATATGTGACATTTGACGCAAGTTCAGTGACAGCGTCTTTTCTATTAAATGTCGCAGCTCTTCCAGAAAGCTGTAATTGAGTATATTTTTTTCAACCTTTTCAGCTTCTTAATCTTCAAGTCTCAGAAGTGGTTAAGGCTAAGAAACACTCATTTCATTTATTGAATGCTCTTGATCACAGGCGCCTTGAGAATAGTAATTAGTTATGCATTAAAATGAGGTAGCCCTAAGCACACAAAAAATTCAACAGGACTTCAGAGAGACTATGATGGCTCACAGTAAATGCGAGGGAACTTGTGCTAAACATTTTCCATAAAGCATCCTGGTAACTATTTGAGCATGTCAAAACAAACCTCCATTCACACTATTTTTTCCTCATTTCCTTTGCAAACAAAAATAGATTCCTCTTTTTGTTTATTTTTTCCACTTCCTCTTCTCAAGCTAATCCAATTCACTTTCCACTTCCCCTTTTCTATACATTTGTGTATGTGAATTAACGGGACGGAAAGTTGCCCTAAAGGAAAAAGCTCACAAAATAGCTCCACATGAGAAATAATTTTGCAAGAACATGGCTTTTGTTATAAATTGTCCTCTGTCTTTGTAAGCTCTCTCTATAATGAAAAGAATCTTGTATTGATTTCTCTTGGAATTTCTGATAGCAGTTTTTGACTCAGTGCACAATCTGACCATGCTCTGCTAGTCAGGCTTAGGCTACCAAAAGAAAGAGGATGAGCAGAGAAGAGACAAGCTGTGAAAGATTTAATCTGAAACTTCTCATGTGTCTAAGGGACAACTCATCTGACTACCAGAGGAAAGGATAATTTTTTTTTAAGGTTCAAGATCAGCCTGGGCAACACAGTAAGACCTCATCTTTAAAAAAAAATAGCAAGGCATGGTGGCAAGTGCCTGTATTCCTAGCTACTTGGGAGGCTGAGGTGGGCGGATGGCTTGAGCCCAGTAGTTCAAGGATACAGTGAACTATATGCCACTGCACTCCAGCCTGCTTGACAGAGTGAGACCCTGTCTCTGTTACACACACACACACACACACACACACACAAAGTCTAAAAATTCTTTGCCAATATTTATGACATTTACTCTGAAAGAACAAAACAGACCCACACATCAGCTGGTGGGAGGGGTAAACCAGCAGCCTGAATTTTTTAAATCAACAGGCTTTTAACTCCAGAGTTTCCAAAAAAAGTAAACTCAACACTACACCACTCAGTAGACCAAGAAAAATTTATTTGTGAAAATAGTTGTCTCCATCCTGCTGTCAGTCCTACTGCTGTACCTTTAAGCTAGCCCCACACCATCAGGCTCCTCCAGTGGATGGCACAGTCACTTAGGATGGGATTCACTTGGCTTCATCCAATTCACTATCATCCCAGTTTTGTCTCTATCTTGTTCTTAAGAGAAGTCTCCAACATTTTATTATCCTGATTTTGTCCTTTAGGCCTTTTATTTTCCTCCAAGGATTTTGAAGTCCTTGTGAAATGAGCATAGTATTAATAAGCTTACAGGGTTTTTGTGGAAACCAAATCATGATGATAATGATAAAAATAATAAGACTGGTATTAACAGGTAACATTTATTGAACAGTTTCTACAAGCCAGATGCTATGCTAAGTATTACATAAATGAAGACATTTGATTCTCACAACAATGCTAGGAAGTACATATAATTATCACTATTTTACAAATGATGAAATGGAGACACACACAAGTTAAGTAACTGATCAAAAATTATATGGCTAGCAAGCAGTGGAACTAATGATAAATATTGTACTCTCCATGATATCAAGCTGCTCATGAGAATTGGAGAGAAGAGTCTAATCCCATCACCAATCCCTGGCCCAAGAGGAGAGCAGGGGCCCCAAGAGGCCATCAGACAAACTGGTCTAAAATGGAAAGGGCTTAGAGGTCAAGTTTGTGTACAAGTCCTAGGAGAAAATTAAAAGGATGGAATGAGGGATTTCCATAAAATGAAAATCAGAGCTCAATTCAGGTGTAGACAGGGGCATGACAGGAGTGAGAGCGTGCTGGATCCTATATGAATGCACTGTTTGTTTTCCTGACCCATGGTTTCTTAATACACTTGACATGTCTTTTCAGAACATGGTTTTGTGTACCTCAGTTTCCACTGCTTTGAAATATGACTGTCTATCCTTTGACAAAGCCTCCAAATTGCTCCAAAGTAAGTTTTATACCCAATACTCCAATTTATTCTCAAAATGTGATCAAATCTCATAATGACTTTTAGGTGGTGGTAACTGACAAAAGCTGAATTTTATGTGAACAGCCTAACCTCAAAGTCTCTTGAATCCACCACAGAGAAATAAAGCCCCAAATGGTGTTACCCATGAGATGTGTTTAGAATAAGAAAGACAAGAGTGATCAAAGTCACTAATGAAAGGAATCTATTTCAGATACCCAATCTCGGGATTCCCCGCCTCACACACTTTCCACAGAGCCTGAGTAATCTCTCTAATTTCATTTGTTGGGTTCAAATAATCTAAAGCATCCCGCAGGATTAGATCTAAAGCCTGTATGTGGCCACAAGGCTCATGGCAACTTGGCTACCACAGACTCTGGTTCACTGACAGACTGCTGGCCTCATTCACATACTCTCTTATTTAATATTTGAACAAATATTTATTGAGGGTCTATTATATACCCAACACCAACCACAACCTTTGCTCTTAAGTCTTACGTACTAATTGAGGAAACTGTATTAATCAAATTGATCTAAGATCACAACTGTGAAACATGTTGTGGAGGAGAAATGCCGTTTTTTGGGAGTAAATAATAGAATCTTACTAGGGGGTCAGGGAAGGCTTCCCCAAGGAAGTGACACTGGAGCTGTAATCCCAGATATTGAGCTGAACAGCTTAAGTACTAACAATTTAAGTGAACATAGACAGTCCAGGCAACAAGACGACCAGTGGCAGGCCTTGAAAAAGCATGATGAGTTATTGCTACCTCTCAAGAGCAAAGGCAGGAGTAGCAAGAGATGAGACAGGGAATCAGAAAACCACTGGACTAAACTAAGCCAGGTATGGGGGTTGGAGAAGGGGTGGCAGGAGGTTGGATATGATCAGATTACCATTTTCAGATTATCCCGACTACATTGCAGAAACAAGATGAAAAGAAATCCAATTGGTTTTGAGTAGACCAGAAAGTATACACCACTGTAGTCCAGAAAAGAGATAACTGTATCTTGAATTGAAGTAATATAAATGGAGACAGTCAGATAAATGGTCAGCACCTGATAAAAAACTTGACATGGGAGAGAGAGAAGGAGGTATCATCAGTGCATTCCAGATTTCTGGCTTCTGCAACTGAAAGGACAATAATGTCATGTGCAGACATGAGAAACACTGGGAAAAACCCAAGTGTGATTAGAGGTGGGCAGGTTTTGAGTGTCTGCTTCCTCTCCTGCTTCTAGCATAATCACTTTGTTTCCTTTCTATCACAACAAGACTTCTCAACCTCCCATTCTGTGGTCCAATAACAGTGATACATCCACTGCCTCTCTTATGCATAGTGCTGCTTTAAGAATAAAGCCATTGCCCATGCAGGTCCTTCCACTTGGAATTTCCTTCCTATATTAGTCCATTTTCACAGTGCTATAAAGAACTGCCTGAGACTGGGTAATTTATAAGGGAAAGAGATTTAATTGGCCCAGAGGAGGCCTCGGGAAAGTTACAATCATGGTGGAAGGTGAAGGGGAAGAAAGGGCCTTCTTCACAAGGTGGAAGGAAGGAGAAGTGCCGAGCAGAGGGGGTAGAGCCCCTTATTAAACCATCAGACCTCATAAGAACTCATTCACTATAACAAGAACAGTTTGGGGGAACCACGCCCATGATTCAATTATCTTCACCTGATCTCTCCCTTGCCATGTGGAGATTATGAGTCTTGCAATTCAGGATGAGATTTGAGTGGGGACACAAAGTATAACCATGTCACTTCCTCACTAGTTAATTCCTTTGTATTTTCTAAAATCCCAGGTTAGACATCCAAGTACCCTTTTCTATCCCAGTAGTTTTATACTCATGCCAATCTCAACTTGAAATTTTCTATTTTTGTGTTTTTGTGCAGTAGACTTAAAGTTCCTCAGAATCAGGAAATGGAACTTGTGTTCATATTTGCATCCCTGGTGCTAGCACAGAGTTCAACATATACCTGATGTTCCACAACCCTCTTTTCATTATGGAAAAGAAAAATGAGTATGGATCAATGATATAACTTCCTCAGAGTTACTGAACTCGAGTCAACTTGTTTGAAGGAGTCACAGTGCTGACCTCACACTCTACTTCCTGTGTCAGCCATGTTGACATTAGTTAAGGGCTGGAACTGTTACTGTCTATTATTGGGGTGCTTATTAGTCACAGATATGAAGAATGGCTTGAGCCATTTCCTGGGAATCAGGAAAATGGGAATTGTGAACTGCAATTCTGCTGTTAACTTGGGAAACCTGTGCCAATTAGAGACTACAGAAAAGCTTGAACAAGGATAATATTTGGCAAGTGGGAGAGAGAGAGCCATGGCTTCCTGAAGCAAATCATGTGTCTCTTTGCACTTGCCAAACCAGATTGGTAGGGAAGAGGATAAACAATGTCATTGTGATGGAGTCGTGGCACTGGCCAATCAAGCTCCTTCAAACAACTTCACTGGCATCAACATGCCATGGAGATGCCCTGGTGGCATTATTTCTTGGGAATTAATAGATGCAGAGTTTGAAGGGGCCTGATCCATGGAAGCCACATTATGACATCCTACCAGTAATGCCGCTGGGACTACAGAGGGTCAAGATTTTTCCTTCTGTTTTTCATGACAGCAGTTTAAACCCAGGGATTTTTCCTTCTTACACCCCCAGAAATATTTTTCTTTTTCTTTTTTATCTGAAAACACTAAATGTTTCTTCACATTTGTATCTAGGAATGCCTATGTGCTCAACCATTATGAAAAAGTAAATTTTTTTCTCCAAGTTATCAAAGTATGCTTTTCAAAAACCAAAAACAATTCTCATACAAATATATAACAAGCACATGTTCAAGATGTATTTAACTCATTAGTGAGGAGACAGGCAAGATAATTTTGTTCATTAATGAGGAGATAGGCAAGATGGAAAAGCTGGTTCAAAGGCAGATGCAAAAAACTGATGAAGTTATAGCTAGCAGGGGAGAACTGCTGAACGAGATAGCTGAGTTAGGTATAAAATTAGATACCGATTTTTATTGGTCTAGTTCCACCAACCAATAAAACTATCTTCAGACTAGTCTTCTCTGCTGGCCTCGAATCATTTTCACCTCTACTAGGCAAAAACCATTTGTACTCTATCATTTTCTACATGTCAACATCTAACTTGACCACATCTGTGCCCCAATCGATAGTAAATAACCAGTTACATTTTCATAGAGTCAGGTAGGTCTCTTTAAACATTAAAAGGATATATAATTTCCATGTTGCCTGCTTTCCAAGTTTTGAATACATTTTCTTAATTAAAAATCACGTGAAGGGGCATGACATACCCATTGGTATTCCGAGATACCCAAAGTATGTTTCAGGTGGCAAAGGGAGATGGGGTTATAGGGGAAAGAAGAAAACATGGACCCTGGCTCCAGAGATTGTTTTTAAAAAAATCTTCTAACTGATCATGGAGACTTTTCCTGTCAGGCAAACAATAAGCCCTCCCTTGGGATTCTGACTGCAGGTCTCTTGCTGATGGGGAGCTGAATGATGCCATTCTTCACATATCCCAGCTGCTGGTAAAGCTCTATAGATTGCAAGGGGATTTCATCAGTCGGCTGGTCCTTCCATTCATTACATTTTACTTCTTTCATTTATTTGTGTCCCGGGCACTGTTTTAGGTGTTAGGGATCTAACAGAATAAAGACATATGGCTTCTACCCTCACGGAATTTACATTCTAGTAGAGACTGTGATAAGCAAAAACAAAACAAAACAAAACAAAACAAAAAAACAAAAAAAAAGTAAACAAATATACAGAATCATGATGAATTGTGAGACTGCCATCATTCTGTGATGAAAGCAGTAAGAGGCGTCTGCTTTGAATAAATTGGTCACTGTGACCTTTCTGAAGAGGCAGCATTTACACAGGGCCTGAGGCATGAGAAGGTGTCAGTCACGTGCAGAACAAGGAGAAGGATGTTTCAGGCATTGGAAACCATAAGTAAATAGACAGTGAGTGTGAAAGGAAAAAAAGGAAGAGAGTAACGTAAGCAAAGACCAGAAAGGTGGACGGGGCAAGATCACGAAAGTCTCCACAGGTCACAGCAAGAAATTTTGAATTTGTTCTAAAAGAAACAGAAAGCCATTAAAGGGTCTTGTGCAGTGTAGCACCTCAGTTTATATTTAAAATGATCAATTATGGCTGCATTTAAAATGATCATCCATGGAGAATGAATTCTGACGGTAAGGCTGAAAATAGGAAGCAACCATTTGGTAGTTCACTGCGGTAGCCGATACAAGATATGATAAGGTCAGACCAATGTGATGACTGCAGAGATTATGAACAGTAGGTGGTTTTGAGATGTATTTTGGAAGTAGGATCACAGTAGGCCTTGCTATTGGATGTGGAACATGTGAAAAAAGAATTCAAAAATCTCTCCTGGGTTTATGTAACCAATGCATAGTAGTACTATTCACTGAGTGGGTAAGATGGCAATTTGGGGAATGGAAGTGGCAGAATTGAGATGATTTAGGCAGGGAGTAATCAAGGTTCCATTCTGGATTTATGAAGTTTTCAAGATTGAATGGATTTTGACACAGCCAGGTGGAGATTTCAAGTAAGTAATTGGATACAAGCCTAAAGCTCAATGAAGAGGTCTAGGCTTGAGGTATCAATTGAGAGTCTTAGAACACAGATGACATGTAAGTCTCTGATAGTAGATGAAATCCCAAAGGTAAACATGCAGATAGAAAAGAGGTCCCAAATCTGAGAGACTTGTGTTAAATATGCAAAAAGTAAATTAACAGTATCGAAAGTTCAACATTTCCATGTCTTTCTTAACTTTTACTGAAACCATCCAACCATGTTGTGATTTAGTTTATTCTTTTGCAGAATATCCTTAGTGACTGTGGTAAGCCTCATGTGCATGTTATTAGATGCTATGACTGTCAAGATTCCAACTATGCATATTTTGAAAGTGCTATCCATCTCCTGCTCAGTATCACTGAATTCCCAAGAGAATAACACAGAAATAATATTTTCCTTCTTAATGGACTTCCAAACACTTTTTGGTATCCTCTTTCTTGTCTACCAAGAGCTCCCCTGAGAAAAAGGAGGTAGGAAGTGCGAGGATATCAGGCCGAAAAGTGGAGGGAAAATGTTACCTCTTCTTCTTCAAGCAGAATGAGCCGAACCACAACAATGTGAATTGCATTGCCAATGCTTGGGTTATGGAACAACCCGGTGACCTAGGGTCAGAAAGAGAAAACCATTAGACCCACATAAAGAAATGATAAATAAATACCAGAGTAGAAAATAGCATTGTAATGCACATAAGATAAAGGTTTTCTTATAGGTCAGACATGTTTGGTGGTATGCTAAGAAGAGTGAAATATGCCCACAGCTCATTCCACATTACAGTATTTAAAGACAATCTTTCAGGGTGATTCCTTGGCTGTGTGTTTGAGGGATTAACATTTTTCTTTTCTTAACTCAGGCCACAGTATTCTCCTCTTTTATTATCAGTTACTCAGGCAAATGGCTTTTCCCATCTCAACAGAACTAACATTCTCTTAAAGGCAGAAAACATCAATAATGCAAAGAGGAAGCTCAAAATTAGGAGTCATTAACTTTATTCCAATTCTATTTCTAACTATTTTGAGGAAATTACGTTCTACTTCTTTGCCTCAGTTTACTAACATAAACCAATGAGACAAAGCCACACTAAAAGGATTGAGTCCTTTGTAAATACCTATCAGAAATATGTAACTAATAAATTCTAAAATGTTCCCAGAATACACATTTTTAAGGGAAAGACTAATTTATCCTGAATTTTCATCCATATTCATCCTTAGGCAGGTGCTAGATTCACATACATATTTATAAAAAATGACTTGAAAGAACCTAAAAAGGCATTTCTTATTTGTTTATGTAAGTATCTCTAATGACATCTATTCACCAGCTGCCCCACCCTCCATGTAGTCAGGCATACCATGTTCATGATGGTGAGGATGTAGGACTCCACATTCTCACTCCCATGGTATTCAATCATCTTTGTGTCAGCTACCACCAGTGTCTCCACCCATCTCTCCTTGCTGATGGAACGCCGAGAGAGGCTTCTGCTTGGCAAGTTGTGCCTCTCCCACTTCTCCCGCCATAGCTCTTGCTTCTGGGAGATGTTAACACTGTCTAAACAGTAAACAGAAGACAATGGTCTAACACTGTATATGTCTCATATATTATCTACTTATATTTGTAAAGATGCAAGGCCATAAGCTTAATTTACATTTAAAAATATAAACACAATGTTTTTATATACATGGCTGAAATAGATCAATTTAAATGACTATGACCAAGAGAAATTTGAATTTTACAGAGAGATTCCAACTATGTATATTTTGGAAATGTTATCCATCTCCTGCTCAGTATCACTGAATTCCCAAGGGAATAGCACAGAAACAATATTTTCCTTCTCAGTGGGCTTCCAAACACTTTCCGGTACCCTCTTTCTTGTCTATCAAGAGCTCTCCTGAGAAACAGAAGGTAGAAAGTGTGAGGATATAAGGCAGAAAAGTGGAGGGTAAATGTTACAGAGAGGTTCAAAAGTACTTTATAAAAATGTTTGTTACCTACTACATTAAAGTATGTCTTCCACTATTGAAAAGACAACCAACAATGGGAACTTTCTCTTTCTTCTCCTCCTCTAAATTAGTCAGTGCCTACTGAGTGCAAGACAATATACCTGGCTTTTAGATGTTTATCCTCATGAATGGGTTGTTTATTCCATTGTTTACTTCATGAATGACTGAGGTGGAAACTGATGCTCAAAGTGGCTGGTTAAATAACTTTCCCAAAGTTGGGCAGCCTCTCAGTCAAAGATACAGCATTTTCTATGCCCTAAAATCAGCATTTAAAAATATATATATACCACACTGTTTCCTGTAAACATGTATAAAACTGTAGTATATATAAGCTGAAACTGCAGAAGGTTCCAGGCATTCCACTTGAAGAAGGCACAAAAAAGAGGTAGAAAAGATCCAAAGGACAGTGAAATTATCAAGGTGACAGATTTTAGTATGAAAAGGATTTGATATATGTGGGTTATGGTTTGGAAGACAAAATCTAGGAGAGGCTATAGAATTATAAAGAAAGTTGTCAGACAAATAGCTACACAGAATCATTCTCAAAAATCCCAGAATACTGTAAGTAGAGAGCACGTTCTAACTCGAAAGAGGTCTGTTTAAAACCAAAACTAGTTAAAGGCTACCTCACACATCAGGGAGCAAGTACTTAACCCAAGTGGAGATCAAGTGTAAAAAGTTCCTGTGGGCTCAGAATGGCTTAGGGTGCAGAGAAAAGACAGATTGACCGGAGGAGAGTAAAGAAAGATGCTGGGGCTGATACGGGGGCAGAGGCTGGGTCTTTGAAGATTCCTATCAGGATCACGGTCACAAACACTTCCTGCCTCTCCCTCATCTGCACCCTGGGCCTCTGGCAGGGGCAGAACATCGAAGCAGAGTGGCAAACTTCACGTCCTTTTCCTAATCTCTGGTAATGGCCATCCAGTCTGAACTTGAATACCTTCAGCAGGAGGAGGGGACACTCAGCAACTCACAGGGCATCTTGTTCTTTTGGGAAGTTCTCAATTGCACTGAGCTGAAACCTGCCTGTCTGTCCTTCCTCCTCATTAGTTGTGGTCCTGTTCTCTGAAGCATCTGAAACTACACCCCCTCTTGAGGCCCTGTCTCAGACTATGAGTGGGGACAGCTAGCACCATATCCTTCCCGTTCCCCTGGTGCTCTATGGGCTGTGGAGTTGTGTATACTGGTTGGTGTGTAACCCTTCCTGGTTCCTCAGTTTCACTGTCCATATGAAGTTAGAACACGTTCAGCAATATTGACAAAAGAAATTAAATATTGTCATAGATCTAAATAAATTCAAACTTTAGCATTGTGAGTTTTACTTCAAAATAATAATGCTGTACATTATAACACTTTTAAGAAATAATCTGGGATTATGTAAACTTTGGAGGGAAGTCCTGTGAAGGTTTAAAAATGGGGAGGCGGTTAACCCCTCATCTGTACTGGAACCATTTTCTGGTTTCTTTCTCCAGTCACTTTGCCTGGAGAAGCATGAATTCCCTAAGAAATGTCAAGATTTTATCAATGGTTTCTAACTTTCTGACCCCCTCCTCCCTTCCCCGATCAGCCTGTGGTCCCTTTTTGAATCTCATGGGAATGTTTTCAAACCACTATCTGCTTTCAGATGTCTCTGTGTAAGCCAAGCAGCCAGCCACCTTTGAGCCCACGTGGGCTGGTGTCTTCTGAAAGGGCCATTACAGGTTGGGCTGAGTACAGGAATCCTGTCAACGTGGATTCAGTTCCGTCTTTCTCTCAGGCTCCTCCCATCTTGCTGGGTGGGATCAGGTCTGCCTTAACCAGGAGGCTGCTCCCTGCCGCCCTGATCTTGTGTGTGAGGGTGACTGGCAGGCAGTTTTCTCACCCAGTGCCCTCACCAAGCCCTTGAGGTCTTGGTCCTTCTTCTCCCTTGGGCCCCACAGCCTCGGCCTCCCTCCCCTGAGTGCCAGTCCCCTCACAGAGCCCCAGCTCACCTCAGCAGGCCTACTGCCGAGCACGAGCACCGCCCTTCATTAAAGCAGAGTCCTGTGCTCCTGGCTGCAGCCTCCGTCCCCACCCTCAGGTATCTACGGTTAGGTGCTAGTAGAAAGCTGTCATGGGTGAGAAGTGTGTAGAAAAAAGTAGTTTTTCTGCTTCCCTTAGTCCTGTATTTCTCTACTTACTTCTTCTTTATTCTCCCCTTTTCTACCTTTTATCCCTCAGTGTTGAAAAAGAGAGTTGCTGGGCACTGAATGTTTGCATCCCGCCCAGACGCAGATTGGAAGCCCTAATCCCCAGAGTAATGGTGTTTGGAGGTGAGGTCTTTAGGTGGTAGTTAGGCTTAGATGAGCTTGTGACAGCGGAGCCCCCATCATGGGATTAGCGTCCTTATAAGAAAAGGAAGAGACATCAGTGGCCTCTTTTTCTCTTGGAGAGAGACACAGACAGATGGGGACACAGCAAGAAGATACATACGTCTCTCTCTCTCGATATAGATATCTATCAAGAGATATCTATATCAAGAGGTATATAGATATACTTATGTATTGATAGGTATATAGATATGTCTCTCTATATAGATAGATATATAAATATATCTCTTGATATAGATATCTCTCGACATAGATGTATATTGAGGGAGAGAGTTGTATATATCTTCTTGCTGTGTCCTCATCTGTCTGTCTCTCTCTGAGAGAATGAGAGGGCTCTCATATATATATATATATATATATATATATATATATATACATATATATACACACACACACACACACACATATTATATATGGAGAGAGAGATATAGTCTCTCTATATAGCTGTATAGAGAGATATCTATATCTAGCTATATAGAGATACATTCTATATAGCTATATATATATATATATATGTGTGTGCGTGTATATATATATATATATATATATAGCTATGTATATAAAGCTATGCATATATCGAGAGAGCTATATAAAGCTATATAGCTTTATATAGCTATATATATAGCTACATATAGAGTTATGTATATGTATAGCTCTATATATTCTCTCTATATAGCTATATATAGAGAGAGAACTATATAGAGAGATACATTCCTCTCAGATATATATATGTAGCTATATAGAGAGAATGCATCTCTCTATATAGCTATATATATATATCTGAGAGGAATGTATCTCTCTATATAGTTCTCTCTATATATATAGCTATATAGAGAGAATATATAGATGTCTACATATATAGCTCTATATATCTACATACATACAGATATATAGAGAGTGAGAGGGAGAGAGATATTGGACTTGGACTTCCAGTCTCTAGAATTGTGAGAAATAAATTTCTGCTGTTTAGGACATCCAGTCTACAGCATTTTTTATAGCAGACTGAGCTATCTAAGACACAAGTTTTTTTTTTTAAGACATCTTTAAAGTTCATCAAGTTACTTTCATTTTTCTAGCAAATAGGTAGTTACTCAGTAGTAAACATTCATATAGGAGGAAATGTGGAAATGAGAGATGGGCTCTGGTAAAGGCATATATATATATATATATATATATATATATATACATAGATATTTTAAAATTTTCAACAAAACCTACATTAAGTACTTACTAAAGTTCAGATTCTATACTAAGCACATAGCTCATTTAAGTGTGCCAACAAATTTAAGAGATAAGCCGTCTTATGATCACCATTGTATAGACGAAGAACTTTAGGTTCAAAAAGATTAGGTAATTTCCCCAAAGTCACATAGTAAACGACAGATTCAGCCATCTGTCTGATTCCACTACAGCAACAACAAACATTTATACAATAGAGTCCCTGAGCAAGGCCCGAGTTATTCTCCTGAATAGAGACAAAATTTATGTGACATGATTCTTGACTTTATGCAAAAACCAATCTACTTGTAGGTAATGAGACATGAACATAAGAAAAATTATCGTCATTGGGTTTCAAGTAATTCCCAAAGAGAGATACCAGTTCTATTATAGATAGTGCTGGGAGCTTTGCAGAACTGGTAGGATCTCAACGGGGCCTTAACAGGACTGAGCCTGGGGAGAGATCTGTATATATGTGGACTAACTCTGCAGAGTTCTAGTGAAATCTCAGATTTGGTGGAAGAAATGTTTCTCCTAAGCAACTTCAGTAAGTACGAGAAACCAGCCCTACACATTTATCTCCAAAACTGATGACAAAGCCAGCTAGTTCTTTAGGTCAGGTGAGGGGCTGATGATTCTGGAAGGCTCCTTTCACTATTTCCCACCATACACGCACGCTCTGTTTAGAGATCCCTCTTCTCGACTGGCATGGCTTCTGGCCACACCTCAACACATTTTTGTTTTTTTGAGATGGTGTCTCATTCTGTCGCCCAGGCTGGAGCGCAACAGCATAATCTCAGCTCACTACAATCTCCGCACCCTGAGTTCAAGAGATTCTCATGCCTCAGCCTCCTGAATAGCTGGGATTACAGGTGCTTGCTACAGTGACCAGCTAATTTTTGTATTTTTAGTAGAAACAGCGTTTCACCATCTTGGCCAGCCTGGTCTTAAACTTCTGACCTTGTGATCTACCTGTCTTGGCCTCTCAAAGTGCTGGGATTACGGGAGTGAGCCACTGCCCCAGGCTCAGAGTACTTTTTATATTGCTATAATTTCCTGCTACTTAAGGGGCTCTCTAATTAGGCTTTAAACAACTAAAGGGCTAGAAAAACATCTCCTTTGGCCTTTGTTCTGATCCCAACACCATACCTGGCAAAAGCGGCGCCCAGTAAACACCAAATGCACAAGCAAAGAACTGAAGATGAATCAGAGCCGATGTGTGAACCACACATAAGTAAGAACTGAAGGGTTGTCAATTTTTCCATTTGATGACTTTTTTCAATTAAGGAATTCTCCACACTGAGACCAGGAAGTGTTTGTTTCAAGCAGAGAAATCCAGCCAAATGGGCAGTTTAAGTAAGAAAAACTTCCAGTACTGAGAGAGGACAGAGGACTGACTCCTAATTGGAAGCTAATGGAGTGCAGATGTCTGTCCAGCATTGGCCTAGGTGTCCAGGATACCTGAGCACTAACAGAGCAGAAGTCCTAGAGGATTCCTGGAAAATGAAGTGTACTGAGTACTTTTTCCATCCCGAAATACTGCAGGCAGCTCTTAAAAAAGCTCGATTTAGGGATTTTGCAGGTAGCAGAAGTCCCTAAACAGAGAGAGCTAAATAAAGATCACCCACTGCTGATCTCTGAGTCAGCATTCACTTCAGCCACTCATGGATCATGCCTTGAAGAAGCCACAAGGAAGAGCCTGGAGTAATACTAGGGAGCAAAGAACGTGAACACAGACAGTGGAAGGCTCTGGAAATTACAAAGTTTCCAGTACATTCAGGAGTGATTTTTAATGTGCCAGTAGCTTCCAGTGTCAGCAATGAGGCTGCCTCTTCTACTTAGAAAATTGCCCAAGGCTCTGTCTCCAGCCCAACCCTTCCCGCATCTGGATTTTCTTCTACACCCTTATATCAGATTTCCAACAGAGAAGCAGGATTTCTGTCCAGCCCATGTAAGTTGACCACTAAATGGAAATTGGCCATTAATTACTACTGCCTTATTTGAGGTCCAGTTTGCCCCAAGATGACCTTCTCAAGTGGATCTTCTCCAGCCCACAGTTTGAGGCTTCCAGACAAGTGAGATCCAGTACCCTAACTCCCTCCCACCTTCCTGTCACCACCTCTGCAAGGTTCCCAAAACATGACACCTGGGCAACCATGGAGACACTAACAGCCACCTGAGATCCGGTGCCTATCAAGAGCCCAGCTGGTGCGAAACACGCTCGGATTTGATCATTTATCTTCATTCTCACAATAAAAACATGTAGCAAATTTTATTGCCATTTTTAAATGAGAAAGCTGACACACAGAGAGATGATAGACTTTATTCAAAGTTTCGTAGCCAGTAGACAGTAGGAACAGCATTTTAGCTGGGTGAGTGTGAATCTTATTTAACTTAGTGGCATGGAGATGGGGATGGGGTTTCTGGGATCACCTGCCTAGAAATTTCGGCATGAGGAATGGAAAGGAGCAACTAAAAAAAAAAACCATCTATAGAAGTAAGACCCAAAATTAGCTGGGTCCTTGTCCTCCAGGTCCCACCAGTCATAAGCAATGCATGAAGGACATTTGTCTGGGAGTGCAGTAGGAGGAAGGTGACTTTTTGATACTAGATTTCTGGAGATAATGTCCTGCTTCTTTATGTAACTCAGACAAGTGCTACTCAGTGAAGATGTTTTAGACCCCGTGTGGAGGGCGGGAGAGATGGTGCCAGGAAAAAAGAAGGAAAGCATTGTAAGACTAATAGGTCCTATCCAGGCCCACTATTGACAGCTGCTCACTCCTCATGCCTGCTGGCCTGGCCTAAACCACCTGTGACCTTGGACAAATATTCCTATCCCTCTGTCTAATGAAGAAGCTGAATAGAATTCCTATTTTTTTTAAGAGCCATGGAACCTTTCCTTCATACAAAGATGATGCAAAAAGTAAGGAAAAGAATGAACCCTAAAGCTGCTGGGGTCATGGGGTGTGGTGAGTGGCCCTGAAGGGGATTCCACATGGTGTATTTTTAAACCACCAGATGACACCATCTTTGGGGTTCTTCCAGCTCTAGTGTTGTCTGAGTTGGGCAAATACACCTTTCCACTGCCAAGGCATAATTGCGAGCTATCTGCTGCTCTGCACACTTGCACTGAGAGCCTCTTTTTGGCAGGTCATCATGGCCTTCCCCAGCAGAGTTGAATACCGGTGCAGGTGTGCTTCCATTAGCAACAATGGCTGGGCAGCTCGAGGGGCCCATCTCTCCAAGCCAGCTTTGGGTAGATTTGAAGGTTCTCAGTAGGAGGCTAGTTTTCACTCCACAGAAAGTTTACCTCATTCACTGTGAACAAAAAGTATTTTTTTACATTTAAGTAGTAGACTGTCAATGTCTCGAAACCGGCCGCTGTTGAAGTACAAACAGCTGTCTTTAAAGAAACAAGGGAAGCAACCTGAGTCTAAGTGTAGGAAACAGCTAGATCCCCAAAATAAGTACTTCCCAGCTTAAGGGTATGGACAAAAAGTATAAGCACCTGAAAGAAAAAGAGAAAAAAGAAATGTATTCCCAAAGGCTGATGGTTGTGCCCAACACTGGACTCGCTTTATTCAGAGTATGTCAAAAAGGAAGATGGAAATGCTAGATCATTTGGGACGCATGACTCTTTCCCAAAATACCAACATAATTCCATCAAGTACAGTTAAAAGGAATAATTCAAGATCCTTCCAGAGAGTCAATAATCTGAATGAGTCGATAATTTTTAGGACAATTACATCCATCATTATTTTGTTAATTATCTATTGAATACTTGTAATGCAAAGTAATTCCACTGATTTGAGGTCTAACCCCACATACTTTTTTCCATTCCATACTCTCTAATAGAAATGTGCTGATGCATTTCTCACAATGAAGACCAGATGTGGAGGAGGCTGCTGGGGGCAGAAGGAAAATAAATAAAAGATGAAGTAATCAACGAAGTGGATAATGAGTCCCAGCATGCTTAAATCTTGATAGAACTCTGCTGACACATTTCCCTTAGCTTAGTGACTGAGGATTGAGGAATAACTCAGGGACTTTTACATTTCACCAAAACGTCCGTAAAACATTTCTTATAGTCTCTATGTCCTTAGCGGTGAGCTGGCCATTGCTGCAAGTGTTCAAAAAGAGTTTACTCCTGCACAGTTACATTTCATGTAGGGTATGGAGTTTCTACCAGCCTATAAAAGACTGGGATATATTGTGGGATACATGTTTACAAAGCTCTCTAGACAATGAGTCCCACTTTGTTTTCAGAGCTCTCATTAATACGTAGTGTTCGGAGGAACATCACCGGAAAAAATACAACTTTTAAGGGATACTAGCTCAGGAAGGAAGCAAGATTCAATGAATACTAAAGTCTTGTCATATTATAAGCCTGTCATTCTGTGATGATCTATATGGAAATAAAGGGGAACAAAGTCTTATACAGGAGCCACGGAGTGGGAAGAGAATGCTTTCTTCTTAGGGTTCTCCCTGGTCTTAAGGACTGTTTACATGTTGCTGGACCAGAAATACTGTTAGTTAAATAGAGCCACTAGGGAAGCAGGGGAGACATGGAAGATAGGTCTCTTGGAAAACAGAATTATCTTCCACTGTGGAAAGATGTGATAGAACAGCAGGGAGCCATGCTAGCATTTACTTAGGGCTGGTCCTGAGCTTCAGCAGGACCTTCCAAAGACAAGACATGCTGGAACTCCATGTCTACCTCCTTACACATCCTGGCAGCACTTTTAGAGATTACTCACTAAGAGACCTACAAGTACAGTACGTACTTAATAAATACAGCACAAACTGCTTGAGAGGCTTTTCTTAATGTTCATGCCAACCTAAGGTCAGTTATTGACCTATGAAGGAAAAAATTAATTAGTGCTGTCTAAATAGATGTAGGCTATCTTAAGGTGAGCCCTCTCTCAGTGTCCCTATGCCACTGGCCCAGGCCCTTCTCTGTTGTTTGTATCAAGTCCTTAAAACTTACCAGGTCAAATATTGAATATGCCTGAGGCAATTTGTGCCTTCCAGCATGATGACTGTGTTAGACTGCCAATTGCTCTCAATATTTGTTCTTCCCCTCTTCCTCCTTGATTTTTTTTTTCTGGGTGCATGGCTTCCTAGAATATAGATGAAATTTCCCAGCCTCCCTTGCAGCTAAATTCTGTTCAATAAGACACAAGGGGGAGAGCTACATGCAACTTTCAGAATTTAAAGGGAAGGCAGAGGCCCTTCTCTTCCTTTTCCTCCTTCCTGGCCTGGATGTAGATGGTTTCAACAAAGTGGATGCCAGATGTTGAAGAAGACGGAATAATATAGAAGGCAGACAATAGAAGGAGCCTGTGCTCCTGATTGTGGAGATAAAACATGGGATGTTTTATTTCCAAATTTCATTTATATTTAGAAAAGTAAAAGTATTTTTTCAACTTGAATAAAAGAGGGCTGTTTTATCTGTTTTGTTTACTCCTTTTATTCCCATCATTTAGAATAGTTCCTTATACTCAGTAACAATATTTTAAATAAATCAATCTTATGTGGAGTTTTCTGTCACCCAAAATCATATCATCCTAAGTAAGTGACATGATGATTTAACTCTCCTCTTTATGTTTGTGGGCACTGTATCTTCTCAGAGTCCATAATCCTCAGGAGTGGGTGGCTTTCATCTCCGAGGGGTAGCATTCGATCCATCCCTTCAGATCAGCAAGTTGATTAAGTATAAATACACAGTGAGTTCTCTTTTACTACCTTCAATCTGTTAACATACGAATAAGACTGATTTCCCCCAATGACTTCCAGAAATAGTATTTTCTGAGAAGACATATATCTTCTCTTGTTCTAGAGATAATAATCCCATGAGTCCTATGTATATCTTCTTAAGATAACTGAAGGTACCAAGGTTTAGTTGAAAGGGAAAGTAGACACTATTCATGGGTGGGAACCTTGTATGTACTTTCAAATGAAGCAAGAAAATTGTGAGTGAGTCCTGCTGGACTGGTTATTTACTCTCTCCACTGTCATCAAAGGGTTAGCATGTCTGTTAGTAGAAAGCCTGCAATCCAGCTATCTCTGTTGCTGCTACACCTAACTCAAACATAGCTGCTTGATATTTCATTTCACCCACTTGACTGCAGGGCATACATAGATTTATGTTCTTCCCATACTCCCAGATTGACAAATGTTAACTTTGAGTTAGCAATAAACGAGCTGAAAGTCAAGAGTGAAAATTCTCTGTAATTAGAGAATATATCACAGAGACCTTGAGAAACTATCTGCTCTGTCTTTCAACAGACAGCAACAAAATAATTCCATGCTGATGAGACTTTATTTGTAAAGAAGGTGAGAGATCATATTTACATATGGTTATATTTACATGTATATGGGCTTATTATATACCTATGTACATGTGAGCATATTTACAGTTCTTTCTCTAATTTTATAAAAATACAATGTCCTACATGCCAACTTATTATAAAAATAGTATTTTTGTTTTAAAATGTTCTGTTTGAACTAAAAACAAAAGCCATATGACCATCTCCATAGATGCAGAGAAGACTTTTGATAAGATGCAATATTCCTTCATGTTAAAATCCTCAACAGACTAGGCATTGAAGGAACATAATTCACAATAATAAAAGCCATCTATGACATACTCACAGTCAACATCATATCAAATGACCAAAAGCTAGAAGCATTCCACTTGAGAACCAGAACAAGATAAGGATGCCCACTCTCACCACTCCTACTTAACATAGTACTGGAAATCCTAGCCAAAGCAATCAGGCAAGAAAAAGAAATAAAAGGTATCAAAATAAGAAGAGAGAAAGTCAAACTCTGTTTGCAGATGAGATGATTCTATACCTAGAAAACCCACTGTCCCCTAGATCTGATCAATGACTTCAGCAAAGTCTCAGGATACAAAATCAATGTACAAAATTCAACATTTCTATATACCAACAACGTCCAAGCTGAGAGCCAAATTAAGAATACAATACCATTCACAATAAAGTAAAATACTTAGGAATACAGCTGATGGGGGAGATGAAAGATCTCCACAACAAGAATTACAAAATACTGCTCAAAGAAATTAAAGATGACACAAACAAATGAAAAAAAATTTCATGCTCATGGTAAGAAGAATGAATATTGTTAAAATGACCATACTGACCAAAGCAATTTAAAAATTCAAATTTCTTCTCCAATTCTTTTATTAATGTCTGACATTATAACAGAAAAACTAAGGGCTGTTCTCCCAATCATCTAACTTGGTCCTCTGGCAAGAGCAATCACATAATCACCTACGTAATTACTGAGAAATATGAACCTATCCAGTCTGAGTTTTCTTTGATTTCTTGGTTGTTTAAAAGGCAGAAAAGTAGACCTAGGGAAAAATGCAAAATCAAGGAGAGAAAAGGGAATTAATTATTCCCTTTCAGTAATATGCCTGCCATTCTTCTATGAAAGTATGTGACTAGTAAAAAGGTTTACAAATAAGAGCCAGCATTTCTATTAAGGAAATAGTGACACATAAAGTATAAAGGGAAAGGCTGAACTCAGAGAGCCACATGAATGCACTTTGCAATGAAAGAAAGAGCACTTTGGGCTAGAAAAGTCTAGGCAAATATGGTGGCTGCCAGCTACATGTGGTGAGGGAGGCTTGAAATGGGCTGTATGCAAATTGAAATGTGCTGGCTAGATTTCAGAGACTTGATATGATAAAAAGAATTTAAACTATCACATGAATAAGGTACATTAATTACATGTTGAAATAATAATAATCTGGATATCTTGAGCTAAGAAAAGTATTAACATTTATTTCACCTTTTTCCTTTTCTTCACTTGGCTGCTAGAAAGTTGAAAATTACCTATGACACCTGCATTGTGACTCACATATTTGTAATGCAGAGCATTTGTTTAGAGCTCAAGACACTTGGATATCCACCTAGGGTCTCCTAGTTATTTGCTATTTTATCTAAAATCAGATTCACAAAATTGCTGTAAGAAAGGAGTCAAGCACCATACTTGCCACAAAGTAAAGTCACAGTATATATGATTCTGTTTTCTTCAATCCTACTTGCAATGAAAGAAATGAGGTCCACAACAGATCAAAACTCTAGCTCCTTTTGTTTTCGGTTAAGGTTTATTTAATTCGGATTAGGGAGAGCCCTGTCTTTAATCAGCCTGGCTGTTTTATCCTCACCCTCACCTCGTGAAATGGCTGCCTAGTTCCTCACCCACTAGAACAAAGGTATGAGAAAGCAGCACTCCGGTAAGAAATTTTCATCAACAGTTATCTTTTTATTCTCTTTTTTAAAGAGAGAGGGGAACAAATAGGAAGAGAGAGAGAGAGAGAGAGAGAGAGAGAGAGAGAGAGAGAGAGATCAGTTAAGTCGTGACGTGGAGATTTATTTTAAAGAGTAACTTCCTGTCCATAAACAAATAAAATGTTGTATACACAATATAATGAAATATTGTTCAGCCTTATAAACTAAGGAAATTCAGACACATATTACAACAGGGATGAATCTCGAGGATGCTGTGCTAAGTGAAACAAGCCCGTCACAAAAGGACAAATGCTGTGTGATTCCATTTACATGAGGTACTTTGTGCAGTACAGTTAACAGAGGCAGAAAGTAGAATGCTAGTTGCCAGAGGATGGGGCGAAGGGAAGGAAAATGGGAAAAATAAATTTGTACAGAGTTTCAGTTTGGGGAGATGGAAAAAGGTCTGGAGATGGATGGATGGTGATGATGGTTGTCTAACAATAGAATATACTTAAAACGATTTTAAAACTCTACATTTAAAAATGGTTCAAAGGGTAAATTTTCTGTTATGTATATTTTATCAAAAACTTTCAAATCAACTTTCTAAAAAAGTAACTTCCATGGTAGATGGTGGATGTTGAATTGAATACAGATTCACTCAATTTCCCTCACTTCTATCACTGTATTGATAAGTCCCATAGTGTCCCTAAAGAGACTCAATCCTTAATCACTGTTTCACAATCACTAACCTGTGTTTATCAAAGCATTCATGTTTCAATACTTGCAATTGGATTATCAAAATAAGAGTTTTCTGACTAAACATCAATTAACAAATTATAATTAGCCAGAAAGTCCATTGTCCAAAGCCTTCCGGTTGTCCCAAGCATTCCAGTTAAATGAGGTTTGACAATAACATAAATTAAATATTCTTTTCTGGGACCCTAATTGGATCCTTGTTGGCAGCCTGGTTGGTTTTGCCCTCATCTAATTAGAGATGGAGATCAGAGATAGTGTCACAGCTGGTGAGGAGAGCAAGAGTCTCCTGACATTATACAGCTAGCTTTCAAGAAAAAGCAAGGGAAGGGAAGTAACTCTTCATTGGGAGGCTGCTTCCAAGATTAGAAAAGCTATATAAAGGCTCAAGTTTGAGTGGATTTTTTCAGTAGAGGCATTTACTAAAACTTCATAACCTCTGTGACATTATCAATGCTGACAAACTGGTCTTGGCTTCACCTATGGGCCTCTGATCACTTCTGCCCTCTTGAAGCTATTCCTAGGCAGTTCTTTTTGGCTTAACATGGTCAATGTGAGATGCTATTCTCCATAGTTCAGCTTGCTTTTTTGGACTATACATTTTAAGCATCTAAATTTCATTGTCTGACTTTCACTCCACTCATTCCTCGTTAGCCCAAGAAAAAAGGTTTTATTCCACATCTCCCTAACTCCTTCTAACATGTAGCTTAAAGCCTCCAGTTTTTTAAAATAAAAGTTCTGGAATGTCCTCTTCTAAAATATGTGATAATGAATTCAATATACTTGAACTGTGATATTTAATTAGGCATAAGGTATTGTGTATGTATTCAGAAACTGCCAGCCTCTCTAGGGAAACATAAGGTACAATTAATGCCTTTTAATCTCAAGATGTTCTCTTATCTATTGGAGAAGACAAAAACCATCAGTAAGAAACACAATCACACAAATGATAAATGATTAAATGTCACTAACAGTGAGGAGAGGCATTGAAAGGGAAAAAGAGATCAAGGTAAACTGAATTCAATGAGCACCTGTTTGTTTCCTGTCGTTTATGCAAGGCCCAGAAGTTACAGAGATGAATAAAAAAAACTTTACTGCCATTAAAGGGCTCACTATCTAGAGAAGCAGATGGAACAGTCTTCCTTCTAAGGGTGGTAAGCATGTCTTTTGGGGTGTGCAGAGTGCAACTAGGCAGAGGAGAGAGGAGAACAGACTGAGTAAGAGCAGGATGAACAAAGGTGTGGAGAGAAGAATGAATGTCTGTCTTTTTGAGAATTCAGAATAGCCTGGAAAATTCCAAACTGTCCAATTCTAAGTTATTGTCATTTGCCAAGTGACCAGGGGATATCAGCTCTCCTTTATAATAATGTTACATTTTGCTTATTAAAATCATCTTATCTTTCTGAGCCTACACAAGCTTGGGTGACGACAGGAATCTCGCAAGCCTGCAGAAGGTCTGCAGATAGAGGCTGGGCAGGATCCTAAACTTGCTGCAAAGTTTTCATAAGGTGGACCATTCTCATGTCCCTACCTGAGCAGTAACTCATTCATCATGGTTCCCAGAATACAAACATAAAAATGGAAGAATGCCAACCAGATAAGCTGAAAAAATGTAAAGGGGGAATGAGTTACATCTCTATATTCTATTCTTCTCAGTATTAATTTATTACATTCACATATTGCTTTACAGCTCACAGAGCTAGTGCCTTTAACATGGCAGCTTCTTTTGACAACCTAAGAGTAAGAGAGCAGATATGACTAGCCCTATTTCCCCAATAGGTCCATTACATTTTGGAAAGCTTAAGTTAAGCCCGGGCACAATGGCCTTTAATCCCAGCACTTTGGGAGATCAAGGTGGGCAGATCACCTGAGGTCAGGAATTTGAGACCAGCCTGGCCAACATGGTGAAACCCTGTCTCAACTAAAATTACAAAAATTAGCCAGGTGTGGTGGTGGGCGCCTGTAACCCCAGCTACTTGGGAGGCAAAGGAAGGAGAATTGTTTGAACCCGGGAGGCGGAGGTTGCAGTGAACCAAGATCGCATCATTGCACTCCATCCTGGGCAACAAAAGTGAAACTCCATCTCAAAATATAAAAAAAATAGAAACAAAACAAAAATAAAAGCTTAAGTTAGGAGGCATAGACACATAGGTTAATGGAGCAGAACAGAGAACTCAGAAATAGACCCACAGAAGGATGCCTAAAAGATTACTGACAAATGTGCAAAGCAATTCGAAGGGGAAAGGATGATCTTCTCAACTAAGATGTTAAAGTAATTGCGAATTCACAGGCAAAAAATAAAATAAATAAATAAAAACCTTGACCTAATCTTTACTTTTTATATAAAAATTAATTCAAAATGGATTATGGACTTAATCATAAAATGTAAAATTATAAATTTTTTAGGAGAAAATATTTGGGATGAAGGGCTAGGCAAAGGGTGCTTAGTATAAAAAAGAAAAATTAATAAATTTGATCTCATCAAAATTAAAATTATTTTCTCTGCCTATGTGAAATCTGGAGTTATATTTTGATTGATAAAAAGCTCTAAAATTGATTTTGGTGATGGTTGTACCACACTGTGCATATTCTAAAAATCACCAGATTGTTGTACACATTAAAATAATGAATTGTGTGCAGATTATATCTCAAGAAAGCTTCTACTAAAAAGAAAAAGCCCATTTGAAGAGAATAAAAAGATAAACTACCTACTGGGAGAAAATATTTTCAAACTACATATTTAACAAAGGACAAATATCAAGAGTATATAAAGAATTTCCAAATTTAAGAGTAACAATAACAAAAATAAGCAAAATACACAAAGAGAATTTTCATTGAAGACTATATCCAGATAAAAATTAGTTGGCATCATTAGCTACCAGAGAAATGTAAATTAAAGCCATAATGAGATATTGCTACATGTCTATCAGAGTATCTAAAATAAAAAGTAGTGACCAAATGCTGCTGAGGATGTGGAGAAACTGGATGACTCATATAATGCTGCTGGTGGAAATATAAAATAGTCTAGTCATTGTGTTTAACAAACAGTTTGGCAGTAGCTTAAAAAACTACACATGCGGGCTGGGCGCAGTGGCTCAAGCCTGTAATCCCAGCACTTTGGGAGGCCGAGGCGGGTGGATCATGAGGTCAAGAGATCGAGACCATCCTGATCAACATGGTGAAACCCCATCTCTACTAAAAATACAAAAAAAAACTAGCTGGGCATGGTGGCACCTGCCTGTAATCCCAGCTACTCAGGAGGCTGAGGCAGGAGAATTGCCTGAGCTCAGGAGGCAGAGGTTGTGGTGAGCCGAGATCGTGCCATTGCACTCCAGCCTGGGTAACAAGAGCGAAACTCCGTCTCAAAAACAACAACAACAACAACAACAACAACAACAACAACAACAACAACAACAAACTACACATGCAATTACCATTCAACTCAATAATTTTACTCCTGGGCATTTATCCCAGAGAAATAGAGACTTACATACACATAAAAATATGTAGCAGCTTCACGCATAATAGCCAAAACCTAGAAACAAGCCAAAGGTGCCTCAACCAGTGAAGGGTACACTCATACTGTGGAAGATCACTTGACGATATAAAGTAGACCAAACTCTTGATGGACAGAACAACTTGAATGACTCTCCGGGAAATTATTATGAGTGGAACAAGCCAATCCCAAGGGGTATACACTTTATGATTCCACTTATATAATATTTTTAAATGACAAAATTCTAGAAATTTTAGGACAGATTAGTGATTGCCAAGGGTTAGGATGGAGGAATGAGAGCATGGTAGGGAGGTGGGTATGGTTATAAAACGTCAATATGAGGGATCCTTGTAGAGGTGGAGCTGTTCAGTATCTTGACTGTCAGTAGATGCACAAAAATATACTTGTAGAAAATATACATATAGAACTAATTACATACACACACACAAGTACAAGTAAAATCAGGAAATCTGAATGAGACCAGTGGATTGTATCATTGTGAATATCCTGATTGTGATATTGTACTATTGTTTTAAAAGATATTATTGTTAAGTGAGACTGGGTGAATGGTACATGAGATCTCTTTGTATTATATCTTACTGTATGTGAATCTACAATTATTTCAATAAAAATTTTATTTCAGAGGTATATGTCTAAACTCATACAATAATAACTTAAACAAAACCTACATGTAAATCTCCAAATTCCTAGTGTGGAGCCAGTGGCGAACTACAACTCTGGCTCAGACAGCCCTTCAGCGCTCCAGTAGGACCAAGAATAGCAATTTCTGAGGAATGGAAATGAGGGAGGGAAAGAGAAAGTGTCCCTGATAAAAACAGCATATAAAATATAATCCCAAGTCTGGGAAATTATAGATGCATGCATAAATAAATGAAAACAAGATAAAGTTAATGAAATACAATTAGCCTATGAAAGGACCTAGTGGGGCTGTCATCTACTAAGGGATTTTCTCCACGTTTTACTTCCCTACATCTGAGCACCCTTAGAACCTACGTCCACTTGTGATTTCCCTGGTGATGCAAAGCTACTGCTCGCTTTCAAAATCTGTTCTTTCCTCCTTCTTTACTAGGTGGGCTCTGGCTGCCTGGCTATTCTTTTCATTAAGTATGACCCAATGAACTCCGTCTGCATTCATCATAGACCGACCAAGCCAGTATTCACTTCTTTCTCTTGAGCTTTCCCTGAAGCTCAAAGGGGAGTGCCACTAACAACCACCCTACACACCCCAGCATAGTTCCTGGGAGCAGATCTAAATCAATAAGTTACTCAAATCCTAACAGGTAGAATTACTGAGAAGTTCTCTTCAGATTTTAAATGGTCAAAATATAATATAAAATTAAACAAAAGAAGCAAGCTCATCCATCTCATGGCAAAGGTGTCTTGAGATTCCCACATAAAAGTGAGAAGAAACCCCACAGTTTTGACCTTCTCAATAACCACTCTCAGAATTGGCAACCTAGGCAGGGTAGACCTTGGTCTCCCAAGTGTTTTGCAAACTGGAGACAACTTGTAGTGGCATTCAGCTTGAAGATACAAAGCCCGTGCAACCTTCAGCCCAAGATCTTTTCCCAGTGCCTGCCTTAAGCCATTTGAAATGAAGACGGAAAATTCCCCAAAGCCACAAATTCTAAAACATCGTCTTCATTTTCCTTTTTCAAATTTCCTCTTAATGTGAACTTAAAAGAGAGTGACAACTTTTGACAGCAATCCTTAAGGGACTCTGGTGGTGCATGCAGTGGACTAAGTGGACTTTTTGTTTCAAAGATGGCTAAAAACGAAAGTCTCCCATAACCCATCCCACAGAAGAAGAGTGTTATTAACACGGCACTGAATGACTGTGTTCACAGAACCTTAACGAGCAGAAAGCTCAATTTAATATATAACTAGAAAGTCATTTCTCCCCTTAGACACTTTTACAAAAGAAGGGAAACTGACTAAATAATAAGGTAACTGATGTTAATAATTTATATAAAACAACTTCCAGCATTGCTTCTAGAATCAATCAGCTTAGCATCTCTACAAGGTATTCTTTCTTCTGCTGCAGTGTTAGCTGGCATCGATAGTGTTTACGAGTCTTTGAAGACTTACACAGGTCTTCCCAATCATCAAAGGAATACTTGTGCCCATGTGAGTTCTAATACTTTCCATCATCTTCTGTGTTTTTAAACAATGGGGATGTATGGTGGTGTAGGCAGGACTGTAAGCCAAACAGAAGGTGTAACCTCCCTGATCCTTCATTAGCTAATATTTTTAGATAAACAAGAGTCTACTGTACAATGAGCTTCAAGTGAACTCGCTCACCCAGTACAAAAGTGCCCCTGAGTGGCAAACGGCACCACATCTATTTTTTCACCTCAGTGGCCACAAATTCTACTTAGGTGAGAGTTGGCTTCTTTTATAAATCAACTGTGCATTTTTTCATTGACAAAACCTGAACTTTTATTAAACATTCCTTTAGAAAGCAGGCCCAGGACAGTTAATAAAACTGTGAGCTTGATGGAGTCTACATCTTGACTACAAATTTCTCTTGAGGCAGAAGTAATGCCATTGTAGATGTAGGACCCTCATGCCTTGGCCTTAGGAAGCCAGAAAGCCTCCTAAGGAGTGGCTGGAAACAAGACTGTCTGTAGATGGTACCTCAGTGCCATTCTATGGGCACAGCCATGGGTCTCGCTGGATTCCTATAACCTGTTCATGCACAGGTGGGGAGCACCTTGATGATACCCAGTTCCTCAAACTTGAATACCTTGAATCTTACCATCGAGAATCTATTTTGATATGCATCCCATATTAGCAAGTCTCTCATTTCACCAGTAAAACTATTTCTGACATTCTCTGTGCTAATTTTCAAAGCCTCAAGTGATGATTAAGATCTGAAGAGCTACAGTCTTTCTAATATAATACCAGCTGACCACCCCTGGAGGGTGAATTTTCTTTTCTTTTTAACTGTTTTATTCAAGTAGACTTGACACATGAAAAGCTGCACATATTTTATGTGTACAACTTGATGTGTTTAAAGAGAAGTATATACCCATGATACCATCAAACCATCATCACTATAAATGGCATAAACTCATCCATCACATCAAAAAGTTTCATTCCACTCCCATCCCAACCCCCATCCATATATTGTGGTAACAGCACATAATATCAGATCTGCTCTTTTATAAAATGTTTAATAATATAATACAGTATTATTAATAATAGGCCCTATATTGTATAGTAGATTTCCAGATCTTATTTATTTTGCATAATTGAAACTTTGCACTCCTTGACTAACACCTCCCCATTTCTTCCTCCCCCTATCCCCTGGTAATCACCATACTACTCTCTGCTTCTATGAATTATTTTAGATGCCACACATAAACAAGATCATATGGCATTTATCTTCCTGTGGCTGCCTTATTTTACTTGACCTAATGTTCTTCAGAGCCAACCATATTGTCACAAATGGTAATGTTTTCCTTTCCTCATTTTTAAGGCCGATTGGTGTTAAAATAAATTTATAGGAGGCATTGGTTTGGGCTGAGCTTCTGCACTAGGCCTAAGAAACCAAGTCAAAATGGAGTCACTTATGCTAAGTCCCATGCCACTGAGACAAAACTCAGTTGTTACCTGATTTTCCATCAAATCAGGAAAGAAAGCAATGAAAGCCAAACCCCTAAACAAGCCAATTTTAGCTAGTACAATAAGAAGCCTCTTCTGCTTTAACCTGTACAAGGAAATTAACTTTCAAGTTCATCTTGTATATTCTAGGCCCCAACCCTGGAATCAATCACCTCTCCAACAAACCCTGGTTCTTTTTGTTGGAAAATGGAATTAGAAACCAAAATATGGATGTTAGATGTCTTCATTGTTACTTGAGTGTCATTACTTCTAGGCCCTCTCAGCAGAGAAAGGTAGGAAATAGATGTCTGCATGCATAGGTGTACACACATCTACATCAATATCTATCTATCTATCTATCTATCTATCTATCTATCTATCTATCTATCTATCATCTATCTATCTCTTAAGATACAAATTCATGCTCATACCTCTGATTCCAGTCCAATATTACAGAGCTTATTTTAGCTTTCCTCTTTTCTTTGTAACTCCTTTCTCTGCTATTTAGAAACCTGATTCTCATTATCTTCAATATATTTACTTATTTTCTTGGTTTGCTAATACATGTAGTTTCAGAATTGCCAATGAATATCTCTGTCAAAAATAAATTTAGTAACTAGAGTACAGTATTTATGTACCTTTCTTTTTTGTCTTTAGCCTAACAACATAATCAAGACTTTTCTAAAGTTAGTTCCATTAGTTCTTTTCTTCCCCCTCTGCTTCACTGTAATTATGTTACTTATTTATAATACAATTAGGTTAATTTGCTACTGTTGTATTCCATTTTGACTGCCCAATATCATGATTGATTTCATATATGTACCTTTCTGAAAATGTGAATCAGTATGGTTATAAAAGTCAGAACTACACACAAAGGCATACGCACAGTTATGAATAAGTGAGAGGAACCACTGGGTCATAGAGTCAAAGCTGTGGACAGTGTAAGAGAAAAAATTTGGTGTCAAATCTTAAGCAAACAGAACAAAGCTAGAGACATCATGCTACCTGACTTCAAACTATTCTATAAGGCTGCAGTAACTAAAACAGCATGGCACTAATACAAAAACAGGCACATAGACCAATGGGACAGAATAGAGGACTCAGAAATAAGGCAGCACATCTACAACCACCTGATCTTTGATAAACATGACAAAAACAAGCAATGGGGAGAGGATTCCATATTTAACAAATGGTGCTGGGAGAACTGGCTAGCCACATGTGGAAAACAGAGACTGAACCCCTTTCTTACACCTTTACAAAAATTAATTCAACATGGATTAAAGGCTTAAATGTAAAACCCCAAATGATAAAAACCCTAGAAGAAAATCTAGAAAATATCATTTAGGACATAGGCATGGGCAAAGATTTGATGACAAAAATGTCAAAAGCAATTGCAACAAAAGCAAAAATTAACAAGTGGGATCAATTAAACTAAAGAGCTTCTGCACAGCAAAAGAAACTATCATGAGAGTGAACAGACAACCTGCAGAATGGGAGAAAATTTTTCTCCATCTACCCAACTGACAAAGGTCTAATATCCAGAGTCCACAAGGAGCCTAAACAAATTTACAAGAAAAAAAAACCTTATTAAAATGTGGGCAAATAACATGTGGTTTTTGTCATTCATTTTGTTTATGTGATAGATTATGTTCATTGAGGTGTGCATGTTGAACCAGTCTTACATCCTAGGGATGAAGCCAACTTGATCATGGTGGATAAAGTTTTTAATGTGCTGCTGGATTTGGTTTGCTAGTATTTAATTGAAGATTTTTGCATCCATGTTCTTCAGGAATATTGGCCTAAAATTTTCATTTCTTGTTTTGTCTCTGGCAGGTTTTGTATCAGAATAATTCTGGCCTTAAAAAAAATAAGTTAGGGAGGAGTCCCTCTTTTTCTATTGTTTGGAATAGTTTCAGAAGAAATGGTACCAGCTCCTCTTTGTACATCTGGTAGAATTCAGTTGTGAATCCAACTGGTCCTGGGTTTTTTTTGCTGTTGTTGTTGGTAGGCTATTAATTACTCCCTAAATTTCAGAACTTGTTACTAGTCTATTTAGGGACTTGACTTTTTTGTGGTTTAGCCTTGGGAGGGTGTATGTGTACAGGAATTTATCAACTTCTTCTAGATTTTCTAGTTTATTTGTGTAGAGGTATAGTATTCTCTGATGGTAGTTTGTATTTCTGTCAGATCAATGGTGATATCCCCTTTATCAATTTTCATTTTGTCTATTTAATTTTTTTTCTTTTTCTTCTTTATTAGTCTGGCTAGCAATCTATCTATTTTGATCATCTTTTAAAATAAATCAGTTCCTGGATTCATTGATTTTTTTGAAGGGTTTTTTTGTGTCTCCATCTTCTTCAGTTCTGCTCTGATCTTAGTTATTTCTTGCCTTCTGCTAGTCTTGAATTTGTTTGCTCTTGCTTCTCAAATTCTTTTGATTGTGATCTTAGGGTGTTGATTTTAGATCTTGCCAGCTTTCTCGTGTGAGCATCTAGTGCTATAAATTTCCCTCTAACCACTGCTTTAGCTGTGTCCCAGAGATTCTGGTACATTGTGTCTTTGTTCTCACTGGTTTCAAAGAACATCTTTATTTCTGCCTTAATTTCATTATTTACCCAATAGTCATTCAGGAGACGTTTGTTTAGTTTCCATGTAGTTCTGCAGTTTTGAGAGAGTTTCTTAATCCTGAGTTCTAATTTATTGCCCTGTGGTCTGAGAGACTGTTTGTTATGATTTCCATTCTTTTGCATTTTCTAAGAAGTATTTTGCTTCCAATTATGTGGTCAATTTTAGAATAAGTGCTATGTGGTGCTGAGAAGAACATATGTTCTGTTGATTTGGGTTAGAGAGTTCTGTAGATGTCTATTAGGTCTGCTTGGTCCAGAGCTGAGTTTAAGTCCTGAATATGCTTGTTAATTTTATGTCTGGTTGATTTGTCTAATATAGACACTGGGGTGTTAAAGTCTCCCTTTATTATTGTGTGGTAGTCTAAGTCTCCTTGTAGGTCTCTAAGAACTTGCGTTATGTATCTGGGTGCTCCTGTATTGGGTGCATATATATTTAGGAAAGTTAGTTCTTCTTGTTGCATTAATCATTTTACCATTATGTAATGCCTTTGTTTGTCTTTTTTGATCTTTGTTAGTTCAAAGTCTGTTTCATTAGAGATTAGGACTGCAACCCTTGCTTCATTTTTTATTTTTTATTTTGCTTTCTATTTGTTTGGTAAATATTCCTCCATCCCTTTATTTCAAGCCTACGTGTGTCTTTGCATGTGAGATGGGTCTCTTGAATACAGCATACTAATGGGTCTTGACTCTTTATTCAATTTACCAGTCTGTGTCTTTTAACTGAGACATTTACCCTGTGTACATTTAAGGTTAATATTGTTATGCATGAATTTGATTCTGTCATTATGATGCTAGCTGGTTTATCTCAATAGATGCAGAAAAAACCTTCAAGAGAATTCAACACCCCATTCATGCTAAAAACATTAAATAAACTAGATATTTATGAAACGTATCTTAAAATAGTAAGAGCTATTTATGACAAATCCACTGTCAATATCATACTGAATGGGCAAAAACTGGAAGCATTCCCTTTAAAAACAAGACAAGGAAGCCCTGTCTCACCACTCTTATTCAACATAGTATTGGAAGTTCTGACCAGGGCAATCAGGCAAGAGAAAGAAATAAAGTGTATTCAAATAGGAAGAGAGGAAGTCAAATTGTCTCTGTTTGCAGATGACACGATTGTATATTTAGAAAATCCCATCATCTCAGCCCCAAAATTCCTTAAGCTGATAAGCAACTTCGGCAAAGTCTCAGGATACAAAAGCAATGTGAGAAAATCACAAGCATTCCTATATACCAATAATAGAGAACCAAATCATAGGTGAACTGCCACTCTTGGTTTCTTCAAAGAGTATAAAATACTTAGGAACACAACTTACAAGGGACGTGAAGGACCTCTTCAAGGAGAACTACAAACCAAGGCTCAAGGAAAAAAGAGAGGACATAAACAAATGGAAAAACATTTCATGCTCATTGATAGAAAGAATCAGTATCATGAAAATGGCCATACTACCCAAAGTAATTTGCAGATTTAATGCTATTCCCATCAAGCTACTACTGACTTTCCTCACAAAATTAAGAAAAACTACTTTAAAATTCATATAGAACCAAAAAAGAGCCCATATAGCCAAGACAATTCTAAGAAAAAAGAACAAAGCTGGAGGCATCATGCTACCTGACTTCAAAGTATACTACAAGGCCATAATACCCAAAACAGCATGGTAATGGTACCAAAACAGATATATAGACCAATGGAACAGAACAGAGCCCTCAGAAATAACATCACACTCCTACAACCATCTGATCTTTGACAAATCTCCCAAAAACAAGCAATGGGGAAAGGATTTCCTATTTAATAAATGATGTTGGGAAAACTGGCTAGCCATATGCAGAAAACTAAAACTGGACCCTTTCCTTATAACTTATACAAAAATTAACTCAAAATGGATTAAAGACTTAAACATAAGACCTCATACCATAAAAACCCTAGAAGAAAACATAGGTAATATCATTCAGGACATAGGCATGGGCAAAGACTTTATGACTAAAACACCAAAAGCAATGGCAACAAAAGGCAAAATTGACAAATGGGATCTAATTAAACTAAAGAGCTTCTGCACAGCAAGAAACACTATCATCAGAGTGAACAGGCAACCTACAGAATGGGAGAAAAAATTTGCAATCTATTTATCTAGCAAAGGGCTAATATCCAGAACCTATAAGGAACTAAAACAAATGTACAAGATAAAAACAAACAACCCCATCAAAAAATGGGCAGAGCATATAAACAGACACTTCTAAAAAGAAGACATTCATGTGGCCAAAAAACATATGAAAAAAAGCTCATCATCACTGGTCATTAGAGAAATGCAAATCAAAACCACAAATGAGATACAATCTCACACCAGTCAGAATGGTAATCATTAAAGAGTCAGGAAACAACAGATGCTGAAGAGGATGTGGAGAAATAGGAATGCTTTTACACTGTTGGTGAGAGTGTAAATTAGTTCAAAATTGTAGAAGACAGTGTGGTGATTTCTCAAGGATCTAGAACCTGAGATACCATTTGACCCAGTAATCCCATTACTGGGTACATACCCAAAAGATTTTAAGTTATTCTAGTATAAAGACACATGCCCACATATGTTTATTACAGCACTGTTCACAATAGCAAGGACTTGGAACCAACTCAAATGCCCATCAATGATAGACTGGATAAAGGAAATGTGGTGGATATACACCATGGACTACTGTGCAACCATAAAAAAGGATGAGTTCATGTCCTTTGCAGAGACACGGATGAAGCTGGAAATCATCATTCTTAGGAAACTAACACAGGAACAGAAAACCAAACACTGCAAATTCTCACTTATAAGTGGGAGTTGAATGGTGAGAATATATAGACACAGGGAGGGGAACATCACACATTAGGGCCTGTCAGGGGGTTGGGGGGCAAAGGGAGGGACAGCATTAGGAGAAATACCTAATGTAGATGATGGGTTGATGGTCACAGTAAACAACCATGGCACATGTATACCTATGTAACAAACTGCACATTCTGCACATGTATCCCAGAACTTAAACAAACAAAAAAAGAATAATATGGTTCACCATATTAAAAAAAAATGTGGGCAAAGAACATGAACAGATACTTCTCAAAAGAAGACATTAATGCAGCCAACAAACATGAAAAAATGCTAAACGTCACTGATCATTAGAGAAATGCAAATCAAAACCACAATGAGATACTATATCATGCCAGTCAAAATGGTGATTATTACAAAATCATGAAACAACAGATGCTGGTGAGGTTGTGGAGAAATAGGAACACTTTTACACTGTTGGTGGGAATGTTACTTAGTTCAACCATTGTGGAAGACAGTGAAGTGATTCCTCAAAGCCCTAGAACCAGAAGTACCATTTGATCCAGCAATCTCATTACTGGGTATGTACGCAAGGGAATATAAATCACTCTTATAAAGATACATGCACACATACGTTTATTGCAGCACTATTCACAATAGCAAAGATATGAAATCAACCCAAATGCCCATCAATAATAGACTGGATAAAGAATAGGTGGTACATATACACCATGGAACATTATACAGCCATAAAAAAATGAGATAATGTCTTTTGCAGGGACTTGGATGGAGCTGAAAGCCATTATCCTCAGCAAACTAAACACTACGTAAGGAACAGAAACAGAACACTGCATGCTCTCACTTATAAGTGGGAGCTGAACAATGGGAACACATGGACACTGGGAGAGGAGCAAACACAGAGGGACCTATTACTGGGAGGCATGCGGCGGTTTGGAGAGCATCAAGATAAATAGCCAATGTATGCTGGGCTTAATATCTAGGTGATGAGTTGATAGGTGCAGCAAACCACTATGGCACATGTGTACCTATGTAAGAAACATGCACATGTATTTCAGAATTTAAAATAAAATAGAAAAAAATTGAAGTCAAAAGTAAATCAATCTACCATGAAAATAACACAAAATTAAAACAAATATTGTCTGAAACATGTAGTAGAGTAAGCAATCCATGCAAACCGAGTGTACCAGATCAAATTCCAACTATTCATTAATGGTAGTCATTTAACCTCTTCGAAGCCAATTCCTTATCTTCAAAATAGGTTTAAAATTTTGTGTCTTTGTCTCTTCCCAGGACTGTTAAGGTGACCTTAAGATATACTATGTATGATTATTCCATAAAAGTATTATGTATATGGGAGGACTTAGCAACTTATATTATTTCAGAACTATTTTTAGAGTTCTATATTTAGAAAAAAAATTCCTGAAGGCTCAAGCAGCTCATTAGTGTTTTCCAAAGCACTAATCAGATAAAGTTTCTGCTTGTTCACTCGGGTCTATACTACAACCATTGCGTATAAGAGATCCTGAGAATCTGCATGCAAAAATGATCCTGAATCCAGTTTCTCCCACTGGAGCATGGTATCAAGGAGGACAAGGTTATAGGCTGGAACCCATCACAATGCATTTTAGAGGCCCACCACATCTCCCTTTTTTGATCCCAATTGTCAAGTCTTCTTGTCATTCTTTCCCTTTGAAACAAATATTTATTATGCCTCTGCTATGACCTAGTCATTGTACTAGAAAATGAGACGATATCAGTGAGCAATAATGACATGGCTCCTGGCCTCATGGAGCTTAGAATTTGATGGTGAAGACCCACAACAAACAAGTAAGACAAACTTCTCAAAAGTTAGAGGTTGTCCGATGCACTATGCAAGACATGAACAGGCTGCTTAGATAAAAAACCGTGTAGGAAAGAATGCATTTTAGATAGCATGATCAGGAAGCATCACTTTGAAGGTGTGCCATTTAAACTGAAACCTTGATGACAAAAAGCCTATGTGCAGACACACAGAGATAATATTTCAAACACAGAAAAGAGCAAGTATGGAATGTCTATAGCAGGTAATGAGTTCTAAAATTTTTCAGAAAGAGGATTGGTTATGAATGTGGGGCAAGTGGCCTAAGAGACTCCCCTGCACAGACAGGCAGGGCCAGATGATGTACTATCTTGAGAGATGGCAAAAATAAGAATGGAAATGATGTGGTCATTTCTTCCTCTTCCCTTTTGCACTGAAGATTGCAGGAACAACTTTCAGCACCACCATTTTCAAATACCATGTCCTACTGCTGGACCAACTTTATCACCAGCTCAGGACCTAGACAATGCCTTTTATACAGAAATCACAATACGGAGAGTGACTGACTAACCCCACTCAACTTACTCCCAGAACCCTGAACCTCCTCTCCTCTTCCAGCCACATCTCAACATCCCCATCCAAATTAACATGGTGCTTTCCAAGGCTCTGTTACTGATTTCTCTCAGGGGTGTCAACCCTTGGTGACCTGGCCCAGTTGCTAGATATCATACAATTTTTACAGCTGACTGGCTGTTTTTACTTCCTTTTCAATTATTATTTTGAAATACATAAGACATATTTTGGAACCACAAGTGGCTCAGGAAATTCTAAATTAAATCCCTTGCAGGGCTGCAGCTGGCCCAGTCAGGTCTCACACCCCAGGGGCTACACAGCACAAACATATTTTGGTGTCCTTCCAAACTCACTGCATGCTTCAGGCACCACTCCCTACTGTTACTCTCTTAAAGAACAGAATTGTGTAAACAAACATGCAATAACATCCTTCCAAAGAAGACATATATACAATCAATGTTAATAAATGAGTATGATCATTGCCTCTCTCATCACTCTTCTAATGTTCTCTCTGAAAATGTCTAGAGTTAGGATTTTCAAATTTATTTTCTTTCAAACTCAGAAGTACAATTACTACTTAAACAGAGAATATAATGGATCCTGGAGAGGAGCGACCCTAAGGACATGTGCAGAAAGCAGATCATTAATCATTTAATATTAGTTGTACTTGGAATCTTTAAATATCTGCTCAGCCTCTTACACTTGAGTTTGTAATTTTAAAAGAGTAGCATTTCCATATCTTCTGAGGATGCTGTAGGTTACCAGTGAAGGCAGAATCGAATGATGTTTGGGCACAGAGTTTCAAAGCCAAATTAGTATTATCTCTTAATAATTCCTAAGTGACTTTGTATAACTTACTTGACCTTGATAAGCCTCAGTTTCCTCATCTGGAAAATGGAGACATATTGGAATGTATCTAATAAAATTCTGATGATTAAATGAGTTGATGCATAAATCACATATAACAATAGCAGGCACACTGTAAATACTTACTAAATGTTAAATATTATGATTAATAATTGATCTAACAAATAAAATCTGGCTGGAAAACATAAAAAAGCCTCACTGTCAATTAATAAGGCAGCATCAGGACTTTGAATGATGGCAGCAGGTCTCAACACATTCCGCAGGGGTGGATACATTTGCGATACTAAGCCACAGAGATTCAGTTGAGGGTGCTGAGTGAAGCAGTTACTCTAGGTTTTAGGAGTGACAGAATTGGGGAAAAGAGTTGGCGAAGTTTGACAAGGTAAAGGATAGAGATGAGGCCAAGTGTAAGATCACTGATGTAGGTGAGAAGCTGCGATGATGTACATAATAAACCGGCAAAGATGAGTTAGTTTGGCCTCTCCACCCAGTCTTCACACCACTTCAGCCTCTTGAGTCGTTCTTGTATAAAGAGGTGAACTGGTTGAGATGGGTTAGTACCATGCTGTCCTCCTGGACACTGGGACTTTGCTTTCCTTGATTCAACATCTGGCTTTGGGGCTGCAATGTTGCCTATAAAAAAATCAACGGGGTCATGGCCTAGATCCAGCAGCAATCATCTAGTGGCAGAATATGAAATTTTGCTAGACTCTGTGTAGCTTGGCCAAATTTTAAAATAAATTTAGGATACATTAGGGATTTGCATCTCGATTTTTAAACACATACTGGTCAAATACTCCAGACTCCACACTGGAGAGGTAATTATGGAAGGCTGGTAATCTGAGGCCTTAAGACTCTGAATGGATGTTTCCAAAAAAAAGGATGTTTTCCAATCAGTTCTTAGAGTTTGGTTCATAATGTGAAATGCCACAAAGGGAACAATCAGTACGATCAAAAGGGCCAATCAGGGAGCTATACTTATACTCCTCAGCACACATTGTTTTATCAAGATTTATTGTATGTAGATATGCCCAGTCAGCAATAGCAGGAGTGCTATTAGCTCACTGCTGAGGAAATCAAGTTCTAGGGAGCAAAAACAGAATCAAGTAAACAGAAACCACTGACATACAAAGTAGTGTCCTCATTAGTTCACGGAAGTTTTAACAAGAGCTTTTTAAAATACATATTTAAAAGCTAGAACAATTTGTTATTGCTGATTTTAAAGCATTTTTAACCCTCAAAATCGAAAGATATCACAAACAGAAATTTGGAAATGGACCCCAGTGTCGGCGCTTGATTTACATATAGCCTGTCTTATTTCACAAAACAATTAATGTGGCTTCCAAATATAGACAGGAGGACCAGATAAGTTAAATTAGGAGACAACAAGAAAAAAAAAAAGAAAATTGAGGAGGAGAAGATAAAATAAACTCAAAATAATTAAACTACTGAAAAAATGAGTCACCATATTCTGTTGATTCACTTGTTTGGTTAGTCCACAAAGTTGGTTCTACTTGCCACTGCTCAGGTCAGACTGATTATATGATAAGAACCTACTGTCAATAGAAATAAGTCTATTTTGGGGACATAAAAAGAACCAGTGAGAGCTAGTTGTTCTGGTCATTATCACTCAGAGTAAGAGTCTTAAAGATCTCGTTTCTGATATCAACCTCTTTGCACAGATGAGAGCTATAATAGTCTTGGTTGGACACCTGTCCTCCAGGGAGAACCTGAAATCCTGATGTGGGCTTGTGATACTAGTGGTTTTTATCTGAAAGTCTGGACGATATTTGAAAGTCTGGACGATTCAACAGTTAGAGTCTTTCAGGAGTTGGTGTTTCTTTTAGAGAGTTTTACAAATTGGGGAACCATAGATAGGAGATAAAATAATAGCCTACAGCTCTCTATATGTTACAGCTGAAGAATGGGATAAGCCCCTTTAAACAAATTCAGGATGAATCAATGGGATATTATCTCACCCCAGTTAGGATGGCTATTATCAAAAAGACAAAAAAAAAAATTGCTGGCAAGGATGAGGAGAAAAAGGAACTCTCATATGCTGTTGGTAGCAATGTAAAGTAGCAAAGCCATTATGGAAAACAGAATAAAGGTTTCTCATAAAACTAAAAACAGAACTATCCTGTGATACAGCAACCCCACTACTGTGTTTTTATCTAAAGAAAAGGCAATCAGTATATCAAAGAGATACCTGTACCCCCTGTTTATTTCAGCATTATTCATAAGAGCCAAGATACGGAATCAACCTATGTCCATCAACAGATGAATAGATAAAGAAAATGTGAGATATATACACGACAGAATACTATGCAGCCATAAAAATAATGGATCCTGTCATTTGAAGCAACATGGATGGAACCGGAGGTCATTATGTTAAGTGAAATAATCCAGGCACAGAAAGACAAAAATGAGATGTTCTCACTCATGTATGTGGAAGCTAAAAAAGCTGATATCATGGAGGTAAAGAATAGAATAGTTAACAGAGGGTGAAGGGGGTAGAGGGAAGACAGGGTATAAAGTGAAGTTGGTTAATGAGTACAGACATACAGTTACATAGAAGGGTTAAGTTCTAGGGTTCGATAGCACAGTAGGTGACTACACTTAAAATAATTTATTATATATTTCAAAATAGCTAAATGAAAAGTTTTGAAATGTTCTCAACATAAAGAAATGATAAAAGTTTGAGATATTTGATATCCTGAATACCCTGATTTGATCATTGTACATTGTATGCATGTATCAAAATATCACATGTACCCCAAAAATATGTACAATTATTGTGTAACAATAAATAAATTTAGGATGAGTGATAATCCATTTTCAGGGCCTGTTGACATGAAAAGGCTTTTTTTTTCTTTTTAATCTAGGCAAGAATGTCATAATTGAGTTAAATTTTATTTCATGCAACAGGACAAACCCATAATTATGGAACAAGGGTTGAGCTTCATATGTGGAAATACTGTTTACAAAACCATACTGGGAAGTCAGTATGTGTCTATTCTCTGGCTTATAGGCAGTAAAGAGAAAGTCTGAGGACTTCTTAACAGTCTCCAAACTTTAGCAAGTTTGAGGGGACCCTAAGAAGAGAATTCATATGCAATTGTGGGCATTGTTGGTGAACTCAAGATGGAAATAATTTTTTTTTCTAAACAAACTCTAAAAGTTTGCTTCTCTAGCGCTAGAAAAAATAAGCATATATGAGTGATTTAAAAAATAAGTTAAAAAAAAATCTTTGGTTAGGGGAATCTCTGGAATGATAAAGGTTATTGAGATGCAATTCCAGGTTCTTTACAAACTTTTCAGGCCAAGCTAATTGTCCGGCTTTTGTCGTTGTTGGGGCTTCTCATGGCTGTAGATTTGCTGACTCTATAAGAGGGTAGTAGGTGTTCTGCATGCTTCTCCTCTGTAAATGAATCCAGGAAAAAACACAAAACACAATGAAACTGCCTTTTTGTGATAAAGAATAATCCTAGGAGACTATATCATCACACAAAGAACTGTTTTTAAAAATTAACCAAAACTTGGGAGAAAGGCAAAAAGATGACTGTGTAACTTTTGTTGTCAGGCCAGAGAGTTGTCTAAGAACTCCGCCCAAGTCTCTCCTGACTCTCTGGAGAGCGGGGGGCTATAACTTTGTTTGACTCACAGTTTACTCTTGGTAAGAGCCCAGGCATTTTGCAGCTCTGTAAACATAAATGTTAACTTTTAGAAACATGATAAACTACAAATAATTTTTGTCCAGTAGATAAGATGCTACGATCTGAATTTCTGCGTCCTCACAAAACTCATTTGTTGAAACTGAATCCCTAGTGCAGAGGTGTTGGAAGGCGACTAGGTCAGGAATGTGGGACCCTCATAAATGGGATTAGTGCTCTTATAAAAGAGGCCAGAGAGAGTTTATTTGTGCCTTCCACCACGTGGAGACACAGAGAGAAGGTACCATCTTTTTTTTGAGACAGAATTTCACTCTTGTTGCCCAGTCTGAAGTGCAATGGTGCCATCTTGGCTCACTGCAACCTCTGCCTCTTGGGTTCAAGCAATTCTTCTGCCTCAGTCTCCTAAGTAGCTGGGACTACTGGCATGCACCACCATGCCCAGCTAATTTTTTGTATTTAGTAGAGACGGGGCTTCACCATATTGGCCATACTGGTCTTGAACTCCTGACCTCAGGTGATCCACCTGCCTCGGCCTCCCAAAGTGTTGGGATTACAGGTATGAGCCACTGTGCCCAGCCGAGAAGATACCATCTTTAAGCAGAGACCCAGCCCTCACCAGACATGGAATCTTCACCATTATCTTGGACTTCTTGGTCTCCAGAACCGTTAGAAATAAATTTCTGTTATTTGTAAATTAACCAATCTAAGGTTGTTTTCTCACAGTAACCCAAATGGACTAAAGACACAACATAACCCCAAATCTTATGGTTTTATTGTCTTGTAGAAAATCAACCATTTGAGTATCTAGCTAATTCAGTAATCTTATTCCAGTTTCTTTATCAGAGGGCTTATTTTGTTTTTTTCCCTCACTCGTTATATACACATTAGTTTCCCCTGTCTGCCTATGAATCAGCCTTGTCATCCTGCTGGTTCTCTCACTATTGAGGTAATGAAAACCTGACACATATTCAATATGATTTTTATCAGAATTGTGTTTTCTTATTTATTGAAAATTAAATTTCAACATGACCAAAGGAACATAGTTCAGCCACCAACAAAATACATTTTTAAAAAACTTAAGTCGTTTTCTTGCAAGGATGAATCCTCATGATAAAGATCATTTTCTTAAACTCTAAAGATTCTTCCAAAATCCCCTGAAAAGCCTCTTTCCCAGTCCAAGTCCAAAGGCTTTAGATTCTTCTCCACTTTCACTTTTCTCCTAATTCTACAGTATAAAATAAAGAATGAGAGAGCTTGTCTAATAGGACTAAATCCTACTCAGAGGACAGTGGGAGGGGCATTGAACTTGCCAAAGCAGAATCCTTATGTTATTGGTTTGGGAAGGGGAAAAACTAGTAACAGTCATACAATAATAACTCGATCCTATCCTATAGAATTATGACTCTATGAGTTTGGAAGCTGAAAAATTGGTGTGAGTAGAGACTGAGAAAGAAATGGCTTTTTAAAAATTTTAGTTCTTTTTGTGCTTGTCACAAGAGAGAGGTGTGGGACTGGGCCTGTCCCATGTCCCACACTTCTCTCTTGTGACAAGCACAGGGCTGTCCCATGTCCTGGCATCATGAGGAATTGCATGGCTTATCTTTCTTTGCTGAACCTCTCCTTGCTGAAGTCTTCCAAGGTGGGCCATAAGAAGAAAGAAAGAGGCCTTTTTTATGCTATTCACTGTGTCCATCAGTAGGTGAAAGACTGAGGCTTCTGTGGGTAATATTATGAAATAGATAAGACAAATTTTGCACCCATTCCTTGCCACTTTCTTTCAGCACCATGTGGCCTATTTTGCCAGGCAGAAAAGCTTTGTAAGCAAACGTCCTTCAAAGTAAACCACCTCTCTCTGCATCCAGATTTCATCTGGTCTTCTAAGGGAAACTCAGAGTAGACTTTCCAGCCTCTTTTTCAATGGAGTAGTTAAGTGAAAAGTATTCCAGAAGAAATAAACAAATAATGATGGCCCTGTGCTAGATCCTATCAGAAGTACTTTCATATATTAATTCATTAATCCACATAAAAACCCTGTGAGGTAAGTACTACTACTACCCTCATTTTACAGATGAGAGAAGTTAGTTTCTTTCTCTTTTAAATACTCTGCTTCTCCAACAACCACCCTGCATCAAGTAAAAGGCCTTGATCACTGTGAATAATTTAGTGACCTTAATCTTAATATCTTTATCATTTCTACATGCCTTCCTCAACTTACACAACTGTGTCTTCCAGAAGTTATTGTGCAATTAAAATTGTGATAAGCCCAAACCCATAAATGATGAACCATAACCGATTAATATATTTTTCTATGTATTTCTGCCTACATTGGACTAAAGTAAAACAAATTGATGTGAAGAATTTGCAATAGTAAAAAAAGAAAATGACATTGGAAGTGGAAGTATTTTGCCATAGCTGTGACCCATGCTACTCCCTGATTTCCCATATTTATCTCCACAACAAACTTCTGTATATTCTGTGTGTACCCATTTGTGAGGCAAAAGCTTTACACAACCCTAACATTTTAAAATGTGCTTCTCATGTAACAGGTTGAATTTGCCTAGGTTAAATACTCTGCTATCTGAGCTTCAGCTATAATAACATTGGTAAATAATATTTAAAAGTACAATACAGGCTAACATGGACCGCAGAATCACAGATTGTAATAAATAGGGCACCAAAGATCATCTATCTCCATATGTATGATTATATTCAATTTTATATGAGAACATATTAAGCAAATGTCCTTTGTCCAGATCACATGGCTTCTGAGAATGAATTTAGAAAATTGCTGTAAAGCAGGGGTCCCCAACCTGCAGGCCATGGACCAGAACGATCTGTGGTCTGCTAAGAAACAGGCCACACAGCAGGAGGCAAAGTGGCAGGTGAAAAAGCATTACCATCTGAGCTCCACATCCTATCAGATCAGCAGGAGCATTAGATTCTCATAGAAGTGTGAACCCTCTTCTGAACTGCATACACGAGGGATCTAGGCTGTGTGCTCTTTATGAGAATCTAATGCCTGATGATCTGAGGTGGAACAGTTTCACCCCAAAACTATCCCACCTATTTAAGTGGGAAGATAGATGCTAAACCCTCATACACACTGGGTTGGGTGAAAAGTGATACAACTGTTTTTGGACCTCAGTTTGGCAATGTCTGTAAAATGATTACATGTACTTACCCTTTGACCTAGCAATTCCATTTCTAGAGATTTAGCTAAGAAATAACTATATACATGATTAACCAGATCTCCTGATCAGAGAGCAATGAGATGTGGCTCAGCTGTCTAATGAATGTCTATTGAGTAAATGATTTCACAGCTCCATCTGCATCTAAAAATCTTAAGGGGGCTCATCCTGCCAAGTGGCGTTTAAACCCCCATAAGCTTAATGTTTTATTCATAGGACAAAAATTCCTCAACTCTTAGCCACTGACTTTTGTCATTTTGACTTGCTGGAACTTAAGTTTATTTATGAGCTTTAAGGGAGCATTGAATCCAGCAATCTTATTACTTCTCTTAAAAGTGAAGTTACTATAACAGTTGGATGCTATATACTTTTTAAAGGTCTTTTTGTCCATAGCCTAATACAAAGAAAAAATTGTTTTAAAAATTATTGAAAGATGGAAACCAAAGGGAAATACTTGGTGGGGGTTTTTAGGGGAGGGATTCAAAGCACTCATGTGTGTCTACTTTAAATACCTAAATGTTATTTGTTGGCCGATTTGTATGGTGACCTTATCCATCTGTATCCACAGTCTCAAATCCAGTATCTTTATTACAGACATTTGTCAAACATTCCACAAAAAATATGCTCCTTATAAAAACGTCCAAACAGACATCCATGATTGAAGCTACCCAGAGAATCCAGACCAATTCTCATTCCACTGGACAATGGGGTTAAGAGAAATTTATTGGTAAGAATAAAAGAAATTTTTGGCAGCAACATATTAAGTTTTTTGAATAAAATTTTCATAGCTTCCATTCACCTCCTTAACACAAACACACACACACACACACACACACACACACACACACACGATTGCCAATTTCAAAAAGTGGTTTTATTTTCCAACTCCATTAAGTATTTTTTTCTGGATTCAGGAATGAGCATTCCAAGTTCATTCCAAGTTCAACCATAAATAGGTCATGGAGATACAATTATTTGATGGTAACCATCAACAATAAATGCTGAATAGAAAAACCAGAACCAAGAATTTCATCTGTGTTTATATCAATAAAGATTTGCTGGCTCAAGGAAGAAGGATGAGATAAATCTTGTCAGTCAGACAGAGAGCAGCTGAGGTGAGAAGCAACAGTATTGTCTCTGCTTTGAAGATAATATTGTCACCTATTTAAGTGGGATCACACATTTCCTGTTATGTGTGCTTCTTCCACGTGTGATTTGCCATCATGGTCCTAGAATCAAGGGAGGCAAAATTGAATGGAGACCAACTGGAATCTTTATACACTTCTGGTGAGAGGGTAAATTGGTACAACCATTTGCAAAACTGGCAGTTTTAATTAAAGCTTAACATATGCACACTATATGACACTGCAGTTCCACTCTTAGGGGTGTGTGTGCACGCAAGTGTGTGTATGTATGTGTGTGTGTATTTTCAAAAACATGTACACATTTTTACCAAAAGACATGTACTAAAACATTGATAGCAACACTAGTCTTATAGCTCAAATGAAAACTACCCAATAGCCATAATAACAGAATGGAGAAATAAATTGTGAAATAGTTACACAACGGAATTCTAATGGAATGGACTCATCCAGCAAAGAATGATATGCAAGTATATCTAACAGTATGGATGCACTCACCGATATAATGTGACAGGAAAAAAAGCCAGACACAAGACAGTGTGCATTATTTCACCTATATGAAGCACCAAAAAGGCAAAACTAATCTATTCTGCTAGAAGTCAAGGTGGTGGTTAGCTCCGGGGAGAGGGATGACTAGAATAAAGAGGCCCCAGAGATTCTTCTGGGAGCTGGTCATGTTCTACTTCTTGGTATGGGTGTTAGTTACATGGATGCATTCTATTTGTGAAAGCTTACAAACTGTGCACTTATGATATAATAACTTTTTCAGTTGGATTAAAAAAAATACACATGAGAAAATCTCTGAATCCAGTCAAGCAATTGGAATAGGTGCTTGGATCAGGAGACAGAACAAATCATGAGGGAGATCGTTCCCTTTTCCGCTCTCTATAGCTCCAACGTGGCTAGAGAAAAGAACTCCATGGTCTCGGTATGGGAGGATGCTTTTTCCTCCATCTGGATTACCACCTGCAAAATTCTAATAGTGGATATTTTAAGGGCTGCAAGCCTGGTAGGGCATACAAAATGGCCAGAAAATATTGCTGAGATGGCAGAGCAAACGCTTGCTCCGAGCCTTTCCTGTCAATGCCAGAGCAAATATTTTAATCATGTATCCTGTGTTGGAGTTGGATTTATCATAGCTTTCCTGGGTCTATTCCACAGCCTCTCCCTTCACCACCTGCTTCTTCCTTTATTTGTTTTCAAGGATAAGTTTTTGCTGAGAGTGACACATGGCAGCTCAGCCTGCCATCTCACATGGATTGGACTGGCCTTCTTTCAATAGTCCTCAGAGCCTCTGAAGTGCTCATACCAAATGCCATGGTCTTTGTTCACAGTGATCAGAGTCTGAGAGATCTTTATATAAATAAGCAGCACAATCAGTATGTGAAGATGCTTCCTTTCATTCTGATGGCAATTTGACAAGGCTTCTTCCTTATCCTGGCTTCAGTAAACTTTCCTTTATAACTTGACATAAAAGCACTCCTCTGGCCACAGTGTTTCTCTTGGTAAGAATATCAAACTGCAATGTGACTAACACTGCAACCACATTTCTGTCCAACTCAGATCATAGATTTTTATATTTGGAGCTAAGGAAAAGCTATTACAACCAAAAGAGTAATGTAGTCCACCAGTAACTGTTTATCAGAATAAAGCAACACAGCGATATAGATCTTTCCAATGGACAAATAGTAAAACTATTACTACTATTGACCCTGTATTGTGTTATTTGTGTATTTAATATCAATAATGATTATGGTAAACAGTTAAATTACTGTTAGTGTTGTTCTAAGTGTTTTTACATTATTCATTTTAATGCTCAGAATCACCCTATAAGGTAGAACTATTATACGCCAAATTTTACAGATGAATGGGAGGCACAGAGAGATTAGATGATCTGTCTAAAATCTCAAAGCTGTTTACAGTTGAAACGGAAATGTGAACCCAAGTAGCCCTAATGACTTGTCCTAAGAGTAATGATCTCCCTAATATTTTCTTAGACCAAATAACAAAATGAGCTTGTTTCCTTTAAGCACAGTTTGGCCATGCAGAAACAAAGACTGTCATTAGCTGGAAGGGTAAAAAGACTACACAGAGAACATCTACTCTACCAACAAGCCAAGGGAACAGAGGGGAATGGACCGAGAGTAATTCTCACAGCTGGTGAGTCAAAAGCACATAATGGAAGCCTCACTATCAAGGCAATGGTTATGTCATGACCCAAAGTCAGGAAGGTGGTCCAGGCAGTGACCGCTGTGGTCTAACTAAATTGGAGCAGCAAACTGGCCTACAGTAAGGCAGAGGAGGGCTATGAGCAGATAAAAAGTGCCTGATATACAGCTGCAGAAGCAAGGAGAAATGGAGAACTGACCCTGGAAGCCCAAGTAAAGTGGGGAGAGTGGCTACGAGAACAGGGAAGGTGACAGAGGCAGCTCAAAAATCAGGGGTCAATGCAGGACAGTGCTGTGACCCTAACAGATGGCTCCGAAAGCCCAGCCTCTCCTGTCATGCATACCTGGACCCTCTAAATGCCTTGCTCTTCTCCTATGCCCTCTGGGTGGGCAGATGCCTCCTCTCCCCATTTTACTGTCATTTGTTATTCTAATCTCAGGCCTTGTGCAAAGGTTTTGGGAGGTGAACTACATTTTTCCTTACATTCTCTGTCTATAAACTACTCTCTTATTCTCCCTTTTGTGTAAGAGGAAGAGAAGTAATTCCATCTTTTTGTTAACATTTTAATCCTATTTATCTCTCTAAGACCTCAGTCATCCTTTCGACCCCAAACAGCTCGATTTCTTCTTGTCCTTCTGTTCCTGCCCCTGCGTCTCCAAATGTGCATAGATCTCTCCTGTCTCATAATAACCGAGCTTGGCCTCATGGTTCTCTACATTGTTCTTTCTCTAACAGGGTAGGGGAAAAACACAAGCACTAATCTTAAATCAAAAGATCTGGGTGCAAGCAATAGGCACATCAGTTATAACCTGGGTGAGTTTGATTAAGTCACTTATCCTCTCTGCTCTTGAATTTCCTCCTCCAGAAACTGAAGAATAAAAGTAGCACAGCATGGACTGGTGTGTGCAACCCCAGCCCTAGGCAAGCAGAGGTACCTGGTACCTCCCAAATGTTTCATGTGCTCCCCTCCATTTCTCAGCCTCTCTGGTTGTCAGACTGGGGCCAGTGGCCTGTGCATGGATGTGCCATGTGTTTCCAAGCCGAGGCAGTTCACAGCTGGTGTCTTCCCTCCCACTCTATCATTGTAGTCCTTTGAAGAACACACGTTTCAGGTGGTAAGGATGAAAGATGTAGGAAGCTGCCTGGCCCCTTCAGATGCAATGTGAGGAAGAAAGACATCTTTACTCGGCAAAGCTACTGAGATTTTCATGATGGTCGTGGCTCTGCCTAGCATCATCGTCTTGAATACCTCAGGGTAGGCACAAGCTGGATCTGCAGTGAGCCTGCACCAAATTCATTGGTTTCTCCTACGTTATTGACAAACAGTGCGATCATAGGCACATCTCATCACGTCTCTGGATTTCAGTATTCTCTCTTCTATTATAAATAGAGATTTTTAAACAGTTCTGGATTTTGAGTCCTTTTTTAAAACATAAAGCCCTTACTTTGGCCGGGCGCAGTGGCTCAAGCCTGTAATCCCAGCACTTTGGGAGGCCGAGGCGGGTGGATCATGAGGTCAAGAGATCGAGACCATCCTGGTCAATACGGTGAAACCCCGTCTTTACTAAAAATACAAAAAATTAGCTGGGCATGGTGGCACATGCCTGTAATCCGAGCTACTCAGGAGGCTGAGGCAGGAGAATTGCCTGAACCCAGGAGGCGGAGGTTGCGGTGAGCCGAGATCGCGCCATTGCACTCCAGCCTGGGTAACAAGAGCGAAACTCTGTCTCAAAAAAAAAAAAAAAAAAAAAAAAAAGCCCTTACTTTAGGTGAAATCTGATGTAGAGGCCTAACATAGAAATTAGAAATGTGTGGAGAAATTCTGGTTGACTAAGAGGTTAGGGAAGGGCAGGGACCCCCGCACAGTTACCCTCCACCTTCACCACTTTAATACCTGAAAATGGAGACCAACATAATTCCCTTTATTTATGCTAAATAATACTGGAAACGGACATACTTTTCTGTCCATATCTTTTTTTTTTGAGATGGAGTATTGCTCTCGTTGCCCAGGCTGGAGGGCAATTGCACAATCTCGGTTCACCACAACCTCCGCCTTCCAGGCTCAAGCGATTTTCCTGCCTCAGCCACCCAAGTAGTTGGGATTACAGGCATGTATCACCATGCCTGGTTAATTTTGTATTTTTAGTAGAGATGGGGTTTCTCTATGTTGGTCAGGCTGATCTCGAACTCCTGACCTCAGGTGATCCAGCCACCTTGGCCTCCCAAAGTGCTGGGATTACAGGTGTGAGCCACCACATCTGGCCCTTCTGTCCATATCTTAAACAATTCTGAGACCAAGTGAGAATACATTAACCATGTGTTCTGAACACCCCTGTTACTGAAAAACAAGACTGAGGACTTTGTAAACGGCTTGGTCAGTTTCTTATCAAAATCCACTTACTTCAAGACTCTCACCTCACTGAGCCAACAAATCCAAAGCTATTTTCTAAAACCCTTCCCAATCCCAGTCATGTCCTCCCTTATCCCTTATAAGACCTGTCATGAAATTGCCCAGCTCGGGCCCAGAAACCCTATACCTTCCCCTGACTTCCGCATTACATGACACTACTAAGGCTCTCTTGCTGCCAAGTTCTCCTTCACTGCAGCATGGCTCATTAGCTTAGCTCTGCTTGATGAACAGGTGTTTTTGGTAGTCTTTGGAATTGACAATTGGCATCTCTGAAATAGAAACATTGATTTTTTTTCAATGTTCACACCCAGAACAGATTCAGAGAGACTCCGATCCTGTCACGTGGTCAGATGACACTTATGGACAGAAAAAGGAAAGACAGTACAGAAACTGAGAGACGGTACAAATGCCGCTGGTATTTGCCATATTGGAACACGATTTGAACAGTTTGCCAATCAGTGATGGGCTGAAGTGTAGCTGCTGTGATAAACTGAGATTCAGCTACTGTTACTGAAGCTTACTCCTGAGTTAGGTTTTGAATTGCTTACATATTAGATTGCAGTTCAGACTTAAGAACTCAAATATGCGAGTGCAAATGTTTTCTTAGGCCAAATTTATGATCAGCTCAAATTTATGATCAAATTTATGATCAAATTTACTATCAGCTCACCCACTGAGCTGGGTATGTCTAAAGCCCCGCTAGCCTTAGCATTCTACTTGAATTCCAATCCTGACTTCCTTCCAGTGCATCCTCTGGGTTGCCTGGCTCCCTAGACACAGTCTTTCTTTCTCTGATAGTTTAAGGTCAATTAAGGGAAGGCATCAGTACAAAAGCCAGCTGTTCCTTTCCTGCCTGATCATCTCATTCAGCCCTAACGAGTGAGATTCTGTATTACCCGGAACTTTCCCCCACTATGATACTAAACTCTGTTGCCATCCCAGAGCTTAGAAACTCTCTGAAAATTTTAAAGCTCTGTGTGATAAGCTTGGCAAACTAGGGAAGGAATGAGGGGCTGAGAGAAACCAAAAGGAAGTTCTTGAAGTAGATCACACTGATCAAACAACAGAACTGGTACTTGGGCACAACCAAAAGCCTGCAAGGAAACAGGCACACAACTGCAGCAGGGAATGGCCTGGTAAGATAAGTTGGCAATGAAGCCCTCACACAGTGAAATTTGCAATCATAGCCACACCTCAGCTTGAGGACTTCGTGAGAAGAGTTCTCAAAGTAGGTCCCCAGGACTGGCTGCATCGGAATCCTCTGGGAATATGTTATAAATACAAATTACTGGGTTCCACTCAAGGCTGAATGAACCAGGACTCAAGTGGGGACCCCACTCAAAAATCTGTAACTTAACAAATTCCCCAGGGGATGCTGATGCACACACTCGTAGGAGAGCGAGTGTTATCTTAGAATATACAACCCTAAGGCTTCTATTGTATAACCAAGGAAACAAAACAGAGGCACAGAGAGGCTGAGTCATTTGCTCCACACCACACAGCTCATTAGTGCCAGGGCCAAGCCAAGAATCCAAGGCTCCCATGTCCTGTTCTGGGTCACATTCCACTATGTGGCTTAAGCAGTGGCCGACAAAGATCCGGGCGTCCAGGATCACCAGATGGTTCTACAAGCAAGAGCGTTAAATGCAACAATCTGGTTGGAAGGGAAAGTGTCCAGAGGACTAGTCATGGCACTTCCTTGCCTTGGTGAGTACACTGATGTCACTCATCATAGGTACAGTTGAGAAGGCCTGGGGCAGAGGGCTGCAGATGGGAGCTCCTAAAAACGCTCTGTAGCAGACCCTTAAGTCTCTGGCCAGTTAACTCACCACCAAAACCCATCAATTTGTCTTTATTATTGTTAAATGAAAAAGCTTTAGACAAATTAAACTTAGCAGAGTTTAACTAAGGGGGAAAAAAAGATTTGCAAATGGGTCAGTCCCCACACCCAGAACAGATTCAGAGAGACTGTGGACCTGTCACATGGTCAGGTGACATTTACAGACAGAAAAAGGAGAGTAGAGAAACTGCTGAATTGGTGACAGCAGGCGTTTGCCTTATCGGAGCACGGTTTGAACAGCTGGCCATCTGTGATTGGTTGAAGTGCGGCTGCTGTGATAGGCTGAAATTCAGCTGTTGCTAACTGAAGCTTACTCTAAGTTAGGTTTTGAGTTGTTTACATATTAGATTGCAGTTCAGACTTAAGAACTCAAGTATGCAAGTGCAGAGGTTTTCTTAGGCCAAATTTAGCTTGATGTAACAGTACTATCAGGATCAGCCTTACATGTGTGTGATGCCCTGCAGTTTATAAAGTGCCCTTACTCTGAAGCCATCTGAGTGCATACTTTTGGATGGCCAGGTCCAGGAATCTGCCTGTGCACATGAGGCATCTCCCGGGCGTGGAGCTTCGCCAGCTGCAGTCTGGCTCCTCTGGCTCCAGGAGAAACTCCTGGGTGAATCAAATCTCTAGTCGAGTCAGCTCATCACTTCCAGCACAAAGCTTCCTCTGTCTCTCCTCCCACCTCCCCTGGAGGGGCAAGGCAGTTGTCACCTGCCCTGTGATGCTGGACACTGCAGGGACAGGATCACCAAGCATAAAAGCAAGGCAGGGTTGGCCTCGACACAAGTACCTGTGGCTGCCACTGGACCTCTGTGTCTGGGTCAAGGTCAGGCATCACCACCAAGGTCTGGCCTGGGCGACAGACATGTGTGTATCCTTGTGTTTCTGAGTGAATTCTCAGTTATTCACAAGAGGGTCAGTTGGGCACTTGCCTCCTTTTTGCCTCTTCTCTGTGGAGACATTTCATTGCTTTGCAGCTGTCTCTCGACAGGAGGAAGTTAAGACGGCTGTTTTCTAACTGCGAGCAGCTCTGCTTTGAAGTTAGAGCAAACCCAAAGCAAACGAAGCATTAGCTTTACAGGCTGTCCTGAAGTCTCTATTTCACGGGCATTTCTGTTTTCCAGACTTCCCAAGAGCTTCAACTGTTGTAAACACTTGAGTGTCAACTCAGTTCAATTCAAAGGGGCTCTTGGCTCTCTTTCCAAGTCTATGCCCTTTCTTTTCACACTGGCCTTTATTTAATTCCTCAGACAAGCCAAGCTGTTTGTGCCTGAGGCCTGTATGCATCCTGTTCCCTGGAACACAATTTTTTTCCTGGATTTTGAATGATTAGCTCTGGTCGATTTGTCCATTTTCAGCCTAAAAGTCCTACAGACCATCCTATCATCCCCTTTGCCCTCTGGTTCTTCATCCCACTAATTCTGTTCCTGGTATTTATTGGTTTGTATGTGTTTATGTTTACTTAATTGTAATTATTTATCTGTTTCTTTACCAATGTTCCCATGAGACAGTAGGCTCCTTGAGAGCATGGCACCTGTCACGTTCAAACTCTACCCTCAGCAACTTCAATGCAAGCCCTCAATAGATACCTGCAGATTGAGCAAAAGCATCAAGATTGCAACCCCTCTTATTTTCTAAGGAAAGGAATAAACATATTAAAAGAAAATTAGCTCAACATCCTGGGGTGCCCCTGAAATGCACAGGTGATAGTTAAATGACTCTTGGACATCCCCATCTCCCTTCCAGGGCAGCCCTGAGACCATCCTCTTCCCCCAGGAGAAGGCCCAGTCTTTTTCTAAGCTGCTGGGTTCTCTGAAGCAGAAGGACATTATCCCACTCAGGAGATTCACCGAAATGTTACATTTCAGCTGAAAATCCACAGGCTAAGAGAAAAGTGGAAAGGGGGAGGGGAAGAACAGTGTCAGAGCATTGGACAGGAAAGGGATACTCTGAGCCAAGCCTGGAGAGGAGCTGCCTTCCTTCTGGGCCACTTTTGGCTTTGAGATGAGTTCTTGGTGGCAGAGGTGACTCCCCTCCTGTCAGAGTCAGCCTCTCAACTCTGCCCCTTGTTCCCTTCAGACTTGCAAAGCCCTGTTCCTGGTGGGCCTCACCATCCTCTCAGTGTGGCCTCTAGTCTTGGGCTGCCATTGGGATTGGCCTGGCCCTGGGCCTCTCTGCCAAGGCCATTTGCCCATTAAGCCTCACCTCTCCCCAGGGAGAGAAAGACAGTATTCCTTCAGACCTCAGGTTCAGGTTACCACCAGGATCTTCCACAAAACCCCTTAGCACCCGAGCCCAGAATAGGCCATCTACCCCTATGGAGAGCTCTGACTGTGTGCAGGAAAGGGGAAGGTCATTAGAAAAGTTATGGAGACAAAAGATTTCTAGAATCAAATGACTAACCAGTAATGTCAGGTATGGTTGAACTCATCATTTCACCTCTCAGTTGCACTAATCTCATTGATAAAGTATATTTCATTACAAAGTAGCATGTATTGTATGTATATATGCTTATATAAATGCACATACATATATGCATATATGTACATGATATGTGTATACATATATGCACACGTGTAGGAAAACTGATGAGCATCAGATATAAAATATTAACAACATTAGCTTGGTATCATGATGAGAGTATACTGATATTTTACAATCTTTTTTTTTTTTTTGAGATGGAGTTTCGCTCTTGTTGCCTAGGCTGGAGTGCAATGGTGCGATCTCGGCTCACCACAACCTCCGCCTCCTGGGTTCAGGCAATTCTCCTGCCTCAGCCTCCTGAGTAGCTGGGATTACAGGCACGCGCCACCATGCCCAGCTAATTTTTTTTGTATTTTTAGTAGAGACGGGGTTTCACCATGTTGACCAGGATGGTCTCGATCTCTTGACCTTGTGATTCACCCGCCTTGGCCTCCCAAAGTGCTGGGATTACAGGCTTGAGCCACCGTGCCCGGCCTTTATAATCTTTATACTTGTGTGAACCTTCCAAATGTTATATTATGCAAACTATTAAAAAGGTAAACTGGGACATGATAAAATTTTAGCGTTTATTTGAGCAAATAGTGATTCATGAATCAGGCAGCCCCAAACCAGAAGTGTTTCAGGGTTTACGCTGGAGAAACATAAGGGATAAGCTTTTATAGGGTGAATGTGGAAGTCATGCAAAGAAAATATTTGATTGGTTACAGGTATAAAGTTGCCATATTTGATCTATCTCACTGGAAAGTCCCTAGTTGCATAATTACAAGCTAGTTGGCTGCTACCTATTGATTGAGCTTAAATTGTTTTGCTCCAATTCAAGCATTTACAAGAAATAGCCCAAATTAAGTCTCCTTCCCATTTCCAGTGCAAGCAAAGTTAAGGTTATTTTCAAGACCTAACTGGCTTTGTCTGCTCAGGGATTTTTTTGAGCCTAGCCTCCATTTTAATTTGCTTTAACAAGACATAACTTACATAATTAGAAAAAGAGTTCAGTAAGAAAATAATTTCCAGACCTCTGACTTCAGAGGGTAATTGTGAGCCCCAGTGGGATGACACTCCAAAGGGTTTTGAAAAACCAGAAGCATCACCCATATGAACATCTGGGATTCTGGAGACTGGCAGGTCAGGCAGATCCTACTGGTTGGCAAGTGGCAGAGTGTTCCAAAGTTTCTCTCTAAATAAAGGTAATGACACTGGCAGTGGCTGAGATTGATAACACCCAGTTTTAGACTTTAGAGCAAGAGGGTTGGAGATCAATTTGTATGTGGATTATGAATCAGTAATTCAGAGCATCTGGCTTTCCAAGTACTACTTACTAAACACCCAACATTTTTCAAATATAATTATGATTAAGAGTCTGTCCATGGGCAAAAGTTCCATTCTGGAGCTCTAAGGCAAACATTATAGACTGGAAGGCTTCTTTCTTCCACTTTGAGGCTCTTGATGAAGTTCTTCACTACCCACCCATGAGTAGAAAGGAGACCCTCCTTGTACAGGTTACAGATCAAATATGAAATCTTTCTGTGTGGCATGAGATTATACACATCTTATGCCAATAGTTGCAAAAACAGCATATGTGTGGCATTCTATAAGTATCAATATTGTATAAGGTGCTGGTGCTATTATGAGATCAGAGTCCATGAGTGTGTGTGTGTGTGTGTGTGTGTGTGTGTGTGTGTCTGCGTGTATGTGTCTGTGATAAGACTGATCCTTTTTTAGAAGAGGATGGGTGGGAAGAAGACTGGAGGCAGGAGGGGCCACAAAAGCTGTCCTTTTTCTGTTTCTTCTCTGTGTCTTCTCCTTTTGTATTTGTTCCTTTATGCGGTTAAAATATAGTTTAAATGACTACTTTTATTTTTTCCCATTGAATGTTGATTCATGATGTTAAAGGGATGAATAAAGATCTATAATTTTACTGGATTTTTGTTTTAAATAACAGAAAAATATACTAAAATCAGTGGTCTTCCAAAGGCAGTTTCCCTCCATTGACCTACAGGAAGCTAGTGTCAAAAGACAGAAGGATTCTCCCTACACTTAATTAGGATTCCTTCATTGGAATCACCCACTTTATCTACTGTTTTCCATGGTGGTATCATAACTCCATTGATATGTTTTCACAAATTCCCAACTGGACCTCAAAAGACAGGCAACCCTTTGCATGGTCCTTTAACATTTAGAATAATCCAATTATTGCCCTGAAGTACTTAAGCAATGAAGAAATCTCTACCTTGGCAGAGAGAGCAGAGGGGTTGAGAATAACAGGTACTAGCTCAGGAGTCAGAAAGACCTGGATACAAATCTCAGCCACTCTGATTTGCCTTACTTTTCCCATCTGTAAGTAGGCTGGTCTCGAGCTCCTGACCTCAAGTGATCTGCCTGCCTCGGCCTCCCAAAGTGCTGGGATTACAGGTGCGAGCCACCATAAATGGCCTTATTTTTCTTTTCTTTACAGCAAAGTGAGTGTTGAAGACCACAGCCATATATACAGCACAGGAGCCTCTCCTGCTGCCTCACCATGCCAATCCTAAGCTTCATTCAGATGTGCTCAGGAGCAGTCTTTATCAGATGCCTTAAAAAGGATGCAGGATAATGAGGCAAGCAGCCAGCAGAGGCTGGCACATGCACTCCAGCTCCACAGCAGGGGCCAGTCATGTCTACCAAGATGACAGAGATGGACACAAGATTATACCTGTCAAATCCTAGGATGGCAGGAAAGGCAGAAAGGAGCAAGCACTTAAGGATTGCTAAAAATCCTTTTTGGGAGTATGCTGATAGAATCTAGAATTGCGGCCAGTAAGAAAAGGCAGCACTCATGACAAAAACATGATGTTCTGTCCCAGGCACAGGCTGTCCACTAGAGAGATGCCAGAGGTCTGCTGATGGCTCATGACCCTGCCTAAGAAATGTTAAGATTGCATCTTATTAGACCGCATGTGTTATTATGAACAAGACTATATATTACTCTATATTGATATAAGACATATAGGGTACTTAGGATTTTAAAAGTGGTCATCCTTATTGTCAGTATCAGAGAAATTTGTTTTTTTGTAGAGAGGGCAAAGAGGTATAATCTCATGTTCCACCTCTGACCAGCTGGTGGCAGCTAGACCTGGAGTTGCCTCGAGAAATATTGTAGGGTTGCATCTAGGCTGAGCAGAATAGTTGCCAGCACAGATTAGTGATGTCTGCCAAGCACCAGGAGCCAGAGAGGCAACACATGTACCACATACTCACCATCTCCCTTTTCATTCAAAATCCAACTGTAAACCGCATAGTAGTGCTAAAAAAAAATAAATGTAGGTGAATATTTATCTGTTACTAGAATGGGAAAGGACTTTGTAAGCATAAGAGGAATGGAGGAAATCAGAAAGAAAACATCTAAATGAAAATCTCAAGTAAGTAGGGATCAAAAATTATTAAAGATGAAAACAGAAAAAGCATTTTTCCACAAATATGACAAAGACATTGCATACTTAATATCTTAAATGCTCTTGTGAAATTGTAAGAAATTGCTAATAATCCTATTAAAGATGAGCAAAGAACATGGAGAGATGATTCTTAAGAATTATCAATGGTTCAATATCTTACTAGTGTGCATATTCATATACACAGAAATAATTAGGACTCTTCTGAGATAGCATATTTTGCACAACAGATTAGAGAAGATTTAAAAAATACATGTCCAATGCTGGTAAAAGTAGAGCAAATGGGATACTTTTTATATGTTGCTTTGGAAATATAAATTAGTGTTACTTTTGGGGGAAATTCTTAGAAGTATTTTCAGTAATTCATTTATAACACTCTAAGATAATATTTTAGAATGTGGGTTAAATTGGTGGTACCAGAATAATAATCACTCAGAGCTGTATAATAACAAAATTTGTGGAAAAAATCTAACAGTCCAAAACCAGGGGAATGTGTGAATAAATTTTGATTTATTCAACAGTAGAGTTTTAAGTGATCCTTAAAAATGTTTTGAAATAGTCATTTATAATTTGGGAAAATATTCACAATATAAACTGTGCTGAATGTATTTATACAACCCAATTGTGGATTTGATTATATATTGTATTATATTTTTATCCAATATAACACTAAATCATATTATGTCATATCATATAAAATGTTATAGAAAATAACATATTCACAAATAGTGGCTATTTTTGGTTATGTGATTATGAGTGATTTTTATTTTTTCTTTATATTATTCTGCATTTTCCAAGTTAAAAAATATGATTATTATATTTGGTTATTATAATAACCAAATTACATAATACATGGTTACTATTTTTTAATTTAAAAGAAATTTAAATCCAGATTAAAACTGTTACGTGAAACTTTCTTCAAGCAAATCAGTTATAGGAAAAAAGTCTGTGCTGCTCCAGAACACAGAGTCTGTAGTAACACAAACCTTTCTTATTTTTAACAGTGTGAGCCTGGGCAAGCCAGCTGACCTATGCCTCAGTTTTCTCATCTGTGAAATGGGGATAATAACAGCCTCTAATCATAAGACAGCCATGAGTCTTAAGTAAGAGACATTGTTAAACTGCTAGCATCATGCCTGGAATAAGTGGTCCTCAAATACTGATAACTAGCTAGTCTGAAGGGAACTGGCAACCAGCTTTGAATGGATTAGTTTTGGCCAGTAAGAGGGGCTGTAGTACCCCTGGGTCTTTATACTCCAAACAAGCATGGCCATGCTTTGCGCAAATCCAAGTGGCTTTGCAGTTGGCTGAAGCATCCTTGTGACCTGGAGTTTCCTGAGAAGGATCATCATTGTCATTTCATAAACCATCATTCCATGTGGCCATAGAGACTCATCAGGGAGACAGCTCTGATGACAGAGATCAGTACTTAACATATTCATTGTCTCCAATTCACACAGACACAGCCAAGCAAGTACCACGTGCATTTTACAATGAAGGCCATAAAGGCTCAGAGAGCTTCAGAAAAACCCAAGGTCACAGAGCTGTTCAGTGCAAGAATTCACACCCAGACCCATCTGATGTCAAAGCCTACACTTCCCCACTACACACACACACACACACACACACACACACACACACACAGAGTAAGCTCTTAGCCTCAGGATGTTTCTGGAGAAGCGCCAAGCAGACAACGTGAGAGGCAGCCCTCCAGCAGTGGCCAAGCCATCAGTGGGTAAAGAGACCACAAGACCCTTCCTTTCCTTTACTCTAAAACCAGGGAATGTGCTCCTTGCTTCTCCTGTGCATAGCTAGAGACCAAACTCCACTCTGCCTCTTAAGAGAAGTGGCCATATCCTGTCACTTCTGGTTCTTTGGAATAAAAGCTGTCCAGGTCAGAGGTGAGGTCATAGCACTGCAAAGCCTGCCTTCAGGAATAACAGCCCCGGAAGAAAAAAGTGAAGTACCTGAAGGAGAGCAGTACATTAGCAGAAACCATTGCTGTCCCAAAGGATTTGCAGCTTCTCTTGATGTTGACCAGTTGGAGGCTTACTTCCCAGGTTTTTAAGTCACAATTGTGAATTTTAAAAATTCTAACAAGGAAGACAGCTAACATATTTTGCACATTTAATTTACTGTGCTAAACGAAACGTAGCCTCTAAAATTCCTTACAAAGACCCACTCCCCTGAGAATGACTTTTACTACCCTGATTTCCCCAAAAGTGATTCATGAACAAAGTAGCAGTGCTTATGCTCTCGGTTAGTAAGGAGGCGAGAAGCTGTGGGAAAGGATGAAAACCCCAAAGGCCTGAGAGGAAGGGGCTGTAGCCAAAATGGGGGGTTGGGGTATGTTGGGGGTGGGTGGGAGAGCAGGCTGAGTGTTGCATTGGAAGAAACAACAACTGGGGTGTCTACTCAAGGACTGGGAAAGGTCCCAGGGCCTGGCTGAAGGAGGACCTCACGGGCCACGCTGATGGGGTCTGTAATCCTTTGGCACCCAATTTCTAGACCAGCGCTTCTCATTCTCACCTGGACATAACCTTGTTGCAAGATACCTTTCATGCACCTTAACAATTCTTGCTAGAGTTTCAGATCTCTGCCAGGGTCTTTTGATTTTTAACTAACCTGAGGCCTAATAAAATGTTCTGTTTAATCATAATGCATTTGAGGTAACAACAACTAACATACACTGGGTATTTACCCTAATATGTTTTACACGTTTCAGCTCTTAAATCCTCCCAACTCTTACTGATTAAGGAAACCAGGTACAAAGAGGTTAAGTAATCTGCCCCAAGTCTTCTTTTTGAAGGAATAAAGAAATAGCTCTCAAAAGTTAAAATGCACTTAGATACTGGGCCCCGCCCCACGGTTTTTGATTCAGTAAACCTAGCGTGGATCCTAAAGATTTGCATTTCTTGTAAGTTCTGGGGTGATGCTGATGCTGCTGGTCCAGGGACCACACTTTGAGAACCAATGGTCTAGACGAGGGATTGGCAAGTTTTTTATTATTATTAAAGGGCCAGATAGCAAATATGTTTCTATCTTTTATGCTTTGCAAGATGAAAGGTAAAATCAAAGATATTATATAAGTACTTATATAAACAACTAAAATGTAACCATTAAAAATAAAATCCATTTCTAGCTATCAGGCCATACAAAACAGGTGGCACACTGAATCTGGCTTATGGGCTGCAGTTGGCTGGCCCCTCACCTAGACTCTAGACCAATTTCTGGTCTTGATTCCAAGTGGCCCCTGGCCCCACAACTGTTCTCTTGTTTCTCCTGAGGTCTTAGCTACCTAATGGCCTAATCAGGGAAGTACATGTTAGCTTCAAGCTGCTGGAAAGGGCAATGAATGTCCAGCATGGACCTTGAAATGGTCAGGACAGTGGTAGAACTGCCACTAAGGAAAGGAAACCTCTTCTGTCGCGGGCTCCATACCCCTGGTGCTCAGGAGCATCCTGGTCACTATGAATTGGCAGTGTTCCATGTTGATTGATGACGCTGGAAACTGATCATTTGTTTGATTTTTCCAGGGCCAGATAACATTAAAAGTAATTTATTTAGTGTTGTTTTGTTTGACAATAAAGGATTCTTAGAGCTTTTAAAATAGCAATGATGATAATAAAGGCATCCAAACTACTTCAGTTTCTTTCTTTTTTTTTGATATGAAGTCTCATTCTTGTCACTCAGGCTGGAATGCAATGGTGTGATCTCGGCTCACTGCAAACTCTGCCTCCTGGGTTCAAGTAATTCTTCTTCCCCAGCCTCACAAGTAGCTGGGATTACAGGCATGTACCACCACACCTGGCTATTTTTTTTTTTTTTTTTTTTGAGACAGAGTCTCATTCTGTCACCAGGCACCAGGCTGGAGTGCAGTGGTGCAACCTCGGCTCACTGCAACCTCCACCTCCCAGGTTCAAGCAATTCTCCTGCCTCAGCCTCCCAAGTAGCTGGGACTACAGGTGTGTACCAACACGCCCAACTAACTTTTTTGTATTTTTAGTAGAGACAGGGTTCCACCACGTTGGCCAGGATGGTCTCGATCTCTTGACCTCAAGTGATCTGCCTGCCTCAGCCTTTTCCAAAGTGCTGGGATTACAGGCATGAGCCACCATGCCCAGCCTCTACTTTGTTTTTAAAACATAATTCTTAGCGTATTTTCCATAACCCAAAAGTGGAATCTCTGGTACTAAGATTATTTCATATTTATCAAGAGTGGTCCATCAGAGGATTCTGTATTCTGCAGAATTTTTGTGTTCATAGGCTTCCAGCTCTGAAGGCATCTACTTTTATCCTTGGTATTTACAAACAGGAAAAGAAAGCACAAGCCTCATACGGAAAGTAACCTCAACATTTCCCCAGGTTGTTTACAGAATGGGCGGTGTGGAGAAGACATTCCAGTGACGATGCCTGACCAGTGTCGGGTTTTTCAATAAGTCTGAGTTGTCCTTTCACTCACACACATTATGAAATGTGGCAGAAGTTCCCTGTCTTATTCCAGTTATAGGGAACATGACTCAGAACCGGTTTCTGCTCTGTGATCTGCTGGGGAAGAGCAGGGTAAGTCTTACTGCTTTTCCGAAGATTACTAGAGAGTGCTTCAAAAACGGATAAATCTGGCCTTCAATGGCTTCCAGCAAGTTCTAAACAGACTGTCAGTGTCTTCCCCACAAGTTTAGTCTGTGTGAAGGTTTTCATGCCTTTTCGCTGTAAAAGTATCCTACACCATGCTCCCTGGAATGGAAATAAAAGTAGATCCCAGAGCCAGCTGCCAACATGTGCTCTACTACTTACTGAAAAAAATGAGATCAAGGGAATGACAGGAAGGAAGGGGGAGATATCAAACATCCCATGCAAGTAACCGCATTCTCTTTGCTCTGATCAGAATCCAATGACCCTTGTTCCTGGCATTCTGCCATCTTTTACAAAAGGGCACCGATGTTGGGAAGCAGTGCTGTGGTGGACAGACCCCTGTAAGATGGGAAAAACTCCCTTTCCCAGGATCATCTCAAAAGGTGGTGACTCTTAAATGTTAGCCATTCCCCTTCCCTAATTAAGATTCTCAATCCCTTATCTGAAATGCTTGTGAGGCCAGATATGTTTTGGAATTTGGAATTTTTGCAATTATAAAAGCAATTTGGAAAGTCAAATGGTGGTTGCCAGGGGCTAGGGAAAGGGAAAAATTGGGAGTTGTTTGATAGGTACAGAGTTTCAGTTTAACAAGTAAAAAGAGTTCTGGAGATTGGTTGCACAACAGCGTGAACATACAAACACTATGAAACTGCAGCCTTAAAAGTGGTCAAGATAGTGCATTTTGTGTTATGCGTATTTTACCATAAGTTTAAAAAAAAGTCATTTAATTCATATATTCTATGCTTCCAAATACCTGGGTATTTTCAGAGTAGTATCCTGAAATCAAACACATGGATATTTCTGTAGCAAAATGTACAACTAGTCTGAGATTTACAAAATATCATATATAGCCTCACATGAATTCAAGTCTGATTTTGCCACCAAGGGAGTTTGCTGAGCAGTCACTGAAAGACTTCTGGTTTTCAGGGGGCTCTGGAATTTGGAATTGCAGTTTTCAGGAACGTTGAGCCTGTAGCTCTCATTCACCCACCCTACCTTTGTGCAACATTTTTATCGCCCACAGTTTACAGAGGAGAAAATAGAAACAAGAAGTAACAGGAGGAGAAAAGTAGTCACTTGCCCAGGGACAGCCAGCTAGTTGGGATCCAACCTGCCTGGTACCACTGTTAAGCCTTGACCTTAACCTCAGGCTACCATGGGTATAATAGACAGGCTCACCCAACTGCGGAATCTTAAAGAGATCTCTTGAAGTTTTAAGAAAGAATGCCAAAGGATTCATCCCAATATGGGCGCTAATGGAAAGTGCGTGGGATCGGGCTACCCGGGGGCTTTGATAATGGCCTCCTCATTATTTCCTTTGATAATGGCCTCCCCATCTTAGAGAGCTGCTGCTCTCACCAGCCCTTGACAAGTGCCGTTCTCCGAACCAGGAGCAGGAGTGGATAAACCACTGTTTTGTGGCTGCTGCGACTGCCCTTTGATTTTCTTTCTTTCTTTCTTTCTTTCTTTTTCTTTCCTTCTTTCTTTTTCTTTCTTCTCTCTCTCTCTTTTCTTTCTTTTTCTTTTTTTCTTTCTTCGTCGTCTTCTTTTTTTTTTGTTACTCAGGCATAAAGTATGGAACTTCTCCAATCAGGTGAGCTTTTCCAATGCTAATAGCTGCTTTGGGTTGGAACTGTTCTCAAGAGAAGAAGGTATGCAAATAGTGTCTTTGTTGCCTCATGTATATTCCAGGGGAAATGAGACCAAAAGAGTTCTGAAGCTTCACGAAGAGCTAATGAGAAAAATCTTTTGGCTTTCACCTCTCATGTCATGGGTCACCTGCCCTGTCCTTTGGTTAGGAATGGTGCCTAGTTGCAGATACTGTATCAAAATTGATGTTCCTACCAGACCTGCATTTGCAGTGCCTTTCTTCTGCACATCAACATCAGCACCATGGGAAATCCACTAAGTTTATCGGTTTCCACATCGTGGTGCTGTCCGGGCTGGGGAAGGGCAGAGCCAGTCCTCAAGCCCTCAGCACTGCCGAGCCTATTGAGAAGGAGCTGAAAAGCCAAGGCCAGTGTTCTGGAGGAGCTGGCACAAAGACTGGCTCCCTATGTAATGTCTTGGAGAGGATGGAGTGGGGAGAAGATGCTTCACAGAAAATGATCCCTCTGCCATTTTCTGGTGTCAATTTAGCAGCAGTGATTCCCTCAGAAATGCAGCCAGGGTACTGGTTGGCTGCTGGTGGGGTTGATATTGGCTCTATTCTTAGCACAACTTCCCCAGCAAGGGAAAGCCTTTCGTTCAGAGGTGTTTGGACTCCCTTGCCAGTTAGGTTAAACAAAGAACTCCTCTGTTGACTGGGAGAATACCTCAGGCTTTCAACATGGTGTATTTAAAGAGAACCGATAGAATTTCCACAAATCCCTGAGTCATCACAGCTGAGCAAACCATCTTTACCTCCTGGAGCTGACAGTGTGTGATGTGATGAATGTTTAAACACACACGTATACCCCACACATCAACATACACTACTTCACACACACATAGGCAAACACATATACCTTCATACACATACACGCACACACATATAGGCAAACACACATACTTTCTTCATACACACACACACACACACACACACACACACACACACGGCTGAGTTTAGCTGAAATGCTAGGTCCTGAACTTAAAATAATAGCCTTGCTGTGTTTGATACTACTCAAATGCATGTGGAGTCTTTTTAAGCAAATACATTTCAAATGAAACTGTATGTGTGTGCATGTGTGTGCATACATGTGTGGTCTTACCCATCTGACTCTAGGATAAGGAGCTGTGCCCTGGATAAGTAGGCATTCAAATCTGTCATACTCTCACCTCTCTCCCCGACAGATACTAGGGATCTTCCATCCAGACTCAGTTTCTAGGACTGCTACTTCCTCCCTTCAATTTTCTGGTCCATGTTGTGGAGCTAGACACATCTACTCACTCATGACCCTGAAGTTCTGCTGCCTCTTTAGGTCCTGGCTGTCCTTTCTGGATCAGAGGCAATGTGCCGGGAGCAGTGGGCCTGTGTGCCTAAGTTTATGGCTATTAGGGATGGAGCAAGAGTGTAAGGAAGGCAGAAGGCCTAGGAGGAGAAAGCACCTGAGAGCCTGATGTCAGGATTACCAGAAAGATGGGTTAAGATCGTTACTTATAGGTGTGCAATGCCAGTGTGTACAAGCCCTCTTGACGGGCTTTAAACCACTTTCGTGTGAATAAGGAATCTCAAGATTGCCTTGTTTCTAGACATTGTAGAATCAAAACAGAAAGACTCATAACTTAGGAAAATTAAGAGAATACATAAAGGAAAGTTAGGAGAATCCTTAAAGGTCTTCCAACCCCTTCGTGTTACTGATAAGGAAAATCAAGGACCGGGATTTATGTTACTTGCCCAAGTCAGGGCATGACAGAGGTGGTACCAAAACATAATTCTTCCAGCTTCTGGTCCATTTCTCTCTAAACTCTAATGTGAGGAGAGAAAAATGTAAAACTCATTTGACTATATATAAGCAAGACTAGAAAGAATAATAAATAATCATTGCTTTCCATCTATGGCTAACAATACAGCAGTCTCAGGAATATCATTAATGTGTGTCAGATATACCTGAATTTTTTGCAAGTGAAGCGACTCTAATCCCAAGGCCAGCTACATAATTTGTAGAACACAGTGCAAAATAAAAATGTAGGGCCCTGGCCTGGTGCAGGGAAGTCGGTCTTTCCCCCAACTGAGGGGCCTACCACTCCAACCCACCACAGATGGGTGGCTCCCAAGAGATTGAAAACTCTGCATAGGGATGTGCGTGGTACCTGGATGATGGGGGTGCGGGGGTGAGAGGTCCCCTGAGTCACCCGCCAACTGCCATCTTGGGATGGAGAGGATGACTGTTATGTCCCACTCCAAGACACCGTGTGGTACACACCCAATCCTGACCCTCCCCCTTTGTACCCAGGCTCCTATGCGGGCAGAGAGAGACAATGAAGCAGGCCTCTCTGCTTTCAGGTAATCTGGTCACTGCCCAAGACAGGGGGTCACAGTGGCAGTGGGATTGGAGCAGAAAGGGGGAGGCCAGATGGGGCCAAGGAACCGAGGGGTCAGGAAGAAAGTGACAGAGAACCCAACTCCAGAAGGCAGGATGTTGGCAAGATGTGGACTGTGAGTGAGGCCAAGTCCCAGGTCTCAGCCTGTGCTCCACTGTCTTCTCAGATGTCACTTACAAAGCAGACATTCAAAGATTAAAACCATTAAGAATTTCAAGACGCCACCTCAAAGCTCTACATCCCAAGTATGGAACTCTTTCTAGTGTAAGTCCTCATGTGGCCTTGCTAGTCAGTCCCCTGCAGCTAGCCCTGACAAAACCTCACTGATGGGTGTGTGTGCGTGTGTGTGTGTGTGTGTGTGTGCGCGTGTGTGTGTGTGTACAGTCTCCTGCGCACACACAGTGTAACTAAATGCTCCTGGGTTGGGAGAAGTGAAGAAGCACTGTGCCTGCAGGATGGCCAGTGGATGCTGTGTTCATCTGCCAGGGCTGCCATGACCAAGTGCCACAGACTGGCAGCCTAAACAATGGGAACAGATTTCCCCACAATTCTAAAGGCTGGAAGGCCTAGATAAGGTGTCTGAAGGCTGGGTTTTTCCTGAGGCCTCTCCCTGGCTTGCAGATGGGACTTTCTCTCTGTGTCCTCATGGCATCTTTCCTCTGGATATGTTTGTGCCAAAATACCTTCTTCTTATGAGGGCAAAGTCATACTGAATTAGGGCCCACGATAATGACCTTATTTTAACTCAATTACATCTTTAAGACCCTACCTCCCTATGCAGCCACATTCTGAGGCCCTGGGGGTTAGGACTTTGATGTATGGATTTTGGGCAGGACACAGTTTAGCTCATCAGAGACACCAATCCTCAAGTGCTGAATACCCAGTGGAAGTGATCTTGGGAAATGACTCCCTAGAATCCAAACCCACTTTTATGGCTTATTTGGGGGGTGCATTTCTAACCCTCCTAATTACATCAATTTCCACTGCTCATACTCTTGTAGTATTTGCCACAAAGTTCAGGCATACGATTTTGTGATTTTTGTTTAAGTTCATTTTCCACTAGACTGTAAGTCCCTGAGGGCAGGGTCTAATCCGACAGATTCAGAGCTGTGTCCCTTAGTATCTGACAAATTAACATTTCTTGAGGAAAAGGAGGTCAATTAATGACACACAAAGCAGTGTAAACAAAGGTCTCGAAGTTTCTCATTTTTGGCACATTGGCCCAAAAAAGTGTCCTCGGGGATTCACTTATCTGCCTTTTTTTTTTCTAATTGCATTTTAGGTTTTGGGGTACATGTGAAGAACACGCAAGATTGTTGCATAGGTACACACATGGCAGTGTGATTTGCTGCCTTCCTCCCCATCACCTATATCTGGCATTTCTCCCCATGCTGTCTCTCCCCAACTTCCCTCCCCCCACTATCCCTCCCCCATTTCCCCTCAACTGACCCCAGTGTGTAGTGCTCCCCTCCCTGTGTCCATGTGTTCTCATTGTTCAACACCCACCTATGAGTGAGAACATGCAGTGCTGGATTATCTGCTCTTGTGTCAGTTTGCTGAGAATGGTTTCCAGGTTCATCCATGTCCCTACAAAGGACACAAACTCATCGATTTTGATGGCTGCATAATATTCCATGGTGTATATGTGCCACATTTTCCCTGTCCAGTCTATCATTGATGGGCATTTGGGTTGGTTCCAGGTCTTTGCTATTGCAAACAATGCTGCCTTTGAAAGGGAGGATTAGAGCATAAAGTACACTGATAATTTCCTGAAACATCTGATGTCAAATGTAACAAGTAAACGTCCTTTCCCTTAACAGGAAAAAACAGTTTTGTGGTGATGTATGAGACTTCCGGCTGTGGCACAGAAATGGGACACTTTGGGCGTGGGAATGTTTGTTTTCCCAAACATTGGCATTAGTCAAGCTGTGGGACGAATTTATAATTAACATTAATTGCTGCCAAAGAACACATTTGCCTTGCCTCAGTGGCTCCCGGTGCTCTTGGAATGATGAAACCCTTGGCCCAGGTAAGAGTGATATCTCCTCACACCTGCAGCACCACACTGCAAACACACATCATTTACTCATGCAATTAATTAACAGACATTTGTTAAATAATTAGTATACATCAGACACTAGGCTTGATACTTAAAATCCAAAGATGTGTCTGCTGGTGGAAATAAGATACAAAGTCAACAGGATAATCACGAATGAAGCCATAATTCATTCATTTATTTACTCATTCATTCAACATTTACCAGATACTCATGACTATGGCCAGCTCTGTCTTAGGCAACAGACCAGTACTGCAGAGAATAAAAGCAAGAAAGCATTTGCCTGGATGGAGCATATTTCTGGTTCATGGAAGACAGACAATAAACCAATAAACAAGCAAGCAGCTAAAATAGCATTGGGTGATGACAAGTACTGTGCAAAAATAAAAGTAGGATAAAGGGTTTACAAAGTGATGGAGGAAAAGGGATCTTAAACAGTGCTCAGGGAAGGCTTCGCTCGGTATTTTGAGCTGATTAGCATGAAAGGTGAACCATAAAGAAATTTGGGAGAGGAGTGCTCCAGGCAGAGACAACAGCCAGGGCAAAGGCCGTGCAGTGAGCCCACTTCAGGGAACACCAAGGAGGCAGAAAAGGAAGGGGAGAGTGGTGGGAGATGAGGTAGACAATGATGAGGGGCCATATGAGAACGCAGATTGAGTTCAAGAAAGTGGGGGGCAGGCAGCAGGCCTTGAAGGCAGTCCAGGGTGGGGGATGGCGGCACCATTCAAAATGAGACTGGAAGACTGCCAGAAATCTACTTAGTGGACTAGATGAGACTTTGTCCTCCCACTGCCTGCAGGAAGCTAAAAATCTTGCACACTCTAGGCTCAGGGATAAGCACCCAATTTGCTAGGATTGCTGTGGCCAACTGACTGGGCCTCAGGGCCTCATCTTCCATATCATCCTCCAAGGCTCCTGCCTCTTTTGCATCTGCCTAGAGAACACACCTGCTCCTCTCTAACCGAGAGCTCGTCCAGGCCTCCATCTCTACATTTCTGCCTGACTTAATATTTTGCTCACCCCTGTATCCTAAGTACCTGGTGTCTGGCACAATGTGAGTGTGGGAGCTCATTGAGTAAATGCAATCACTTGCTTCCTTTTTCTATCTGCATCTATCCATCCATCTATTCATCCATCCAACCATCCATCCATCCATGCATCCAGCCATCCACCCTTCTTTCCTTCTATCCATCCATCCATATATACATAATCTGTTTTCTCCAAAGTAAAGATTTTAAGTAGTCTTTTTATTTTTAACTACAACCTCAGGCCACAAGCTGCCACCCTTGCCACATCCTTGTGGCACATTCCCCTTTAGGAGTGAGGTAAGTTGTAGCTACTGCTGGTTTGCAGGCCATTCAGAGCACACACTAAATTTCTCCAGGAAAAGATGGCTATTCTCAGGGGTTAAACTGGCTCCATATAGGTAAAATAGAGTATCTAATAAGCTCTAAAATGCATCACAGACAGTAAGTTCAATACTTCAGTTGAACATATGTAAGTTCCTGCCCTGGCCAGGAACTGTGCCAGATCTGGGGAACACCTCTGTGCATAAGCCGTTATGACTCCGAGCTTCTTGTCTAGGGAAGGACGTAAGCAGGTGTTCGCCATACGATAGAGCCTGTGGTAGGGCATGAAGTAGCTGGTGTTCTAGTGGAAGCCATGCATGAGTCCTACAGAGTAAGTGCGAGTAACTCAGAAAGCATCTGGGGAGAACAAATTTCAGGGAGGAGGAATCTAAGGGGAAGGGTTAGCAGTGATGGAAAGCGAAGCTTCTTTAACAAATAAAAATGAGGTCAGGAAGACACAAGACTGTATTCGGAGTGACAGGAGATGAAATTGGAGTCAGAGCTGGTGGTCATCTAGGGAATGAGCTCCCAAAAGGCATTAAAAGGGCTGGGTCTTTATCCTGAGGGTAATGGGTTTACTGATAGGCTTTAGTCATGGGAAAGATATGATCTGATTTGTGTTTTGGAAATATTTATCTGATTTGTAGTGGGAGACACCAAGGGCAGGCAGACTAGTTAGGGGGCTGCTGCAGTCATCCAAGTGACAGCTGACAGATGCTGGAGCACAATAACGACACTGGGGAAAGGTAGACAATTTAGAAAACTATTTAGGGAGGCAGAAATGACAGGACTTGGTAGTAATGTGAGTTGACCACGGACATGGATTAAAGAAGGCGAACCTCACCAGGGTTTCATGCGCCACCCAGAACTTTGAAGTTAGAAATCTAGTCCTTTGTTTTGGGTTTTCTTGCTTGCTTTTTTTTTTTTTTTTTTTGAAAAAATGAAAGACAGGGTTTTCCTGTTACCCAGGCTGGAGTGCGGGGGCATGACCAGGCTCACTGCAGCCTCAATCTCCTGGCTCAAGCAATCCTTCTGCCTCAGCCTTCTGAGTAGCTGGGACTACAGATGTGCACCACCACTCCTGACCAATTTAAAAAAAAATTTTTTGGTAAAGACAGTGTCTCACTATGTAGCCCAGGCTGATCTTGAACTCCTGGGGTCAGGCGATCCTCCCACATAGGCCTCCCATAGCATTGGCATTGCAGGCATGAGCTGCTGTACCCAACTGTTTGGGGGTCTTCTTTAGAGTGGATCTCACTTTCTCGTCAGAATTTCTGATGACTCTACGGGTGAGGGGTAGAAAGCTTAGAGGTTCTCTCAGGCCTTTGACAGATGAAGCCCGAAGGTGGGTCAAAATAGAACAAGCCTCCTCCTGCCTCCACCCCAGGTAGATGGCAGCACAGGAATAATGAAGGGCAAAGCTCGAAGCTACTGATGCCCTGCTCTACAGAGTTGTGGGAAATGCCAAGGAGCTTAGATAGTAAACACATCAAGTAACATTTCTTTAGCATTAGGACTTTCTGTCCTACCAAAGAACTATCTGTCAGGTGAAACTGATCCTTTGCTCATACTGATCCAAAGGTCCCGCTCAACCCAGAACACTTCCCACAGTGCTCTTGGCTGTTCTGAGCTCCGTTCTGCACTTCAGTGCAGCCCCCACCACTGTGACAGCATGGGCTCGGCACAGGGTATCCTGGAGGAGATAAGACAAGCAGATGCTGTGTTTCCAGGAGAGCCATTTCCTTATTGGGCATGGAAACCCAGACACATTAAGCAATGAGGGAACATGCCAACAGATTGTCCAGTGCTGAGGAAATGCAAAGAAGAAGATTATCAGCAGATTAGCAGCATGAGGCCTGGTTAATGAAAAAAATATTAAAAGAAAAAAACAACTGAGTACTTCAGAGCTACAGAGCAACTGTGTTGAGGCCTCTGGAACTCAGAGTTCCTAAAGTCTTGGTGTCGAATTTTATTAAGCAAACAAAACCAACAGGGTCATTATTTTATCTCCCTATACATTCATGCATTAAGCATTTCCCAAAATTTTCACCAACAGTCTTCTCATCCCTCTCATTAGCAAAAGCTTGAAGCACTTTATCAATCCACCACCAGTTCTTATAGCAGATAGTAACAATAATATATATGCACATGCCACCCCTCCAAAAAATAGAAGAAAAAAATATAAAACAAATATAGAGCAACAATTAAAATGTTAACTATCTCATAGCAAAGCAAAGCACAAACTACTGTGGAACCACCTCTAATCATAAGGCAATCAAGTAATCAAATTCAAGATAAGATTCAGGCAGGTTGTATAGAGAAATGTTTGTGTTAGCCAAGGAAAGAAAACAGTACCATCTACTGAGTACATGTTAAATGCAATGTGGAGTTTGGTGGTCATTTAGAATCTTCCACTAACTGTATTTCCATGAAATCAGAACAAAATTATAAACATCCCCCAAGTTTATAACTTTGCTCTGATTTATCAGATTGGTGATCTGATAATCTAATTAATTCTAATGAGCTAGTGTTAATGGTATTATAACGTTTACATTTATTTGTATTCGACAATGTTTGAACATGTAATTTTAAAAAGCAACTCACAATTTCCAAATGTCTTAGATAAGAAATTCACTTGAGGCTTTGATTTCTTGCAAGAGACAAGATATTCTTAAACATTCTCTGGTATTAAGCCCCTAACCATAGCAAAACGTGAAAGAAAGAAGAAATCCTCAGAGACCAAAAGTAGAAAAAAAATAAGCAAAACAACTCAGAGAGAAAAGTAAAAGATGCAGCATGATGATCTTCTTTATGCGTCAACATGGTTTCTCTATTATTCAATCAAACACTAATCTGGGTGTTGCTAGGAAGGCATTTGGTAGATGTGATTAAAATGTATAATCAGTTGGCTCTTAGTAAGGAAAATTAGTCTTCATAATGTAGCAGGCTTGATTTAATCAGCTGAAAAGCAGAACTGGGTTAGAGCAGAGCTAAGGCTTTCCAGAGAAAGAAATGCTATCTTTCTTGAGCACAGCTGCTTCAGCCTGTGCCCAAGAGCTGTAACCTGCCCTTTCAGATGGCCTGCCCGTGGATTTAGGACTTGCCTAGACAGCCCCCACTATTGCTTGAGCCAATTTCTTGCAATGAATTTCTTAATATATGTTTCCTATTGGTTGTGCTTATCTGATTGAACCCTGACTGGCACGTGGCACTGGCAGCTCGTCTGGAACATCTGCTGCTCCCTATTTTTGCTCTGGGGAAGAAAAGACATTAGGACCCATAGTGTGAAAAGTCAGTCTAGAGACTAAGTGAAAAAGGAAACCAGAAAAAAAGCAAAGTAAGCAAACAAAGTGGGCCTTGACTCTGGGTCCAGGGGAGACAACTATTCATTGAGAATCTACAGCCACAAGCCATAGATTTAGGGTCCATAGATTAGGACCCAAATTCATAACAGGATATGTGTGACTTTAACATTAAACATAATGAGATACCACTTCATATTCACCAGACTAACTACATGCAAAAGCAAGAAGGCCAAGAACTAGACAGAATATGGGAAAATGGGAGCTCTCATTCACTGTCTTGAACGATTTTGCATTATCTGTTAAAGTCATAGATGTATTTATCTTACTGGTTACAAATTTCACTCCACTACTGAGTAGAATGAAATATGTATAAACCTTTGTATTAGGAAACATGGACAAGAAGGGTCTTCTCAACATAATGTATAATAATTCAAGCCTGAAAGCAGTTCAGATCCACTCAAAGGAGATTAAATCAAGTGTGAAAGGTTCATGAGATGGAGAATCTATGGAAGAGAAGATGAATGAATTACAGCTACGAGTCCTAGCAACCCAATATTGAGTAGCAAAAAGTACAAAATATGCATTAAAATTCCAAATCTCTTATTGATCTTACTATTAATTATCAAGATAAATCCAGGACTAGATCTCTACTTACACATGTCCTATAGCCAAGCTGTCAGTGCTTCAGATAAAGAACGATATTCTATTTACAATTCTACTCAAAGAGCCTAGGAAAAACCAGGTACACAGAAGATACCTACTGGATATTTGTTGAATGAATGAATAAATTCTGAACACAAGCATGCACGCCAGGAGCCAGACCCTGTACTTCCAGCCTAGATCGTAATGCATGAAATCCCAGACTCTGACCTTACCTGCCAGGACCCTTTTCTGCCGTAGATGACCCAGTAGCTGTTCTCATCTTATTTATCTGACCAGTGTTAATTCTTCCTCCCCAGATTTCTGGAACAAAAGTTGTCACAGAGACTTCCATCTAACACTGCTCAAGTCCCAGTGTGATTGTGTTCTCACCAAAAAGCCTTAGAGAAAGGAGCTTGTCATTGTTGATAAAGTGAGGTTTTGAAATTTGCCCTGGATTTAATTCACGTAAGCTGTATTTTCCCACTGTTTACCATAGATTCCAGAAAGTTGATCTTAGAGGAGAAAAGAACTTCAGCAGAGCTTATAAAACATCAGGCTTAGAAAAGCAAACAAAACTAGCTCAACAACTTAAGAAGAGGTAGCTCAAATCAAATTAAAAACAAAATAGCATCGCATTAAAGGCCTGAAAAATAGAAATGAAGCCATATTGACAAGGGACATATTATGACATTTGGGCACTTTTCTATGTGGAAAATAAAAGTGAGTGAAAGGACGGATTTTAGGAGAAATTAATTGATATCTTTTCTCTCTTGAAGCACTAGGGTACTTTTAAATAACATCTTTCTTCAATATCTAGGGTGTTCCTCTTTGAACATTACAAAAGCAGAATGCTTTATATATGGTAAAGGTGATATATATCACAGTAATTCAGTCTGGCAACATCAACTGACCTAAGCATGAAATGTATTTTAATGTTGCTTAATGACAACACTACTGTCAGTAGCGTTGATTCCGTCCTCTCTGCAGGACAATTTGGTATGAGAACACTGCAATTACCTGATTCCGCAAGGCCAAGAACATTTCGTCATGCCAAGATTTAAAAATTATAAATGTCCTCTGCAGTTTAAGAATATTCACAAGCCCATTGGCTATTCTTGAATCTCTAGCTACTGTTTTTTTTTTTAATAGAGAAAAAAGTAATTTTATTGCCCTAACTAAAAAATTTCTGACAAAAATCAGTTGACTATAAATACATGAATTTCTTTCTGGGTTCTCTATTCTCTCCAGTGGTCTGTGCATCTGTTTTTATGCCAATTCTATGTTGTTTTGGTTACTATGTCTTTGTAGTATATTTTGTAGTCAAATTGTGTGACGCCTCCAGCTTTGTTCTTTTTGTTCAGTATTGCTTTGGCTATTCAGGGTCTTTTGTGGTTCTGTGTAAATTTTAGAATTGTTTTTTCTACTTCTGTGAAGAACAGCATTGGTATTTTGATAGGGATTGCATTGAATCTGTAGATTGCTTTGGGTAGTATGGCCATTTTTAACAATATTAATTCTTCCAATCCATTAGCATGGGATATTTGTCCATTTGTTTGTTTTCTTTTCCATTTTATTTTATTTTTTTCTTTTTGTGAGCCAGGGTCTCACTCTCACCCAGGCTGGAGTGCGGTACTGTAATACAGCTCACTGCAGCCTCAGCTTTCTGGGCTCAAGCAATCCTCCCATCTCATCCTCCTGAGTAACTGGGACTATAGGTGCATGCCACCACATCCAGCTACCTTTCATATTTTTTGTAGAGATGAAATTTCGCCACATTTCCCAGGCTGGTCTGGAGTTCCAGGACTCCAGTGATCCACCTGCCTCAGCCTCCCAAAAGGTTAGGATTACAGGCATAAGCTATCCTCTAGCTACTGTTTAAACATTGCATTACATGTATTGTCTGAGGAAGACAGATGATCACACACTGTTGATACTTCCTCAATATTTGGAAAAGGCATGTTTCCTTTTTCTTTCCATGAGTGACATATACATTAGACACTAATATACTCTTGTTTCACCTTCATGGCTATGAAATACTCTTTGTCAGTTCCTTTTCGATGACTTACTGAATTCTTTGTACTGAACCCTCTGTTACACTGACTGGGGAGGGAATACCTATTCTAATAGGGCTTGTGAGAATGATTAATGAAACAAGGTTTATATTCAAGGAAGACATAAAAAGTAAACAGGAGGCTATATATAGCTTCAGGTAGAATAGAACCATGACTCATGAGCTTAGCTATATTCTGACACTAATTACAATGATGCTTTTGACAATTCTTTCCCTTCTCTAAGACACAACCACCACTTTGGTGAAAGAAGGAAAGAAGCTTCATTAGGCACCCTCAAAGTTTCTTCTAGCAGAGCTGTTCAATTCTGACACTCTGGGGTACTAAGCAAGTATAAGAGAGTATCTCTTTTGCGAACTTCTCTACCAGATACTCTCTTATACTTGCTTAGCACATCAAAGTACTAAGGTGAAGGAATGCTACCTGGTGGAAATTCCATCTGGTGAATAAATTTCATCTAGTGGAGAAATTCACAAGACAAAGATTGTTCTAAGGTAGCATTAATCAGAGAAGAGAAGGTTCTTTAGAAGTGGAAAGTCTTGAGGTTGACCTAGAAGTATAACATGAAATGGGATGACAAATATTGTAATTGTGGTGTTGTGTATGCCCTAATAGGGGACCATAATATTTGTAAGCCCCACTCTTTTCCTATCCATCCCTTCTGTCTTCATGACTAAATATTTGCTATTCTCAATTCACTTGTAATTAACTCTGCCTCAGTAGGGGAGTTATGAGAAGGAGGTGTTCAATGTGGGTAGAGGAGGAACAGTCTCACTCATTTCACAGAGCAAGGATGCCAAGTTCACTGTGTCCTAGTAACTTTCTCCACCATATTGATGTTTTATGAATTTAAAAGGTATCATATCACAAAGTGCTCCCCCTCACCCAGAGTGTAAGAGCAACTGGGTAATTATCCAGGTGACTGAATCAATGACAAACAAGAGAACCCTAAATATTCACATTGAGACTAACTTATCTGTATTGATACCTTCATCACTCAAATCAATTCATCCCTTTTCTTGATACTTGCTAGAGGATTTAGCCAGTAAGTTATCTAATTTAGACTAAAGGTGCAGTAGCTTACTAAAGTTAAGAATTTAAAGCAGTTTTCTGTTTTTGTGTTCAGAAAACATTTTAGACTCAAAAGCTTCTTATTGCATGCATACTCTGCCAAGATGATAGAAGACACTCCCAGGGAAGTTGCTATCTGGCATAGGGGCTGGGTGCAGTCTGTAGAGAAGTCGCTTGTCGCCTTGTCCTTTCATGCTCCTGTTTGCGAAGCTCCAGTTCTGAGTCCTCCCACCCCACCCTTTTCAGGATATACCTTCCTTTATCCCCTCATGATCTGTTTTCCCTTTGAGGTCCATGGTTTCCAAATCCTTAAGACACATAAATAATATTATGGCTTCCTTTTGTTAACTGTCCCTCTAGCATTGTTTTCTTTTCTGAAGAAAGGAGAAATTATATCATATTTAAGAAACCGGCCTGATTCCCAATCCCGATAAACGAATGCCTAGTTTACGATCTCCTACACACTAAGCAGAACGTGGGGGGTGCAAGGAAATGACTCAAGTCAGTTTGCTTCTGAAAACTCCCTGAAATTATCTGGGACAAGGCCAAGAGGAGCAATTATTTGGCTCATTCTTGGGGCTTAACGGCAGGGAAAGCAGCTCAGCAAACTACAAACACAACACCGTGCTGTCAAAAGAGACTTCACTGAATTCATCATCTGACAAGGTGTAGATATTTTTTTCAGTTTATCTTCACACGTTATTATCAGCATCATCAAACATTTAAATGGGCCTTCCATATGCAGATGTGATGAGCTGTCTGTAACATTCCACACTAATGTATTATAACACTGCTAATACTGAAGATCATTAAGTATTTACTTTAATTATTTTCCTTTAGAATACTCACACGAGTTTGAAAAAACAATTCATTATAAATGTCTTATGAGGATCATCAATTAATGTGGCAAAGATGCTTTTATTTTCTTCTCATTAAGAATATGCAGAGATTCGAGTATTGATAAGTGAAAGGGTTTATATAAGAAACAAGAATGTACCCTTTCTGGCACAGAATACAGAAGAGATTTCAATGTCATGAAGATATTGAAAAAAAAAAGAATACAGAGGAGATAGTAGATTTGAATAAGAATAGGTCATGTTTTAATAAAACAACCAAAAGAGTAAAACAGAATCTTCAACTCAAGAGGTCATTTGAATCACAATACCCTTTAATCCACAGGTTGGCTCCTTGGTTTCTGGAACTTTCTGCCTTCTGTAAACGATGTGCAGGTGGTACCCTCCCTCAGCCAGTGGATGATTCTTCACGGGCTCAATGAAAAAGTCTCCGTGTGGTAGTTGGAAAAATCCAGTCTGTAAATAATTCAATAAGACGGATTAAAGACTTAAACATAAGATCTAACACCATAAAAACTCTAGAAGAAAACCTAGGCAAAACCATTCAGGACATAGGCACTGGCAAGGACTTCATGACTAAAACACCAGAAGCATTGTCAACAAAAGTCAAAATAGACAAATGGAACCTAATTAAACTCCAGAGCTTCTGTACAGCAAAAGAAACAGTCATTAGAGTGAACTGGCAACCAACAGAATGGGAAAAAATTTTTGCAATCTACCCATCTGACAAACGGCTAATATCCAGAATCTACAAGCAACTAAAACAGATTTATAAGAAAAAAAATAACAAACCCATCCAAAAGTGGGAGAAGGATATGAACAGACACTTTTCAAAAGAAGACATATATTAAGCCAACAAACATATGAAAAAATGCTCATCATCACTGATTATTAGAGAAATGCAAATCAAAACCACATTGAGGTACCACCTCATGCCAGTTAGAATGGCAATCATTAAAAAATCTGGAGACAACAGATGCTGGAGAGGAGGTAGAGAAATATGAACACTTTTACACTGTTGGTGGGAGTGTAAATTAGTCCAACCATTGTGGAAGAGAGTGTGGCAATTCCTCAAGGACCTAGAAATAGAAATTCCATTTGACCCAGCAATCCCATTACTGGGCATATACCCAAAGGATTATAAATCGTTCTGTTACAAAGACACATGCACACATATGTTCATAGCGGCACTGTTTACAATAGCAAAGACCTGGAACCAACCCAAATGCCCATCAATGATAGACTGGACAAGGAAAATGTGGCACATATACACCATGGAATACTATGCAGCCATAAGAAATGATGAGTTTGTGTCCTTTGTAGGTACGTGGATGAATCTGGAAACCATCATTCTCAGCAAACTGACACAAGAACAGAAAATCAAACACTGCATTTTATCACTCATAGGCAGGGCAGGTGTTGAACAATGAGAACACATAGACACAGGGAGGGGAGCATCACACACTGGGGTCTATTGGGGGGTGCCAAGTGAGGAACGGCGGGGGTGGGGTAGGGAGGTTGGGGAGGGATAACATGGGGAGAAATGCCAGAAGCAGGTGACAGGGGGATGGAGGCAGCAAACCACATTGCCATGTGTGTACCTATGCAACAATCCTGCATGATCTGCACATGTACCCCAGAACCTAAAGTACAATTAAAAAAAAAGGCTTATTTTAACCAATTCTATTTTCATACAAAAAACAAAGTGAAAAATTATATAGCTAATGAGGCTCTGAAACTCCTAAGACCAGTGCTTTCATAGTCTGCTTTTGATCTCATAGAAGAATTACACTCAAATAATTTAGTGAAATATCTTTATAGTCAGTGTTATTAAATATTTGGGAGTCACAGATTCCTTTGTGACCTTATTGAAAAAAAGTACACATATACACATGTATCCAAAATGTAGCCTACAATTCTTCAGGTTCATAGACTCCTCTAAAACCCATTACTGGATATTTACGGATCCCAAATGAAGAGCACGTGTTTCCCAGTTGTTCTATTATGGAATTGAGACCTATATCCCACACTCCACTGAAACTTTTAGAACATTTACCTGCTTGGGGTAGTCCAGCCACATCTTCACCCAACTGTTTGGCTAGCAGTGTTCAATGGCATTCTTTACTCAAGAAAACAAAGAAACATAATGCAAAAGTCCTTGATCTGAGACTGAGTTTCATGGGTCTAGAGCAGAAAGCCCTCTGTCAGTTTCTAGGGAAACAGGGATCTCATTTCACAGATATGAAAATCAGTGATATGCTCCAAAACACTGGCCAATGAGTACTCCTTTTAGAAGTCAAGTCTAGAAGTATAACCTACAACTCTCTTGTCCTTTTAGGAAAATGTTTAGTGCCCATCTGAGGTGTTTAGAAAACTGCTTCGCCAATGATCTCCTAAGATGGGCTTAACTCTCAGAGTCAGACCTGTCCTGAGAGGTCAAAGAAGGGTACTGACACTGTCCCTAAGGTTTACAACCCAGCCAGGAAGACAAGGTTGACATTTATTTACCAGTAGGAAAGGGAACCACAATGCCTGGGTACTTTCGTGCTGAAAAGGACTAAGTCTTCACACAACTCAAGAGGCCAACCCATGGCCTCTGTTGGCACTGGGCCTAGAGCCCAGACCTGGAGTCCTGTGTCACAGAGCCCTTCTTCACATGACACAGCCCTCACTGGAGCAGCACTTCCATGGGTGCTATGGATTCCAGTGCCGTGTTTCAGAAGCCAGTGAGAGTGGCTGCAAAGGCAAGATAGAATGTCTACAGACTCCAGAATACTTGGCACAGCTGTAAAGCCATGAGAGCACCCTCCGACATTATTTCTTGTTGTTGGTTTGCGAGAAACAGACATTTTCTCATTCAATACACAGCCCAAATCATAAGTCAGCAGAAAGTAGAAGTCAAGAGATGATAGAAGCCTCAGAATAAAGAGAGGTGGGAGTAGAATCATGGGAAGATTCTCCCAGCATACACTACCCTCTGCTGTGATGCCTAAGTGGCCACCATGAAGCCAATGAGGAGAGTGACCCATGATGTCATCAATTCATGAAGATTTTGCATATCAGTCTGGACAGCCCAAGTAACTCACATGGTTTTAGGAAGTACGGACTGAAGCCAGGAAGACATTGGTGTATTCGCTTGGTAGTCACCATGTGCCAAGCAGGTGTTAGGGATACAGCAAAACAACAGAGCCAGTGCCTCTGCCCTAAAGCAGCACTGTCCAACGGAACTTCCTGTGGTGATGAAGATGTTCGCTACCTGCGCTGTCCAGTTTGGGAGCTGCTAACCCATGTGACTGCTGAGCACCTGATATACAGCTAATACAACAGAGAAACTTAATTTTTAATTTTATTTAAATTTAATCGTCTTAAATTTAAGTGGCCACAGGCAGTTAGCGGTTCCAACATTGGGCAGCTTATTTGTAGAGATTGGCCAAGAAGGAAAGAGAGAGATTCATAATCACAAGCATATTCATCTATAACAATGAGAGCTGTCATCAGGGCCAATCTGAGCACTTGCCTTAAAAGAAAATGAACTGCAAGATGTGACCTATTTCACTATAATGGTTTGGTTTTCATGAGCAAATACATCAGAAGCCAGATTGGGAACACCCGTGCACTGCACACAGGCTTCAGAGAATCCACAGAAACACCTGCATATAAAAAAATGCAACATTCGCCAAAATTAAAATGAATCATTGGGAATAAACGGGACAGGATAAGGGCTATGTGAGGAGGCTGCCTCACTGTCCTCAGGACAGAATGGAAGGGGAATAGATGTTCCAGCAGGAAGCTGGGATGAGGGCTGTGATCACACAGAATTAGAAGCTGGGTTCCAGATCTGGAGGGAGTTGGACCCCTCAGAGCCCTGAAATATCAACCTCCATGTCCCTCACCCATCTCAGATGCTTTTTGAAAGAGCCCAGTCACATGCCCTGGCTGGCAGCTCAGAATCCAAGTGGTGGGAAAAAAATATATCTTTGTTAGAAAAAGGACAAAGTGGGTTCCAAAAGAATGTGGGATCAAAAACTTATAACAGGGTTTAATAGAAACAGCATGAGCTGTGAGTGCGATCTTGGTCCAATTGCTTAACACATTGAGCGCCAGTGGTCTCATCTGCAAGATGGAGCCAAATCTGTTTTAACTTGCAGGGTTATGACTGTTAGAGATATTATATATAAAATGCCTAGCAGAGGTCTTGGCATATGGAACTTCCTAAATAAATGCACAGTTGCTCAATTCATCATAGCATCATCTACGGCAAGCACATTTTAAAGCGGTGATTTAAAAGCAAGTACTCTAGAGTCCATTTGCTTGACTCAACTCTTAGCTGCAAGTGACTTAACTTCTCTAGGCCTCAGTTTCCTCATCTGATAAACATGAATACCGACAGTAACTTATCAACTTATTAAAAGATGTCACATGGATTAAATGAATCAGTGTAAAGTGTTTAGATGAGTATCAGTACATAGCAAATGCCTGATAAGTATATTGGGCTATTAGCTATTATGCTAATATGCTATTATGATAATCTAAGGAACGCCTGGGCCACAAGTTACAGATTTCTGTAGAAAGAGACAGAGGCATTTTTCAAAAGCTATCCCCTGCCACGTGGGTGAAATGCAAATAGGCAGAGAGGTGCTGCCCACCCAGACAGATGGGAGGAATGCCACTGATCCTGAGCCATCGCTAGGCTGCATGAAGGGGCCACACTCTGACATTCAGCCTCTGGGCATAATGGACAAAAGCAAGACTGCTTCAGCAGAAGTATGAAGTGAAGTTGGTGGCAGGCAGGCAATGGAGCAAGTTGTTCTCAGAAAAACAACAGCAGTAGGCTTGCCTGAGGGCTGGAGAGGTGGATGTGGATTTGTGTAAGGGGCAAAAGGCTCCCACAAAAGTAAAACGAAAATTGTCAGATGTCAGTGTGACTAAAATTCTGAGCAAAAGGAGGAAGGTGTGAACACATGGACAAGGCAGGCAGGATCTGATGGCAGGAGGGTGGAGAGAAGGAAGCGAGACAGAGCTGCTCATGTGTAGTTGTCATGGGAATTTGTCAGACTCTGAGTTGATAGAGCCAGGAGGTGGGACACACCCTGACATGCCCAACTCACAGTCCAGCTTCAGATACTGGTGGGATAAGGAGAAGGCACTATATATGTCAATTCCAATGCTCTCTCTCTCTCCTCATGGCCACGGAAGTAACTTTCTCACAACTGCAAAGTTTGTGGGTCTCACCAACAAGCAGGGAGGGCAGGAGAATTCTCTAGGGAAAGGCCTGCCCTTAGTTATCACTAAACAGATCAGCTGATACCCCACTAACTGAGGGAGAACCAGTGGTGACTGAGTCTGGAAAAATGTGAGCGGGGACAGAATTTATCAAATTCTCCTTTTTCCTTTTTGATAGAGTCTTAGAGCTGAAAGCCACGGCCGAGGCATCTAATTAAGCCTCCAGCACATCCCAGGCATCTTCTCGGCCTGAGAAATGTTCTTAAGTCGTCTCTCGGGCAGGATCAAGGAGATTTCTTCAAAGGATCAAGGAGAGCTGAAACCTTCAACAGACTTAATTTCCAAGTCTCTAAATCAACCATGGATGCCAAGTCCTGGCCTGCTGTATTTCCTGCTGGAAGCAGATTCTATAGCATGGTTTGTTTTTCTCTAGTGAAAGAAGCCCGACTTTGGAGACAGGCTAAGTTCAGCACTCCATTCCAGCATTGACAAGCAGTGTAGCTTTGCACAAGTAATTTTGTTCTCTGAGCCTCAGTGTCCCCATCTGTAAAACGATGATAACAAAACGGTTTTTGTCAACAAGAACAAAATGAGGTAATTCATGAAAATGATGCCAAACAGTGCCAGCCTTTGGTCAATCCGCTCTCTCTGTGGATGTCTTCAAGTTAATGGACAGCATCTCAACTCTTCCTCGTGACTAAATTGGTCATTTTCTCATCCTGAAAAACACCTTTGTTTATATCTGGAACACCTTTGTTTATAAACACCTTTGTTTATATCTGGAAGTACCCAGTTTTCGGTTTTAGAATGAAAACTCTCTCCTCACATATTTATTTCTGGAAGTACTCAGTTCTTGGCTTTAGAAAAAAACTGTCTCCTCACATAAGGTTAGAAAAGTTGCCTTTTAGTTAATTATCTTTGTTTCTCACTTGACAGCACTTGGAACTGAGTACATTTATTTCATTATAATTCCCAAGAGCTGCTCCCAAAGAGTCACAAACTATTGTTCCTACAGAAAAAAGGAGTAAGCATTGATAGACAGTCTTTTAGTCCAATAAAGTGGACCCGCTCGTCCAGGGGTTCTCTAGTTTTATTGTACAACAGAATCATATGGAGAGCTTGTTAAAAATGCATATGCCCAGCAGCCCTGCACAGAGATTCAGTACATCTAGTGTGAGGCCCAGGAATCTGCACTGTAGCAAGTATCCTGAGGTTTCTGTCATAGATAATCCACGTACCACACTTTGGAAAACACTGAATGTTTCTATCATGTGGTGCCTAATTATTTTCATCTTCCACCCCGCACCCTCAACTGGCATAGCATTAAGGATACAGAGAAGTACTAGTAATGGCCTCAATTAACACTTAGTTGACCTTCATCAAGAGAAGTTCTAACTAGGACAATTGTTGATTGCAGTTTGTGAAGACTATTCCCCTGAATTCAAGGTTCACAATGTCTATAACACCGTGGCAGACTAAGATGATAAAATGTGCCAAAAAAAAAAAAAAGATTTTAAAAACATTCCGGTAAGTAGGCACCCTAGATAAATAAATGCTTTGCATTTGAAATGTAAAATAAATGTGAAATTATTTCATGTCAAGAAGAAAATGGGCATTCTGAAAGAAGCTAGCTTGACATTCATGCTGAAGAACTCGACAGGATGTCTTGAAAATTAAGGCATTTTTATCACATCTCAAACCATGCATTTCTGGATAAGCCAACAAAATCAAGAAGCATCAATTAAGAGACACTGTAGCATCCAAAAAGCTCATCAGAACTTCTCTCTAACAGTGTTCTCAGGGACAAGAGTGGGAGCCCCATAAATGATACCACTTTAAAATATGGCTCTTTGCAGCCTTGAGCAAAAAGGGATGCAAGAGTCTTCGGGTCATGTTTGGCTACTTATCTTCTACCCAATAATCTTGTATCAGAAAAGTTTTCTGCTTCTCATAATTTATCTGTCTGCTTTGTGTGCGTGTGTGCATGCTCCTAAGCAGCAATACACATACCCATATTTGCCATGTCTCAACAGAAAATATGGTTTCTGACTAAAAGGAAGGGGAAAAGTTGCTAGCACATCGGGAGCCCAGGAAGCATGTTATTATACAGAACAATGGGAGAGAACTGGCTTCCAGAAGTGAAAGCACTTTCCCCATGGGAAGCAAAAAGTCATTATGGTGGCTTTAGCCTTGACACAGCACTACTTTTTCATAATACCCCAGTAGCTCACCATTTTCTTTTCTTTCTTTTTTTTTTTTTTTTTTGAAACAGAATCTCACTCTGCAGGCTGGAGTGCAGTGGCGCGATCTTGGCTCACTGCAACCTTCGCCTCCTGGGTTCAAGCAATTCTCCTGCCTCAGTCTCCTGCAGCTGGAACTACAGGTGTGTGCCACCATGCCTGGCTAATTTTTTGTATTTTTAGTAGAGATCGTGTTTCACCGTGTTAGCCAGGATGGTCTCAATCTCCTGACCTCATGATCCACCCGCCTCGGCCTCCCAAAGTGCTAGGATTACAGGCATGAGCCACTGCGCCTGGCCAACTCATCATTTTCAAACCAGAAACCGTCCTTCACTAGGACACAAAGCCCTTCCGGAGCTGAGGAGAACATGGCCCTGGCCCTTCTTCTCCCACCCTGATGAGCAAGAATCCCTGATGAGGGAGTGCTCCCACCCTGGAAGGAGCATAGCCAGGCAAGGCTGTTGCCATGGCCATGCAGTGACCATCCTCCTTACTGTGAAGGTCTCACACACCGCATTCCAGGGATGTTTAACAATGACCTGGGGCAGAGGGAATGTCACCTCTGATGGCTTAGTGATGGGCATAGGCTAACCAGGAGGAATTTGGTAGTGTTGATTTCACTAAGAGTCACAGCAGAGAAAGGGTAGCAAAATGAAGAGGAGGTCTAGAGTGAGATGTTAGAGACATAAATGAGGAAATTAATAAATATTTATATCTGCACCATGTCTCAAAAACAAAAAGACAAAGAAAGATTTGCCTTCCCACAGGGTCTATCTTTAAAGAATATGTCCGCATTTACTGTCTCCATTTTCTATGGCCCACTAATGTCATAATTATGGCAGAATAAATTCATTTTAGTTATATGTAATACCCCACTACCCTGTAAGGAGAATAAGTCTGAGTAACTGTAGTATTTTTTGCCTGGGGGCAATCAAAATCTTCCATCCTTGAAGGCAACATTAAAGTGGTGGTGGAGAGGAGCTGAGAAAGCTGGAAATAATCATGTTTAAGAAAGAAGGGGGCTGGGCACCATGGCTCACACCTATAATCCCAGAACCCTGGGAGGCCAAGGTGGGTGGATCACCTGACATCAGGAGTTTGAGACCGGTCTGACCAATATGGTGAAACCCCGTCTCTATTAAAAAAAAATTAGCCAGGCATGGTGGCATTTGCCTGTAGTCCCACCTACTCAGGAGGCTGAGACAAGAGAATCACTTGAACCTGGGAACCAGAGGTTGCAGTGAGCTAAGATTGCACTACTGCACTCCAGCCTGGGCAACAGAGCGGTACTCTGTCTCAAAAATAATAATAATAATAAATAAAATAAATTTAAAAAATAAAAGAAAGAAGGGAAAAGTCAGGAGGTCTGGAAATAACTCAGGTTCAGAGAAAAAGGTGCCCTGGGGATGATGAGGCCAGAAGGGAAAAAATTCATGGAAGAAGATTCACCAGCTGGAGGCCAAAGTGAAAGATCTGCAGGAAGAAAATGGAGATTCTTCCCTGGAGCATGATAGGAATTGTACAACATAATCTCCTTTACCATTTTGAACTATGACATCCTCAGTAAAGGATCCATTGCTCTCTAGTACTTCAGTGTGACTAGCAGTGCTGTGTCCTCCTTCCAGGATGGCACAGGGAGAAAAGAGAGAAAAGGAGCTGAAGCCATACATACCAGGAACGTCTTTTTCTCTTTAAGCAGGAGGTAAGATCATCTGCTTAAGGCAAGGAGGATGGGCACCTGGGAAACTGCTCTGAGGAATGGAAGACAGAACTGACCTTTTACACAGCCAGGTTGAAGGCTCAGCTGAGACTGTGAAAAACAAGTCAAGGGAAATGACAAAGAAAGCAAATGCAAAGGAAGTGGTGCTCAGAAAGGAGACTGTTAGAATTCGAGCATTTAGAATTTGTAAAGCCAGCCTGGTGTGGTAGGATGAATATAGACAGACCCCTGAAGCTGTCCACGTCCTAATCCCGGGAACCTGCCAGTATCTCTTTGTTAAAAAATTATTATTATTATTATTATTATTGTACTTTAGGTTCTGGGGTACATGTGCAGATCATGCAGGATTGTTGAATAGGTACATATATGGCAATGTGGTTTGTTGCCTCCATCCCCCCTCACCTATATCAGGCATTTCTCCCCATGTTATACTTCCTCAAGCTCTCCAACCCCCTGCTTTCCCTCCCCTGGCCCCCTCAACAGACCCCAGTGTGTGATGCTCCCCTCCCTGTGTCCATGTGTTCTCATTGTTCAACACCCGCCTATGAGTGAGAACATGCAGTGTTTGATTATCTGTTCTTGTGTTGGTTTGCTGAGAATAATAGTTTCCAGATTCATCCATGTCCAAACAAAGGACAGGAACTCATCGTTTTTTATGGCTACGTAGTATTCCATGGTGTATATGGGCCACATTTTCCAAGTTCTAGCCAGAGCAATTAGGCAAGAAAAAATAAATAAAGGGCATTCAATTAGGAAAGGAGGAAGTCAAATTGTCTCTATTTGCAGATGACATGATTGTATATTTAGAAGACCCTATCATCTCAGCCTAAAATCTCCATAAACTTATAAGCAACTTTAGCAAAGTTTCAGGATACAAAATCAATGTACGGAAATCACAAGCATTCCTATACACCAATAACAGACTAACAGAGAGCCAAATCATAAGTGAACTCCCATTCACAATTGCTACAAAGAGAATAAAATACCTAGGAATACAACTAACAAAGGATGTAAAGGACCTCTTTAAGGAGAACTACAAACCACTGCTCAAGGAAATAAGAGAGGACACAGGCAGATGGAGAAACATTCCATGCTCATGGTTAGGAAGAATCAATACTGTGAAAATGGCCATACTGCCCAAAGTAATTATAGATTCAACACTATCCCCATCAAGCTACCAATGACCTCCTTCACAGAACTGGAAAAAACCCACTTTAAACTTCATATGGAACCAAAAGAGAGCCTGTATAGCCAAGACAATCTTAAGCAAAAAGAACAAAGCCAGAGGCATCATGCTACCTGACTTGAAACTATGCTTTCAAGCCTTGTAGGCTACAGTATTCAAAATAGCATGGCACTGGTACCAAAACAGAGATATAGACCAATGGAATGGAACAGAGACCTTGGAGGCAACCTCATACATCTACAACCATCTAATCTTTGACAAACCAGACAAAAACAAGCAATCAGGAAAGGATTCCCTGTTTAACAAACGGTGTTGAGAAAACTGGCTAGCCATGTGCAGAAAGCAGAAACTGGACCCCTTCCTGACACCTTACACGAAATTAACTCCAGATGGATGAAAGACTTAAACATAAGACCTAACACCATAAAAACCCTTGAAGAAAACCTGGGCAAAACCATTCAGGACATAGGCACAGGCAAGGACTTCATGACCCAAACCCCAGAAACATTGGCAACAAAAGCCAAAGTAGAAAAAATGGGACCTAATTAAACTCCAGAGCTTCTGTACAGCAAACGAAGCAATCATTAGAGTGGACAGGAAACCAACAGAATGGCAAAAAATTTTTGCAATCTACCTGTCTGAAAAGGGCTAATATCCAGAATCTACAAAGATCTAAAACAGATTTACAAGAAAAAAAAACAAACAAACAAACGAACCCATCCAAAAGTGCACAAAGGAGATGAACAGACACTTTTCAAAAGAAGACATACATGAGGCCAACAAACATATGAAAAAAAGCTCATCATCACTGGTCATTAGAGAAATGCAAATCAAAACCACATTGAGATACCATCTCAGGCTAGTTAGAATGGCAATCATTAAAAAATTTGGAGACAACAGATGCTGGAGAGGATGTGGAGAAATAGGAACACTTTTACACTGTTAGTGGGAGTGTAAATTATTCCAAGCATTGTGGAATAGAGTGTGGCGATTCCTCAAGGACCTAGAAATAGAAATTCCATTTGACCCAGCAATCCCATTACTGGCTATATACCCAAAGCATTAAAAACCATGCTATTATAAAGACACATGCACATGTATGTTCATTGTGGCACCTGCAAATATCTTACTTGACACAGCAGAAGAGAGTCTGCAGATGTGATTATGTCAAGGATCTTGAGAATGGGAAACTGTCCTGCACCATCAGAGTTGATTGGTGTAATAAGAAGGGCCCTTCTAAGAGGAAGGCAAGAGGATCTGTGTGACTAGGAGATGAAGTGACAGGGGCAAGAGGTTAGAGTGATGTGATAAAGGAGCCAGGAGCCAAGGTGACCTCTAGAAAATGAAAAAGGCAAAAAACCAGATTCTCCCCTGAACCCTCCTGGCCCTGGCAATGCCTGATTTTTTACTTCTGACCCCCAGGATTGGAAGAGAATAAATGTGTGTTGTTTTAAGTCACTTGGTGGTAATTTGTGAAAGCAGTCCTGGGAAATTAATATACTCTAGCGAGCGGTCATGGAAATGGATCACCAAAGTAGATCCATTCAGGGAAGTCAAGGGAAGGGAAGTCAAGGAGGTTAAAGGTCCATGACATTAAGGCATGGGCCATGATCCACAGTATAAAGTACATTTCGTGTCACAACCAGTTCACATGCAAAAAAAAAAAAAGTTTCAGGAAACAATGCTTCCACCTTTTCCTATGTGGGAGGCATTCTGATATATTCCATTCTGTGTCACTCTATTTCATTTATTTTAAATTCTGCTTCCAGATTCAAAACTATTGATATGGAATGGAGAGCCTGGACTTTACAACTAATGTGGATCTGAGTTCTTTTTCTGATTTCTGTGTGCTTTTCCTGTGTGACCTTGGTCAACTACATTGATGGCTGAGTCTCAGACTCTTCATAGGAGAAACAGGGAATGCATACTTGACACAGCTGTTAAGAATCAAGGAAATATTATGAAGAAGCACCTACAGGGCTTTAGTGCCTGGCACATAGCATTCATTAGGAAATGATATTGGCTTCTTTTATAAAGCCAGATAATCCTAGCACTGTAAGACTCCAAGGGCTCAGTTTTCAGCTGCTACTGGAAATACCTTCTCAAATACACTCGTCCACACATACAAATGCATTTCCAGCAAGGAGAGACTATTTCTCAAGTCATCTGTGATTGCTAAACACTTTAATTATTACAAATCTCTTCCCTTTATGGCATGAAAAATCTGTGTCCTTATAATTTCTGTTCCTCATTCTGCCTTCTGGAATTATACCTGAATATGTCCAATATCTTTAATACGTAATATCTCCCTAAATAGATTGGATGACATTTATCATGTACCACTAAGATTCTCTTTCCATTTTAAATGCTTCCATTCCTTTCAATCATTTTCCTATGTGGGAGGCATTCTGATATATTCCATTCTGTATCACTTTATTTCATTTATTTTAAATTCTGGTTCCAGATTCAAAACTACTGCTATGGAATGGAGAGCTTGGGCTTTACAGCTAATTTCCCATTGTGCTAATTATTCAGCAGTCTGGTCATTCTTCTGGAAACATACTACAGCTTGTCATTATTCCTCTTGAAATAACACCAGAACAGAACATTGAGAATCCAGCACTCCAATGCCATCAGCTTTGAAAAAATGAAAGAGTGGAAAAAGAATAATTTTTTTCCGGCCGGGCATGGTGACTCATGCCTGTAATCTCAGCACTTTGGGAGGCCGAGGAGGGTGGATCACAAGGTCAAGAGATCGAGACCATCCTGGTCAACATGGTGAAACCTCGTCTCTATTAAAATTCAAAAATTAGCTGTGCATGGTGGCACATGCCTGTAATCCCAGCTACTCAGGAGGCTGAGGCAGGAGAATTGCCTGAACCCAGGAGGTGGAGGTTGCGGTGAGCCGAGATCATGCCATTGCACTCCAGCCTGGGTAACAAGAGCGAAGCTCCATCTCAAAATAATAGTAATAATAATAATAATAATAATAATAATTTTTTTCCTACACAAGAATTAAATTCTTCAGGGATGAGATTAGTAAGGCAAAATTTTGGTCTAATAAGAACTTACTTCTTTTGCTAGGACTTAGCCAAAACATCTACTTTCTCTATGGCAGATGGGGTGGGGTCCAGGAAATGAGCTTTAAAATTAGGAAAAATACATAGTGACAACATTGGAGATAGAATGGCTTAGTGCTTCCTAACGTTTGATTATTGTTTTTCTTAAACAAGGCCCCATTAGAGTTCAATTCCCACCCCTAGGCATCTTCATTAGTATTCAACTCCTAACCCACCAGTACCCCTGATTCTTCATCCAAGTGGCCTACAAACAGTTGAAAGCAGTGCTATTCTGCGTATGAACATAACACACCAAAACCAACCCACTGCAAACCATCCCAGTCTGCAAGCGAGGCAGGGACGCCTGAGTGTTAAATTACAGGGGAAAGGTTGATTTAAAGAATATATGTGAATGATCTCTCTTCTTTTTCCCAATGTTTTATTTTGTGAAATTTTTAAAATGTAGAAAACGTAAAAATAGACACACATATGCGCTCCACTGCTTAGATTCAACAAGTGTTTTTCCACCTTTGATTTCTAACATATATGCTCAACCATTTGAAGGTAACTTGCAAACATCATGGCAATTTAACCCTAAATACATCATCAGGCAAGTCTTAAGAACCAGACATTCTACTGTACAACCACAGTTCCATTACTTCACCTGAGAGAATTAGCAAAAATCCTACAATTAAAATCATCTTATTTTCATTCCATATTCAAATTTCTCAAATTGTCCCCAAAACATCTTAGTTTTGCATGGTTTCTCTCTTTGTTTGTAATCAGGAATCTAATCAACTTTAACATATTGCATATGGATACAATTTTATTTTGGAATATTTGCATACTTACTTCAAGCACATTAAAAAGCATAATATTTCTTAAAACTGAAATGTACCCTCCATTTTTCAGTAAACCTTAACCCTGATCAAGGCAATGTTCTTGGAGATGAACTTGCTGGAAGCAAATGACAGCCTGTCTGACACTAAAATCATGACCCCCAAATCGCTGATAAAAGAGGATTGTTAGGCAGAATATGAAGGTATAACCAATAATCTCTGACCACAGAAAAAAGCATCAAGATAAGGCTATTGTCTCTTTTATGCTTTGACTATAATTTCTAAATGTATTATAAACCAAAAAACCAGTTATTTAAAAAGTATTTGCCAGTGGTTTTTTCAATGTGACAATTAAATTAAAGAATAATAATCTTTAATTTCGTAAGATTAAAATACAATCCTTTGAATCTCTTTCAAATGATGTGATGAAGTGTTCACTGTCTTGAGTGTCTTTGATTTAAATTTAGATATAACAGGAAACACCCCTTTGTTTTAGCCATAGGTTATTACAATCAAGTAAATCTTCAGTTGTTTTGTCTATACTTCCTGAGTCTGTAAGTCGTAAGTCTACATCTGAAGCTATCTACAAACATCTTCCAGTACAGAATTCCCAGTAGTTTAATCTTCCCTCCTGGAGGGGGAACTTAACTGCCCCCTGTGTTTTGTGACTTGGTTTCATAGGGTAGAATACTAAAAGAGAAGGAAAAAAGTTACTTTACAATGAGGAAGCATGGCAGGCACTACTTCAACCACGTAGCAAGATTAGCATCAAGTTTTATTAATATATGTACCCTTGGCATGACATGAGGAGAGTAGCATTTTATCTCTGCTGTGTTCTCCAAAACCCATCACCCCAGTCTAACCAGGAGAAAAAACCGTAGACAAATCAAATATAGGAGCATTCTACAAATATATATATATATATATATATATATATATATATATATATATGTATATACACACATATATGACCCATACATCAGGCTAAGGAGACATGACAATTAAATGTAATATGGTTAGACTTCTGGAAAAGAAAAAAATAACATTAAGGGAACACTAGTGAACCCTAAATAAAGTGTATAATTTAGTTCCTAGTAATGTACCTATGTTTGTTCCTTAGTTTTGACAAACTACTTTAATATCATAAGGTGTTAATGGTAGGGGAAACTGGGTGTCAAGTACACAAAGTCTTTCTGTACGATTTTTTTTTTTTTTTTTTTTTGGAGATAGAGTCTTGCTCTGTCACCAGGTTGGAGTGCCACGGAGTGATCTTGGCTTACTGAAAACTCACCTCCTAGGTTCAAGTGATTCTCCTGCCTCAGTCTCCTGAGTAGCTGGGACTACAGGTGAGCACCACCATGCCTGGCTAATTTTTTTTGTATTTTTAGTCGAGACAGTTTCACCATGTTGGCCAGGATGATCTCAATCTCCTGACCTCGTGATCCGCCCACCTCAGCCTCCCAAAGGGCTGGGATTAAAGGTGTGAGCCACTGTTCCTGGCCTCTCTGTACTATCTTTACAGCTTTTCTTTAATTCTAAAAATAGTCTAAAATTTTAAAAGTGTACTTTAAAAAAATGGAAGTACAAAGAACTTCTTTTTTATTAATATTAACATTGACAGAAGGGTGATCCCAATCAAAATCTGGAAATGGAAATTTAAAATTGTCCCATGGTAAAATTGTGCAATTACTCTATCAATCTGGCAATTTCATCATATTGTGGTCAAACAGACACTGTGGGAAAGTGAGGACTGCATCCGCCTTTCAGAACAATATGTACTGAAAGCCTCAGAAACATGTACTTTTGATCCCAGCACTCCGTCTGTAAAATCATCTCTGAAAGAACTGATCCAAAATAAGAAAGTCAGCTTGTGCATAAAGATACATATCCATCACTGCATTATTGATAACGATGAATACTAGAAAACAAACTCATGACCAATAATAATTGCCTGGGAAGCAAATTGCACATCTACACAATGGGATGTCATGCAGCAAATAAAATATGTGTTCCACTTGTAATGGCATGGAAAAATGTTCATGATATAAGCTTAAATGAAAGAAAATTATATGTTCAACATGATCCCAACTTCACAGAAATAAATAAAAAAATACAGGAAAGAAATAATTTTTTTTTTTTTTTTGAGATGGAATTTCGCTCTTGTTACCCAGGCTGGAGTGCAATGGCACGATCTCGGCTCACCGCAACCTCCGCCTCCTGGGTTCAGGCAATTCTCCTGCCTCAGCCTCCTGAGTAGCTGGGATTATAGGCACGCGCTACCATGCCCAGCTAATTTTTTGTATTTTTAGTAGAGAAGGGGTTTCACCATGTTGACCAGGATGGTCTCGATCTCTTGACCTTGTGATCCACCCGCCTCGGCCTCCCAAAGTGCTGGGATTACAGGCTTGAGCCACCGCGCCCGGCAGAAATAAATATGTTTTAATATTAATCACAGTCATTCCTGAATGGTTGGATAACGGTCCTTTTCTCTTTTATACTTTCAGTGAACATTCTCAACTTGCCACATTAAATATATATTCCTTTTATACTAAAAATAAAGTTATTTTCAAATCACTTGGTAGTGTATACTTTTCTTTGTATAGATTACAATTAATTTTTATTGTGCCTTTCTGTACTTATCCAATCTCTATATTAGCTGTGTTATTTTTTATAGCCAGATAGAATGTATTACAATGTCTGATTAGACTTTTCTAAATTCAGATGTTTGAGTGGTAACATATTTTAGCTAAAAAAAAATTTTTCAGGATACTAAGTGATATATACAAATTACTTGGATGTTTTAGGGATACTTGTTCATTTAGGAAGCATGATTTTAATTGAAGTTTTAAAAATGCATTCTGTTCCTAACAGCTAGTCATCAGTTTGTGCAATTACATTGCTAATTAGAGGTCCCCAGGTAAAGCAGCTGAAGGCAGGGAAGAGGAGGGAGAGAACGTGATAGGGAGGAAAAAAGAGAGAAGGAAATTACACCAGGAAAGAAGAGACAGGGTAAAAAATAACAGAAGTGGGAAAGGTGACTCAGGAGAAGATGGAACAAGAGCAAGGGAAAAAATGGGGAGAGATGAAGAACAAATATGTACGACTTCCTTCAAATCCATAAAGTAGGAAATTGGAAATTACATGAAATGAGCTCACTAATAGGCAACAGTACTGCGTGAGAGATGGTCGTAATCAGTAGCTAAACCAACAGAATTAGAAGTGGCACACATTTTGTATACAAGTTTTTAAAGTTGCTTAAAAAAAAATGCCCCTGGGGAGGCGGCCATTCAGGCCAAGGTTAGTTGGTAAAGAACAGCCAACAAGAACACTGTGCTGGGCAAGAGGCCATTCAGGATCCTCCATGCTGCAGAAGTGGGCTGTGCTGTTACTGATGTTGCTTCTGGCCTCCAGTTCCAACTATACTGCCTTTATTCAATCATTCAAATGTTTACTTCATTCATGGTAAAAGAGGAAGACCAGATGAGGAAATAATTTTTGAAATGCATATTTCTAAAGCCAAAGGGGTGATTTTTAATACCTCTGCTAGCTACACAGAAATAACATCATTAAGCATTCAGAGGCATAAAAGTTATCAAAATCACTATTTTGAGAGCCTTTTTAAATCATAAGGAAAATTATTATTTTATAGATATGTGATTTGCTAGGATATTAGTTTTCAATCATATTTAAATCATGCAACAGAACTGTACTGTGCATGTTCTCAAATTTTAGGTATATGAAAATATAATATGTAGTGATTGTACAGAACATATTTGTGCCTGTTTTATAGGACTTAGAGCTTAATTTTATTATTCCAAATAATTTAAAAGGTTTTAATGTCCATGTCTTTTCTTTTATAGTATTTGTGGGTTTTAGCTATAATTTATTTGGTTCAAATATTCTTTATGGAAAAATAGAATCCCACTTATTACCTTGTTCAGGAATGTGTGGCATGATTAGAAACTACTCGAATTGTTATATACTAAAATGCGCATTGTTAAAATGACATAACTAGAAAATAAGACAAGGTATGTTTGATAGGCAAAATAAGAGCCCCCCCAAAAGATGTCCATGCCCTAATTCCCAGAACCTGTGAATATGTTAGATTACATGGCAAAGGGGAATTAAGGTTGCAGATGAAATTAAAGTTGCTAATCAGCTGACCTTCAAATAAGGAGATTAGCCAGGATTAACTCAGACCTACCTTGATCTCCTGATCTGATCTCTCTCCTACCTTATGTTCAGATAAGGAGACCAAAGTAGGCCTGAGTTAATAAAAAAGATTATAACCCCCAGACAGAGGCACAGCAGCAACAACCAGAGAGATGTCAGTATGAGAAAGACTTGGGCCAATGTTGCTGGCTTGGAAGATGGAGAAATGGACAAGTGACTTCTAGAAGCTGGAAAGCCAGGAAACTGACTCCCAAGAGGGCCTCCTTGGAAACTCCCAAGAGTGTGCCGAAGAAACACAGCCCTGCCAACATTGATTTTGACTCACGGAGACCCGTTTCAAGCTATCAATTTCCAGAATTGTAAGCTAATAAGTTTGTATTGTTTTGAACCCCCACAGCTGAAGTAGCATAGTTACATACATCAAGGGCAAAAGGAGGGACCATGCCAATCAGAATTGGGTGCCAGCTCTTAATAGAAATGACCTAATCCAGACAAAGGCTAGTGTCCAGCCTGAGAGGGTAGAAAGTACTAAACTTGCTCCCTGGAAATTTCAACTACTTAATCGAGACTAAGGCCTCTGAAAGACTTAAAAGTTAGTCCATATTATTCACTTACATCAATTATAGACAGTGATGTTGTGAGTCCATTGCAGCCCCAAGAGCTGACAAAATCAGCCCAAGAACTACCTGGAAGAAAATGCGAAGTTTGGCAAAGTTGAAATACGATTATTTTTCTTCCTTTTTTTTTTTTTTTTTTTGTGATGAAGTCTTGACCTGTTGCCTAGGCTGGAGTGCAGTGGTGTGATATCGCACACTGTAAGCTCCACCTCCTGGGTTCAAGCAATTCTCCTGCCTCAGCCACCCGAGAAGCTGGGATTACAGGTGTGCACCACCACGCCCGGCTAATTTTTTTGTATTTTTAGTAAAGACAGGGTTTCCCCGTGTTGCCCAGGCTGGGATTATAGGTGTGAGCCACCATGCTGGCCGAAATACAGTTATTTTTCTACTGGGAAGAAAAATCAGAACTACAAAGCCTCGAGATATTTTGTTGATTTGGGACACTTAGGTCAAATGTAAGGGGTCAAAAGTCATGACCAAAAGGAATCTGGTCAAGCAATCAGGAGATGCAGAGTTGTACCCTGTTGTGAGACCTTACATAAGTCACCAAACTTTTTGTGTCTCAGGTTTTGCAGTCAAACAATGGAAATTATAACACCTGTCCTGCCTTCCTCCCCTTTTACCTGGGTATGGTAAAAGGCAAATAAAACTACATTCATGACTCTACAAGTAAAGTATGTATATATCTCTCTATTGTTTTCAGCTTAACAATCACAATAAACTATTTTGCTGCAAATCACAATGGTGCTCTACGAATAATTTTCTTTAGAAAAATCTCCTGTCTGGGGATGGTGGTTAGTGGCTTTTAAATAATGTAATGGTCTCTCTAACAAAGTCTCATCATCCATAGACAGCATGAGCTCATGGTTTTAAACATGTCTTCATTCCAAAGGTTCCAAGGAGACCTTCCCAGAACAGTCATATCTCAAGGGCATTGAAAAGGAAATGGCCTTATGTGCTGGGTTCTGGTTGCTTCCAATTTTGAACTGAGGGTAGGAAAACTTGAAATCTGTGAGGAATAAGAGATCCCATTTGGATCAAATTTCAACTTTTCTGGGTCTACAGGGAAATAGTGGGGAATACTTTGTTTTTTTTTTCTCACTATTTATTAATTTGTAACTTATACACTGTTTGGGGGCCCAGGAGGAATCTTTAACTGCCTGGGAGTCAGTTCCTCCAAAGACAGAGCAGGAGCTCTACGTAAGTCCATCTCTTATCAGCTACACACCTGAGCTTCATCTGCTGATTTTGTAGCAATACAGGAATGTTTTAAAAAATGCTTTTCAAATTCATCTGAAATATAAATTCAGAAAAATTCAGGGGTCTAAGCATAGAGTCAGTGTTGCTTTAGGTCCAGGAGAGGACAATTGAAATATTATTTCAAGGTCCTTGTCTTCAAATTCTGCCCCCAGGTACCATGTACACTTCTGATGTCACCTTCTCGGAGGTCCTTCCCTGACCACACAACAAAAATGTTCAGAATTCCCACCCAGCACTCCCTCACAGCCTCCTCATCCTCCTCCTCCTCCTCCACTTCCTGTCCTTCATTTCTCCTCCCTTTCTCTTCCTCCTCCTCCTCCTCCTTCTCCTTCTCCTTTTTTTTCTTCTTTAAATCTTTTTGTAGAGATCCTGATCTTGAACATCTAACCTCAAGCAGTCTTCTTTTCTCAGCCTCATGAAGTGCTGGGATTAGATCTGTGAATCACTGTTCCTGGCCCTCATTACTTGTTTTCTTTTTCTTCAGAGGACTTAATATTATAGATAGGCATATGTTTACAGGTTAGTAAATGTCACTAATGTCACTCTCTGTATGAGAATTTCAGTTCCCTGATGAGTAGGGTTTTCATCTACTTTGTTCAACACTGTATCTATTAAATATATTGCATAGAATGTTATCCAACACATGATAGATGCTCAACAAATGTCTGTTTAGTGATGACTGTTGAATAAATGATGTTGAATATCCATAACTAGATCTTTATTTCTTTAGCTTAAAGTAAAAAAGGAATCTGTCTTCTGAAAAGTAATTAGAATGGCTTTGGAAGGAATATCATAGTAAGGTTTTTAACCTGTATGAATCAGTGCATACCGGTTCTTGCCTGGGAGAAGATCTCAAAAAGTCAAAGAAAAATGAGGTCATAGCCTTGAAGATCAAGTGAAACTTTCATCAACACATTAATGGTCCCACTCTGAAGGAGGTTTTTCTTCTTTTTTATTTTCCTGGATAGTCTACATTTCCTATAATTATTAGGGTTTTTTTTTTTTTAACTAAAAAGAAATAACCATCCAGCAAAAATACAGTTTGTTTAACAGACAGAGTTTTAGTTTTGCAAGATGGAAAGAGTTCTGTGGATGGATGGGTATGGTAGCACAACCATGCAAATACACTCATGTCACTGATTTATGCACATAGGAATGGTTAGGATGGTACATTTTACATAACGTGTACTGCAAACAGTAATTAATAGCTACTGCCCTTAAAAGGATAACACATGGACACAGGCAGGGGAGCATCACACACTGGGGTCTGTCGGGGGGAAATAGGGGAGGGACAGCAGGGGGTGGGGAGTTGGGGAGAGAGAGCATGGGGAGAAATGCCAGATATAGGTGAAGGGGAGGAAGGCAGCACATCACGCTGCCACGTGTGTACCTGTGCAACAATCTTGCATGTTCTTTACATGTACCCCAAAACCTAAAGTGCAATAATAAAAAAAAAGATAACATTGTGTGGTAAATTTATACTGCATACTTTATGCCCTTTGTGGTCCCCTCATCTTTTTTTTTTTTTTTTTTTTTTTTTGAGATAGGTCTTGCTTCATCATCCAGACTTGAATACTGTGGCACAGTCTCAGCTCACTGCAGCCTCAAACAAGCCTCTGGGATTGAACCTCAAGCAGTTGCTTCTGGGCTCAAGCAATCCTCCCACCTCAGCCTACCAAATAGCTGGGACTACAGGTATCTGGCACCACAGCTCGCTAATTTTTTTATTTTTGGTAGATATGGGGCTTCAATATGTAAGCAGGCTGGTCTTGAACTCTTAGCCTCATGCAATATTCCTTCTGTGGTCTCCCAGCATGCTGGGATTACAGGCATGAGCCACCATGCCCTGTCTTGTGGTCCTTTTCAATAAGTATATTCTGTGAAGTTTTAATTCTAGACTCTCAGCAGCAGTTTCCTTGCAGAAGAGCTATCATAAGTAATTCATCCAGACCAGAGACAGGAAAAACAGGGCACTGCCATCTGCCTCGCCTACATGGCCCCATCCTGTGCTCACAGCAGACGCTGCCATTCATCCTTGGTGCTCTCATCTCATGCTTTCAACCTATCTCACAGTCCTTCTCAATAAGCAGCCCAGGCATCTTCTGCCAGTGGGTCCAACTTAGCAATGTGAGATAAAACTAATTTACCATGTGATTTAGACATAGTTCCTCCTAAGATGCTATATTACTCACTTGGAAAACATCCAGGAGGTCAGGAAATTGAGCAAAAATAATTCAAGAATTAAGAAGAGATGAAGACAGTTTCCATATGTGCCTGTACGCATACATAATAAAGCATATGCCCGAATGAAAACTGAGATCCTTCTTTTCTAAGCTTCTTGAAAAAGAGCAGCTTGGCTGTCCCTCATATACCCTTAGCATAGTGAGAGTTTCTGGGTTGAAGATAGATATGAATCACTCTTAAAAATGGAGCTAATCCTGGGTGAGTTTTCACAAATGTAATTCATTTTACACACCACTATTTGAAACTCATTAAGACAAGCACACCAAATGTGATGTGAAGGAGGCTTGAACCCTGACTCCTAGACACAGGCATGAATAACTCTAACATGAAGTGGGCGGTGAGAAGGAACAGATTCCACACTGTGGATGCAGTAAAGAGAAAAATATTCCACTTGGGAAGCCTTCAGAAAGGACGAGTTTGTGATCTGGGCCATAGAGAATGATCATTACTTTAGAATTTGGAAAGGTAATCTTTTAGACAGCTGCAAAGACTTAGCACATAACCTGCATATGGAAGGTGCAAGGCATAACCGTGATTCTTGAAGCTGTGAGCTCTTCTTGACGGAATCTTTTATTCTTATTCTAAGAAGAACATCTTCTGCTTATCTTTTTTGTTCAATGACTTGTTTCTGAATTTAGGCTTGGACAGTAACTCTTTGGACTCTCCTCAATATCAGTCTATGTGACACTAAGAAAGGCTATGTTCTTTATATTTTGATTAGAGCTTACTATAATAGATAGCAGGCAGAGAAGTTTTCATAGCCTTAAGAACCACATTCCCTTCTGATTTCATTCTTCTTACATAGATTATTCTCGATGAGAACTGTCTGCTGATGAGTGCACTATACAAAAATTAACTCCGGATGGATTAAAGATTTAAACATGAGACCTAACACCATAAAAACCCTAGAAGAAAACCTAGGAAATACCATTCAGGGTATAGGCATGGGCAAAGATTTCATGAGTCAAATGCCAAAAGCAATGGCAACAAAAGCCAAAATGGACAAATAGAATCTAATTAAATGTAAGAGCTTCTGCACAGCAAAAGAAACTATCATTAGAGTGAACTGGCAACCAACAGAAGAAAAAAAATTTGCGATCTACCACCCAACTGACAAAGTGCTAATATCCAGAATCTATAAAGAACTTAAACAAATTTACAAGAAAAAATCAAACAACCCCATCAAAAAGTGGGCAAAGGACATAACAGACACTTCTCAAAAGAAGACATTTATGCAGCCAACAAACATATTGAAAAAAAAGTTCATCATCACAGGTCATTATAGAAATGCAAATCAAAACCACATTCAGATGCCATCTCACACCAGTTAGAATGGTGATCATTGTAAAATCAGGAGAAAACAGATGCTGGAGAGGATGTGGAGAAATAGGAACACTTTTACACCATTGGTGGGAATGTAAATTAGTTCACCTATTGTGGAAGACAGTGTGGTGATTCCTCAAGGATCTAGAACTAGAAATACCGTTTGACCCAGCAATCCCGTTACTGGGTATGTACCCAAAGGATTATAAAACATTCAATTATAAAGACACATGCACATGTATGGTTATTACAGCACTGTTTACAATAGCAAACACTTGGAAACAACCCAAATGCCCATCAATGATAGACTGGGTAAAGAGAATGTGGCACATATACATTATGGAATACTATGCAGCCATAAAAAAGGATGAGTTCATAAGCTTTGCAAGGACATGGATGAATCTGGAAACCATCATTCTCAGCAAACTGACACAAGAACAGAAAAATCAAACACTGCATGTTCTCATTGTGTTGAACAATGAGAACACATGGACACAGGGAGGGGAACATCACACACCGGGCCCTGTTTGGGGTGGGGGAGTTAGGGGAGGGAGAGTAGGGGGTTGGGGGATTGTGGAGGGCTAACAGGAGAAACACCTAATGTAGATGATGGGGGATGGATATAGCAAACCCCCGTGTATGGCACATGTATGCTTATGCAATATGTAACAAACTTGCACATTCTGCACATGTATCCCAGAACTTAAAGATTAAAAAAAAATTGAAACTTGCTGCCAGCCTGTGACCTGACATGTATTCTAGGCCTGGACCTGTGTCATCTACAGAGCCTCCTTCATGGCTGCTCACAGCTCCAGCATTCTGACAGTCAGGATGACAAACTGAGGTCTGTTCTTCTCTGTGAATTTTTAGTTTTTGGACTCAAAATTATCCTGACTCCCAGAAGTAGCATGAACCTAAGTATGTGAATAAAACTGGGAAGAACAGAGATTGTATAGATCAGCTTTTGCCTACGCTTAGCCTTGTATCCTGCGTAATCCCAAGTAGTGTAGAAAATGTGAATGCCTTCTCTCCAGGAGCCTAGCACAGCACCACATACCCTGAGCTACTGAAAAACGCCAAGACCAGCTCAGCCATAGAGACCCCAACCCAGGTGGCGCTGAAAGAATTAAGAAACAGAAACAAAGGCAGAGTGCAAAAGTGCGATCAGAATGGGACATCGTGGGCGGACAGCATTTCCCAGCTAAATTCCCAGAACAGAGCCTGACCCAAGTGTTTATTCTTTATGAACAAGTGATTATTTTTAATAAGCAGGTTTTCAGTGTTTCTCCATAGAATAAAGATAGACTAAACAGGCAGATGGTGCCTGTTCACAGTAAAATAGAAATAAGCTCAAAAGCACTCTTTATGAGTCAGCAATGGGGACAAGGTCATGTATCCTGTGTTCTGGGAACTGGTTAACTAGTGCATGACTGGTACATACGGATTACTATTCTAGCAGTTTACTGCCTTGGGATGGCTCAGTGTTCTTGCCATCACCTCTCAGTAAAACAGCATATACTCCATCACACACACATGAAGACCTTCTCCCAACAGAAAAAGTTGCTTTGTGAGGGTGATTATAATTGATTTTACTTTTTGCATATATACAAGGGACTTTCAATTCTTCATGTGAAGGTAAAAATAAGCTTCATTGGCTCTTCATTGAAAGAAATACAGCCAAGAAGCCACTGACTGTCAGGGGCTCCCAAAGAAGGCAGCTGGCTGAGTTTGCTCTGACTCCACTATTAGGTTGGTGCAAAAGTATATATACACAGTGCCACCTCCTTCACCTACAAGAGGTCGCGCTTCCACTATGGGGGGCGGGGGTGGCCTTTGGGGAGGTTACTTCCATTTAAAGTAATGGCAAAAACTACAATTACTTTTGCACCAATCAATATATTAGACTTTTGTTTCATTTGACCCTAACCTGGTCTGAGATCACCACTTTCATCCATCCAAACAAGAAGCATTGATTAGGTGCTTCCTATGTGCCAACTTCTCCATCAGAGCCCTAAGAATACAGCTGTAAAGAAACCAGACATTCCTGCCCTCATGGGGCTTACAGTCTGGTGGAGAACACAGAGAATATGAAGCCATGACAAGGAAAATTTAAGAGGGGAACCTAGGGGTCCCGGGAAAGGATCTCCAGAGGAATTGAAATCTAAGCTAATCTGGCACTAACATGTTTTGGGTTTGCTTATATATATGTGAACTACACTAGTTATTTTTCTAAGCATGATTGTACATGATGTTATGAAGAAAAAAAAACCCAAAACTTTGAAACAATGCAAAAGGATGAAAGCGTGGCCTTTTGGCTTCATACAGAACATTGTGTAACAGGCCCCTTAAAGGCCGTCTAATTCTCTGGAGAACTGTACCCTTATTCCAGTTACTCTTGACCTTTGATGAGACTCCAGAATCTGTGAAGTTAGAATTAACTTGTAGAAAATTGAAAAGTTGAATTTTTTTTTTTGTCCAGTAGAAATGCAAATGACTATTATCCAATAGTAAAGATAACCCTGAAAGTTAATATTTATTGCTTTGTACAACATTAACCCATTTTGTATCTGTCTTGGCCTTCTTATCCCAACGGCTTGTCTTTCACTAACTCTTACTCAAGTCCTGCTTTGCCTGGCTTTATTCTCCTGCTGGTTTGTTCTTTAATGAGTTAATTAAACTTTCCCAAGTTTCCACTATTGAGAACACTATATCTGTGTTTGTATGAGAGTCACATTTTCAACTTTTTGAAAGTGGTACTGTGATAGTGAAAATCATCTAGGTGGAGGGAAGGGATGAATGTTGTGAAAATACAGATTCTGAGTCTCCAGTTCAACCCTACTGCATCAGCATCTCTGGGTGATAGGCCCTGTGCATCCTGATGTTTTTAAAGCTCCCCAGGTCATTCTGATGTAGAAAGTCAGGGCAACAGTGTTTGGGAACCGCTGGAAGAGAAGCACCAAGAATGTCCAAATGTGCAGAGAAGACCTGCTTAGCACAAACTGATATCCATCAATAGAGACTCAAGCCCTTTATCTTAGGGCTTTGAGCCCTGTAAAAAATATAATTCTCTTTTGAAGAGCAGTAATTAAAGCTATTATGTCACTTATACTTTGGGTTGTGGAAGGACAGGGCAACAAATGGAAGAATATAGGAGAATAGCATTTCTGAAGTGGATAAAGGGTCCATGGAAAAGGCAGGGAAAGGTCAGAACAGAGGAAACGAAGTTTCCTGAACTTCACTATTTTGCTTATAGCCCTTACAGACAGAGCGTGACTACTTTTAGGAATAAATAATTTTTAATTTATATACCTTCAGAGTCCAAAAATGCACAAAGTTTCTTCCAATCAAAGATGTCTGGAGAGTGATATGAACAAGGCGGTGAATTGGACTTTTCAGTATGCATTTCCTCAGAGAAACATCACTTTGGAAAACTAGCCATTACTAGTTTTGCTATAAACTACTTTTATAAGAACTAAGGAATCCATGTGAGAAGTGATAACACCTGAGTGGAGTGTAGAAATAAGAAAAGACGTATTCGAGAGGGTAGGAAGACAGCTCCACATGACCCACACCGCCCTCCCCAAGCCTGCAGCCTGGTGCAGAGGGAGACTCCCCACATGGGGTGCTGGGGTATGAGTGTTTGTGTACCCCCCAATTCATATATTGAAGCCTAATCACCAATTTGCTGGAATAAGGAGGTGTAGCTTTTGGGGAGGTGATTAGGTAATGAGGACAGAGCCCTCATCAATGGGATTAGGACTAAGAGAGCTCATTATCTCTTCTGACATATGAGGACACTTTTGACTTTAAGTCAAAAACTGTCACAAGAGATGAAGAAGGTAATTATACAACAATGAAGGAGTCAATTCGTGAAGAGGAAAATTGTAAGTATGCACCCAACATCAGAGCATCCCAGTATACTAAACAAATATTAACACAACTGAAAGAAGAAATAGACAATGATACAATAATAGTAGAGGACTTCAATTGTCTTCTTTTAATATGGATAAATTATTGAGACAGAAAATAAATAAGGAAACATTGAAATTGAACAACACTGTAGACCAAATTACCTAATTGATACATATGGAACATTCCATCCAACAGCAGCAAAGTATATATTCTTTCAAGTGCAAATGAACCATTCTTGAGAATAGATCAAAACAAGTCTTAACAAATTTAAGATGACTAAAATTACTGTAGGTATCTTTTCTGACCACAATGGTATGAAACCAGAAATTAACAACAAAAAGAAAATTTAAAAATTCACCAATATATGGAATTTAAACAATGTACTCCTGAATTCCTGAACAACCCATGGATCAAGACGAAACTAAAAAGGAAATCAAAGAATATCTCGAGAGAAATGAAAATAGAAACAGCATACACAAAACTTTTGGAAGGCAGCAAAAGCCATTCTAAGAAAGAAGTTTATAGCAATAAACACCTCCATTAAGGAAAAGAAAAATCTCAAACAACCTAGCTGTTTGTTGTTTAAGAAATAAGAAAGATAAGAAATAAGAAAAAAGGTAACAAATTAAGTTCAAAGTTAACAGAAGGCAAGAAATAATAAAGATCAGAGCAGAGAGACATGAAATAAAAGCTAGAAAAATAATAGAAGATAAGCAAAATTGACAAACCTTTAGCTAGACTAAGAAAAAAAGAGAAGACATAAATAATAACATTAGAAATGAAAGAAGAGCCATTTCAATTGATACCACATAAATACAAAGGGTCATAACAGACTACTATAAACAATTATACTCCAACAAATTAGATAACCTAAAAGATGGTTAGTCCCTAGAAATGGATAAATCCCTAGAAATCTACAACCTGCCAAATCTGAATCATGAGGAAAGAGAAAATCTAACAGATCAATAGTGAATAAGGAGATCAAATCCAAAATCAAAAACCTCCCGAGAAAGAAATGCCGAAAATCTGTTGGCTTCAGTGCTGAATTCCTCCAAACATTTAAAGAGAAATTAACACCAATCCTTTCCAAACTCTTCCAAACAATTGTAGAGGAGGAACAACTTCCAAAACTCATTGTATGTGGCCAGTATTACCCTGATACCAAAGCCAGACAAGGACATTTTTAAAGAAAATGACAGACCAATATCCTTTATGACCTACATGCAAAAAAATCCTCAACAAAATATCAGTGAACCAATTCAATGGCACATTTAAAAAATCATACAACATAATCAAGTAGGATTTATCCTTGAGATGCAAAAATAATTCTATACACAAAAATTTTTAAAAATATGATACACTATATTAACAGAATGAAGGCCAAAAATCATATGATCAGCTTAATAGATGCAGAAAGAGGATTTGAAAATATTCAACATCCTTTCATGACGAAAACTCTCAATAAATTGGGTATAGAAAGAATGTATCTCAACATAAAAAAGACCATATATAACAGGACCTCAACTAACAGACTCAATGGTAAAAAGCTGAAAGGTTTTACTTTAAGATCAAGAACAAGACAAAGATACCTACCGTCATTACTTCTACTAAATATGGTGCTGGAAGTCATAGCCAGAGCAATTAAGCAAAAAAAAGGAACAAGAGCCACCCAAATTGTAAAGGAAGCAGTAAAATTTTCTGTTTGCAGATGACATGGTCTTCTATATAGAAAACCCTAAAGACTCCACCAAAAAAAAAAAAAAAAAAGTTACAACCACTAAATTAATTTAGTAAGGTTGCAAATACAAAGTTAACAAACAAAAATCAGTAAGATTTTTATAAAGTCACAAAGAACTATCCCAAAAAGAAATCAAGAAAATCACATTTATAATAGGAGAAACAAAAATAAAACAATTAGAAATAAATTTACTCAGAGGTAAAAGACCTGTACATTGAAAACTGTAAAGCACTGATGAAAGAAATTGAAAAAGACACAAATAAATGGAAAAATAGCTCATGTTCATCATCAAAATAATTGATATATGAAAAATGTCGGTACTACCCAAAGCAGTCTACAGATTCAGTGTTATCCCTATCAAAATTGCAATGGCATTTTTCACATAAATAGAAAAAATTCTGAAATATTCATGTAAAACTTCAAAAGACCCCCTACTATTTAAAGCTATTTGGAGCAAAAAAAAAAAAAAAAAATGAAGCTGGAGGCAAAACATTACCTGATTTCAAAATATACTACAAAGCTATAATAATCAAAACAGCAGAGTACTGGCATTAAAAAAAGACACAAAGACTAATGAAACAAACAGAAAATTCAGAAGTAAATCCATGCATTTGTAGTCCATTGATCTTCAGCAAAGATGCCAAGAACACATACAATAGGGTAAAGTCAGTCTCTTCAATAAATGATGTTGGGAAGACTGGATATGCACAGTAAGATGAATAAAATTTAACCCTTATTTCACACCACATAAAAAATTAACTCAAAATGGATTAAAGACTTAAAACCTGAAAATAAAACTGCTAGAAGAAAACTCAGGGAGAAAACTTGACATTGGTATTGCAAGGATTTTTTTTTTTAATATGAACTCAAAAGCACAAGCAATAATGGTGAAAATAAAGAAATTGGATTGCATCAAACTGAAAAGCTTCTGCATAGCAAAGAAAAAAAATCAACAAAATAAAGAGATAATGTAAGAAATAGGAGAAAATATTTGCAAACCAGATATCTGATAAGTGGTAAAAATCCAAAACATAAGAAATTTAAACTCAGTAACAAGAAAATAAATAACTCAATTAAAAATGGGCAAAGAACCTAAATATATATTACTAAAAAAAAAAAAAAAAATAGAAAGCAGCCAAGAGATATAGGAAAATGCAAATCAAAACCACAATGAGATATCATCTCATACCTGTTATAATGGCTATTATCAAGAAGACAAAAGATAACAGATTTGGGAAGGGAGGGTGTGAAGAAAAGGAACCCCTTGTACACTGTTAATGGGAATATAAATAAGTACAGCCATTATGGAAAACATTATGAAGTTTCCTTTAAAAATTAAAAACAGATCTACCACATGATCTAGCAGTCTCACTTCTGGGTATAGTATATATCCAAAGAAACTAAAATTACTCTTTTTTTTTTTTTTTTTGAATGGAGTCTTGCTTTTCTGTCCAGGCTGGAGTACAGTGGTGCAATCTCAGCTCACTGCAACCTCCATCTCCCAGGTTCAAGTGATTCTCCTGCCTCAGCCTCCTGAGTAGCTGGGATTACTAGTGCCCACCACCACACCTAACTAATTTTAGTATTTTTAGTAGACAGGGCTTCCCCATGTTGGTCAGGCTGGTCTCGAACCTCTGACCTCAAGTGATCCACCCAGCTCGGCCTCCCAAACTGCTGGGATTACAGGCGTGAGCCATTACACTTGGCCTGAAATTACTATCTCATAGAGATGTCTGAACTCCTATGTTCATTGCAGCATTATTCACAATAGCCATGGTAGGAAATCAACCTAAGTGCCCATCAGTAGATAAATGGATAAAAAAATGTAGTGCATATGTACAGTGGAACATTATTTGGCCTTTAAAAGGAAGGAAATCCTGTCATTTGCAACAACATGGACAAATCTGAAGGACATTACACTAAGTGAAATAAGCCTGGCACAGAAAGATAAATACTACATGATCTCACTTATATGTGGAATCTAAAATAGTTGAACTTATAGAAGAGAGCAGAATGGTTGTCACCAGGGGCTGGAGGGTGGGAGCCATGAAGAGATATTGGTTAGAGGGTACGAAGCTTCAGTTAGGCAAGATGGATAAGTTCTGGAGAGCTAATGTGACTATAGTTAATAATAACTGTAACAGTGACTAGAGTTAATAATACTGTATTGTACACTTGAAATTTGCTACAAGAGTAGACTTATATGATTTTACTATAAAACAATGATAACTATGAGGTGATGGGTATGTGAATTAGCTTAAATATGGCAATCATTTCACAATGGATACAAAAACATCATGTTGTATACTGTTAATACATACAATGTCTATTTGTCAAAAAACCTCAATAAAGCTGCAGGAGGGGAAACCAAACAAGAAGTCTGTTAAGATAAAGATAGAAAATTAAATCCATGAAGAAGAGTAAAAATTTACCTTAACAATTAAGCATTATTTATATTTGTAATTAAATTTGCCCTGAGCTATCATCCAAGGTTAAAAAGGAGATCAGATGAGTAATACGATTCTTACTCTCTTAAAAAAGGAAGTGCACCAAATTTTCGTCATGAAAGACTTAAACTTTTGACACTAGAATCTGATCCCATCATACAAGGTATGAGATGCTTTCAAGATAAGAGATTCAATAATATTTTTACAAACAAAAACTGTACATGATCTTCATATGGCTGTTTTCTTTCTGCCACCTCTCAATAAAAAACCAGTGCTGTCTCCTTAAAATGAGACAGTTACAGAGATTGGAAGCATTGAAGGGAAATAAAGTGGTTCAGGATGATTGACGCAAAAAGGAAATGGAGTTGAGCATTCCCTGTGTAAAAGAGCTTTTACAAAAGGGTCTAAACTTTTGTTTATGCCACCAAGCATTGATTCTGGTCCCTTGTCAGGCAAATATTATATTCAAGTTGTTTACTAAATCATATTGCTTCAGGAGAAGAGCAGCCAACTTCATCCCACTGGGCCAAGCAACCCTTGCTTCCCAGCTGACTCCTTTCCTTTAATAGATCTCTCCTAAGAAGAGTATAATAAATGTGAGATCGGTCTTTCCCCTTCTCACTGCCAGCAACATTTCAGGAGCTTCTGACAGTCAAGCAGCAGGAGTGGTCTCTCTAGAGAATCTCAGTGGTGGGATGGGATGCTTCCAGGCAAAAACTGACAAACGCACTCTCTTTTTTTTGTCTTACTTTGCTTTCATGAAGAATACTGTGGTAAGAGATATGCAAAACTGGTTGAAACAATGCATTAGGAATAATAAGTATTTTCTGGGATTAAGTGAATAGCACAGCTATTATAGCTGAGTTCTTGCGGGACATTTATTCTTTAAGACTTTGTGCTGTAAGGTAACAAGATAGCTTCAATTCATACATACATAGATATGGATACAGACATGTCTGTGCATGTGTATAATACAGATATGTGTGTGTGTATATGTATATATATCTTAATGGTCTTAAAATTATTGAACTAAGAGAAATACCAAAAGGTCATCTAACTTAGTCCTCACACTTTAAAGTACGTGAGAATCACGTAGGGATCTTACTAAATGTCTGTTCTGATTTAGAATATGTGGATGGGGGCTGAAAGTCTGCATTTCTCACAACATGACTCACATTGACCAGGCCAGTCTGAAGGAAGCTTCAAAGTAGAAGAGAATTAACTACCAATCTGTCAGTGAAAACAAAGAAGCAAACGAAACAGCTGTAGCAGCTGCATGTCAGAGAATGGAATCTGCTGAGACACTGGAAGTCACCGACTATAATTGAAATGTCAACCAGTAAGTTTATCCTGCCTGCCTTTGCAGTCTTCTTATCAAGCCGTAAACTCTTATTTATACATTGAAGCTCAGCTGAATTATGGCTTCCTATATCTATACCTTAACCTCATCTTGAATTGTCTCTGCTTGAGTACACAGCAAGAAATAAAGCTCTGAAGCCGGGCGCGGTGGCTCACGCCTGTAATCCCAGCACTTTGGGAGGCCGAGGCGGGTGGATCACGAGGTCAAGAGATCGAGACCGTCCTAGTCAACATGGTGAAACCCCGTCTCTACTAAAAATACAAAAAGTTAGCTGGGCATGGTGGTGTGTGCCTGTAATCCCAGCTACTCAGGAGGCTGAGGCAGGAGAATTGCCTGAACCCAGGAGGCGGAGGTTGCGGTGAGCCGAGATCGCGCCATTGCACTCCAGCCTGGGTAACAAGAGCGAAACTCCGTCTCAAAAAAAAAAAAAAAGAAATAAAGCTCTGAAATGATAAATACAATATTTTTCTATTTCCTTCTCTTATTTTTTAAAAGCCATACGTATATATAAAGCAATAATGCCAACAGTGTTTTAATGAATTTAGAGTTTATATAGATCTAATATATAGGCAATAATAGCACACAAGTGAGGGAGTAAATGGAGTGTCATTAAAGCAAAGCTATTACATATTACTGAACAACTGCAAAGAAAGTAATTCAAAAATATGGTTAAAAGTCAACAAAAGAAATTAAATGGCACATTAAAAAATATTTGGTAGCATAAAACAAGGCAGTAAAAGAGAAACGGAAGAAAAAAAAGACCTGAGACATCGAGAAATAAATAGATGTAAATCCAACCAACATAAATAATGACATTAAATGTGAATAGAATGAACACTCAATTCAAAAAACAGAAATTGTCATACAGAATAAAAAAAGCAAGATGCAACCAATATCTGTCTACAAGAAACACACATTAGATTCAAAGACATGGAATGGCTGAAAGTAAAAGATTGAGTAAATGATAAATCATACAGACAATAATCATAAAAGCGCTAGGTTGACTATATTAATAACAAAAAATATTTTAAGGTAAGAAATATTAGAGAAAAATGGAGACATTTCATAATAATAAGGAGATCAATATATCAAGAATATATAGCAATTATAAATGTATGTGTACTTAATAACAGAAACATAAAATACATAAAGCAAAATACTGGCAAATTTGATGATAAAAATATTCAAAATTATAGTTCCATATTTTGATATCTCTCTTTTATTACTTAATAGGAAAACTTGACAGAAAATCAAGAAGGATATAGAAGACTTGAACAATGTTATCAACTTGACCTTACTGACACTTACAGAACATTTCACCTCACAGAAGCATATTATCTTAAGTGCATGCAAACTATTCTGCAGGGTAGATCATATGCTAGGCTATAAAATAATTATCAAGAAATGTAAAAGAGTTAAAATCATACCAAGTAAGTTCTCTGACCACCAGAAAATTAAATAAAAAATCACCAACAGAAAGAAATTTGAGAAATTAAATAATAAATTTATAAATAATCAGTCAGTTAAGAAATAAACAAAAAGAGCAACTATAAAAAATATCAAATTAAATGAAGATGGAAACCAAACATATGAATTTATGGGTCCCAATGAAAACAGAATTTAGAGGGAATGTTTCTAGCTTTAAATATTTGAATTAGAAAAGAGGAAAGCTATATATGCATTTATGTAAAATATTAAAAAGAGAGAAAATAAACTCTAAAGGAAGGAAAAAAAAGCTCTAATTAAAAATTAATAAAGTACAAAAAAGAAAATCAATAGAGAAAAGTCAACAAAATCCAAAGGCTTGTTCTTTGAAAAAATCAGCAAAATCAATTATATAGAATAACTGAGCAAGATGAAAAAGAAAATCCTTTTACTAAAACCAGGAATAAAAGAGAAAACAGCACTATCTGCCTTGCAGAAATTAAAGGAATTATAAGGGCATAGTATCTAATTCTATGTCAACAAATTAGACAAATTATATGAAATAGATAACTCCTAGGAAGACACAAATTACCAGAATGACAAGAAGACAAACTATAACAGATTAAAAAAACCAAATCAGTAACTTAAAAATCTTACCATGAAGGAAAACCCAGGCTCAATAGCTTCACTGATAAATTTTATCAAATATTTAAGGAAAAATAATATCAATCCTACACAAACTCCTCCAGGAAATAAATTTTCAGATAAAACTTTCCAACTTTTTCTGGAGGCAGTATTGCCCCGACATCAAAGCTAACAAAGACATTAAGAAGACAACACAAAAAAAACCTTCAGGCCAGTATCATTCACCCATATGGATATAAAAATTTTCAACAAAATAATAACAAACCAAATTTAGCAATATATGTAAAAGTTATATATTTGACCAGGTGAGATTTACCCATGAATGCAAGGTTTATTTAAAATTTAGAAATCAATTATTTTAAAACATCATATTAATAAAATTAAAAACAAAAACCATGTGACCCCCCTTGATAGACGTAGCAAAGTCCTTGACAAAAATCAACTACCTATACATAACAAAAACTCTCAGGAAACTACAAATATGAGGGAAAATTTTCAACCTTATAAAAGATATGTTAAAAAAAGTTTCTACAGCTGACCTCATAGTTATTGAAAAAAGACAGAGTGCTTTCCTCTAGGATTAAGAACAAGGCAAATATGTCCCCTCTCACCACTTTCATTCAACATGGTATTGATGATTAGCCAATGTGATAAGACAAGCAAAAGAAATTAAAGGCATGGAAATCGGAAACAAAGTGAAACTCTTCTTTTATAGACAATATAATTCTTCACTTAGACAATCTAAGAAAACTTCAAAAAACTTACTAGACATAACAAGCAAATTTAACAAGGTTACAGGATACCATGTCAGTATTAAAAAATTAGTTGTATTCTATACGAGAAACAAACAATCCAAAAATGAAACTAAGAAAGTGGTTTCATTTCCAAGATAATCAGAAAGAACAAAATAATTACAAATTAATTTTTAAGTCAATGTGCAATAGCTGTGCCCTGAAATGTACAAAACATTACTGAGATAAATTAAAGAATTTTTAAATAGTTACAGAGCCATACCATGCTCAAGGATTAAAGCCTCAATTTTAGGAAATTCTGAAATTGATCTATATATTCAACATACCAAAATTCCAAGTGGCTACTTTTATAGAAATTAATAAGCTGATTCCAAACTTTATATTAAAATAGAAAAAGGCTTAGAATATCTGAAATAAATGTTATAAAGAAGAACAAAGTTGCAGGACTTTCACTACCTAATTTTAAAACTTATTATAAAGCAACACTAATTAAAAGTGTGGTATTGGCCTAAGAAAAGATATACAGATCAATGGAAGAAAATAGTGAGCAACTAACCCTTGCTCATAGGTCAATACATTTTCAACAGTTGGTCTAGGCAATTTAATGAGGGAAGGGATAGGAAAAGTGGGAAAGGATATGAGGCTTTTCGCTGGATATCCACATGGAAAAGAAAAATGATGGACACTTCTCTTGTACCACTCCCAAAAATTCACTCAAAATGGATCATAGACATAAATGTAAGGGCTGAAAGTATTAGAACTATGAGGAGAAACTACAGGAGAAAATCACTGTACTTTGGATACGGCCCAGAGTTTCTTAGACGTGACACCAAAAGCAGACCTTGTAAAAAAAGAAAAATATGATAAATTAAACTTCAATGAAATCACAAACTTTGCTCTTCAAAAGTTGTCTTAATTGAAATGAAAAGATACGATGCAGACAGGGAAAAAGATTTGCAAACCAGGTATCGTTAAAAGACTTGTATTCAGAGTGTGTATACGTGTGTGTGTGTGTGTGTATGCACTCAAACTCAAGACAAACCAATTACAAAATGAGGAAATAGGCAAAAGATTCGAATAGGCACTTCAACAAAGAAATATTGAAAAGATATGCAACATCATTAATTATTAGGGAAATGCAAATTAAAATCATAATTATATACCATTACAAACCCATTTAAACAGCTATAATCTAAAAGACTGGCAATGCCAAATGTCGGCTAAGATATGGAAAAACTGTAATCCTTATATGTTGCTGGTGAAAATGTAAAATGATACACTTATTTTGGAAAACAGTTGGGCAGTTTCTCAAAAGACTAACATAGATGTTTCATATAAGCAAGCAAATCCAATCCTAAGTATTAAGAGAAATGAAGCATATATTCACAAAGTGATTTGTGTGCAAATATTCATAGCAGCATTATTTGTAATATCCCCACACTAGAAACAATCCAAATGTCCCTCAGCTGTAGAATGAATAAAATGTGATATGTCAATACAAAGGAATACTATTCATCAATGAAAAGAAGCAAACTATTGATAAATGCAACATAAATGAACCTCATAATAATATGCAAAGTTAAAGAAACCAGATACAAAAGATGACATCTTGTATGATTACATTATATGACTTTTTTTTCTTTTTTTTCTTGTTTTTGAGACAGAGTCTTGCCTTGTCGCCCAGGCTGGAGTGCAATGGCACAATCTTGGCTCACTGCAACCTCTGACTCCCAGGTTCAGGGAATTCTTCTGCCACAGTAGCTGAGACTACAGACACACACCACCACACCCAGCTAATTTTTGTATTTTTAGTAGAGATAGGTTTCACCATGTTGACCAGGCTTATCTTGAACTTCTGACCTCATGATCTGCCCATCTTGGCCTCCCAAAGTGCTGAGATTACAGGCGTGAGCCACCAGACCATGCATTTAATTAAAGACAAAGAAAACAACAATATTTGCTTGGCACGGGGATAGGACTGCAAAGTGACTGCTAATAGGCATGAGTAAATATTTGGGGGTCATGGAAATATTTTACAAGTGTATTGTGATGATGCTACAACTGCATAAATTTACTAAAAATAATTAAATGGTACACTTCGAGCAAATGAATTTTATGGTGTGCAAATGATACCTCAATAAAGTTGTTAAAAACATTTTCTGAGAAAATACAAATAATTTCCTTTCTTTGGGCTTAATGGTTTTCCAACAAGGGTAAAGGGCAGAGATGGGAAGAGAAAGAGAGGAGGACAGAAGGCAGCATATTAGAATCATCTAAGAAGTTTTTTTAAAAAACTCACATAGACTTCCTTCTCCCTGGAATAAATATTGGAAGTCAAAGAATACCATTTATTATCAGGAGGCTGTATACACTTTGCAAATGTTCCCCAGATGATTCTTATATGCCTTGCCTCCCAAGCATATTATCCCTGAGAATCTCTTCTCTTGATCAGATTGAGTCCTAGGAGTCTGTTTTCAATAAGCAAAGCAGTGATTCTTATGACCAGATAAGTTTAAGAAGCACTGCTCATGTCTGCAATGCTAGAAATTTTCAGCATTGTGGCAGTGCAATGTGGAATAAATATTACTCTAGGAAAAACTATTTTCTGATCCTTTATCCACATTTCTTCAGTCTCCTGTCAGTAACAGACAGTAGGGATAGCAAGTACCTTCCCAATTCTAATAAATTAAACCAACAATTAAGATTCCCAATTCTCCTGCCTTTGGTGGGGATTCTGATTCATCAAAAGGGATTCCCCTCTCTTAGGTCAATAGCAAAGGGCTACTCATTTTGTTATGATTATGACCAAATCATACTCATTTTACGTATTAGTCATGAAATAATCTGCTAAGTGGATGCCCACCTGTGGTCCTCTATGGCTGAAAAGTATTTCTTTGCAATTCAGTGATTATAAGACTATACCTCTGTTACTCCCCCCACACCCCTTTTAAAAAGTAATGCCTTTTTCTTTGAAGCACATTGTCATTCTTTACTCAGTGGGAGTTTTTCCATTCTTGGAAGAGGGGAGAAAACACGAAAAAAAGCATTTGTAGTCACTTCCTATTGATTTATTTTACAGATTGTCGGGTTTACCCCTGAAAAAGATCAGATTGCTGAGATAAAGCCTAAAGTTACCTATGGTTGTTAGAAGAAAGACAGCTTTGTACATGGGAGTACGTGGAACTTCAAGAAAATTAAGGCAACTATCCATTGCAGGGCCACTGTCCACTTTTCAAATGTCAACAACGTTCCTAAATCTGCCTAGCAAATCACTTGAAATTCCTAGTATTTTCCAGCATTTGTAGACAAAACCTTCAGCATCTCTGTGAAGATATGTTCATCACGAGAACATGTTTCTTGAGAGAAGGCAACTAGAAACACTCAGTTACCACATATATGAGGTCGGTTTGGGAGTGACATCAGTGACTGGAGCCACTCTCCTGGTGGGAGCCATGTGCCAGCACATATGCGGCAGGAATTGAGTGGTGTGAAGTCTGTGAGCTACCTGTCCACTGTGGTCCATTCTTAAAGAGGCCTACTCAGGTTTCCACACCAGCTGCCCACATCCCCACCGCCTACACTTCCTCAATGTCCCGTCCCTGAGGGCCTCTCAGGCATGACTGGTTACAGACCAGTCTCCCATACAGAAAAGAGAATGAATGATATTTCTTCAATACTTTAAAGAGGCAAAGTAAAGCAGGATAGGAAATGGAGCTGGTTTCTCCTGACTCTTCCACACAAACAGTTGTTGAGCACCTACTATGTGTGATGAAATATTCCGGGTGTCAGAGAGTTGAAGGCAAACATACCATAGACTCTGCCACCAGGCAGGGCACAGCCTTGCTCAAATGGGAGGGAAAAGGCAACACTTAGTCACCCACCATCATGACCTTCTAAGGATGCCAGTGAGTTCCAGCACAGATGGGCTCCCTTGCCCTGGCTTGGTCACTAGTGAATGTGAAGCATGCCCAGCCCCTCGAGCTACAGTTTTGCTCTGGAATATAGACATCTATCCACAGACGGCTCCTTCTAAACAGCCAGTAGGGTTCCTGACACTTTTCAGACATTGGAATAATGTATCTCCTCTAACTGAAACAAGCAACTGCAACTAAAAGAGGTACATTAACGATCTTTACGATTTTTTTTGTGCGTCCAATGAATATGCACATTCTCAAGATGAGAAATTTAATTTCATAATAACTCACTGAAATCACAGGCAAATGTACCAAGAGGGATCAAAAGAAGGAATGGATGGGTGGAAAAGGAAGGTAAGAGGAAGGAGACGGGAAGAGAGAAAAGAACAGGAGAGGGGGAAAGTACGATTGCCAAAATATAGCAGGTTCAGGCGCACAAAAAAAAAACAAATGTTTTCTTTCTCTTCTTCATAGTGCCACGGAATCTCATTTTCCCAGGAACTCAAGTGAGTTGTTGAGGAAATGAATAGGACATGACTGAAGTAGGCGCACCAGGAAGTTATTTTGAATTTCTGTGGACATGAAAGGATCCTTGAATTATAGCCTTGAGGGACTATCAAAAAGGAGGAAGCAGCTTTCACCATAAGCAAATCTATTTCCAAAAACCCTACTTACCACCTGTAGACCACTTGGCAGTTACTAAAGCACACGTGCACACGTTCACCTTTGTTCTCCCCAGAACCCTGTAAAAGAGGCCAGGCAGGCATCCCATCCTCTTTTGTTCAGATGCAGAAACTGAGTTTCCTCCAAATCTTCTAGCCGCTCCCACAGCAATTTTTCCACAGTGCTCAGCAGAGGTTCTTCCCTTCCCAGGAGTCTAAGAAACTCCCTCTCTAAGAGTGAAATCCCAGCTGGCCAAAAATGTGAGTCAAGGTACAGAAATCTGAACCGCATCCACACCCTCAGGATCACACGGATTCTGTATATCAAAGCATGATTTTCCTCTCTGAGTCATGATCAGAATCTACGAGAACAAGGGAGGTTTCATAAGCTGTGGACATTGTGTGAATTCCCTACAGAACAGAAAGGTCACACACACTCAGCAAGGAGACAGCCTGACAGCCACTATGACCCAGCCCCAAGGCCTCGAAGCCCCAGAGAACCAGCTGCTGTCCCACCGTTGGGGTCTGTGAAGTAGGGGCACAGATACAGCTGCCAGTGCAACTGCAGCAGCAGATGCTGCCCACACAGGGCTTCCCTCAGGGCTGAGAGCGAGCCATAACCAAGGAGGGGTTGGAGATGAACAGCCACCATTGCCCATGCCTCACTGCTGAATACACAGCCCGCTTTCAGGGTCTCTAGCCCACTCTCTTTATCTTGTCAGAGAAAACCTAAGGGGGTTTTCTGCTGGGGTTATCAGTAAGGTAACTTCCCTTACTGGTCTCTCCAGAGGAAAGCAGAAGTGAATAACTCAGTCCAACAAGGAGGAAAATGGCTAGTGGTTATGGAGAGTCATCAACAGCATTCCCAGCAGGTTTAAATATAAATGATGAATGTGTAAGCAACATCAATGCTTTGATAGAAATTCAAAGACAGGGTTTTTGACAGCCCTTGGCACTTCAGAACTGTGACTTGCTTTTTCTTTAATCTTGAAATTACTTAGTGTCCCTGACAAATGGACCCACACAAGGGAAAGTCCATTTTTCCACAGTGCTCTCAAGTCTGTTCTTGGCATGGAAGCACCATGTGGTCTGCAGCCTCTGCTTTCTAAATGGATGGCTCAGACCTGCCTCTCATGGATTTGCTTTGGCTGAGAATACAGCAGTGTTGGTTGCCAAAGTATTTCAAAGCAAATCCACTATGTCATGTCATTTCATCCTGAGTCTACACTATGAATCCTTAAAACTATAGACCTTTTCAAACATAACCACAATATTATCATCACACCTAGCAAGCTTATAGAACAATTCCTGGGTGTTATCTAATAGATTATCAAATTTTATAGTGTTCTTTAAAATTCAACAGCCCTTCATGCTAAAAGCTCTCAATAAACTAGGTATTGACAGAACATATCATAAAATGATAAAAACTAAATATGGCAAACCTACAGCCAATATCATACTGAACGAGTAAAAGCTGGAAGAACTCCCTTTGAAATCAGGCAATAGACAAGGAAGCCCTCTCTCACCACTCCTATTCAACATAGTATTAGAAGTTCTAGCCAGAGCAATCAGGCAAGAAAAAAAAAATAATGGGTGTTCAATTAGAAAAGGAGGAAGTCAAACTGTCTTTATTTGCAGATGACATGATTGTATATCTAGAAGACCCCATTGTCTCAGCCCAAAATCTTCTCAAACTGATAAGCAACTTCAGCAAAGTCTCAGGATACAAAAGCAATGTGCAAAAATCACAAGCATTCCTATATGCCAATAACAGACAAACAGAGAGCCATATCAAGAGTGAATTCCCACTCACAATTGCTACAAAGAGAATAAAATACCAAGGAATACAACTAACAAAGGATGTAAAGGACCTATTCAAGGAGAACTACAAACCATTGCTCAATAAAATAAGAAAGGACACAAACAGATGGAAAAACATTCCATTCTCATGGATAGGAAGAATCAATATCGTGAAAATGGCCATACTGCCCAAAGCAATTATAGATTCAACACTATCCCCATCAAACTACCAATGACCTTCACAGAACTGGAAAAAAACACTTTAAACTTCATATGGAATCACAAAAGACCCCACATAGCTAAGACAATCCTAAGCAAAAAGAATAAAGCTGGAGGCATCACTGCCAGACTTCAAACTATACTACAAAGCTACAGTAATCAAAACAGCATGGTACTGGTACCAAAATAGAGACATAGACCAATGGAACAGAACAGAGACCCCAGAAGAAACACCACACATCTACAACCATCTAATATTTGACACCTGGCAAAAACAAGCAATGGGAAAAGGACTCCATGTTTAATAAACGGTGTTGGAAAACTGGCTAGCAATGTGCAGAATGCAGAAACTGGACCCCTACCTGTCACCTTACACTAAAATTAACTCCAGATGGATCAAAGATTTAAACCTAAAACCTAAAACCATAAAAACACTAGAAGAAAACATAGGCAAAACCATCCAGGACATAGGCATAGGCAAGGATTTCATGACTAAAACAACAAAAGCAATAGCAATAAAAGCCAAGATAGATAAATGGGATCTAATTAAATTCCAGAGCTTCTTTAAAGCAAAAGAAACCATCATTAGAGCAAACTGGCAACCAACAGAATGGGAAAAAAATGTTTACAATCTACCCATCTGACAACGGGCTAATATCCAGAATTTACAAAGAACTAAAATAGATTTACAAGAAAAAAAAAAAAACGCAAACAACCCAATTCAAAAGTGGGTGAAGGATATGAACAGACACTTTTCAAAAGAAGACATATATGAGGCCAACAAACATGAAAAAATGTTCATCATCACTGGTCATTAGAGAAATGCAAATCAAAACCACACTGAGATACCATCTCACGCCAGTTAGAATGGCAATCATTAAAAAATCTGTAGACAACAGATGCTGGAGAGGATGTGGAGAAATAGGAACATTCTTACACAGTTGGTGGGAGTGTAAATTAGTTCAACCATTGTGGAAGACAGTGTGGCAATTTCTCAAGGATCTAGAAATAGAAATTCCATTTGACCCAGCAATCCAATTACTGGGTATATACCCAAAGAACTATAAATTGTTCTGCTATAAAGACACTGATGTTCATTGCAGCCCTGTGTACAATAGCAAAGACCTGGAACCAACCCAAATGCCCATTCATGATAGACTGAACAAAGAAAATGTGGTATATATACACCATGGAGTACTACACAGCCATAAAAAACAATGAGTTCATGCCCTTTGTAGGGACTTGGATGTATCTGGAAACCATCATTCTCAGCAAACTGACACAAGAACAGAAAATCAAACACCGCATGTTCTCACTCATAGGTGGGTATTGAACAAGAACAAGTGGACTCAGGGAGAGGAGCATCACACACTGGGGACAGTTGTGGGGGGTAAGGGAAAGACAGAATGGGGTGGGGAGGGAAGGGAGGGTGGGGAGGGATAACATGGGGAGAAATGCCAGATATAATATGCACCTAAAATAAATAATTTTTTTATAAAGGCTCTTTACAGTTCATCCACTCAAATCAGGTGCAGCAAAGGTTCACACAAGGCATTTGGTTGTTTTTTCTCTTAAGTCTGTTTTCTTCTAGAGCAGTTCCATCTCCCTTTTTTTCCTGCCATTGGCTAATTGCAGAAACCAGTTGATTGTCCTTTAGAATATCCCACATGTGGATTTGTCTGTTGCTTATTCGTGCTTTCCTTTAATCTTTTTCTCTTGTAAACTAGTCAACTGAGCTACAGGCTTTATTAAAATGTGTATGTGTGTGTGTGTGTGTGTGTGTGTGTGTGTGTGTGTGTGTATGTGTATGTGTGTGTGTATGCACATGCACATGTATGCACATAGAGATTCAGGTATACACACACAGATACCTGACTCTAATCAAGCTTCTAGCTTGACATACAGATACAAACATATATATATATATATATATATATATATATATGTATATATATATATATATTCATATATACATATTGATATATGTATACATATTGATATATATACATATTGATATATATGTATACATATTGAGAGAGATATATATATATAGCCAAGGCACAGACATAGCTACACGTATGTGCATATAGGTAAGAATACTACATAGGTGGCGCTGTGTTCTTCCTGATGCATCCCAGAGGAGAAATCCCTGATGTCTGGTTATTGCACATTTAGTGATGTTAACATTGATCAGAGGGTTAGATGGTGAGTGCCAGTTGCCCCACTGTAAAGCATGGGGTCACACTCATGATGAAAGCAGTCAAGCCAGATCTAAAAGCACTCCAGGAGATGGAGGACAAGGCCTCTGCGTTAAGCTCCACTCCTGATTTCTTACTCTACCCAGGTCACAAATACTCACATGCACAGTAGCAAGGCTGGCCCCTAACCTCTGACTCTCAGCAAGAATTCGCTTTCAGGTAGTTATTGGGTTGGATGATCAGGCTTAAAATATAAAACTCTCCAATGAAAACATCCTGGGCAATATGAAGTACTGAAAAGTTTGAGATTCTCAACCTGACCCTGATATTTATATGCTGTGCAATGCTGGGCAAGTCACCTAAACTTTTCTGAATCTCCAACTGTAAAATAATGGATTTGGTCTCAATCTCTCCCAGTTCTAAATTCCTGTAAGATATATTTTATTAATCCCTTATACATACATCCTTGCTGTGTCCAGATGCCTTAAAAATTTTTTTAACAAAAAAACAGGGACTACTAAATTAAAAACATAGGACAAGTGTTTCTCCAAGTTAATAAGAATTTTATCTCCTGACAATTAGAAATTTTATCACCCTCAGTCTCGGGGTTGAAATGATATGACATAGCAGATTTGCTTTAAAATACTTTGGCAACCAACACTGTTGTATTCTCAGCCAAAGCAAATCCATGAGAGGCAGGCCTGAGCCGCCCATTTAGAAAGCAGAGGCTGCAGACCACATGGCGCTTCCATGCCAAGAATGGACTTGAGAGCACTATTAGGAAATGGACTTTCCCTTGTGTGGGTCCATTTGTCAGGGACGCTAAGTAATTCCAAAATTTAAAAAAAAGCAAGTCACAGCTCCGAAGTGCCAAGGGCTGTCAAGAACCCTGTCTTGTTTTGATCAAAGCATTGATGTTGCTAACACATTCCCTATTTTCTTTTTAAACCTGCTGGGAATGCAAGAACCAGGCATTAGGGACTCAATCTATATAGTAGGCAACCAAGCCACTTTAACAGAAATTCTCTAGAGAAAATGTCCACGAATGCTTCTTGCTCTGGTCCCTGAAATTTCTGTGTCTTAGTTGTTAAGTACATCTGTAGTTCCTTGAGATCCTCCAGATATCCTTCCAAACCATTCAATCAATTCCTCTCTTTTCGTTCCTTTTCTCTTTTTGGCTTAGGATGGTCAGGTTGGTTTCTGTCATTTGATACCAAAAGCACCTTCACTAATATCCATCCTCCAAGTCCAGCTCAGATCCCTACACTCCTTGAAGACTGTTAGGCTGCGTTGATCATATTGATGTCTCTTAGTCAATATGTCCTGGTGCTAATTACCTGTAACATCTTTGCATTCATACCTGTTCTTAGTTTACCATGTGCTTTCATATTTTTTATTTTTGAGACCGAGTCTCGTTCTTTCATCCAGGCTGGTGGCGTGATCTTGGGCTCATTGCAGCCTCTGAGGTTGCAGTGAGGTTCAGGTGATTCTCCTGCCTCAGGCTCCTGAGTAGCTGAGATTACAGGAATCTACCACTATGCTAGGCTAATTTTTGTCTGTTGGTTTAGTAGAGATGGAGCTTCACTACATTGGCCAGGCTGGTCTCGAATTCCTGACCTCAAGTGATCTGCCTGCCTCAGCTACTCAAAGTACTGGGATTACAGATGTGAGCCACCATGCCTGGCCCGATTTCAGACTTTTAAGTCCACTAGATTGGCAGCAAAGGGAACCTATACTATAGAGTCAGTTGCTTGATACAATGAATGTATATGTCGCGTAACTGGCTCCCCTACTCCATCCAGTGCCCATTTGAGAAAATGAGATAAGACTAAATTCTTATTGTGTGAAAAGTGCTGGTTTTCCTTGATCTTGTGATAATACCTCTACAGTTTATATAACTGACATCCAGTTATTGAATTTGGTGGGTTTATTACACTTTTTAGCCCTCAAAGAGCCTGGCACAGGTGTCAGGCACAGCTGATGTTCAGTGGGAATCTGTTGATTCAGCCCCTGCCACTGCAGTTCTCTCTGATCCTGTGCAGAGCAATGATTGTTGGAAAAGACTGACACTTGGTTATCAGGCTGTTTCCACAGGGATAGAATAAAACCAAGAAGACAGCACCCTTGAAAACCCAGTCATAACCTCTTCTCTATACTAGCACTCCTGCACATGAGGAACAACTTGGTGAGCAGAGTGTGAGCCAAACTCCAATTTCATGCAATCTTTGGCTGGTGTTATGGTTCAGTGCACAATCTGGACAACTGTACATGGTTTACTCGTGGTTCACTTAGACTAGTACAGAAGTCAATCTCCCAAGGTAGCCTTCTGAAAGGAGCCTGTGTCCTCTGTTGTCTCTTTCCCGTAGCATTCCCTAAACATTAAGCACAACAGCAGGCACTGGGTTCTGGGAACCAGGTTTAGTGTCCGTGAATTTGGCCTCACTTGGGCTGTGTGCCACAGCAGATAACTGGGGCTTCACCTGTATCAGGATTTTTGGTCTCTTGGCCACCTCAGCTCTTCCTCAATTACAGCTAGCGAATATATCTCCAATGTGTCTCAAATAAAGAACTTAGCTTATTTTATTCCTTGCTAAGAATTTCTGTTCACAAATACAAACAAACATGAGCTCTAACTATTTGAAACCAAGGACAGATAAGCTTTGTGCATAACAAGGCTGAACATTTAAAGTCATGGGTGAAGGTGAGACCCCCCAAGAAAATGAGAATCTGTTCAAAACGTTAAAGCAAAATATCAGATGTTCCCATTGGACTAACTTTATTTTTTTCATTACTTAAGAATAATATTCTGAATAGTTTAAACTATTTTAAAATAGTTGAAAATCATGAATTTGATTAAACATCCAGAAGCAGATGTTTTAGAGAGTTAAGTTTCTTAAAATCTGGATAGACTATATATACTGACGTAAATGGAAAGTTACCAGTCACATTTTTTAAAATAGAATTTAAGATTTTTTGAAATGAGACTGTATTGGATTATTTTACCCGAAGTTTTCTTTTTCTTATTTGTTTGATGCATTCCCACATGAAGCTCAATATGATATCCACACATTCAACTTAATATCCACAGCAACTCAATTTATTAGTGTATTTTCATTCTGAGACTCCTATTTGTGAAATTTGGCCCTTTACTAAATGAGTCTCAAAGTCTGGTACTATTAGCAAGATGGTATCAGCAATAAGTATTGACTGCATAATCCTGGCTTCCAAAATAGTACAGAAGCAGTAGTCACCATTCTGACCTCTTAGACTAGTAGAGAGGGAAGACGCATCAAACGCTACATTCTCAGGTTTTAATAATGTAAATATGGAACAAAATTGGCAACACAGGCCTCCTAGGGAGGTGAAACCCGGAAGAAACCTTGAAGGAATGACAGAATTTTAAAAGGCACTAGAATACAAGATAAGAAGCACAATTGGATTGACGACCCAGAGAAAAAAATGTCAGAGAAAAATAAGTACCCAGGCCTGACTGGGGCAGAAGGAGCTGTTAAAAGGAGTAAAGGATTTGTGTGAAAGGAAAGGTGGAGGCTAATATATAACCAGTCAGTCTTAGTTGTCTTACTTAAGACCAATACTAAATAATTAGGGGGAAGGGTCAACCAGATGATCCTTCAGCCAAGTTCAGCAATTCTGTAGCTCACATTTTCTGTCCCTCTGAGCACATCTCTGCTTCAGGAGACATAGTCTCATGTATGAAACATGAGAACAACAAAACACAGCACACAAACAAGTGTCACAGATTCAGAAAGTTTCAAGAAAGGACAGGTAAGTGTTTTTCAGAAGAGTCAGAGAAGAATTCTTGGAGGTGAAGAGATTTTGCCACCTCTTCAGGGTCCTCATTATTTCTTTTTTAAAAAGTTTTCCATAAGTTGTTTGGATACAGGTGGTATTTGATTACATGAGTAAGTTTTTAGTGGTGATTTGTAAGTTCCTGATGCACCCGTCACCCAAGCAGTAAAGACTGCATCATATATGTTGTCTTTTATCCTTCACCGCCTTCCTCTCTTCCCCACAAGTCCCCAAAGCCCATCATATCATTCTTATGCCTTTGCATCCTCATAGCTTAGCTCCCACATATCAGTGAGAACATACCATGTTTGGTTTTCCATTCCTGAGTTACTTCACTTAGAATAATAGTCTCCAATCTCATCCAGGTCATTGCAAATGCTGTTAATTCATTTCTTTTTAGGGCCGAGTAATAGTACATCATAATATATATATATATATATATATACACATATATATGTGTGTGTGTGTGTATATGTGTGTGTGTGTGTGTATGTGTGTGTATAAGCTTCTTTATCCACTCATTGATTAATGGTTCCACAATTTTGCAATTGCAAATAATGCTGCTATAAACATGCGTGTTCAAGTATCTTTTTCAAATAATGACTTTTTCCTCTGGGTAGGTACCAGCTGGATCAAACAGTAGTTCTACTTTTAGTTATTTAACGAATCCCCACACTGTTTTCCATAGTGGCTATACTAGTTTGCAGTCCCACCAGCAGTGTAGAAGTGTTCCCTGATGGCTGCATCCATGTCAACATCTACCTTGTTTTTTGATATTTTGATTATGGCCATTCTTGCAGGAGTAAGGCAGTATTGCACTGTGGTTTTGATTTGCATTTCCCTTATCATTAGTGATGTTGAGCGTTTTTTCGTATGCTTGTTGGCCATTTGTATGTCTTCTTTTGAGAATTGTCTATGTATGTCCTTAGCCCACCTTTTGATGGGATTGTTTGTTTTTTTCTTACTGAGTTGTTGGAGTTCGTTGTAGATTCTGGTTATTAGTCCTTTGTCAGATGTATAGTTTGTGAAGATTTTCTCCTACTCTGTGAGTTGTCTGTTTACTCTGCTAATTTTTGTTTGTTTGTTTGTTTTTGCTTGTTTTCATTTGTTTGTTTTTTGCAGTGCAAAAGCTCTTTAGTTTAATTAGGCCCCAGCTATTTATCTTTGTTCTTATTGCATTTGCTTTAGGGTTCTTGGTCATGATATCCTTTCCTAAGCCAATGTCCAGAAGGGTTTTTCCAATGTTGTCTTCCAGAATTTTTATAGTTTCAGGTCTTAGATTTAAGTCCTTAATCTGTCCTGAGTTGATTTTTGTATAAGGTGAGATGTGAAAATCCAGTTTCACTTTCCTACATGTGGCTACACAATTATCACAGCATCATTTTTTGAAAAGGGTATCCTTTGGCCACTTTATATTTCTGTTTGCTTTGTTGAAGATCAGTTGGCTGTAAGTATTTGGGTTTACTTCTGGGTTCTCTATTCTGTTCCAATGGTCTATGTGTCTATTTTTATACCAGTACCATACTGTTTTGGTGGCTATGGCCTTATAGTACAGTTTGAAATCAATAGTGTGATGCCTCTAGATATATTCTTTTTGCTTAGCCTTGCTTTTGCTATGTGAGCTCCTTTTTGCTTCCATATAAATTTTAGAATTGTATTTTTTTTCTAATTCTGTGAAGAATGATGACGGAATTCTGTGGGGGGATTGTTTTGAATTCGTAGATTGCTTTTGTCAGTATGGCCATTTTCACAATATTGATTCTACCCATCCATGAGCATGAGATGTGTTCTCATTTGTTTTGTCTATTATTTCTTTCAGCAGCGTTTTGTAGTTTTCCTTGTAGAGATCTTTCCACTCCTTGGATAGGTATATTCTAAGTTTTTTTGTTTTGTATTGTTTTGTTTTTGCAGCTATTGTAAAAGGGGTTAAGTTATTGATTTGATTCCCTGCTTGGTCGCTGTTAGTGTATAGAAGAGCTACTGATTTGTGTACATTGATCTTGTATCCGAAAACTTTGCTGCATTCTTTTATCAGTTCTAGGAGCTTTCTGGAGGAGTCCTTAGGGTTTTCAAAGTAAACAATCATATCATCAGCACACAGTGACAGTTTTACTTCTGCTTTACTAGTTTGGATGCCTTTTATTTCTTTCTCTTGTCTGATTACTCTGGCTAGGACTCAGTACTATGCTGAAGAGGAGTGGTGAGAGTGGGCATCCTTGTCTTGTTCTGGTTCTCAGAGGGAACGCTTTCACCTTTTCCCCATTCAGTATTATGTTGGCTGTGGGTTTGTCACAGATGACTTTTATTACAATAAATTTTGTCCCCTGTATGCTGATTTTGCTGAGAGTTTTAATCATAAAGCCATGCTGGATTTTGTTGAACACTTTTTCTGCATCTGTCTGGATGACCTGTCTAGTTCTGTCAGTGGAGAACTGAAGTCTTCCACAATTATGGTGTTGCTGTCTATCTCATATCTTAGGTCTGTTAGTAATTGTTTTATAAATTTGGGAGCTCTAGTGTTAGGTGCATATATGTTTAGGATTGTGATATTTTTCTGTTGGACAAGGCCTTTGACCATTATATAATGTCCCTCCTTGTCTCTTTTAACCACTGTTGCTTTAAAGTTTGTTTTGTCTGATATAAGAACAGGTACCTCTGATCATATTTGGTGTTAATTTGCAGGAAATGCCTTTTTCCACCCTTTACTTTAAGTTTTGTGAGTTCTTATGTGTTAGATGAATCTCCTGAAGGCAGCAGTTTGTTGGTGAGTTCTTATCTACTCTGCAGTTCTGTATCTTTTAAGTGGAGCATTCAGGTCATTTACATTCAATGTTAGTTTGAAATGTGAGGTACCATTGCTCTCATCATGCTCTTTGTTGCCTGTGTATTTTGTTTTTTGTTGTTGTTGTTTTTCATTTTGCTTTTCAAGTTGTATTTTTGTTTCATAGGTACTGTGTAATTTATGCTTTAAAGAGGTTCTGTTTTGATGTGTTTCCAGGATTTGTTTCAAGACTTAGAGCTCCTTTTAGTAGTTCTTATAGTGGTGGTTTGGTAATAGGGAAATCTCTCAGCATTTGTTTTTCTGAAAGTGACTATATCTTTCCTTCATATATGATGCTTAGTTTCACTGGATACAAAATTCTTGGCTGATAATTGTCTTATTTGAGGAGCCTGAAGATAGATCCCCAATCCCTTCTACCTTATAGGGTTTCTGCTGAGAAATCTGCTGTTAATCTAATAGGTTTTCCTTTGTGTGTTACCTGGTGCTTCTGCCTCACAGTTCTTAATATTCTTTCCTTCATCCTAACTTTGGATAACCTTAAGACAATGTGCCTAGGCAAATAATTTTTTGCAATGAATTTCTCGGGTGTTCTTTGTGCTTCCTGTATTTGGCTGTCTAGGTCTCTCAAAAGGCCAGTGAAGTTTTCCTCAATTATTCCCCCAAATAAGTTTTCCAGACTTTTAGAATTCTCTTCTTCCTCAGATATACTGATTATTCTTAACTTAATACCAGACTTCTTGTAGGCTTTGCTCATATTTTCTTATTCCATTTCTTTTCTTTTGTTGGCTTCAAGTTCTGAATTTCTCCCTTCTGCTTGTTCAGTTCTATTGCTGAGACTTTCCAGAGCATTTCACATTTCTAAAAGTGTGTCCAAAGTTTCCTAAATTTTTCATTGCTTTTTCTTTAAGCAACTATTTCTATGACTATTTCTCCCTTCACTTCTTGTATCTTTTTTTTTTTTTAATTTCCTTGCATTGGGCTTGAGCCTTCTCTGAGTCCTCTCTGATTAGCTTAATAACTAACCTCCTGAATTCTTCTTCAGGTAAATCAGAGATTGCTTCTTGGTTTGGATTCATTGCTGGTGAAGTGTTGTGATCTTTTAGGGTGTCAAAGAGCCTTGTTTTGTCATATTACCAAGGTTGGATTTCTGGTTTCTTCTCATTTGGGTAGACTATGTCCGAGAGAAGTCTAGGGCTGAAGGCTGTTGTTCAGATTCTTTTGTCCCATGGAGTGTTCCCTTGATGTAGTACTCTCCCTCTTTTCCTATTCATGTGGCTTCCTGTGAGCCAAACTACAGTGATTTTTGTCTCTCTTCTGGGTCTAGCCACCCAGTGAGTCTCCCCTGCTCCAGACTGGTACTGGAGGTTGTCTGCAGAGTCCTGTGATGTGAATCTTCCATGGATCTCTCAGGTGTGAATACCAGCAACTGTTCTGGTGGAGGTGGCAGAGAGTGCAATGACCTTCATGAGGGTCCTTAGCTTTAGTGGTTTAATGCTCTATTTTTGGGTTGGTTGGCCTCCAGAAAGCATCAGTTGTAGTAGTGTGGAGAGGGACTGGCTGTGGGTAGGGCCCTAGAACTCCCAAGATTATATGCCCTTTGTCTTCCTTACCAGGGCGGGTAGTGGGGGACCACTGGGTGGGGGCAAGGCTAGGCGTGTCTGAGCTCAGACTCTCCTTGGGTGGATCTTGCTGCGGCTGCTGTGAAGGATAGGGGTGAGATTCCCAGGTGAATGGACTTGTGTACCTAGGAGGATTATGGCTGCCTCTGCTGAGTTGGGTAGGTTGCCAGGGAAGTAGGAGAAAGCCAGCAGTCACAGGCCTCACCCAGCTCCCAGGCAAACTGAAGGGCTAATCTCACTCCCACCGTACCCCCAACAGCCCAAGTCTGTTCCCAGGCAGAGGGCGAGATCGAGATGGGTTTGAAAATTTACTGGAGGCCATCTGCCTCCTAGTTGTGGGAAAAAAGGGCTTTAGTGTTTCCCCTGCCTGTGAAATCTACATGCCCGATTTCATCACTTTCAAATTGTTACAAAGTTCAGCTAGAGAATTCCTTCTTCCTGTGGAGTTTCATCCCCTGCTCCTCTGGCCAACCTCCCAAAGGATCTCTGTGGTGCCAGGTAGGAATAAGATGCTTGGGGACCCAGCAAACTCCCAGGGCCTTCCTGTGGCTTCCTCGGCCTCTGTATTTCACTCAGCTCTCTAACTTGACTCAGTTCCAAGTAAAGTTGGAAACTTCTCCCACAAACAGAACTTCAGCTTCTCCAGTAGGGGTGTATGTTTGGGAGAGGAGGGTCTCCCCTTCCCACTTCCACAGTTGGGGCACTCACAGTATTTGGGGTATCTCCCAGGTCCTCCTCTGAAGGAGGAGCAGTCCACCTCCTTCATGGGGTCTGTGTGTCCTCTCGGGATTGCTACTTTTGTTCTTGCAGTCTATCTGGAGCTAAAATTCTGGTCCTCATTATTTCAAGACAGGAGAGTGGGGGTCGCTCAAGCAAGCAAGATAGAGCTGACCTGGTGAGCAGAAAGCCAGCAGCCTTGCTGGGAAGATTCTGGTTTTTCTGGAACCAGCCTGCTACAGGAGCTCATTCTCATCCTGCTCCACTGGATTCTCTCTGTATAGCTCCACCACTCAATTAAGGAAATCAAATATGCACTGTCTGCTGGCAATGGAGATGAGGTGCAGGTAGGCAGTGCCTACATTCTAGTTAGGCCCTTTCTACGTTCCATATTCCTTGGAAACTGGCACTGCACTGTGGATGGCACATCAGTAACAGAATCAGCAGCAGCTTCCTGTTAATGCGCGAATGTATCTCAGCAGAGCAGGCATCTGAGGCATGTACCTGAGTATCTTCCTCCATTTGCAAGTGGCAAGTGGTGGAGATTGCTGAGTCCAGAACTTAAGGGAAGAGCATAAAGCTGGTATGATCTCCAGCACTACGAATCACATCCTGAGCTCGCACCTGCGAAAATAACTCCACTGGCAGCTTGAAATACTCCTCAAAGGACAGCTCCCTAATGATGGCCTCTTTCTCCCAGAGACACCATTATTTACATCTTTTAAAAGTTAATTAAAAAGAGATGATTTTTTTTTAAAGACACTTGAAAACTTTGTTCATTACAAGCAGCTGGTCACAAGAACAGACTTGCATGTACAGCAAAGTCTGGATTTTATTTGGAACTCTAAATGCATAGCAGAGGAAAGCTGGAAAGAATTTTCTCTATAGTTCTGGCTCTGAAAGCATCCTAGGACCCATGGGCTGAAAGATTCCAGTAAATCTAATCTGCAAGCATCTGCCCTGGCACCCAGTGTGCTTACAAATGGCACTGCCCTAGCAGCAAAAAGAAGAGAATCATTAGGCTGGCGAATTCAGTAACTGAAAATGTCTCAGTATGTTATAACACACAAACCCAGATAGAAATCCCTGTGGGAACAACAACAACAACAACAAAAAAAAAAGTGTTGTTCTCACCAAATGCCCCATGATACAGTGCACTGAAAGGCATGAGAGACTTCTGGAAACAGTGGCAGAAATATTAAAACTTACCAAACTCCATAGTTCCCAAATCAAATGAAAAAAATTTAAATAGAAAAATAAATCTATCCATGTAGCACTGAAACTAGGAAATAGTCTTACTTCATACCAAAAACCTTAAGAAATGTCATTCAGAAGCACATTTTGGAATAAAATGCAAAGGGACTCCAGCAATATGCTCCTCAGTGGAGCAGTGGTGAATAGACAGACTCCTCATGCTCCTGGCTATACTCCCAACATGAAGGAATGGGGGAAGCTAAGATGTGGGAGCCCCTCTTTCTCTCTGTCAATAAGAACCACCTCAGTGCAACTGTGGAGGGTTCTGAAAATTTGCCACTCTATCCCACACTGGTAGAAGAAAAGGCTAAGAGATTGAAGAAACAGCAGCTGAGGCCGATTACTTCACACACAAATGCTAACCTAAGCTAAGAACAAAGCCCAGGGAAAAAAATACCTAGAAATGCCATTTGGAGAGCCCCACTCAGAAGAGTCCATTCTCTCTTCCATTGTGATCCATAGAATCTTTCTGGGTACATGAAGAAAAACTAGAATTTACAACTTTTATTTTCTGCTGTTGGTACAAGAGAAAAAATTCACCCCAGTGTCCAAAGATGTGTGTGCAACAATGTTGCCCGTGGCATTTTTAACATCTAAGTTTCATCTACAGGGACACCAATAGGAAAATAGATCATGGTACATACTTACAGTGGATGTGCTGCAGAATGTGCCATGAGGGACTGCCATAGTCAACTTCTTCACTCTGGCACCCAGCATAGAGACTGGCATATTCTATCCACCAACAGTCACAGAGAGAGTTCATCGCCAGTAGGTGCTAAATCATGCATCAGTAAAGGAAAGGAACACACTAGCATGCAAGCTTTAGAACAAACACAATTTACATACTGACATGGAAAATTTCAAGGTACACCGTTGCATGAAAAACACCAAATTATGGAACAATATGACATTGTTTTTATTGTTAATGATTTTCTACACATTTATGTCATCAAATTTCTTATATTAAAATTATGTATATTTATATAGATATGTAGCATTTAAATACACCTGCAGTGCCTATAAAGGCATTGCTCATGGACATCCAGAACTTTTCTGTTTTTTCTTTCTTTTTTGAGATGGAGTCTTACTCTGTTGCCCAGGCTGGAGTGCAGTGGCATGATCTCAGCAACCTCTGCTACCTGGGTTCAAGCAATTCTCCTGTCTCAGCTTCCTGAGTAGCTGAGACTACAGGTGCACATCACCATGCTGGGCTAATTTTTGTATTTTTAGTAGAGATGGAGTTTCACCATATTTGTCAGGCTGGTCTGGAGGTCCTGAACTCAAGTGATCCACCTGCCTTGGCCTCCCAAAGTGCTGGGATTACAGGCATGAACCACCACGCCTGGCCAGAACTTTTCTTATAGGTAGCTGGAAAGCTGAATTTTCTGGCCACTTGTGATTGGATAGGGCCTTATGTCTAGTTTTGGCCAATGAGTTGTGACAGTAAATGAAACATATCACTTCCAGGCCAGACCATTTACATACCAACAAAGGCCTCAGAGTGTCTTCCCTTTCCCAAGTTTATCTTGAATGTATGTAGGTGCTGAGATCAAGCCTCTGGCAACCTGGAGGGTCTATGAAGAGCAGGAAAAGAAATGGTGCAAGGAACAACTTCAAAAGCCTGCCCAAAGCCAAACCTCAGCCTCATCATCATTTGATAAAAAAACAAAACAAAACAAAACAAAACAAAACAAAACCATAAAATTATGTGCTTTCAAATCAGAGCTGTGGGCTCCTGAAGTCCAGCCTTTGGGAATGGAAGACTGGATGATGAACTCTGTGATTGCTGATGGGTAGAGATTCCTTCAAGGAAGCTCGACTTTTCTCCATCTGCTACTGGATCAAAGCATGTCCAAATTGAAAGGCAAAAAACTCACAGAAGGCAGGACTGAGAGTACTTGGAGAAACCTTCTGTAAAGGCATCTCTAAATACAGGCATGAAGAAATAATATCCTGATAACAAGAATGTGAACAAGCAACTCTTTACATCACATCAACAAATCTAGATGCCTAGTCTCCCACAGCCAATGCCAGTTGCTAGCAAGAATTTAGACTTCACTTTTATACTCTAAGAGTGGTTGAAGTTCTGTAATCGTCTTGGTCAAGGCTGTTGCAAAGGGCTCCTGCCTTGTGAAACTGGAGGAAATGCCATTGACACTGTAGTCTATTTAAATGCTATCTTGGGGACAGATCCAAGATGGCCGATTACGAGCAGCTCAGAATTGCAGCTCCCAGTGAAAGCACAGAGGGTGAGTGGTTGCCACATTTCCAGAGAGATTTTTATTGCCCACAGACCAGGAGATTCCCAGGTGGAGGAGCCCCACAGGTCACTAGTGCCGCTGTTTTGGCTGGCACTGTGGTTCTCCACACAAAATACATGGGTCCAGGCACCGTTTTAGCTGGCAATTGGAGCTCCTGGGAGACAGAGTCACCCATTCAACTGATAAAAAAGGGGACTGAAACCGGGAGCTAGGCCAGGAAATTCCTAGGCAAGAAAAAGCACCATGAATCTCAGCCCGGCTGTTTCAGCCAGCACAATGCATTGCCGCACGGGAAATCACACAGATCCCAGGACCTTTTCAACAGGCGACTGGAACACCTGGGAGACAGAATTGCTCATTCAACTAAAAAAAGGGGGGGTGGGCTCTGAGGCAGGGAGCCAGGTGGTCAGGCTTGGCTGGTCCCACCCCCACAAGAAAACAACAATCTGAAACACTCTGGATTGAGAGTCTCACAGCAAGCACAGCTGAGCCTGGGATGGGCCAGCTCTGTGGGGGAGGGGTGTCCACCATTATTAAGGCAGTCCACCACTGCAGAGGTAGTCCACCATTGCTGAGGCAGCCCACCATTGCCAAGGCAGCCCACCATTACAGAGAGAGTCCACCATTACAGAGGTGGGTCGCCATTGCCAGGCAGTTCTAACTGCACCTGTATAAACAGGACTGAATGGAAGTTCACACAGCAGCTAGGCAGAGCCCACAGCAGCTCAGCAAAGCCTCTGCAGTCAGACAGTAATTAGGCTGCCTCCTCACTGGGCAGGGCAGCCCTGAAAAAAAAAAAAGGCAGCAGCACAACAGAAACTCATAAATAAAGCCCTAACTCCCCAGGACAGAACACCTGGGGAAAAAAAGGTGGGGGGGATGTTTATGAGTTATACTGCAGCAGACTTAAATGTACATGACCAGCAGCTCTGAATGAACAACAGAGCTCACAGCTCAGCACTTGAGCTCCTATAAAGGACAGACTGTCTCCACGAGCGGCTCCCTGACCCCTGTATATCCAAAGAGTTACCTCATAAAGGAGAGCTCAGACTGACATCTGGTGGGTATCCTTCTGGGACAAAGATAGCAGAAGAAGAAACTGGCAGCAACCCTTACTGTTCTGAGGCCACTGCAGGTGATCTCCAGGAAAGCAGGGCCTGAAGTGGACCTCAGCAGTACTACAGCAGAGGGGCCCGATTGTTAGAAGGAAAACAAAGAAACAGAAAGAAGTAACTTCATCATCAACAAACTGGACATCTACTCAGAGATTCAATCTGAAAGTCAACAACTACAAAGATGGCAGGTGGATAAATCCACAAAGATGGGAAGAAACCAGTGCAAAAGGGATGAAAATACCTGAAACCAGAACACCTCTCCTCCTACAAGGGATCACAACTCCTCACCAGCAAGGGAACAAGACTGCATGAGAATGAGTGTGATGAATTGACAGAATCAGACTTCAGAAGGTGGGTAATAACAAACTTCTCTGAGATAAAACAATATGTTCTAACCCAATGCAAAGAAACTAAGAAGCTTGAAAAAAGGTTTGATGAAATGCTAATGAGAAATAACAACTTGGAGAGAAATATAAGTGAATTGATGAAGCTGAAAAACACAACACGAGAATTTCGCATAGCATACTCAAGTTTCAACAGCTGAATTGACCAAGCAGAAGAAAGGATATCAGAGGTTGAAGATCAACTCAATGAAATAAAATGAGAAGGCAAGATTAGAGAAAAAAAAGGTAAAAAGGAATGAACAAAGTCTCCAAAAAATATGAGACTATGTAAAAAGACCTAATCTATGTTTGATAGGTGTACCTGAATGTGACAGGGAGAATGAATCCAAGCTGGAAAATACTCTTCAGGATATTAGCCAGGAAAACTTCCCCAACCTAGCAAGGAAGGCCAATATTCAAGTCCAGAAAATACAGAGAACACCACAAAGATATTCTTCAAGAAGAGCAACCCCAAGGCACATAATCATCAGATTCACCAGGATTGAAATGAAGGAGAAAATGCTAAGAGCAGTCAGAGAGAAAGGTCAGGTTGCCCACAAAGGAAAGCCCATGACTCTCAGCAGATCTCTCAGCAGAAACCCTACAAGCCAGAAGAGAGTGGGGGCCAATATTCAACATCCTTAAAGAAAAGAACTTTCCACGCAGAATTTCATATCCAGCCGAACTAAGCTTCATAAGTGAAGGAAAAACAAAATCCTTTGTGAACAAGCAAGTACACAGAAATTTCATCACCACAAGGCCTGCTTTACAAGAGCTCCTGAAAGAGGCACTAAACATAGAAAGGAACAACCAGTACCAGCCACTCCAAAAACATACCAAATAGTAAAGAGCATCGACACGATAAAGAAACTGCATCAACTAACAGGCAAAACAGCCAGCTAGCATCAAAATGGCAGGACCAAATTCACACATAACAATATCAACCCTAAATGTAAATGGGCTAAATGACCCAATCAAAAGACACAGACTGGCAAATTGTATAAAAAGCCAAAACCCATCGGTGTGCTGTATCCAGGAAACCCATCTCACATGCCAGGATACACAAAGGCTCAAAATAAAGGGATGGAGGAAGATTTAGCAAGCAAATGGAGAGTTAAAAAAAAGCAGGAGTTGCAATTCTCATCTCTGATAAAATAGACTTTAAACCAACAAAAATCAAACGAGACAAAGAAGGACATTACATAACGGTTAAAGGATCAATGCAACAAGAAGAGCTAACGATCCTAAATATATATGCACCCAATACAGGAGCACCCAGATACGTAAGGCAAGCTCTTAATGACTTACAAAGAGATTTGGACTCCCATACAATAATAGTGGGAGACTTTAACACTCCCTTGTCAATATTAGATAGATCAATGAGACAGAAAATTAACAAGGATATCCAGGACTTGAACTCAGACCTGGACCAAGCAAACCTAATAGACATTTACAGAACTCTCCACCCCAAATCCACAGAATATACATTCTTCTCAGCACCACATCACACCTACTCTAAAATTGACCACATAATTGGAAGTAAATCACTCCTCAGCAAATGCAAAAGAATGGAAATAATAACAAACAGTCTCTCAGATCACAGTGCAATCAAGTCAGAACTCAGAATTGAGAAACTAACTCAGAACCACATAGCTTCATGGAAACTGAACAACTGGCTCTTGAATGTTGACTGGATAAACAATGAAATGAAGGCAGAAATAAAGATGTTCTTCAAAACCAATGAGAACGAAGATACAACATACCAGAATCTCTGGGATACATTTAAAGCACTGACTAGAGGGAAACATACAGCAATAAATGCCCACATGAGAAGTAAAGAAAGATCTAAAATCGACACCCTATCGTCAAAATTGAAAGAGCTAGAGGAGCAGGATCAAAAAAACTCAAAATCTAGCAGAAGACAAGAAATAAGTAAGATCAGAACAGAACTAAAGGAGCTAGAGACACACACACACACACACAAAAACCTTCAAAAGATCAGTAAATCCAGGAGCTGGTTTTTCAAAAAATCAGTAAATCCAGGAGCTATTTTTTTTAAAAAGATCAACAAAATAGACAGACCACTAGCCAGATTAATAAAAAAGAAGAGAGAGAATAATCAAATAGATACAATAAAAAATGATAAAGGGGTATCACCACAGATTCCACAGAAATACAAATCACCATCAGAGATTACTACAAACAACTCTATGCACATAAACCAGTAAACCTGGAAGAAATGGATAAATTCCTGGACACTGGCACCCTCCCAAGCCTAAACCAGGAAGAAGTCAAAACCCTGAATAGACCAATAACAAGGGCTGAAGTTGAGGCAGCAATTAATAGCCTACCAACCAAAAAAAGCCCAGGTCCAGATGGGTTCACAGCCAAATTCTACTGGACGTACAAAGAGGAGCTAGTACCATTCCTTCTGAAACTATTCCAAACAATCCAAAAAGAGGGAATCCTTCCCAAATTATTTTATGAAACCAACATCATCCTGATACCAAAACCTGGCAGAGACTCAACAAGAAAAAACTTCAGGCCAGTATCCATGATGAACATAGATGCAAAAATCTTCAATAAAATGCTGGCAAACCAATTGCAACAGCACATCAAAAAGCTTATCCATCATGATCAAGTAGGCTTATTCCCAGGGATGCAAGACTGGTTCAACATATGCAAGTCTATAAAGGTAATTCACCACATAATCAGAACCTAAGACAAAAATCACATGATTAGCTCAATTGATGCAGAGAAGGCCTCTGACAAAATTCAACAGACCTTTATGCTAAAAACCCTCAATAAACTAGGTATTGACGGAACGTATCTCAAAATAATAAAAGCTATTTACGACAAACCAACAGCCAATATCATACCGAATGGGCAAAAACTGGAAGCATTCCCTTTGAAATCTGGCACTAGACAAGGATGCCCTCTCTCACCACTCCTATTCAATACAGTATTGGAAACTCTAGCTAGAGCAATTAGTCAAGAAAAAGAAATAAAGTGTATTCAAATAGGAAAGGAGGAAGTCAAATTGTCTCTATCTGCAGACCACAGGATTGTATATCTAGAAGAACCCATCGTCTTAGCCCAAAATCTCCACAAACTGATAAGCAACTTCAGCAAAGTCTCAGGATACAAAATCAATGTGCAAAAATCACAAGCATTCCTATACACCAATAACAGACTTAAAGAGAGCCAAATCAAGAACAAACTGCCACTCACAATTGCTACAAAGAGAATAAAATACCTAGGAATACAACTAACAAGGAGTGTAAAGGACGTTTTCAAGGAGAGCTACAAACCTCTGCTCAATGAAATAAGAGAGGACACAAACAGAGGGAGAAACATTCAATGTTCATGATTGGGAAGAATCAACATCGTGAAAATGGCCATACTGCCCAAAGTAATTTACAGATTCAACACGACCCCCATCAAGCTACAATGACCTTCTTCACAGAACTGGAAAAAACCAACTTAAACTTCATATGGAACCAAAAGAGAGCCTACATAGCCAAGTCAATTCTAAGCAGAAGAACAAAGTGGGAGGCATCACACTATTGGACTTCAAACTATACTACAAGGCTACAGTAATCAAAACAGCATGGTACTGGTACCAAAACACAGATATAGACCAATGGAACAGAACAGAGGCTTTGGAGGTAACACCACACATCTGCAACCATCTGATCTTTGACAAACCTGACAAAACAAGCAATAGGGAAAGGAGTCACTGTTTAATAAGTGGTGTTGAGAAAACTAGCTAGCCATGTGCAGAAAGCAGAAACTGGACTGCTTCCTGACACCTTAGACGAGAATTAATTCCAGATGGATTAAAGACTTAAACATAAGACCTAGTACCATAAAAACCCTAGAAGAAAACCTAGGCAAAACGATTCAGGACATAGGCATAAGCAAAGACTTCATGACTAAAACATCAAAAGCATTGGCAACAAAAGCCAAAATAGACAAATGGGACCTAATCAAACTCCACAGCTTCTGCCCAGCAAAAGAAACAGTCATTAGAGTGAATTGGCAACCAACAGGATGGGAAAAAAAATGTTCGCAATCTACCCATCTGACTTAATATCCAGAATCTACAAAGAACTAAAACAGATCTACAAGAAAAAAATAATAATAAGCCAATTCAAAACTGGGCAAAGGATATGAACAGACATTTTACAAAAGAAGACATACATGAGGCCAACAAACACATGAAAGAATGCTAATTGTCACTGGTCATTAGAGAAACGCAAATCAAAACTACATTAAGATACCATCTCACACCAGTTAGAATGGCGATCATTAAAAAATCTGGAGACAACAGATGCTGGAGAGGATGTGGAGAAATAGGAACACTTTTACACTGTTGGTGGGAGTGTAAATTAGTTCAACCATTGTGGAAGAGAGTGTGGCCATTCCTCAAGGACCTAAAAATAGAAATTCCATTTGACCCAGCAATCCCATTACTGGATATATATCCAAAGGATTATAAATCATTCCACTATAAGGACACATGCACACAAATGTTCATTGCAGCACTGTTTACAATAGCAAAGACCTGGAACCAACCCAAATGCCCATCAATGATAGACTGGACAGGGAAAATGTGGCACATATACACCATGGAATACTATGCAGCCATAAAAAACGATGAGTTTGTGTCCTTTGTAGGGACATGGATGAACCTGGAAACCGTCATTCTCAGCAAACTGACACAAGAACAGAAAATCATACACCACATGTTCTCACTCATAGGTGGGTGTTGAACAATGAAAACACATGGACACAGGGAGGGGAGCATCATGCACTGGAGTCTGTTGGGGGATAATAGGGGAGGGACAGCAGGGGGTGGGGAGTTGGGGAGAGATAGCATGGGGAGAAATGCCAGATATAGGTGATGGGGAGGAAGGCAGCACATCACACTGCCATGTGTGTGCCTATGCAACAATCTTGCATGTTCTTCACATGTACCCCCAAACCTAAAATGCAATTAAAAAATGAAAAATTAAAAAAAAAATGCTATATCCTGGAGTTACAAGACATAGAGGAAGTTAGTAAATACTGGGATTAAAGAAGTTGTGAACAGTGTGTAACTTCTAGCACTTTGATAAATCTTTTCTCTAAAATAGAACTCTCTTACAACCAATCTAAAACACAGCCTCATAGGAGAAAGATCCTGGGATTCAGAGGGACACAGCAAGATTGATCCGAAATTGATCATGGCTGAGTGCAGAAGCCAAAGTAGCTGGCTCAGAATTCCCAAACTTAGTGATGATGGTTCCCCATAGGGAAATTCTGTACATCCCCAGCCACTTTAAACCATGTTTGCATACCTTATAAAATAAGGCAATAATATCTTACTTACTTGGGTTGTTGTAAGGATTAATATAATTTCATTTGTAATTATTTCTACCACAATAAATACTGATGTGTTTTCCTCTTAAAAAATGTTACTATTAATATTTCTCAAGCTATTATGGAACCTGAATGAGTATTAGAGAGGATGGCCCAACTCCACAAATACGCTACACAAACATGTACTATCTACAAGAATATATACGCTATTTAAATTGCAATTTTCTAATGTCTGTAGCAAAGTAATAACATAAAAAGTGAACATAAAGTCTTATAGCAAATATAGACTTGAAGAGGTTAATTTCATCTATCCTACTGCCTCTTGGCAGAGAAGGCATCTGAAAATCTCTTTCCTCAGCATCCTCAATGATGAATACAAAGAAATGACTATCTTTTTCATCCCTAAATATGAAAGAAATTGCTGAATAAAACAAGTACATCTGAAATTATATTTTGACTATAACGTAAGTATATTCAAAGAGCATCTACTAGATGCCACTTATACTCTCAAGACATTTTTTTTTAATTTCCAAGGGTAGTATATTTGTCTGTTAGGGCTGCCATAACAAAATACCACAGACTGGATGACTGAAACAAAAGAAATTTATTTTTCACATTTCTGGATGCTGGAAGTAAGATCAGGTGTCAGCAGGCTTGGTTTCCCTAGAAGACCCCTCTCCTTGGCTAGCAGACAAGCTTTTTCTTTGTGTTCTCTCATGGTCTTTTCTCATGTTCCTGGTGTCTCCTCTGCCTCCTCTTCTTCTCTTCTTTCTTTTCTTTTCTTTTTTCTTATTTGACTGAGTTTTGCTCTGTCACCCAGGCTGGAGTGCAATGTACAATCTTGGCTCACTGCAATCTCTACCTCTTGGGTTCAAGTGATTCTCCTGCCTCAGCCTCCCAAGTAGTTGAGATTACAGGCACCCACCATCATGCCTGGCTAATTTTTGTATTTTTATAGAAACAGGGTTTCACCATGTTGGCCAGGCTGGTCTTGAACTCCTGACCTCAGGTGATCTGCTTGCTTCAGCCTGCCAAAGTGATGTAATCCCTGCTGGGATTACAGGCATGAGCCACTACTCCTGGCCTCTTATAAGAACAGCAGTTCTATTGGATTAGGACCTCACTCTTATGCGCTCTTTAATTTTAATTACCCCTTAAAAGGCTCTGTCTCCAAATACAGTCATAGTGGGGGTTAGTACTTCAACCTATGAATTCTGGGAGACAGTTCAGTCTGTAACAGATAGCATCACCTTAGAAGGACACTGTGGCATCTGTACAATTTCCTGTTCTCTTCCTGTGTAAGCTTCAATGGGAGACATGAAGAAAGACAAGACACAGCTTTGTCTACCTGGAGCTCACCATCTGATCATGGAGAAGACACTTTTCCCATGGACACAGAGTTCACAGGGCAAAAATACAAGCAACGGTTCAAGGAAGCATATGAGGGGTGAGGCGGTAAGTGCCATGCCCTTAGAGAAGGGACTACCAGCGTGGGCATGCATGCTCCAGAAACAGCCCTGGAATGCATGGTAAGTCAATGTCCTGTTCATTAACCATGTCCCTCATTGTTGCCATATTGGTTGGTTTCCTAATTAAGTGCAAACAGAATGGTTACCACTTTAGCAAATAAAATCTCAACCTTCTTTTACTCTCCCCCAGGACCTACATATACTCAAGCATCAGGTCTCTCTGAGACTCATTCCATCTCACCCTGTCCCAAGGGCTGCTCATACTTCTAGTCCCATCACACGCTCCCTCCTGTGTGTGCAGGAGTTGCTGGGAAGAGCCTTCCCCTCCTCAGGCTCGCAACTGTCTGGAGGGCAAGTTCTTTCCATCCATTCATCAGGCAGCCCTCATTCCCAAACCACTTGTTGACATGCTAACTGAACATTTGGCTTTGAATCTCATCATCCATAAAATGGAAATTACACCCATTGGCTGGGTTACGAAGGAAACTAAATAGAAAACTGTGTTGGAAACCCTCTAGTCCAATGCTGACACATTGTACTGTACATGCTTAACGTATTTCCTGTCTCTTTGTTTGCTGGTCAAAATAGTTGAGTGAACATCTGAAAGCAGAATGTTAGAAGCTGGGCCAACAGCACTGAATCCAATCAAAGGAGCAGTAAGGGGTCTCAGAGTGCCACGTCAGGCTTACAAAGAGTGTCCCTCTTATATCTGACACTGTCTTCTCCTCAATCCAGATAAGGGAAACTGAGACAAGGTTGTTAAGTGAAGGAACAATAGAGAGCAGAAGGCAAGAGCATGTTCTGGGTTAGTGGTGATGGGTCTCCAACATTCTTGGAAATGTTCCTGGGTCTGGGACTGTGGCCTCCTCTAAGGGCTCAGGCAACACAGGCTGTGCCAATTGGGCACTTAAACCAAAGGGAATACCAATATGATACTGGCTTTGATGACATTAGCAAAATACAAAGGCTGTTCTAATTTCCACTCATTCGGTAGATTTATATAGACACATACACTTCAATCTGATGAATAGCTCAGGCATTCTATAAACAACAGAATAATTATGGAGATGTTAAGTTCAAGGCACCATGGCAGCATTGCAGGATTGAAGAAGGGAAAAGGTTGGAGTAGTAAGGAAGTATGACACACGTCCCTGCCCAAAGGCCTTAGTCTAGTGAGGCAGACGAAACAAGGCACATGAAAAATAAAAATCAGAACTGGAAAGCTTGAGCTGAGGGGAACGCTCAGAAATTGAGTCACTGTGGATATGTGAGTTTTCCAAAGAGCTCAATATTATGCAAACTTGGCCACAATCCACAAGATTTTCTCACAGAACCATGAGTTCTATTTCCCAGAACCTTTTACTATTTGTTTCTATCACAATTTGAAGGTTTTTCCTATAAATAAACAACCTGAGTGGTTTTACGTTAATCAATTTTGGAGTTGTCAGATTTCTTATTCAATTCAAAAGTATTTTTGAGCTCTAGTTTATATGAGCTTCACCAGACAAAGGATTGTAGAGGATACAATTAATTGGTAGCTTCAATCTTCTCTTGCAGGAAGCTTACATTCAATGGTGTGCTGGAGAACCCATGTACCTGCTCGTAAGAACCATTTGCTAAATACCCAGAAATTTTGTGAGCTGGTATTAAACAGAGATGTAGTTGCTTGAATAATGGTATCCATGTCCTGATCTCTGAAGCCTGTACATGTTAACTTATATGACAACAAAAAAAGGACTTTGCAGATACAATTAAGCCTCCTGAGATGGAAAGATTGTCCAGGGGGATCCTAAATGCAATTGCATGTATGCTTATGAGAGGAATGCAGAAGATTTGGCACACACAGAAGAGGAGAAGGTGCTGGAACCATGGGGTCAGAAATTGGAGTGATGTAGCCACAAGCCAAGCAATGCCATGAACCACTAGAAGCTGGAAGAGGCAAGGAACATATTTCCCCCTAGAGTCTCCAGAGGGAGTGCAGTCTTGCTAACAACTTGATTTTAGCCCATGAAATCAATTTTGGATGCCTGGCCTCCAGAATTGAGAGAACACATTTGTGTTGTTTTAAGGCACCAAGTTGGTGGTAATTTGTTACAGAGCTGTAGGAAATGGATACAGGTGGGCAGCATGAAATCAGTGATGGTGGGAGTATTTACACCACAGAAACTGGCAAATGCTACAAATCAAGGCTTTTAGTTTTAGAGAGCTGGTTTTCTCACATCATAACTGAGTAAATCGGCCTTAGATAAACAATTAGCAAAGGTCACTTCATGGCTTGGCATGACAGGACATGCTGTGATATGACTGAAATGATACACTAGGAAACACACTCAACTTGTGACCGGGTTCCTCATTCTAAATCTTCCCCAAACAGGTTCTGTTTGTTATTAGGCAGGTCTCTTTTCTTCTCACTGTGGTTTGGTTTCCTTCCTGAAAAAACAAGAGCCTCAAAACAAACTCATTCATTCTAGAAACATTTACTAAGCACTTACAGTGTAGCAGAAATGGTGCTACAAAAGGTACAAAAGTGAGCAAGTCCCAGTGCCAGTCACTGAAGAATGAATACTCACTGTGACATCAGATGGCCAAGCAATAAGAAAATGCTGATGTGAGTTGAAGGTTAAGGGTGACTACTGGGGTGCTCCCCATCTTTGTGATTTTCACTCTTTGTGATCCTAGGGCCAAATCACTGACATATTGAAGTGCAGCTTTCAGTGGAAGACTGCTATGGTCTAAATGTCTGTGTCCCTCCAAAATGTATGTTAAAAACCTGACGACCAGCGTAATGTTGTTAGGATGTGGGGCTTAAGGAAGGTGGTCAGACTATGAGAATGCAGCCCTCATGAATGAGATCAGTGCCTTAGAAGAAAGATGACCCCAGAGAGCTGCCTCCCCTTTCTACCATGTGAGGCTTCAATGAGAAGACACCATCTATAAATTTAGAAGCGGCCCTTCACCAGTCACTGAATCTGCCAGCATCTTGATCTTAGACTTCCCGGCCTCCAGTACCGTAAGAAATAAATTTCTGTTATTGATAAGCCACTCACATACAGTATTTTGTTATAGTAGCCTAAAAGGACTAAGAGAATTTTTCCCACACTAATCAAATAGCTTTCTCTGAAAGGGACTGCATTGGAAAGTTGTTTCTGTGTTGAACTCAAGCTCAAACATCTTAGCAAAGCTAAGCTGGGCCAAGTACAACTTTGGATCGTAACCACAAGCAGGTAGCATTTGTCAAACAAGATGACACAACTCGACGTCACAGAAGTGGAGGTAGTGCTCATCATCGAAGATGCCACTGCTCTACAGGATGTACCACCCACTGGTGCTATGGTAACAGCAACATGCAAACCACTGCTGGGATGGCAACCTGGTCCCTGTTCTCTGCATCTTCCCTATGGCTCCTGTTAAATGCCCTCACTCAGTGCTCTGCTGAAAGTTTTAAGATTTCAGGCAACTTCCTCTGAAGGTGGCATCTAAGGATAACATCCAGGCATAGCTCACAGAAAACCACCTAGCCTTCCCTTGTTAAGACACCACATCTCAGGGGCCCTACTCTGATCCCCAAGTAAATTCGTGGACAGCCTTTCAAGCTACAGATGTTAGCAACAGCAGTCTTTTATGAGAGATGTAATATAGTTGCTATTTTTAGGCAATTTACACAGGGTAACAAATTTACTCTTCCAGATGTGGGATCTATTTGGGGCAAAAATCTGTTATTCCTTCACGTAATAAATGCTTATTGAGGAACTCTACATGGCAGACACTTAACTAGGTACTGGAGATCCAAATGCAAGTGAAAAACAACTCCTGCCCTTGGAAGGAGGCTTACCCATAATCAGCAAGTGTCACTGATATTGTAAGATAAGGATAAGGATATCCAGGGCACAAAAGAGGCAGTGGACAGTCTAGAGGGCCAGGAAAAGCATCATACATGATAAGGTACATGGATTCAGGGAAGATGAAGGCAGTGATGGCATTGCTTTTGAATTTCTCCAAATTACCCCATAAAAGCAGACAGACAAATTAAGATAACTAAACAAAAAAAAACCCACAGGCAAAACCACCACAAACCCCAAAAGAAGTGTGGTGGGAACAAACATCTAATAGAATCAGACACATTACTGGTGACAGGACAGAAGCCCTGTTAATGAGAAGCTTACATTTAGAGAGTAAATTAACCACATACTATACACAACCTAATGTGGTAAATGCTGCCTTGGCCATTCAAGTTCACCGTTACATGCCTTGAAGTGTAGGGTGCACTGGCCTGAACCATGCTGGTTGGGTTTGATTCCTTAGGATGCCACCAACAAATAACATTGAGAAATACCCAGCCACTTTCATGTTCTCCAGTGGTAGCCTAGAGTGCAGGGATCTCTATGATTCAGGGAAGGTCTGATGAAGAGCAAGACAATTGAATTACTCTGTTGCCACACTGCTAATAAAGGCATATCTGAGACTGGGTAATTTATAAAGGAAAGAGATTTAATTATCCCAGTTCCACATGGCTGGGGAGGCCTCACAAACATGGTGAAAGGTGAAGGGGGAGCAAGATGCACCTTACATGGCAGCAGGCAAGAGAGTGTGTGCCAGGGAACTGCCCTTTTATAAAACCATTGAATCTCGTGAGACTTATTTATTATCACAGGAACGGCATAGGAAAATCCTGCCCCCGGGACTCAATTACCTCCTACTGGGTCCTTCCCACCACACAGTTCAAGGTGTGGGGATTATTACAATTCAAGGTGAGATTCGGGTGGGGACATAGAGCCAAACCATACCAACAATGTAAGGGAAGCAGGCAGGAGCCTAGCTGTGCTGCCTACCAGCTAGACATCCTTTACTAAATGACTTTCACTTCCCTAGGCCTTAATTTTCTCATGAAAAATGGAGACAGATATAACACATACCTCGTAGGCCATTATTAGGACCGAATGGGATAATGTATGTGGGTGAGTAGAAGTCTCTGCAAACTAAAAATTTCTACAAAATACATTACCTTCATTCATAGGTCATGGTAGATTAGGTTATTCAGAAATGTTCTCTCCCTCTTCCCCCATCTTCACGTGCAGAGTAGACTTCCCTGCCCCTTGACTTCGGGCTCATCCATGTGACTTCTTTTGTTGGAAGTGATCTTAGCAAACCCAGTGCAAACAAGCTATGATTGCCCAGTGGTTCTCACCTTCTGCACCCCCGTCACTGCCATGGGAAGAGCCTCCCACTAACCTGGCCTTAGGAGGAACATACAGGGAGCAGATCTGAGCCCAACCCTTGTGAGACACTAAGGCCAGCTCTCTCACAGCTGGAAGCAGAGCCAGCCAGCCAACTCCCAACAGACCTGCAGATGTGTGAGCAAGAAGAAATGACGACTGTTTTGAGCCAGAGTTTTGGGGTGGCATTCCCCAGCATGTGCTGAAAGGTACATAGCCCATCACTTCCCTCCTCAGCCTAAGAGGGCCTGGGAAATTGACAGCACTGTAGAAACCATTTTGATAAAATATTTGCAATGCAATTCACAAGTGAAAAGAATGATACAGCCAAAAGGCAGAACTAGCCTAAGGCAGTGAGATGGGTGAAGGGTGGCATTTGAATCAGTTAGAAATTTCGAATTACATATACCTGACCTGCTCACCATCCCCATTCCCTTCATTCCTGTAGATATTTACCAGCCTAAGGGTAAGGAGGTGAAGAGATAGAACATCATACTCCAATAAATCATAGTAACAAAACCACTGCACTACAGAATAAGAAAAATGCAAAAGCCAATGGGGATCAGCACAGCAAAGATGAAGTTCCCACTCATTCCCACTTTGCACCCCAGCCACGCAAACAATGTCTGACTAGTGCCAGTGTACTCACGAGGGCAGGTGTCATAAAGTCTGTAATGTACCGGAAAACATTCCAGTCTACTCAATATCATATTATGCAAGCATCAGTTCATTTAAATTTAAATTCTAAGATTGGTCAAGCTAACAATATGCTTTATACACAGCCCTGGGGTGGTCAGCTCGCATTACGACAAAAACAGCCACCCTCCAGGAGCGGCTCTCCAAATACTTCTACTACCTGGGTCAACATCAGTGATCCACAGCTTGCTAATGATTACATAAAAAATTAAAAAAAATTATTGGTGAAAGTAGGGTCTTGTTAATTAGCATAATGAATACTAGAAATTCAGTCTCAACAAAAAATTAAAGATGTTGGAGATGCATAAACTACTATGATCATTGAGCAATACTCTCCATTGCATGAGCAAGGTAGGAGATCCCAGCGAGGCTCAAGGTCTGCATAGGGCACCTGAGGCTTAATCCTCAATCAGATCCACATCTAACAACTGGTCAGATTAGGACAAGCATCCCCAAACTTCAGCCCGTGGGCCGCATGCGGCCCCCTGAGGCCATTTATCCGGTCCCCCACCACACTTCAGGAAGGGGCACCTCTTTCATTGGTGGTCAGTGAGAGGAACACAGTATGTGGCGGCCCTCCAACGGTCTGAGGGACAGTGAACTGGCCCCCTGTGTAAAAAGTTTGGGGATGCCTGGATTAGGATGATCACTGACTGCGCAGACTTGTAATGTGGCTGTGGCTGTACTGAATGAGCAGACCATCCTAACAGAAGGAGGTCAACTAAGGGGAGAGAGTAGAAGCGTTCATCAAGCTCACAGAACAGACTTAAACGCACTATTTTTATGTCTACCTTGATAATGAATGCTTGTCTAATAAATGCATGTGTGATGGGGAAAAAAAAGGTTATGATACGTATGCTGTGAAGGTAAAAAGGGTTGGGTACAGTGGCTCATGCCTGTAATCCCAGCATTTTGGGAGGCTGAGGTGGGAGAATAGCTCGAGCCCAGGAGTTCGAGGTTACAGTGAACTGTGTTTGTGCCATCGCACTCCAGCCTGGGCAAAAGAGCGAGATTTTGTCTCTGAGAAGAAAAGAAAAGAAAAAGCCACTTCTCATTTGAAAAAAAAGAAAAAGACTTTGTAAAGAACATAAATTGCAGAACACTTAAAAATAAAATTATACTTCATTATGTTTAGAGTCTGATGCTAAGTGGTAAATAAGTGTAAATGTCTAAAATTAGATACATTTTTACAATTTCAAATAAGATAAATATATATTAAAAGAATTCAAGATTTATTCTTCCAGCTACCAGCTACAAGTCTGTTGTGAATTTCAGCTTACTCATTAGTAACAGAGGTCATATGTACCTTGAAGGAGTGTTGTAAATATTTAATGAAATGATGCAGAAGAAATAAAAAAAAAATACTGTGTGCTTTCAATGTGTTAGTTCCTTCTCTCTCCTTACTCCTAATATACAGAAGTCACTGAAGAACCTAGAAATGCATCCAGTCCATACACAGAGATGTCATTAATGGATACACAGCCTTGAGGTTGGGAACACCATTCATCATGGCCACCTAGCTCAGGGGCTTTTCAATAGCAGTCTGTGGCATGGAATGGTTTTGGGCAGTTATAGCAGAAAGAAGTAACTTTTTAACATCCTTACATGGAAAAGTCGAAACATCAGAGCCTGATTTTAAACAATTCAATGAAATCCAAGTCAAGGAGTCTCAGCTTTGCTCCGGTGATGGAGCTGATGCTGATACTCCCCTTCTCCAGGATTCCTGCCAAGAATATATTACAGGCTCTGTTGGAGCTTCTTGATATGCAAAAACGTGTTATTGGCCAGGTGTGGTGGCTCACACCTGTAATCCCAGCACTTTGGGAGGCCGAGGCAGGTGGCTCACGAGGTCAGGAGTTCGAGACCAGCCTGGCCAACATGGTGAAAACCCGTCTCTACTAAAAACACAAAAAATTAGCCTAGTGTGGTGGCAGGCGCCTGTAATCCCAGCTATTCGGGAGACTGAGGCAGGAGAATCGCTTGAACACAGGACGCGGAGGTTGCAGTAAGCCAAGATTGTGCCATTGCACTCCAGCCTGGGCAACAAGAGTAAGACTCTGTCTAAAAAAAAAAAAAAACACACACAAAAAAAAAAACAAAAAAAAAAAACAAAAAAAAAACAGGCCAAAACCTGGAAACTTTCTTCTAGATTCTAGATCTTCTAAATGTGTTGGTTACTCTAGAATTTAGCTGGGGAGGAAGGAGTGAATTAGTGTTTATACTTCTTTTAAGAAAATGAATACTGTCACATTTCAGATTTCCATTGTATCCTATTTATCCTGTTTACTCTGTCTTTTACATTTCTCCTGACTGTGGCTGTCACCCAGCCAGCTGCCATCACCCCCGTGCATCCGCCACACCATGACTCCTGCAATCCACTTCCCACTTGACTGCCTCTATGATAGGTTCAAAATGTGGATCTATCTACTGGTGTCATTCCTCTGTTAAAACCCGTTAATAATTTCTCATGCTCTCAGAATAAATTCTGAATTTCTTCACACAGCGTACAAGGCTCTTTTCTCTCTGGCCTCTATGTGCGTCTCTAATCATTTTCCCCCTTTCTCTGTCTGTTTCATCAATATTAGAGAAGTATGTGTCTTTACATACACTAATGCAGTTTTATGCAATGGCTGTGGGGAGCAGGGCCTGGGAAAAGCTATTTCCAGTTGCAGAAGTGCCTTCAGCATACGAAGTCTCTGTCAACAGTGGTTCTCAAACTTGTCTAAGCCTTGGACTCCCTGGGAAGCTCCTAAAAATTCTCATCTTTGAAATCAACACTACACCAGAAAATGTATAAAAGAAACAGAATAGAAAATATCAGAGTGGGTTGCATATAAAAAGGGAAAACATAATTTTAATAAGCATGTCTATTTACATACGTTCATATGAAAGAACTGGGTACAGATACAGAATGTTTTGCTTACTATGGGTCAGGGTCAAAAAAGCTTGAGAACCACTGATCTAGATAAACTCCTTTCACAGATGAAGAAACTGAGGCCCAGAGAGATTAAAAAGCTTCCTTAAAGTTACACAGACAAAAAAAGAGCCAATTCTGGACGAAAATCCCCCTGACTGCTTTCAGGGTGCCCCTGACCCTCTGTTTCCTGTGTGATTTGGTTTCCTCTTCTCAGCACTGTGATAAACGCCCTGAAGGAAGGATTATGTCTTCAATTTCTTAGAGTCACCACATGTACCAATTTCTTTGCTTCCCACATCCCACTTCTCTCCTATGGATTCCATTTTTTTTTTTCTTATTGAAGAAATTTTTCAGCAAAGCTCTCTTTTATTCTTAGCTTGAATTTGTTTTATTTTGTTTTCACTTTGATTGACAGTTTGTCTCATCAGGGATTCTCAAACTGTAATGAGCATTTGAAACACCAGGGAACCTGTTAAACTGCAGTAGGTCTAGGGTAGATTCTGCATTTCTTACTCACTTTTAGGTGATTCTGGTGGTACAGGTCCTTGGACCACAGTTTGAGTAGCAAGAGTTTAGCAGGTTGAGAATTCTACATTGACAGTTACATTCCATATCCCCCATCCCACCCCCAAAGGCTTTGAAGATATTTTCCTGTCTTCTGGCTTCTATTATTGCTAATGAGAAATTTTATAACAGTCTAATATTTGTTTTTAAGAAACTTCTCATTCTTTTTGCTTAGTTTCGAAATTCTTATCTATCTCTGGTGTGTTCTAATTGTGCTGTGATGCACCTAGATTTATGTTTATTTATTCGACTTGAGATTACTTCTTCAATCTGGGGATTGAGCCTCTCATCACTTCTGAAAATTATCAGTCATTGCTCCCTGCAATATGGCCTTATGGATCTTGCATTCCAGAAGGAGACACACAATAAGCAAAAGATATAAATAAGTAAAGTGGTTACTTAAGAGGTAAGGGGTGATAGGGTAAAAAGAAAAGGCTGCTGTGGGTAGGGATGGAGGTGTAATTTCAAATATGATGATCAGGGTAGGGCTCATCGGGAAGGTAATATTTTAGTAAAGATGTGAAGCATGATGGAGAGAGTGTTCCAGGCAGACAGGAGCCAGTACCAATTCTTCAGTGGAGACTGGGCCTGGGGGTGGGAGAGGAGAGAGAGAGAATCATATAGGGGCTTAGCATTGAAGGAATACCAAAAAAGTAAAAAGCATTTCAATCCTCAAGAAGTTTAACTGGAAAAAAACAAAACAAAACAGATTAGAAGCGCTGAAGATATGACGCACTGGAAAATGCTGAATTACAGAGTCCTAAGAATGCCTAGAGGACAGGCAGGAGTGGAAGTTCAGAAGTGGTCCCGCAATGCAAATACTCCTCCCCGAAAACCCACGACCCAAGCATAATGCATTTTGCTGTCTAGAGAAAGTTACTGGGTATATAGTACACTCATCTGGGAGCAGAAAAAATGCCTGAAAGTAGGCCTGTAAAAAAAAAATCCACTCAGGAATTTAATTTCCTTTCAATAGGATCTTTGTGATAAGTCCCTCTTGGATTGTATCCCTCTAAAAATCCCATATTTGAATAACCAAATGTGGGGCAAGTTTTACTCAGGCATAACAGGTATTTTTTCATTTTCTCTTCCACTTCCAGGATGATCAGAAGTAAATGTTCCAATTGCAGTAAATCCATGCACAAAGCTTTTTTGGCTTATTATACCCCACACCCCCACATATGGTAGTTATCTTTTTTATTTACAATATTCGTCCTATTCAATATGTGTATTTTGTTGTAAACAATTTCAAACCTGATTAGAAAGAAAGTTGGGGAAAGAGTACAAAAAAGTGAAGTAATCTCTAGAAATCTAGACTTGATTCTCATGTGACTCCCTGGGATAGCTGAGAGCCCTGAGAGTTCTGTGGGTACCAACAAAACAAGGGATATGACGCCATCATCCAGGAATTCTGCCCTAAAATTGAAGGAGAGGGTCTTTCTCCTGCCCCACTTCTGATCTCAGGACTCAGAATAAAGCCAAGACTGTCGTTAAGTGACTCAACAATGGCCCCTGTAGACAATGGGCTAGTTATCGCTTAGCGAGGCTCTGTCACGTTCATGTCCGTATGCTCCTCAGCCACCTTGCTTCATATTTAAATTAAGTCCCGGTCACTCCCTGTGCTCCTTGTCCCACCTCCTTTGCTAGGTTCTCTCCAGTGTTGTAAACTGCCTTTCAGTTACAGCTGTTTGAGGTGGGGGATGCTGTGTCACGGCAGGAAAAGCATAGGTCTTGGAGTGAAATCCTTGAAGACCGTCTTGGCCCTGCTTGTGACCTAGTTTCCTCATCTGTTAAGCAACAACAAAAACATGGGGGCTAATAGTACGTACTGCGCCAACTCATAGAGTAAAATCAAACTCAATAACGAGATGTAAGAGTATTTTGTCACCAGGATGATCAAAACTAGAGCTTCCCAAACTTTAAATGGCTTCAAAATCCCCCACAGAGCTTATATACAGGGGAAAAAAACAGATAATAAGCATATTAAATAAGGAAAAAATATATAGATTGTTAGAAGGTAGTCAGCACAAATGTGAAATCCAAGGCATGGCAAGGGAGTGCAGGGGAAGGATGAGTTCAGTTAGGGTGGTCACTGCAAGTCTCACTGAGAAGGTATTGTCTGAAAACACTTAAAAGGGGTGATCATCCTGCCGACATCTAGGAGAAAAGTGGTCAGGAAGAGGAAATGGAATAAGAAGGGCAAAGGCCCTTTGGGGAGAGTGTGCTTACTGTGTTCAAGGAACAAGGGGACCGGAGTGGCTGGAGGAGAAAGGATTCAAGGAGACTAGAGAGAAAATGGAGCCATATCCCACAGGGCCGCATAAGTTGCGGTAAGGACTTTTGACTTTTACTCTGAGTGAGATGGATGCCACTGGAGGGGGCCATAAAATACCTGTGTTTTGAGTGGACATCTGGCTGTGGCACCAAGGATGGCCTGTCGGGGAAGAAAGTAGAAGCTGAGAAACCAGTTAGGAGACTATGGCCATTAACCCAGGTGAGCGAACAAGGTGTCCTGTACCAGGATGGTTCTGGGGGAGGAGGAGGGAGTGGTGGAAATCTAGACCCTTGCTAAAGGCAGAGTCAGCCAAATTTACAGATGAATTTGGGAGGTGAGAGGAAGAGAGGGTGAAGTCAGTGACGACACAAAGGATAGGGAAACCACTAACTCAAACATTTGTCAGTAGCCAAGTCTCAAGCCTATAATCCAAGCACTTTGGGAGGCCAAGGTGGGAGGATCACGAGGTTAGGATTTCAAGACCAGCCTGGCCAAGATGATGAAACCCTGTCTCTACTAAAAATACAGAAATTAGCTGGGCGTGGTGGCATGCACCTGTAGTCCCAGCTACTCGGGAGGCTGAGGCAAGAGAATCACTTGAACCTGGGAGGTGGAGGTTGCAGTGAGCTGAGATCATGCCACTGCACCAGCCTGGGATACAGAGTGAGACTCCCTCACACACACACACACAAAATTAGCCAAGCTTGGTAGTGTGTGCCTGTTGTCCCAGCTACTTGGGAAGCTGAGATGGGAGAATTGCTTGAGCCCAGGGGTTCAAGACTGCAGTGAGCTGTGGTGGTGCAACTACACTCTAGTCTGGGGGACAAAGCAAGACTCCATCTCAAAAACAAAGATTTGTGAGTAGTGATTGTGAGTAGGGCAGGTGTTGATAAGAGAATTAGAAGTTCTGTTTTAGACAAGTCGGTTTCTTAAGCTTAAATGAATACATGGAAAAATGAACACATTTTAAGTGGGCAGCTCAATGAATCTGTACACAAAGAACATACCAAGGTACTCACCTCAATATCAAAAATAGAATATTCTTTCCAACAGAGAAGCCTCCCTCACACACCTCTTGCTTATCACCCATCCCAAAGATAACTGTATTCTCTCATTCATCAACATAGATCAGTTTTGCCTGCTTACAAACTTCACGTAAATGGAATTACACAATATCAACTCTTGCATTTGACTTTTTTCATTCAGCATTAACTTTGTGAGAATCTTTCACCTTGTTAACTATAACAATGATTCATATATTTTCCATTGTTGTGCATTATTCTATTTGAATCCATCACAACTTATTTATCCATTCAATTGTTGATGGATATTAGGCTTGTTTTCAATTTGAGGCTATTACTGATACTGCTGCCATGAGCACTCTTGTACCTACTTTTGTCACTCATATATGCGCATCTGTCCTGGGTATCTATCCATACATACGTCTGATGCATCCTTTTATTTGGAACCTAGCCAAGATGCCATAAGGAAGCCCAGGCAGCCATAAGGAAAGACTCGTGATGGAGAATCAAAGCAAAAGTCAGACACAAAAGAGTTTATTTTATAAGATTCCATTTACATGAAGTTCAAAAACAAACAAAACTAATTCATGTTGAATTCCCAAGTGATAGCCATTACCAACTTGTAGCCGTGTGGGTGACTTGCTGGATCATGCAAAACAGATTTCCAGCATTGTACACCAACTTAAAGTTCTACCAGCAATATTTAAAGTGTTTATATGGCTCTGCACCCTCCCCAGTAGTTATGCTGTCAGGTTGGTTTGTCTGCTTTTTTCATTTTACCCTTCCTGATTGGTTTGTAGTGTTATCTTGTAATTCTCTGATAACAACTTGTATTTCTCTGATAACAAAGGGTAAGCACATTTTTATGCCTATTGGTAATTTGAATATCCTTTTTTTTTTTTTTTTTTTGCAAAGTACTTGTTCAAGTTGTCTGTGAATCTTTTAATTAATTTCTGTGATAGATTAAAGATGGCTACAAGTTCTTTGCAGCCATTCCCAATACAGTCTGACTGGTGGAGTAGATTTCTTCAGCCCCTTGAATCTGGCCTGAGCCACTGACTACTTCGATCAGTAGAATACAGTGAAAATGATGCACTGCCGGTTCTGAGCCTAACCTTGAAGAGGGCTGACAGCTGCTGTGTCCCCTCACTTGGAACCTAACTACCATGCTACAAGGAAACTCAAGAATCATATGGGAAGGACCATATGGAAAAGAATTAAGGTCTCAGGCTAACAGCTCCAGCTGGATTCCCAAGTGACAGCCAGCACCAATTTATGGGCCATGTGAACAGCCAGTCTTGGAAGTGGATTCGCCAATCCCTATCAAGCAAGCTCATCTAATGCCATGTGGAGCAGAGACATGATGTCCCCACTGAGCTCTGCCCAAATTGCAAAACTAACAAATTGCTCAAATTGCAAAAATAACACAGCTATTTTTTTTTTTTTTAAGACAGAATCTCGCCTGTCACCCAGGCTGGAGTGCACTAGCATGATCTTGGCTCACTGCACCCTCTGCCTCCTAGGTTCAAGCAACTCTTCTGCCTCAGCCTCCTGAGTAGCTGAGATTACAGGTGTCCACCACCACTCCTGGCTAATTTTTGTATTTTTAGTGGAGACGGGGTTTCACCATGTTGATCGGGCTGATCTCAAACTCCTGACCTTGTGATCCACCCTCCTCGGCCTCCCAAAGTGCTGGGATTACAGGCATGAGCCACGATGCCCAGCCATGGTTACTTTTTTAAAGCCACTAAGTTTTGAGGTCGTATGTTATGAGGCAACGGGTAAGTAAAATAGCTTTTTGTCATTTCTTATTGATATTCAGGAAATTGGTGCATATGCTGAATATGAATCCTTTGCTGCAAGTATGTCCTGGAAATATTTCCTTCCAATCTGTGGTTTGCTATTTCCCTTCCTTAATGATGTCTTTAATTATAATGAACTCCAATGTATCAATCTTTTCCTTTATCTTAGTGTTTTAATGAAGGAATTGCTCCTTTCCCCAATGTTATAAATATTTTCTCCTATATTATTTTCTAGGAATTGAATAATTTTCTTTTTTATACTAAAACCAGAAAGTCATCTGGAACTGATTTTGCTTCTGGTATGAGATATGGGTTGAGATTCACATTTTTTTCCATATAGATATCCAGTTCACCCTCACAGTTATTGAAAAGGCCATCCCTTTCCTGTACTGTAATATTACCCTGCTCTTAAATTAAGTGATTACATGTGAGATCTGTTTCTGGACTTGCTCTTCTGTTCCCTTCGGACAAGTTAAATTTAAATTTTCTGTTAGCTCAATTAAGTGGAGATGTCAATTAAGCAGTTAGATACATGAGTTTGAAATCCAAAGCAGATATTTTGGATGAAGATATAAATTTGGGAATCATATGTTTATAGGTTTTCTGTAAAGCCATGAAACTGTATGAAATCACACAGTGTAGATGAGTAGAGGTGAAACCCAGGCACTGAATCCTAGGATCCTTCAACATTAAGAGGCTGGGAAAAAGAAAGAACTAGGAAAATGGAGAGGCAAGTATACAATATGCAAACTAGAAAAAGTTCTTCAAGGAAGACAAAATGATCAACTGTGTCAGTGACGATGATAAGTCATGTAAACTCGGGACTGAGAATTTACTATTGGCTTTATCAATGTAGAGACTATTGTGACCTCAACCAGAGGAACTGATAAGACACTCCTTGAAAAGAGGAGCGATGGAGACAAATTCCCAATTGGTAGAGTTTAGGAAAGAACAGGAAAAGGGGTAATTATAGACAGTGAGTTTTGCTGTGAATATTGTCACTTAGAAGTTTTGTTACATATGTGGAGCAGAGTTGCCAACTCAGGTGCTGCGCTTGTCAAGAGAGGTTTGCTGTTGTTATCGTTGTTAAACATGGAGGAAATAACAGCAATATGGTGCGATGAAGGGGAAATTAACAATGCAGGAGAGGTAATATGCCATTACACCTCAGCACTGATTACAGCACTGATTACAAGCATCTCTTCCCTTGCAGCCTCCGGGTCTTGGAGACAAGCACAAAGGACAGGGAAGTTGTTATGAGCTGAATGTTTCTGTTCCCACTGAAGTCATAGATTGAAGCCCTAATCCCAGTCTGATTGTATATGGAGGCAGGGACTTTGGGAGGTAATTATTAATAGGTTTAGATGAAGTGCTGAGAGTAGAGCCCCTATTATAAGATGAAGAGACACCAGAGTTTCCTCCCTCTGCCATGTGAAGATGCAGCAAGAAGCCAGCCAGTGCCTGCACACCAGGAAGAGGACCCTTGCCATAAATCTGATCATGCTGACACCCTGATCTCAGACTTCTAGCCTCCGGAACTTTGAGAAGGGAATATCTGTTGTTTAAGTCACCTAGTCCACAGTGTTCTATTATAGAAGACTCAGCTAAAAAAAACAAAAAGATTTTAGAGGATTATAGGAAAGAAAGTTAGCTAGGACATGAAAGTTAAAGATGTTGCACCATGAGCAGGGCAGATAGCCTTGGAGTCCCGGCAAATGAAAGACAGAGGAAGGGATGGTCTTGAAAGCAGGAAAGGCAAGTTTTACCCAGATCACGAAGGTTTCCAGGACCAGTCCTAATTCCATCTCCTCTAACTATCCAGGGAGGATTCCTCTAAAGTTCTGATGATATTAACGACCCTCTTTCTTCTCTTTCCTTTCACAGCTGCTGTGGACCAGCATCAATCAGTTCATATACCAAGAAAATATGCAGATAGATGTCCTGTGCTCTCTCATGGATCCTCCTGGTCTCTGTCTGCAAATTCACTGCCAATTTGCCATCCGTCAAGCAAAGAGTAGTGTGATTCTATGGAAAGACGATGAGCACCCAGAACTGGTCCTGCCACAGTGACTATGAGTAAGTCAGCGGGCCTCCCTTGGTTTCAGAATACTTAGGTGAAAAATGGGCATTGCCTCTCAGATCCCTTTCTGTCTTCTGATTCTGTTTTCCTCACCTTCAGGATTTTGTGCGTGTGTGTGTTATAACGGTTCATAATTGTGTAAATTTATGGGTACAAAGTAATGTTATGATTTATGAATACAATGTGGCATAATTAAATTAAGCTAGTTAACATATCTATTGCCACAAATACAGTTCTTAACATTTTTCGTGATAACATTTGAAATGTACTGTCTTAGAAATTTTGAAACATACAATACTCTATTATTAACTATATTTACCATGCTGCGCAATAGAATTCAAAACAAGAAAACATATATATTCCTCCTGTTTGAGATTTTGTACGTTTTGGCCATCTCCCCCTTTCCTTCCCTTCACCCCCAGCCTCTGTGCCCCCCAGTCCTCCCTTCACTCCATTCTACTCTGCTTCTGTGAGGATTACAACCTCTATTTGTTTCCATTGACATTTATCTAATGTATCCAATCAACAAATTACTATTGAACACTTACGCATTTAGTGCTGTGCTAAGTGCTGAGGTTACAAAAAACAGAGTAAAGGCTAGTGGGAGGAATCCAGTGAGAATGAAAAGAATCACAAAGCAAGGGAAATGACAGGTGAGGGAAGCACCAGGGTGTCAGGGAGTACACCAGCTGAGGATGACAAGCTAAAGAGCAATTTTGTTCTAAGGGTGAAGAGGATTGTCCTGAATCAGATTTTAATTTAGTTGCCTATTTCTGCATCTTTGCATCATATACCTACAACTCTAGCTCTTTATATATTTGGTCTCTGTTGATACTGAAACTAGTTCAAACAAGTTTCCAAGCAATATAAACTATTGTTTCCCTCATTCACAGTGTAGTTGAGGGTGCTTCCTCTCCAGGGTGCAGAGGACAAGAATGAGAAACAAACAGCCTTTCAGTGTATGAGCTTTCACAGTATGTGCTGTTCGCTAACTCAAGCTGTATCCTTAAAAAAACAGTAATCAAACATCTGCAGAAAACAGCTGCTTGGAGGACAAAAGGAAGGTTCATTTCTACTGTTTCAGAAAGAAAAGTCACAGAGCATGTGGTACAATGTCAAATAAACCCCAATCTTGAGACTTTCAGGTGTTAGGTAGCCTATGTTTTACAAGAGGCATTAAGCTGTACTTTAGTGGAAATGGCCTTGCCCTAGAATTAGAAGAATCAGGTTTGGTTATCAATTCATTCATACATGCAATTTATCATTTAATCAGTAAAGAAATATTTATGATACCGCAGAATGGAATTCTCCTCACCCTCTTCATTCTTCCCTCTCTAAACCCTGAATACTCAAGGGTCTCAAGCTCCTGCCTTTTCCGTCAAACATCTTATAGGAGTTCTTTATATTGTTATTATGGAAAATACCAAAAATTACAAAAATAGAATGGTCTAATGAACCTCCATGTACTCCTCACCCACTTTCAGCAATGATCAATTCTTGGACAATCTCATTTAATCTATACCAACCCTCTTTCCCAAACCACATCCTGAATTATTTTGAGGCAAATTCCAGACATCAGATAATGTCACCAGAAAATATTTGAGTATGTATCTCCAAAAACACAGATTCTTTTTCTTAAAAACATACAACTCCGGTGCTATTTTCATGCCTAAAGAAATTAGCCATAATTCTTTAATTTAAATATTCAGTCAGCATTCAGATATCCCTGATAATCTCATTATTTTTTAAAAAATACGAGACTATTTATCTACCTTTCTCTTTTTCATTTAACACTATATCTTGTAAGTCTTTCCATCATAGAATATAGAGATATTTAAAAGATCCTTTTCATATAAATAGAGCAGTGAGGTTTTACCATGTGAAAACAGAGCAAAGCATGGATTTACTTGTCATTTTAAAAATAAATGTTATTGTGTATATTTGAGGTTTACAACATGTTATGGGATATATGTAGGTAGTAAAATAAATCTATAGTGAAACAGTTTAACATATCTATCATCTCACATAGTTTTTTTGTGACAAGAGCAGCTAAAATCTATTTTCTACTTATTAACAAAAATCCCTGATATAATTTTCTTAATTTTAGTCCTCATGTTGCATATTAGCTATTTATTCTATATATATTTTACATATCTGCTATTTTGCATCCTTTGACCTACAGCTCCATATGTCCTCTCCCCAACCTTGTGATGACCACTGTTTCATTGTCTGGGTATATAAGTTCTTTCTTAAAAATATTCCACATATAAGTGACATCATGCAATTCTTTCCCCTTCCGTGTCTGGCTTAACTTAGCCTAATGTCCTCCAGGTCCATCTATGTGATGACAAATGGAGGATCTCCTTCTTTTTTAAGACTGAATCGTATTTCATATACACACATTTTCTTTATCCATTTGTCTGTCAATGGATACTTAGGTTGATTCCATATTGGCTATTGTGAGTGATGCTGCAATTCACATGAGTGCAGATCTCTATATGAGGTGGTGGTTTCCTCTCTTTAAGGTATACGCAGAGGAGGGATTGCTGGGTCACACGGTAGTACTATTTTTAATTTCTTTAGGAACCTCCATATTGTTTTCCATAATGGCTGTGCCACTCTACATTTCTGCCAATCGTGTACTGGGGTGACCTTGGCTGCACACACTCACCAACACTGGTTATCTCTTTTCTTTTTGGTAATAGCCAAATTTACTAGTGCGAGGCAATATAGTGATTTTAATTGCATTTCCTTGATCATTAGTGATGTTCAGTACTTTTTCATGTAACTGTTAGTCATTTTTAGGTCTTCTATTAAGAAATACCTATTCAAGTCCTTTGCTCACTTTTTAATCAGATTATTTCGTTTTCTGCTATTGATTTGTATAAATTTTTAAATAAATTTTGGATATTAACCTCTCATCAGTTATGTGGTTTACAAATTTGTTGCCCAGTACACAAGTTGCCTTTTCACTTTGCTGAGTGTTCGCTGTGCAAAGCTTTGTAGTTTGATGCGGTTCTATTTATTTATTTTTGCTTTTGTAGCCTAAGCTTTTGGTGTGATGTCCAAAAAGTGTCACTGTCAAGGCCAATGTTCAGGTTATCATCCATGAGTTTTATGGTTTTAAGTCTTGCATTTAGATATTTTATCAATTTGGATTTTTTTGTATTGTGTGAGATAATATTTCATTATTTTGCAAGCAGAAATCTAATTTTTTCAGCTTTATTTATGTATTTATTTATTTATTTTATTTATTTTGATACAGTGTTTTGCCCTGTTGCCAGGCGCCAGGCTGGAGTGCAGTAGTGTGATCTAGGTTCACTGCAACCTCTGCCTCCCAGGTTCAAGCAATTCTCCTCAGCAATTCAACCTCTGCCTCAGCCTCCCAAGTAGCTGAGACTACAGGCGCATGCCACCACACCCAGCTAATTTTTGTATTTTAGTAGAGATAGGGTTTCACTATGTTGGCCAGGATGGTCTCCATCTCTTGACCTCGTGATCTGCCCGCCTCTGCCTCCCAAAGTGCTGGGATTACAGCCTGAGCCACCGCGCCTGGCCTCAGCATCATTTATTTAAGAAACTATTCTTTTTTCATCACGTCTTCTTGGTGCCCTTGTTTAAAATTAGTTGGTTAGGATTTATTTCTAGGCATTCTGATTTGTTCCATTGGTCTATGTTTCCATCTTTATGCCAGTATTGTATTGTTTTAATTACTGTAGCTTTGTACTATAATTTTAAATTTGGACATGTGATGCCTCCAACTTTGTTTATCTTTCTCAGTATTGCTTTAGCTCTTTGGGGCGGTGGGGTTTGTACATGGTTCTATATAAATTTTAGGATTTTTTTTTCTAGTTCTATGAAGAACACCACTGAAATTTTTTATAGGAATTGTGTTAAGTCTGTATAGTATTTTGGGGAGCATGGACATTATAAATGATCCACCCAGAAGAATCTGAGACACCCAAACACTTCCTGTAGTAAGGACGAAGGAGGCATCTCATCTGGGGGTCATCAGTGATGGACTTCTTACCCTTGACCTGGATGAGAAGAACAGGGGAGCAGTAGAAGGAAAGAGGCAGGAGATCAGGGAAAGAAGCAGCTCACAGTACCCACAGGGAGCTAAAAGTTGGCCAGCTGGGAAGGGAAAAGGGATATTCACTATCCTGTTGCTGCCATTTTGTATTTGTGATTATTTGATAACAATTAGTTCCTTTTCTCTTGTTGGAGGACACATGCAAGCCCTTCTAGGTATTGTTAAGCATGGGGGGTGGCTGACATTTATGTAGGCATCTCTGGAACTAGATAACTGTGACCTTGGAAAAATCGCTTCATTTATCTGGATCTCAGTTGTACCACCTGTAAATAGAGACTGAGTTATATAATCTCAAATGTTCCTTCAAATTCTAGCATTGTTTAGAAGTTTTGATGTTTTCAATCAAAAATTGAAATCACGGAATTGTCTGGGAGCAATCAAAGTAAAATATTAGGATTTTGTTATTTGCAGGGGAAATTTCATCTTTGAAATGAAGAACAGTAGATTTAAATTAAACATAAAGCAAACTTCCAACAATAATCAAGTTGTTATCCTGCTGGAATATGTTAAAAGCACCACCTGCATCATTTGCTTCTAAGACCGCTTTTGTGTTACCTATCCTGGACCTCTTAGAAGAGCTTTATACAGTTCTTTTAACATATGTTTCTTAGACGTATTTGAGTGGTATTTGTGCAAGATCTAAAGACAATTGCTAAATACTTCATTGGTAGAGGGGATAATAAACTGTCCTGTAGCCAGTAGAACCGAAGCCAGTTTTAACTGAGAGAAGAAATTTCTGTTTGACTGTGGAGTTGGGTTTTTTAATTACTAAACTACACATTGCTATAGCTTTATATATAATAAAAATTTGGAAAATATAGATTAGGAGAATAATCGCATGCAATCCTATTCACAATAGCAAAGACATAGACTCAAACACCCATCAATGATAGACTGGATAAATAAAATATGGTACATATACACGATGAAATACTATACAGCCATGAAAAACAACAAGATCATATCCTTTGCAAGGACATGGACGGAGCTGGAGGCTGTTATCCTCAGTAAACTAACACATGAACAGAAATACAGCATGTTCTCACCTATGAGTGGGAGCTAAATGATGAGAACACATGGACACATAGAGGAAATCAATGCACACTGGGGCCTTTCAGAGGGTGGAATGTGGGAGGAGGGAGAGAACCAGGAAAAATAACTAATGAGTGCTAGGCTTACTACCTGGTCATGAAATAATCTGTATAGCAAACCTTCATGACACAAGTTTACCTACATAACAAACCTGTACTTGAACCCAAAATAAAAGTTAAAATAATAATAATTATTATTATCATCATCATTATCTCATATGACCATAACACCAGCAATGGCCATTGATGACATTCTTATAGCTTTACTACATTTATATCTATAATCATACTTCAAAATTTTGAATCGTACCATGTATTGTTTTTTTTTTCATATTTAGTAATCTTATAAATTCCTTTATTTATCTTCAAATAATCTTCCCAAATACCAGAGTGACTACATAATTTTCACTGTATGAAGACAGGCCAATTGTTGGGCATTTCCCTATTGTTTGGCATTTAGTTTGTTTCCAGTTTATACATTTTGTTATTATAGCCGTTGCTGTTGTTATCATCCCAGTCACTGATTTATAGCGGATATACTGAAAATAAAACCCTAGAAATGAAACTATAAGGTTTTAGGTCATACAAATTTTTGTTATTTTGATCTGCTTTAAGAAACTGCCCTCTGAGCACTCAGGTCACGATCTTTTCCAACCAGCAGTATGTGATTGAGGCCTTTCCCCACTCTGTTGGTACTCATTTTCAACTCTAACATAACTGAAATATGCAAAGTAACACACTTTACATAAACTTTTAAATTAAAAGTATATCCTGTAGCTTAGCTACTCCACGTCACAATTTTATAAAATAAATGAAGCTACTTCCTTTCTCTAGCTCTGAACTTGATACACAGATGTTAATTACCCAGTGTCACCCTTTCAATCCCCTTACTGAAGAGTTTTCAGTATAATAATGTTTCTCTGCCAACCAAATCACTGATTACCACATTCCAGCTTTTCATTTAGAGCTGCCGAATTTTAGATTTGCTGAAACTGTCTACTCTCTGTCTAGACTAAATAGCAACACTTACTCTTCCAAATGTGTTTGATCAAGATTTGGGCATCCTCAAGTCACATTCTGTTTTGTTTTTGGAAATGTCCTCTATAATATTGTTTAGGAAAATAACTATTATATTTTTCCCTCACTCCCGGTTTCCTCTCTATTCTTGGAATCTACAACTTATCACCATGGAACATTCTATGTCCCACAATTAAGAGCTCCTATTTCTGTCTTCCATGCTGGGGAAATATTTTAAATCCAATTTCTTTAATATTAATGCCTTGAAAATGAAAAACTACATGATGCTCCATATGGTCTCCAGCCCTGAGTAAAAAACTCACTTCCAAAAGCTCCCTAGGTGGCAAACCTCACCCTGATGATGCACAGACACAAAACATGCAAGCACAGCCTTGGGAGGTAGATTTGAGTTCTGGCTTTAGTTATGTGATCTCATTCACTTTTTATTGGGCCTCAGTTTCCTCATCTGCAAATGAGGAATTGGGTTATATTTTCTATAAGACCTCCTTAATCTCCATGGTATTCTCCAAGTTTCTGAATTAAAAATAAAAAGGGAATTTCTGGACATCAAGTGTTTTCTAACCTATCAGCTGCAAATGGCTGCAGGGTTGCAACAAAATTTAAAAGAATCCTCAAATCCTTGTGTACATATATATTTTCTTGATCCACAAATCAAAAGCTACTATGATTATTACTATTATCATGCAGGAAATCTGCAAAATTGTTTGGCATTTAAAAGGAGTACTCTTCTTACTAAAAATTTAAATAAATGAAAGAAAATCATGGCTCTAAAGAAAAATGAAAAACGTCTCTGCACAGCTCAAGAAAAACACAGGCCGAGCATGGTGGCTAATATCTCTAATCCCAGCACTTTGGGAGGCCAAGGTGGGAGGATTGCTTGAGGCCAGGAGGAGTTTAAGACCAGCCTGGACAACATGGCAAGACTCTATCTCTAAAAATAAAAAAATTAGTGTGGTAGTGCACCCTGTAGTCCCAGCTACTTTGGAGGCTGAGGTGGAAAGATCCTTTGAGCCCGGGAGTTTGAAGCTGCAGTGAGCTACGATCACAACACTTCACTCCAGTCTTGGTGACAGAGCAAGACCCCATTTCTAAAAAATACACAAAAACAAAAACAAAACAAAAAACCCCACAAAGCCCTCCTTCAGACTGCCCATAATATTGCCTGCACTATCTATTCTGGCATTTAATTACATTCAACTGAGAGCTTTTCTTCCTGGGTGGCAAGCTCAATTGCCTTCAGGGCCAAACTGGTAACAGGAATGAGTGAAGCACACCGGCTGTTATTCTTTCAAAATTGGCATGTGCTTTATAGTTAAAAGCAGGAATGATCTTCACTTTCACAAAGAATTATGCTTTCTCCCACTTCTGTGATACATTTAACATCCTAGGCGTATCTTTTGTTATTCTTTTTTAGATAGTTATTCATGAGAGAAACAGATCCCTCAATCATTAGCAAACAAGGTGCAAATATAATGATCAATGGTGACTGCTCCAAGTTGGTCTTAGTGTCAGAAAAAAAAAGAGAGGCAGTGGTGGGAGCTACATGAGTAGACAGGGCTCACCCTATAGGGAAGAGAGAGTCGGTCCCCAGTGACTCTGGCCCAGCTGGCATGTAAGTCTATTGTTGTAAAATTTTCTGACTTTTTTCTTTTTTTTAGAAAAAGGAACTTCACATGTTTAGGTGGAAACTCCTGATACTTATTTACCTGTCAGTTTGGGCTTATTTTCAGTATTATGGCAAGTCAAATAAAATATGCTGTATGTCTTCATGAATCAGTTTGAGAAAGACCTTTGAGATTCCTTCAGTAAGAAAAAATTATCTGATTGAGACAGGGGTCTCATTTTAGAATAAAAAAATGAGAGTGAATTGGGGCAGAAGAGGAAGGGATTAAGAAAAATAATTGATGAATATGTTGGTTAATTGGACTGTGGTGATCATTACACAATGTATACATGTGTCAATCATGTTACACACCTTGAATATATACAATTTTTACATGTCAGTTACATACCTCAATAAAGCTGGGTGAAACAGAAAAAAGTTTTAAATTATTAAAGAGTCCCAAGCATATCATGGACATGAGCCAGTTCAGTCACTGAGGCAAACCTCTTTCTTCTCAATAATAATAGATCATAACAAGCACCAAATTATTAAGAACTAAATCCCAGATACTGGAGTAGAGCTTTATGTGGTTAATTTTATTTCACCTCAAGGTCACACAGCTTGAGCCTGACCCAGGACTCAAACCCTAGACCTCTATGCCACCTTTCCATCCATGAAGCCATGAAGGGAACAGAAAGGGCAGGCTTCTGGGGTTGTAGCAATCCCAATGAAGAGCTGTGGGCCTCAACTGCCCTTGAAGGTAGGTTCCCTTCTATATTAGAAGACCCTTTGGTCAGTTCATTTTTAGAAGAGGAAATTTTCCCCAAGTTTACATTTTTGTAGGCTTCAATGGAGCAAGTTAGTCAATATAAAAATAAAAAACAAATGAGCAATCATAACATAATCATGTCTAAAGAATAGATTCCTCCACTCTAAGTCACTGTCTTCATCCAGACCAGGAGGGTAAAGCAGGAAAGGGAGGGCTCTGCTGGTTGTCTGAGAAGAGAAGCCCATCAGCTGTGCTGATGAGTGGTTGTCTAGGGGCGGGCCATCAGTTCAGGAGTACAAGCGAGGAAGAAAGGCCCTTTGATGGTGCTTGCAGCTGAGACTGCCTCAGTGTTCACCTTACCATTTCTTCTTTCTGGGCACACAAGACAACTTCCCAGCATACCTTGCTCTGTAAAATAGCACAATTAAGGCTAGGATGATACTTCCCAATGTGGCCCCTAAAATCTCCTAGAAGAATCTCAGCTTACACCTTGATAGCTTTTCAGCAGAATGGGAAGTGAGGGACTTCAACATTGCAAAAGCCACATGATGAAGGAGTTTGAATTCCTGAGCAACCACTGAAAGGAGAGTTATTTTCTGGAGAGGAGCCATCCACTAAAGATGCCGACCCAGACTGTGCTATCACGTGAATAAGAAACAAAATTTGATATTAGCCATTAAGATTTGCTATGTGTTAAAGTAGCTAGCAAGCACATCCTAATAGAGTTCTCAGGAAAACTACAGTTGTTTCATCTATGCTTATCCAAAGATCCAGTTTGCAAAATCATTTCTGCTCTGCAAAGAGCTTACTATTAAGAAGGTCCCAGAGGTAACTCCACAAAGCATGCTGAAAATTCCTTATATATATGAAGAGTCAAGTCACCTACTGAAATTCCAGACAAATCTTCCTGACCATGTGCAAGAACACAGAGTACCTGCAAGTTTCCAGGATTCTGGTGATATCAATTAATGTGCTATGAACTCAAACTCTTTAGAGAGGAAAACTGGGCTAGATATACCATTTCACTAGATAAGAGATTTAGCCAGTGGCCAAACCTGGATGACTGCAGGTCAGAGCTGCATGAATGTTGCAGAAACTCTGGCAAAAAGGAAAATTTGTACGTTCAGGACCTGTGTTGCAGATGCTACACAAACCCAAAAGGAACTAAAGGGCAAAAAGCATGTGAGGCTCTTAATTAATTATATAAAACTATTTGATCAAGGTAGTGCTTTAAATTTTTTATGTGCTCAGAATCATTTCTGTTTTTGCAAAGAAAGATCAGATAATTTCCAATGATTAATTTTGAAATGTACAGTTTTGCTCAACAAATCAATAGAGGAAGAAGCAATAATCAATTATATGAAAACTCCCTGGAAGTGGGAGAGAAGAGTGAGAATAAACTGCAAGCAATTCCTTCCGAATGGGTTTTTGATCAACTCCTCTGTGAAGATCTTGCTAGCAGTGTCTTTATCATGTGGTTCCTCTTTATGTAACCAGAAGGGAGTGTCTCCAAACTAGAATCAAGTTTGGTCTAGACGCTGTGGCTCCAGCAGCTCACCTCTGCAAATTTGGATTTAGAAAACTCCACACTAGAACAGATCCCTACCTTGCCATAGTTGAATAGCCTGCACACATCATTTGACTTTGTTGTGTGAACTGCAGTTGGGACGTGTTAAAAAAGAAGCCCTCTTAAAAACAAGGAAGATGAAACTGTATCACCTCTGTATTTCTAGATAATTTGTTGGTGAAAAGAGTTAGGGACATTTCTAAGAGAAGTTAAGAAGTAAATTGTTTTTCCGACTTCTCCTCTTTGAAAATTTTATATTCAATTTATGCATCTTGATGAGGTCTACAATAGTGTGCTCAGCAAATAACTTTTCTTCCTGAGCCACAGAACTTAAACTTTTAAAAATGACAGTTTGCTCAGTGAGGGCAAAAGATTCACAGCTGACATAACTCACCCATTAAAAATAATTTTTAACGGAAAAAATGGTAATATTAATACCAGCAAATTTGGAAAAAAGTATATGCAAAGGTTTAAGTATTGGTAATTCAATTTGCATATACATATGTATGCATACATATATATATATGAATGTATAAATATATGTATGAATTCATGTATATGTATGAATGTATATATGCTTTTAAGTTTATTTGTTTGAAACCATAGATATATTCTTGATGAAAATGTGTACCACTACACATTATTGGCTATTTAACAAATAATTTAAATTAATAATGAAGCTAAATTAATACCAATTTATAACTAAAAAACAAGAACAAGTACCAAATAAAAATAAACAGCAAGTACTGCCTTGACAGTAAACTTCTGTCCCCAAACTGCAGAGCTGCAGCCACCCGTGTTTGGATGGTAGTGAGACCCCAGCTACGTTGCCGGACATTATGCGGAGACTGGGTTTCTTAGTAAAATACCAAATTAGAGTCCACAGTAAGTTCTGGTCATGTACTGACTTCTCGAATGCTAAAATTTAATGACCCTTAATCACTCACATAATTGTTTGCTACTAAATTGCTCTCAGTTCATCCACAAAAATTAATGTCTATGGAATTACATGTCTCATTCGCCACATAAAGACCTGGTCCCTCTTTCAGCCGATGAGGAGGCTGTTCAAGGCTGGCAGGTGAGCCTGGGGCAGCTCTTTCAGAACTGACCCTGCTGAGACCACAACCTTGACCACCATCAACCAATGTCAAGTCTTTCAGAAAGGTAAGAGTGGAGGAGGGTCAGTCTTACTTACATTGAAGAAATAGATTAGAAGTTACAGCAGGACCATTATACTTGTAGCACAGGAAGATTATCTTTTCTGGTCATCCACAATACTCAAATATAAGGCCCAAAACACTTTTCTATTGTACATTTTTCTTTAGCGGTAGTTAGGAAAACATATAGCTCAAGGGATAAGAGCTGAGTTCAGGAGTTATACTGAAAAAGCCAATCTTAGCTTTTCTAGACTTTAGTTTCTTCATCTGTAAAGTGGCTATAATAAAAATAGTTTCTGCCTATAGCACTCTTATAAAGATTAAATGGTGGAATCCAAGGTTAGCAAACTATGGTCCATGGGCCAAAACTGGCCCATCTGTAAATAAAGTTCTATGAGAACAGAGTCATGGCCACTTGTTTATGTACTGTCTCTGGCTGCTTCACCCTGTAACAGGCGAGTTGGGTAACTGTGATAGAGACCACATGACCCATAAAGCGTGAAATATTTACTATCTGGCTTTTTACAAAAAAAAAATTCTCCCTCCCACCCCGATACAATCCACACACATTATTTTGTACAAGTCGTAGTATATAAACACTTAGCTATTGTTTTCTATTTAGAGTTTTTGTATTTTGTGACTTGCAAAAATCAACTTGTGAATTGTGAGGCAATGTAAAGCTGAACAGTTAACAATGAAAACTAGATTCTGGCATCAGCATCTCAGAATATTTGATTTCAAGGAAGAGTTACCCAGACATATATAATCATTATGAACAGAGCTACTTTGACTAAAGCCATGGTGGGAGGCTGGGAAAAATAGTATATCAAACATACATGATCATGTAGGCGCTCCTTAAAACCTGTAGAAATTAATTAAAAACATAAATCTAAATTCTGAATGCCAAAGGGCTTTTTTTTTATTTTTCATGTGCCTTTTTACTCTTACCTATTTCTCTGGAAAGCCACAAAAGCAAGTAATAGCAATAGCATAAGGTAAGTAATTACCAATATCATACCTTTATACACCTACTATATACCCAGAAAAAAATTTAAATAATAATAATATCACTCTTTGAATAAAGGAAATAAACAGATGAATTCTCAAGTCACTCTGCTTTCATGAAGCTTTCCCTTTACCTGATATTTTATACTACATGCATTTCTAAAAGAAATACTTTGCAGGAAAGAGCTGTAGCTCTTGTTTGACAGCTCTTGAGAATTGACTCAGAAGGAAACCTTGACATCTCAGGCAAGGTCTTTCTTCTTTAAAGTAAGGTGACTGCATTTCGGATCCCAAGCCAAGGACAGTGCTAGCAGGAGATGATGCAGAAGAAGGCTGGGCATACACAGGGGCAGGAAAACAGCCCCAGGCTAGGAGGGCCTGGAAAATGTAACTGAAAAACTATTCTCCAAAACCATTTGAGAATGACATCAACCCCATCTTGGGAGAACACATCGTTACACTTGGTGGGCTGTGGGGAACAGATGAGGCAGTGTGACAAAGTCAAGTCACCCACAAGAAGGTGGTGTTTATGTGGCGTTTAAAACACTTACTTCAGCTAGATAAGCCTAAATTGGCTTCCTTTATAGCAAACCTACATGCCACTTTTTATATTCATGCCAATATCATGCCAAGGTTCCTTGTGGTGCATACTATGACATATTTACCCCCAAGGCAAATCAAGTTTTAAAATGAAGATGAGATCTTTGCAGGCTAGGAATTATTTAATAGACACACTAATGAATAAATAAATGTGAAACCATCTCCTAGAAATCAAGGATGGTGAAAAAAAACAAAAAAAACTCTCTGATCCCTAGGTTAGTGTGATCTGCCAATTTCCAAGATAGCTCCCAAGATTCCAGGCTCCTAGAGTACACACATCTCCCAATCATGCAAAGGAGCACTAATCTGGGTGCTGCGTGAAGGGACTGTGCTGATTTAAGTAAGGTTCCAAAACAGTTGACCTTAAAATATAGGGTGACAATGATCAGGGTGACAATGACCTAATTACACGAGCTCTTTGAAAACAGAATTTTCTCCAGCTAGTCACAGTAGTATATCTTGGAAATGCTTAATTTTATATAATCATATTTCTTAATGTTTTGCTATATAATCTATGTCTTATTTGGATCTTTACTAAGAAATATGTTCCTACCACTAAGTCACTAAAATATGATCCTACATTTTCTTTTGTTGGCTTCATACTTTGATCTTTCACATTTCAGTCCTTAATCCACCTAGGGTCCGTATTTGTATGAGACCCTCTAGTTTTATTTTTCTCCATATTATAAGCCAGTTTTCTTAGCACCATCTGCTCAACACTGGGCAGAGGCAAGATGAGAAATATGGATGTGGCTTGGGCTGGGAAGCCAACATGATCCCAGCATCCTCTGGCAGAGGGTATGATGCAGTGACTCAAGATCTTGTTGGTGGAGAAGAGGTAAAGGGAGGGATCTGTCTCAGTAGATTCTGCCCTGACCATCCTCTTTGGCCCCTGTGTTACAGTTACTAATCCTTGATTTATCTTCTCCTATTGAAAACTGGAATCCCTTTCCGCTTGGGATGGGGGACGGGAGGGAAAGGGTCGTGTTGTCATTTGCCTTGTCAGGCCTGGTGACACTAGCAACTGGCATACACCACATTGCTCTGAATGAGTTCCAGTCCAGCACATGCCCATCTTAAAACCTCTTTCATCACATAATTGGTACAGTTCAATGAGATAAACAGATGGCACCTTTCATCAGGCTACTACATGCCAGTAGTGGGAAAAGAACCCATTCAGAGGCTCGTACTCATGAGCTGTGCTCCTCCCCAAGCTGGCATCCCTGAATATAACACGAGGGAAGACACTCAGGCAGAGACGGGGCATCCTGACCTGCCTTATTAGCAAAGCTTCTTCCAGATATGACCTTGCATTGCATATTTTATTATTATTATTATTTTTGCCTGTTTGCTTTGGTTTCATTCTTAACAGTACTTTGAGTTGTAGTTTTATTATTGCATACTTTAAATTCACTACTCTTCTTTCCACCTTTCTTCTCTTCCCACCACCCAGGACTCTCCCTCCCCATCTTTCCAAAGCAGCACATGGCTAGCTTCCTACTACGACTTCAACTTCAAATTCAGCCTGGAAGTTAAGAAATGATTTCCCAGGAACTGCAAAGAAGGAGGATCTGACCATTGGCCTTTGTGCTGCCCCCTGCCTTCTTCAACTCCCTTGGGTCTTAATAATTAACTTCTCTGGAGGCGTGTTGTTCCATGAGCCTTTCTGTTCCCTTGAACTCATCCACTGGAAACAATTCTCCTACACAGCTAAGAGCAGATTTCTCTGAACTAAGCAGCTGTGGTCAGAAAGTAGAGATTCTCCTTTAAAAATGGCCTTTTCCAGTCCCACTGTAATGTTGACCAGATTTCCTCAATTCCCAAAGAATTCACGCTCTTCATATTGAGAAATCCATCTGGCCCCAGTCCTTTTCCATCAGAGGCAATCAGCCTCAGTGACATTCAGAGAGCCCTTTCCATAACTTTCCTGATCTAGCCCATACCTATCTCTAACTCAATAAAATGTCAGAACCCTGAGCCCTAACATGTGAAGAAAGGGAATCCAAAGCCCAGATTGGAAAACAGGTCAGTGGAACCAGATATAAATCGAAGTCGGGATCTGAAATTTGAAATGAGGCAGACATTTCTAGGTACGCTATATGGGCATGAGGCTCTGACGGATTAAAGAAGAAATGATGGGACAACTTTGGAGAAATGAAAGATCCATGAAATAGGAAGACTTCTCCAAAAAGTGTTCTGGAGAGCCATTGTACAGCCCAGATCCCCTCACAAGACAGAGAGGAGAGGTGATGTGAGGAGATAAATGGCAAAAACGAGCTAAGACAACTGGAATACAAACTTGATCAGTATCACAATTTTATGTAAGACCAGCTCAATTACACAGAAGTATATTCACAAGACGAGACAGTCAGAAAATAGTCAGCTTGCCACGAAAGCAGCCAACTGATACAAAACAGAAATGTCTGGGGACAGGAGGTCCTAACAACTTTAAAGCCACTTGCTAAAGAATTCTGCCTTAGCCAGGCATAGTGGCTAATGCCTGTAATCCCAGCATTTTGGGAGTCCAAGGCTGGAGGATTGCTTGAGCTCAGGAGTTTGAGAGCAGCCTGAACAACTTATTGAGACACTGTCTCTAATAAAAATTGAAAACAAAATTAGCCAGGAGTGGTGGTGCACACCTGTAGTCTGAGCTACTGAGAAGGCTGAAATGGGAGCACTGTTTGAGCCCAGGAGATCAAGGCTGCAGTGAGCCGTGATCATACCACCACACTCCAGCCTAGGTAACAGAGCAAGACCATATAACCATACACACACACACACACACACACACACACACATATACATATACAGAAACATATACAGTATCTTCTCTTCTGAAGAATGCATATATATATATATATATGTGTGTGTGTGTGTGTGTGGAGCTTCCATTTATACTGGTATATATATATGATATAGATAGGGTCTTGCTGTATATATATATATAAATTAAATATATATTTTTTTAATTTTTAAAAGGATTCTTTCTTTTTTTAAGTTTCTGCAAAAGAAGCCCATACTAAAACAGTTGCATGATTTGATGCTTTGGGTTCCTCATTTAATTCCATTTTCAAAATCATCTGCTTTGTGGCTATGCTACAAACTCTTAGTTTATGGAGTACACACAAGAAAACACACACACATAGCTCCATATGACACAACAGAAGAATGGTGAAAACAACTGCAATAATAATAGGTGAAAACAATGGAGAGTATTTACTACATAGGGCATATTTACTATGACATTTCTTTAAGCATGCTACATATATTAACTCATTGAAGACACATCCTATGGCCTGCTAAAATTTATATCCCTTATTAAAGATGAGGTCAATGAGGCATATAGAGACTGAATATCTTGTTCAAGATTATACAATGAAAAGATGATGGAACTAGAATTGCAGAACTAGAATTCCAATCCATGCACTCTGCTTCCAGAATCCATCACTAAAACCACTCTGTTATACTGCCTCTTAAAGGATGGTGAGTTACCTGCCTAGCAAAAATAAACAGTTATCTTAGGTGTAGCTATCCTGTGAAAGTTTCTACACAAATTAGCCCAAATAGTAGTCTAGCTGCTAAAGGCAAATATTTTGCTTGACTTGTTGCACATTGATTACTAATAGCAGGTGGTTTCAGTTGAAGAGTCGTGCTTCTATCTTTCCGTTGGTCCTCCTACTAGATGATCCATCGCTCCCCAAACCACATGATTGTAACAAGCTTAATCCACATTTACTGTGCTGCTTAATTACGATAGAATAATAGCTGAAATTAAGCTGACTCCTTAATTACCTTTTTTTCATTCTGGCTGCTTTTTATGATTATTATCCCTCCTGCCTTCACAGAGAACAAAGTATATTTCCATGGTATATGACCAGCTCCCCAGGATGAAAACTCCAGGTAGCAGAGACAGTCAGGAAAGCCTTGCTCTATGGCCAAGACCACTGCAGAAGCTAGAAGTGGGCAGGTCCTCTCAAGGACCCTTGACACACAGAAAGCATCCTACCAGGAATGACAAACCAAACAGCTACTCTTAGGAGATAGGATTCACAGGGTCTTTGCAAGGTAGCTATACCAAGTGCAGTCCCATCTTCCGAAGAATGCAGTGATCATCAAGACTGTCATTCATCAACTATTGCTGAAGCTACCTGATAGAGTCACATGGAATAGGTGGGAATAGTATCTGCAGTTTGATTTCCAAAGGAAAAATCTGAGATAGTGTGGGAGGATATATAGGTTGGTGATTGGAATAATTAGATAGGAAGGGGGTCTTTTATTAATTTCCAACTTGTGCTCCTGATTCCTTGTGTGAGATTCATCCAAGTCTACAAGCTTACTATGCTTCTGTTTCCTCATCTGCACTATACGAACAGGTTCTACCTATTTGCTTTGCACGGAGAACAACCCAATACATAAATGAACATTTTGAGAGGGGAAAAAAAAAACCCTTTGTGTATGGACACAGTACATTTATTCGAAGCCACTATATGAAAAGTGAAAATAATCATTGAAGTTGGAATATTCTCAAGCACAAAATAGAATTCCCTTTTCTTATACTCAGATTTAAATTGAGTTCCATTCAACAAATGTGCAAGCAAATGTGTTAGGCATTACAGACTCAGTCACACACATCATGTGTACAATTTCTACCATCTGGTGAGGCTCATGCTCAGAGAGAAAATTTCCACTTGGCACTGGTGGGGTGTTGTTTTCTCCTGGTATAGTTTAGTTTGGGGAAAATAATGCAACACAGGTTTATTTGAAAGGATAGTTACAAAGAGCTGGACTTCCCCTTCTTTAACTATAACCCATACTTTGCTTCCATTTATATCAGTATAAATATAAGATCCAGTCCCTCTGACTCTCACATATGCACTAGAGACAGCCGTGGGAGGCAGAAACCAGACTGAACAATTGGCCTGAAATCAAAATGTGAAGAGGAAAAAAAACAACTTGCTTATATCTCTATCTTTTAAATTTAACTTTTTAATTCAGTCAATATCATCTCTCTCATTCACATAGATTCCAGGAACAGTCTTGCTTCTCTCTAGTCATCGACCTTCCAGGAGTATAATAGCTATAAATAAGTCACCATGAAATAAAAGCAAAACATGTGAGTCACTGCTGCCATTGTTTCCTAAGAGTACATGGGAATTAGTGTGAGATGATGAAGATGAATAACTATGATGATGATGTGAAGGGGGAGGGAAGAAATAAAATTTCTGTTCAAAGAAACCTTGTTCCAGTAAGTTCCAAGTACACCTCCAACTGTGTAACAGCATTTGCTTTTTTAGTTTATATGTACCCATGGGCTTCATTGGACTTAAGCTCAAAGGACCACACTCTGACAAGCATTTTTGTATCTGTGACTGGGAAGCCACACAGCAGGGACACACAAGGTCATAGTCATTGCAACATGAATTCTCAGAGCTGCCTCTTCAGGGGAGCTCAGCAACTGTCATTTACCTCATCTCTCTTTTCAGAGACAAAGAGTGATTCATTTTGATCTTTCAAACATCAGCCCTAAGCCTTTATGTCTTTTTTAAAAACTCCCTAGAACACTTTAGCTAAAATATGTCAAACTGTATAATTCAGATATAAAAGGTTCATTTGACTGTATCTGTTTGGAAATTAAGTGCCTCACAATGAAGAGTAGATACAACTAACAGAGGAAAAAAAGATTTCTCTATAATGCTCTCCACCTTCAAACTCTCTCTCAAAAACCATCCAAGTCTGTATGAATGGTTAAAGGGATGGTGGCGCAGCCATTCCATGAAATCTTCTGTAGCTAGAAACATTAATTCACAAAAAAAATCATGACTTGGGAAATGATTACAATAAAATATTAAACAAAAAACAGGATTCAAAGCTGAATATATAAAATGATGTAAATTATTAACTGTACATGTATAGGGGGAAAACGGGGCTCCATTAGTTTGCCAGCAGTGTCACGGCAAGGTACCACAGAATCGCTTAATCAACAACAATTTATTTTCTTACAGTTTTGGAGGCTGGAAGTCCAAGATCAAACTGTAGGCAAGGTTGGTTCCCTCAGAAGGCTGTGAGGGAAGAATCTATTCCAGCCCAACTTGGTGGCATTATATGACCATCTTGTCCCTCTGTCTCAAATTACCATCCCTCTCTATGCTTCTATGTCCAAATTTTCTCTTGTTATAAGGACAATAGTCATATTGGATTAAGGTCTGATTTTAAGTTACTTACCCCTTTAAAGAACCTATCTTTATGTATGGTTATATATTCTGAAGTACTAGAGGTTAGGACTTCAGCATGAATTTTTTTGGGGGGCCACAATACAGTCTAAAACAAGAGCTCAATATACAAGAGTGTTTTAGTGGTAGGATGCGGAACAATTTTCATTTTTCTCTTCAGTGTTGAGTGTTTCAAATATGAGTGTTTCAAATACTCTACAATAAGATGTGTTCTTTTCATGTTTAGAGAAAACAATGAATTATCTTTGAAACATGTTTTTGGTATTCTTGAGAGTTTCCATCAAAGCCACATTCTTAGGAATGAGTTAACTGCCAGGCATGTGTTAGGGAAGGACCCAGTCCTCACTCTGGAACCCATGACCCTCTGTGAACTCTTGGCTTGCATTCCAGAAGGCCAGGGGCCCTGCCCTTTTCTATGAATTCCCAATGGAGGAGTCAGAAGGGCAAAGCCATCCTCCAAAGTCAGATCAACCCCTCTTAATCACCACTCATACACATACCTTTCACTCAAGTTCCCTGGGCAGATATGAATTCAGGACAGATGTCACCAGTTTCCAGGAGGATTAGGACACCGTGTTCTAATTATGTCCACATAAATGCTGCTGTTGGCCAAAAACTATTCTTTCAAATGCCTGCTTAAAATATATATTTAGGTCACAAGTCAAAGGTCTGAGGCCTTGCTGATTGTGCTTTTTGGACTGATTTTGATCCACCTAATGTCCTTGGGAATGGTGGAATCCCAGTGGCTCTTGAAGGGAGAGGGAGCAGGAAAGAAGCAGGAAACCCCCCTGACCCTGTGGCAACACCTGCCATGTAACAGCAATAGAATATAAACATCAGTACTTTCCATACCCAGGAATGTGGATAACCACTTTTCAAATACTGTCTCTTTAATCCTCAGGACAACCCATGAAGGTGAATCTATGTTTTAGAAATGAGGAACTAGAGAAGATGCACAGCTAATAAGTGGCCCAGCCAGGATTGGTGCCCAGAGCCCCAGTTTATAAGCTCCCAGGACCGTAAGTCCACAAAGGCAGGAGGGCCATGTCTGTTCTACCATATCCCCAGTGAGGTCCACACTAAGTACTTGTTGAGTAATGAGAGAACAAGATCAAATTAGCTTTTTGCTGAGAGCCCATAGCACCAGGTAAAGACTTGTCAAGCATTATCCCTAATCCTTGCACTAACTTTGTAAAATTAATAGTATTGTCTTACTCCATCCAGGCTGCTATAGGAAAATGCTATCAATTTGGTAGCCTATAAACAACAGAAATTTATTTTTCACAGTTCTGGAGACTGGGAAGTCCAAGGTCAAAGCGCTGGTAGTATTCAGTATCTGGCGAGGGCCCGTCTCCTGGTTCATAAATGGTGCATTCTTGCTGTGTCCTCACATGGTGGAAGAAAAAACCAGCTCGCTGGGGCCTCTTTTATAAAGGCACTAATCCCATTCAGGAGAGTTCCCCTTCATGCCCTAATCACTTCCCAATGGCCCTACCTCCTAAGATCATCACCTTGGGGCTAAAGATTTTAACACATCAATTTTGGAGAGCCAGAAACATACAGACCAGAGCAATTATTGTCCCCATTTTAGAGTTGAGATAACTGAGGTTTAAAGAAATGAAATACATGTAAGGTTCTCAGGACTGGAAAATATAGAGCAGTATAAGATTTTCCGCCCTCACAGAATTCATAATCAAATTGAGGATAATACTCATCTGTCTCTCTCTCTCTGTGTCTGTCTACCTGGGCAGTTTATGCTAAGACCCAAATAAGGAAAATAGGCAATGTGCTCCAGAAGCTCAGCACACATGTGGATGTCACTGGGTTTGTTTTTGTTTTCGTGAAGTCCACATTCTCAGCACATTAAGTTATCACAAAGCTTTCCCTCAAGTGAAAAAGCCCAGTGCATGTGAGCACAGAATCTGGAAATCCCATGGCCATATCCACTGTGGTTGGCTGGGTGGAGGGAGAAGGGGGTAATGAAGGGTGTTCACCAGCCACAAGAAGATCCCCTTGATCCAGGGGGCTGAGTCAAGGAGGGGGCTGAGTCAATGTAGAAAGGCCCCAGGCAGCCCCTCGCCCTAGACAATGTCCCTCCCAAAAACCCTGACACTATCCAGCTCATCACACTAGACCAACCTTCTCCAAACACCCTCCTTTAACACGCAAATTCCCAGCTAGACAGGGGTGCCACATTACATTTCTGGGAGAGGATAAAGATCAGCTGCAAAACCTGGAAGACTGGAAATGAATTCATTCAACAAATGTGTATTTATTTAACTAAATATTAAAGACATAACAGAAGAACAAGGGTGAACAGGGCAAGACTTTCCGGGGCGGGGTGGGGGGGGCACTTCCATTACAGCAGGGGAGGCAGACAACGGGGTTGAGGTACAAAAAAGCGCAAAGTTCATTCTGTGGAAAGTGCTGAGGAGGAAGGAAATAGGAAGAAGGCAAGAAAAAGAAACTGGGGCAGAAACTGACAGCGAGCTCAGCAGCTCTCGGAGGAGGTGACAGGGAAGCTGAGAACTGCGGGAGAAGAAACTGGGTGGAAATAACAAATGTTCGGGCCACAGACAGCAGCAGGTACACAGACCAGGGGTGGGAAAGAGCGTGGAGCATCTAGGCCAAGGTGGCCAAAGCCTGGAGGGCTAGTGGTAGAACGGAAAGGTCAGAGGCTGCTGAGAGAGGTCACCTGGCCTCTGGGAGAGTCTGGCTTTAATTTTTTTTTTTTTGTTTTCTTTAGAGGCAAGGTCTTACAATGTGTTACCCAGACTGGTTCTGAACTCCTAGGCTCAAGCAGTCTTCCTGCCTGGCCTTCCAAATTGCTGGGACCACTACACCCAGCACCGGATTTTAACCAGAGAACAATGGGAAACCCCTGGGGGAGTTAACGCACCAGACAAGCCCCAGGGTACGCTCTAAAAAAGACCTTCTGGCTGTCCTGTGTAGACAGACTCCTAGAGAGGAAAGACACTAGGTTAGAGATGGGGGCTGGGCTCCAGTAGGGGAGTGGACAGACATGGACTTAAAATGTATTATTTTTTGTCATTACTTTCAATGGCAAAATCTGCAATTACTTATGCACCAACATAATACTCTGGAGACAGAATTGACTGGGCAATAGAAGAACTGAGTGGCAATGGTGGAAAATGGAGATGGCTCAGTTACTAGGCCAGCCTCAGTTGAGTTGTTGCTTTTAATTATCGCTTCCAAAGATGTACTGGAGAAGATGTACTGGAGGAAGTCCTCATATGTGCTCTGCTTGCCACACCCACACAAATAAACAAATTCCTTTGACAATCTACCACTTGGTTCCACCAAGAAATTCTTGAAAATCCTTCATTTCGTGTAGGAATCTGACCCTGTAGGGCAGGGAATGTCTCTGTTTCCAGCTGAACAGGATTTCTGGGCTTAAGAGCACTTCCCACTCCCTTCCTAGCATCTGCACGGTTCTTCTGGTTGGTCCTTGAAGTGTATGATGATTTTGTAAAAGAATGCTAAAGAGGATATATGGAATATGACAATAACAAAACTAAGCAGACAGTTTAATGGCAGTGAGTATCTGGATCCAGTCACTGGGTTACCTAGTAAACACTTCTTACACCAGAACACTGGGGAGAATTAGTTTTTAAAGAAGCCCGATTTGTAACTTTTAACCAGAAAATAGATTCCCTGTTGAGCAAAGCCTGCCTTTCTGAAAAACTTCCTGTCAAGAAATTTTAAAGTTGTAGACAACAAAGGGTACAATATAGAAACTATAATTGACTAAGCCGCGTAAAACGTCACAGTTAAATCTGTATTGATGATTCTGCTTAACAGCTCTCATTTTTTTCTTTTTTAGTGAGAACTGTCACCAAGAATAGCACTGTGTTTTAATTACTCTCCACAACGTCCCCACAGAAAGGATTACAGGGAAGCTCCCCTGTGCCACATGTGGACTCACACAGGTGTGGTGTCTAGCTTCCAGGATGAGCAATGCCCACGTACATTTAAAGACTATGAAGCAATGGTTAACACTTAAGAGCTGAAAGCGAGGGAAGGTGTTCTCTTTCTGGGTCCACGAGGGGGCGGAGTTTTAAGGGCAAGAACTTCCCAGTGCCATGCCCCGCTCCCATCTCTCTCCAACCAGGAGATTTAATGGTCTCTGTTTTAACTTTCGCAGGCATGGGAAAAATCAAAAAGAACTTCACTTCAGCGGAAGTTCTAAGGAACTCCTTTCATTGGTCAGAGGTCTTGGAGAAGGTGGGGTTCCTCCCAGGTTAAAAGTCCCCTTCTTCCATACCCCTTTGGACTCTATGTTTGGCTACCCCGCCATGAACACTCCCTTCGTGGAAGCCATCTTTCTCCTGGATTTTTCCCTCTGGAGTCCCCTTCCAGACTTTCTCGTGGAAGCCTGTCTTCCCCTCCTAAACTCCATCTTTCTCTCTTTTCCCTTCCATTCAGTGTGGACGCTGCTTTCCTCTCCTGGATTCTATCTGTATGGATTCTCTCGCCCAGCATGAGCATTAGCTGTTACGTTCTCTCTTTCTCTCTACCTGAATAAATCACTTTCTACAAACACTTCTGAGTACGGCATTTACTTTTACTGCACACTGCGCCGTGGTATCCTCTCCCATTCTTGGGGAGTGATGGACCAAGAACCTGGAGAAATGTCCTCTCAGGGGAACTGAAGCCTCCCCTGAACCCCTGAGCCCCAAAATTACAAAAGGGCTAAAGACATTCAATAACAAGAACCACATCAGTTCTATAGATTGCTAGATTTTTAATGGCAGGTTCAATGGATTAAAATTGAAAATTGTCAAAGAATTGAAAAAAATTAAAACATAGGAAATTGTAGTGTTAGACAAAGAGAGGAATAAATGCAGACAAAAATAATTGTATGCCACAAAGGCATTCGAGAAGCAGAATTAGGCCAGGAGTGGTTGGCTCACATCTGTAATCCCAGCACTTTGGGAGGCTGAAGCAGGCAGATCACTTGAGGTCAGGAGTTCTAGACCAGCCTGGCCAACATGGTGTAACCCTGTCTCTACTAAAAATACAGCAATTAGCCAAGTGTGGTGGCACATGCCTGTAGTCCCAGCTACATGGAGGCTAAGGCAGGAGAATTGCTTGAACCCAAAAGGCAGGGGTTGCAGAGAGCCGCCAGCACCATCGCACTCCAGGCTGGGTGACAGAGCAAGACTCCATCTCAGAAAAAATTAAAAAAGAAAGAAAAAAGAAGCAGAAGTAACAGGGAAGCAGAGAGAGAGAGAAGGAAGGGGAAGAGGAAAGATGGAGCAGAGAAGAGGACTGGGGGAGGGGTGAAGGGACAGAAGTGAGTAGGAAGAAAAGAGGGAAGAGGCAGAACTTACCGCAGAATAAGGAAGGCCATTTCCAAAAAAAAATGTATTCATAGAGCAGATAACGTACTGAAACTCTTAGAAACAATAACATGGTTTTATAGTCACTGCCCCTTCTGCTGGATAAAAAAAACAACTGGATTCAAAGTCCCAATTCTGGCATTAACCTGAGTTCCATATCAACCGCGTGTCCAACCTCCTTTGATCGCAGTTCCTTCCTCTAAAATGTGATGATCCTAATACAGGTTTTTTCAAACCTGATCCTTCTGTGATTTAAAAGAGGCGGAACAGCATTGAGATGAAGACCTCAGGAGCTGAGGGTAGGCTCCTTCAATCTCTTCTCCACATGTGCCTTTTAAAAAGGCACCTAACATGTTTGTGCCTCAGTATCCTTGTCTACAATAGAAGGCGATAAGAATATCTATGTCATAAGATTCTAGTAAAGATTGGCAATATAAGCCGTGTATGCTATTATTAGCAGACATCTTTCGTCACATGTTCCGAGTCTTCATAGGCTAATCCATATGGGGGACTGTGGGTTTAACCATGTTTAATACCTGAATTTTGGTGTATGCTATTGTCAGCCATTTTATTGTCACACTAATTGGTATGTGTTCTTTCCACGTCTACGCATCACTGAGTCACGCGGAGGCATGTGCTTTTCCTTCTTTACAGAATCCCAGGTCAACTTTCTTTCCCAGTTGAACACGTGGTGGCTCCAACTATAGAAGGCAACCAGAGAATGAGGTCTGCTGTCCACGCCGAGAAACGCTGACTGAAGACTGAGGGTCCTTTCTTGGTTTCCACAACGTCAAGCTTTTTGCCTCCTAGATGTGACTGTCCATTTTACAACTCCTTCCACAACACGGTGTTCTCTCTACCCTTATCCCCCCACCTTGCCATGTCTACTCAAAAAGCTGTACGGTGCTCTTCAGTGAAACTCAAGCAATACAAACTAGCCCTGCTTCTCCATGTTTGTCCATGCTATCTTTTTTATTCACTATAAAAAATACAGTATTTTGTTTGGTAACTTCATGAAATGGGGAGGAGAAAGTTCTGTGTTTTAGTAGGGTTGAATCAAGTGACTAGCTAGGGAGAAAAAGATGCTATAAGAAGCAGATGGTTTAGCATTAAATAAGTCAAAGCTATTTCTCTGACTGTATTTTGATGAAAAGATAAATTTTTCTAAGCAAACTCACTAATTTTCCATTCATTGACTTTTGGCGACAAAGCCTAAGGGATTTCCATTTGCAGAAAGACACCAAACCTCTATGAAGGAGTAAGTGCCCAGAGGCAAGTTTACTTGCATGTGTTTTCTCTAAAGCTTTACAAAAGCAGGGTGATCTAAGGCCAGGACTTGAAATATCAGCACAGCCTACTTTATTCTTTTATATCTTCATTTTCCTCTTGGTAAGATCTTAGGTGAAGATATTACAGTGCTTGAGCTCTAGGTTCCCACTGTATGTATTCAAGTTCTTGCCTCACTACCTCTGTTTAGGGAGGGTTTCTTAACTCTATCTCCTTGCCTCAGTTTCTCTATCCCACCCTTTAATTGACCGTGGCATGTTGGTGAAGACCTCAGGATCAAGAACCTAGCAGCCTGGGTGAAATCACAGCTTGGCCACAGATGTGCAACCTTGAGCAACTTACCCAAGTTCCCTGTGGCCTGTCCCTCTTCTGAAAAGTAGAGGTGATAATAGTACCACCTCATAGATTGGTTATGAATGTTATGTGAAATGAAGAAGTAAGCACCTCTGACAGTGCCTGGCACACACAGGTGTTGAAGCTAGTAGCAGCCATGGGAAGTTGTACTAACAGTATTCAGCTATATGCCCTGGGCCCCAGGAATGCAGCAGCCTTACTGCAGCCCTAGCCTTCTGGCATATGAGACCCTGGATCCCCAGGGCCGCCCAGCAGGGACAGGAGGAATCCTCAGCCTGCAGATGCAGCTCTCGGAGTCACTGATTCAGCCATGAATCAGCCTCTGACACCTTTGGTTTAGTGCAGTGTTAAACCAAAGGCAGTCTCAGATGTAGCACTAAGCCTCAGTTTAGTGCAGTGTTAAACCAAATCAGCCTCAGATGTTGTACTAAGCCACATCAGCCTCAGATGTAGTACTAAGCCACATCAGCCTCAGTTAAGAACAGTGCTAAATCAAATCAGCCTCAGATGTAATACTAACCCACATCAGCCTCAGATATAGTACTAAGCCACATCAGCCTCAGATGTAGTACTAAGAATACATCAGCCTCAGTTTAGTGCAGTGCTAAACCAAATCAGCCTCAGATGCCTTAGGTTTAGTGCAGCTCAGTTCCAGGCCTGCTGAACTGAGCTCCAGGCCTGCTGAACTGAACCTTTAGCTCTTTCATGTCCCCCCAGTCTATGTGGCACTCATGGCCACACAGTCTCCTGGCTGGATTCTCTCCCTGAACCACAGACTGTTCAATCAGGCCCTGATAGCCACAGCCCTTACCAGTACTGGCTATGGTTTGCTGGCTGCAGCTCCCTCCACCTCCTGCCCCACAATCTCACAGTTGTCTGCAGCTACCTCTTTCATTCTTATCCTGGTTATTGTAGCTCTACTCCCATGTAGGGCAAAGTCTTCTCACTGTGCTCTGGGCTTTGGACCTCTTATTTCCTCTGGGACTTCATTTCATAAACCATGCTGTCTCTGGTTAACCTCTGGCTCCCCTGTGGCTTTGCTCATCTCTCTCTCAACTTCCAGAGGAAAAAGTCAACTCACACTTTTTGTTCTCCTCATTCATGGACCTGCATTTTCCTTTCTTTCTTTCTTTCAAATAGGGTAGCCTACATTTGGAGCATAACCCATTTATGACTAGTGTTCCATTATTGGAATGCTAAGCTTGTAGGAGTTATTTATATCCTACTGCTCAAGGTCATCACCAAGGTCTGATTTTACACACACACACACACACACACACACACACACACACTTGCAACCTCTGGCATAAATGGGTTGATTTCCTACTATTTAGTCTTGCACGTAAATGCATTACGGTTTCTGCTCTCTCCACATCTATGAGACTGCTATGTTAGAATTCCTGACAATGAAAAGCAAAAAGGAGGATTTGGGCTCAGTCCTAGATACTACCGAGTGGTCTAGAGTAGGGTAGGGTATTCTGGGAGAGAAGAACTTTTACATACAGACTCATTCTTCTCTCCTCATCAAAATCTTTCAGCCTGGGAGGGTTAGCATTAAGAGTAATACCTAATGTAGATGACAGGTTGATGGGTGCGGCAAACCACCATGGCACGTGTATACCTACGTAACAAACCTGCACATTCTGCACATGTATCCCAGAACTTAAAGTATAATTTTTAAAAAGATCTTTCAGCCAGAGCCACATGGGTCAATAGGTTCTACATCTCACTCTTACACAATCCTGATATTCCACACCCTGACACATCTTCATCTCCCTCTTATATCATCCCCTTTTTGACTTCATGATCTCCCTGAACACCTGGACACCCAGGTAAACGCCATTAACACCACTCATGCAATTGGGTGAAGCCCCAATTTTGTCTCCTTAACCATCTCTCAGCAATGTCTCCTTGATCTCCAGAACAAAACTTTACTTTGTTAGAATGTCTAGGTATAAAGACCCAATGAGTCATCGGAAACGTTCATCTGTAACTCTTAAGAGAAGAAAAATAATTGGTAATCCTATGCAAAAAAGTGAAATGTGCTCTCTTCATGCCTTTTCTCCCCTCACTCTTTCATCTTTGTTGTGGTCCGCATTCTTCCTCTCTAACTTTTGCATAACTTTAAAAGGTGCTTTACTTAGGGATCTATTACAAATTATTCTGCTGAATCATGATAAAATAGACTTTGCTTTGGGGATGGCTCCAAGTAAATCCTCAAGGTTGCAGCTTTCCACAACGGAGGGTTCACAAAAGTCCAAGTCCCCATAGCATAAAAGCTTTCAGAGCAAAAATAATTTAAAACAGGAGTTGTCCACACTGCAACTTTTAAACAGAGCTTTTCATGCTGAAATTAGCACAAAGTTTACTTAGTATCCTGAGTGCTGCATAAAGAACTATTGAGGAAACATGAGGGGCAGCTGAAAAAACACAGGGAAGTGGGAGGCAGGCATGGTGCCAGGCGCTGGGGCAGCCTCTCCATCTAAGGTTTCTAACAGTGCAGACACCCTGTAGGTGACCCATATAAGGACAGAAGACCCCAGGACACCAGGACAGTGGGCACCATACTAAGGGCCAGGATAACAGTGGGGTGCAAATACACATTCAGGAAGCTAAGGCTATAACAACTACAAAAGACAGAGCCAGGCTTGGTGAGCTCCAAGAAACACTAAGGTAGAGCTTGGAATCTGCAGCCAAGCTGGCATAGGGTCAACTTTATAGATTTCTTGTGAAGATTATGTGAAATGAAAAAGTAAGCAATGCTGACAGTGCCTGGTACTCACAGTCTAAGTCCCCACAGCATGAATGGGAAGGGCCCTTGATGATCACCCAAACAAATATGGGTGCCCTTCTCTCCCCTACCTTTCTTCTGAACAGTTCTTTCTAAAGCCCTTAAGCAGGGCAGCAGATAAAAGTAGGCATCTGTGTAGGGCTGGAATGAGAGGAGAGCTCAGGTGGACCACAGCAGAAGACCATAGCCTGAGCAGAGTGAAGACATCTGCATACGCATGACACATGGTTCAGGGTAACAGATCCCAGGATTCAGCAAGGTGAGAAAGGTGTCCACGTCAGTGAGGAAGAGGTACAGTGCTGGGTTTCTAAGCCTGAGCAAACTAAGGTGGACAGCCCAGAGGGAGGCAGGCTGGCTGGAGAATCAAAGCCCTGTGGCTTGGCATGGAGGTCAGAGCCCAAGCAGGGTGAGGAGGGCATCCGTATGAGGGAAGGGGGGTGGGGCAGGGAGTAGCCAGCATGGAATGTGGGAGCTGAATTTTGGTGAGAAGAGAGCAGGAAGTGGTAGCAATAATGGAAATGGGAAATTGATCATAAATAGGGAGACTGATCAAACACTAAGGAGCATGGGAGCTAGTTACATCATTGTCAGAGAAGATATTTCAAAAGTGTAAAAAGGAAGAAAACCAGAATGAATACTATGATGTTGACCTGAAAGTGAAGGTACAGTAGTCATCTCTTATCCACAGAGAACACGTTCCAAGACCTCCAGTGGATGCCTGAGACCATGGATAATGCCAAATCCTATATGTGCTATGGTTTCAGATCCAATAACCAGGAAATGATAAACAGGCAGATGGCGTAGGCAGTGTGGATACTGGACAAAGGTATGAGCAGGATGGTGCAAGCTCTCACACTACTCAGACTGGCACACAATTTAAAACTTATGAATTATGTATTTCTGAAATTTTTTATTCAAAAAATTTCAGACCACAGTTGGCCATGGGTAAACTGAAAACAGAAAATAAAACCATAGATAAGGGAGAACTAAACCCATAATTTTCTATACATGTATATTAGTATATAGACACACTAATAACTGTAGATGCAAGTGGGGATTGAGGCTTACATGCACATATGCACGTACACACACATATTCCCTAGCTCTGTCCATTGAGAGGGCTTGGAACAGCAGCATCTGATAGCAATGAGCACACCAGATCTTTGCTTCAAAATGTCACTCTTCAGAGTAGGGGGGAAAAAGGTTCCCTGAATAAATAACTATAGGGCTAGGACAGTACAAAAAGACCCTAAAACATCTTATTGTCCCAGAAAGCAAGAGCATGCTCAAAGAATACAGGACAAGGCAAAAGACACAGAAGCCAGATCGAAGGGGCTCCCACTGGCCAAACTGAGATAACTGAGCATCATAACAAATACTGATATTATGTATTAATAATAATATATATAATAATATTAACATATATTAAAGAATCATGTTACATTATATGGACATAAGCACAAGTCCATACCAATATAAATGAATGAAGAAATAAATTGCAAGTCTGACGAGAAACAGAGTGCTGACCTAGTTTTAAAGTATTTTCCCTCGAATACTTATTAGAAAGAGAAAGAAGACTAACTTTACAGTAGAGAAGCCTAGTAGACATACCTTAATCAAGTCATCAAAATGAGTGTCAGAAATGAGACAAATCAAAAGTATGTGACACTTGATAGGACGCAGTGAGAAAATACAGGGTCACTTCTGGCTATTTCTGCCAAAGGTGCTGTCTTAGGCTGTGTTGCTAGAAAGGAATATCTGAGGTTTGGTAATGTATAAAGATTATGTGGCTCAGGATTCTTAAGAAGTATGGTCGTAACATCTACTTCTGATGAGGGCCTCAGGAAGCTTCCACTCAAGGTGGAAATCCAAGTGGGGCTGCTATCACATGGGGGGAGAGGAAGCAAGAGAGAGAGAATGAAAGCAAAACAGGGAGCAGAGGAGGTGCCAGGCTCTTTTCAACAACCAGGTCCCACAGGCACTCACTCTTGGGAGTGAGAACTCACTCATTCACATGAAAATGGCAGCTCCCCACACATTAAGGATCCACTCCAATGACCCAGACGCCTTCCTCCAGGGCCGACCTCCAACACTGGGGATCAAATTTCAACATGAGCTTTTGAGGAGACAAATGATATATCCAAACTATATCATATGCATAATCTGAATCCAATCATAAGCTAACATCAGACAAACCCAAATTAAGGGACATACTACAAAATAACTGGTCTATAATCTTCAAAAGTGTTCAAAGCTCATAAGAGCTAAAGAAAGGTTGAGGAATTATTCTAGAATGAAGAAACTGGAGACGTAATTAAATGCAACATATGAATTTGGATCACTTTTGCTACGAATAACATTATTAAAACAGCAAAACTTGGAGTATGTGGGTCAGATGGCAGCAGGGTTGGATGAACCAATACTAATGTTCTGATTTTGATGCTGGCCTGTTGTTTTGCAGATTGTCCTTGTTGGCATGAAATATGTGCTCAATTATTCAGAGAAGATGGGGGCGGGGGTAGGCAACTTACTCCCAAATTGTTTTATAAACAAAACTTAAGTTATTGCTCTGAATTTTCAAACTTTTCAGTAAGTCTGAAATTGTCTCAAAACAAAACAAAAAATATTTTAAAATCACATATAAGAGGGTACTCCTTAAGTCTGGTTTCTTTCAGTGAAAATTTTGAAATAATTTTAAACATAATTTAAGTAAATTAAACATCCTTCCATCCTGCACAAGCAATCACAGACTAAAGTTAAGCAAAAGAAAAGAAAAAAAATCCAGATACAGAAACAATACATACTCTATGATTACAGTTAAATAAAATTTAAAAATAGGTAAATCCAATCTTTGGTGTTAGAAAGTCAAAACAGTGTTTATACTAGAGTAGGGACGGTGTTGGGAAGGATTTATAACACCATTACCGCTGACATTTTAAATTTTATATACATTCAATCATTCAATATGAACTCTTATGTCTGGCTTTCTTTGCTTAATATTATGTTAGTGAGATTCATCCAAGTTTTTGCATGTTGCTATAACTCACTCATTTTCAGTGCTGTGGAGTATTCCATTATGTGAATATATGAAAACTTATGTATCATCTTAGTGATGATGCTTGATTTTTCCAGCAGTGGTAATTATTAATAATCCTGCTATCAATGTTGCTTTACATGTATTTTGTTGCACATATGTGTGCAATTTTGCATCACAGGGTACATTCAAATGTAGCTGACAATGCCAAACACTTTCCCAAGTTGTTGATCCAATTTAAATTCCCATAGTACATAAAAGTTTCTAATTCATTTTTATTCTCAGTGTCATGTACTATTTCCAATACTTACTAGATATCTCATATGTTTGATTAACTGAATTCCTCTGTCTCTAAACAGCCACCTAAACATTAGGCTTTCACAGTGATTCACTCCTTCCCTCTATTCCTCCGTCCTCAAAATAAAACCAAACATTTGAAATGCTGTAATAGCCCTCACAGCCAGTAATAGAATTGAGTTTTGAAACTTCCATTTTACTCATTTTTCTGTGTCAAGCTCAAATGCCCATCTTCTAGAAAGATGGCCCTGATTGCTGGCCCAGAGCTCATATTCTCCTCCATCCTCTGAGAAGAGCAATATACGCAACACAAAATTCAACAGTGTATCATGGGAAGGCTTCCAAGGCAAAGCTAGAGATCATGATGGGGATGGGGATAGCGACATCTTATATTTCTTTGTGTCCTCAATAGTAGTAAACAACATGTAGAACATGCAATGGGTACCCAATAAATACTTGTTAATAAATTCCTGAAGCTTTGTTCTGATTAAAGAAATGTTGGTCCCCAGAGGTTTGAAGGCTTTTCAATACAGCCATGAAGCAATGAGTCCTAAAAAGATAAAACTGCATACCAATTAGCTCATTTGATGACCAAAGGCCATGTTTTTGGGCTTTACCAAGCTGTAGCAATATTGCTTCTCTCCTCTGATGTACCAGATGAACAAGAGAAGCTTCTCTTGGCCACCAATACCTCCTTTCTTTCTTCTCTTCCCATCTGCTACTTATCCAGGCAAGACATTAGCTGCCTCTGATCAAGTTCCAGAAAGGAAAAACAAACAACTTTATAGGGGTTCTGTCCTACAGTAGAACTCCCGAGTTGGCCTGTAAGAAGAACTGAGAGTGAAGCTCTAATTCAGCACAAAGGCCCTGAGAGAAGGAAAACCTTAGGTGGAAGCTTTCTTAAAGGTGCTATCTTAGAGATCTGTAGATCTATCTCAGAGATATGTGGATCTTCACATATCCATCCACCAGCATTTTCTACCTATGTCCAGACTCAAGGGCAGCACCTTCATGCAAGCCTGGCCAGACCACATGTTGACTGCCCACGGGACAGTGTTAAAAAATAGGAAGTTTCAAGGACTGGATCAAATGCAGTATGATTATGCCCAAATGATCAAGTACAGGATGACTCAACTGCTGAGGAAAATAAAAGCAGCAGTAAGTTAGGCAGAGGCAGTCTTGGAGAGGCTCAGGTGAAGCTGTTATTAGAAAACAGGCCACCGTTAATGGGTAGGCACAGCACCTGTAAGCTTAATGAGATAGAAAACCGTATTCACCAAAGATCTGTCAGAGGGAGAAATTGTGTTTCCAAGGATACCCTCTCCCTTCCGTAAACAGTGAAGCAACGGCCGGGTGCTGCGGCTCATGCCTATAATCCTAGCATTTTGAGAGGCCGACATGAGTGGATCACTTGCGGTCAGGAGTTTGAAGCCATCCTGGCCAACATGGTGAAACCCCATCTCTACTAAAAATACAAAAAGTAGCTGGACATAGCGGCGCACGCCTGTAGTTCCAGCTACTCAGGAGGCTGAGGCAGGAGAATCGCTTGAACCCAGGAGGCAGAGGTTGCAATGAGCCAAGATCACACCACTGCACTCCAGCCCGGCGACAGAGCGAGATTCCATCTCCCAGGGGAAAAAAAAAAAAAAAAAAAAGTGAAGCAAGGAAATGCCTAAGTACCTGGAATTGCCCAGACCACCACCAGCTGCCTTGGAGTGGCTCAGCTCAGCCGGAATTCAGAACTTGAAGTGCCAGCTGCCACCCAACAGGAAGTCAACATGAGGGCAGAGGGTAGACAAGTGACATAGTATGGTGAAAGACGGAGGGATTTCAGAAGCCTCTATGAAAGGGAAAGTGAAATACTGAAGACAAGAACCCTGAGAAGTCAAATTTGTGTTTCCCTCATTGGTATTCATTGCAAAAACTGGACTTAGAGAGTCCTGCCTTTTACACAGCTTACTTGAGGTTGTCAGGACTGCTGAGATGTACTCTGAATCAGTTGTCCCAAGGACATCCTAGGGAAAATGCAAGCAGGCTTCTATTCTCAGCAGAAGTATTTTCGGTGTCTATCACCTAGGGTGATTGCAAATGTTAGTACTGAAAAACAAAACTGGGAGGGTAAGCCTTGGAGAAGCAGAAAAGAAAATGTGAATCTAGAATGCAGATTATTAGCTTACAAACCTGGTCATACCAGAATCATCTAAGTAGCTTTAAGGTATATATATTATGCATGCATTTATATATACACACACAAACACACACACGCGCACACACACACACGCACACACAAATATAGCATTATAAATGTATTGCATAGCATATTATATATGTATTATATACACATATATAGTGTATGTGTATATACATATATATTATACATATATATATATTATACTATATACACACACACTATAGTAGTAGCAGAGGCAGATGGGAGATGTATTTTACAGTGTAAACCCTTTTTATCTTTTAAGTTCTGTAGCACGTAACTGTATTACTTGCTAAACGTATTATAAAACGAAGCAGGGAAAGCCTAGGTTCCTCTCATGGAGATTTCACTCTCAATAGATGATCTGTTCTTACCAAGTCATCTGTACCAAGCAGATCTCACCACCAGACTGTGACCCACCCATACCTGAGCATCTAATTGTTCGTTACCTCCATGTCGGTTAGAGGATGTGAAAGGGGACTTCCTGACCCAGGATGCGGCATGCTCTCACATGCCTCTGGGTTTCAGGCACAACGACTCAGCAGAAAGTTTCTTGAGGCTAGAGGATTAATCAGACCTCAGTTCTGGGAAGCTGCCCACAGCGACTCCTGGGAGGCCTTCTTGTTCCCTTTCACAAGAGAGTTCTTGGTGCATGCGGTACTATGCTAAGTGCAACACACGTATCCTCCCATCTGAAATAGGTACTGTCAGCCCCTTTTACAATCTCAGACAATGTGCCCAAAGTTACAGAGCTAATGACTGAAATCTGCCTACCTGGAAAACCCAACAGGCTCCCGACACCATCGGCCTCTTTCATCACTGCAGCCTTTTCCTCACACAAACAGTTCTGATGTCAGCACCACTGTGCCACCATCCATGTCCACACCACAGAAAATGTTACAGTGTCAATATCTACCCTGGATGACGTGGCTAGGACATTAGTTCTCACTTTCACATTTTCTGACGTTATAGTTTTTCAGATTTGAAGGTCAAAGAGAGGTTTCTACCTAGCCACCAATAAAACAAACAACAACAGACCTCTTTTTGCATACATCAGCCCATGAGGTGATATGTTTTGGTCAGAGTTCCTGAGTCCTATAAGATCTTAGAAATTAATCAGCCTTCATTTCCCAGAAAAAGAAGCTGGAATCTTGAGTGTTAAGAAACTTCTCTTAGAGCTTCTGGCTAGATGAGAGCATTCAAACATAAACTTCAGGTCTCCCAATTCCATTCATGCTTGTGAATGACAAAATATTCTTCTAAAGTCATAAGCCTAAATCACAGTGGACTAAGCTAGAAATAAAAGGAAAGAAGAGCCTATTTGTCAAATTTGAATCTTTTTATTGAAACAGTTAAATTAACTAATTGAATTAAAAGGATTTGCTAGTAAAAGAGAAACCTTTCCAGAGGAGGGATGTAAAGCACTCACCAATACATCTCAAATCCTTCTTCTCTGGTCATTGCCAAAGCAACTGTTATCACAGCCTTCCACATAGAAAAGGGTATCTGTACAGAAGGGAAACTGGATTGCTGCCCAGTCCCCTACAACATCCAACCTCCAAGTTCAGAGGTGCCTTCTGCTGCGATGCAATTTCAAACAAATGATGAAAAAAGATGCAAAGATGCTTTTACATCTTTTTCACTAACCCTAGCTGATTTCATTCATTTATTTTGCAACATAGATTCAGGTAAAACCCCTTTCTGTAGACTTATTCTGCATTAGCTACTCCTGATACATGCACACACATGCTCATGTGTACACACGCATGTGCAAGCACACACATACACCATAGCCTACTTAACTAACTGCAATCAACTTTCATTTGTCCAGAAGCTCTGCTATGAGTGGCACATTCCTCATATTCTTTCCTTACAGAGCTCTGTAGAGGTTGGAAAAGATAAGAGACCACTGACTATCCTTAAACTTTATATAAGCTAACAGCTTATCCTCTTGTGTTGCTTCTGCAAATGTGTAACAACAACAACAACAACACCAAATTGTAAAAATAGCTAAAACAAAGGAAGACCAAGGAAGAGAAAGAAAAGCCAAAGAAAATTCCCAGAAAACTCATGAACAGAGAAAAGTTCTTAGAGATCAGCTGAGAATACTGAAGGATCAGAAAGAGGAAGCATCCATTGCAAATTTTTTTAAAAGTTCTTAAAAAAGTTTTCTAGAAGAAAGACAGGCTACTTGGAAGAAAGATAGTCATATCTGATGACCCACCAAGAGACTGAAAGTTGTGCATTTTAAAATTAAGTGACTCATTTCTTACAGCCAAAGCAGAAATCAAATGGAAAAAAAACAATCTAGAGAAAAATCTGCCGTTAACAGGGTGCAGGGGGTGAGTGGATGGAGGATGGGTAAAGAAAGGAGAAAGAAATCAGTGACACCAATGGGCCCGTTTAGTATGAAATTCATAATCTGAGAAATCTGTTTCTGAAAATAGTTGATTGTCCTGCCAGCCAATTTAATTGTAGAACTATGAAGGAATGTCTACATGGAAATGTGCAGTCTGCAAGTTAGAGAAACGGTCTGGTAGGAAGCACTAGTGTATGAAATTCACTCTGTTTAAACAAATGTCTGAAATCTCTCAAGGAGGGAAATAAGCAAATCCAACAATACACACCATTGGGAAAAAGCTAAGAAGGTGATTTGTATGTGTTTGCTGAGAGGAAGATTCTCAGTATTTGATTATTTGAAAGGCCTTAAAAGCAAATAACAGGTATCATCAATAAAAAGTCAAACAGACAGGATGGCTGCAGTGTTAACAGTTTATGGAGACACACAAAAAGAAATACATGCATATCTTTTCTAAATCCCCATTCCTTTAGTCAGGGATATAGAATTTAATAGAGGCAAAGTGGCTACAGCCCCTCAGGAGGACAGGCCATGCCTCCTGCCCCTACCCTTGCTGTCCCCAGGGTGCACTGCTGTCAGAAGCCCTGTCTGCATAGGTACTGTCCTCCTGGAGCCGATCAGGGAGCCTAATTTTGTTTTGCCATTGCCCTGTTATACACAGATTTGAATCACCACCTAAGAAAACTCCCCACTTACAGTCTCTTAAGGAACATTTATAACATCAAGGTGTCACCCAACCTCAACTTAGAATCAACAAGGCCTATCCCCTTGAGATAGTAATAAAACCATCAACAATCCTAGCTGTCATTGTCTGTCCCAACCCTTCTGTGGCCCAGAAAGCCTGTCTTTTTTCAACAGCTTGGATGAAAACACCAAAACAAGAGATTATTGCTTGGCACACTCATCAGGTAGATAAGAATTAAAGAACATGAGAAGAGCCAGCAGCTGTTCTGGTAAGAGCTCTCCATGCCAAAGACAGAGATTTGAACATAATGCAACACAGCAGAGAACAGGGGAGCAGAAAAGGATGACAATGAGTGGGTATATCTGGCCAAATGACCCATCTCATTTTGGCTTCCAAGTTCCCATGTATCTTCTCAGTCTTTTTCTGAAACACATTATCTAAGATTCCTCTTCCACCCCTTCACCCATCAACAGTGATTAGAGCAGCATCATTCCCTGCTACTGATTTAAGCATCATTAGGCTCTCAGGCAAACAATTTGCCACAAGGATGCAAGACATAAAAGGGTGAACTCAAACAGAATTAGTGTCTGTGTTTCATGGGTCAATGCTTCACAAATTTTAATGCACATACAAATCACCTGAAGATCTTGTTAAAATTTAGGTCTGATTCAGCAGATTGGGGTAGGATCTGAGAATGTGCATGTCTAACAAGCCCTCAGGTGACGCCCATCCTGCTGATCCTTGGGCTCCAAGGATCCGGTTCACCCAAAGTAACAGACCTAAAGAGGCAAACTCTTGTCTAAGGTCACACAGTGCATAGTAGAGCTAGGATTTGAGCTCAGCTCCTCTGACTCCCAAATTCAGTAAAATTGCCCCATATGAAAAATATTTCAAGCCTACACATTGGTTGTGTGGTTAAAAATAAATCAGTTATGTCATACTCAAAGATCACCTCCAATGACCAAGTAAAACAATTTTCAGTTACAGAATGTAAAACCCAGGCCTCTTTTTTTTTCCCATTTTTCAAAGGGGACATTTTCAAAAGGAATTCGATCTCTTTAATATTTAAGCTCCCTAGATCTGTGTTGAGACAGAAAGAACAGAAATACCAATCCATGAATATCTGGAGGGAGGCTCTGGACACCTAATCTTCAGTTTATGTAATGAGAACAGAGATGAGATTCAAAGCATCCAGAAGAGATACACACCAGAAGGGAGTAACATCTCCGGGCTGCATTTGTGTAGACCCTTAAGACAAGTCACTAATAGAGCCCCTGGCCTCTCTCCCTGGTAAGAGCAGAGGATCATTCTCCATTCCTTCTCCTGTACAATCCCTAGACTATAGGAAAGTCTGCGGATTCAAGACTCAGCAGAAATTAGAAAACAATGCTGCTTCTTAAAATATAGCTTCTTCAATTCTCTCCCTCCCATCTCCAACTCGTCATGATGGGAACTCACAAAATAAACCTGATGAACTGAAAAGTAAGCAGAAAGACAAAAAGGGAGGGAGGGGGAAAAAAACCACTCCTATTTATGAGGCTGCAGTACAAAGCACTGATAGTGACAGGAGGAATTTCCGCCAGCCAGAGGCCCCATTCCAAAGTCTCATGTCTGAGTAAGCATGGGTCTTACCAGGCAACTCCCAAAGGTCAGAGGTCAGAGAATTCCTCATCCTGGGGGGCAGAGTAGGGGATGAGCAGAGCATTTATTTCCCTTCCCCTGGTGAGTGACAACAAACCCTGACACACAGGCATCCTGCAACTCGAATCAGTGATTTCTGCCAATGAGCCACAAAGTTCCTCATCAGGAAACAAGGCAAGAAGGCTCGCTGGGCAAGTTTTCCCACACAGCTCTGCCAGTAGATTTCATTCCTCAGCTACATCACCCCAGGCTTCAGCCAACATTCAAGAACAAGAGGGCAGAAACGGTCACATTCTTTGATTGCATCGAAAGGGAACCAGCAGAATTTTCCATCTGGGCCAAGAACTGAACTGCACTTAAGGGAATAACATGGTATGAAGCATGTCTCCTCTCTCAAAAGAGGCATCATCAGATGGCACAGATTTTTTAATGTCACTAATCCTCATCTGTAGCATTCACACAGCAAAACAGAGAGAATGCTTAATCCTTGCATTCCTAGAAATTAGAATCTAAGGAAGTTTAACAAATTCAAATGATTTTAAGAGTATATCCTAGCACAAATTGATATCTTGCTGGTTAGAAGCTGGAAAGCTATTCCAAAGCTCCACAGTGTCCTACATGTTAAAGGAAGGAAGACTACATTTCTTTTTGGACATTCTATTTGCTCTGGTGATGGAAATAAAAATTATCTTTATCTTGATGTAAAAGGTGGTTAAACAGGGAAACAATAGTCATGTTTGCCTTTGAACATGAACATGACTGCTGGGTTTATATTTCAGCAGAAATGTGTCATTGCAGTTTTGCATATTTGTATGAGAGAAATGCAGTCTTTATATAATTGTGTCTGTTGTTGTTGTTGTTGTTGTTGTTGTTGTTGTTGTTGTTGTTTGAGACAGGGTCTTCCTCTACTGACCTGGGTAGAGTGCAGTGGCATGATCACAGCTCACTGCATTCTTGCATCCTCAACCACTCAGGCTCAAGCAGTTCTCCTATCTCAGCCTCCCGAGTAGTTGGGACTACAGGCAAGCACCATCACACTCTACTAATATCCTTTTCATTTTTTGTAGAGATAGTGTTCCCCTCTGTTGCCTAGGCTTGTCTCCAACTCCTGAGTTCAAACAATCCTCCTGCCTCAGCCTCCCAAAGTACTGGGATTACCAGCATGAGCCACTGCACCAGGCATAATTGTGTCTTCTTTGAAGGCCTCCCCACTTGTATTCCAGCACAAACAGTTCTTTACTAGAGATAGAAGCAAAACCCTAATGATTTGAAGAAATGGACTCAAACTCGTTCTTCACCTTGAATCAAAGGAGAGATTGGAAAGGAAATTGGTCAGGACCTACTGTAGCTCAGTAGAACAGGATCTGTTGATTAATACATACACATCCCTCCCCAAATGTCCCTTTTGGGAAACATGCTGTGATGGACTATTGTTTCCTTGGTGATTGTCATCTGGGAATACAAAGCTGGGCCAAATCCTATGGGTAGGGGGCTACATGGCTCCTATGGTCACACACATTTGTGCAAATTGCAGGAAGGCATGCAAGAAGGCATTTCATAAGGTGAAATTGTAAAAGGTAGTCCCTCCAGAAAAAGCGGCAGCCAGGTGGGATAATTTGCGCCTGTAATCCCAGCCATTTGGGAAGCGAAGGTGGGAGGACCACTTAAGCCCAAGAGTTAAAGTCCAACCTGGGCAACATAGTGAAACCCCCACCTCTAAATTTTAAAGGATTTCTCAAAAAAAAGCATACAAATGGCCAATAGGTATATGAAAAGGTGCAAAACTTCACTACGTATCAGGGAAATGCATATCAAAACCACTAGATATAGCCCTGCACCTGTCAGAATGGCTATGATAAAAAAAGACCAGAGATAATAAATACTGGCAATCATGTGAAGAAAAGAAAACCCTTGTATCCTGCTGGTGGGAATGTACATTGGCACAGCCATTACAGAAAACAGCATGAAAGTTCCTCAAAAACTAAAAGGAAATTACCATATGATTCAGATTCAGCAATTCCACTTTTCAGTATATATCCAAAGGAACTGAAATCACTATCTTCAAGAGATAGCTGCACTCCCATGCTGACTGCAGCACTACCCACATAAGCCAAGATATGGAAACAGCCTAAATGTCCATTGACAGAAATGGATAAAGAAATGTGATACATGTACGCATGTGCGTATGTGTGACAAAATACTATACAGCCTTTAAAAAGAAGGAAAACCTGTCATTTGTGACAACATGGGTGAACCTGGAGAATGCCATGTTAAGTGAAGAAAGGCAGATGCAGAAAGACAAATATTGCATGATCTCATTTACATGGGAATCTAATAGTCATATCATAAAGGCAGAGAGTAGAATGGTGGTTGCCAGAAGCTTGGGGAAGCAGGAAATGGGGAGATGTTGCACAAAGGGTACACAGTTTCAGTTATGTAAGATGTTTAATATCTAGAGATCTAATGTAAAACAATGTGACTGTTGTTAACAGTACTCAAGTGTATACTAGACATTTGCTAAGAGGGTAGTTTTTTTTTTTTTTTTTTTTTTTTTTTTGAGACGGAGTTTCGCTCTTGTTACCCAGGCTGGAGTGCAATGGCGCGATCTTAACTCACCGCAACCTCCGCCTCCTGGGTTCAGGCAATTCTCCTGCCTCAGCCTCCTTAGTAGCTGGAATTACAGGCACGTGCCACCATGCCCAGCTAATTTTTTTTGTATTTTTAGTAGAGACGGGGTTTCACCATGTTGACCAGGATGGTCTCGATCTCTCGACCTTGTGATCCACCCGCCTCGGCCTCCCAAAGTGCTGGGATTACAGGCTTGAGCCACCGCGCCCGGCCCAAGAGGGTAGATTTTAAGTGCTCTCATCACAAAAAAAAAGAAAGAAAGAAAATGGTAACTATAGGAGGTGATGAATATGTGGATTCACTTGATTGTGGTGATTATTTCATATATAAGTATATCAAATCATCATGTTGTACATCTTAAATATATGCAATTTTTGTTTGTCAATTATATCTCAGTAAAGCTAGAAAAAGAAAAAAAATAGAAGCTTCAAGGCAAAGGGAACTTGATCAGTTCAGTTATGAATTGAAACCTCTCTTATATTCCCTAAGAAACACACAGAAAAACTGGAATTATATTTACTTCTGCTTCTTAATGACTAAGATGTTAGAGCAAGAAAATTGCCAGAGGCAGAGATAGACATTATACAATGATAACCATGTCACTCCACCTAGAAGACCTAAATGTATAGCAATCCTAAATGTATATGCACCAAGCAACAGAGGTGCAAAATATGTGAAGAAAATCTGATAAAACTGAAAGGATAGACAAATTCACAATTATAGTTGGAGACTTCAATACTTCTCTCAAAAAAATGACAGAACTAGACAGAAAATCAGCAAGGTTAAAGTAAAGGAATCCAACAAAACTATCAGCCAACAGTATCTAATTTAACATTTATGAAACACTCTTTCCAACAACAGCAAGACACATGTTCTTTTCAAGATAAAACTATAAAATAAATTTCAAGAAATTTAAAAGAATTACATGCAAACTGTGTCCTCTGACTACACTGAAATTAAACTAGCATTCAATAGCAAAGATAATAAGAAAACCTCCAAGCACTTGCAAAGCAGACACTTCTGAATAATCCATGGGTGAAAGAAAAAGTCTCAAGCAAATTAAAAACTTCATTGAACTGGATGAAAATCAAAATGTAACATATCAAAACTGGAGGACACAGAAAAAGCAACGCTGAGAGGAGGAGCTAAAATACAAAATGCTTACATTAGAAAAGATCAAGTCCAGGTACAGGGGTTCACGCCTATAATCCGGCACTTTGAAAAGCCAAGGCAGGTGGATTGCTTGAGCCCAGGAACTCAAGACCAGCCTAGGCAACATAGTAAGACCTAATCTCTACAAAAGATTTAAAAAATTAGCCAGGTGTGGTGGTGCATACCAGTATTATCAGCTACTTGGGAGGCTGAGGAGGGAGGACTGCTTGAGCCCAGGAGGCTGAGGCTGCAGTAAGCCATGATTACACAACTGCACTCCAGCCTGAGTCACAGTGAGACACTATCTCAAAAAAAAAAAAAAAAAAAAAAAATTGGGACCTGGGCAAGATAGCCGAATAGGAACAGCTCTGGTTTGCATGTCCCAGCAAGATCAACACAAAAGGCAGGTGATTTCTGCATTCCCAACTGAGGTACCTAGCTCATCTCATGGGGACTGGTTAGACAGTAGGTACAGCCCACAGAGGTTGAGTAGAAGAAGGGTGAGGTGTTACCCTCACCCAGGAAGCACAAGGGTTCAGGGAACTCCCTCCCCTAGCCAAGGGAAGCTGTGAGGGACAGTGCTGTGAGGAATCGTACATTCTGGCCTAGATACTATGCTTTTCCCACAACTTCACAACCCGCAGACTAGGAGATTTCCTCAGGTACCTATACCAGCAGTGCCCTGGGTTTCAAGCACAAAACCTGGTGGTTGTTTGGGCAGACACTGAGCTAGCTGCAGGAGTTTTATTTTTATACCACAGTGGCACATGGAACACCAGCAAGACAAAACCACTCACTCCCCTGGAAAGGGTGCTGAAGCCAGGGAGGCAAGTGGTCTAGCTCAGTGATTCCTACCTCCATGGAGCCCAGAAAGCTAAGATTCACTGGCTTGAATTTCTTGCCGTCAGCACAGCAGTCTGAAGTCAACCTGGGATGTTTGAGCTTGGTGGGGGGAGGAGCATCCACCATTACTGAAGGTTGAAAACACAGTTTTCCCCCCACAGTGTAAACAAAGCCATAGGGAAGTTCAAACTGGGTGGAGCCCATCACAGCTCAGCAAAGCCAATGTAGCCAGACTGCCTCTCTAGATGCCTCCTCTCTGGGCAACGCATCTCTGAAAAAGAGGCAGCAGCCCCAGTCAGGGGCTTATAGATAAAACTCCCATCACCCTGGCACTGAGCACCTGAGGGAAAGGGTGGCTGTGGGTACAGCTTCAGCAGACTTAAACGTTCCTGCCTGCTGGCTCTGAGAAGAGCAACAGAGGGCCGGGCGCGGTGACTCACGCCTGTAATCCCAGCACTTTGGGAGGCCGAGGCAGGTGGATCACAAGGTCAAGAGATCGAGACCATCCTGGTCAACATGGTGAAACCCCATCTCTACTAAAAATACAAAAAATTAGCTGGGCATGGTGGCACGTGCCTGTAATCCCAGCTACTTAGGAGGTTGAGGCAGGAGAATTGCCCAAACCCAGGAGGAGGAGGTTGCGGTGAGCTGAGATCGCGCCATTGCACTCCAGCCTGGGTAACAAGAGCGAAACTCCGCCTCAAAAAAAAAAAAAAAAGAAAAGAAAAGAAAAAAGAAAAAAAAAGAGAAGAGCAACAGATCTCCCAGCAGAGCATTCAAGCTCTGATAAGGGACAAACTGCCTCCTCAAGTGGGTCCCTGACCCCCATGCCTCCTGACTAGGAGACACCTCCAAGCAGGGATCAATAGACACCTCATACAGGAGAGTTCCAGCTGGCATCTTGTGGGTGCCGTCTGGGACAAAGCTTCCAGAGGAAGGAACAAGCAGCAATCTTTGCTGTTCTGCAGTCTCTGCTGGTGATACCCAGGCGAACAGAGTCTGGAGTGGACCTCCTGCAAAGTACAGCAGACCTGCAGCAGAGGGACCTGACTGTTAGAAAGAAAACTGATACACACAAAAGAATAGCATCAACATCAACAAAAAGGACGTCCACACAAAAACCCCATCTGAAGGTCACCAGCATCAAAGACCAAAGGTAGATAAATCCACAAAGATGAGGAAAAACCAGCACAAAAAGCTGAAAATTCCAAAAACCAGAATGCCTCTTTGCCTCCAAAGGATCACAACTCCTCACCAGCAAGGGAACCAAACTGGATGGAGAATTAGTTTGACAAATTGACAAAAGTAGGCTTCAGAAGGTGGATAATAACAAACTCCTCCAAGCTAAAGGATTCTAATCCAATGCAAGGAACTAAGAACCTTGAAAAAAGGTTAGATGAATTGCTAACTAGAATAGCCAGTTTAGAGGAGAACATAAATGACCTGATGGAGCTGAAAAACACAGCACAAGAACTTTGTGAAGCATACACAATTATCAATAGCTGAATTGATCAAGCAAAAGAAAGGATATCAAAGACTGAAGATAAATGTCATAAAGTATGAAGAAAACATTAGAGAAAAAATAATAAAAAGGAACAAACAAAGCCTCCAATAAATGTGGGACTATGTGAAAAGACCAAACCTATGTTTGGTTAGCATACCTGAATGTGATGGGGAGAATGGAACCAAGTTGAAAAACACACTTCAGGATTATTATCCAGGAGAATGTTCCCAATCTAGCAAGACAGGCCAACATCCAAATTCAGGAAACAGAGAACACCACAAAGATTCTCCTTAAGAAGAGCAACACCAAGTCACATAATCGTCAGATTCACCAAGGTTGAAATGAAGGAAAAAATATTAAGGGCAGCTAGAGAGAAAAGTCAGGTAACCCACAAAGAGAAGCCCATCACACTAACAGCAGATCTCTCTGCAGCAACCCTACAAGCCAGAGTTGAGTGGGGGTCAATATTCAACATTATTAAAGAAAAGAATTTCAAATCAGAATATCATATCCAGCCAAACTAAGCTTCATAAGTGAAGGAGAAATAAAATCCTTTACAGACAAGCAAATGCTGAGAGATTTTGTCACCACCAGGCCTTCCATAAAAGAGCTCCTGATGGAAGTAATAAATATGGAAAAGAAAAACTGGTACCAGCCATGGCAAAAACATACCAAACTGTAAAGACCATCTATGCTTTGAAGAAACTGTATCAACGAACAGGAAAAATAACCAGCTAGCACCATAATGACAGGATCAAATTCACACATAACAATGTTAACCTTAAATGTAAATGGGCTAAATGTCTCAACTAAAAAACACAGACTGGAAACTTGAGAAAGAGTCAAGACCCATTGATGTTCTGTATTCAGGAGACCCATCTCTAGTGCAAAAATACACATAGGCTCAAAATAAAGGGATGGAGGAATATTTACCAAGCAAATAAAAAGAAAAAAAAAAGGAGGGGTTGCAATTCAAGTCTCTGATAGACTTCAAACCAACAAAAATCAAAAAAGACAAAAGGCATTACATAATGGTAAAAAGATCAATGCAAAAAGAAGAGCTAACTATTATAAATATGTATGCACCTGATAGGAGCACCCAGATTCATAAAGTTCTCAGAAACCTACAAAAAGACTTAGACTCCCACACAAAAATAGAAGATGACTTTAACATCTCACTGTCAATATGAGACAGATCATCAAGACAGAAAATTAACAAGGATATTTAGGACTTGAACTCAGCTCTGGACCAAACAGACCTAATAGACATCTACAGAATTCTCTAACCCAAATCAACAGAATATACATTCCTCTTAGCACCACATTGTACTTTTTCTAAAATTGGCCACATAATTTACTTCCATAATTTGGAAGTGAAACATTCCTCAGCAAATGCAAAAGAATGGAAATCATAACAAACAGTCTCTTAGACCACAGTGCAATAGAATTAGAACTCGGGATTAAGAAACTCACTCAAAACCTCACAACTACATGGAAACAGAACAACCTGGTCCTAAATGACTCCTAAGTAAATAACAAAATTAAGGCAGACAGAAATAAGTTCTTTGAAACCAATGAGAACAAAGAAACAATGTACCAGAATCTCTGGGACACAGCTAAAACAATGTTTAGAGGAAAATTCATAGCCCAAAAGGCCCACAGGAGAAAGCAGAAAAAATATCTAAAATTGACACCATAATATCTCAATTAAAAGAACCAGAGAAGTATGAGCAAGCAAATTCTAAAGCTAGCAGAAGATGAGAAATAACTAAAATCAGAGCAGAACTGAAGGATATAGAGACATGAAAAACCCTTCAAAAAATCAACCAATCCAGGAACTAATTTTTTGAAAATATTAACAAAATAGACTGCTAGCCAGATTAATAAAGAAGACAAAAGAGAAGAATCAAATTGACACAATAAAAAATGATAAAGGTGGTATCACCACTGATCCCACAGAAATACAAACTACCATCAGAGAATACTCTAAACACCTCTATGCAAATAAACTGGAAAATCTAGAAGAAATGGATAAATTCCTGGACACATACACCCTCCTGAGACTAAATGAGGAAGAAGTCAAATCCCTGATAGATCAATAATGAGTTCTAAAATTGAGGCAGTAATTAATAGCCTACTAGCCAAAACAAGCCCAGAACCAGACAAATTCACAGCTGAATTCTATCAAAGGTACAAAGATGACCTGGTACCATTTCTTCTGAAACTATTCCTAACAATAAAAAAGAGGGACTCCTCCCTAACTCATTTTATGAGGCCAGCATTATCCTGATACCAAAACCTGGCAGAAAAACAACAAAAAAGAAAATTTCAAGCCAATAACCCTGATGAAAATTGATGTGAAAATCCTCAATAAAATACTGGCAAATCAAATCCAGAAATACATCAAAAAGGTTATCCACCACGACCAAGTTGGCTTCATCCCTGGGATGTAAGGCTGGTTCAACATATGCAAATCAATAAATGTAATCCATATAAACAGAATCACTGACAAAACCACATGATTATCTCAATAGATGCAGAAAAAGCCTTCAATAAAATTCAATGACGCCTCATGATAAAAAATCTCAATAAAATAGGTATTGATGGAACAAATCCCAAAATTATAAGAGCTATTTATGAGAAACCCACAGCCAATATCATACTGAATGGGCAAAAGCTGGAAGTATTACCTTTGAAAACCAGCACAAGACAAGGATTCCCTCTCTCACCATTCCTATTAAACATAGTATTGGAAGTTCTGGCCAGCGCAATCAGGCAAGAGAAAGAAATAAAGGGTTTTCAAACAGGAAGAGAGGAAGTCTTGTAAATTTATCTTGGCTATGCGGGATCTTTTTGGTTCCATATGAAATTTAAAGTAGTTTTTTCTAATTCTGTGAAGAAAGTCAATGGTGATGGGGATAGCAATGAGTCTATAAATTACTTTGGGCGGTATGGCCATTTTTACAATATTGATTTTTCCTATCCATGAGCATGAAATATTTTTCCATTTGTTTGTGTCTTCTCTTATTTCCTTGAGCAGTGGTTTGTAGTTCTCCTTGAAGAGGTTCTTCACATCTCTTGTAGCCAAGACAATCCTAAGCAAAAAAAGAAAAAAAAAAAAAAAAGCTAGAGACATCACACTACCTGACTTCAAATTATACTACAAGGCTACAGTAACCAAAACAGCATGGTACTGGTACCAAAACAGAGATATAGACCAACCTAACAGAACAGAGGCCTCAGAAGTAATGCCACACACCTGAAATCATCTGATCTTTGACAAACCTGACAAAAACAAGCAATGAAGAAAGGATTTCCTATTTAGTAAATGGTGTTGGGAAAATTGGTTAGCCATATGCAGAAAACTGAAACTGGACTCCTTCCTTACACCTTATACAAAAATTAACTCGAGATGCATTAAAGACTTAAACTTAAGGCCCAAAACCATAAAAACCCTAGAAGAGAACACAGGCAATACCATTCAGGACATAAGCATGGGCAAAGACTTCATGACTAAAACACCAAAAGCAATGGCAACAAAAGCCAAAATTGACAAATGGGATCTAATTAAACTAATGAGTTTCTGCACAGCAAAAGAAACTATAATCAGAGTGAATGGGAGAAAATTTTTGTAATCTACTCATCTGACAAAAAAACTAATATCTAGAATCTGCAAGGAACCAAAGCAAATTTACAAGAAAAAAACAATATCATCAAAACATGGGCGAAGGATACAGACACTTCTCAAAATAAGACATTTATGTGGCCAAGAAACATGAAATAATGCTCATCATCACTGGTCATTAGAGAAATGCAAATCAAAACTACAATGAGATACCACCTCATGCCAGTTAAAATGGTGATCACTAAAAAGTTAGAAAACAACAGATGCTGGAGAGGAGGTGGAGAAATAGGAATGCTTTTACACTGTTGCTGGGAGTGTAAATTAGTCCAAACATTGTGGAAGACAGTGTGGCAATTCCTCAAGGATCTAGAACAAGAAATACCATTTGACCCAGCAATCTTATTACTGGACATACACTCAAAGGAACATAAATAATTCTACTATAAAGACATATGCACACGTATGTCTAATGCAGCACTATGCACAATAGCAAAGACTTGGAACCAACCCAAATTCCCACCAATAATAGACTGGATAAAGAAACTGTAGCACATACACACCATGGAATACTATGCAGCCATAAAACACGATGAGTTTATGTCCTTTGCAGGGACATGGATGAAACTGGAAACCATCATTCTTAGCAAACCAACACAGGAACAAAAAATCAAACACTGCATGTTCTCACTCATAAGTGGGAGTTGAAGAATGAGCATGCATGGACACAGGGAGAAAAACATAACACAGTGGGGCCTGTCAGGGGGTGGGGTCTATGGGAGGAATAGTGTTAGGAGAAACACCTAATGCAAACGATGGGTTGATGGGTGCAGCAAACCACCACGACACCTGTATACCTACAGAACAAATCTGCACGTTCTGTACATGTATCCCAGAACTTAAAGTATAATAATAATATTAAAAAGTTCAGGGCCAGAGGAATTCACAGCTTAATTCTATAAGACATTCAAAGAAAAATCAGTACTAATCCTACTGAAACTATTCCAAAAATTGAGAAAAGGAAATTTTCCCTAAATCACTCTACAAAGCCAGTATCACACTGATATCAAAACCAAGAAAGGACATAACAAAAAAAGATAACTACAAACCAATATTTCTGATGAATACAGATGCAGAAATCTTCAACAAAATATTAGCAAACTAAATCCAATAGCACATCAGAAAGATAATACACCATGATCAAGTGAGTTTCATCCCAGGGATGCAGGGATGGCTTAATGTATGCAAGTCACTAAATGTGATATATCACATAAACGGAATTAAAAACAAGTCCGTATGATCATGTTGATAGACACAGAAAAAGCATTTGATAAAATCCAGAATTCCATTATGATAAAAATCCTCAACCAACTAGGCATAGAATGGACATACCTCAAATAATAAAAGCCATATATTACAAATCCACAGCCAATGTCATACTAAATGGGGGGACATTGAAAGCATTTCCTCTGAAAAATGTGACAAGACAAAGATGCTCACTTTCACCACTTCCATGTAACACAGTACTGGAAGTCCTAGACAGAGCAATCAGGCAGGAGAAAGAAATAAACAATATCCAAACTGGAAAAGAGAAAGTCAAACTATTGTTGTTCACTGATGATATAACTGTATACCTAGAAAACCCTAAAGACTCCTTCAAAAGACTCTTAGATTTGATGAATGAATTCAGTAAAGTCTCAGGTTACAAAACCAGTGTACAAATATCAGTAGCATTGCTATGCACCAACGACCATGCTGAGAATCAAATCAATAACTCAATCCCTTTAACAATTGCTGCAAAATCAAAATACCTAGAAATATACATAATGAAGAAGATAAAAGATCTCTACAAGGAAAACTATAAAACAAAAGAAACCATAGGTGACACAAACAACTGGAAACACATCCCATGCTCATGGATTAGAAGAATCAGTTTCATGAAAGTGACCATACTGCAAAAGTAATCTATAGATTCAATGCAATTTCTATCAAAATACCAACATCACTTTTCACAGAATTAGAAAACAATTCTAAAATTCATATGGAACAAAAGAATGACCCTAAATATCCAAAGCAATCCTAGGCAAAAAGAACAAATCTGGAGGCATCACATTACCTCACTTCAAGTTACACTACAAGGCTATAGTTACCAAAAGAACTTGGTACTGTTATAACAGCAGATACATAGACCAATGGAACAGAAAAGAGAATCCAGAAATAAACCCAAATACTTACAGCCAACTGATTTTGACAAAGCATACAAAAATATAAATTGGGGAAATGATACCCTATTTGATAAATGGTGCTGGGAAGACTGAATCGTCACATGTAGAAGAATGAAACTGGATCCCTATCTCTCACCTTATACAAAAATCAACTCAAAATTAATCAAAGACTTAAATTTAAGACCTGAAACCATGAAAGTCATAGAAGAAAACCTAGGAAAAACTCTTCTGGACATTGGCCTATGCAAAAAATGTATGACTAGGACCCCAAAAGCAAATGCAACAAAACAAAAAATAAATCAATTGGATCTAATTCAACTAAGAGGCTTCTGCACAGCAAAATAAATAATTGTCAGACTGAATAGACAACCCACAGAATAAGGGACAATATTTGCTAACTATGCATCCAAAGAAGGACTAATATCCAGAATCTACAAGGAACTCAAACAAATCAGCAGAAAAAAAAAGATAATCCCACTCAAATGTGGGCAAATGAAATGAGTACATTTCTCAAAAGAAGATAAACGAATGGCTAATAAACATATGAAAAAATGCTCAACATCACCAATTATCAGAGAAATGAAAATTCAGACTACAAGATGCTACTTAGCCCTGCAAAAGTGGCCATTATTAAAAAGTCAAATAAAAAATAGATGTTGGCATAGATGTGGTGAAAGGTTTGGTAAAAGGCAATGCTTATACACTGCTGGTGGAACTGTAGATTAGTAAAACCTCTACGGAAAACAGTATGGAGATTTCCTAAAGAACTAAAGGTAGATCTACTGTTTGATCCAGAAATCCCACTACTAGATAACTAATCAAACGAAAAAAGTCATTATATAAAAAAAGACAACCACATACATGTGTTTGTTATACCACAATCCACAATTGCAAAGACATGGAACCAACCTAAGTGCCCAATGACCAACAAATGGATAAAGAAAATGTGGTATATATACACCATGAAATACTACCCAGCCATAAAAAAAAGAAAAAAATAATACCTTTTGCAGAAACTTGGGTGGAGCTAAAGGCCATTATTCTAAGTGAAGCAACTCAGGAATGGAAAACCAAATACTATATGTTCTCACTTATAAGTGAAAGCTAAGCTATAAATAAGCAAAGGCATATAAAGTTGTATAATGGACTTTGGGCACTTAGAAGTGGGAGATTGGAAAGGAGATGTGATTTAAAAAAAACACATATTGGGTACACTACATTGTGTATACTAGTTGGGTGATGTGTGTTCTAAAATCTCAGACTTCAGCACTATACAATTCATCCATGTAACCAAAATCTACTTGTACCCCAAAAGCTATTGAAATAAAAAATACATACATATAAACACACACACACACACACATATATATATATATATGCAATTAGTTTTTAAATAATAAAAATTATGCAATGTTGGATGTACTGTTATATATATATGTCCAATAGTTAAAATTAACTGTGATATACAAATCTTCTAGATTCTTACAGAATGTTTTATCTGCTTTTTTTTGTCAATTATACTAAGTGAAATGTAACATGAAGTTTGATATGGTTTGGGTTTTTGTCACTGCCCAAATCTCATGTGAAATTGTAATCCTCAGTGTTTGAGGAGGGGCCTAATGGAAGGTAATTGGATCATGGGGAAAAATTTGATCCTTGCTGGTCTCATGATAGAGAGTGAGTTCTCATGAGATTTGGTTATTTAAAAGTATGTAGCATCTCCCCATTCATTGTTTGGGGGCCTCCACCTAGACTTCAGAGGATGTATAAAAATGCCTGAATGTACATGCAGAAGTCTCCTGCAGGGGTAGAGCCCTCATGGAGACCCTCTGCTAGGGCACTGCAGAGGGAAAAATGTGTGGTTGGAACCCCTACATAGTGTCCCCACCAGCACACTAACTAGAGGAGCTGTGTGAAAAAGAATACCATCTTCCAAACCGCAGAATGGTAGAGCCACTGCCAGCTTGAATCATGCACCAGAAAAAGCCATAGACACTCAATGTCAGCTTGTGAAAGTGCCCTAGGGGCTGTGCCCTGCAGAGTCACAAAGGCAGAGATTTCCAAGGCCTTGAGAACCCACCCCTTGCATCAGTGTGGCCTGAATGTAACACATGAAGTCAAAGAAGATTATTTTGGAGCTTTAAGATTTAATGACTGCCCAAATGGATTTTGGACTTGCATGGGGCCTGTAGCCCCTTTGTTTTGACTGATTTCTTACTTCTGGAATATATTTATTTACCTAGTTTCTGTACCCCTGTATCTTGGATGTAACTAACTTGTGTTTGATTTCACGGGCATGTAGGCAGAAAGGACATGCTTTGTCTCAGATGAGACTTTGGACTGTGGACTTTTGAGTTAATGCTGAAATCAGTTAAGACTTGGAAAACTGTTTAGAAGGGATGACTGTATTTTGCAACGTGAGAATGATGTGAGATTTGGGAGGGGCCAGGAGTAAGACGCTATGGTTTGGATTTGTGTCTCTGTACAAATCCCATGGCAAATTGTAATCCCCAATGTTGGTGAAGGAGATTGATATGAGGTGATTACCTAATGGGGACAGATTTCCCTTTTGCTGTTCTTGTGATAGTGAGTTCTCATGAAATCTGTTGTTTAAAAGTGGATAGTGCCTACCCCTTCCTTCACTCTCTCTTCCTCCTTCTCTGGCTATGTAAGATGTGGCTCCTTCCTCTTTGCCTTCTGCCATGATAAGTATTTTGAGGTCTCCCCAGCCATACTTCTTGTACAGCCTGTGGAACTATGAGCCAGTTAAACTTATTTTCTTTATAAATCATGCAGTCTCAAGTAGTTCTTTATAGCAATGTGACAATAAACTAATACAAATTTTAAAGTAAAATTTCTCCCCCCAAAAAAGAGATGAGAAAGATAAACTGATACAAATTTTAAAGTAAAATTTCTCCCCACAAAAAAGAGATGAGAAAGAAAAACAGCTTAGATAAAATAAACGAATTTCTCAGTAAACACAAAGTACTCAACCAAAATGAAATAGAATGTTTTAGTAGCCCTAGAGTGATTAAGAATATAAAAATTCATAATTTAAAAAAAACTCCCAAAAAAGAAGTCTCCAGGCCCAGAAAACTTTAATACAAATTCTACCAAACATTTAAAGATAACTAGTATAGATTCTATGCAATCTCTTCCAGAAAACAGAATTTAAGAAAACACTAACTCATTTTATAAAGTTAATATTACCCTGATACCAAAATCAGACACAAACAGTACTGAAAAGAAAGGAAAATTACAAAAGAATATCCTTCATAAATATACATGTCAGTCATTTTTTAAAATATTAGCAAATAGAATTTAGTGATATATAAAAAGAATTGTACACCATGAGCAAGGGGGATTAATTCCAGAGATACAAGGCTGTTTCGATATTTGAAAAATGAGTCAATGATACCTTAGGTAACTTGGAAAGAAAAGAGCAAACTAAATTCAACAAGTAGAAAATAAATACTAAAAGTCAGATCAGAAATAAATGAAATTGAAAATAGAAAAAAAACAATAACACCGAAAGCTGGTTATTTTAAAAGATCAATAAAATCAGCAAGCCTTGAACTAGGCTAACTAAGAAAAAAATAAAGTACACAAATTACTAATATCAGAAATGAAAGATGGGACAGCACTACAGATTTCATAGACATTAAATATTATGCATTCTCAGGTAGTTCTTTATACCAATGTTTGAATGAACATTTCTCACATGTTCATTATGTGAGAAATATTATAGAATAAAGAATAAAGGAATATTATGAACAACTATATGCCCCAACATTTGGTAACCTAGATGAAATGATTCCTTGAATGACACAATCTTTCAAAATTCAGACAATAAAAAATAGGCAATGTAAATAGGTCTGTATCTATTTTAAAAATTGAATCAATAATTAACAACCTTCCAAAAGAAAAGCATCAGACCCTGAGGGGTTCACTGGTAAACTCTATCAAACATTTAAAGAAGAAATTATGTCAATTCCCTGAAATATCTCCCAGAAGATAAAAGCAGAGGGAATTCTTTCTGACTTATTCCATGAGGTCAGCATCACCCCAACAACAAAACCAAAGTAATTGCAAGAAAAAAAACTACAGACCAATTTATCTGATAAATGTAGATGCAAAACCCCTCAACAAAATATTAGCAAATTGAACTCAAATACACATAAGAAGACATTTTTTCTGCTCCTCGTGTTCCAGCCACTCCACCTCCAGCCATGGCTAAAATGAACCCAGAAACATTTCAGGCAGGATACACAATATGACATAATCAAACAGAAGTTATACCACATATTCAAGGCTAGTTCAACATTCAAAAATTGATTAATGTAATCAACGACATTGACAGGCTAAAGAAAAAAATTACATGATCATACAAACTGATGGAGAAAAAAACACTTGAAAAAATCTAACACCCATTTATGATAAAATATCTCAGTAAAATAGAAATAGAGACAAACTTCTTCAATTTAATAAAGAATATTTCTTCATAGTTATGAGAAACTAGAAGCTTTCCCACTAAGATCAAGAATAAGGCAAAGATATCCTCTCTCACCACTCCTTTTTGACATCATATTGAAAGTCCTAGGTAATACAATAAAACAAGAAAAGGAAATAAAAGATATACTAATTGCAAAGGAAGAAATAATGTTGTCTTTGTTCACAGATGACATGAATGCTGTGTAGATTTTTTTAAAAGAACTCCTGAAACTAACAAACAATTATAATTATAGCAAGTGATTGTATCTAGCCTTACATGACACAAGGTTAATAAAGTGAATTGTTTTCCTACATACCAGCAATAAACAAGAAGTAATTAAAATTACATATTTAGGTATACATCTAACAAAATATGTACAAGATCTATATGAGAAAAAATACAAAATTCTGATAAAGGAAATAAAAAACAAGTAAATAAATGAACAGATATTCCATGTTCATGGATAGGAAGACTCGATATTATCAAAATGCTAGTTCTTTCCAACTTAATGTATAGACTCGATACAATTCCAACCAAAATCCTAGTGATTTATTTTATGGATATCTACAAAATCATTCTAAAATTTATATAGAGAGACAAAACACACAGAATAGCGAACACAATATGGAAAGAGAAGAGGAGAACTGCCACTACCCCACTTCAAGTTTAATATTAGACGTATAATAATCAAGACCACATGCTATTAATGAAAGAAGAAAAAATAGATAATCAAGTAGAATAGAGAGACCATAAATAGACCAACATAAATATAATCAACTTATCTTTGACAAAGGAGCAAGGGCAATGTAGTAAAAGACAGACTTCTCAACAAATGGTGCTGAACAAATAAACATTCACATGCAAAAATAATTTAGACATTCTTTGGGAAAACTAACTAAATAAATCTTACATTTGTCAAGAAAATTAACTCAAAATGGATAATAGCTTAAGTGTAGAACACAAAACTATAAAACTTTTAGAAATAATATAGGAGAAAAATCTAGATAACCTTGTTTTTGTCAATGACTCTTTAGATATAACATCAAAGGCACTACCCATAAAAGAAATAATTGATAAGCTGGACTTTATTAAACTTAAAAATGTCTGCTCTGTAAAAGACACTATCTAGAGAATGAAAAGACAAGTCATATACTGGAAGAAAAATATTTGCAAAAGACATCCAATAAATCAACTGCTGTCAAAATAAACAAAGAACTCTTAATACTCAACAATAAGAAAATTAACAACCTGATTAAAAAATAGAACAAAGACCATAACAAGAACCTCACTAAAGAAGATATGCAGATGACAAGCATATCATGACATTCCACATCATATGCATTTCAATGGTGAAGAAGATACAAATTAAAACAAAAAGAGATACTATCACACATCTATCAGAATGGTCAAAATCCAGAACACTGACAATACCAAATACTGAAAAAGATATGGAGCAATAGGAACCATCCTTCATTGCTGGTGAGAATGCAAAATAGTGCAGCCACTGGAAGACAATTTGGCTGCTTCTTACAACACTAAATATACTCTTACCCTATAATTCAGCAGTAACACAGTTTGGTATTTATCTAAATGAGTTTGAAAACTCTTGTCCACACAGAAACCTGCACAGGGATGTTTACAGCAGCTTTAACATAACTGCCAGAACTTAAAAGGAACAAAAATGTCTTTCAATAGGTGAATGGATACATAAAGTGTAAATCCAGATAATAAAATATTTTTCAGCTCATTTCTAAAAAGAAATGAGCTATCAAGCCATAAAAAAAGAGGGGGCCAGGTATGGTGGCTCACACCTGTAATTCCAACACTTTTGGAGGCTGAGGCGGGCAGATTACAAGGTCAGAAGATCTAGACCTCACTGGCCTACATGGTGAAACCCCGTCTCTACTAAAAATACAAAAATTAGCTGGGTGCCATGGTGCATGCCTGTAATTCCAGCTACACAGGAGGCTGAAGCAGGAGAATCACTTGAACCAGGAATTGAAGGTTGCAGTGAGTTGAGGTCATGTCACTGCACTCCAACCTGGCAACAGAGCAAGACTCCATCTTAAAAACAAAAACAAAAACAAGGGAAACTTAAAGGAATATTACTAAATGAAAAAGGCCAATCTGAAAGGCTACGTATTGTATGCTTACAACTATATGACATTCTAGAAAATGCAAAACTAAAAAGATCCATGGTTTCCAGAAGTAGGAGAGTAGAGAAATGAACAAGGTGAAGCACAGAAAATTTTCAGGGCAATGAGAATACTGTAAATAAGAATATAATGATGGACATATGCCATTACAAATTGGTCCAAACTTATACAATGTGCAACACCAAGAGTGAACTCTAATGTAAACAATAAACTTTAGGTGATAATGATGTGTCCATCAATTGTAACAAATGTACTACTCTGGTGGAGGATGCTGAAAATGGGAGAAGCTACGTATATGTGGGGGCAGGGAGATTCATGAGCTATCTCCTTTATCTTCTTCTCGATTTTGATATAAATCTAAATCTAATACTGCTTATATATATGAATAGACAGATAGATAAGTAATACTTTAAGTTCTGGGGTACATGCGCAGATCTTGCAGAATTGTTACATACGTATACACATGCCATGGTGGTTTGCTGCCTCCATCCCCCCATCACCTATACTAGGTATTTCTCCCAATGTTATCCCTCCCCAATCTCCCCATCCCATGTTATTCCTCCCCTAGTCCCCAACCCCCCAACAGCCCCCGGAATGTGATGGTCTCCTCCCTTAGTCCATGTGTTCTCATTGTTCAATGCCCATCTATGTGTAAGAACATGCAGTGTTTTGTTTTATGTTCTTGTGTCAGTTTGCTGAGAATGATGGTTTCCAGATTCATCCATGTCCCTGAAAAGGATGACATGAACTCATCCTTTTTTATGGATGCATAGTATTCCATGGTGTATATGTGCCACATTTTCTTTACCCAGTCTATCAGTGATGGGCATTTGGGTTGTTCCAGGTCTTTGCTATTGCAAACAGTGCCACAATGAACATACATGTGCATGTGTCTGTATAATAGGATGATTTATAATCCTTTCAGTATATACCCAGTAATGGAATTGCTGGGTCAAATGTTATTTCTAATTCTAGATCCTTGAGGAATCACCACACTATCTTCCACAATGGTTGAACTAGTTTATACTCCCACCAACAGTGTAAAATCATTTCTATTTCTAATACTGCTCTTAAAAAAATAAAAACTTAAAAAAATGAATCAGTGTAGTCCATCACAGAAATAGGCTAAAGAAGAAAAGCACATGATCATATCAAATGCAGAAAAGCATTTGACAAAATTCAATACCCATACATATATTTAAAAAAAAAAAGGTCTCAGAAAACTTCCTTGACTTGATAGAAATCATCTATAAAAACAAAACAAAGCAAAACAGATACTTAATATTATACCCAATGATAAAAGTCTGTATGGCTTCTCCCTAAGATTGGGAACAAAGCAAGAGATGTTGCTCCCCCATTCTTATTCAATATACTACCCAAAATTCTAGCCAATGCAATAAAGCAAGAAAAGAAAATTAAAATGCATATGATGAAAAATAAATAAATAAAACTTCCCCACTGGCAAATGACATTATTGCATACATAAAAAATCCCAAGGAATCTTCTAATAAAACCATCTTAGAGCTAATAAGAGAGTTTAGAAAATTTATAGGATACAGAGTAAACATACAAAAATTAATTATATGTTTATATACTAGCAATAAGCACATGAATACTAAAATTAAAATTATAAAAACTTAGAAAATGAGATATTTAGGTATAAATCTAACAAAATACATATAGAGCTAGGATTTTGAAAACTACACAACACTGATGGAAAAAATCAAAGAAGATCTAAATAAATCAAGATACATACCATGCTCATGGATTGCAAGACTTGACATAGCAAAGATGTCAATTCTTCCCAAACTAATATACAGATTTAATACAATTCCTATCAAAACCCCAGCAAGATTTTGTAGACAAGATTATTATAAAATTTACATGGAAGGACAGAGAAACTAGAATTACTAGAACAATTTTGAAAATGTATACTAAAATGGAAGGAATCAGTCTACCTGATTTCAAGACTAATTATATAGCTACAGTTACGAAGAGTGTGTGCTATTGATGAGACAGAACCTATGACTCAGAAATGACTCACAAAAATACATCCAGCTAATTTTTTTTTAAAAATGCAAAAGCAATTTAATAAAAGAAAAACAGCTTTTCAACAAACAGTGCTAGAACAAACAGACATCCAAACAACAAGGCAAAAAAGGAAGAAAGAGAGAAAAGGAGGGAGGAGGGGAGGAAGGAGAGCCTCTAAGTCTCATACCTCACACAAAAATTACCTCAAAATGGGTTATGGACTTAAAAGTAAAATATAAATATGAAGAGCAGCAGGAAAGAAATGGGTATAGCTATAAAAGGATGATATGAAGGATTCTTGTGATAAATATGTGTGTCATCTTGACTATATCAATGTTAAAATCCTGGTTGTGATATTGTACGATAATTTTGTAAGATGTTGCCATCAGAGGAAACTGGGTAGAAGGTACATATTAAAACCTCTTTGAATTAGTTCTTAGAACTTTATATGAATCTACAACATTTCAAAATAAAAAGTTTAACATAAAAATAACTAATAAATGCCTCTTTCAAAAATTTAATCCATATTTGAGTTTAAAACAAGAATGGAAATCTCAATGCACCCAAAGGGAGACTTAAGGCCGGAGAGTGGATGAAAGTTAAAGCAGGATGGCTCTTGAGAGATCCATGACCAGCTATTCAGATTAAGAATTAGAATTTACGCCCACCGTGCAGAGGGCTGGTCAGCCTGCCCTGGCCATTGGGGCCACCACAGCAGGGGTCTTGGAAAAATTAAAATAAAAAATAAATAAATAAAAAGAATTAGAATTTAATTTACCAGCAGGGGATAGAAATTAGGGCTAGAGTTTTTGACAAGCCAAGAACTGTATTCACTTTAGTAAAGCCTGAGCTAAGAAATGCTATGAACAGGAATTAAATAATGTGTTGTAAACAGAAATTAAAACTATTACTTTAATGATCCAGGTACACAGTCCAGAGGGTAAGTGCTTGGCAGAAGTCGAATGCCCCATGAAAAATCAGAACACCAATCCTATCTTATGCATGAGGGTAGAGTCTCACATTTTGCACAATCCTTCCAGTGCAGAAATCTAAACTGAAATACTAACAACAAATTCACTTGGAACCAATGTAGTGCCCCTGGCAACAGCAAAACCAAAACCGCCCCCACTGAAATTCTCATTCCTGAGGATAAATAAATTCAGAGTCTAACTGATTAAAGAACACAGTTCCTCCATCAAAAAGCTGAGAATGGAGCAAATCAACTAAACTGTTAAACAAATTCAAATCAGACAACTCCAAGAGAACACAGCTCCAACATCTCATTCAAGTGACCACATCCAAAACAAAGGAAGCCAGGCTTGCACCCCAGGAATAAAATGCAGATATCCTGGTCCACATGGAAGTGTTTCCTTCCTAAGAAAGACTTCTCAAATACTACGTCTGCCCCTAAAAGTGGAGAAGTGATTAGAACCAGCAGATCCTAGGCCTGCCATCCTATGAATTTGAATGTAAGGTCAGCCCTGGGTGAAAGAGAGAACAAATACACTAGATGTCAGACCCTAGACACGTGGTCAGAAGTCAGACATAGTCCAACTACTATCCTTTCAACTAGGACCACTCTAGGTGGACACTGGCAAATTTTGGCACACAAGCAAATGAACTTGAATCCAGTCAAGTAGTGCGAACACAGAAAGGAAAGAAATTCATTTGGCTTTGGTGCCTTTTAAAAATAACCAACCATTAACCATCCAATTATATGTAAAAATTTCCAAGGTAATCCTGCCAGTGGAGTGTTTCTTCTAGAAAAATCATTCACTGATTTGGATGTGAAAATTTTCCATCATCTTAACTACCACTTTGCGCTTTGAACTTTGTATGAATTTGATATCTGAATCTGAAAATGCCTATGTGATAGTACTCTTGTTCCTTGGGGCCATTTGAAATGGAAAGGGTCCTAGTATTCGTCCCAAGCCTGGGATAATGCTAAACAATATGGAATTTTTCTTAGAAAGCACAAGATGAGCCGGGCATGGTGGCTCACGCCTGTAATCCCAGCACTTTGGGAGGCCGAGGCGGGTGGATCACGAGGTCGAGAGATCAAGACCATCCTGGTCAACATGGTGAAACCCCATCTCTACTAAAAATATAAAAAATTAGCTGGGCATGGTGGCGCGTGCCTGTAATCCCAGCTACTCAGGAGGCTGAGGCAGGAGAATTGCTTGAACCCAGGAGGCGGAGGTTGCGGTGAGCCGAGATCGCGCCATTGCACTCCAGCCTGGGTAACAAGAGTGAAACTCCATCTCAAAAAAGAAAGAAAGCACAAGATGAAAGTAGGGAGCAATTTAGAACAGTAGTTGCACCCCTGGTTGCTCATTAGAATCACCTGGGGAGATCTTCTACTTTAGAGTAATATTGACCAAATACCACCTGCTAACACTCACTTATGCTAAGCCAGTGGTTGGCAACATTGACTGCACTTTAGAATCTCCTGGGGAGCCTTACAAAATGCCGATGTCTGGAATCTACTCTCAGACCAATTAAATCAGAACATCTAGGCTGTGGGGTTGGGACGTGGGTCCATTTTTAAAGCTAGCCAGCTAATCTTAATGTTGAGCCAGAGTTAAGAATAACTGCTCTAGTCCAGGGCTTCTCAAACTTCAGTGGGCATCAGAATCTCCTGGAGAGCTTATTAAAACAAAGGTTTCAGACAGGCAAATCTATAGACTGAATGTGGATTAATGGTTCCCTAAGACTGGAGGAATGGGAAAATGGGTATGTAACTGCTAAGGGATATAGGTTTACTTTGTGGGCTAATGAAAATATTCTAAAATTTATGATGATGGTTGCACAATTCTGAATATATTTAAAGCCATTGAGCTATAAATTTTAATGGCTTACCTGTATGTATGTGAATTATATCTCAATAAAGCAGCAAACACACACACACACACAGATTTGCCCATCCCCAGAGATTCTAATGCACTAGGTCTGAAGTGGAGACCATGGGTTTGTCTTTGTTATGAGCTCCCATTAAATGTGATGTTGATTCTGCAAGTCTGCAGACCATACTGCTCCATCCCATGGAAAGGTGCTCATGCTTAATAAGCATAATAATGTTTCATCATCAAGGGCTCTTTCTTCAGTTCTGGCCATAAAGGGTCAGGTGCCATGATGCTTCCAAAGTTGTCTCACAGAAATGAGAGCCAAGATTGCAAAGTGAGGATGTGACGTCAGCCCACAGCAAGCCTAGAGGTTGACAGCTGGGAAATGTTCTGCAGCTCAACGAAGCCCCTAGTAAAGCCCGGAGATAAGAGGAAAAGGAAAAGAGAAACCCATTCACCATTCTTGATGTTATGCTATGATCTAATTAGGAGGAAATGACAAATACTTAATATGAAAATCCAAATTTACAGAACAAGGCAAAGCAAGACTTTCTATTTAATGTAAAATGCAATTCATTCCCAGAGGTTCTTTGGAAAACTTAAACTGTTATATAATGTTTTATATGAATTTTCTCACAGTATTCTAGCAAAGCCAAACTCTACAGATACAAGATAAACAGAGACCTAAATTACAAAGTACAGAAATTCTTAGCAAAATGGCAGTAACAATGGGAAAATTTGGAACAAGTGCCTTTTGTAGGAATGCCAATGCCACTAGAAGGTTTGCTTAACAAACCAGCCCTGGCACAGGTGCCAAGGCCAAAATCATGGACACCTCCATACCACCTTCAGGACTCTGGGATCCCTTCCCCTGCAGTCTCTCATTCCCTAAACACACACCTCAAAAAATCTCAGCAGAATTCCTGAGCATTGTTTGCAGCTGTTGGTGGGGCTGTCACTGTTTCTGCATTTTGAGATATAGCGTATAACAGGAGAAATATTTGAACCCAAGGTAACTTGCACAGTGAATTTATTCAACGTCTCCAAGCTGCCTCATCTGGTAAAACAAGGCAAAGAGGACAATGTACACAAACCACACAGTAAACCACATATTCCAGTGTCTGGCATAATAAAATATAGTAACAGCAGCCAACATTCATTATTTACTATTTATTAAACACTCTTCACAATACCCTATTAAAAGTGTCAGCAAACTTTTTCTGAAAGACCAGATAGCAAATATTGTGCCATTCCTCGGCCATACAGTACCTACCCCGACTACTCTGCTCTGTTGTGGCAGGTCAAAAACAGCTGTAGACAATCTGTAAACACATAATATATCTGTCTTTCAATAAAACTTTATTTATAAAAACAAGAGGCAGGCCAGATTTGGCATATGGTTCATAGTTTGCCAAACCTTGCTCCATGAGGCAGGTACTATTATTATCTCCATTTTACAGATGAGAAAACAGAGGCACAAAGGGATCAACTGACCACCCAAGGTTTCCTCATGTAGTCTGATTATGAAGCATACAGAGTCAAATATTCCATCACAGCAGCTGCTATCACCATCATTATTCATAACATTCTCATTCAGTCCAAATCTAAGTTCTGCTCATTCAAAATATGCTGCCCAGCCAGTCAGTCAACAATACCTTCAGGGCTGCCTCGGAGGCTGAAGACCAAACTCAAATCTTTTCTTTTCTTCCCCCACCAACCCCGTCCTGATGTTCCTGGTTGGAGTTCTGTCTGCCTCCTCTGAACCCTCAGTGCCCTTACTCTTTGTACCTCTCAAGTTGATCTCTTTTATTTATTAAACACTTTCTCACCAACCCCTCTGGAGGCCAGGATCATCACATCACAGGGGCTTAACTCCCATATGTCAGTGCATCTGTGAATCTGTTAGTAGTAGGTCTACCAGCTGAAGCTCTAGGGGCCGGGGCAGAGGAAGGAAAGGCCAGTGCCCACACTCACCAGTCCATGGCAGGCACTGAGAGCCGCCGTCCCAACTCTGGTGCCCTGCTGCAGAACCGTGCCACTGAGATGGCAGAGGGGGGCAGAGGAAGCCATCATCTTAACATTGGAGAGGTTCCCATATCTTTTCTCCATGATGTAGCTATTGGAAAGAAATCTTCGATTGACTGTCAAGTTAAAAAATAAGTCCTTCTCCTCATAAGAAATTTTGTAATACACCCAGTCCTCTGAGCCATCCAAATCTCTCTTCCTCCTGCTGCTCGTGATGAGATGGTTCAAGCCATAGGACAGAAAATGCCCACTGGCGTCTACTCGAACTGGGCCCACCAAGTGGTATTCTGGCAGGCTCTTGATAAAATGCTCTGCAAGAAAAGGAGAAATGGAAGAACAGTGAGAGAGATTGGTAATAAGGCAAACCCATTTTTGTTTGGAACTTAGATGCTAGCTTTTTAATTACAAAATTCCACTTGAAGTTTGAAGTTGACCTGAAGTTTAGCGATCCCCTTCATCATACAAATACTGTTAACATTAAATTCCCAGAACAACTCAGATTTACCTAGTGCTCCTCCTCAGTGACATATCAGGTGTTTTATCAGGGACAAATTAAGATGGGAATTAATCCGTGAGGGATACTGTTAGAAAAGGAGCAACCTCTGAATGAGGAACAAGAATCTTTCAAGTCTAGAGTTCAGTAAGACAAATCACAGAGCTTCACTGTTGATTACAAGGCGCTTCAACACATCAGGAGCTTCCTGTTAGGTCAGATTAGAGGGAAAACAACAGAACATGGCGAACTCATCATATACATGCTCACACCAATTAGAGCAAAGAGTGTTCCATAATGTAACAAAGAATGTGCAAAAGAAGAGGGTTTTTTAAAAAATGTTTATGAAATGCATATGATAAGGGGGTATATCAGGATCTGAGGCATTGGCTCAAAATATAAAAACTGCCACTTTAAAAATGCAAGACAGGAACACTTGATCCAACACAAGAACACATACACATTTGGACCTATTCAAATTTGTCTCTCTACCACTACCTCCTTATTTTGTTCTTTGAGAATAACAAAGAATCTACCTAGCAGGGAATTTATCATCACTCTGGATTACAGACTTCTTAAAGAAAACCATTAACCATTTAGTAAGATAAACTAAACTTTTGCTAAAAAAAAAAACAAAAAACAAACAAAAAAAAACTTCTACTTGTCACCTCTCAGTTGTAATTTTGCATTTTGTAACTTGCTTTACTTTGCTCATGTAGCTTCCCCAACTAGAATGTCTTTTGCATTCTATCAAAATCCTGTTTAAGCATTCACATCTCCACTCAAATCCTCCCTCTTCATTCTCCTAGTGTCCCTGGCTAAACTTCTCTCTCCTTTCCCTGAACCCTCATGCTTTTACTTTCTGTACCTCCCAGAATGGCTTCATTTTATATTGCCTTTTATTATTTATCACCAAATCCCTTGAAGGTCAGAATCTTGTACATCACAGGTGCTCAGTTTTATAGGTTGATGTATCAGTAAACACTATTGTAGCTGGTTAATTAAAATAACTGGACTTAATGGAATACAATTATAAAAGGGCTTTTTTTTTTTTTTTCCCCAGACAACTACCTCCAAAATGATTCCAAGTGCAATCATTCTTCTCTGCCTTGGACGAAATATGGGGCAGAACACAGAGTTTCCACTCTCAGGTACTAACAAATGGTCTCCATTTTTAGGTGCAAAAAGTCCGGACGCATTAATTCCAAGTGCAGCAGCTAGGCACAACAGACCACATGGCAACATGGGTGAATTTAACAGCAATGCTCCACGAGAAACAATAAATAAAACAAGCTAATGCAGAGCTGTTTACGTTCATGGAAAATGCGCACACACTGAAACAATAATACGACGTTTTCCAGAACACACAAGAACAAGAACTACAGATGGAACCCATTAAAATGGTTTTCCATGGGGAAGAACAGGAGTAGGGAGTGGGAACAAAAATGCATAAATATATACAATAAAAAAAGCTTTTTCACAAATTCATGATAGTAGTGTGCCATGAACTGAGGTGTATAACTGACTCAGTACTTTCTCCTGCCCACTTACTCCCTAAGAAATGTCTGCACCAATTTAGTATTGGAGGACCTTCCAAGTCTAGACCTACCGAAGAGAGAAACTGTCGGTGGGGAGGTGGATGCAGTCAGCTCCTGCGGTATTTCTCTCTGGCTGCTCTTCTCCTCTGCTACTCACAGTGATGCCTCTGGCTCTTCCAGAGCTCAAACAGGGAAGGCAATTAGGGGCGGAAAATATCTTATTCAGTTGGGTCTAGCAATGGTGTCATCTAGCAATGGTGCCCTGTATGTAGCCAGTGTTCACATACTGACTGACCTCTTCTATTAAGAGAAGCTCCAAAGGCATTAGGAGACCTCTGCCCCCTTCAGGTTCCTCAATGTGAGCAATTCCTCCTCCAACTGGCTGCCCACTGCTTTCCCATCTTCTACCATTTTACTGAAACCATGTTACCCCTGCAGGGCATCCTCCTTGGCATCTTTTCAAGATGATCCACATCTGGTTGCCTCCCATGAGGTCCAAATCTGGCTCACAAGAGGAACCACATCCCTGACCTTCCCTCCACCCCCACCCCATGTCATGAATTTCAGGCCACTCCTGGCCATGCTCTTGGTCAGTCCTGTCACTAAATGTCATTCCAGCCAGTCTTTTGCCTATCAGTATTAAGGCTAAAACGTTAGTGGTCATGCTCCCCAAGCCCACACCAAGCTCTCTGAGACCTCTAACCATCCCTTCACATGTCTTGAGTTGGGGCACAGTAGGAGGAATGAATGCCCTGGCACTCTCATCTCTCCTGAAAAAATTCTGTCTCTGAAATCTCTCCACAGGCCTTTAAGCCTCTCCTCTCGAGCATACTAGGAGAGTGAAGGAATTAGCATCACACCATCACCCTGCACATCCCACACACAGTCTGAAATTTCTCTTTAAATGTGTGTGAAAAATTATTAATTTTTTTTTCTTCTCAGACTTAAGATTTTGGCAGAAACTGAGACAAAGAAAGAGTTCCATTTTAATACCCTGTTACACATGCAAGTCTGCATCTTCATCAAAACAGAAAAATAAACATCTTTTCTAGCAGATTACTTTTTCAAAAAGCCAGAGTGATTGATTTAAGGGGAGCACAAATGAAAAGCAACAGGTGAGGGGACGGAAGGCAGCAAAGCACACTGCCATGTGTGTACCTATGCAACAATCTTGCATGTTCATCACATGTACCCCAAAACCTAAAATGCAATAAAAAAAATGAATTCTGAATAAAATGTTACACTCTTCCAAGTCAAACGAGCATATAACCTATTGAACAACTCTGAAAAGAGTTGAAAATCTTATTTGTTATACCCAGAAAACTACTATAATAAAATTAAGGTTGTCTTGAAACAAACTAACAAGTATGATTCTCAATCAATCTTACATTATTAAAAAAGTACTCTAAATTTTTATGTAAGTTGATATATCAAAATAATTGTGGCAATTTTGCAGAAGTATGATCTCTTCTATAATTGCAACTGTGAGATATATTGATATACATGCATATGAACAAAGCCTTTGAAATAATGGGTAAGAGCGAAAATGTTTATGATGATGAGATTTGGGGTGTGGTTTTTCCTTCTGAAATTTGTAGTTCCTGTGTGGCTTTTCCCAATTAAAGATAAATAGGTGAGAAGGATAGGATTGAATGAGAGAGTGCTGTGCTGGCTTGTAAGATAACTATATAAAATATCCAGTAGACAAGGTAAGTAAGGCATGCCAGTGCCCCATGACACAAGGCAGTCTGACACTGGTCGCTCCTGACGCCCTGCTGGCTGTGCCCATTACAGCTGGCTGCATCCTGAGGGAAGAATTCACCTTGGAAGAGGCATCCCTTGACTGAGACCACTGGACATAGGGAGGGAAGGCTAGAGTAGAGCTCAAGGTCTCCTCAGGCAATAGAAAAGCAAAATGAGTTTGGAGTGACAGATCCACAGGACTGTTATCAGGAGGTAAGGGTGTGGGAAAAACCAGGCCAGGGTAGAAGCAGCTTTAAATGGCAGGCTAGTATTCTGCCATCCAGGCCATCTGGTGGATAGAAGCAATAATCCCAGATCTGAGTTAGAAGAACTGCAATGGGAAGGGTGCGGAGGAAGCAAACTTAATCGAGGAGTTACATCGATGTATCCAGAAAACATATTTTTCCATATACTTTCCAACTTAAAATATCCCTTATAGAAACCGCTTCTGAAGATACATCTCACAGATTTAAACATGACTCTTGAAAGCATAAAATGAAAGACGAAAGCTTGTCAAAGCCCTAGCACCTATTGCTCAAAAAATAAAAGAGCAAACAAATTTATAAATTTTGATCCAGTTGCTTTTGATCTAATGGATTTTCAAGAGAGCCAGTCTAAATTGGCTGTAGAATAATATGATGATAATAATTATAGTGTTTCATGAGCGCTTATTATGAGTCAGGTACCATAAGTCTTTCCTCATTCAATACTCACAACAGCCCTGTGACAGAGATTCAGTTGTTATCCCCATTTCATAGGTAAGGAAACGAGTGTAGAAAGTCACTATGCCACATTATACAACATTCCTTGGATTGAAACGCTGTGCCTCCTATTCCAAAACCATGCTCTAACCACCACACTTGATTAGTGACCAAAGAAAAGCCAGTGCTCTTGGCAGAAAGCATAGCAAGGTTAGCGCTAATAACACTGCTCCTAGGGACGGTGATCTGACCAGACAAGAAGTGCTTCACCTCTTTACACCTCAATTTGCTTAGCAATCAATGGACTTAGTAATTGCCTCTTTTTCAGGCAAAGTAATGGGAAGTAAGATCAGTTTTCCCTCCTAATCTGATTGCACAGGAGGCAGCTAAGCCATGGCAGCCCATAGATGTGGATGGAAATCAGAAGTCACTTACAAAGTGTGGTTTGTGTTGGTGACCCAAGCTGAGCTACTTCATCTATACAAAGGGCATAATAATAATAACATCTACCTCCCTGGTAGTCGAGTTTCTACCCTTAAAACCAACAACGCTAGTGTTTAGCTAATGAATGTTATTTGTCAAGTACGATTTTAAATCTATTAAATATATTAATATATTGGAGCCTCACTCCCAGCCCAGGAGGTAGATGCTTTTTAATGGAACGCTTCAGAGATTTGCATGTCATCCTTGGACAGGGGCCACGTTAATCTCCGTATCACTCCGATGTTAACATATCTGCTTCCAAAGTGAACATTAACTGTATTTATTCTTTATATTTATTTCTATCTTAGAGAGAATTGAATGTCTAACACACATTTTTTTTAAAAAGTTATGAAATTCCTGTAATAGAGGTTTATTTTCATAGTTACCTTCCCTGTAAGATAACTGTAACCTTGCAACACTATTTTTATTACAGAAATTTACACATGTTGAAAGGTTGTTGAAATGTTGTGAAGAACTGTGTTGTTCTCCTCAAAATTGTGAAGTATGCCACAGAAGGATGGATTTGCTCACCAACCTATTATAACTAATCCACTAACTATATAGCTTATTATAACCATCACAAAATATCAAATCTGTGGACTCTCTTCTTATATTAATAGCTGAAAACATTTCCTCCTTGCAGAATTTCTTTTGGCAAATAGAATACATAAATAATTAAAACACTTATCTGAAAACACTGCAACGTTCCCTCTGTTTCTTGCACAAGACTGGAGTTCATCTCTAATACGGAATAAAGTGCCTGTCGTGTTGATTTCACAGAGATGTAGGGAGCAAAAGAGGTCATGGAACAGACTGGCGCTTTGTAAACAGCATAGGGCAAATAAACCTAAGGGGATATGATTGGCTGTAGAAAAGAGGGAGTATGTTGTGTGCAAGCTTAATATTTCCCATTGCTCTGATACTTGGTTGTGAACCAAGAAATCCTGAGTAAGTCACAGCACATTCTTACATCACAACCGAGCAATGTGGAAAGAATACTGGGCAGAGTTAACCAAATAGCCTATTTCTATGTTTCTAGTCTCAGAAAGGACTGAATTTACCTCCATACTCCTTCCAATGACTAAAACCCTGACTTAGTTCAACTCTTAGAACTAGAAGGAACCTAAAAGCTTATTTAGTGTCTGAGTCTGTCTCCAACCGTGGAACCCTATGCAATTCCCTTTATCCTCCTGGTAAAGGGGTATTTAGTAGGTGCTCAATCATATATGTTCACTAACTGATGCCCTAGACCTCCCATTCTTATCCATAAAAGTAAAAATGGCCACCAGGCATGGTTGCTCATTCTTGTAATCCCAGCATTTTGGGAGGCCGAAGTGGGAGGATCGCTCAAGGCTAGGAGTTCAAGATCAGTCTGGGCAACATAGCTAGACCTCATCACTATTAAAAAAACAAATAAAATTTTTCAAAACTAAGAATGAGATGATCTTTGAAATAATTTGCAAGTTTAAATGTTCAGGATTTGAGTGCATTCAAAAATGTTATCAAAGTGGACATGGAAGTCTAAGGAGATTGGTTATTCATGAGGCTGTAGGTCATTTGAAAGGAAAACCCAGGCTATCCTAATCCCAAATAGCCTTAGAATTTCCTTCTCTACTAGTTTGCCCTCATCTATCCTTTCCTCTCTCTTTCCCACTCCCTTTAATTCTAAATGTAAGTCTGCTTAGAAATTTCTCCTTTGCACCAAATGTGAATTATTTGTAAAGCCACTAGGGAATTGATTATGGTTGGTGAAATGCTTTTAAAAACTGAAATTATTGGCCTAGTGTGGTGGTTCACACCTGTAATCCCAGCACTTTTGGAGGCTGAGGCGGGCAGATCACCTGAGGTCAGGAGTTCGACACAGCCTGACCAACATGGTGAAACCCCATCTCTACTAAAAATACAAAAATAAGCTGGGCATGGTGGCTCATCTCTGTAATCCCAGCTACTCAGGAGGCTGAGGCAGGAGAATCACTTGAACCCCAGAAGTAGAGGTTGCAGCGAGCCAAGATGCAGCCACTGCACTCCAGCCTGGGAGACAAAGAATAACTCCATCTCAAAAAAAAAAAAAAAAAAAAAAACACAGAAATTATTTTTAAACCAAATACCAAATATATATCACCAATAAGCTTGGAGCACTTTATAGGTTTTCTTGAGCATTGGATACTCTCAGTGAATAGCTCTACATAGAGGTGACTAGGGAAAATAATCATATCTCACTTTCCAGAGAGCAACAACCACGGCCCGGTGGTGTCTGCTTCACATCAAGCTGAATTCCCTTACAAAGAAGATGTGGCGCAAACAGAGCTGAAAACCAACCCAGGAGAATGTGTGTCTTTGAACCAAATCATCTCCCAATGCCCTGGGAAGTGCTTGCAGGCTTTGTTTGTGCTGCCCCAGAGGAGAGACTTTTCACAAAGGAACTGTTTTTCAAAGAACAACAAGCCCTGCTATTTTAAACTTGGGAGTGGGAGATTGTATCTGGACCGTTTACACAAGTGAGTGCTGGCTGATTGACATCTAACCCCAGTGCTTGCCGGCTCCAGCTTTCCAAGTAAAGCAAAGAGAAGGACTTGCTTCTGATACTTCTTGAGGCCACAGCAGATTAATTCTCCAGCAATGTTTGAATTTTACAACATGGGCAGAAAACCCTCCTTAGAAATCCTAAACAAGGATAGGCTGGTGATGTTTATCATTCAAGTGTTCTTGGGAATTAAAGGGATGTCAGAAAGCCACGGAGGACAGTTCCGGAGACTTCAGCACAGTCAGCAAACACAGGACTGGGTGAATGCCAACACAGTGCTCTGTGTGCGTGTGTGTGTGTGTGTGTGTGTGTGTGTGTGTACATGTGCATGTGTGCATGCACACACATAAATCCCTATTATTGCTATAGGACAGTGCTGCATGATTCTAAGAGTCAGGCTACTTGGGCTCAAAACCCTGCTCCACATTAGCTGGGTTCATAAGCTCTCCCAGCTGCAGCTTCCTCATCTGTATAGCAGGGACAGGGACACTGATACCTGCACCCTGGAAGACTATTGCCAGTGGTCAGATGGGCTGACACAGATTGCCAATGCGGGACATTGCTGCTGCTAGGACCGTTTACCCCCAGAGGTACAACGAACCCCTCACCAAACACGAAGGTGTCTCTGACCCTTCCAGTTCCAAGAAATTGCTGAGTGTTAGGCTTAAAAGAATAAAAACAACAACAAATTGTCCTCCAGAACGCTTCCAGTGCTTTTTACAATAACACGAGTTCAGAAATCAGAAAGAGAAGCAGCCGGCTGTGGTCAGCGCGACAGGACAGGAAAAAGTGAGCCCTTCCCGGGGTATATTTCCCCCAAAAGGACTGTTCTTTTAAAAACACAACCCTAAATCTTTCCAGAAAACCAAAACACAGCCAAGCCTGCTCAACAGGGGGGCCGAATCACACTTCCCCTTTCCTGACCAGAAGTTTAAAACGAACTAGAAACAGTGCAATGACTGCCAGTAGCCAGCTGGCACTTAAAAAAAATAATAATAATAATGTTCCATGTTCAGAGTCTGAAAGATAGGGAATCGAAACAATACAGCATTCAAAGAGGAGACAAAAGAGAGAAAGTGACCAGCCACCTCTGGGGTCTTTCAAAGACCACAGTGTCATCTTTGTAAAAGAGAGAGCGAGGTACTCACCTTTCTGTAAGAATGAAGGACTCATCACCTTAATGAGAAAGCCTAGGTTCCTGAGCTCCCAGCCCAGGTTTTTTTTATAACGCAGCCAAATGGCTTTGCAGCGTTCAAGTCTGCCGGGTGGGGGAAGGGAAACGAGAGCAGCAAAGTTCCTGCATGTCTTACCACCACCGTTTTAAAAGGAAATTAAGAAAAGCCACTAACCTTGCCTCCTGTCCGGGAGGCTAAACGGGCCTGGCTGAGGTTGTCTCCCATGGCAAAGCGCCCCGAAGTTGAGGAGCTGAGCCACCATGGAAAGGTTTGCAAGCCAGCTCCGCTGGGCACATGGCATGATTCAGTTGTTGGGGAGAAGAAAACTCAAAAAAGTTTTAGCCCTCAGCTCCAGAAATGAAGTGCTCGCCTGAGGCCCAGCAGGAAGATGCAGGGGTGCATGGTCCAGGCGCGAGAAGGCAGCGACTGCAAAGCTGCCCGCGATCTCCCTGTGCTTTTTTTAAGCAGAAAAGGGCTAGACACCTTTTTCCCCTCCCTCCTCCTGAAAGGGGGAGTGATTCAGCTAACAGTGTCCGCTTTCCGCGGGGTGTGGCTGGGCCAGAGCGGGAGGGCGCAGCCCACCCCGGTCCCCACCCCTCCGCCTCCCGCATGCCCCGGGGCGTCGCAACCCGCTCGGTGCATGGTCCTCGGGGACTCCCACCCCCGCGCTCCTCCGGCCCCGCCCCGAGCGCCGGGCCCAGCCAGCCGAGCTGACCGAGCTGGCCAAATAGGGGAGCCCCGGGAGAGCCGCCCTGGTCCGCATTCGAGGAAGCCGCGAGTGAGAGGCCCCCAGGACAGCCCCCCAGAGTGCCGAAATACGGGCGCAACACAAAGAGAACAAAGTTGGGGCAGAGGCGGCCCCACTCCCTCCGTCCTTCGACGCTCAGCGCTGCCCCCACCCCTGCTGTTCTCCTCCACGTTCCTGAACTTTTTCCAACATCGCTCTATCAAGACTCCTCACCCACTCGGACCGCTCTGGGATTCTCTTCCACTGGAAAAAAACTCATAGGCAATTTTTGTCTTTGCCAAGTCACACAAAGGGAAATGGGCTGCGCTAATCTGCTACTGCGGCCTCAGCCAAGCCCCCTCATCTCTGCAACGAGGTGACTGCAGCAAATGCCTGTGGGCCCCTCTGAGTCTGCAGGTCTCTAGGCAGCTTTTCAAGGCTTTTAGAACCCCATCTTTCCTAGCCCACCTCCATTCACTCAAAAGGAAACCAGGAGAGTGGAGGAAGGAAGTCAGCCCGGGAAGGGGTTAAGGTATCTCCCCAGTTTCCCTGAACTGGCTACCCTGGAGGGGGCGTCCATTCATTCAGAGGCTCAAGCTCTTACATCTGTGAGAGAAATCTACAAACTAGGGTGCTTGCCAGGCATCTTGAGAATTTACTGGGCTAATCCAGCCAAGATTTTTCACCTCTGAGCTGAAACAGACCTCCTTACTCCATCCAGGAAGAATTCAGCCCCAATATTGAATTTTCCCTGGCTGCCAGCCAACCACATGTATTCATGGAGAGGTTTGGGATACCAACTCACCCAATCTTGAATAGGGACAGAGCCTCCAAGGCAAACTCAGCGGCCCGCGTGCACAGTGGTCTCTCAGATCTGGAACACATGGGCAACAAGACTTTTAGGTATATGCTAGTTTCCTATTATTGCTGTTACAAGTTACCATAAATTCAGTGGCTTGAAGCAACTCAAATTTCTTATGTTACAACTCTTGAAATCAGATATCTGAAACTGATCTCACTGGGCTAAAATCAACGATTTAGCACAGCTGCATTCATTTCTGAAGACTCGAGGGGAGAATCTGTTGTCTTGCTTTTTCCAACTTCTAGAGGCCACCTGCATTCCTCAGCTCATGACCTTCTTCCCCCATCAAAGCTAGCAATGGCCCTTTGAGTCTTTCTCACACCACATCACTCTCTCTTCTTCCTGGCTTTTCCGCTTATAAGGACCTTTGCGATTACATTAGGCTCATCTTGCTTATCCAGCATACTCTTTAATCAGCTGATTAGCAACCTTAGTTCCATCTGCAACCTTAAATCCACTTTGCATGTAACATGTTTTGTCGTCACAAGTCAAATAACTACTCTGAGCCTTTTCTCTGTTACATAAACATTAGGCAGCAGGGTCCCAACTGGAGTCAAAAGACATTCAGGTAACACAGGCACAATGACCTGCACTTGCAAGGGCACTGAAGAACCACTTGGACCAGAATTCCTTTTGTTTCTTTTCCTTTCTTCCTCTCCCCTTCTTTGCTTCCCTTTACCCTTTTCTTCTCTCTCTCTCTCTCTCTCTCTCTCTCTCTCTCTCTCTTTCTCTCTCTCTCTCCTTCTTGTACTCTTCCTGTGACTCTTCTTCCACTTTTTTTTTTCCTCCTGCTGCTCCTTTTAATAGCAAGCAAGATCTTGTCCAAGGGCAAGGTCACTCCCAGGCCCTAGAGAAGAGATTTTTCTTTCAGGCAGAAACCTAAAGAATTCTGGAGAACTGCTGAGTTCCACCAATATCAGGGATGATCAGGGATGATGCACTGAAGAGTGTTCTGGCCTCACAGTTTAGCCTTTTCCATTCTAATAGCAGTTCCCTTATTCTTTCTCCCATCTACTCTCAAGACTATAACCAGGAATATCTATTACCTAGAAGTCAATCAAGACTGAAATATTAAAATTATAAAATCTTACCAATGCTTTGTATTCTGCCAGCCCTTCCAAACCTTTATACCCAGTACCTTGGATCTTCAGCCTAATAGGAACTTCTAGTCCCTTAATCTCCCCATCTTTGGTTTTCTAACAATCAGCATCTCTCTGGGTTCACCACCTTTTCTGCCCAGTCATACCCTTTGATCCATCTCCTTAACCCAGTATATTTAACATCTCATATCTTGCTCATCAAAATCTAACTTTCTTTTACCCCAGGTGTAGATTTTCTCTGCTCTCTGTTTACAAGGCTGTTGAAAAAAACTCACATAATTGCATCTAATGATGCAACTATCAATTCATGTCTCCAACTTTAGTGAGTTCTCAACACAACTTAGCACAAATATACATTCTTCTACTACTCTACAGTTCCTCCTACTCTCTCCAGAATTTACAGAATCTCTCCAAAGCTTGGAGTTTCCTCACTATAGAGAGAAGACTTAATCCTCCTCAACTTTGCTTCTGCGTAGTGGGAAAAGATAATAAATCCCCTTGGTAACCAAGGTCAGTAGCAGTAAAAAGCCACCTACGTTTCCCGCCCACTGTAGGTAACAGAACTGTGAATCACTGCATAGTCTCCAAACTATCCCTGAGCTTGTGCAAACATGCTGCCCATGGGGAAAAACTACGAAACCATACAAGATTCCAGAGTCGAATGATAGCTAAGAACAGCAAGCATTTATTACATGCTGACTATATATTTGGCTCTGTGCTGAAGACTATATGGGCCTTGCTTTACTTAAACTTCACAAAAAACTTATGATGTGAGTGCCATCAGCATCTTCATTTTATAGATGAGGAAACAGCCACTGAAAAGTTAAGTGACTTGCCTAGGACTAAGTGGCCATGAAAGTAAAATCAGGATGAAACAGTAAAGTTCAGAGATGTAGCAAAACCACTAACTCAATTCAAATGTAGATCTGCTTTACTTACAGCCCCTAGTAATGTCCTCATCCACAAAAAGTGGATGGGATTAGACTACTGACATACAGACATCATCAGAATGCCTTGGGTAGTAGTTTAGTTCATTATAGTATTCTCCATGTAAAAATGTCATTTGTGACTGAAGATCTAAGATACCTCACAAAGAGCTCCCTCTGTTTCATTAGCAAATAAGGCAGAAAAAAATGTTCATACTTTCCTAATAAACACTTAGGATCACAAGGGATGGCTGAAGTTCAAGGAAAATTAGCTCAATGCATCTTTCAGAGCTGTCATTGGCATCAGATAGAAAAAAATAAATAAATTGCCAGTGGCCGAAAAAACCCTGACTTGGCCATAAGAATCACCAATACATATGCTACTCACATCTATTCATTCTGCCTAAATACCACAATCATCATCTCATAACAATAATTATTATATCACACCTTACAGTTTTTAAGGTGTTTCCCCTAAGCAGGTCAAAGGGTAGAAGAGAGAAAAATCTTCATCTGACATTTTCAAGAGTAGTTAGACCTTAACTCCACCTGGAACTCAAAAAGTAGTGACTTCGAACATCACATTTAAATATCTTTACCACATGTACTATTTTCTTTTAAATTTTTCTGCAGCCAGACCTCACAAGAATTCACTCAAGTTACTGAGAACACAAAAGTCTCTCTCTCTTTTTTTTTTAACTCCATTTCTAACTTTTCTGTAAGTTTGAGATTGTTTCTAAATTTTGTTAAATTATTAAATGTCATAGTCTGTTCTCATCCTTCATAATAATTGAATACTTGGTAGAGATGCTATAGAATTTTTGGAAATTAGGGAGGCTTATAATGACACATGTATCTATTATATTCTAGAACTCAGCCAATTAAATGTCCATGTATGGTAGTTTTTGGTGCAACCGGGCAAAAGTGTCCATGAGGACAGTTGTGGATCTTATCACTACCAGATTGGTTTTATGTTGGTCCTGAACCACATGAATTCTATTCCCTTTCTTTCATTCAACCTTAAAGATTAAAGCTGAGTTGAAGAATAGTGTGCCCACTTTTTCCCATGGAGAGGAAGAAATTAGTGGTGAAATCTATCAGGGACACTTTCAGTACTACCCGTTTAGCCAAAAGAGAATACTCCATTTATTTATTTAACAAATATTATTGACTGTCTACTATGTCCAGTCACTGGGAATGGAGCAATAAATGAAATAGAGTCTCTTGCCTCATACATGCATGCAAATGCTCTAGTGTAAATTTGTGGAAGGTAGAGATATAGAAAAAAACAAATAAGTAAATATAGAATATGTGCTATAGTGATAAAGCAAAGGAGAACAAGAGGCAGGCTAAGGAGGACAAGGAGTGACTGAAAGGAGTAGTTTACAATTTTATATGAGGAAGCTCAAGAGTGATCTCTCTAATAAGATGATATTAGCATCAGCCTGAAGCAAATAAGACCCTGAGTAAAATAGTTATCCAGGAGAAGACTATTCCATGCTTGGAAAGCAGCAATAGCAAAGACTATCAATTGGGAATAAGTAGAAATATGCTTGGAGAGCTCAAGAAAAGTAAGGAGTTTGGTCTGGCTGGAGCGCATTGGCAAGTGGAGAATGGTGGTAGAAGTGGGGAGATTGTGTGGGTCCTTAGAGACCATAGGGGTGACTTTGGGTTTTACCATAAGCAAATTAAGAAGCATTGGGGATTCTGAATAGAGAAGTGACAAGAACAGACTTAGGAGCTAAAAGGATCTCTTTGGGTGCTGGTTGAGAATGACTGTAGAGAGGTAAAGGCAGATGCACAGAGAGCACTTCGGAGATTGATGGATTAGCCCAAGTAAGAGATAATGCTGGATTAGATCAGGTCGTACCAAAAGACAGAGAGAATTAATCAGATTCTGGATTTATTCTGAAGGTGGAAACAACAGGACTTTTTGATCTTTTGGATGTGTGGCACAAGAGAAAGCAAGAAGTCACAGATGGCTAAAAGGTTTAGCATTGCCAGTAATTAAGATGGGGAAGATGGGAGGTAGAAAATATTTGGTGGGAAAAATCAGAAATTCAGTTTGAGACATGTTTAGATGTCTCTTAGACATCCAAGTGAAAATGTCAAGTAGGCTGTTGGAGATACAAGACTGAGCTTCAGATAGAGGTTCAGGTTGGAGGTAACTATTTGGAAGTCATAGTAGTTATATACATGAGAGTACCTGCTGAGTGAATTCAGCAGACAAGAAAGTAGACATGGGGACTAAACTCTGAGGTACTGCAATATTTAGAGCTATAGGAAATAAAGAGAAATCAGTAAAGACCAAAGAGTGAGCAATGAGATAAGAAGAGAGTCAATACAGCGTGTTATCTTTGAAATCAAGTGAGAAAGGAACTGTTATTCTGTAACTCAAACAGGAGTAAGAGCTGGAAAGGAGTCCTGGCTCTTCATACTAAGCTGCATGGAAGACAAAAATGGAAGAGTGAGACAAAGACTGAGTATGATCAGTTAAGAAACTCCATGTACCAATCAATGCAGTTCAATCAACGTCCTTGAACTCTGTCCAGATTAGAAATTCCCTCATGAAGAGTGTTGTCAGGAAGAGATGGGAGTACCAAGGAATGTCCACAGTCCTAGTTTACCCTGCTCTTTATGTTCTCTTAACTCACTGAGTTCAAGCAGAAACCTAAGAGAGCCTGGAGTGTGCATCTCCTCTTCAGAGCAGGAGACCACCTGAGGGTCAGGGAGTTCTCCTGTGATCTGAGAGGGCCACTGCCTGTTATTTTCCACTGCTCTTTGGTATCCTTCTGGGATCACTGAGAAAAATATGTCAGCTGTGCCCTCAAGAAAGTTTGAAGTAAGTAAATGAGATTAGTTCAGGTAGCAGTAGGGATATGTAGTCATACATCACTTGGTGGAGATGTGTTATGTGAAATGTTTCCTAAGTGATTTTCATCATTGACAATGATGAAGTCACCTAAAAACTTAGAGAAACCTAGATGGTATCATCTACTGCACATCTAGGGTACACGATATGACCTATGACTTTTAGTCTACAAACCTGTATAGCATGTTACTGTAGTGAATACTATAAGCAAATGTAACACATGAAAACTATTTGTGTATCCAAACATATCTAAATATAAGGAAAGTACAGTTAAAATACAGGATAAAAGATAGAATGTGGCACACTTTTCTAGGGCAGCTGCATTATAATCTAATGGGACCACTGTCATATATTCAGTCCATTGTTGACCAAGTTGTTTTTATGCAGCACATGACTGTATCATACTAGTACCCACTCTTTTTTTCAGCTTCATTGAGGTATAATTTAACATAGGATATGCTGAATATATTTAAAGTGCACACTTTTATCAATGTTGAGACAAATACACCTGTTCAATAATCACCACAGTAAATGTTGACATATATATATATATATACCAGAAACTTTCTGCTGCCTCTTTTACTGCCTCTTTGTAATCTTGTTCTCCATCTCTACTTGCATCACCCCCAACCACAGGCAGACACTGTTCTATTGTCTGTTACTGCAGATGAGTTTGCATTTTCTAGAATTTTGTGTAAATAGTCTATGCACTCATTTTTGTCTCTCTTCTTAACTTGGCATACTCACTTGAGATCCATGAATACTGTGTGCCAATACTTTGGTCCTTTTTATTTCTAAGTTGTATTCTATAGTACAGATACGCCACAATTGGTCTATTCATTCACCTCCTCACTATATATCTATTGACCATTAGAAAAATTATGGAGGGAAAACATGGTCAAGGATGCCTAGCCTAGAAGCGAGCAGGTGCATGCATACTACTATTCATGTTAAAGATATTTCCCTGGAGTTGAGGAAGCAAGGACTCTAAATGCTCCAAAAACTACATTTCAATGGACATGTTTCTCCTCAGCATAAAATGACTTTAGGCCAGATGCAGTGACTTACATCTGTCATTCCAGCACTTTGGGAGGCTGAAGCAGAAGAATCACTTAAACCCAGGACTTCAAGACCAGGTTGGGACTTCTCTACCTGACCCCCAAAAAAGTTATCTGGGCATGGTAGTACATGCATGTAGTCCCAACTACTCAGAAGGCTGAAGTGGGAGAATTTCTTGAGCCTAGGAGTTAGAAGCTGAAGTGAGCCATGATCGTACCACTACACTCTAGCCTGGGCAATAAAGCAAGACTCTGTCTCAAAAAAAAAAAAAAAAAAAAAAAAAAAAAAAAAAAAAAAAGACTTTAAAAGATACACATTAACAAAAAATCAGCTTTGAAGTTAACCCTAGATTAAGAAGATTCAAGATTTCTTATGGCTTGTTGAGTCTCAGCACAGCTTGCTCACACTGCTAGAGAGGACTGTAGGTTCTCTCTACAGCCACAAGATGAACATTTGCAGCACTTTGATTCTTTGGAGCACAGAAATGCAGACTCTGTGCTCTCAGGCATCTCTACTAACGCCTTTATCCATCTGTGTCATGCTCTCCAAATGGTGCCCACCTTGCTGGGGTGGGGAGGGGAGTTGCGGGGAGAGGCCTCCTTTGTTACTTTATAGCCACTCTGTGTGTTACAGGTAACACTTAACATACTGTGACTTACTTGTTTTCCTCTCACCTGAAATCTGCACCCAGTCTCTTGAGAGGCTTCCAAGATCAAAGAGTTGTATTGATTTAGCCACTGCTTCCTAGAGTGAAGCAGTGGACAGGATCAGATTAAGGTGTTGTGATTCAGATTTTGAAGGCAAGAGTGGTGATATATCTCTGAATAGCCTGATGGAGTCTTTGAAAGCCAGTGTGAGAAAATCAGGCATACTGGTTATGTTTATTGAATACACAGTTTACTATGTAAGGCAGAAAAGAACTCACAGAAAGGAGCGATGCCACCAAGCAGGGAATTAGAAAGAGGCAACTGAGCTATGTTTCATACAGTAAGATTCGAGTTCATTAGATGCTGATGATTGGTTTTCCACTTGATTATAAACTGTAGGTACAGAGATTGTTTTATTCATTCCTGCATTTTCCTCAGAGATGAGCCTGGTGAATAAATATTGTATTGGAGGATGGGTGTGTGAGAAGCTGGTCTAGTGGGGAACATTCTGAGGAATGATCTGGCTTTGAGGCCCACAGAAATGCCTCTCTATTAAAAAGAGTTGGTTTCCTCGCTGAACTTCCACCTGACCTTGGGAAACAGATTCTGAAGTTATTGTCAGTCTATTCTCTGCCTTCAGGAATAAGCTGCTTTGCAGATTTTCTGAAAGCAAATGTAACTATTTAAATCATCAGTCACTTAAGCAAGAAGAAGTTTGTTCATATTGACCTAAGGGCCACGTGTTACAACAGACACCTCCACAGAAGGTGGGGCATTGGCTGCTGCTCGGAGCTTTTATGGACATGCCCTCTCTGTTGTTTCTGCATGTGGTTCTGGCTCCAGCATCTAATCTTCGAGTATAGATGAGAAAAAGAAACCAATGGCTGGTGTTCTGCTGGTGAGGATGTGGCCACTGAGACCAAACTCATGTACACTGGCAGTTGTTTTAGGGGGAAAGGGTACAATATCTATTATTTACTTTAAAATAGTTATGTATCAATTATTCTTGTGTGTTACTTTTACACCCTAGAAAAAAGAGGCCAGATGTAATGGCTCCCACCTGTAATCCCAGCGCTTTGAGAGGCCAAGGTGGGCAGATCACTGGAGCCCAGAAGTTTGAGAACAGCATGGGCAACATAGCAAAACCCCATCTCTACAAAAAATACAAAAATTAGCCGGGCATGGTGGCTCATGCCTGTAGTCCCAGCTACTCAGGAGGCTGAGATGGGAGGATCACTTGAGCTGGGGGAGGTCAAAGCTGCAGTGAGCCATGATCACACCACTATACTTCATCCTTGGCAACAGAGTGTGATCCTGTCTCAAAAATATATATATAAATAAATATTTTTAGAAATAATATGGGCTGGGTATGGTGACTCATGCCTGCCAATCCCAACACTTCGGGGTTACAGGAAGGAAGATCCTAACACTGGTTCCAAGGCGGGAGGATTACTTGCACTCAGGATTTCTAGACTGCCTTGGGCAACATGGTAAGACCTTGTCTGCTAAATAAAATAATTAAAAATTAAAAAAAAGAACATGAACCCAAAGAATGGTGAAGTAACATGTAATCAAAATTGTATGCTACAAGTTAGCAACTGAAAATACTTCAACTATGTTTATCTCTGATAAGTACCAGATGTTTCTTAACTAGAATGTTTAAGACATCTGGCTTGACTGAGATACTGTAGAAACAATCCCCAAACTTGTGTAAACAGGATATTAAAAAGGGATTTCTGCTTTTAATCTTGATGGAGTAATAGGGATGCAATTTGCCCTCTCAACTCAAACAATTAAAAGATAATGGGTAAAATATATAAAACAATGGATTTCAGACATTAGGCAAGAAGCAGCATGGGGCAATAATTCCTGAGAAAAGGCGAACAAGTGATGTGAGACCATCTAGCCAACTTTGTGGAGAGACCTTCCAGGCTGTAGTGCTGGGAGAGAAGGGTAGAACCCCAAACAGCTCAATGGTCTTTCTGAATTGATGAGTCAGCTAAGAACTGGAGGAGGCCAAAGTGGCTAGGAGTTTGCAGTACAGACTGCAAAAATGGAAGGACTTTCCCAAAGAAGAGAGCTACATACAGAAAGAGTTACAGAAATATCTAGAGGATTCCCCTCAAGTCTTTAACTCAGCATTGCTCACCCCCAGCATGTGCAGAAACTACCTGAGGCAGGAGGAAAAAGAGAAAACACTGGAAAGCTTCAGGTGGAATAATGCCAGTGATTATATAGGCCAAGAAATAATTTGTTGTCCCTCCAGCCAAACTGGAAAAAAAAAAAAGCCTTGTAATATACAAGGCATCATAATATTGCCTCAGTAATGAATAAAAGTTGGAATAAAAGTTGCTCTGGTCTCACATTTTACAAAAGCAAATCTTCAAAGGACCAAACTTTATAAGTATTGAAATGTGACAAAAGTGCAAGAACCAAGTTCAAGAATATTTAAAGAAATGTTTTAAATATCCAGCATCCAATGAAGTAAATTTTACTGTGTGTCATTCAATAAAACTAATTGCCAGGCATAAAAAGCAGAAAAAATACAGTTCAAAATAAGGAGAAAAGCCAATCAATAGAAACAGACCCAGAAATGACACTGATAAGCATTAGTAGATAAAGATATTTTTAGAGTTGTAACAATTATATTCTATAAGTTTAAGAAAGTAGAAGAGCTTGTTGAGGAAAGACATGAGAGATGATAAAGACCCAATTCAAACTTCTAGGGATGAAGAAAACAATATCTGAGATTAAAACTGCACTGCTTAATATTACACTGGCATTAATAGTTGATTAAACACTGCAGAAGAAAACATTAGTAAATTTGAAGACAAAGAAACTATCCAAAATGAAATACAAAGAGGAAAAGACTGACCCAAAAAACTGCATTGAGGAGCTATGGAATAACTCCAAGCAGCCTAATTTGTATGTAATTGATGTCCACCAAAGGGTTAAGGGGGAACAAAGACTATTCGGAGAAATAATGGTCAAAATTTTTCAAAATATGAAGAAGGCTATAAACCCACACATCCAAGAAGTTTAATGAATCTCATGCACAAGAAACAAAACTACCCCAAAGAATATCAAGATTCAATTGCTCAAATCCAGTGATAAATAGAAAATCTTAAAATCAGCCAGAAAAATAAGATATATTGCATGTAGAACCAAAAAAAAAAAAAAAGGAATGAAGGAAACTTTTCACTTAAAACATTGCAAGCCAGCAAACAGTGGAGCAACAGCTCTGACAGATTGAAAGATAAAAAAGAAAGCTAGAATTCTATAATCAGCAGAAAAACCTTTCAGACTTTTTCTCAGACACACAAAAGTTGAAGTAATTCAAACAAAAATAGACTTACACAATACATTGTTGTTTGCACAGAGTCCTGTGTTGTGAACCACCTGTGGGTCTCTCAACTGCAAATACCAGCACCTGTTCCAGCGGAGGTGGCAGGGGAGTGAAATGGACTCTACGAGGGTCCTTAGTTTTGGTTGTTTGATGTACTATTTTTGTGCTGGTTGCCTCCTGCCAGAAGGTGCTGCTTTCCAGAAAGCATCAGCTATAGTAGTATGGAGAGGGACCAGTGGTGGGTGGGGCCCTAGAACTTCCAAGAGTATATGCCCTTTGTCTTCAGTTACCACGGTGAGCAAGGAAGGACCAATGGGTGTGGCCAGGGTTAGGCGTGTCTGAGCTCAGACTCTCCTTGGACTGGCCTTGGTTCAGCTGCTGTTGGGGATAGGGGTGAGGTTTCCAGGTCAATGAAATTATGCTCCTAGGAGAATTATGGGTGTCTCTACTATGTCATCCAGATTGCCAGGGCAGTGGGGGAAAGCCAGCAGTCACAGGTCTTATCTAGCTCCCATGCAAACCAAAGGGTCTGTCTCACTCCCACCATGCCCCTTCTCCCACCGACTGCACAAGTCTGTTTCCAGGCAGTGGGTGAGCAGGGCTGAGAACTTACCCCAGGCTATCCACCTCACAGCTACAAAAGCCGGTTATGGCTGTCCTTCTTTCTGCGCCTGTGGAGTCTGAACACTGGATTCATGCCCTCCCCTAAGATCTGGCCAGGAGGTTTCTCAATCATTTCAAACTGTCACAAAGTTCAGCTGGAGATTCCCTTTTTCCCTGTGGCCTTTTCCCAGTGCCTCTGGACACCCTCCCAAAGGACCCTTGTGAGGCCAGGCAGAAATGGTTTGCTAGGGGACCCAGCAAATTCATAGGACTTTTCCCGCTGCTTCCTCTACCCCTGTACTTTGCTGGGCTCTCTCAGTTGACTCAGCTCCAGGTAAGGTTAGAATCTTCTCCATAATCTAGACCTTCAGTTTCCCCAGTGTGGGTGTGTGTACAGGGACAGATGATCTCCCTTTCCCATTTCCACAGTTTGGGAACTCACCGTATTTGGGGTGTCTCCCAGGTCCTGCAGAAGCAATCTGCTTTCTTCAGAGGGTCTGTGGGTTCTCTTGGATTTTCTGATTTATTCCTGAAGTTGTTCTGGAGCAAAAACAATCACGATGGGAGCCTCCACATGCTGCTGTGTCTGTCTGAGTCCGGGCTGCAACCTAGTCCTGCCTCCCATCCGCCATGATCTAGATTTACACATATATTGTTAATTGACTTTAATAAATATTAACAAGTCAATTCAATGATGAAATAATCATGTAAATAAATGGTGCTGGAACAACTGGATAATTACATTAAAAAAATTTACAATTTATGCCAAATACAAATATTAATTTAAAAGGGATTATAAGGCCAAGCATGGTAACTCATGCCTGTAATCCCAGCACTTTGGGAGGATGAGGCAAGCGAATCACCTGAGGTCAGGAGTACAAGACCAGCCTGGTCAACATGGCGAAATCCCGTCTCTACTAAAAATACAAAAATTAGCTGGGCATGATGCCATGTAATCCCAGCTACTTGGGAGGCTGAGGCAGGAGAGTCACTTGAACCTGGGAGGCAGAGGTTGCAGTGAACCGAGATCACACCATTGCACTCCAGTGAGCCGAGATCACGCCACTGCACTGAGCAACAAGAGTGAAACTCCATCTCAAAGAAGAAAAGGCATGGGGGGAGTTATATTTATTTTTCAAGAGAAATTTAAGAGTTAAATATACGCAACAGTAGAAGAAACTTTAGCAGAAATTCTTAGTGAACTTGGGTTTGGAAAATATTTTTAAAATATAACCCAAAAGCTTTCATAGTTTCTAAAGATTAGTGGGAAAAAAATATATATCCTAAGAGCACAAACTAAAAAAAAAAGTCAATTACTTGGACTTCAACAAAATTAAAAACTTTGCTCTTGAAAAGACACTGCTATGAAAATGAAAAGGTGAATCAAGGACTAGAAAAAACTGTTTGCAAAACGTATGTCTGAAAAATTATATAAATCTTGACTATGTAAAGATCTCTTACTACTAAATGAATAAAACACAACCAATAAAAACGGACAAAATATTTGATGGACACTTCACCACAAAAGATTTGTAGATGCCAAATAAACACATGAAAAGACTGTTAACATCATTAGTCATTAGAGAAAAGCAAATTAAAACCACAATGAGATATTATTATGCAGCAGAAAGGCTAAAATTTAAAAGACTGACCATGCCCAGTATTAACATCTTGATATGTAGGAACCAGAACTCTCTGACATTGCTTGTAGGAATGTAAATGGTATAAATACTTTTGAAAATAGTTCAACAGTTTCTTAAAAAGTTAAATATACACCTACCGTAAGACCTAACCATTCTACTCTTTGGTATTTACCCAAGAGAAATGAACACATATATCCACACAAAGATTTATAAACAAATGTATATAACAGTTTCATTTGTAGTAGCCAAAATCTGGCAACAATTGAAATCTATCAACAGTTGAAAGAATAAACAAATTGTGATATATCCTTATTGTGGAATAATACTCAATAATAAAAAGGAGTAAACTGCACTCAGTAATGGGGATAAATTGCAAAATAATTATACTCAGTGAAATAAAGCTAGATTTTTTTTCTAAAGTACAAAATAAGGATACATATGATTCCATTTACATAAAATTCTAAGTAAAGCAAACGATAGTGACTGGCAAATCAGAATGAGTAAGTCTGAATGAGAGACAGATTACAAAGGGGCAAGAAAAAACTTTGGGCATGTTAGAATCAAATGTTATGCTTTAAGCATGTGCACTTTATTATGTGTGAATTATATTGCAGTTTTAAACATGTTTTTAGAATCTAGAAAGTAGTCCATCTTTGTAAGTGGCACCATTGACCGGATTGGTAGATAGACTTATGTCAAGTCTGTGGTTTTAGAGTGTTTTTACCTGTTGACTGAAGCTACATCACTAGCCATATCTTGCTGATGAAACATCGCCACATTTTTCTGAGGTAAATCCTTGATGCTAGATGCTAGCTAGATTCATCAAGCCTATGGAAGAACGGTTTTGGTTTACATTTCCCTAATCATTCATTATACTGAATATTTTTTCACACACCTGTTGGCCGTTTGTATGTCTTCTTTTGAGAAATGTTTATTTAGGTCTCAGTTACCATATGATCCAGCAATCTCATTATTGGGTAAACACCCAAAGGAAATGGAATAAATATGTCAAAGAGATACCTGCACTCCTATGTTTGTTGGCACACTATTCACAATAGCCAAAGTATGGAATCAACCTTAGTGTCTAACAACAAATAAATGGATAAAGAAAATGTGGTAGATATACATAATGGAATACTATTTGGCCATAAAAAAGAATGAAATTCTGCCATTTGGTACAACATGAATGAACCTGCAGGATATTATGTTAAATGAAACAAGCCAGGCACAAAAAGACAAACACCATATGATCTCATTCATATGTCAAATCTAAAAAAGTTGATCCCATAATAGTAGAGAGTACAATGGTGGTTACCAGAGGCTGGGGTGATTAGTGGGAGGAGGGGATGGGAAATGTTAGTCAAAGGATACATAACTACAATTAGATAGAAGGAATAAATTTCAAGAGATCTACTACATGGCAAAGTTTTTATACTTGATGATGTGCTATTTTCTTAAAGGAGAGTAGATGTTATATGCTTCTGCCACAAAAATGATCACTATATGAGGTAATACATTCATTAATTATCTAGATTTAACCATTCTGCAATTTATATATACTTCAAAACATCATATTGTATTCAATAAAAGCAAAAAAATGCTGTCAATTTTTTAAACTTTTTTTAAAATAAATAATAAAGAGAATGTAGAAGCTACACATAAAAAGTCAGCCTAAGTTAGTTTGCAAGGATGGAGGTGGGAAGAGCCAGAGGCTGGTATTCAAAAGCGTTCCTCAATGACTTTGTAGTGGTTAGACCTATGTGCCAATGCTGCAGTTGTGCCTCTGATCATTGTGAACAAGAAAGAAAAAGAGTGGGAATGCCAGCTCTTAGATTGAATATGAGGCCACTGGAAGCAACTAGAATTGGATGTTCCCAGTCCATCTCTGATTGAGTCACACACAGGCCTAGGAGGTATCAGAGAGTTAAAATTCCTTGTGTCATTCTTAAAAGGCAACAGAGGATCTAGGACAATGCTTTTTAACCTCAGATGCACATTAGAATAACCTGTGAAACGTTGCAAAAATAACATCTAGATCTTAATCCAGACCTACAAAATCAGAATTCCTAGGGGGAAGGAACTCAGAGTTTGGAATGTTTTTAAGCTCCTCAAGAGATTCTAAGACAGCTAAGAAAACAATGCATCAATGGTTTATTCTGTGGCAGAATAATCAATTGGAAAAATTTTACCGTATTTTGTTTTCTTCTTTCATGGACATTCATAACCTTAGAAGGGAAAAACAGTCAATCCCCATACCTGCTCTCCTCCCCGCAATCCCTCACATCCTTACGTTCTTATTGTCTTTTTGTCTGAACTTTACTTAAGGGAAAGGGTAGCTAATAACTAACTCACTCCCTTCCTTCCTTCCTTCCTTCCTTCCTTCCTTCCTTCCTTCCTTCCTTCCTTCCTTCCTTCCTTCTTTTCTTCTTCCTTCCTTCCTCCCTTCTTTCCTTCCTATATTCCTTCCTTCTTTCTCAATGTGTTTCAGAGTAGGAGTTGGGGAAAGCTACTACCTGGTTTTAGAACAGTGATTCTCAAACTTCAGCATATCAAAACCACCTGTTAGCCTTGTGAAACGCTAGATTGCTAGGTTCCAGCCCGAGTTTCTGATTCAGTAGATATCAGGTATGGCCCGAGTGTGCATGTCTACAAACCCCCAGGTGATGTTGATGTTGCCTGCTGGGAACACATTTTGACAACCACTGTTTTAGAGGGTTTGCTGTGATTAGGTTGAGTTATTTCTCAACAATAGAATGGATGAGTTCAATAATTTAAAAAGGAAGTGTTAAAGTCCAAAGGGTCATGAACTTTAGGGACTGGAATAGGAAAGAGGTTGGAGATTTAGAAGAGTTCAAAGCTTGCCTCCATGCTTTCCTGAGGAGGCCTGCACAGGTGTTAATAGCAAGTGGGCATATCATGTCATCCCACTGAGACACTCAACAGAGGTGACCTGGGCTGAGCTCAGCATGAAAAAAAGCTGCCAGTGGAGCTGCACAATTTGTTAGGCCACTCAGACCTGACATGCAACGACATCAGCAGTGTGCCTGCATGGCACCAGAACTAGGGTCCTCTCTCTCTTTCTGACTGGATGAGCCCTACGGTACAGCTGAAGAGGAAGAGGCTACCAGAGCTGATTAGCCTTAATGTCTCTCCAACTTAGGGGACCCTTAACCCAACCTTAATTTAATTTAGAAAAATAATGAAATGTGATTGGTGTTGCCCTCTGAACACTGTGGAGTAATCAAGAGCTGTTTTAATATCTTCTGCCGAAACAAGGCCCCATTAACTCTTTGACTAGGAAGCATGGTTGTTACCCTGATTACAGAGGCCCCCTCAGCTGCAGCAAAGGTCGGGGTGGGAGGAGGTGGGGGGCGATAATGCTTCCCACACATGGAGAATGGCAATTACCAGGTTGTGAACAAGCGGAACATGGAGAAGACCAGAGAAGCATCTGAAGCGGAGTTCACAGATTACTGCAAATGCATTCCCTTTGTTAAATCAGTGTTAGCAGGAAAGAAATTGAATTAGCATCTCATTCATGGGTTCAAGCTGCATATGATTTTCTAGGCATATGTCAGGAACTGGGGATACAAAGATGGATTAGATACGACCACAGTTCTCAAGAGGTATTCAGTTTAGAGAACGGTGGTCATGTATTACTGTTTGTCTAAGGCAGTAGCAGCCACTATAATAAATATTCATGCAAAATTCTATGGCAGCACAGAAAGAGCAATTCATTCTCTCTAGGGAATTTTGGGAATAAGAGAATCCTTCAAAGAAGAAACAATGTGTAAGTTGAATCTTGGAGAACAATAAATAGTTTACCAGACAACAGGGACAGAAGAAAAATGTCTGAGCAAAGAGAATGATGGGGTAGGCAAAGAATAGAGGGAGAGTGCTCCAAAATGTAGGGGATGACTAGTGGTCTGATATCAGCACAGTTCAGTGTTTGGATATTGCAGCTGGTGGAGTAATGTTGACGAGGATCCAGTAGAAGGTAGGACCATATTGAAAAGACCCTGTATTCATATTCAGCTGCCGTGAGGGAATTTAACAGTAGAAGTTTCATAAAATGTTTAGATGTCTCCATACTTATAGGTTAACCACTGCCCTGAGAGCACTAAGTAACTCCCCAGGCTGCTTTCATCCTCTCTTGAGACCCCCCTTCCCTCATCTGTCTATAATCTGGCAGCTAGAAGGTTAATACTTGACATCGCAGAAACTCTCCATGTATTACTCCGCTCCTATCTTTAAAATTTGCATACTTCTTTTTTTCTTTGTAAGTAATTTATCTGTCTTTCTCCAGTATTTTGATTTGGAAGCTTAGATGTTTAACCTGTCATCTTTTAAAAAAATATGTACATACAGCTATAAACTTCCCTCTAAGTACTGCTTTAGTTACGACCTCCAAATATTGATGTGTCACATATTTATTATGATTTAAAATAGTTTTTAATTTCTCTTGTTAATTTTTCTTTCACTCCTGGGTTGCTTAACATGTGTGGCTCAATTCTGAAACACTTGGGGGGTGTCTAGTTATCATTCTTTCATTGATTTCGAGTTTAATTCCACTGTGCACAAACTATATGCTCTGTATGATTTCAATCCTTTGAAATTTTTTGAAACTTGATTTTGGTCCAGCATGTGGTCTCTTTTGATGAATGTGCTATGTGTACTTTAATAAAATGTGTATTTTCTGTTTGTTGAGAATAGAGTGCAGAATTCACCCTTAGGATGTCTTCTTTCTGGAGTTTCAACCAAAAGCCTGGATGAATTACTTGCACCCTTCCACATTAGTAGGTTGGAACTTCAATCTCTGTTGCCCCAGCACTGCGTAGTTGTTGAAATATCTGCTTAGATGACTTTCCCTCCAAATCCTGTTTTTCACAGGGTATCCTGACATCGTGCCCTGCTGTGCTACACAGGGTTTAAGATGTCCCCCGTGACCCCTGTACTATTGTGTGGCCCCCTCCTATTTGAGTGTGGACTCACCTTTAAAGAAGAAGATATGACAGAAGTGTTGGTAGTGGCACTGCTGATAGGAGCTTATAAGAAGACTATAGCTTCTATGCTGAGCACTGTCTGTCCATCAGATCACTTACTCTGGTGGAAACCGGTTGCCATGCTGTGAGGCAGACTGTGGAGAATCCCATGGGGTGAAAGATGGAGACCTGCTATGTGAATGAGCTTAGAAGTAGTTTCCTCTGCCTACCAGTCAAGTCTGCACATAAAACCATAGTCCAACTGACAGTTCAACTGCAACCTCATGAGAGAGAGACATTGAGCTGATGGCATTATTCTGCATCTGGATTCTTGATTCATAGAAACTGCGAAATAATAACTGTTTTAAGCAATAATGTTTTACTATAATTTGTTATTAGGCAAATAACAACTAATACAACATATTACCAGTCGAAATGGAGAGAAGTAAATAAATTCAAGAAAAAAGAATTTTTTGAGACCGTGCTAGCAGAACCTACTATGTAGGGTTAGATTTGGTATAAAGGAAAATGAGAAATAAAGAATTATTCTTGGGTTCTTAGCTTGCAAAGATAAGGGAATAGTAATGCCACTAAGCAAGACTGAGGCATCTGAAGGAAAATTAGCAACGTGTGGGAATGTCAAGTAGCAATTGAACAGACAACTCTGGAGTTTTGAAGGTAAAAGACTTCAAGTATAGATTTGGGAAAATAATGGTATCAACTTCACTGGCTGTGATCATCAGGTGAGCTGATACAGGTAAAACCCTTCACACAGTGTGCACAGTTGTTACTTGTGGTAGGTAGAATTGTGTTCCCCAAAAAGACATATTCAAGTCCTAAGCCCTGGTATCTATAAATGTGACCTTATTTGAAAATAAGGTCTTTGCAGATATAATTAGTTGAAATAAGGCTATACTGGAATATAGTGAGCCCTAATCCAACTGATAGCCTCATAAAAAGAGAAAACAGAGACACAGAGATACACACAGAAATGAGTATGTCATCTGAAGGCAGAGACAGAGATTGGAGTGACGGAATGGTATGATAGTCTGTTTTGCATTTCCATAAAGGCATACCTGAGGCTGGGTAATTTATAAAGAAAATTTATAAAGAAAAAATGTATTTGGCTGACAGTTCTGCAGACTGTATTAGCATGGCACTGGGATCCACTTGGCTTCTGGTGAGGCCTCAGGAAGCTTTTGCCCATGGCAAAAGAAAGGGGAACAGGTATGTCTCATGGCAAGAGAGAGAGATAGGAGGAGGCACCAGCCTCCTTTAAACCACCAGCTCCCTCATGAACTAACTGATCAAGAGCTCACTTATTACCATGGCGAGGACACCAAGCCATTCATGAAGGACCCATCCCCATGACCCAGATACCTCCCACCAGGCCCCACCTCAACATTGGAAATCACATTTCAATGTGAGATTTGGAAGGGACAAACATCCAAACCATATAAGATGGGTTTTCCCTGAGGGCCTCCAGAAGAAATCAACCCTGCCAGTGCCTTGCTTCCTGACTCTAGTTTCCAGAACTATAAGAATAAATTTCTCACAGAATACAAGTTAAACTGTGTATTAACTTGTTACAGCAATCCTATAAAACTAATAAAGTGTCCAAATAAATGTGAATGGTTGTCATGGCTTCTATTATTATTCATATTGTATCATTGTTGTTGTCGTTATACATGCAAAACACCTAACACATTACTTTGTGTATATAAGAACTCAATTCACATTTATAGTAGAACAAAAGATTTGTCATATGTGCAGATTAAAAAGAAGTAATACAGTGTGAGGGGCACCCACACATACGCCAAAGGGGTCTTGAAAGAATAGATTCTTTTCTCCTCCTATCTGAATACCCACTTTGCCTGTAAAATTCCAGGATCTAGAAGTTCTGATTATGTGTCTCCTCTCTAACTTGACTCCAGGAGTGATTTTCTGTCCTCTAACCAAGATCCACACAAATTATTCCTCCATACTATAGTCTTCCAGAACAGAATATCCACGTGACTACAGGCTCCTCCGACCTACATCCTAGCCTTTACTTACACATTACTTACATACTACATTATTTGGATTGTAATCTTATATATTTACTCAACTTTTCATGGCACTTTGCTTTCTCTATAAGTGTTGAAAGGGCAAAAGAACAGCTTTTATCTTTAAAAGTACTGCATAATGTTTTTCTTCAACATAATGGATATTCCTACATTTTTAACAGGCATGTCTCCTTATCACAACATCTTGAAACTATCGGGTGAAGACTTTTTTGGTATTTCTTTTTCTATTTCAGTTGGTTTTGGGGGAACAGGTGGTGTTTGGTTACATGTATGAGTTTTTTGGTGGCTATTTCTGAGATTTCAGTGTACTCATTACCTGAGCAGTGTACACTGCACCCAGTGTGTAGTATTTTATCCCTCACTCATCTCCCACCCTTTCCCCTGAGTCCCCAAAGTCCCATGCATCATTCTTATGCCTTTGAGTCCTTAAAGCTTAGCTCCCTCTTATGAGTGAGAACATAGAACTTTTGATTTTCCATTCCTGAGTTACTGCACTTAGAATAATGGTCTCCAACTCCACCCAGTTTGTTGCAAATGCCATTATTTCATTCCTTTGCATGGCTGCATAGTATTCCACAGTATATATGTGCCACATTTTCTTTATTCACTGGTTGATTGATGGGTATTTGGGCTGGTTCCATATTTTTGCAATTGTGAATTGTGCTGCTACAAACATGCATGTACAAGTATTTTTTTCTAGTATAATGACTTATTTTCCTCTGGGTAGAAACCCAGTCACAGGATTGCTGGATCAAATGGTAGATCTACTTTTAGTTATTTAAGGACTCTCCACACTAATTCCCGTAGTGGTTGTACTAGTTTACATTCCCAACAGCAAAAATTACCAACAAATAAAGTCCCTGACTGGATAGAATTCAGCTATGAATCTTTCTGGTCATGAACTTTTTTTTGTTGCTAATTTGTTTTAATACCATTTTCATCTCACTGCTTGTTATTGGTCTGTTCAGAGTTTCTATTTCTTTCTGGTTTACTCTAGAAGGGTTGTATATTTCCAATACTTTATCCATCTCCTCTGGGTTATCTAGTTGGTGCACATAAATCTATTCATAGTAGCCTTGAATGACCTTTTATATTTATGTGGTATTGGCTGTAGTATCTTTGGTTTCATTTCTAATTTAGCTTATTTGGATCTTCTCTCTTCTTTTCATGGTTAATCTTGCTAATGGTCTATTGGTTTTGTTTATCTTTTCAAAGAACCAGTTTTTCTTCATTTATCTTTTGTATTTTATTTGTTTTAATTGGATTTAGTTCTGCTCTGATCTTTGACTTTTTTTTCTTCTGCTGAGTTTGGGTTTGGTTTGTTCTTGTTTCTCTAGTTCCTAGAGACAATCTAGACCTTAGATTGTCTACTTGTGCACTTTCAGACTTTTTGATGTGGGCATTTAAGGCTAAGAACTTTCCTCTTATCACCACCTGATACAGTTTGGCTGTGTCCCCATCCAACTCCCATCTTTAAGTATGGCTCCTATAATCCCTACGTGTCATGGAAGAGACCTGCTGGGAAGTGTTGGATCATCAAGGTGAGACGGGTTTTCCCATGCTATTCTTGCAGTAGTGAATAGGTCTTGTAAGATCTGATGGTTTTATAAAGGGCAGTTTCCATGCACACACTCTCTTGCCTGCCACCATGCAAGATGTGACTGCTCTTCCTTCAACTTTCACCATGATTGTGAGGCCTCCTCAGCCATATGGAACTGTGAGTCCATTAAATCTCTTTCTTTTCTTGAATTACCCAGTCTTGTATATTTCTTTGTTAACAGTATGAAAATGGACAAATACAGTAGATTGGTATTGCAGAAAGCAGGGTGCTGCTATCAAGATAACTGAAAATGTGGAAGTAACTTTGGAACTGGGTAACAAGCAGAGGTTGGAACAGTTTGGAGTCCTCAGAAGAATAAGGAAAATATGGGAAAGTTTGGAACTTCCTAGAGATTTGTTGAATGGCTTTGACCAAAATTCTGATAGTCATATGGAAGATGAAGTCCAGCCTGAGGTTGTCTGAGGTGGAGATGAAAAACTTGTTGCAAACAGGAAGAAGGATGATTCTTGCTATGCTTTAGCAAAGAGACTGGTGATATTTTGCCCCTGCCCTAGAGATCTATGGAACTTTCAACTTGAGAGAGATGACATAGGGTATCTCACAAAAGAAAATTCTAAGCAGCAAAGTGTTCAAGAGGTGACTTGGGTACTCATAAATTATGGAGTTTTATTCATTCACAGAGATATGGTTTGGAATAGGAACTTATGTGTAAAGGGAAACAGAGCATAGAAGTCTAGAAAATTTGCAGCCTGGGGGATATCCAAGATGGCTGAATAGGAAGAGCTCTGGAATGAAGTTCCCAGTGAGAACAACACAGAGGGTGAGTAATCACTGCATTTCCAAATGAGTTTTTACTGCCCACAGACCAGGAGATTCCCAGGCTGAAAAATGACTCGAGTTTCCAGGCAGCCATTTCAGCAAGCACCATGGGTCTCTGCACAAAAAAAAAAAAAATCACACAAATATGGGCAGCCATTTGAACTGGTGCCTGGAATGCCTGGGATACAGAGCCACCCCTTCATCTGAAGAAAAGGGGGCTGAAACAGGGAGCCAGGTGATCTGGCTCAGCAGGTCCCACCCCAACAAAGACCAGCAATCTGAAACTCTCTGACTGAGAGTTTTGCAACAAGTGTAGCTGGACCCAGGATGGTCCAGCTTGGTGGGGGATGGGGGGGGAGGGCATGAGACATTATTGAGTCCACCACTACCAAGGCAGTCCATCATTACCAAGGCAGTCTGCCATTATCAAGGCAGTCCACCATTACTAAGGCAGTTCACCATTACCAAGGCAATCTGCCTTTACTAAAGCAGTCTGCCATTGCCAAGGCAGTCAACCATCACTGAGGCAGACTGCCATTATGAAGGCAGTTCTAACTGTACCTCTGTAAACAAAGCAGCGAGGAAGTTCACATAGCAGCTGGGCAGAGCCAATGGCAGGTCAGCAATACCTCTGCTGGCAGACTGTGACTAGGCTATCTCCTTGCTGGGCAGGGCATCTCTGAAAAAGGGCAGCAGCACAACAGGAACTTATAAATAAAGCCCCACCTTCTCGGGACAAAGCACCTGGGGGAAAAGGCAGTTGTGAGTTCCTCTGCAGCAGACTTAAACGTACCAGCCAAGCAGCTCTGAATGCAATGACAGAGCTCCCAGCTCAGGACTTGAGCTCCAGTAAGCGACAGGCTGTCTCCTCAAGCAACACCCCAGCCCACGCATATCCAAAGAGACATCTCATAAAGGAGAGCTCAGGCTGACATCTGGAAGGTACCCTTTTGGGATGAAGATAACAGAAGAAGAAACTGGAAGCAACCCTTACTGTTCTGCAGCCACCACAGGTAATTCCCAGGCAAGCAGGGTCTGGAGTGGACCTCCAGCAGTCCTACAGTAGAGGGCCCTGACTGTTAGAAGGAAAACTAAAAAACAGAAAGAAATAACTTCAACATCAACAAAAAGGACATCCACTCAGAGACCCCATTTGAACCAACTACAAAGACCACAGGTAGATAAATCCATGAAGATGGGAAGAAACCAGTGCAAAAAGGAGGAAAATACCTAAAACCAGAACGCCTCTCCTCCTCCAAGGCATCACAACTTCTCAACAGCAAGGGAATAAAGCGGATGAAGAATGAATCTGATGAATTGACAGAAATAGGCTTCAGAAGGTGGGTAATAACAAACCTCTGAGCTAAAAGAACATGTTCTAACCCAATGCAAAGAAACTAAGAACATTGAAAAAAGGTTTGATGAAATGCTAACAAGAATAAACAGGTTAGAAAAGAATACAAATGACCTGATGGAGCTGAAAAACACAACACAAGAACTTTGCAAAGCATACACAAATTTCAATAGCCGAATTGACCAAGCAGAAGAAAGGATATCAAAGATTGAAGATCAACTCAATGAAACAAAATGAGAAGGCAAGATAGAGAAAAAAGTGAAAAGAAATGAACAAAGCCTCCAAGAAATATGGGATTATGTGAAAAGACCAAATCTACATTTGATACGTGTAACTGAATGTGATGAAGAGGATGAATCCAAGCTGGAAAACTCTCTTCATGCTATTATCCAGGAGAACTTCGCCAACCTAGCAAGGCAGGCCAACATTCAAGTCCAGGAAATAGAACACCACAAAGATATTCCTCAAAAAAAAGAAACCCCAAGATTCACCAGGGTTGAAATGAAGGAAAAATGATGAAGGAAGCCAGAGAGAAAGGTTGGGTTACCCACAAAGGGAAGCCCATCAGACTCACACTGGATCTCTCAGCAGAAACCCTACAAGCCAGAAGGGAGTGGGGGCTAATATTCAACATCCTTAAAGAAAAGAACTATCAACCCAGAAGTTTATATCCAGCCAAACTAAACTTCATAAGCAGAGGAGAAATAAAATCCTTTAGAGACAAGCAATTGCTGAGAGATTTTGTCACCACCAGGACTGCCTTACGAAAGCTCTTGAAAGAAGCAGTAAACATAGAACGGAATAATCAGTACCAGCCACTCCAAAAAACATACCAAATGGTAAAGACCATTGAAACAATGAAGAAACCACATCAACTATCCGGCCAAACAAACAGCTAGCATCAAAATGGCAGGACTAAATTTGCACATAACAATATTAACCTTAAATGTAAATGGGCTAAGGCCCCAAGCAAAAGACACAGTCGCAAATTGAATAAAAACTCAAAACCCATCAGTGTGCTGTATTCAGGAAACTCATCTCATATGCAAGGACACACACATAGGCTCAAAATAATGGAATGGAGGAAGATTTACCAAGCAAATGGAGAGCAAAAAAACACCAGGAGTTGCAATCCTAATCTCTGATAAAATAGACTTTAAACCAACAAAGATCAAAAGAGACAAAGAAGGGCATTACATAATGGTAAAATGATCAATGCAACAAGAAGAACTAACGATCCTAAATATATACACACCCAATACAGGAGCACCCAGATACTTAAAGCAAGTTCTTAATGACCTACAAGGATACTTATACACCCACACAATAATAGTGCTAGAATTTAATGCTCCATTGTCAATATTAGAACAATGAGACAGAAAATTAACAAGGATATTCAGGACTTGAACTCAGATCTGGACCAAGCAAACCTAATAGATATCTCCAGAACTCTCCACCCCAAATCAACAGAATATACGTTCTCAGCACTACATTGCACCTCCTTTAAAATTGACCACACAATTGGAAGTAAATCACTCCTCAGCAAATGCAAAATAATGGAAATCATAACAAACAGTCTCTCAGACCACACTGTAATTAAATTAGAACTCAGGATTAAGAAACTAACTCAGAACTGCACAACTTCATGGAAACTGAACAACTGGCTCTTGAATGTTGACTGGATAAACAATGAAATGAAGGCAGAAATAAAGATGTTCTCTGAAACCAACGAGAAAGAATATATACCAGAATCTCTGGGGCACATTTAAAGCAGTTTCTAGAGAAAAATTTATAGCAATAAATGCCCACATGAGAGGCAAGGAAAGATCTAAAATCGACACCCTATTATCAAAATTGAAAGAGCTAGGGGAGGGAGCAAGATAAAAAAAAATGTCAAAAGCTAGCAGGAGACAAGAAATAACTAAGATCAGAGCAGAACTGAAGGAGCTAGAGACACACACACGAAAAAACCTTCAAAAAAATCAATAAATCCAGGAGCTGGTCTTTTGAAAAGATCAACAAAATAGACAGACTGCTAGCCAGATTAATCAAAAAGAAAAGAGAGAATAATCAAATACATGCAATAAAAAATGATAAAGGGGATATCACCACCAATTCCACAGAAATACAAACTACCATCACAGATTACTACAAACAGCTCTATGTGCATAAACCAGTAAACTTGGAAGAAATGGATAAATTCCAGGACACTTGCACCCTCCCAAGCCTAAACAAGAAGTTGAAATCCTGAATAGACCAATAACAAGGACTGAATTGAGGCAGCAATTAATAGCCTATCAACAACAACAAAAAAAGCCCAGGTCCAGATGGGTTCACAGCTGAATTCTACCAGATGTACAAAGAGGAGCTGATACCACTCCTTCTGAAACTATTCCAAACAATCCAAAAAGAAGGAATCCTTCTCAAAACATTTTATGATACCAACATCATCCTGATACCAAAACCTGGCAGAGACTCAACAAAAAAAAGAAAACTTCAGGCCAATATCCATGATGAACATAGATGCAAAAATCTTCAATAAAATACTGCAAACTGATTGCAATAGCACATCAAAAAGTTTATTCATTATGATCAAGTAGGCTTCATTCTGGGGATGCAAGGCTGGTTCAACATACACAAGTCTATAACTGTAACCCACCACATAAACAGAACTAAAGACAAAAGCCATATGATTATCTCAATAGCTGCAGAGAAGGTCTTTGGCAAAATTCAACAGTGCTTTATGCTAAAAACTCTCAATAAACTAGATATCAATGGAACATATCTCAAAATAATAAAAGCTATTTATGACAAACACAGCCAATATCCTACTGAATGGGAAAAAACCTGGAAATATTCCCTTTGAAATCTGGCACTAGACAAGGATGCCCTCTCTCACCACTCCTATTCAATATAGCATTGGAAGTTGTAGCCAGAGCAATCAGGCAAGAAAAAGAAATAAAGCATATTCAGTTAGGAAAGGAGGAAGTCAAATTGTCTCTATTTGCAGACAACATGATTGTATATTTACAAGACCCCACTGTCTCAGCCCAAAATCTCCTGAAACTAATAAGCAACTTCAACAGTCTCAGGATACAAAATCAATGTGCAGAAATCACACGCATTCCTATACACCAATAACAGACTAAAAGAGAGCCAAATCAACAGCAAACTCCCATTTACAATTGCTACAAAGAGAATAAAATACCTAGGAATGCAACTAACAAAGGATATAAAGAACGTCTTCAAGGAGAACTATGAACCGCTGCTCAAGGAAATGCAAGGCCAGGGGAGCCTGCCTCTTGTATCAATGTGACTTGGAAGTAAGACATGGAGTCGAAGGAGATCATTTTGGAACCTGAAGTTTTAATGACTGGTGTATTGGATTTCAGACTTACATGAAGCCTGTAGCCCCTGTGTTTGGGCCAATTTTTCCCATTTGGAATGGGTGTATTTACCTAATGCCTGCACCTCCATTCTATCTAGGAAGTAACTAACTTATTTTTGATTTTACAAACTCATAGGCAGAAGGGACTTGCCTGGTCTCAGTTAAGTATTTGGACTCTGGACTTTTAAGTTAATGCTAACACAGGTTAAGACTCTGGAGAACTGTTGGGAAGGGATGATTGGTTTTGAAATGTGAGGACATGAGATTTGGAAGGGGACAGGGGTAAACTGATATGGTTTGGCTGTGTCTCCACCCAAATTTCATCTTAAATTGTAGTTCCCATAATTCTCATGCATTGTGGGAGGGACCCAGCAGGAGGTAATTGAATCATGGTGGCAGGTTTTTCCCATGCTGTTCTCATGATAATGAAAAAGTCTTATAAGATCTGATGGTTTTATAAAGGGCAATTCCCCTGCATACACTTTCTTGCCTGCCACCATGCAAGATGTGCCTTTGCTTGTCCTTTGCTCCCACTATGATTGTGAGGCCTCCCCAGCTAGGTGGAACTATGAGTCCATTACTTCTTTTTTTCTTTATAAATTTCCCAGTCTTGGGTATTTCTTCATAGTAGTATAAAAATGGACTAATACGCTGCCTTTGCTGTATCCCAGAGGTTTTGATAAGGTGTGTCAGTATTATTGTTCAGTTCAAAGAATGTTTTAATTTTCATCTTGATTTCATTTTTGACCCAATGATCATTCAAGAGCAAGTTATTTAATTTCCATATATTTCCGTGGTCTTGAAGGTTCTGTTTGGAGTCAATTTTCAATTTTATTCCACTGTTGTCTGAGAGAGTACTTGATGTAATTTCAATTTTCTTAAATTTATTGAGACCTGTTTTGTGGCCTTTCATATGGTCTATCTTGGAGAATGTTCTATGTGCTGATGATTCTGCAGTTATTGGGTGGAATGTTGTATAAATATTTGTTAAGTCATTTATTCTAGGGTATAGTTTAAGTCTACTGTTTCTTTATTGACTTTATTTTTATGACCTGTCTAGTGCTTTCAGTGGAGTGTTGAGGTCCACCACTATTACAGTGTTGCTGTCTATCTCATTTCTTAGGTCTAGTGGTAATGTTTTATAAATTTGGGAGCTCCAGTGTTAGGTGTGTATGTATTTAGGATTGTGATATTTTCCTGGACAAGTCCTTTTATCATTATATAACGTCCCTCTTTGTCTTTTTCAACTGCTGTTGCTTTAAATTTTGTTTTGTCTGATATAAGAATAACTATTCCTCCTTGCTTTTCATGTCCACTTGCATGGAATATCTTTTTGCACACCTTCATCTTAAGTTTATGTGAGTCCCTATGTGTTTGGTGAGTCTCTTAAAGACAGCAGATACTTGGTTGATGAATTCTTACCCATCTGTATCTTTTAAGTGAAGCATTTAGGCCATTTATATTCAAAGTTAGTATTGAGATGTGAGGTACTATTTGATTCATTGTGCTAGCCGTTGACCGAATACCTTGGGTTTTTTAAATTGTTTTATTGTTTCCTGGGTCCTGTGAGATTTATGCTTTAAAGAGATTCTGTTTTGGAGTATTTCAAGGATTTGTTTCAAGATTTAGAGCTCCTTTTAGCAGTTCTTGTAGTTCTGGCTTGGCAATGGCACATTCTTTGAGCATTTGTTTACCTGAAAACAACTGTTTATTTCCTTCATTCATGAAGCTTAGTTTTGCTAGATACAAAATTCTTAATTTACAATTCTCTTGTTTAAGGAGGCTAAAGATAGGACCCCAGTCTCTTCTAGCTTGTAAGGTTCCTGCTAATAAATCTGATGTTAATCTGATAGGTTTTCTTTTATAGGTTACCTAATGCTTTTGCCTCACAACTCCTAAGATTTTTTTTTCTTCATCTTGACTGTAGATAATCTGATGACTATGTGTCTAGGTGGTGATCTGTTGGTGATGAATTTCCTGTGTGTGTGTGTGTGTATGTGTGTGTGTGTTTAGTTACTTGTATTTGGATGTCTAGATCTTTATCAGTCAGGGAAGTTTTCTTTGATTGTTCTCTCAAATACGTTTTCCAAACTTTTAGAATTCTTTTCTTCCTTGGGAACAGCAATTATTCTTAGGTTTGGTTGTTTAACATAATCCCAAACTTCTTGGAGGCTTCATTCATTTTTTTAAATTCTTGTTTCTTTATTTTGGTCAAATTGGGTTAATTCAGAAGTCTTGTTTTTGATTTTTGAAGTTCTTTCTTCTGCTTGTTTGATTTTATTGTTGAGACTTTCCAGTGTATTTTGGATTTATCTCAGTGTGTCCTTCATTTCCAGAAGTTGTGATTTTTTTTTTTTATGTATGTTATCTATTTCTCTGGAGACTCATCCATCCCTATCTTTTAACTTTTTTTATTTCTTCAAGTTAGTATTCACCTTTCTCTAGTGTCTTCTTGAGTAGTTTAATAATCGACTTTCTGAATTCTTTTTCTGGCAATTCAGAAATTTCTTCTGGGTTTGAATCCATTGCTGATGAGCTAATGCGACCTTCTGGGGGTGTTAAAGAGCCCTGTTTTGTGTCACCAGAATTATTTTTCCGATCCCTTCTCATTTGAGTAGATTATGTCAGAGGGAAGATCTAGGGCTCAAGGGCTGTCATTCAAATCTTTCATCCCATGGGATGCTGTCCCTTGATGTGGTGCTCTTCCCATTTTCCCTAAGGATGGGGCTTCCTGAGAGCCAAATTGCAGTGATGGTTATTTCTCTTCTAGGTCTAGCCACCCAATGGAGCTACTGGCTGAAGATGGATCATATCACAGAACTCTTTGCAGACAATCCCTAGTGCCAGGGAGCCTCACAGAGGACACTCACAGAGTCCTGTGATATGATCCATCTTCAGGTTCCTCAGCTGTCGGTACCAGCACCTACTCTGGTAGAGGTAGCAGGAGTGTAAAGTAGACTCTGTGAGGGTTCTTAGTTATAGTTTTGTTTAGTGGGCTGGTGTAGTGTTGGTTAGCCTCCACCCAGGAGGTGGCCCTTTCAAGAAAGTACCAGCTGTGGTAGTATAGGGAGAATACAAGCTTACCCTGGGGTCACCTGGATAAGTATTTGGCTTTCTCAGGCAGTGGGTGGGACCATAGAGCTCCCAAGAGATTATGTCTTTTGTCTTCATGTACTGGGATGAGTAGAGAAAGACCATCAGGTTGGGGGAGGTTTAGATGTGTCTGAGCTCAGAGTCTCCTTGGGCAGGGTTTGCTGCAGCTGCTGAGGCGGATAGAGGTTCTCAGGCCAATGGAGTTATAATCCCAGGGGGATTATAGCTCCCTCTGCTGTGTCCTACAGGTCACCAGAGAGTGTGGTAAAGCCAGCAGTGACAGGCCTCACCCAGTTCCCAGGCAGCTTGAAAGGCCAGTCTCACTCCCACCATGCCCATCCCCCAACAGCATTGAGTTAATTTCCAGGAAGCCAGTGAGCAGGGCTGAGATCTTGCCTCAGGCCACAGGCCTCCGTGCTTAAAAAGCAAGTAGGGCTTTCAGGTTTCATACCTCTCAGCCTGCCAGGGCTTCTGTGCTTTGTCTGCATTTCCTCTTCTTCCCCTCCCCCAGACTCTGTCCAGGAAACTTCATGTTCAGTTGAAATTGTTACAAAGTTCTGCTGAAAGTTTCCTTCTCCCCGTGGTCTATCCCCAATTCCACTGGTAGCCCTCACCAAGGACTCCTGCATGACAAAGTCAGAAATGGCTTCCCTGGGGACTGAGAGTACCCACAGGACTCTTCCTGCTGTTTCTCCTACCCCTTGTATTTTGCTCAGTTCTCTAAATTCATCCCAGCTTCAGGTGAGGTAAAGTCCTTCTCCTGTAATCTAAACCTGCAGGTTTCCCAGTGAGGATGTGTGTTTGGGGGTGGACATGCCCCCTCTCACACTTTGGAGTTTTTCAGTTGTTTCACAGACTGCAGCAGCAAACTGTCTCTTTCAGTGGGTCTGTGGATGCTCTCAGCTTTCCAGGTATGTTCCTGTGGTAGTTCTTGGAGCAAAAGTTCATGTTGTAAGACTCCATACACTGCTCTGTCTATCTGAGCAGGAGCTGCCAGTTAGTCCTGTCTCCTATCTGCCATTTCCTGTATCAGGACTTTTTTTTTTTAAATATCCCCAGTGATCATTTTCTGAGCTTCATCCATAGAACTGTGAAAAGTCCATCCGTATCACTTGCCAAGAAGCAAGGGAAAGAACCCACGAAGAATGCTTATGTGTTCTGCAAGTCTACCTAGGTGGTCGCTTGCCCTTATACCAACCACATAAGATTTGAATGAATGACCTTAGGCTGCCTAAAAACTTAAAGTTACAATGCATAGTCATATAACTCTCTTTTTGCTATTTTTCTCTCCCAGAAACAATCCACCATAGGCATGGATTCAAATAGCTTCTTTCAATCCCCAAAACACAGTTAAATTCAGGCAGTAGTGTTTAATAAAAACTTAACACCCACAGGAGTGACACAGAGGGCTGCTTCTCCTGTTACTAATATTGGCTACCCTTTAGGCTCACAACTAGAAGGTCTTTGTCCGACTCCTGATGATAATTCTGCTCTGCAAATAAAATTCAAATCAGGACTTCTCTCCATCCCCACAATTACCACCACTAAGCTGCCTGCCACTCCCTCCCACCTAGACCACTTCAGCAGCATTTTTGTAGGTTCCCAGCTCACACCATGGTTGCCTTACAATCTTTCACCATACAGCAATTAGTATGATCTTTATACAGTTTAAATTGGATTCCACAACATTTCTGCTATCTTAATTTGGACTCTCCTCAAATCAGATCCAGAACCAAACATTCAAGTGAAAGTAGTTTGTTAGGAAGATGGCCTCAGATAACATTACAAGTGGAATGGAAAAGTGAGATAGAGAAGGGAAGAAATCTAATAAAGTGTGCATTGTCAAGCAAGTTTCCACTCTGCCAACTAAAGGTTTATCTCTAAACTCTGGGAAATAGAGTAAGCATGCATCAGAGTTGCTCTGCCAAAGAAGCAAGGTAGCCAGGATATTTATACATCAACTCCCATCAGTGATTGGTTATAAGCTCCCCTGAGAGCTGAGAGTGGGGGATTAAATTTCTACCACCTCTAAGTTGCCCCACAGCATGCAAAGAATGTTTTGACTGCCACAGAAAGCCCTTGAGGAAAACAGTCTCCAGAGCTGGTACTTGAAAGTCAAGCTAGCAAGTGGGGAAATGACATGCGCTGAGGTAAGATGTACATGGCACCAACAGCACATAAATCCCTCTGGTGGCTTCCTGTTGGGTTGTGAGTGCAATCCAAATTCTCAGACATGGCCTCCTAGGCTCTCACCACAGACTTTTCATGTGTCTGTCTCCCAAGCACAGTCTCCCATGCACAGCTGACTTTGGTTCTTTGCTCTTTGCCTCCTAGAATGACATGCCTAAATCTATCAGCCAAATATTCTCTGGAATTGGAGTAAGAGAATCTTTAATCATTTCCAGGCATATTAACTTGCCCTATCTCCTTCTCCTTCTACTTCCTCTGCTGCTTCTTCTGCTTCTTCTTCCTCTTCCTCTTCCTCCTCCTCTTCCTCCTCCTCCTCCTCCTCCTCCTCCTCCTCCTCCTCCTCCTCCTCTTCTTCTTCTTCTTCTTTCTTCTTCTTCTTCTCCTTCTCCTTCTCCTTCTTTAAAAAACTGTTCTTGCCAGACGCAGTGGCTCACACCTGTAATCCCAGCACTTTGGGAGGCCAAGGTGGGCAGATCACAAGGTCAACAGATCGAGACCATCCTGACCAACATAGTGAGACTCTGACTCTACTAAAAATACAAAAATTAGCTGGGCATGGTGGCATGCACCTGTAGTCCCAGGTTCTTGGGAGGCTGAGTCAGGAGAATTACTTGAACCTGGGAGGCGGCGGTTACAGTGAGCTGAGATAGTGCCACTGCACTCTGGCCTAGTGACAGAGTAAGACTTCGTCTCAAAAAAACCTAAATAAATAAATAAATAAAACTCTTTTTCTGCTGAAATCCATGAAGACAAACTTCAATAAAAATTCCTCTCTTACTGCCTCCAGAATTGACAATACAGATGACCTGCAGAAGAAGCTGGTAACTTTTGCTGTGGAGCTGTACATGTGACTGGCCCAGGACTCAAAAAAGCTGAAGAAAGAGATCTGTCAGAAAGTGGAAGAGCTGAAATCCCATTTGCTGCCCAATGCCAATAAAGTAGCATAGAGGTCACTTTAAATGTATGCAAGATACAACAATGCTTGTTGCCTTACACAGAAATGATTGCCATTTTATTTCCACCTCTGCACCCCTTAAGTTCTTGATGATGACACTAACTTCTGCAGGATTCCTCCAAGTATGTGGTATGACTTTTGGTTTACTATTTTGATGTGGAGAAGCCACTCTACAAGCTTCTGCTTGGTCTTTCCTACCACAGTAGCCCTTACTCCATGGACCAGGGAACCAATATAGCAATTCTGCCAGTTGTTGAATAATTCAATTATGCATTCTATAACTGAGTAAATAACCACAGTGTGGTTTGGGGACCCAGTAAGCTCCCCATGTGTCAGAGCTTAGCCAAAATTTCACTGATCACCTCATGTCCATAAGCTTCTTCTATTCTGATTAGTGGCCCACAGTGCAATGTTGGGTCTCCAGGAATTAGTGTCAATTCACAGCCAAAGTCTAGCTATTTCTTTTCCTCTAATCCCAGTCACACTGGCAAATGAAAGCTAAAGAGAATAATTGCAATACAAATTTTTGGCTGTGTTTTGGAGTTCTTTTTTGAAGATACCTGGCCTCCCCTTCATCCAAGGGACTCTGTAAACTGGCTCAAGTCTGGTAACTATTCAAGGGATCACATCTCTGTTACCATGATTCAAGTTAGATCTCTGTTCACAAAGCTTAGTGATTCTTTTGCTTATACATATCAAGTAAAACCTTACGAGCTTGTCCACCTATTTCAGTCCTAGAAACAATAGTCAATTAGCACCGAAGTCATAGGTCAAACCCTTCTGACCATTGCTTCCACTTTGCATCATACTATCATGCCTTTCCTACTTCACCTCTGCTAATTCAGGGCCTCCACTGGGCCTCTGCCACCCTGGGATCCCATTATTGAAGATTCAAGGAGTCTAGTTGAATTCGAGAAGTCTAGCTCAATGACAGCAGTTCTCAGTTGCATTCCTCGCCTACTGACAACAACTACCACAGAGGTCTTCAAAGATACCCAGGGTCCCCTCATGAATGCATTTCTTGCTGCCTTGTTGAAAGAGTACACACAGTTAGGGGTGAATAAGCAGATCTTACATGATGAACCTACTTTACCATTCCTATCTCCCTAAGCCTTGTAGTATACTGGGAAATTTCTAAAATTTCTGGCATTTCAATTTTATTTTGTCCAAGATATTTCTAGATCCATGTTTTAGCCAACCTACAAGTATATTGTTAGAGCCACTTCCTATAGCTTGAGCTAATATACTAAACCTAGAATCTCTGCATGCTGTACTCATACCAACAAATGTGACCAGACCAACATTTCATTCCTTCCACCATGATCCAACACTCTTAAGATCCATTTCCATAAATGTTCTCGGTTTCCTTCAGTAACATTGATAAACTTGCAATTCTTCTGGTGTGTACTGTACTTTCTTCCTGTGTCACACTAACGAATTCCCAAATTTCCTGGGGCCTGACAGGACTTGGTCTGATTACAGAGTCCCCTCTATAACCAGTGGAGTTAGTTTCTTAAGATGACCAAGAGCCCTTTGCAAGGCCCTTACCTCAGGGGAGGATGTCATGGTTCCTCTAGACAAGGAGAGGCTAACATCCTCAGAAAGAGAAGAACCTAATGTTTCTTAAGAAATGGATAAAAGATTTTTCGTAGTTCAAAGACAGTTTTGGGATACTTTAGTGATCCTTACATTGAACACACCAGGAAATTTCCTAATTTCAGTGGAGACAAAATATTGTGTAAGAAAAGAAAAACAATTGCTATATACTGTATGGTTCAATCATTCATAAAGTCATTACAATATAAATGCTGGATATTGATCTTTCAAAAGTACAAGAGAACTAAATGGGGAGGTGTTAGGATGTTACTAGAAGTGAAGGAACAATGTGTGAGAAAAAGGGCTACCTCACCTTCCATAGTAGGAGGTGAAAAATAATGCCTAAAATGAAAACATAGAGTAGCAATATAAGCATATCAACTAGAGTTACTGAGCTATATAGCAAAATAATTGGTTAAAATTTTTGTATGTGTCTATGTGCAGAAGAAATATAGAGGACCCAGCCACTGGGGAACTGCAAGTATTCCTGTTTTACTCTTCAACAAGTGCTTCTGATTCAATTGTTCTAAGATTGGCACTGGGCATCAGTATTTTTAAAAGACTTCACCCTCGCTTTAATGTGCAGGTGGCTTTAAACTAGATGCAGGTATAGATTAGGCAGAAATAAAATATTGTAAATATGTCAATTCCCCTGGAGTTACCCCTGGATATTATTAATGGATAGTTATGGGAAACTTGTAAGTTACCTTTTAAGGATTTTTGGTTTGCCTTCCTAAGAGAATCCCACCTAGAGGCAGACTCCAATCAACAAGACTATTATGTACTAGCACATGCGAAAAATCTGGGCTCAGCTCTAAGAGAAAACAATCATGATGGTGATACATGGTCTGTTCACAAGAGTATGACATCCTTTGAAGTGAGATGAGAAATATACCGAAAGTACGTGGGGCTGTACGCCTTAAGAGATGTGCTAATAGAGGGTTCTAAGATTGAGAGGGGAAAAAGTCATACCTGTGTCTTAAGAAATTAGGGAAGGCTTCCCCAAAAAAGGTAGCATTTTGCCTTAAAGTACAGGTCAGATTGAAATACATTGAAATGGCGGAAAAGAGAAAATGTTCACAAGAACTTTTTTAGCAAAGGCACCAAGCTGGGAAAACAGATTAACATGTGTGCCTCCACAGTAACAAAACTTGACCATCAAATCTGTAATAGAGCGAAGATGAGGAAGCAAGTGATGGCTGATTTGAAACCAGACCATGGAGAAAGAAATCTTTTTTTATTTTTCTTTTTCTATTTTTATTTTTCCAAAAAGTAGACCCTTCTGAACAATACCATCAAATTATCCACCAGCCTAATTTTCCAGTAGGAACTTATATGGTAAGATTTTGGTAATATTTTAATAGTACACGTACGTGGTATTTGACCATGACTGTTATGCCTCTCTCCTTGAAATTGTTAGATCTTGTTTGAGTAAATCATGGCCCATACTTTTAAGATAAGTGGTCTAAAATATCTAAGTTTTTTTTTTTGGAAAAGAAGTCATTTGAAAAGGGATTTTTTTTTTTTTTTGCTTCTATAACACAGGCTTAGTTAAGCAATACTATAAATTCTTACACATGATCTGTGATTCATTTTCAAGAGCAGATTCAGAAATCAAGCATATTCTAGTGTGTTAGCTTTCCGGAAGCAGTCTCCAAGCATCACACTTGGGAACAGGTTCTCCTGGGGGCCTGTAACCACCCGATGTGTTCACCTTACCTGATGCCTAGACAGAGCCAATTTATCAAGAAAGGGCAATTGCGCCGGGCGCGGTGGCTCAAGCCTGTAATCCCAGCACTTTGGGAGGCCGAGGCGGGTGGATCACGAGGTCAAGAGATCGAGACCATCCTGGTCAAATGGTGAAACCCTGTCTCTACTAAAAATACAAAAAATTAGCTGGGCATGGTGGCACGTGCCTGTAATCCGAGCTACTCAGGAGGCTGAGGCAGGAGAATTGCCTGAACCCAGGAGGCGGAGGTTGAGGTGAGCCGAGATCGGGCCATTGCACTCCAGCCTGGGTAACAAGAGCGAAACTCCGTCTCAAAAAAAAAAAAAAAAAAAAAAAAAAAAAAAGAAAAGAAAGAAAGAAAGAAAAGAAAAAGAAAAAGAAAGAAAGAAAGGAAAATTGCAGTGCAGAAAAAGTCATTCACGCAGAGTCAGCTGCGCAGGAGACCCGGAGTTTTGTTATTACTCAAATCAGTCTCCCTGAGCGTTCGGGGATCAAAGATTTTAAAGCTAATTTGGCGGGTAGGGGCTCAGGAAGTGGGGAGTGCTGATTGGTTAGATTGGAGATAGAATCATAGTGGGGATTAGAGCGAAGTTTGCTTGGTGTCTTCTGTTCTGGGTGGGATTGCAGAACTGGTTGTGACTGATTAGCAGTCTGGATGGTGTCAGCACATCCATTGAGTACAGGGTCTGCAAAATATTTCAAGCACTGATCTTAGGTTTTACAGTAGTGATGTTATCCCCAGCAATAATTTGAGGAGATTCAGACTCTTGCAGCCAGAGGCTGTGTGACCCCTAAATCATAATTTCTACTCTTGTAGCTAATTTGTTAGTCCTACAAAGGCAGACTGGTCCCAAGGCAAGAAGGAGGTCTTTTCAGGAAAGGGCTATTATCAATTTTGTTTTAGGGTCAAGTCATAAACTGAATGCCTTCCTCAGGTTAGTTCTGCCTATGCCTGGGAATGAACAAGGACAGCTTAAAAGTTAGAAGCAAGACAGGCTCAGTTAGGTCTGGTCTCTTTCACAGTTATCATTCCCTCAGTTATAATTTTTGCAAAAGCAGTTTCAGTCACAGGCTGGGTTCATATGGGTTGGTACTCATGGTCTATTGTACCTCCAGAACACTTGGCCCTCAGAGTACAACAGTGAAGAGATATAACCTGTCGGGCTTCAATATCCCCTTCTCTATATCTCCTTTACTTCCAATCACAGTGTCAGATAAACCAGCATTGAAGATAAATTCTTTGAGATTTAAAATTTGTTTACATAGAGTGTTAGAACTAGGAAAAAAGTTAGTCCAGAGGTTCTCAAACTTGAAAAAAATTAGTATCACCTGGAAGAATGTTTGAACTATAGATTCCTGGGCTCCTTTCCAATCCACTGAGAATCAGAATCTCAGGTTCTGCAGAGAGTGAGGCAACCTGTATTTTTTTAGCAAGCTCTGATTGATTCTGATGTCACCAACTCAGTGTCTATCTCAGAATATTCAAGAACTTAAATTCCTTCCTTATACAGATGAGAAAGCTGAGACCCAGAAGTGTTGTTCCTGGACCAAACTGAGGGTCCGGCTGCTATTTTTCACAGCCCAGTAATGAGATGCAGATGAAATGGGGAGGAAGAGAGTTTTTATTTCTGTAATGGGTTTCAGGGAGAAGGCCTGGAAATTATCACCAGACCAACTCAAAATTACAAAATTTTCCAGAGCTTATATACCTTCTAAGCGATATGTCTACTTGTAAGGTGTGCATTCATCTAAAGACATAAGTGATTAACTTCCTTTAATCTATAACATCTGAGACCTGAAGACCTTCCTCTGGAACCTCAGTAAATTTACTTAATCTAAATGCAACCAGGTGCTGAGGTGATTACCCTTAATTTGCCTGCCACTAAATCACGGAGGTTTGAAGAGTTTCTTCAGATCACCAATAAACTTGTTTATGGAGACCTGGGGAGTTTCTTCAGACCCATGATAAAACTTGTTTAATCCTAAATGGGTCTTGTTAAGAATTCCTTCATTATTTTGTCATGCTTGAAAGCCCAGGAGAGGCCTAGGCAAAACTCTTGCCTGGCTTTTGTTATATCCCAGCCTTTGTGTAAGGGCACTGGCTTTTCATATTTAACTTAACCATTCAGTCAGTACTGAAAGAGTTGTTACGGAGGCCTGTGCTTGGCAAGACTTGGCCTTCCACAGTCGTTTGCCTGGGGCATCATTATCAGGTTAATTGGTGTCAGACCCCAGATTTCTCACTTCTGAATAAGGATGCCCTAACCTTGGGCTCCTCTTTTCAGTATTCAAATTCTCCATTAAATTAGAATGCCCGTTGAAGTCTAATCTGAATCTTAGTCGGGAGGCATCTGAAAACAAAGTTCTAAAGGTACAACCCTTGTCTGTAGTTTCCTTCACTTCCAGAATAGGCTCGGGAGGACTAGCAGCTCAATGTCCTCTGACTGTGGAGCAGGCCCCTGGGTGAGCCAGAGCCCCCCTCAGCACAGCGGTGATGGAGGCAGCATCCCGCAGCCACAGGACTAAACTGTTCCGCTGCTGGCGGACATCACAACCGCCAATGTGCCAAGGTCCAGATTTCCTGAACTTCTCTTCCATCCAGGCAATGTCAGGGATGTCTTAGCCGTAGCATATGAGCCAGAGCCTCTGACGTTTCCCGGGGAGGACTGCTCCTCTATTTAAAAGATATCAGCAAGCTCTGCTTTAGCTTAACTGAAGAGTATCAAGAGAAAGGACCGGGATTTCTAGTTAGGAGGATGCATTGCACCAATGCTCGGAGGGGTGTGTATGTAGCGTCCAAAAGTATAACATGCTATTCTCTGTACACACTTCCAAATCCCATCTAAAAGGGAGGTCCCTTGAATTGTTTTCCTAGAAGTGAGAATGGTTAACAAAAGATTCTTTCATAGTCTCCTGCCATTTCCCTTTCTAACGAATGGCCCATGTTTAGCCCAGTGATTCGCAATCTTGGGGAAGGAAGTGGTGTTTGTCTCCAGTGTATTTTTGGAGATAGTTTTGGTTATCTGACAAGACAGCTTCAGGGATTGCTACTGTTATCTAACAGGTAGTGGCCAGGAATGCTGGTAAATAATAATCAACAATATATCCCGTCCCATACAATAATGAATTATGTGGCCTAAAATGTCAATAGTTTCAAGGTTGAGAAATTTTAATTTAGACTAAAGTGACTGCTGAGGTTAGGGAAGCTGCCTGAGGACCCGAAAAGGCTCAAATTCTGTGATTTGTTAGGCAATCAATTGACTCGATTAAAGAGATTGATAACAAGAGGTAAGAGATTTCTTCTCTACACTTTTTCTCTAAACAGTCTCATCAATGTCAAAGCTTCAATTATAACCTATATGCTGTGAACCCACACATTTTTATCTTCTGTGAGTCACAGATTCATGTACTCAACTGTATTTTTGACCTCTCAATCTGATTGGGGCATTCACACTCTCGTATGTCCAGTCTGAATCTATCATCTTCCCCCACCTCACTTGCTCAGCATGCACACCTACCTAGATGCTCAGGATTAAGAGTTGAGAGCTTTTAACTTCTCCTTACCTTCACCCTTTTTTTGTATGCAGCCCACCCCCAAGTACAGTCAAGTCAGTCTCTTAAGTGCCTGTTTAAATCTTATTCTGCCTTACCTCCCTCTAGACTGAAGTACAATCATCTCTCTCCTGAACTATTGCTGTAGCTTCCTAATCACCTTGATTTATATCAGCTCTGCCCCTTCCAGTCTACTCATGACGCTACAGCTGGAGCGATGGTTTGAAGGTACAAAACTGATTGCAGCGTTCCCCTGCTTATAATTTTCTAATGTCCTCCATTGCTCCAAAATCACAGATCAAAATTCTGCAGTCAGAAATTGTTTGACACCTGCCCATGTCACCAGGCTATCTAGCACTTCATCTCCCTACGTTATAGGCACTTCATCTTTCTGTCTGACAAAAGCATCATTCTCCTTCATGCTCAGTGCCTTCATTCAGGCTGCTCCTTCTGCCCATAGTGCTCTTACTTCCCCTTTCCTTACCCCCCATGTCACCCCCATTTACCTGGTTATAGAATTTCTTTTCTTTCAAGATACTATAGTTTATAAGACACATCTTTTGTTTACAGCTTTCTAGAGAAAAAAATACTATTCATTAAATATACATATAGCAACTGGAAATCCATATTACTCTTAAAAATATTTAATTTGAAAAGATGTGATTCTTAGAATTAAATAAATATGCTTATAAACAGTTAAAAGTTAGTTGCTTGAACATGGTTTTAAACTTTCTATTTTACTGTTTTCCTTTTTGTTGTAATTATAATCATACAATTTATTAGAATTTCTTTTCTTTTTTTTTTTTTTTGAGACAGAGTCTCCCTCTGCTGCCAGGCTGGACTGCAGTGGTGTTAGCTCAGCTCACTGCAACTTCTGCCTCCTGGGTACAAGCGATTTTCCTGCCTCAGCCTCTCAAGCAGCTGGACCACAGGCACGCACCACCACGCCCAGCTAATTTTTGTATTTTTAGTACAGATAGGACTTTACTGTGCTGGCCAAAATGACCTCGATCTCTTGACCTTGTGATCCACCCGCTTCAGCTTCCCAAAGTACTGGGATTACAGGTGTGAGCCACCGTGCCCAGCCTCTTTTTTTTTTTTTTTTTTTTTTTTTTTAATAAAGTCTTGCTGTGTTGCCCAGGCTGGAGTACAATGGTGTGATCTCAGCTCATGGCAACCCCCCTACCTCCTGGGCTCAAGCAATTCTCCTGTCTCAGCCTCCAGAGTAGCTTGGACTACAGCCATGCACCACCACACATAAATAATTTTTGTATTTTTAGTAGAGATGGGGTTTCACTATGTTGGCAAGACTGTTCTTAAACTCCTGACCTCCATGTCAGCACATCAGAGTGCTAGAATTACAGGTGTGAGCCAGCATGCCCAACCTTGACTTCAAAATTTTAAAATGTCTCTCTCCTCTATTAGAATATGAGTTCTGGTAGATAGTGTTTACCATTAAGTCTTTAGTACATGACACAGTATCCAGCACAAAGTTGGTGTTAAGATTAATCAAGATGTTCCAATCAGAATTGCTCCATTTCCCATTAGATAATGTTCAAGCCAGACTTGCGTGCCCACCCTGTGCTAGTTTCTTTTGCTGTTATAACACATGGCCACAAATGTCATAGTTTAAAAGAAGGTACATTTATTCTCTCACAGTTCTGGAGATCAGAGGTTCAAAATCAGTTTCACTAGAGTAAAGCCAAGATGTCAGAAAAGCTGATTCCTTCTTGAGGCGTTAGGAGAGAATTCATCTTTTTGCTTATTTTAGCTTCTAGTGGCTGCAAAGTTCCTTTGGCTATTTAAAGTAACATCCAAGAGCTTGGAAAATAGAAAGTGGACCTATTTTGGTGGGAGAGGGACACATTATTCAGCCTGCCACCCACCTCTTTGTCAAAAAACCAAAATATGGAAGAGTTAGATCCAAATTGGAAAATGAAGCATAGATGAAGAGACATCACATGAGAATCAAGAGGCCATGTTTTAAATCTGGTGTGGCTACTTCCTAGTGGTGAGATCGTTGATAAACCCCTACATTTCTTCAAGCCTCCTCTGCAAAATGCTGGAGCAAAGCAGGTGACTTCTTCCCTTCTGTGATCCTGGGCTTCCAATGGTTATATGCTAGAGTGTGATTTTATTCTGTCCTCGTGGCTTCACATGGCCCACATGGCTTCAGGAACACAAAAGAAGTGCAGAAAAAGGTTTCAAGATCCCATACCCTGCCACTGTGAATGAAAGAGAGTTTCTTGCTGCTGATTTTCCTCCAGGCCCCTATCACAGCATGGTTTCAATTTTGGTGAGAAGGGAGACAGAGAAATAGATCATATATGTAACATAGCAAGCTCCGAACCCTTCCTCCTTTATGATTTCTAGAGTACTTCTTCTCAAAAAACCTAAAACTGGAATATCCCATCAAAGTATAACTATTTATTACCTACACACCCCTTAAAAATAAAAGGAAAATAATAAAAGAGCTAAAGTTATTGTCCACTCATCTGGCATGAATTATTACATTCTAGATAACTTTGTCATGAACAAAACTAAACAAAAAATATAGACTTAGTCACTAGTTGATTGCACACTTACTTAGATTAAGAATTCTAGTCCAGGTGTGGTGGCTCACGCCTGTAATTCCAACTTTGGGAGGCCAAGACAGGCAGATCATGAGGTCAAGAGATCGAGACCATCCTGGCCAACATGGTGAAACCCATCTCTACTAAAAATAAAAAATAAAATAAAAAAAAATTAGCTGGGACTGGTGGCACACACCTGTAGTCCCAGCTACTTGGGGAGCTGAGGCAGGAGAATCACATGAACCTAGGAGGCAGAGGTTGCAGTGAGCTGAGTTCAGGCCACTGCCAACTGCACTCCAGCCTGGTGACAAAGCAAGACTTTGTAAAAAAAAAAAAAAAAAAGAATTCCAGAGAGGATCAAAACAGAGGACTTATGTCTTTCAGTCTATCTCAGTGCTCGGCAAGAGTAAGTGGCCAATGAATATGAGATGAATTGAGTCAGACACCTATAATTTTTTCATAAAGTATGAATATGTATATGTGATTTGGAGCAGATCAAGTAGATCTATCTATTCCCGAATGTGCTTAGAAGCACTAAGAGGAGGCTGTGTGTGTGGAATGTAAGTCGTTGGTGTAAATGTACCAAAAATTTAACAGCAGAGAGCTTTCAGGGTATGCCTTAGCTTTTCCTGTATTTCAATAGCCCCCTTGAGATATTCGAAAAGAAAGAGAAATAGAAACAGATGAAGAGAGGGAGAAATTTGATGAGGAAATAAATGGTTAAAAATAAAGTCAAAACTGAGTGTGAAAGTGAGGTTACTAAAACCAAGACAAGAGTCGTCCACAGAAACAACCTGGGCTTTGGGAGGAATCCTCAGGGCAGGGGTGATCTGCTCCAGAAAAGAGCTGATCAAAGGAAATGGTTGGTGTTTGGCAAAGTTTTTACTAAAGCCCAGACTCCCTCTAGTGGGCAGACAGAGCAGGACAGCATCCTTACAGGGTGTGTGCTCTTTGGGGTTAAATGTCCTTTGGAATCAAGATTGTTCCTGTTTCCTTTTTTTCTTGTTTCTTTTTCTCTTTCTTTCCTTTTTTCTTCCTTTCTTCTTTCGTTCTTTTTCTTTCTTTCTCTTTGCTTTTTTTAAGTGTTTCTTATCTCCTAAGATAAGAAACACTTGGATTATCTTTATAGCTTGAAGGTTGGATTCTCTTTATCGCTAAAGATGGGAGTTCTGTAGTGCTCCAGGAGTGAGGACGATTATGCTTAAGATGCTTTTGCTTCAGTTTAGTCCCAGACCCAGAGAAAAACATTTCAAATTTTTAAAGTAAATCCTTAAAAGTGTAATTTACACCAGAGCAATTGACCTGGCATTTACATAGACTGCAGCTTGAGAAGTAATACAAATGCTTTTCATTCATTCCCTTGGAAAGGTCCTTAGAATGTACTTCCATTGGTCTGAAAAACACCTGAAAAAGAGTTCTGATACAAACCATAGTGGAAATAGGGGGGCTGATGGTTCACGATCAGCCCAGTAGTATCCTCTGTTCTATCTGCATCTAGGCAAAGAGACCATGGGCTGTATGTGATCAAATAATTTGTTGAAGCGCTTTGGGCCTAGGGCATTTAATTACTGTGACGTAGGCCCACCACTTATTTGGTCTGTTTTTGTGTCACGTCTCAGAATACATTGAAGTAGGGGCAACCCCTGAACCCAGACTTCTGCCATGTGAAGCCACTTTGAACATCCTGACAATCACAGACACCACATAAGTGATCAGCTAATTAAAGAAAGGAGGCCGAGCTGCCCTTTATGTATCCAATAAGTACACATCATATGACTTAAGCATGAAAAAAGGCCACTGTCATTACTTTTAGGAAGGAAAATAAGCAGGGTATCGCATATTTTTAGAACCATTCCTCACCAAATGGAACAATTTCAGTGATAAAGTGGGAGTGAGAAAAGAAGAAAAAAAACCCTTCTAATAATGTTTGGGAATAAGAAAGAAAGAGGAAACGCACGTCAAAGCCCACTTTCTCCTGCAGGTGTAATATAAAGGGTTAAGACCGTTTCCTGCTGAAATTTTGGGGAGGAAAACGGAAGCTGGCGCGCGGGCTTTGCAGGCCTCCCAGCTCTGCCTCGCGGTGCGGGAGCGCCTGGGTTCAGCACCTCGGAAAGCGCCTCTCCCTACACCCCGGGATTACGCATGCTCCTTGAGGCCCACCGCCGCAGCCGTTCAAGTGCCACTGTAACTGGTGGGCGCCGCTGGCAACCCACCCGGAGTTGACAACCGCGGAGAGACGCAGACACCCACTGACCTCCAGGCAGCAGAGCGAGGTGGACAGAACCCTAGGATATCTTTCTTTCCAAGGACGGAAACCTCGTCTAAGCAGTCCCAGAGGAATCAGCCAAAGGTATTTGAAAGAGAGCGAGCGGCTCCAAATCGCACTGTCGAGCGGCTGGGTGAGTTATGCGCCAGTGCCCCAGTGACCGTGGGACACGGAGAGGGGAAGTCTGCGTTGTACATAAGAACCTAGGGACTCCGAGCTTGGCCTGAGAACGCTTGGACGCCCAGTACTTGCCTTTGGGGCTGCGCTCCTCAAATCTGCTCCAAAGCAGCCGCGGAGCTCAACTCCTGAGTACACCGCGGTTGGTTCGCTGTGCGCCAGGACGTGCTTAGTACCCAGTTCCTGAGCTCTATCTTCAGCAGCTACTTTGAAAGCTCCCGCGCATGCCCCGCAGGCTAGCTAGCCTGGGAACAAAATCGGGCGAACCCTGTTCTCTTAGGTCTTGTCCCCCGGAACATGACCTAGAGGTACCTGCGCACGCAGATGGCCGATGCAGCCCCGATAGCCACCATGAATAAGGCAGCAGGCGGGGACAGGCTAGCAGAACTCGTCAGTCTGGTCCCGGACCTTCTGGAGGCGGCCAACACGAGTGGTAACGCGTCGCTACAGCTTGCGGACTTGTGGTGGGAACTGGGGCTGGAGTTGCCGGGCGGCGAGGCGCCAGGACATCCCCCGGGCGGCGGAGCAGAGAGCGCGGACATCGAGGCCCGAGTGCGGATCCTCATCAGCGTGGTGTACTGGGTGGTGTGCGCCCTGGGGTTGGCAGGCAACCTGCTGGTGCTCTACCTGATGAAGAGCAAGCAGGGCTGGCGCAAGTCCTCTATCAACCTCTTCGTCACCAACCTGGCGCTGACGGACTTTCAGTTTGTGCTCACCCTGCCTTTCTGGGCAGTGGAGAACGCACTTGACTTCAAATGGCCCTTTGGCAAGGCCATGTGTAAGATCGTGTCCATGGTGACGTCCATGAACATGTACGCCAGCGTCTTCTTTCTCACTGCCATGAGTATGGCGCGCTACCACTCTGTGGCCTCGGCTCTGAAGAGCCACAGGACCCGAGGACACGGCCGGGACGACTGCTGCGGCCGGAGCCTGGGGAACAGCTGCTGCGTCTCGGCCAAGGCGCTGTGCGTGTGGATCTGGGCTTCATCCGCGCTGGCCTCTCTGCCCAGTGCCGTTTTCTCCACCACGGTCAAGGTGATGGGCGAAGAGCTGTGCCTGGTGCGCTTCCCGGACAAGTTTCTGGGCCGCGATAGGCAGTTCTGGCTGGGCCTCTACCATTCGCAAAAGGTGCTGCTGGGCTTCGTGCTGCCGCTGGCTATCATTAGCTTGTGCTACCTGCTGCTGGTGCGCTTCATCTCCGACCGCCGCGTGGCGGGGACTGAAAGAGCGACCTCAGTAGCTGGCGGAGGCCCGGCCGGAGCCAGTGCCCGGAGACGGTCGAAAGTCACCAAGTCAGTGACCTTCGTTGTCCTGTCCTTCTTCCTGTGTTGGCTGCCCAACCAGGCGCTCACCACCTGGAGCATCCTCATCAAGTTCAACGCGGTGCCCTTCAGCCAGGAGTATTTCCTGTGCCAGGTATACGCGTTCCCTGTGAGCGTGTGCCTGGCGCACTCCAACAGCTGCCTCAACCCCATCCTCTACTGCCTCGTGCGCCGCGAGTTCCGCAAAGCGCTCAAGAGCCTGCTGTGGCGCATCGCGTCTCCTTCACTCACCAGCATGCGCCCCTTCACTGCCACTACCAAGCCAGAGCCCGAGGATCAGGGGCTGCAGGCCCTGGCGCCGCTCCACGCGGTCGCGGAGCCGGACCTGCTCTACTACCCACCTGGCGTCGTGGTCTACAGCGGGGGCCGCTACGACCTGCTGCCCAGCAGCTCTGCCTACTGAGGTCCAGGGCGCGCTGTCGGGGCAAGGTGGCCTTCCCCCGGGCGGTGAAAGAGGTGAACAGATTAAGGAAGGCTGCGTGGGGGGGCCATTTAAGAAGTAGGTGGGAGGAGGATGAGCAGAGTACGGAGGAGCAGCCTGTGTATAGGCCGGAGAACCTTCTCTGGAGAAGGGATGCTTTGAAATCAGGTGGAGAGAGGAAACTGGCAAAGGGGCAGACACGAGCCCCACGGGCCGGACCTTCAACGTCGGTTCCGCACCCCACAGCCTCTTCTTACTCTGCCCACGCTGGGCAGTGTGGGGGCTCCCAGAAGCAGAGAAAAGCAGCAAAAATGCAGAAAAATTGGCACAGGGAGCAGGGCTTAGCCAAATGATGCGCAGACAGTTGTGCCCGTTTATTCCAGCGACTTCTGCGGAGAGGGCAGCCGCTACCACAAACTCTCCTTTACTGCTTGGCTAAGGAGACTGCAGCAGCGCCAGGGTCCTGCTTGCTGCCGGGCTGCCCCAGGAATCTTGAGTTGGGAGGCAAGAAACGTTTTTGGAGTTAAGAAAAATTACTGCCCCTTCTGGTCGGTCCCCAGGACAAACGGCAAAGGAAAATCACCTCCCATGGAGTCATTGTACCGATTGTCATTCCGGACTGGGCTATCAGGAACAAGCTGAGCCGGACCTAGCTGCAAAGCCCGGAAGCGCAAACATTAACAGGGGAATAACACTTGTCAAGAGCTTGGGAGAGCGATTCTCTGGGGAGGGGCATCACTGCCGGAGGGAGCGGACACAGTGTGATTAGAAGGGCTGGATAAGGAAACTTCTTCAGACTGCTGCCGGGAAAGGTAAAAGGGGGCTCATATGCTCACTCGGTAGCGGAGTTGGAAGTGGCACGCTGGTGCGCTGGGCGCTGGAAGCCCTGGCGCTCCGTTTCCTCTGAGAGCACCTTGGGTGGCTGCAGGCACTCTGGTCTGTGTGCTGCCAGTGAGATGGGCCCAGGAGTATCCCGAAGAGCTCTACTGGGAGGAGTGGGGGCACTTCTGCACTTCCTCCCTTCCCATGCTTTGAGAATCAAGCTGTCCCTTTGACTGAGGCTCTGGACCTGCGAGTAGAGGGATAATTCAGTACTTTTTGTTTGTTTGTTTATGTGTGTGTGTGTGTGTGTGTGTGTGTGTGTGTGTGTGTGTGTGTGTGTGTTCTTTTGTTTTGGGAGGGGTAGGCTTAGATAGAAGAGCAAGAAATGCCGCAGAAACGTGCAAGGGGAATGGCGGCGGAGGGGTGGCAGAGCGCGGAATCATGGAAACCAAATTCCTAGAAGCTGGGTCAGATCTTTCAAAAGGAAGTGTGGAGTAGGAAAAGAAAATAGAAGGTCCATGTACTCTGTCTTAAAGGGAGCAGAATATTGAAGAAAAACCAGAATTTCAGGTGTGGGCTTCTTTATTGCTTATATTATTGACAAGAGAAGGTAGGAAATAGAAATTCCCATCGGACAGTACCATCGCCAATTTCCCTTTATTCTAAAGAGTGCTTTACAAGGTGAGCATGCATGGCAAATTCTTCCCCAGCCCCCAGACAGTTTATGGAGCTGTCTCTGAAGACACACAGTTCTCATGTCGATTCTGTTCTTATCACAGCAGTTTAGGGTGTTAAAACCCTCACAACGTCCTTTCTTGAGGCTCTTCCGAGAACTGGAATCAAACACCCGTCTACCCACCCGTCTGCCGGCTTTTATAGAGGTACTACTGCTCTCTTTGGCAACCTAGTTTGGGGTCAGGAAATCAATGATGCAGGCACCCGCTGGGGTAGTTAATTTAATATAATAAACAGCCATTCATAAAACATGTCTGTTTAAAGAGCCCCTTGAGAATTGTTCAGTAATGTTGTTGAAAGTTTTCTGTAGTATCTGAGATTCAGGGCTCAAAATGTGAGATCTACAACTCCCACTTTCCTTGCTCTGCCTTCTGTGATTGTAAAACACAGTGCAGTGACCAAACACTCATGCCTTCCCACAAAAGCAAAAGTTGCCAGTCTCTATCCTGAGCAATCTTGAGAAGTCACCTCTTTTAGAAAACAGAACGGTGTGTTTGTTTTGACGTAGTCCATTTTTTGTTTCACCCTTTGGGAAGAACATTTATTGATGTTGATATTGAATAGCAATTGGGCTAACAAAGACTGAAATGAAGCTCCACAAAAGTTCCCCAAATGCAAAATCCATGAAAAAGTAAACACAGGAAAGAGCTAACAGGAGCATGGTAGCAGATCCATCTGTAACACTGATAATAGACTCCTACTGAGAAAGTCTTATCAAAGCACCTTGCCATTTCAATTTTAACAATAAAATAATGTTTGGGTAGCTCAGAATTTTTAGGAAAGGGTGTTGAAGTGTGTACATCTGTGACTATGGATGCTAGAAAAACAGAAAGAGAAGGAGCTGGAGTAATGGTCTTTAAAAAGAAAAAAAAAAAAAAAACTTCTGTAAAAAGGGTCATTTTGTCCAAATCCCAAGCTCAGGGCTTCTGAGAACACAGCAGGAGGGATCAAAGATCATGACTTTGGTCTACCACAAGGACTAAGGGTCACCAAGGAAATGCTCAGATCAACTGTAATCAACAATTACTTTTTGAGCTCCTGTTGTGTGCCAACCCCTGTGTAGGGTACTGAGGTCCTGTACATGAATCAGAGAAATTTCTGACTTCCACATGTAAAAGGACAGACAGCCATAAGCACAAGCAAGATAAGACAGTTGAATGTCAAAATAAGGCTGAAAGAAAAACAAAGGAAGGAAAGGTTGATTCTGCTAGGAGATCAGACTTCCTGGCCAAAATAATATTTGAGATAGGCCTAGATATATGGGCACAATTTAGGCAGAATGGCAAGTGTGAGTTGGGAGGAAGAGAGAATATTCAAAGCTCATAAAATGTGGTAACTAAAATCTTTGATGCTGGAATGTCAGATGCTTGGTGGGGGAAGCAGGAAGCAAAGTAGTAGGGATTCTTTTTCTCCTGTACGATTTCCTAAGATTTCTGTTGAGAGTATGTGCTCTTGTACTAGCTTTATTTGTCTGGGGAAAGGAAATTTCTTTTGCCAGAAAGAATATGCCATTGCTATGCAGAGAACAAATACTTAGATACCCAAATATGGTGGAAGACTTTCAAATTTTGATTATATATTTATTCATTCAAGCCTCAAGGGTGTTGAGTTCAATGAGTATTTGCATATTTGTGTGTGCGTGTATGCATGCAAGCACACACATGTACTCTGTGGTTAGTAAGGGATGACTACACTTGACTTCTTGGGGATTTAATAAGATGACCCTCAGCTGTGGGCCACCTTTCCAGCTGACCCGTCTATTCATTTCCAAATCTTCACACTCAAAACAGCTCTTGGAGAAATGGGCAGGAAATAAACACTGAACCCTGGAGAGGATTCCATTTCTAAACCTTGCAGAGATCAAGTACAGGTAAGGGAAGCAAGAGAGATGGCTTGTTGCTGTTTCTTTTCTAATGATAAGAGCTATGTGCCGTGAGGTCCTCTGAGCATTTACTCATCCTCATCCCACACAGTGGGGTTGGGAGCAGGTGTTTTCCCTAATGGCTTCTCTAAGTGAGTCATTAACTTATTTCTCCAGGATGGATGATGACAGTGGGCTGAGAGGGTGGAGTAGAGAAGGGGTAGCTTTGCATATGTTCAGTAAAAAGAATAAGATTATTTTATTTGGGAGTGAATGTACTAATAGAATACAGGAGGACCTGACTGGGAAGCAGAAAATGAGAAGCACCCATGTGGAGAGGAAGGGAGCAAGGCTTGGAGGGTGATGAGTAAAACAGCATGCTCAGGCTTGAGAAGACAGCCTCGCTGGGTCTGGAAAACACCAGAGATTTGGGAGAATGGGGCACACTGCAGGAGTCTGGATATGGAAGCCACGTGTCCTGCAGGTGACGAGGTCTAGCACAGAGTGGGAAGAAGTGGCCAGTTTAGCATAAGCCCCTGCCCTCCATTGTTTCCCCTGACATATACACTAGAAGTGGCCCAATTCACGGGGACATTTCAGATGCCCTGCTCCACACCCCTAGCACTGTCTCAGTCACAGGTGCAAGAACCAAGTAGCAGCAGAGAGTGGACTCTTTAAAGACAAAGGAGGCAGTCATAGAATTGGAGCAACAAAGAGGAAGCCCAAACAGCAGCAGGAGGAAGAGAGTGGGTGTGAGATATCAGGGATGCCACTGCCTTTTGAGACCTTGGAGAAATTAGGAAAGAGAAGGAGGCTGCAGCACAGAATGACAACAAACGGCTCTGTGCTCCTAGGCTGGCTGACTTCAGTAGGTACTGCCCTTAGACCTGGGCAGCCAGGGCCCCTGGTCTGGGTGTCATCATTAGAGGACCCTGTTCTGCCTCTGCCCCTTTCCACATAGCAAGGAGTTCACATGGCCTCCTGGAGCCTGTGCCTCCCCCATCTTCCCACCTGCTAGATTATGCTTCCGTAGCTGAGACCTTGCATTCCTTGTCCAAATTGCCCTGAGTCTACGTACAAGGAATCCATGGGTCCTTTCTTGAGTCCATCCTCCAGAGCAAAGTCCATGCTGCTGAGTCTGTCCACCCTTAGGTGGTTAAGGGTGGCCATTTGTAGAAGTGATGAGGGTAGAGGCAGGTGGGATACCACAGATGTGGAGCAGAGAGAAGAGTGGGGGAAGCAGAGAAGAGGGATGGGCTGTGGACCACGTGCCTCCATTCATGCTCTTGTCCTGGACCCTGCAGATGTGAGCAGCTGTGTGAAGGAGGACCCAAAGCCCAGCAAAAAACAATCAGAGCAGGCCTGCTCTTCTCAGGAGGCTACAAATGAGCTGACACTGCAGGAGCCTGGCCATGCTATGGAATCCACTCATTCTCCTAGGCACTGGACACACAGAAGCAACACCCCAAATCCCAAATGTCCCAGTTCTAAGAAGCAGCTCATTTCCCTTCTCCATATTCCCTTCCAGCTCACCAAAGATTTGGGCCAGTTACAAGTTGAACTGAGACAATAGCTACTCTACCAGACCCTAAATCAAGTAGGAAGAGGAACCACTCAATTCTTCTAACTTCTAAAAGCGTGGACAAATCTCTATTCTGCACTGGTCAGGCACATTCAGGGTTGGGTAGGCAAATACTTTAGACGAGGGCAGATCTAGTGGGGACAGGACAGTGAGTCTTTAACAGTAGTGACAATCGCTAGCTCCGATCAAATGCCAGACACCAGGCTAAGTGCTATCCATACAGAAAACAGCAGAACCAAAATGGCTGTGTTCAAAGCCCAGCTCCGTCACTTAAAAATTGTGTGGTTTCAGACAAGTTATATCTTTTGGCTTCCATTTCTTCATCTAAAAAAGGAGATTGGTAACAGCGCCCACTTCCACAATTGCTGTGTTAACGTTAAAACATTTAGAATAGTGGTAAGGACTCCATAAATATCATGGTTCGTGTTTTGTTGTTTGTTTGTTTGTTTTGAGACCAGAACTCGCATTGTCTCCCAGGGTGGAATGCAGTGACACCATCATAGCTCACTACAGCCTCGGTCACCCAGGCTCAAGCAATTCTCCTGCCTCAGCTTCTCCAACAGTTGAGACTACAGGCATGCACCACTATGCCTAGCTAATTTTTAAAATATTTTTTGTAGAGAGAGGGTCTCCCTATGTTTCCCGGGCTTTTCTTGAACTCCTGGACTCAAGTGCTGGTATTACAGGTATGAGCCACCATGCCTGAACCAATGTTGTGTATTATTAATCATCACAACTCTCTGAGATAGCAATTCTCATCACAAATGTATAAGTGAGCAAATGTGTCATTAGGGAGATTACATAGTTCGCTGCTGAGTGGCAAAGCCAGGATTCAAAACCAGCTTATTCCAAAACATGATTTTTATTAAATCATGCTGTCTCTCAAGGAGGCTGAAAACCTCACCATGGGAAAAGCAGTTGAAGGGGTATGGTTAAAGAAAAACTGCTTAGCTTGGAGAAGAGAAGATCATAGGAGAAACAGGGGGCTGTTTTTTCCAGAGACTTTCATATCAAATCCAGAGGACAAAACTAGGGTGCAGACTAGAGAGAAATATTTTTACTGTGTCTATGAAATGAGCTATTTTAAAGTGGTGAATCCTCCAGCATGAGATGTTCGAGTAGACTTGTCAGAGGTATCATAAAGTAATAGGAATTATGAGCAAATTAAATATGAATAAATTAATATCAGAGAAAAAAATTACTAGTAATATTTTGAATATTTGTGAATTTGATGAAATATATGACTCCCTGGCTGGGCGTGGTGGCTCACGCCTATAATGCCAACACTGGGAGGCCAAGTCAATCGGATCACCTGAGGTCAAGAGATCGAGACCAGCCTGGCCAACATGGAGAAACTCCATCTCTACTAAAAATACAAAATTAGCCAAGTTTGGTGCTGCACACCTGCAATCTCAGCTACTCAGGAGGCTGAGGCAGGAGAATCGCTCGAACCCAGGAAGCGGAGGTTGCAGTGAGCTGAGATCATGACATTGCACTCCAGCCTGGGCAAGAAAAGCGAAACTCCATCTGAACATATATATATATATGTATATACATGTTCATATATACATATATATGTATATACATATACATATACATATACATATACATATACATATACATATATATATATGACTCTCCAATATATATGGACCCCTGGCAAAAAATCAAATCAAATCACTTCATAGAACACATCCAAGCATTGTGTGTGGAATTAGTCTGCTTCTCAGGCCTCAGCAAGACCTGTAATGCCCTGTGGAAAGCAGCTCCTGCACCGAGATGCAATAAGGAAGGGGTGTGTAGGCGCTACCACCCACACTTACCCCCTGCCACCAATGCGTGGAGGCATACTCCAGGCAAAGGTTGCCTGAAATATGGGGACTGTTGTGCAGAGGATTGGTTGAAAGTGAGAGGTGGGCAGTTACCGTGGCTGAAATCACAATACTGAGCGTCCAGTGGACAGACCCTAAGAATCAGAGCTGCAACTTCCTGCCATGTGCTTCACTGTGTCCGAGATTAGGGTCATTGTCTCTTTATTGACCTAATCCACGTATCTAACAAAGAGAGCCACAAAGCAACAGCCTATCAGTGCCACCGCAGACGCTGTGATCACCACGATGACGACACTCCCAGCTGCGTTGACCAGAAAGCCCAGGCCACCTCCAACCAGGATCTGAGCCAGCTGCACCATGCAGGTGAGGGTGGCGCAGTCCACGCCCTTCCCTCTCACGCTGTTGTCTGGGTCCCCTCCTGGGACTTGCTGCCTCTGCAAAAAAATCACAGGAACACCATTTGACCCACAAGGAACCATCATTTAGGGCACAGGTTGGCAAACTTTTTCTGTGATCAGCCAGACAGTAAATACCATTGGCTTTGTGGATTATACAGCCCTGGTCATAACTACTCAACTCTGCCATTGTAGTGCAAAAGCAGGGGCAATGTGGAGCTGGGTTGGGATTCCAATATACATTGATGGACATTAGCATTTGAGTTCATGTAATTTTCATGAATTGACGATGTGGAACTGAACTGAATATTGATAGGCACCAGCATTTGATTTCATGTAATTTTCACTTGTCACAAAGTATTATGCTTCTTTTGAAATTGTTTTCAATTATTTAAACATTAAAAAGGAATTCTTAGCTCACGGACTCTACAAAAACAAGTACAAAAACAATACAATGTAGTGGACACTCAATAAATATCCCATTCTTTTTCTTTCTTAGTGTTAAAAATTCAAACATTTTAAGAAGGATGTTGAATTGCAGACGTACTTAAGAGAAGCAACTTTTAAAAGCATTTCAATCTTTCAAAATATGGTTGCCACTTGATCAACATAATAATATTTGGTTACTGTTGATATTTGGTCTGAACTGGTTGATAACTTTGCCATTTGTTGGCTATCTCTTATGTGCTGGGCCTGTACGCATTTTTTTACGTTACTTTATTTCAACCTCACCACCTCCCTAGATGCACATGTTATTATCATTACCTCCATGGTAACAATTATAATGCTAGCTATCATATTTTGAGTCTTCTTCAGGTGCTAGGTAGCACTATGCAAAGCACATCCATTACGTTGTTAACTTTTCTATAAGCTATATAACATTCTTTCCATTTGCGTCTTGAGGAAACTGAGGATCTGTGAGTTCAAATGATGATTTCCTACAGTATTAGGCCAAATAAAAAAAACATTTTGCTGAAAAATGCATATTATCCTTTGACTAAGAAAAAAATAAGAAAATAGATTTACATTTGCTTGGGTTTTATTTTAAAATTCTGGAGAGATTAACAAAAAACTAATAAGAGTGGTAACACATTGGGGTTGGAGGGAGATAGTAAATGTAAAAGGAGCACACAGTGTCCACTTTTGTATGTCATTGTGAATATATTATCTCACCTAAAATGAACTCATTCTAAGTGCTACCTAATAAACAAATAAATAACATCCCCAGTGTTACACAGCTTCCAAGTGGAAGAGGCAGGATTTGAATCCAGGTCTCTCTGAGTCTGAAGTGTAGGGTTTTTTTTTTTTTTTTTTTTTTGCCTCAGTACCATGTAACACTCTCTTTGGAGGGACAGAGTTTCATGATGACTATCCCATTAACAGCAACATCCCTGTCATGCATTGAAACCTTGGTGACAATGTTTGCCAGGGGATGAGGACAGTCACGACTCTTGTGTGAAAGGTTTTCACTCCTGGTGCAGCTCTGCCCTGCTGCCAGATCAAATGATGAAAAAGATGGCCAGAATTATAGTCCCATGGGTATGTGTTTGGTGTTTTTGCAGTTTCATGCTGAGCTGGATTAAACTTATCTCTGTAGATTTTACATCATTGCTCCAGTTGAGGAACCGTATGCCTATTTTCACGGGAAGAAATTTGCAAGTGTTGATAAGAAGAGGTGGTAATTTTAGAGTGGAAGTACCAACTCTGTTATAAGCACTACTTAGACTCTTGTTCACTGTTGAGTTCCAAGATTTAAAGGGTGCACGTCCCATTCAAGGCAGCAAAGTGGGGATTGCCACCTATGATTCCAGCTTTCCTTCCTGCACATGGGATCTGGTCTGGACTCCCTTGCCTAGGACTTCCCTATCCTTGACAAATAACACCAAGAAATTCCACCATGCACCTCTGCAGCTTGGGAGTAGGGAACCCTTATTGTGCATATCCAGAAATGCTGCAGGTGTACCAGAGAGACCTATGAAACGGTTATAGAAGATCTGAGTCCTCCTTTTTGTCTCTGTGTAATTGTGGGCTGGTTTCTCAGGCTCACAGAACCTTCTTTTTCTAATCAGAAAAATGGGAGTAACACTCCTTGCCCTTCATCTCCCTAAGTATGCAGGGGTTGAGAGTAAGGAGGACAGGAGAGCTGGGCTGGGCTGGGCTTGGCTGGTGGGCACACCTGTACCAGATCATGGTTGCAGTTGGTTGGGCATTTTACTGCTGCTGTTTCAACAACCCTCTTTTCCAGTTCTGCTCTACACATTGCTACCAAATCCTTCCCCGCCTTCAGATGAGTCTGGATGTTATCCAAGGCAGAGTTTCAATGACAACACACCTCCTTTTCTTCCTCTCGGTGGTACTCAGTAATGAGGTTAAAGGGCACGGTGTACAGGGTGCTGGACATTACACCAAATAGGCAGCACAGGACCAGGGTGGAGTAGACATTTGGGAAGAGCCCAATAAATCCTGTCCCCAGGCCAAACAGCAAATATCCTGTGAAGTAAAGCCCCTTTAATCCAATGTAGGATACCAAAACTTTCTGAAAGTCTGTGGGAAGAAGAGAGGGAGAAATTACAGCTGGCAGTGCCTCACAACATTTAATAATTTTAGACAATCCTTTCTTCTGAACATTCACTTTTTTAGACTTCCTTTGATACTGAGCCAGCAATAAGAGAATCCCCTTATCTGTGGGTTGAAAACAGCTGGCTTTTGGAACCATTTTTAAGACCTCTGCATAAAGGACAGATTGAAATTGCCTTGATAGTCTGATTTGTTTTTCTACAAAGAAGGGTCTGGCACTATTTAGCAGACAGCTGGATAGCCAAAAGGAGCAAGAGAGGTGGTGGAAAAGCGGACCTTAACTATGGGGCCGTGGGGCTACAAGAAAAGTGGGGGTTATTCTGAGTCAGGTGGACTGTGGCCCCATAGGACCAAAACAACAACACAGGCCTATCTTGGCCCTAGGACCCAAAGTCAGGTTGGAGAAAATGGAAACAACCAGAATTTACAGGATGATCTAAGTCATTCATGGTTTCTTAGTCCCCATCTGAATGGAGTCTGCACACCTGAGAAGGAGGTAAAGCATGTGCAGTTATCTGAAGACACTTTCCCCGCCTTGCCAATTCTTCCTAGGCTGGTAAGGAGCTCCCACAGCACCCACCACGTCCTCATCGCTGGTTCCCTAACTCTTGGTAAACAAGTTCCTTGACTTCTCAACACCCCAGCTTCGTCATCTGAGAACTGGGAATAATAAAACTCTCTTTTAGGGTGTTGCCAGGATCAAGTGAGATGAAGTGTCTATGAAATTACCCAGCCCAATGCCTAGCACGTAGAGAACATCCAATTAATGTGGCTAGTGCTATTGCAAAAAAGACAGCCTGAGCTGGAGATGGTTGTCTCTTAACTGGGTTCCTCTTCCAGCAGGTCAGCTTAGCTTGCTCATATTAGTATAGTGGTAGGGCTAACTTTTAAAAATAAAAAATTCTGCTTTAACCATTTTACAAGACTTTTCACAATGGCAAGAAAAAGTACTTAAAATTTTTTTATCTTCCTTTCTTAATCAGTTGTTTTTAATCCACACATTCCTCATCTTTCCCCTGCCCCATTCTCCTGGAACACATGAATCAGGGGGATAAATAACAGATACATGAAATGTGGCTATTCAAGAATGAAATTTTCCATGTCTATTAATATAATTATTGGACTTACACTTTGTAGACAAGCAACCTTATTTGTAGCACATTCTTATCAATTATGAAACTAAACACTGTCTCACATTGTCTGATGGAAGACAAAGCTCTGGAAATGAAAAGTGGGCAACATTGCTTTCTCTATTAGACTTATACCATGCCTGGAGGACTGTTGTTAAGGTTGAGAATTTTTAAAAAATGAGGGTAAGGCTATTATCAGTTTCTGTTTACTTAATAATTATGTTTATGCAGAAAATACAATCTAAGGTGCCTCAATACCTAAAAGATACTATCAATACCCACAGGGAAATGCTCTTATCCAAGTGTGTATGTCAGCGGAGGAGAAGGTAAAGGAGTATTTGGAAACATAAGTAATTTCAGTACAGACTGAAAGTCTGACAAAGAATACTTTATTCACAAAAAGAATTCAACAAACTTCACGGCCAACCTTGCATTGCCCTCTAATGGGTCTGATATGCAGTGGTAGTCATATCCTCACACAATGCTTCTCTTCAGAACTGGAGGGAAATGTGATAGATTTCAGCACCAGCTATGACTAGTAGTGTATGATATTATGGTATGAACAATTGGCCATATCTTAGTACTCAGTGCTGTTATTCTAACTGGTATATGTGTACCCACTGTATACAAAAGGAGCTTGGAAACGAGTTCCTATCAGCATTCTCCACCTCAGCAGCCAGATTGTCCTGCCAACCTCCATGTGGGTAGAAACTCTGAATCTGCTCCTGATGTTATGTGATGAGTTCAAAATAGAGGGTAATATAGCGAGCTCCGGAAGTAAAGGAAATGATTGATTCTGCCCCGGTGGGTTGAGGGAATGAACCTAGGTTAAATATTACTTCCTCAATGAAATAATGTTTTCTTGAAAACTTGAATTTCATTGAGGAAGTAATATTTAAGCTGGGTCTATAAATGTTATTAGAAGTTGTATAGTGGGGAAGTAGAAAGAGCAGTTCAGGCAGAGAAACTAAAAGCATCAGCAAATACACAGAGATGAGAACGTCTGCATAGTGGGTCATGGAGAGTAATTAATTGATATGGGAGTGAAAAAGGGCAAAGTATGAACTAGACCAAACTGTGAAAAGCTCAGAAACTTGACTTTATCCTATAGGCATGGAGAGCCCCTAAAATCCTTGAGCAGAGCTGGCTGGTATTTTATAAATAAAACGTTGATTGAATTCACAATGGTAGGGATCCCATAGATTTATACATTAATAAAACTTTGGAAAATTATTCAACTAATAATTTATTTTATAACTGGAAAGGCTTTTAATTAGAAGGGATCTAAAAATAACATGCATTAAAGTTTCAAATGCCATAAAATTTATGCAGACAAGACTGATTGAATGGTACCTAGTAGGGGTTTCTTGAGGAAAAAAAAGAAGTTTAGATAGACACATTTTTTTTCTTACAAAGATGAGGGTAGGGCTGGATGGAGTGCCTCACGCCTATAATCTCAGCACTCTGGGAGGATCACTTGAGCCCAGGAGATCAAGACCAGACTGAGCAATGTAGGGAGACCCCATCCCATGAAAAAAATTTTAACAAGCCAGGCACAGTGGCATGTGCTTGTGGTCCCGGGTACTCAGGAGGCTGAAGCTTGCTTGAGCCCAGAAGGTTGAGGCTGCAGTGAACCATGATCACGCCACTGCACTCCAGCCCGGGTGGCAGAGTGAGACGTTGTCTTTGAAAAAAGAAGAAAAACAAAACAAAACAAAAAGAACGAGGGTAGTAGTAAATAGTCCTCTCAGCCCATGAAATCACAAAGGACTTAAGATGGATAATTTGCTAAACCCTTTTAGTCTAGCATTCTTTTATTCTATTTTAAGCGCTTGAAATCCTCCTGGAATTTTTTTTAATTCACACACTCCAAGAGGAAGAAAAGAGTTGGCTAAATAAATGTGAACTTTAAGCACCATTATATGAGTATCATAAATTTTAAAATAATGAATGTTGTGGTTATATGATTATTGGGCTCATGAACTTTTCCCACATTTATATGAGGTGCCCTTTTCCCAATTGTGCTCAATTTTTAAGCGATCTTGAGGCAGGTCTTCTGCTGTGCTATGGTAGGCGAAAGGAAGGGGAAGGGGCCCTCCCATACATCCACCCTTCCCCCACCCCCACAAGAAGCAGGCTGACAGTGACAGAGTGAATCCACCTGAGAATGGTAACAGGTATTCTCCCCAACTCTTTCCACTTCCTTCACCCGGGGCATACCCATGCTGTCCCTTAGACCTGTCCAAAGCCCAGAGCCCTCAGTTGAGTTCAGTTATTCTTACAATCTTGCAGAAGAAGAGCTCTTTATAATTAGGAGAACTGCATACATTTTTCGGGCCAGACTTTTCACTTAAATCTATGTATACAGAGCTTGGAGATATCCACACACAGGAGCAAGTACAGTGCAGCCTGTGCAACGCCCTGGAGTTGCAGCACAGCTGCCTGGACTTACTTAAATACAACAGCAGAAATTCCTTTTTTCAGTGTCTTCACAGCTGCAACCTAGTTAAGTAGAGGTTAAGAGGCTCAGAAAAGCTGACACCTGGGAAGAAAAGCCAACTGTCCCCAATCCTAGCATGGTGCTCCTATAACCTACCATGCTACACATCTGAGCTAAGGTCACTTTACATGCTGATTTTGTCACCTGTAATGTTAATATCCGTTCTTTTCTGCATCGTCTACAAATCTGATAAGTCTGTCTACGAAACGCCACCAATGACCTTGCTCCAGTAGAACATGAACCTGCTGGGACTTGTCCATCCAACCCTTCATCTTGTAAAGATTCCCTTTTATTTTCCAGAGAATCTTGATCAGGAACTCACTGATCCCAAATACAAAGTAATTGGTGAGAAAAATGACACCTAGAATTCATGATGAGAAAAGGATGCTTCATACAGTCCTTTCTAAAGTAATAGTTTTTCCTGATATCCATAGATTTATTAAGAATCCGATATTTTAAACAGTAGGAAATAAACATAGAAATATCAATTCCAAGTTGTGCTGGACCACAGCCCTTTAGAAGACATCCTTAGGAAAAGGAGAGACTTACAAGAATAAAGTGAGGAAAATATAGAGTTGATGCACAATCCCCAACATCCGACCTCGACTCCTCTTTGGTAGATAAGAAACTCCGTGGAGTTGTGTGCACTATAGGGATCCCCATGGTACACAATCTGAAAGAGAGGTTGGAAGGCTATTCAGGTACAAATACAATGACCTCTTCTGATGCACTCTGCTCCTCTACCCCTGGGGAGCAAACGTCCCTGCCTGAGGGACCCTTTCTAGAGTACAGAGCTTATGCTGTCATGACCAAGTCGCCCCTTTCATCCTACTACATCTCCATTCAAGGACCTGCCAGAAATCTAATGCCTGCTACATCGTCTAAATATCACTCGCCCAGATCCTTAACATCCCTTTTTCCAGCTCACAGCTGGCCCCACCTCACTCAGGCAATCCCACCACTCATCTTCTGGTACACCAATCAGCTTCTGACTCATCTCCACATGTGTCATTCCTGTTGCTGCTTGGAATGTTTCCACCCTCTCTAATATTCTCCTAACTCCTATTCACCCTTCAGGGTACAGACCATACTATATTCACTTTGTTGTATTTTATTTTTTAAGAGACAGGGTCTTGCTCTGTCACTCAGGATGGAGTACAGTGGCACAATCATAGCTCACTGCATCCTTGAACTCCTGGCCTCAAATGATTCTCCCACCTTGGCCTCCGAGAGCACTGAGATGATCCGCCATGGTCTACTATGCCCAGCCTGAACCCTGTACCTCCTTTTTGAAGCCTGCCATGATTGCTACAGCTCACACCAATTTGCCCTGCTTGTTATACTTTATTAAGTACTGGCAGGCTCCACTGTGTCCTCTGGTTGTCCAGGGTATAGTAGTGTGCTTCTTGATGGTACTCTTTCCTACATTCTGACTGTGCCAATCTTAGAGGATAGCCCAGAAGAACCTCAACAGGTGTTAATGGAGGAAATGATGTGTAAAAGTGAGGGTGTGCACAGATACATTCATTACCTGGCCCATGAAATCTGTGAAGAAGAGCATGTTGGACAGGAAGGCAGTCCATCCAATGAGGTGGCTGATGGAAAGGTAGCGGTAGTGGGGAGGCATGCTCATCAGTGCTCTCAGCAGTGACTTTAATGTCATTGACCTGTGAGTCTGAAATAAAACATGAAACACAGGTGTGACCTTCAATGCGGAAACTCAGCCAGCTAAGGGAACCAGAGCACATGGCCATGTTAGGTATTTGTCAGTCAGCCATCACACAAAGTGTCACTTTTCCTGGGCATGGAACTAGGTTTCCATGGAGTAGATTCACAGGAGGTATTCTGTTAAGCATGAGTGGCTGCTTAGAAGTTTCAGGCCCAGAATGAGGCCTTGGTAGCCAAGGGGAAAGGGAATGAGAATGGTGCTAGCTTCAGGCCAAGGTATAGGAGACATTGAGCATCCTATCTCTGAATGACAGAACTGTTGCACAAGGAGAAAGCTCACAGACATAAGCCAGCTCTTAATTAGAATTCTTGGGCCTCTTAACTGAGAGAGCATAGTAGGCAAATCCAAGATAGCTGTCATGATCTTGGTCCCCTGATGTTATCCTGTTCTGTTACATGGCAAAGGGACTTTGCAGCTATATTAATAATTAAGGTTAATAATCAGCTGACTTTGAGTTAATTGAAAGGGAGATTACCTGGGTGATTCTAACCAAATCCCATGAGCCCTTGAAAAGTACAGAATTTTCTCCAACTGATAGGGAGAAAGGGAAAGTCAGAGCAACTCAAAGCACAAGAAATGCCTGCTTTGAAGGTGGAGGAAGCTACATGAAAAGGATCTGAGGGTGACATTTAGGGGCTGAGAGCAACTCCAGGCCAACAGTCCACAGAAAGCAGGGACCTCAGTCCTACAACCAGAAGAACTGGATTCTGCCAACATCCTGAATGAGCTCAGAGACAGACTCTTCACACTGAGCTTCCTGATGAGAATACAGCTCTGCCAACACCTTGATGTCAGCCTTGTAAGACCCTGTGCTGAAAACTTGGTGCAACGCACCTGCTTCTGATCTACAGAACTGTGAGATAATAAACTGACGTTGTTTTAAGCTGCTAAGTTTGTGAATATTTTTTATTTATTAGAACATTAATATAGAGAGCCAGTCAGTTCCCTGCTCTTAGCCAGCTGTCTCCTCCCAGGTTATTTCTCTGGATTCTAATGATAGCAGACACATGTTAATGAGCCCTACATTGAGTTAGAAGTGAGAACAATGTAGAACTCAAATACATATATTTATACACACACACACACACACACACACGCACACACACGAGGAGTCTTCAATATGTTAATGGAAAATACATATTATGAAAAAAATTATACATGGATTTCAAAAATTTTTTGAAGCAAAATAAACTCATACTAACTTGTTATAGCATGTCTGAAGAAGATTGAGTTTGAGGCACTAAGAAGAATAAGACATCAGTTTGAAAAGAGCCCTTAACAGAGCAACAGGAATTCTACTAAAATTGAAGCTAGACTAAATATCAAATTTATGGTGAAGCTTTGGTGGAAGAATGGTGACATCACTGATTTTTTTTAAGTTTATGTAGACAATGTCCCAAAGAAATCAGCAGTTTACAAATGGATAACTCATTTTAGGAAGGAATCAGATGGTGTTAAAGATGAAGCCTTCAGGGCAGATCATTCATATCAATTTGCAAAGAAAAAAGTTAGTCTTGTTTATGCACTAATTGAATAGGACTGACAATTAATGGCAAAAACAATAGACAACACCATAGACATTGCTGTTGTTTCAGATTACACAATTCTGACTGAAGAGTTAAGGTTTAGCAAACTTCCCACTTACTGGGTACCAAAAGTATTGTGCCCAGATCAACTGCAGACAAGCACAGAGCTTTCAATGAAAATTCTAAACATGTAGGATCAGGATACTGAAGCATTTCTTCAAAAAAATTGTAACTTGAGATGAAACATAGCTTTATCAGTACAATCCTGAAAACAAAGCACAATCAAAGCAATGGCTACTGAGAGAAATGTTCCAGTCAAAGCAAAAGCAGACAGGGCAAGGGAAAAGGCCATGACAACAGTTTTTGGGGGATGCTCAGGCATTTTACTTGTTGACTTTCTGGAAGGCCAAAGATCAATAATATCTACTTACTATAAGAATGTTTTGATAAAGTTAGTCAAAACTTTAGCAGAAAAACACCCACAAAAGCTTCACCAGAAAGTCTTTGGCCACCATAACAATTCTCCTTCTCTTTCCTCTCATTAAACAAGGGCAATGCTGTGAGAGTTTTGATGGAATGTCTTTAGGCATCCACCCTAGAGTCCTGATTTGCCTCCTTCTGACTTCTGTTTCCTAATCTTAAAAATATCTATAAAGGGCTCCCATGGTTTTTCAGTTAATAATGTAAAAAAGACTGCATTGACATGGCTAAATCTCCAGGACCCTCAGTTCTTTAGGATGTGATAAATGGCTGGTATTATTGCTTACAAAAGTGTCTTGAACTCAATGGAGCTTGTGTTAAGAAACAAAGTTTCTTCTTTTTAATTTTTATCTTTTCATTCTATTTTTCCATTAACTTTAGGAAAGCCCATCCCACACACATATATGTAAAAAATGAATATATAGGCCTCTTATTCTTTTAGATTTAAATTTGGTTAAAACTAGAGGCTACAGGTTTTTTTCTGGTTTCAGAAACACTGAGAGAATGAGAAACTTTAAACTATTGATGCAACTGTTTTGAAATACAAAGAATAATAACATTTAGCATCTTGTCATATAAGAGAAGAAAGAAATCTTGGGAATACTAAGCAGTCAGCTGCCCTGAAGACGCTGAGACCACAAACATCAGCCATGATGTGGTGATGAGTCTTTTCTTGTCACATTTTTATTTATTCTGAATTATGACATTGAGTACTAGTTTATAAGACAGTCAACTGAGATTTTCTATTCTAACTGTAACAGTATATTTTTTATACTTTGTAACCTTATATAATCATGCTTTTTACTTTTTTGTTGCGGAAAATTTTATTTACCCATTTTAGTTTTGTGGTGTAAGATGATTTTTTAAAAATTCATCAATCTTGTAGTATCTAGCCCACTGACCATAAACTGTACTCATTTTCTGATAATTGGTGTTAAACACTATAGACATTCCCCTGGACTGAAGAAAAATAACCGTTTTTCTGCAAGTAGAATATGGTACCTCTAAAAATAAATGATTATAACAGAAATGAAGTGCAGAATTACTACTGTTTCCTCAACTACAGAAAGAAGCAGCTAACAATATAACCCAAGAAGCAACAGCCTGGTTTTCATGTCTCCAACTAAGTGATTTATCTTCACTTTCCTTCCTCTTTTCCAAAAATGCAAAATTGAGAAAGCGAATCTGGCCAACAAGTATTCAGCCTCATTCTAAATATTAATATATGCTTCTGACTTACACATAATTTTCAGCCAGCTTTCATTGTTAGACAACTTTCTCCTTTCTTCTAAAAATAAATATGAGCTTTTGAAATGTGCCTAGTATTTCTGTGAAAGCTGGGAGTGTAAATATTCAAAGCCTCTTTGTATATGTTAACTCAGAATAAAAATTCAGCTGGCATGTTTTTCCTGACTAATCAATTTCCTTGGTGAAACCCTTTCAATGGTTCCGAACCCCTGGGAATTGTTTTACTGCATTTATTTTGCACCACTGTAAGCTGGAGATTGAGTGGGATGAATTTACAAGAGAAAAAGGTACAGAGTCATCAGAGAGAGATGAAACTTCACAAACGTACCCTCAGAAGGAGACTGTAAACGTTAAAGGGAGCAACTGAGAGCATGGAGGCATTGGAGATAGATTTTATAAGATCTGGCTTAAACTCCTGAAACAATTCAGCCCCCTTGCCATTAAAAAGAAAACTCTGTTCTTAACTTATACAACACCTTTATTTTGGAAAGCAATGCCTTTGGCAAACAATGACAGCCCTGCAGCTGTGGTCCTAGCCCTGGAGAAGTATAGACTTCTTTTGCCTAACTGGAGACCTTCCAAGGTGCACATTTGGAAGAGAAGAGCGAATGCATGGCTTTGAGAGTAAGATGTATTACTCCATGCTTTATTCTTACTTCATCCTTTTGTCTTATTTTATTTGCTTATCTATTTATATTTTTAGAGATGGGGTCTCACTCTGTTGCCCCAACTAGCGTACAGTGGCATGATCACAGCTCACTGCAGCATCAAACTCCTGGGCTCATTGGATCCTCCCATCTCGGCCTCCTGAGTTGCTGGGACTACAGGAATGAGCCACTGCACTGGGCTCAATTTTGGTTTTTAAACCAAATAACGAAATCATTCAGAGCCTATAGAATTTAGTGTGTGGCCCCTAGTAAAAAGTTAGTTGTATCTTGTATTTGTTTTCTTACTCATGTGGAAGTTCCATACCTTTCAAACGGCTTCTACTCACTTGATTTCATTTGACTCTCAACAGCAGCCTGAGTGAATGAGACAACCTCTGTGTTGTGTGACTCTCGGAGAGGGAGTCCCAGTTTACTAAAGGGGACATCAAAGAGGCAGATAATCTACCAGGGTGTTATCTATTATCACTTAAGTGTTTATCTTTAGTAAAACCCCACCTTGCTTTGGTCCCTAAACCACCGCATTTTTTTATTCTCAATATTTGATTACTTTTTTTCCTTATTTTTTATCTGTTATAGAAATTTTGGATGTATTACAGGATTTAAAAATAGAAAATTATAGCTTCCTGTTAGCCTATTATCCAAACTTTTAATTTTTGGTATATTTCCTTTATTTTTTTCCTCTATGTATGCAGTTTTTCCCAAAAAGCAAAGATTGTTTTCCGTATGTATTGTACATTTTACCTGATATGTTTTTAGTAAATCTTCAAAAACATGTATTTTTTAATGACCGCATGAATTTTATCATATAGATATACCATGATTCTTGGGCTGCAATGCATAATTGCACAAAGGGCTCCAGTCCAACTAGTAATCTTAGAGTTCTGGTTTGTTGCTGAAGGAAGGGCAGGGAGTACAGGTATTCTCTCCGATGCAGCCTGGTGTAGGGAAATGAGGTTGAGTCCTGGCCTTAGGAGACCTAAATTCTCATATTTTCTCTATTTGTGTGATCGAGATAAAATGAAGGCTTTATCCCAATGACCTCCCAGTTCTTCCTTGCACTCTTACAGTTATGAAAAACACTGCATTCCTTCTAAAATAGGAGCTACTGTTGGAATCAGATGAATAGAAGATTACTCTCTTCGACTGCATTCTCCTATCAAGTGGCGTGGGGAGAGGCAAGCTGATGCGCTGTGGCAACTCAACTCCAAGGTAGTCATGTCGATAGAATGAGGCCTCCTTTCAGCAGATCATACTCAACCGTTTTGCCAATTTAAACATAAGCGATGTCAAATTTTACTTTTGCATTTATTTTGAAAAAATGCTAAGCAAATAAACAGAGTAAACAATACATGAGAAAGCACTTGACCTCAAGCAAAAAACTACTTACAGACTTTTGTAACTTAGCAGCTAAGATGTATTGCTTTTATTCATACACATAACTGAATACAAAATATGAGGTTTTCTACTGACTATACGTAGAAAAAAAAATTCCTTAAAATACCATTAAAGTAAAGTACAGTTTTTACATTTTGTAAACCATTTAGCTAAATGTAATGTGGTATCCTAGATTAGATCAGAAAAAGGATATTACCCAGAAGTGGGATTGCTGGATCAAACGGTAGTTCTACTTTCAGTTCTTTAGGGAATCTCCAGACTGTTTTCCATAGTTGTTGTACTAATGTACATTCCCACCAGCAGTGTAGAAGTGTTCCCTGTTCACCATATCCATGTCGACATCTATTATTTTTTTGGTTGTGGCCATTCTTGGAATAGTAAGGTGATATCGCATTGTGGTTTTGATTTGCATTTCCCTGATCATTAGTGATGTTGAGCATTTTTCATGTTTGTTGGCCATTTGTATATCGTCTTTTGAGAATTGTCTATTGCTGTCCTTAGCCCACTTTTTGATAGGATTGTTTGTTTTTTTCTTGCTAATTTGTTTAAGTTTGTTGTAGATTCTGGATATTAGTTGTTTGTCAGATATATCGATTGTGTAGATTTTCTCCCACTCTGTGGGTTGTCTGTTTACTCTGCTGACTGTTCCCTTTGCCATACAGAAGCTCACTACTGGGTATCTACCCAGAGGAAAAGGAAGTCCTTATATAAAAAGGATACTTGCATACGCATGTTTATAGCAGCACAATTTGCAATTGCAAAAACGTGGAACAAACCTAAATGCCCATCAATCAACGAGTGGGTAAGGAAACTGTGACATATATATGGACCTCCACCGTCTACCTAATATATATATTATATAATGTATACACATATATATGATGGAATATACTCAGCCATGAAAGGTATGAATTAATGGCATTCACATTGACCTGGATGACACTGAAGATTATCATCCTAAGTGAAGTAACTCAGGAATGGAACATCAAACATTTGATGTTCTCGCTCATCAGTGAGAGCTAAGCTATGAGGATGCGAAGGCATACCAATGACACAATGGACGCTGGGGACGCAGGGGGTAAGGGTGGAAAGGAGGTGAGGGGTAAAAGACTACATATTGGGTGCAATGTGTACTGCTTAGGTGATGAGTGCACCAAAATGTCTTAAATCACCACTAAAGAACTTACTCATGTAACCAAACACCACCTGTTCCCCAATTACTGATGGAAAATTTTTTAAATGCTTTTTTTTAAAAAGAAAAAAAAAGGACATTAGTAGAGAAACTGGTGAAATACTAATAAGTCTGCTGTTTACTTAACAGCATTGTAGCAATGTTAATTTCTTAGTTTTGACAAATGTGCATGGTTCTCTAAGATGTTAACATAAGGGAGAAGCTGGTAAAACAGATAGGAATTCTCTCTACTATCTGCAGCTTTTTTGTAGATCTAAAATTATTCAAAAATTAAACTTCGATAAAGAAAGCAAAATAACACATGGGCACACTTTGCTAGGTGAAAACTCCATGGGGTTGAACAAGGACTGTGGTATTTACTACAGTCTCCTGAAGCTCAGCACTGGGTCTGGCAGGGGTAATTAATAGTTACTGAATGAATAAAAGAATGCATAAGCGAATGAACCATGTACACAGTGCAACTAATTCTAAGAATTCTTATTATTCACCCAAATAAACCCTCCTGGGTTCCTCTTTATTCCCTGCAGTCAGTAGCCAGATTAATATCAAAAACAAAAAACAAACCAAAAAAAAAAAAAAAAAGCTAACATCAAGGAGTCCTCCACCCCACTAGCTTTGATGGACCTCTGTCATCTACCTAATAAAATTTTAGTCCTATGCTGACATTCAGAAGCATCCAAAATCTGGCTCCAATTTGCTTTCCTAACTTTATGTCTAATGTTACAAACTCTATGATCTACTGTACCACTTATACTTTCTCCAAACATGCTTCATGCTTTTAAAATATTTGTTTTATATCTGTGGCTTTGCTGATGTCCTTCTGTCAGAAATATTTTCCCCCGAAAGTCTCTACCTATTCAAATCCTAACTGTCATTCAAGGCACAACTCAAGGGTGACCTCCTCCATGAAGCCTTTCTCTGTTTGATTAGGCACAATCTTTCTCTCTTTATAACTAACAGCAGTTGTTATTATGCCATTTGTGGCCACCTTGGAAATGTGCCATTTGGGTCTCCTACTGGAGAAAACACAGTTGATTGACAGCCCTGAATGCTACTCTCTGGATCCACTACCTGTTCCTGACAAGGTTGCCCTTCCCATGGCTATTCCCAGATAGTGACTAAGCAAGCTGGGGGTATTAATGCTGGCCTGTTCCTACAAGAGCTGGGACTCCTCTAAGGAGCAACTTTGGGTGGAGGACTCCCGTTTGGCCTGGGTGAAACTTTCTTGGAACTTCACTGCATCTGAAAGGCTTCCTACCCCATCCTCTTTCCTTTTCTTTCTCCTTTCACAGGTGTTTGACTTGCATCAAGATAAGAAGACTTTCCCTTTCTATTTCTGCTTCTCCCCACTTTATCTTTCATGCTGTTTTCTCCAATGAATCTCTTACATGTCAAATCCTATCTTGGTGCCGTTTTAGAAAATCCTAACTGATAAATTGTTTCTATAGCATTTACCATGTTCTATCATGGATTATAAGTCATGGTATAAATGGCTTATGCCACCTGTTAAGCTGTAAATTCCTGGGCATAAAGACTGGACACTTGTTAGTTAAATATCTAGTACAGTGTTTTCCACATACTCAGTATCCAAAGCTGTTTGTTAAATAAATAATGATTATAATGTATTGATATACTTATGTAAAGTTTGAAAAAAAAAGTGTCTTTACATGCTTTATCTTAGTTGAACATCCGAATAATCCTAGAAAATAGACTGGCCAAGCCAACAAGAGAAGTTGACTTTATATGAAGGTGAGATTCACTGAGCTTATCTGAAAGTTGTTGGAGTCCAGATTTATGTTCTGTTTGTGCTTAAAGCATTCAGCATTCTCCCAGGGTCATAATAACAAGACCTAAACCCAACACCTTACTGTGTGAGTGGCCAACACTCTAACTAACTTTACATGGATTAGCCCTGTAACCTGCACAAAATCCTTGTAAATAGATGGAATTATTTTCTCATTTAACAAAAACGCAAATGCCCAAAGTCATGTAATCCAGAGGTGGTATAGCCAGGATTTAAGCACCTGTGCTTTTAATCTTTAGGCTACCTTAGAGCAAGTAGCTACTTGTGATTTGTGGAATGAATAACACAGGTCAGTAGCTAGGGGAAGCAAGATTTGAACTCAAGTCTTCTACAACCTCCTTGTCAATCAGGGAATCCTTTATTCTGTATCCCTGAGGTGTTGGCATTCAATCCTAGCTTGAAGGAAAATGCAATTATTTCATCAGTTTTGCCCAATGGAACTTTCTACAATGATGAGAACATCTTACATCTGCATCCTCCTATATTTTAGCTACAAGCCCTATGGGGACATTGAGCATTTGAAATATACCTAATGCAACTAAAGAAATGAAGTTCTATTTTTATTTTTATTTAAATAGTCCCATGGGATTATTAGCTACCATATTGCTCAGCGTAATTCTAGTCTCTTCCCTGATCATTTCATCTAAACGTGGTTTCATTTCTCTGGCAGTTTGCTGAGTTTTATTTCAAATTTTAAGCTGATGAATTCACTGTGCAGTTCACTGAAAATGAGCTAAAGTATCCTTTCAACTCATGACATGCAAATGTAATATGCCCAACTCAGTCACCAACCCAAGGATCATAGCATTTGGAGGAAAAAATTTCTAATCTATGATCCAAATCTAAGAAGTATTTCTTCTGGCCTGCTGGGAAAAGCAGCAAAGGAGAAAGGACTTACAGAGTACCTGTATAAACTGGTTATGAGTAACACATAAACAAAGAACAACAAAGTGTGGAAGGCCACAGGAGGCCTCTGAGGAGGAAGGCCTCTCCATGCCTCATGTTCCAGTGCAGGGTGACCTAGGCTCTGTTACCACAAACATTGTGCTCAAGGACGTAAAACCCCTTCATAGCACTATGAGGTAGCCAGACTTGTAGACTCCTTGGAAGGTCTGCATTCCATCAGCTGTACATAGATAATAAGCTAAAGATAACCACATGTTCCTGTGAAACTCCCAAACTGCCACTATTATCAATCCTTAAGAAAACACACCACTTCCGGCTCACAATTCACTTACGACTCACTGATTCACTCCACCGTCACTCTACCCCTACCCTATAGATCAAAGTGATTGTAATCAATAAATAGTGTGACTCATCAGAGCTTGGGGCCTTCACTGTCTCTTCTAGTAATGAGTGATGGCCCCCAGTCCCACTTTCTCTCTTACTCTGTCTTTTTTTCATTCCTTTGTCATCACCAAACTCAGGGTACCCACAGGTAATGTAGGGCTGGTTCCCTACACTGGCCTAAGGATGACTTTAGGCTTCTCTTGAGGGCTAACCTTTCTCAACTGGCTTCATCTTCCATGGCTGGACACTCTGAAAGAAGTAAGAGACAGGAGGACCAGAGGAAAATGCAGACATTTTTCTTTGAGATACAAAATTTTAATTCCAAGGGATGATAGCTACTGGAGATTTGGGAATTCAGTTAGACTCCACGAAACTCTTCACATCAAACACACAAACAAAACAAAGAATTCTTTTTAAAAAAAGAAGAAGAAAGAGCAAGAATATTTTTCCCATGTAAAGAAAAAAATTTTTCATCTTTACCTGTTCAGCACAATTTTTGTTTTTTGCTCCCTGCATTGCCAGCTCTGGATTTACATAACCATTTTTAACTTTCTCGATAGAACCATATTCGTACATTCCATCTGATGACAATAGAAGGTCCTCAGGGGTTGGCTGTGGGGGAATGTCCTTTGCAACATCTATAAGTGGGACTTCAGAGATACTGCACAGATGAACAATAAAACACAAAGTGAGCATCAACGCAGAGAAGAAGAACATGACCTGGAATTCTGTACCCAGCAGTCTTCCCAGTTCCAGATGGGCCCAGTCTATAGCACCCAAAAGGTAACCCATGGCACCTCCAAAACCTGGAAAGCAAGAAAAGCTGCATTAGCATATTTAGCAAATCATCTTTCATTTACTTCATGCATAGACACTCCCTTCAGTGAGAAAACTCCCTGAAGACAGCAGAGTCAGCCTGGATATGACTGGAAAAGCAATACAGCAAGAGGCTGAGAAACATGCAGCCAGGAAATGTGGGTTCAAGCTTTGGCTCTAGAATTTACTTGCTTTGACTTTCGGCTTCCTCATCCAGAACATGGAGGTAATAGTAAAAGAGTAACCTACTAGTAAGGTCATTTAAGGTCATTTATATTCAAGAAATGCAAATGTCCAAAGTCACGTAATCCAGAGGTGGATTTTTGAAAATAGTAAGTGTTCAGGCTGGGGGCCAGACACATAGCAAGGGCTTACTTAAGTATTGCTACCATCAGAGATACTATGATCTTTCCAAAGTGCATTCTCTAGACTGCTTTTGAACTTAAATTTCCGACCAGAAAAAGCCCCAAAGAAAACCAATTCCTGGCACCAATAAAATTAAATTATTTATAGTTTCTCTATTATTAAGCTTCCTGGGATGATGTTAGCTTGCAGAGATCAAACAACCTTAAAAGCTGTCTTTCTTCCTCTATTAAAAGCTCAAGGTACTTGTTCCCAGTTGATAGCTGGGAACAGGAAATAATGAGAACAAGAGTTTAAATATGAATTTTTGAAAATCCTATTCTCATTTCACAGGACTCCAACCTGAGGTCTTTTTTGGTGCTTGTTTTATCTGCTCAGGCTTAAACATAGTGTCACTTGAGGGACACTGAGAAAAGGCGCCTCAAAAATCTATTCAACCCTAATCATCTGATATTTAAAATCCCATAGTAGTTATTCCTTTTTTGAGCTTCTGTTTTAAAATACAAGTGTTTCTGGCATGGGCAAGAAATTGCTCAGCACCAAAACAGTAACTGCTCCTTAGATGTTCCTTCTGGTGCAGACATCAGTGACTTCTGATAAAGGTGGGGAGATCATGGTTGGGAGGGGCCAGTGGACATATTATAGGATGTCTAGAGAATTAAGGAGTTGAGTGCCAGACACATCCTCTACATATGTCACAAACTTATGGAGGGCTGATCCTACTTTCAAAATTCTTTAAAGCTCAAATTCCAATCATGCATACCAATCACAATTTATCTACCTGAACAGATCAGCTTTCATTTTTTGTTTTTGATTTTTTTGTGTGTGTATGAGTGAAGTCTCCATTTTATTTCTCAGATAAGAGCAATATCTTCACAAGCTAGGAAATCAAGGAAGAAAATAGAACTTAAGGAGTTCCTCTCTAACCCTAAACAGCTTAAGCTACATCAAGAACCTGACCTCAAGAACACAAACCTGAATACAAAGTACCATGAATCCTAATTTGCATTATTAATGCAAATAATTCATGCCAAATTCGTGAGAGAGTAGACAATTTGGGTCACTTCATATTCTGGTTAGTTGCAATTTAACATAGACACTATTTCAGGAGGACCAACAATCTAAACATTGGATCCCAAAAATAAAGCATCATTAGCATGTCCTGAAAGCTGAAGTGTTTTAAGGCAGAATTATAAGAAATTTGGCCAATGGGGGTATGGTGAAGTAAGATATATAGTCTCTGGAAGCAAGAAATTTATGGTATAGTTATATGTGATAAGCATAAATATAAACAGATAAATAACACGACGGTGAAGAGCCCAGGAATTGAGAGAAAGAGAAGGTCCTGAAAAAGCCGCCCTCTGTTCAGGGATTTGTGGTGCCTCTGGTTATTATTAGACCATGACAATTCAATTGTGGACGTGCAGAAGGTATCAGAAGCCATGTACCCAGCCAAGCAATCAACCAATAAGAATGTATTAAGTCTTCTCCCCAACCTGTTATGACAACCAAAAATGTCTCTAGATATTGCCAAATATCTCTGAGGAGGTTGAAAAGTGGCCCCTAGTTTGGAATCCCTGACCTAGGTCAACCCTATACAGACACATTCATTTTTTGAAACTATCATTTCTAAACAGATCGATGGTTTTCATATTGCCATTTAATTCCCTTATCACTTACACCTCTTTCAAATTTTTGTTCAGCTGAGCATTATTGATTGCCTCAGTTGGAAGGATATAAAGAAGAAGACCCGTGCCTATTTGAAAAAAATGATATGTGAAACAAATCCTCCACTGTGCAATGGAATGGTAGTTTTAGTTTATAGAAAAAATGTAAGAATATACGTAGAATGATGAATTTATATTAGAGATTAATTTGGACAACTGAGTCCTACAATTGGGGAGTTTCCTGATGCAGTTGCCATGTCTACTGGTTTAATTTAGTTCAATAAACATATATCAAGCACTAAATATATGTAAATGACTCTACTAGCTTCTGGGGATGTAAACATAAATAAGATACAGTTTCCCATTCTTTTCTCCAGAAAGTGGTCTCAAGTGGGAGAAGCAGATAATGGGAGAAGCTACTTTTTAAAACGGTAATAAATGATAAGCTGGAACCGTGAGCTGGATACTCAGAGTACAGAGTTTTGAAAAGTCAATTATTGGTGCTAGTAATGGTATGAAGGTGATGTCAATTATTAGTAAATCTGACAGGATTTCTCTTCATTATCAATGAGGGTTAGAAGAGTTCAATATATCAGTGAATTCAAAAATGTTAGAGGTAAAAGGAGATTTGAAGAATTAAGTTCAGAAAACTATGAACTTTATTGGCTCTGTGATGGAAGGTCACACAGAAGGAAGAATGGATTTGGAATCGTGCCAGATTTCCATTCCCACCTTTGTGCTTTCTAGTCGCGTGCTCTTGGGCACTTCTCTGAGAAACGAGGGTGGTGCTGCCTCCTCATCTGAATTTAGTGAGGATTAATGCAAATAATTCATGTCAAGCCCCAGCACATACCATGGCAGAACCAGGCCCAAAACCAAGCTTCCTGATGACTTCCTGCAGTAACCCTAATTCCAAGACCTCCCCTAGAAGCAGGAGAAGAGAGCTACTGCACTAAACTGGCTGAAGGCAGCCTGCCTGGAACTTGCTGAAAGGATTTAGCCATTTTAGGCTCAGTGATTAGAACTGGTGGATCATTCCGAGGGCTGAGACCTGGGCTTACCCCTGATCCTACTCTGGCATGTGGCAAGTATCGTGAAAGTAAAATATATCTGAAACTTGGAAAGTGTAAAAATAGCAACTGCTTGATTTTTAAAATTCCCTCTAGAGCAACCTTCTTAAACTTGAATGTGCACACAAATCATGTGGGCATCTTATTAAATGCAGGTTCTGATTGTGAGGGTCTAAGGTAGAGCCTAAGCCTGGAATTCTGCATTTCTTTCAAGCTCTCCAGTGACACCAATGCTGCTGGGTCAAGCGTCACTCTTTGAGTGGCCAGGTGACAGCAATTTCCAACCAATTTCTATTCTTGAGAAATGGTATTTTGTTGTCACAGGATATTTGACTCACAATCCATAACTGATAAAGCACAATGATTTGCAGTCCTATAAAATTAAGGTAGTTTGCAGATATGAATAGAATTTTCATAGCCTGATAGAGAAACACTCCGCAAGTATAACAAAGGAGTTATACTTTGATGGCCTTGCGGAAGGTTAACCAGGTTTATATTTAGTCTGGCATTTTTTATTTTTCCAGTCATGCGCACACACATTTTCTGCAAGAACTTGGCGAAAACTCTTCTTATGTTTTCCCCATTGGTTCCTTTATTAATGTGTTAACTTAAAATCTTGACATATGCTAAAACTTAGAGAATTATTAGCACTCTCTTATCTTAGGAAAGAGGGGAGAAAAAAAAACAGGAAAAACTGTCTTTTTTTGTACTTTAGGTTCTGGGGTACATGTGCGGATCATGGATTGTTGCATAGGTTCGTACATGGCAATGTGGTTTGCTGCGTCCATCCCCCATCACCTATATATGGCATTTCTCCCCATGTTATCCCTCCCCAACCTCCGCACCCCCTGCAATTTGTCCCAAAGCTACTGTTTTGAAGTACGTGTAGCTGCAAATTACAATAGTACAACAGGACATACCAGGAAAGTAAAGTGGGCCACTGGGGGAATTCTCCTAACAGAGTCTTAAAATACTGGAAGGAAATATTTAAACTTTGTCTATTTGCAGCCTCAGATAGGATGAGGGCCAGTAGAGAGCTGTAGGAAATCATTAAGTTTTTCTTTTGCTTCTTCCGATTAAGCCAAGAGTTTTGTCTTCAAAGACAATCTCCCCAACAAAGCCTAGCTGTCTGAGCAGTGATAAATGCTGACAGTTTTACCATTTTGCCACCTCCCACACTACAACCAGACTATATTTACCTCTGCTGCCAAAATCAGCCTCTTTGGGGCCCCTAGAATCAATCACCAGGCTGTTGGGCAAGCATAAGCCAGGGCCATTTGGAGGACACCTGCTACCATGTTAGATAACAAGTTTTACAAAGAAGGGCCCAGAAGTGGTCCAGCTGGCTCCTTCCTCACCAAGCCAGGCTGTGTTGTCAAACTCAGGAGAATAAATGGCTTTAGAAGACAGATGTCATATTTCATAACTAATGATGCAACTTGAACAATGGCTCATCCTAGAAGTCCAAATACATAGAAATATTTTTAAAAATTTTCTTTAGTCAACTATAATAGGTAAAATGGGAAACTGTGACTATTAAGGAATCTAAAGGAAGAAAGGAAACTCAAGACAGTACATCTAAATCGAACTCTGCACCTACCATATGCCCGTAATTGCCTGCAGGCCTCAGGTATATGGCTTAGCAAGCTTAGCACCAGGGCTGACACAGCTCAAGTCATGAGAGCTAGCTGTGTGCTGTTTGCTACTTTACCTTCAGAGAAGGACAGACTAAAGACCTCCCATCTTCCCATGGGGTTCATAAAAAAATCAATCTGATTCTTTTCTATATGTTGGAAAAAAAATAGCCGTGAAAGTGTCAGATTAGGTACATGCTTCCACCTATTCCCACCAGGTGCATACTAAATCCTGGACAGTTAACGTAAGTACCAGCTACTGTCCGTGTGTGTGGGGTGTGTGTGTGTGTGTGTGTGTGTGTGTGTGTATGTGTGTGTGTGTGTGTGTGTGTGTGTGTGTGTGTTGTCCTTAACGCATTTGTTCATCAGTAGAAATTGTGGGAGTACCTACCTTCACCAGGAACTGTGCTAGACACTTGAGATACATTAATGAGCAAGACAGACAAGACTTCTGCTCTCTTGGAGGCTGAGTACAGAAAAGTAGTCAACATGATACCTGTGTTGCATTCCCCCCCAGAAAAGAAAAAAATTAAAACTAAAAAAAAAAAGTTTAAATTTAAATTTTAAAAAATGATATATGTGCTCTAGTCAAGAGCTTGACCAGACAAGCTGATCTATTTCTTTAAGTTTACATGTACCTAATCTGAGACTTTCACTGCTAATTTTTTTTTCATCAAAGATGCTTAGATAATATGTTTAAAATATTGCTCACTGTTTCCATCCACCTACCTCTAATCCTGGCATCCCTTTCTCTCATTGGGCCCTTCCTTCACATTTAAGCTGGGCCAGGATGCCTCATTGCTTTAAGGACAGGATGTAACAGTAGAGAGCAGAGAAATAACAGTTTTCCTTGCTTCTGAGTTCCAAAAGCCCTTAGGCTGCAAAGGCATAGACAGTAGATTCAGTAAAAAATGTGCTTTAAGAACCAGGTTTCCCAGGCTAAGCAGAGCATTCATGTTGGGTGCACACATATTGGTAAATCCCTTAGGCAGTGATGGTGCTGCTGCCTGCTTGATGGGCCTAGCTAGGTTTGGAAGGTGGGAGGTAAGGAGCAGAGTCTCCCCCGGAAGGCTTGGGAAATCCAAGAGTTGAGAGGACCGGTGCCTCATTTCCTGGTGAGACACCATGGAGGCACAAGAACTCCAGGAAGAAAAGGCTGTGCAGGAGGTCAGGCATTAATTGGCCTCATTCTGGAGCCAATTTATGGCTGCCTTGAGTTTTCTTAAAGTCTACAGAACTAATATTTTCGGTTCTGAGTGGTAATGGCTCAGCACACTGTGAAGTATTTTGCAAAATGCTTTAACTCCTCCTAGTGGTGACCAAGGAGCATGGCACACAAATGCTAGAATGAAAAAGCTCAGGACTAGAGGTCGTCAACTGAGTCAGACAGCCCCTGTGACTCACTGCAAATCTTCTCAGTCCCCACCCACCTCCCTTACTCCAGCAGCTGCTGCAGTGACCAGTTCTAAGCCAGCTCTGGCCAGCTTTGCAGTGGACAGGTGCAACTGGACGGTGCCTAACCTGAGAAAAGACACAAACATCTGGGGTTCAGTGCTTAGAAAACCCGTGGTACCACCCTTAGTCGGTGCAGACTGGATAATCTTCCTTCATTCATCTCCTTTGATGCTCTTCCTAAGGCTCCATTTTGCTTATTGTTTGGCCTGTTCCTCTCCACCATTCCCTTACTCTTGCTCTCTAGAATACCTTCCCAAATAAACTATATGTGTACAGACCTCTGGGGTTCACCTTTTAGAGGAATCCAGACTAACTCATGAATCACATTTTTTGTTAGCTAGTTGGGTGGCTGACTTGCTGGTTGGTTGGTTGGCTTCGCCCCCAGTCTACCACTAACCAGCTTTGTGACCTTGGGTTAACCACTTTACTGCTCAACCACACAGCTTAATCATTGATAAAATAAGGATGTTAAAATTTAATATGCATCCCACCAATATTTTTGGAGCATCTTGCATATTCAAAGCACTATTTAAAGCAGTGGTCAATGAACAGTCAACATGATGTTCTTGCCCTTGAGAAGCTCATATGTTGGTTAGAGAGACAGACAATAAACAATAAACAAATGGCGCTTCTCATCATGGCGGACCCTAGCGATAAGTGTTTCAGGACTGCTGCAAGAGGCTGCTGGAAAGCAAGGAAGCGGATGGCCATCTTAAGGAGTTAAGGGAGCCATTCAAAGAACTTACCAAGCCGTATGAAAAGTCTGAAAATGATCTGAAGGCTCTACAAAGTGTTGGGCAGATTGTGCGTAATGTGCTTAAACAATTAACTGAAGAAGAGTTGGTTGTTAAATAAAGTTACAAATGCACCAAGATATGTTGGCAGTTGTCATCGACAGCTTGACAAAAGAAGTAAAGCCAGAAACAGGAATTGCTTTGGATAAGACTACATTAATTATCATGAGATATATTCCATGAGAGGCGAAGCCACTGATTTATGACATGTCTCATGTGGACCCTGGGATGTTTCTTATTCTGATGTTGGAGGGATAACAAAACAGATGCTAGAATTGAGGGGTTACCATTTACAAACCCAGTTATTACAGCATATAGGAATATAATACCAAAAGGCTGTTTGTTATGTGGACCACCAGAAGCAGGAAAAACACTCTTGGCACAACCTGTTGTTACCCATTTGGACTGCAATTTTTTTTCCTTTTTTTAAGAAACAGGGTCTCTGGAGTGCAGTAATGCAATCTTGGCTCAATGAAACCTCCATCTCTCAGGCTCAAGCAATCCCACTTCAGCCTCCATGCCCAGCTAATTTTTAATTAATTATTTTTATTTATTTATTTATTTATTTATTTCATGTTTACAGTGCCATTTTTATTGTTTCCCCAACGTAATCCAACACCTACATGAAATAGAAAGAATGGAAATGGTTGGAGTTTAGGAGTCTTGTCAAGAATGTGGTACTAAGAGAAAAGAGTTTGTTCTCTCCCTCTACTCCATAAGGTAGAGTGAAAGTTGTCCCTCTTCTCTGGAACAAATTGAGGCTTTCAAAATCTCTCTCATAAAGACCTAAATTTGGTGTATCAAGAGAATCATAAAATACGGCTCTACAATTGGAGTTTTATTGAACTCTTGAAGCTCTGTGCCAAGGATTCTTAACCCTTACCCTGTTGACATTTTGACTGGAAAGTTCTTGTTGTGGAGGGCTGTCCACTGTAAAGATTAAGAGGAAAACTCTTTTAGAGTTTGTAATCTTTAATGTCATCCCTGGCATTATCCAGTAGATACTAGTAAGAAACATTTATGACACCAAATATGCCTCTAGACATTGCCAGATCTCCCAAAGAAGGTAAAGTTGCCTTCAGCTAAGAATTACTCCTCTTCCACAATGGTTGAACTAATTTACACTCCCACCAGCAGTGTAAAAGTGTTCCTATTTCTCCACATCCTCTCCAGGATCTGTTGTCTATAGATTTTTTAATGATTGCCATTCGAACTGGCATGAGATGGTATCTCAATGTAGTTTTGATTTGCATTTCTCTAATGACCAGTGATGATGAACATTTTTTCATATGTTTGTTGGACTCATGTATGTCTTCTTTTGTAAAGTGTCTGTTCATATTCTTTGCCCACTTTTGAATGGGATTGTTTGTTTTTTTCTTGTAAATCTGTTTTAGTTCTTTGTAAATTCTGTATATCAGTCCTTTGTCAGATGGTTAGACTGCAAAAATTTTTTCCCATTCTGTTGATTGCCAATACACTCTAGTGACTGTTTCTTTCGCTGTGCAGAAGCTGTGGAGTTTGATTAGGTCTGAACTGTCTATTTTGGCTTTTGTTCCCAATGCTTTTGGTGTTTTGGTCATGAAGTCCTTGCCTACGCCTATGTCCTGAAGGGTTTTGCCTAGATTTTCTTCTAGGGTTTTTATGGTGTTAGGTCTTATGTTTAAGTCTTTAATCCATCTGGAGTTTATTTGTAAGGTGTCAGGAAGGAATCCAGTTTCTTTCTGCACATGGCTAGCCAGTTTTCCCAACACCATTTATTAAACAGGGAATCCTTTCCCCATTGCTTGTTTTTGTTAGGTTTGTCAAAGACTGGATGGTTGTAGATATGTTGTGTTGCATCTGAGGCCTCTGTTCTGTTCCATTGGTCTATATCTCTGTTTTGGTGCCAGTACCATACTGTTTTTATTACTGTAGCCTTGTAGTATAGTTCATTGCAGCACTGTTTACAATAGCAAAGACCTTGAACCAGAATACAGCAGTATGATAAGCACACCTTTTGTTCCACTGGTATTCTTTCTTCATACATTTCATTTTTTCTGTCCACTCTTAATTCCTGGGGTTCAATGAGGAATACAGAAGTTTCTCCCAAAATGGAATTCATAGCTCCTGCTGTTTCTTCCCAAGGAGTCCCAGACCACCAGAAATTATGTTAGGGTCTTTCATGTATTCATCAAGAGTGGCAAGGGCAAATGGAGAAAAATAATTTAGTCTACTGAGAAAAAAAAGTTTTCTAGGCAAACAAGATCTAAGAAGAGAAAAATGAGAGGAGAGTGAGAGAGAGAGAGAGAGAGGGGGGGAGAGGGAGAGGGAGAGGGGGGAGAGAGAGAGCGCGAGCGAGCGAGTGAGAGAGAGCGAGCGAGTGAGAGAGAGAGCGAGCGAGTGAGAGTGAGCAAGCGAGAGAGAGCGAGAGAGAGTGAGAGAGAGCTCCCATGCTGTTGTGGTAGGGGAATCCAGGAAATCCTATTTATTTATTTTTATTTAGAGACAATCTCATCTGTTGCCCAGGGTGGAGTACAGTGGCACGATCTTGGTTCACTTTAACCTCCGCCTTCTGGGTTCAAGCAATTCTCCTGTGTTAGCCTCCTAACTATCTGGGATTACAGGCATGCACCACCACACCCAGCTAGTTTTTGTATTTTTAGTAGAAACAGGGTTTCACCATGTTGGCTGGTCTCGACCTCCTGACCTCAGGTGATCCATCCACCTTGGCCTCCAAGTGCTGAGATTACAGATGTGAGCCACCGTGCCTGGTTGCCCAGCTAATTTTTGTATCTTTTGTAGAGACGAGGTTTCACCATGGTGTCCAGGTCCACCCACCTTGGCCTCCCACAGTGTTGGGATTACACCTGGCCAGGCCTACAATTTCTTAAAGATTGTATCCAGTTCTATTGCAGACAAGTACATTGGTGAAAGTGCTCATTTGATCAGGGGAATGTTTAATTATGCCAGGGACCATCCATCATGCATCATTTTTATGAATGAAAATAGATGCTATTGATGGTTGACAGTTTTCCAAAGGTACTTAAGCTGACAGAGAGATTCAGAGAACTTTAATGGAGTTACTGAATCAAAAGGATGGATTTGATACTCTGCACAGAGTTAAAATGATCATAGCTACCAACAGACCAGATACACTGGGTCTTGCTTTGCTGCATCCAGGAAGATTCGATTTTTAAAAATACAAATTTATGGCTGCATAGTATTCCATGGTGTATATATGCCACATTTTCTTTATCCAGTCCATCTTTGATGGGCATTAAGGATGAGTTTATGTCTTTTGCATGGACACGGATGAACAAGTGCCACATGTGCTCACTCATAAGTGGGTGTTGAACAATGAGAACACATAGACACAGGGAGGGGAACATCACACACCAGGGCCTGTTGAGGGTGGGGGAGGTTAGGGAAAAAACAGCAGAGGGTAGGGGGTTGAGGAGGGCTAACCTTAAGAGAAATACCTGATGTAAATGATGGGGAATGGATGCAGCAAACCACCATGGCATGTGCATACCTACGTAACAAACCTGCACGTTCTGCACATGTACCCCAGAACTTACAGTGTAATAATAAAAAAAATTTGTTAATGAAAAAAATACGTATTGGTTTGCCAAATGAACAAGCAAGATTAGACATATTGAAAAGCCATGCAGATCCCATTACAAAGCATGGTGAAATTGATTACGGAGTGATTGTAAAGTTTTCGGATGACTTTAATGGAGGAGACCTGAGAAATGTTTGTACTGAAGCAGGTGTGTTTGCAAGTCATGCTGATCATGGTTTTGCAAAACAGGAGGATTTCATGAAAGGTTAGAAAGTGGCTGATTTTAAGAAACTGGAACTTATATTGAACTATAAGCCTGTGTAATTTACTTTTTGATGGCTGTATGACACACGTTGGCTTAATGTAAAAAATAAAGTTAAAATAATATATGTATTGGCAATGATCTCATTAAAAGTATATGAATAAAAATATGAGTAACATCATAAAAATTAGTATATCAATTCAGTAATTCAAATTTTAGCATTGATATAGAAGTTTGTATGTTTGCTAATATTGCATTTACTGCAGCAGAAATTATAAAAGAATGTGTTGAAGATTTTTGTATTTGCTATATGAGCATTTTGTAAATCATTGAAAATGGTTTGAGGTAGTAAGATAAGACAGCCTTTTTTAATGACTTATCATTTTTATATCATTTGTTTTCTTCATTCTAAAAAGTTGAATAAAATCTGTTTGATTCAGATCTACAAAAATAAATAAATAAATGAAAGCATAATATAATATCAGGTAATGACGGATACCTCTGTGACGGGAGTCAGGGCTAGGTGGGGGGTGTGTTTGTGAACAGAGTAACAAAGCAAGGAAGCAAACCAAGCCAAGATTGTACCTGAGAAAGCACCTTCAAGCAGAGAAAAGGGGGAGGATAAAGCCCTCCAGATTCCCCCTTCTCTAATCTGTCTTTGAGATTCTTTGAGAGTTGTGTTGAATACATTTGAAAGGTAAAGAGATGGCAATATGGAGACTCAATCACCCTAAATTGCCTAAATCACCCTTATTATTCATAAGCTGAGATCCCCGTATCCTCGATTTCTGCCCTGGCCACATCCTTTCCAGCCTTTCTGAATGAGGAGATGTGAAAGTCCACAATGGGTGGAAACTTCAAAGAGAACTCAGTTGATGAAACAAAACCACTCATCCAGAGATGATTTGTGGATGAGAAAAGGTTAAAATAGCCTCAAACATGAAACGGCTCCTTTCCACATGTAAAAGGTTTAGTCAAAGGGTCCCATGTTTCAATTCCATTTTTAAGATTCTTCTTATTAGAAGAATCTTTCTAATTACTTTCTATTTAGAGCATTTGCTGCATGTTCACATTTTTTGTGCATACTTTGAAGTATGAATAAAACAAAAGAAGTTGGTACCTAACAAGTTACCCACTCTTCTTCCAAAGATGTAATGGGACAAGTTCCTCACTGAGTCATTACAAATAAAACATTTGCAGGCATAGTGGGGATAGAGGAAATCAAGTAAATATAGACATTTGGTGTTTTATCTCTTTAGGTTAGATTAAACCCTTTAGATCGTTCCTGGTGCTGTGCCTGTGACCCTTGCAAGGTGGTTAATAACTGACATGGTGTAGAGATTTGCAAGCCTGTGAGGGAATGAAAGCTCAGAAATGCTGAGGCTACTCCTCAGTGAAGAGGAGGAACCAGTAGCTGAACAGAGCTGGGCTTTCCTATCATGCCTAATCCCAGCCTCCCACCAAGCGAGAAAACCCATTGCTAAGAACAGCAAAGTCTCGGGTTCAAGTAGCAGAAGTAAGCTTGGTAGACTCCTTGGGCACAAAGGAATTTCCAGCCTTCCCTGGTGAGTACCGCTCTGTTAGCTCACTGGGTCCACAGCCTCAGGTGCACCCAGCAGTGAAGGATCTGTGTGGTGAGAAGATGCAGGTGAACCCACCAAACCTACCCTGGCCACCACATGTACCAGGGATGGAGGATGGTAGAGTTGCCTTTAAATATAAAAGACAAAAGCTAGAGGAATTAAATGTCTCCCTAGGAGCCAGTACAGTCTTTTCTCTAGAAAATGAATAAAAATGTCAGAAAGATTATGGGAAATATTTTTGGTAATGAACCCTTGGACACTTATTTACGAAGCATTTGGAAATGCTGGGCTGGAACCACAGCCCTGAAACAAATAAAAATGATTTCAATGTACTGAGATGATTGGATTCCTTGGGTGAATAATAATTTGCTGCTGATGAAAAATCAAAATCAAAATGGGCCCTGACACTGAACATGCCTTTGTCAGTAAACATTTATTTCAAGTGGAATGCTGTAGTTACCTCTTTGCCAAGTTCAAGTAAATTCAGAACGTTTGGCATGTTCACATAGGGCAGAGTGGCAAGGCCCTGCCTGTTATTCTCATTCATCTTTTAATGCGGTTTTTTCATTCAGAATGAGGCCACTACAGTGGGGTCACATATTCATGTTTAACTCATCAGAATTCAACTATTCACACTTTGAACACAGGGAGAAAGAGATTACAAGAAAGACAAGAGTAACATTTTAAATAGTATGGGTAATTCTATTAATTCCAGGAGTAAACATTAAAGGAGAGAAGAATCTGCAGATATATATATATTATATATATAAAAATATATGCAGGTTTGTACACACAAAACAAGACCTATTGTATTTTATGAATAATCTAAGAGATATTTACGAATAATGTCGACTGTCATTGTCACTGAGTCAGGGAGTTTAGAATCTAAGCCTTAAACAGGGTGAGAGACTCCTCTGCACTGTCCTATAAGAGGAAGATGTTTTAAATTGTTTTTTATGTTAGGGAAAGAAGTTGCTTTGAGCCATCCACACGACCTCAGCTGTCCCCATATGACCAAAGATACGCACTGGAGACAGCTGGCTGAGGTTCAGAGCTCAGTGCTGGTCGTGAGACAAAGGAAAGTAATTAAATGAGAATATTTGTCTGATTGATGCAATTTGTCATGTCATGTAAAACTACGAATTATGAGGAGGGGTATGTAACCCTTGGATCTCCTTTTACACAACTAACATGCTTAAGTACCTGCTAACAGCATGGCAATGAATTAGAAGCCAAAGGGAATTTGCAGGTGAACCTTCATGGGGGAGTTTACGAATCTTGTAGAAGGGCTGGATAAATACATCGCAAATTACAACACAGAGAAGAGAGTGAACAAATGTGGGGATCAAATAAAACTGTGAGCAGGCACATATATCACTTCAAAATATAATTATCCTTTAATTATTTACTAATATGTGGGACTTTAAAAGCTCTGCTTCAGCCACTCGCGGTGGCTCACACCTGTAATCCCAGTACTTTGGGATACCAAGGCGGGCAGATCATAAGGTCAGGAGATCAAGACCATCCTGGCCAAGGGTGAAACCCCATCTCTACTAAAAATCCAAAAATTAGCTGGGTGTGGGGGTGCGTGCCCGTAATCCCAGCTACTTGGGAGGCCGAGGCAGGAGAATCGCTTGAACCAGGGAGTCGGAGGTTCCAGTGAGCTGAGATCACACTCACTGGACTCTAGCCTGGTGACAGAGCGAGACTCTGTCTCGAAAAAAAGGCTCTGATTCATTTTCTTATAATAGTCTTGATCTTTAATTATTCTCATTAAGCTAATACTCAACTGTGTTTGCATTTTATGTGATAGCTACCACCTTTGACTATTCAATAATAAACACTCCTTCCTTCTTGCTAATAGAACCCCAACGTGGTTTAAGGAGATATATGACCAACTCCTCACAAAACCCTCACTTTTCCAACCTCCCACTGAACGCTCACATAACCTAATTCTGTCTAAGGAGAAACAAGCAGAACTCTGGGGGAGGGGATGTTTCTAGGACAAATTTGCTTTCTTCATTTAAGGAGAGAGTGTAGACTCTTACCCCTTCACCCTTCCTTCTCCCCTGACCCACCTCTCCCCTCCTCCTGTCTTGAAAGGAACATGAGCTATGGACCTGTAGCAACCGTCTCGTATCCAGGAGGCAACATATCCATGAAGCTGCCAAGGAAACATGAAATTGTTGGTTCTGACCTTGAGCAGCTGACAGAAAGCCAGCAGATACCTACTCCCAGACTTTTAGTTACATTAGAAAAATAAACCTCTGCCTTTAAGCCACTGTTTTGTAGGCTTTAGTGACTTGCAGCCAACCCCTTCCTAATCACTCTATTCCTTAAGCATATGCCAAGTGCCGATAGGGAAGGGGACAGGAGCACAGGGAAGGGCACAGGAGCACAGGGAAGGGCTGAAGGAAGGAAGTCAGCCTGGATTTTTGGGTGGCAGTACCGGTCCCCCAAAAAGATCATTAAAGTGCACGTAACACTGATTGTCTCTCACTCACACATCCCTTATCCTCTCATTCATTCACAGTTATGTTAGCTCTGGATAGTCCCCTTCCCTTAAGAAGTTTATGGTGTAATGAGGGGGATTAGAAATGTATTCAGATAACTAACACAGAAGGTGGAAAATTACAAAGGCCAGGAAAGAGACTTTAAGAAAGCAGCTCTTTGGGATGGGCCGTTTATTTAAGGTGGGAGGAGGTAAAATGTCTTTCTCAGGGTGTTCGTCAAATTTCCCTTTGCCACCAACTGCCCCTCCCTCCAAGGATGGGGGGCGGGGGGAGAATTTTCTTCCCCTCCCTGCAGGACAGTGGTGCAAGGATTTTAGAAGATCTTAAAAGGAGCATTCTGCATGAGAACCTGAGAACAGCTAGATTGGAACGCAATACTCCAGTCCTTTAGCTGCTCTTACGAACATAGAAAGATCTTTGTAATTGTCTTGTTTATTTGAAAATTCTGGAATATTTTCATTATGAAATGAAGGAAAAGAAGAGAGACTGGGGAGGAGAGATGAGAGAGAAAAGTACGTGTGTTCCCTGCATATCCCATCCAAGCTTCAGGAGCTGGACTCGGTGGCAACAAGGGTCAAAGTGAAAGGGCTCAATCATGGACTCAACTGTGTCCTCTGCCCTCCAGACTTCTGTGTTGATGAGCTAACCTTGAAGGCAACTGTATTTGTAGACAAGGCCTTTAAAGAGGTAATTAAGGTTAAATGAGACCTTAAGGGTGGAGCCATAATTCAAATCCAATAGGACTGATGTTCATATAAGAAAAGGAAGAGACAGTGAGGGTGCAGGTGCACAGAAGAAAGGCCATGTGAGGACACAGCAAGAAGGTGGCTGTCTGCTAGCCAGGAAGAGAGGCCTCACCAGAAACCAACCCTGACAGCTTCTTGATCTTGGATTTCCATACTCCAGAACTGTGGGAAAATGGATTTCTGTTGTTTAAGCCACACAGTCAGTGATATTCTGGCATGGCAGCCCAAACAGACCATAAAGGCCCCAGGAGGAGATGAAAATTCAGGATGTATGTGTGACCAACCACATCCTCAGTGGTCCCTTCCTGCTAGAGTTATCTACCTCATTGGCACCTTTATGTTCATCTACTCAACAAACTTGTGCTTTGATTATTTTGTGGATCTAGTCCCCAAACAAGTTAGAAATTAAGTATACCTGCAATTTAGAAAAGAAGGAGGGCCCCTGTCCCTAGAAAATGAGTGAGCATTTCTAAGCAGCTTTGCTCTCCACAGGCAGAAAAGGCGAAAGAAACTTTCGGTGTGAGCAAAGACCCAGAACCTGAAGAAGGAAGGGTTGGTGCCTTCATTCGTCCCACTGGTATTTCTTTTGAATACCTACAATATGCGAGTGGTAAAGAAGGGGTGCAGGGAACAAAACAGACCTGCCCTCTGCTCCTGGGAACATGATGAAAAATTATTCAGAGCACAGAGAATGTGAAAGGAGTAATGGGAAGTAAAGTTCGGAGAGTGGGAAGGGAACAGATTGTGGCAGCTTTGAACTTCTGTCTAGAAAAATATTATTTATCCAGGAGAAGCACAGGGAGCCATTGCAACTTATCAAGCAAGAAAGTGCCCTGGTGATGGTTGACTTTTAAAAATACGAATCTGGACGCTATCAGTTGGCTCAGTTGGAGTGGGGAGAACTAGAGACTGGAGAACAGTTAAAGGATGAATACTGCAAACCCATAATAAAATTCTAAGGCCTCCGACTGACTGAGTGGACACATTCCTTCTTGGCCAAGGGGATCCCAAAGAAACCTGAAAACCTAGTTTAGGCCATGATGGGAAGGGAAGTGTTAGACACACCTTGGAGTTCTGACACCACTAACCAGCATTGACATTAAAATAGAGGTCACAAGACTGCCATACAAAACAGACTCTTTGTAGCAATAGGATGTCAAATTCCACCCTGACTCTGGCATACCATCACATGACAGATAACACACCTTTAAGAAAATTAATATGTTTTATCCGAAATATCTTTCTTTGATATATTTTGGAATGGATCTACAAAGCCATCTTTTGTGGGAGAAATTTTTTTTCCTATAGAGAACCTCTTTCCCTTACTAGGTTTTTTTAGAGAGAGGGACACCGTCTAAGACTCAAAAGGAGACTTTTATCATCTATTCTCTCTGAAACTTGCTATCTGGAGGCTTCATCTACATAACAAGAAGCTTGATTTCCATAATCTTCCTTATCTTAGCTCAAGCATTTCTTTGTATTGATTTCAACTCTTTAGGCAAAGCTTAACTCTTTAAATCAATTGCCAATTGAAAGTTATGACTCTACCTGTGAGCCCCCCACTCAAGATGCCCCACCTTTCTGGGCTGAACCAATGTATTCCTTACATGTATTGATTTATATCTTTGCCTGTAACTTCTATCACCCTAAAATATATAAAACCAAGCTATAACTCAACCACTCTGGGCAAATGTTCAAGGACCTCTTGAGGCTGTGTCCCAAGCCATAGTCATTCCTATTTGGCTCAGAATAAACTTCTTCAAATATTTTAATTTTTTTCGCATCAACAGTACTAAAGCTCAGACAAGCTGTAATAAGAGCCTGAATGAAGGTAATATGAACATTATTGATGTTTGCTGGCACCATACCATATACTAATATCAACAGAAAATTAGTATATATTTTCTGTTGATATTAGTATATGGGATATACTAATATCCCATATACTAAAGGAATATATTGTCTTAAACAAAAGGGATATATTGTCTTAATCACATAGAATTACTGTCAGTGAAAAGAGTAAAACTGCAAAATATTTGAAGAGATATATTCTGAGCCAAATATGAAGACCATGGCCTGGGATGCAGCTCTAGGCGATCTTGAGAACATGTGCCCAAGGTGGTAGGGCTACAGCTTGGTTTTATACATTTTAGGAAGACATCAGACATCAATCAATACATATAAGGTGCACATTGGTTTGGTCTGGAAAGGCAGGACAAATTGAAGTAGGGGCTTCCAGGTCATTGGTAGATTCAAAGATTTCCTGATTGGCAATTGGTTGAAAGAGTTTATCTATAGACTTGGAGGCCATAGAAGACAGTGTCTGGGTTACAATAAGGGGTTATGGAGATCAAGGTTCTTAATATGCAGATGAAGCCTCCATATAGCAGGCTTCAGAGAGAATAGATTGTAAATGTTTATCAGACTTAAAAAGGTGCCAGACACTTTCCTTAATTCTACCCTAAATCGGGAAAAAACCTGGAAAGGGAAGAGTGAGGAGTACAGAATGTGGATTTTCCCCACAAGAGACAGCTTTTCAGGGCCATTTCAACATATGTCAAAGAAATGTATTTTGGGGTAAAATACTTCCATTTATTTCAAGGCCTGCTATGTTGTCATGTTGACACCTAATTGCTACAAAGAGTCTGTTTTGTCAGTTTTAAGGTCTCTGCTTTAATGTTAATGCCGGTCAACTGTGCTTGAATTCTAAAGGGATGGAGGTATAATGAGACATGTCCAACCACCCACTCCCATCATGGCCTAAACTAGTATTTCAGATTTACTTTAGGATACACTTGGCCAAGAGGAAGTGTCCTTCAGTTAGCTGGTGATTAGAATTATATTTCTGGTTTACAATATTATCACATATTGGAAAACTCACTAACACAGAGATTTGTCTTCTAATATCGAGGCAACAAAGCATAGGTCTCTTGGCCACATCTAATACCATTGTAAGCAGGGAAGTGGTGGCCACATTGTCCAAAGTCCTATAGATCAATAAACTCTTAATATCGACTTCAAAAGCCAGGAAAGTCTCCCATGACCTTATAATAAATTTCAGCTAATTATAATGAAACAGAAGGAATTGTCAGATTTAAGTTGGGAAAATGCAGTTGGAATCTATTCTGAGACCTTCTGGCTATGGACCATTGGCAAGTGACTTCATCAACACACCCCTCCCCTACTCCAATCATTGAACTTCGGGTAGATATTTAACATCTGGCTCTCTAAGGAAAAAAAAAAAAGCCATGATTTACAGCTTTTCCAATTCTAGAGTTTTAAAACTCCCATCATAGCCAGTTTCAAGCCAGAAACGTGATGTCAACAAGTTCACCGAATTCCTAAAACTTAATTGATTCTCAGCCAGTTCTAGCACACCGCTGCTTCCAAAGCTTAGCTTCCACATCTGAAAAATGGGAATCACACCACTTCCACATGGCCACAGTCAAGATTGAGATAATGTAAGTAAAAATACCTAAGACAGGGTTATTAGCATACATGAGTGGTATTTGAGAAATGTTGAGCACCTGCTATGTAGCACACACTGTTCCAGGAACTGAAGATTCATCGGAGAACAAAACAAAAGGTCGGCTCAGCTGGGATTGATGTTCTAAATAGGAGAGATAACCAGAAAGAAAAAAAGAGAAAGAGAGAGAGAGAGAGAGATGGATGATAGACAAATAACCAGTCAGTTAGTCTGGTAGTGATAAGTACTAGAAAGAAACATCAGATAAGGATGAAGAGAAAGAGGAGTGGTCATACTATGTCACATATGATAGCCAAGAAAGACCTCACTGATGAGAGACATCTGATGAGAAACCTGAGTGAAATGAAGGCATGACTATGAGATTATATGGGGAAGGGTATCCCAGGCAGGGCAAGAGCTCATGCCAAACCCTGGGGCAGGTATGATGGGCTGGTCCGACCCCGGAGACAGAAGGAGGCCAGGTGGGTGGGAGCATCTGAGTGAGTAGACACTGGTGGAAAGTGCAGTGGGAAGGGAAGCCAAGAGCAAAGGTGAGGCGGGGGAAGGTCTCAAGCCCTGACCATCTCTTAGGCACCTTTACACATCTGGAGACATAGTGGGCAGGGGCCAGGGACAGACAGGGCTGCAGTCCTGTCCCTCTGCCTTCCCTGCACAGAGGAGGATCTACCAGCTGTGCTCTAATAGTCTCACTCCTTCATGTTTTCAACTGTTCAAATGTTTGCTCAAATGGCAAATATTGGCTCCAATGGCTTCCATGGTCAGGCAGCAGTCTAGAGACAAAAACTGAGCAAAACTTGAGATCTTGCTTTTCATGGACCTACCTGGCCATGGAAGGAGACAGAATACATCAAAATGTAAATAAACGCATTAGCTGGGCTATGAAGACAATCAAATAAGGTGGGCTGATAAAGTCCCCCTCTTAGATATAAAAATCCTCTTGGGCCAGGATCCTGCTGTTGCCTTGTATTTCAATGCCCGGTTCTAGCACAGTCCTAACTGGTGCTCTCAGTAGCATTGCTCTAAACAATTGACCAGCAGTAACCAAAGTAGACTGGCAACAGCCCCAAGAGATGAAGAGAGCCCTTTTCCTCCTGGCATGAACTTTTCCAAACTACAAGGATGAGGAAATGCCAACTCTTTATATAACTAAGAAATCCTAAGACATGGGGTTTTTTGTTTGCTTGGTCTGTTTCTTCTTTTGTTTTTTAAATGTGATTCTTAGGACACCTGCCACAAAATCATCTGGGGTCTTTATTAAACAAAATACAAACATCTGGGCCCCACCTCAGACCCACTGAATCAGAATAACTGGAGAAGGAGCCCAGACAACTGTATTTTCAATGACTTCCCAAAGAATGTGGATGCTACATTGCTGATGTTTGAGAGCCACTGCTCTAAAGCAAAAGTACAACGCACAAGGCTTCTTTTCATTTCAGTTGCAACTGTCTCCACAAAGCATTCCTAAGAAGCTCGTCTGTAAATTTCCTCTGCAGAAACTGCAGCACCAGTCACAAGCTGATTGTTCAAAGAGATGCAGGGGGAGATGGGGCCCGTGTGACGAGAGCAGCCCATCAACTGATCCATTCATTCAAAAAACTCCACATGCAGAAAGACTGGATGGCTTTAGTGTAAGCGCCTCACTGTCTGGGGAGCTGAAGGAGAGACTTTCTGGAATATTCCCTACCTGTGAAGAGGGCATGGTAGCGGAGGCCCTTCTCCTTGTCCTGATGGGAGCAGACATCAAATAAGTAGGCTTTGATGGGCCCATCAATGAAGTCAGCAGCAAAATCAAAGAGAACCACACCTATCATGGTGACACTTATGGCCCAAACCAGCTTCCTCCTTGGGTTAGCAATCAAAGCTAAAAGAAAAATAAACATTGGTCTCCTAAATCCTGTTTTAGAATCATCCATCCGTGTTTTGTAATTTCCACCTAAACCTCTTGTCAGAAAATCATCTCTCTTGCTTTTATTTTGCTTTTTGTTCCAAATAAAATAGCTTCATATTTTTTCAGGTTTTAAAACATTATGCAAGTGAATGTCCAGAAAGCACAAATCTATGGAGACAGAAAGTAGATTAGTGGTTGCCTAGGGCTGGTGTATAGGAGAAAAGGGGAAGTGACTGTTGACAGTAATGGGTTTCTTTTTGGGGTGATGAAAATGTTCTAGAATTAGGGAATGGTAATGGTTGCACAACCCTATGAATATACTAAAAGGCACTGAATTGGACACTTTTAAGTAGTGAAATTTCTGATGTATAAAATATCTCTTTAAGGCCAGGCGTGGTGGCTCAAGCCTGTAATCCCAGCACTTTGGGAGACCGAAGCGGGTGGATCACGAGGTCGAGAGATCGAGACCATCCTGGTCAACATGGTGAAACCCCGTCTCTACTAAAAAATACAAAAAATTATCTGGGCATGGTGGCACGTGCCTGTAATCCCAGCTACTCAGGAGGCTGAGGCAGGAGAATTGCTTGAACCCAGGGGGTGGAGGTTGCGGTGAGCCAAGATCGCGCCATTGCACTCCAGCCTGGGTAACAAGAGAGAAACTCCGTCTCAAAAAAAAAAAAAAACAAAAAACAAAAAAAAAATCTTTAAATAAAAAGTATGCATGTTTATTGCAAACAATTCTAGGGATATAGAAAAAGCTGAGGGAGATGCTTCCAATCTCAGCCCCTGAGAAGCTCATGCTTTGAGGTCTCCTTTTACACACCTCTGCACATGTAGACACACATGTACAATGGTAGTCAAGTGCAGTGCTTCTCCAAGTTTGGCATGTTGAACTATCGCTTGTACATCTTGCTAAAACACAGATCACTGGCCCCATTTCCCAAGCCTCTGATTCAATGGGTGGGCCTGAAGTGGGCCTGAGAAACTGCATCTCTAACAGCCCTGTTGCTCACAAGGGGCAGGTCAGAAGCCACACCTTGACCTACACTGGAACAGCACTGATGCAGTAACTATATAATTTCATGCAATTTCATCTCACAATTTTTAACAGCTAGATAGTCATTCTATGGATACCCTGTAATTAATTCACCCAACCTCCTATAAAAGACACATTGTTGTTTCTCTTGTTTCAGTTTGTTTTTTAAACTTAAGAATAGCATAGATTATATATACACGTTTTAAAAATTACAGTATAAAATTAAATGAAAAATAAGCCTACCCGCAGCTTCTCACCTCCAGTCCTTCAGTAATCCTCCTTAGAGTCAACAAAGCTTATTGGCTTTCTGCTCATCCTCCCAGAAATATCTTACATTTGTACATTTATGCTTTTTTTGAAATATGTACAAATGATAATGATTATCCTGCCTCATAATCATCTATGGGGCTAGCTTGAGAGTTAATGGCCTAAAAATGTGTGCTATTTATTGTGACCCTTTCTGCAATGCAACTTTATTGTACTACCATCAATTACTGATTAATTGGTAGCTGATTAATGGCTAGAAAAAAATGCCTACCCTCAGGTTTGTTTTTGTCCAGAATTTTCAATGCCAGAAATGTCCCCTTGAGCTGGCGGGCTTATGCCCTATGCCTATTAAGAGGCCCTACATAAAACTATGAACAGAATGACTCATTTGGATACACAGGTGATTTATTATAAATATGTATGGAGCTATTTGGCAGCTGGTCAATTTGATAAAGTATTAAATAGAGCATAAAGGGCTCAAAAAGTAACTCAATTGATAAATACATAAAAATATTCAATTTGATAAAATAGATACAAATTTAATCCTGTTTTTAAATCTTCACAACAATGAAAGATATTTATTTTTATATTTCTAGAAGTAGAGGCTCCCCAGCCACAGAATCTGGGCCAAATTCGTCAAAGATGGAAGTTCATTGTAACCTAGGAGAGATCCATTCTAACAAATTTCTACGAAAGGTCAAACAAATTAACATTCTCCTACTACAGAGGTGCACACTAAGACACACATCCCTGCCCACCCCACCTTGTGCAGTCCACTTACCTGCTACCACGGCATCCCCATTGAGGTACAGAGCCATGCCTACCAGCATCATGACTCCCAGGGTTAGGATGTAGGGTCTCCGGCGGCCCCACCTGGACTGGCAGTGGTCGCTAGCTGATCCGACCACAGGTTGCAGCAGGAATCCCAGGACGGGGCTGAGGAACCACACCATGCTGTACAGACTATTGGGCAGACCCACGCTGAGCAGGACTGGGGTCACATACGCTGCCTCCACCGCATAGCAGAACTCCCGTCCAAACATGGCCATGCTGTGCATGATGAGTCTGCCGGTGGGTCTTTTAGGAGGCTCCACAGGGTCAAAGGGGCCATCATCAGCTAGGGATTTATAGATGTGGTGGCCGGCCTGCCCACTGTTGCCACCCATGGCCACTGGGAGAGGAACACCTCCTGCGTGGTGCTAGGGTCTGTGCTTCAAACCGGATTTGACGTGGAGCTGAGCAACAACAGAGAGGGTCAGGCTGGAGGAGGGGCTCAAATTCTTTCCTGCCTCTAAGATCACAAGTTATGATGAGAGGGAGGGGGTGGTGCTGGAAAGCATGACAGAGATTAGTAGCTGTGAGTGAGCCCTCTGGCTCCTTAGAAAGTTGGAATGTTTTTCCAAAGAGGTCTTCCTTTGTAATGTTCTCTCTCTCTCTGTCTCTCTCTCTCTCTCACACACACACACAATTACACGAGATCACACACACACATATGGCTTTTCTCCCTCTCTCACATACACGTTATTACACATGATCACACACATTGCTTCTCTTTCACACACACTATTATACATGATCACACATGGCTTCTCTCACATGCATGTTACTTCACATGATCACACACAGTTTATCTCTCATACACAATATTACATGTGATCACATGCATGACTGCTCTCACACACGCTATTACACATGATCACACATGGCATCTCTCTCACACACGTTATTACACATGATCACACACATGGTTTCTCTCTTACATGTTATTTCACATGCTCACACATGGTTTCTCTCACACATTTGTATTATACATGATCACACATGGCTTCTCTCTCACACACATGCTGTTACACATGATCACACACATTGCTTCTCTTTCACACACACTATTACACATGATCACACATGGCTTCTCTCTCACACACACATGCTATTTCACATGACCACACACATGGCTGTGAGGTAATAAAGCCTTATTATATAGAGGTTATGTCAAAATGTAAATAAATTGATACCTTTTGATAAACTTCTTTTTAGAGATATGGACATTCTATCTTTTCCTGACTACAAGTTTTCTGCGCACACAGCTCAGGGGTGAAATAACCAGATTTAAAATGTTGGCAGGTCACACCCTTCCCCAAATCATTAGTTGTGTCATATCGCCCTAATATTTTTCCTTGTTGCACTTAATACTTTTTACAATGAGATAATTCTGGGTTTATTCCATATCCTGTGTTTGTCTTTGATTTATTTAAGAGCAGAAAACAGGTCTGTTTTGCTCATTATGGTATCCCCAGCAACTATCATGATACCTGGCACATAGCAGGTCTTCAATAAATATTTGCCAAAGGAATTACCGAGTGAACAAAACATATACATTACATTTTGTGCTGCCAGTCAGCTGCCTGTCTGCTCAGCTCAATTTCCTTTGGTGCTCTTTATCTTATGGGGCTACATTTCCAGGGTTCCCTTGTTTTCTGGCTTCTAGGTAGATTTGGCCAATAGGAAGCACTGGTAGGAAGAGTAGAGGTGAGAGAGAAGAAAAGCGGCCAGGATATTTCCTTAGATTTCTTTCTCCTCCCTGAGAGATTGCTGGCAGTGTCTGTGTCTCCAAGGTGGGTCCAGCAACTTTGGCTTCTGGATCCAGGTAACACCAACTTTCCCATCACCCCTGCAGCCTTGGCTTCTAGTTTTGTGGCCCTGGCTTCTAGTTTTGTTCATATCTGGGTTGCCTCACTATCTCCTGGGTTTCTCTACTCTTTCATCATCAGTGGAATTCTTTACATTAAATTTCCTCTGGTTTTAAAGACTTTAAACGAGTTATATTTTCCTTGCTGGACCCTGAGTTCAAATCAAAATTCTGAGTTGTAGGAAACACAATCTTTTGTATATATATTTATTTACAGACAAGGTCTTGTTCTATTGCCCATGCTAAAGTACAGTGGCTCAATCCTAATTCACTGTGGCTTCAAACTCCTGGGCTCAAGTGATCCTCCTGCCCCACGCTTCTGAGTAGCTAGGACTACAGGCACACAACACTATGCCTTGCTATTTTTTTTTTACTTTTATTTTTTGCAGAAATGGAAGTCCAGCTGTGCTCCCCAGGCTGATCTCGAACTTTTGGCCTCAAGTGATCCTCCAAGCCTGGGCCGGAAAACATAACCCTATGGGAAAGTTCCTAAAAATGGTTGAAGAACAAAACTGAAGGCCATAATATGAAAGCTTAAATTCTGATTCTGCCTCTTCCTAGTTGCATATTCATGAGCAAATAATTTCAACTAGTGTTTCTAAAACTATGCCAAGGCACCCAGGGCATTAGAGTGACCTCACAAGAGTATTTCAGGATATTTAAAAATTTGAACACAGTAAACACATTGAAAGTCAACATCTGTCAGACATCACATGAACTTACTAGTAAGGTAGTTCATGCTTTCAACATAAGATTGCACTATAATCCTTCTCAGGATTTCATACTTCTGTGAGGCTGGGTTTTCCAGTCAGTCTGATAAAAAAGCAAGTACTATGTGGACATCAACATGGAGCAGAAAATGAGGACAGCAGCATCCAATCTGATTCCAGCTGAGAAGCTGCACAGTGTGCAACAGGTACATACATCTTCTTAGTAAGTAGTTGTGATTAACAATAAAATAGAAATGAAAAATACATTTTCTTTTGATTTATGTGTATTCTATTTTTCAAAGAGCTAATAAGTTGTTAGGACATAAATATTTAATATGTTGGGACCTAATTATTTATAAATTGAATGGTTAGATATTTCTTTTGGTTTAAGCCACCATGAAAAAATTACTGAGGCACTAAGGGGAAAATGAACTAAGAATCTCTTCTGAGTCTCTGTTTTCTTATCAGTAAAATGAAGAAACCTGTCCCACCTTCCCCTTACAGTTGATTGTTGAAGGACAGTTGAGATACTGTGCATAATGGACCTTATTGATGGCCCACCCAACATCCACTGTCTACTCCCTCTGCTCTGATGGCACCTGGATTAGATTGTGGAATCCACTCCTTCCTCATATGCCTTTGGGAAGTTGAGTCCAGGGAAGCTCCAGGAGCAGGCTGGTTTTATGTAAAGATAATCCTGTCTTCTTTGTCAAAGACTGGTTTAAGAATGGCTTGTTACTTAACTCAATCCAAGGAGATGCAAGACAGTTTGCTGGGGGCTCCTGAGATCTTTATGTCTGGGTATCACTGTGTGTGGGCATTAAGATCCAGAACTTGGACGAGCCTGAGGAGAAATCAAACACACAGAGAATGGAAAGTTGATAGCCCAGAGAACTGCAGGGAAACAGGGCTCAAGTGACTGGATACAGGCAACCCTAAAAGTCACTGTCCCTCTGGACTCTAGGGAGTGAGCCAAAACATTTCCTTATTATTTTGGAGACTGTTATTTGCAGATGAAGGCATTCTGATTTGATACACGTGAAAGTATTTTGTAAATTACAAAGTGTGATGTAATTGTTGCTAAAGTTTGGAATGTGCTTAGAGGGAGAACATGAACCCCAAGACAAAAAGCTTGAATGCAACCACCCTGTTTCATGTGACTTATTTATCACTATAGTTTCTGGCATTTCACACTTCCTACATTGCAGAATCAACAGTGTAAATACATGTATATCAATGTCTTCAAGAACATATAATTCCTCTTTCACTAGAATTTGCTACCTTCAATTGCCTGCTTATCTTCCACTCTCCTTAAAACTTCCTATTTTCAGCCAGGCGCAGTGGCTCACGCCTGTAATCCCAGCACTTTGGGAGGCCAAGGTGGGCAGATAACGAGGTCAGGAGATGGAGGCCATCCTGGCTAACAGAGTGAAACCCTGTCTCTATTAAAAAAATATAAAAAATTAGCCAGGTGTGGCAGCAGGCATCTGTAGTCCCAGCTACTTGGGATGCCAAGGCAGGAGAATCGCTTGAATGTGGGAGGCAGAGGTTGCAGTGAGCCAAGATCGTGCCACTGCATTCTAGCCTGGGCAACAGGATGGGACTCTGTCTCAAAGACAAAAACAAAACAAAAACAAAAAATATTTTTCTATTTTCTCCTTACCTGTCCCCCTTTCTTATTTCTGAATCTACAGTTTGTCAAAAGCTAACTGAAAACACAGAAGTGTAACATTTTTTGCACAGGGTCTTAGACTCTTGAGAAAAAAAGGAAAGTATGGGTCACTAACGAAAGCTACTAACCTTGCTTTTATATATCCACTCTTTAAAAGTTCACAACCTACAAAAAACAATTTTTCATTTGAACATTTTGTGTAAAGTCCACTAATGACAGAAATCAGTACTCTAAGCTAGCCTGTTTAGTTACTAATGACAGAAATCAGTACTCTAAGCTAGCCTGTTTAGTTACAGATTTTGCCAACTTGCTTTTATCCTTTCTCTCACTGGTCCATTCGACAGGTATTTTTTTGAGCACCTATTATAACAGTAACCAAGGTAAAACAATTTGGTTCATATCCCTTAGGACAGTGCTACTCGAAGTGCAGTCATTGAACCAGAATCATAATCACTTAGAAGCTTGGTGGCACATCCTGGGTCTTAGAATCTCTGGGGGTGGGTCTCAGGAGTCTGCTTTAACAGTATCTCCAAGTAATTAGTTTGCTTGCTAGAACCATTACTCTGGGAACGTATGTCCTAGTGAATCATTTTGTAAAGTATAGTAAAGGCAATTACTGTCCTTGTAGATGTGTACGAAGTGCAGTGCAAACATAGGAAGGGGTTTAGGAATAGGAGCTAATACTGTTCACCTAGGATGTTTAGGCCCTTCACAGGCATCGTCATAGACATCACAATGACAGGGTGAGATGTGAACTCTAGGCCCTTCTGACTCCACAACTCATAATCACTGTACAAAACTACTCTAGGGTTGAGAAGCACAGGAGGTTTCACAAAGGCGGCTGTGCTCCAGCCCAGTCTGAGTTTGCTAGATCAACAGGCTGGAGCAAAAGGGGTCTTGATAATCCTGGAAAATAACAATGCAGTATACAGAAAGAAATGGAAACAAGAGAGACCATGACATAGAAATTTCAGGTGGTCCAATATAAGTCCTGGGGAACAGGACGACAGGGATGGGATTGGACAGCTAGCTAGAAGTCTTATTGTAAGTAAAGAGTTGACATGCTATGTAAATGAGTTTATATTCTACTGTAGGAGAAAAGAACAACACACGATTTTTGTAGGACTGAAAATTGAGTGTGGTGTCGAAAACACCCAGAGTAGTAACATGATAAAAAATATTAATAAGGCAATGATACTAGAGGTCAAGGCTGATAGGGCAACTGAACGGGAGTCTTGGGAAGAGATAAGAGGGGCCTGAATGAAAACTGCAACGGGGGCTAGGCAGAGGGCATGGATTCAAGTGCTGTTGAGGAAGAACTGACAGCACTTCGCTCTTGAGATATATTCATTTAATAAATATTTACTAAGTTTCTGCTATTTGCTTGGCACTATTCTAGCAACTAGGGCTTTTACAATGAATGAAACATACAAAATCCCTCATAAAGCTTCCATTCTAGTGTGTGTTGGCGGGTTGGGGGGGAGGAGGGGTTAATAAGCAAATATGTCAGTAGTGATACATGGTACAAAGAAAAACAAGATGGGGTGAAGGGATAGCAAGTGATGAGGTGGCTCCTATTTTAGACAGAGGCTAGGAAAGGACTCTCCGCAGCAGGGGAACTAGGCAGCGACCTCAATGAAGTGAGGACAAGCTCAAGGCCTATGAGGGCGGAGGGAGGCATGGTGGGAATGGAAGCAGGAGACTGGTGAGAGAGGAAGACTTGCCTGGCAGAACTCAAAATGATGGCACAATGTGAGAAAAAGAGGCATGTCAGTGAGACTAACAGGCAGCTGCACAGAGAAGCCTGGCTCCCAGCAGAGAGGACCAGATGGAGGGGCAGGAGTTATCTGCTGGAAGCCTGGAGAACATCTGCCAACATTCCCATTCAAAGACACACACTGAGTGATTTCCAGTCAAGTTGAAATGGTCAGACTTCTTCATCTAAGAACATTCACTCTGGTAAACAAGCAAAAAAGATTTCAAGGAATCACAAAATGCAATTTAAATGGTATTTAAAGGGTTTTCTTAAAAGCTTTGTGCAAACTTAAAAGCACAAGTACACTTTAGGGAAAAAGAAAGCTTTATTTAATAAATTATACTAATTCATTCAAAATATAAGTACGCAAGTATCTTAATATCAACAAATATATCAAGCAAACTAGAAGGCAGAGTAACTATCATAATTTAGTATAAGTACCCAAAGGATTTCTAAATCAAAAGTCCTAATGATAACCATTTTCAGAAATCAATCATCACTGCAGAATCAGAGTCTGTGGTTTTTTTGCTGATTAGAGTGGTAGGATACTGCAATACTGTTCCTCCATGTTTCCATGCACACCATGTTGTGTGTTACACTACACTGCAAATGCAGTATTCAAACTCACTTGAGCTGTGGGCCTGGAAGTTAGAGACTAGCTTTTACCTTATGACTTTCAATGATTTTATCTGAAGTGAGCTGATCAATCTCTTTGAGGCTGAATCCAAATTCTTTAAGGATCTCCTCAGTGTGTTCTCCTACAAAAGGATCCCTTTTGAAAGAAGGGACAGCTGGAGTGTCTGACAGCAGAGGTGCAGGGCGGGGGCTCACGTCCTGCTCCTCATTGGTGATAAACGAGCCCCGTTCCTTGTTGTGATCATGACTGACAACCTCCTCAAAAGTCAGAACTGGAGTCACACAGGCATCTGTGCCATCAAAGATCTGACACCACTCTGCCTTTGTCTTCTTTGCAAATACATCTGCAAACTTCTTCTTCATTTCTGGCCAATCATTCATGCTCATCTGATTGGGAAGTTCATCAGGCTTTAGCCCAAGTCCTGAGGAAAAATAAAATTTCTAAAATTATTATGATTTGAACAGAGCCAATTATAATCAATGAAAATGAATGCAGAGCCCATTGTACTATGTAAAATAAGATGTTCTAGAATAGCTTTTCAAACGAGGCAAGAGAAAAAAATGTAAAGTCAGTTTGAGGTTGGAGCAAAAGGCTAAAGAGGGCAGAGGTAGTCAGACTTGTCACTACCCAGATTTTATTATTCATGTTTCATCAAAAGTAGTGTTCAGTAGCCTGGTTTCCAGAAATTGCTTTCCTACCTCTTAGTAGATTTTGAAAAACAATTTCCCCAGGATGTTATTACAGTCATACTAAGTTAAAACAACTCCATATTTTCTATAATGTACTCAAACCTTATTAAAAAATACAATATTATCAATTTTACACATGACCATCTCAGTTTCCAAGGAAGAAGCCTGAAGACAAATTACTTAATTCAGGATTACAATTTTATAAATACATTCATTTCTCTTTATTTTGTTAAAATAGAAGAGCTGGAATGGCCAGGAGTAGTGGCATGATTGCTTGAGCCCGGGAATTAAAGGCCCAGCCTGGGCAACACAGCAAGACCCTCATCATCTACCCATCATTCATCCATTCATCCATCCATCCAACCATGTATATATATATATACACATTTTTTAAAATGAAAGAGCCCAAAAGGGCCAGGCATGGTGGCTCATGTCTGTAATCCCAGCACTTTGTGAGGCCAAGGCGGGTGGATCACTCAAGGTCAGGAGTTTGAGACCAGCCTGACCAACATGGTGAAACCCAATCTCTACTAAAAACACAAAAATTAGCCAGGCGTGATGGAAGACGCCTGTAATCCCAGCTACTGAAGAGGCTGAAGCAGGAGAATTGCTTGAACCCAGGAGGTGGAGTTGCAGTGAGCCAAGATCATGCCACTACACTCAAGCATGGGTGACTGAGCAAGACTCTGCCTCCAAAAGAAAAAAAAAAAAAGGCAAAAATAGCTTTTTGTACCAGGATAAAGGACTTGTAAGGTAACCAAAGTCTCAGGCAAACTGTTTCTATAACAAACATGACAGAAACTTATCAGCCAGTCAGTCTACAGTGAGGCATGTAGACTTTCTGGCATGAAAGGGACTTCAAGGGCCCATCAAGACGACAGTGCAGAGGACATGAAAGCAGCCACCTGGGGATTTAACAGGAAAGGTGGCCTCTCTAGCTCTTGATCCCATCTGTGTTTTCTTTACCGATTATGTAGGCTTACCCCTGCAGACATGTCCAAACTCCAATGCTGATTAAATTATACCCAAAGGGCAGGGTCACTTTACAATAGTTGGTAAACTATGATGCATAACACTATATATAAGTTTAGCCAAGTTAATTGAATAATCCTCACTTCCCTATCATGATCAAGGCTAATTATAAGTTGCTCTGAAGATGAAGCAGGAAGACATAAATACTGAAGCTGCTTCTTAGGGTTTTGAGGGCCATGAGGAAATAAGAAGCACTAACAGAGTTCCAGATTTGTGTAAACAGCCTCTGGTGGAATATATAGGCACATTTTCTTCTGTAACCACCAGTCCCATTCAAACACTAGGAAGGATATGAGGCAATAATTTCAGGTTATCACTATGACCTACAGAGAAATGCTTTCAAGGATGTCTTTCACTTGGTGATCTTTCTTGATTACCCTGAACTCTGTGACTGAAAGGCACATAAAATGAGCAGCAAGCCAAAAGTAGTGATCTTCACATGCTTTTAAAAGTTTCTTTTTACCAGAACTGATCAGAATCATAACACTAAGTAAAGCTGGAGAAAATATGTTCTTTAACATTATACTCGAGATTACACAAATCATAGTTTGTATGCTAGAAAAATACTAGAAATCAAAAGCCTCCAGATCCTACCCCAACTCTAACACCCCAATTCTCCCATTGTCTGCCATCTCGTCTCAGCCTATAATCTCCCATCCTGTCCATAACCCTGACCAAGCCCACAGGATTAAACATCAGTGGTTTAAGGTGAGCTGTTTGCTATGCTCCTAACAATCCAATACGGAACTTGGAATCCAGTCCCAACTCTCAGAATCCATAATTGTATAAATACAGTGATAGACTGTGGCTAGTTGTTATGGTACAATCACTATGAAATTTCTGGTATTTTAAGTCAAAGAGATTTTTCAGGAACTGGCCTGGGGCCTCAGACACCATTTAAAACTTGGGAAAGCATATTTTGATTTCAAAAAAACTACCATACACATACATTCACACACATACACGTAATTAAACAAAATGCTTATTCTTTTAAGTACATGTCATAAACTTTACTGCTTTATATTAAGTATATAGTAAGCAGTCAAAACTCATGTTAAGCATTCAATGATATATGTCCAGGATGGCAATTGTAAACATTATTTTTATAATGAAAAATTGGAAAAAATGTAAAGGAACTTGCAATAGGGAACTAGTTATATAAATTTTAGTACAGGCAGATAATGAAATACATGATATGACTGCTATATAAAAGGGGTGAGGGTGAAGATCTTTTGTACTGACATGAAAGAATGTCTTCGCTATATTGTCATATAAAAAGAGCTATAGGTCGGGCATGGTGGCTCATGCTTATAATCCCAGCACTTTGGGAGGTGGAGGCAAACCGATGATGAGGTCAGGAGTTTGAGACCAGCTTGGCCAAGATGGTGAAACCTCGTCTCTACTAAAAATACAAAAATTAGCTGGGCATGGTAGCGGATGCCTGTAATCCTGGCTCCTCAGAAAGCTGAGGCAGGAGAATCATGCCTGGGTGACAGAGGTCATCCAGCTTTTGAAAACCCGGGAGGCAGAAGTTAGGTTGCAGTGAGCCAAGATCACATTGCACTGCAGCCTGGGAACAGGATGAGATTGCATCTCAAACAAACAAACAAACAAACAAAAAAGAGCTATAGATTATATATATATATATATATATATATATATATATATATATATATATAACATTGCAAAACAGAAAATAATTGCTGAGTATAGTGGCTCATGCCTGTAATCCCAGCACTTTAGGAGGCTGAGGCAAGAGGATTACTTGAGCCCAGGAGTTCAAGACCAGCCTGGGCAACAGAGTAAGACCCCGTCTCCATAAAAAATCAAAAAGTTAGCCAGGCATGGTGGCACATGCATGTGGTCCCAGCTACATGGGAGGCTGAGGCAGGAGGATTGCTTAAGCCCAGGAAGTCAAGACTGCAGTGAGCCATGTTGGTGCCACTGCACTCAAACCTGGGCAACAGAGCAAGACCCTGTCTCAAAAAATAAAATAAAATAGAATAATTGTGTGTTTGTATGTGTACAGTAAAAATTCTTGAAGGCCACATCCCAAATTTTTCCAAAGTAGAAGTACAAAGGAAAATCTGCATTCTTACTTTTTAAAATCTGAATTGCTTATTTTTTTTTTCTGGCAAACATATAATTTTAAATTTTTATTTCATTTTTGAAAACTGTGGTAAAATATAATCCCAGCACTATGGGAGGCCAAGGCGGGCAGATCACTTGAGGTCAGGAGTTTGAGACCAGCCTGGTCAACCTGGTAAAACCCCATCTCTACCAAAAACACAAAAATTAGCCAGGTATGGTGGTGGGCACTGTAATCCCAGCTACTCAGGAGGCTGAGGCAGGAGAATCAATTGAACCCAGAAGCAGAGGTTGCAGTGAGCTGAAATCATGCCACCGCACTCTAGCCTGGGTGACAGAGGTCACCTGGCTTTTGAAAATTATCTATTGATAAACAGCTTTTGGAAATTATCTATTGCTTATCTGATTGTACTATAAGAGCCTTGTTATTTCAAAATGTCATAAAATTGTCAGTGTTTTCAGACTTTTTTTGTCCTAGAAAACGGCAGGGACATAGCAGAGTATGCACCTTAAAAAGACTTTGCAAACTTATGTTTAGCAACTGAAGATCTAGATTAAAGTACTGTCTCAAAGATCTAAAATACAAGGGGGAGTAAATTAGGTATGTAATTAGTACTATCTCGAAAAATTATTATTATTTATTATTATTATTTGAGACAGAATCTCTCTCTGTCGCCCAGGCTGTAGGGAAGTAATGCAATCTCAGTGCACTGAAACCTCTGCCTCCCAGGTTCAAGTGATTCTCGTGCCTCAGCCTCCCCACCAGCTGGGATTACAAACACACGCCACCATACCTGGTTAATATTTGCATTTTTAGTAGAGACGGGGTTTCACCATGTTTCTCAGGCTGGTCTTGAACTCCTGACCTCAAGTGATCCACCTGCCTCAGCCTCCCAAAGTGTTGGGATTACAGGCATAGCCATTGCACCTGGCCCTCAAAAAATTATTATTGACATGGGGGTTTGTCCAGTAGGACTTGAGAGAGAATTAATGTATATGTGATTAGTAAAAGTGCTATTTTTGTAAATAAATATTACAAAAATTTTTTTATGAGGAATTTTGGCATGGACTAGGTAGAGTAAGTGAAAGGTGATTTAACATGCTATCTCCTCTAGCCATGTGTCAGCTAAGGATCCTAGGTAAACTTTAAAGGTAGATGGGGGTTAAGAATACCATAAAAGGCTGTGGATGCAAAAACAGGGTGCTATAAAAAATCAGGGGAGTTACACAGTTTAAACTCATCAGAAGAATACCTAGAAGAGGGTGAGCAGGAGTGAAGGGGTTGGAGCAATGACCCTGCTAGAAAAATGTTGTCTTGTTTCATCTTCAGTGTTTCCAGAAAGGCTCGTTCATTGAGGAGAAATGTGGATGTGAAACATGAGCACTCCATACATGCAGCAGTCCTTCTTCATCTGAGGTTTGTTTTCTACAGCTTCAGTTAGCCACAGCCAACCATGGTCCAAAAATATTGAATGAAAAATTCCACAAATAAACAATTCATAAGTTTACACTGCATGCTGTTCTGAGTAGCATGATAAAAACTTGCAGCATCCTGCTCCATCCTGCCCTGGACATGAATCATCCCTTTGTCCATCCTATCCACACTGTGGGCGCTACCCACCTATTAGTCACTTAGCAGCCAACTTAGTTATCAGGCTGACTGTGCAGTATTGTAGGGCTTGTGTTCAAGTAACCCTTATTTTACTTCCTAAAGGCCCCAGCAGGCAGAGGTGATGCTGGCAATGTGGACGTGCCAAAGAGAAGCCTAAAGTGCTTCCCTTACATGAAAAGGTGAAAGTTCTCAGCCTAAGGCAAGAACAAAATGTGCATGCTGATGTTGCTAAAATCTATGGTTAAGAATGAATCTTATATTCATGTGATTGTGAAGAAGGGGAGAAGCAGAAAGAAATTCATGCTAGTTTTGCTGTCACTACTCAAACTGAAAGTTACAGCCAAAGTGCATGGTAAGTGCTTAAGATGGAAAATCGCATTAAATTTGTGGGAGGAAGACATAAACAGAAACATCTTCCAATTGACAGCAATCAGGTTTAGTACTACCTGCAGTTTCAGGCATCCACTGGGGCTTTTGCAATGCATCTCCCACGGATAAGGGAGGACTATGGTATATGTTTTAAAATAACAGGATACACCAAGGAAGAGAGTTAACTTCCAGAATGGCAGAATGAGAACCTTCAAAACCTGCATTAAAGCAATGAGAACCCTAGCAACAACTGTCAGAATCAACTTTTTCATAATGCTGGAAATTAAAAGCTTGCAGCATTCCAAGGAGCATTTATTCAAGAAAAACAGCTGAATCTCAGTAAGACCAGTGAGCTTTGTGGTGTTAGAATTTGTGCTAATTTCATCCCTCTCCCTGTGGTAGCCTTGAAAACCAGCTACCTTTCAACTCTGGTTAATTCTGAAAAACAGCAGGAGAATAGCCCCGAGAGGAGGAAAATGAGTTTGGAGCTTCCCCTAAAAACCTCATCCCCAGAGAAATGACATTATTTAGCCTGTCTGGCAGCTTCCTGAAAGGCTCCATTTTCAGGGCTTGTCTTTCTGTGATCTGACTCAGAGCTCACTTTGCTCTACCCCTAAAATGTTAATTTAAAAAAAAAATGGCAGTATTTTATTTATTTTATTGCAGGTGCTGTGAGCTGTCTAAGGTGGTGTTACCTGTTGCAGCTAATGAGATGGTAACCAAGAAACCTAAAAGAAAAAACGGGGGAATGGGACATCCCCAACAAGGAATTTTTTACAACTCCTGAGAAGGCCACACATGTGCACACGTGCAGAGCAGTGTGAATGCCTGGGAGAGATCTGAAAAAGCCCTCCTCTCTCACCTCTGGCTGACCTTAAGGCTCTTTACAAGCAAGAAGTTCAGGCACATAGTGCCTCAGAAAAAGACATCATAGATTCCGAAAGTCTTTAAAAAAGAACTAAAGAACATCCACAGCAAAAGGGGAGTCGGGGGAGACATATGAAGGTGACTTGCCTTTGATCAGCAGCTCATAGAACTGGGGTTCTATTGCTCCCACGGCCATGAACTCCCCATCTGCTGTCCTGTAAGTTGTATAGAAAGGTGCTCCACCATCCAACATGTTCTGCCCTCGAGGTGCTTCCCACAGATTAAATTTCTGAGTTTTCCACAGAAAAGAACTTAAATATGCTGTTCCTTCCACCTTTGAGAAAAGTGAATACAAAACAAATCCAGATAATTCAAGTGTCAAAGCATGATTCATTCTTCTTACTCAAGATTAAAATCTGTATAAAAATGCTCATCTTAGTGTGTAGGAAGATTCTACCCAATTATGCAACTTCTTTGGTATTTTCAGAAAGTGAGGTAGAGCAGGTTTATGTTAGAATAACAATTGGCTGCACTATTCAGTTCTGAAAATACTGTAAGACTTAGAAGGTATGACTTGTTTTCCATTTCAAATAGGATTAGCAAAATGCTGGCGATTTTTTAAGCTAGGTCAGGGTACATAGAAGGTCACTGTACTCTTCTACTTTTTACCTATGTTAAAAACTGCCAGGATAAAAAGTTAAAAATAAAGAAAAAGAGCTTTTAAAAATGCATCTTCTGATCTCCATACCTATAAACACACATAGATACACAAAGCATACTACCTTTTAAAGGTAAATCACCTAACAGTAAATTTGGCACATTCTAGCTCGATTCCAATCCTAAGAAAACTGCATTTGAGTATAATATATATGTTATCTTTAATAATCACTAGAAAGTTATAAAATAAACTAACAGTATGGATGGCAGGTATATGCATTTTCTGAGTCCAGGCAAACTAGTTTGGAAATGCCACCTTCCCACTGTCCTGAAGTTAACACGCAATCAAGTATAATTAAGACAAGGCTCAAACTCAACACTGGTCTATCTGAAGAAGACTATGTTCTGATCTTTACACCTTTTATAAGCCTAATGTCTCCATTCCCCCAGGGAAAAGGCCCTCAAGCATCCTTGCCTCAATAGTTACAGATAGAGGAGGCCCTGTTCCAACTTCTAGCAATTTCTCAGTTACTGGCTGTGAAACAACCACACAATGTATCTTTGGCAATATCCAATTTTCCCTTTCAACTTGAAATTTCATGCCCATCTGAATTTATGGCTGTGACATTTAGTATCACCAAATAGCTGAGTTCACATAAGTGGCCTATGGCAGTGCTCCTGAGACTGGCTTACACAGATATTAGAGTTCCATATTTATACACATACATACATATATACACATATGCATATATACGTGTACTATTTTAAATTTATGTTTGCTATTTAATCACATATTTAAATGTATCCTTTACCAAATTCTGACACATCAGAGCCTCAACGCATTAACATTTGTTGTTAGATTTTAAAATAAAGCTTTTCCTTCCAATTTTGCCTAAATTTTACCTTGTGTTTGGAACACTATTAAGGAAACTTGTTCTGCATGGGTCTCCTGCCCTCTTAATTTCTGCTTGCTCATACAAAACCAACAAGTTTGACAAGGAATAATAAACGAATAATAATGAAAAATAAGCAAGTGCCTGCTTTCCGTTCAAGCTTTGCTTCTCTGAGAGCCTACCCCGCAATCAACAGAGCAGTAACAGATGAACTGGAAGCAAGCTAGCTTGTCATACGGTGCAAGAGAGAGTTTTAGCAGAGAGTTCTGAATACTATTTGTCTGACTTTTATGTTCAGGCCAAAGAATGTGAAAAGTTTTTAGTTACCATAGTGAGTCAACCTTGAAACAAAACATTTCCATTCTGCTTCATCATAAGTGAAATGCAATCTGGAATTTAAGCAAGCTATTTAAAAACTATAGGTTGTTGTTGTTGTTGTTGTTGTTTTGTTTTTTGAGATGGAGCGTTGTTCTGTTGCCCAGGTTGGAGTGCAGTGATGCAATCTTGGCTCTCTGCAACCTCTACCTCCTTGGTTCAAGTGATTCCCCTGCCTCAGACTCCTGAGTAGCTGGGATTATAGGCGCCTACCATGCCCAGCTAATTTTTGTGTAAAAATTACAGGCATTTCTAACTTATCTCCGTAACTCAGGATTTTCCTAATATCCAGTCAAAACAAAATGTAGTAATAAACTGAATACTGAAAGTCATGAGACGATCACCCATAAGCTCTAACTTCCAGTGCTTATGTTTAGAAGTTTTATTGGACTGACAAAACATAAATACTGAATATGTAAACATAAAATATCTTATGCTAATAAAATATCCCTTTAATCTCTTTTATATGTTGAACGTCCTGATGAGATTGCTGAAAAATAGATGCACTAACAGAGTTATAGGTACAGTTGGGCTTACTCAGGACAAAAACAGTTTCTGGTCTAATCCTTAGCATTAGAAGAGGGGACAGGACAAGAAATACAGTAGGAACCCTCCCAGGCTCAGTGCAAGGCCTGGCAGTGGCTACCCTGGCACATGGCTTCTCTTTCCCCACGACTCACACACCATGCATGCCACAGACGAGAGCCCCCTGACACAGGGAAACCACAACCTCAATTCACCACCAACCTTTGATATTGTTAAAAGAAAGACTTTAGACAAATTAAGAGTTTAACAGAACAAAGAACGACTCATGAATTGGGCAATCTGTGGAACCAGGCTAGGTTTAGAGTGACTCTAGTGTAGTCGTGTGAACTCATGGAAACAAAAACGAAAGGTGATGTGCAGGAAACAGAAGTGAGGTACAGAAACCGATGGATTGGTTACACCTGGGCCTTTGCCTTGTTTGAACACAGTTTGAACAGCTGGCCACCTGTGATGGGTTGAAGTACGGCTGCTGTGATTGGCTGAGACTTGCTGCTTGTTACAAGAGGTTACAGTCTGTTTACACAACCTGAGATCACAGTTCACGATGTAAGAGAAACTTTCAGGTGGAACTTAAAATACATAAGGGGACAGTTTTAGGCTACACTTAATTTAACACTCTTCTCATCATGTGGGCCCAGATTGAGTGTAAATACAGCAAAACGCACTCCACATCCCACAGTTATCTTAACTACAGTTTCCAAGGAAACAGCACTATGAAAAGATAGACTCCGGGTCTTCACAGGCAAGCCCAGGTCTGGAATTATACTGCTAAAAAAAAGTAAAAACTTCTGGTCCATTAGAAGGGATCTGCCTCCCCTTAATCAGCTTCCACAATTGCTTGCGTTACAAGAGTTCTTAGTGATGAAGTAATGACTATGATTTGCTGATCTTTTTAGCCTTGAGTAATTAGCAAACACTTATATACCCTAATGGAAATACAAACCCAGAAGAAAGATTACAACATTTTCACATACACTAAAACCTTACTCTCTTATTTTATTTATTTATTTATTTTTATTTTTTTGAGACAGGGTCACGTTCTCTCACCCAGGTTGAAGTGCACTGGTGTGATCTTGGCTCACTGCAACCTCTGCCTCCCAGTTTCAAGCAATTCTCGTGCCTCAGCCTCCTGGGCAGCTGGGACTACAGACACCCACCACCACGCCCAGCTAACTGTTTGTATTTTAGTAGAAATGGGGTTTCACTATGTTGCCCAGGCTGGTCTTGAACTCCTGACCTCAGGTGATCCACTCACCTCAGCCTCCTAAAGTGCTGGGATTACAGGCGTGAGCTACCATGCCCGGCCAACCTTACTATCTTCTAATCATTATGTAATTCTGATTAGCTACATTCTGCTAAAAAAAGCAATCACCTTTTTTTAAATATTCGATGATAATCAACTGTATGTCCTCAGCAAATTATTCAAATTATTACTAGAGAAGTATCTAGCCTTAAATTTTCCTTAACACTCCCAAGGCCCCATGTTTGCTCCTTAGTTCATTCCTTTTGGACTCCATGGACTGTGCCCATGGGGCAGCAGAGGGAAGTTGTTGAAAGCAGTGGCTTTAGGGTCCAACTGCCTGGGGCAGTGCTTTGGACCCTTTCCCATGACCTGCTTTAGGGACGGCAGATAACCTCTCCAAGCAGTCAACTCTTCAATGCCAATGACAGTAGCATGTGTCCCTCAGAAAGTTGTGTGGATCAACGGAGGGAAGGCCTGTGGAAGGTACTGGCCTTGAGTTTGGCAGGTTGTGGTATAAAGCCGGTGCTGCTAGCTCATGCTGCAACTGACTACGCCAGGAGCTGGCCATAAAAGATAAACCACACTCCACTGCCGCTGCTAAACACTTCAGAGGGGGCACACAGGAAAGTGTCAGACGTGCCCTGATGAAGTGCCCCACAGGCACTCAGTACAGGGGTGGTCATGATTCACCATGAAGACAAGGAAGCATAGGCCGAAGTTTTGGAGATGAGGGGTTTCTGGTAGAAAATGCATTTTGCGAAGATCGTCAAGGACCCAATCCAGTTGACACTCTCAGTCTCTAAATTCTTAAGGTGTCCACCAACATTTGAACTTCTGACCATTCCTTTCTTTGGTTCCCATGACAACACTCCCTTCTGTTTCTCAACTAACCTCAAGTATCCCACCTGGATATCTGAAAGGCAGTTCAAAATGGAAATGACTAAAACTGAATTCCTTTTCTTTTAGTAAAAATAACCACAATGACAAACTTTTACAGAAGGCCCACTGTACACCAGGCACTGTTCCCACACTGAACAATGGATGAACTCACTGAATTCTCACAGCATCTAACGATGCTATGAGGTGGATGTCATTATTATCTCTATTTCACAAAGGAAACTACAGCAAAGGCAGGTTAAGTAACTTGCCCAAGATCACAGAGCTGGTAAATGGCAGAGTTGGGGATGGAGGCAGTCAGCTGCCACTCTATGCTCTGGCCACTGCTCCAGGCTGCCTCATCCTTCAGCAGTCTTTCTTCAGGACACTAGCAGGTCATCCAAGCCAGAAACCTGGGATCCAGCCTTGACGTCTCCCTCTTTGCTACCTGTCAGTCCATTATCAATTGCCAGTAATTTTACATCTCAACTACTCCTTCAATGCAAACCAACTCTACCATTTACTGCTGTCGTACTTGCCCTGATGTCTTCAGCAATAATCCAGTAATTGGTCTCTCTACTTCCAGTCTTGTTTCTTCAAATCCATTCTCCATCCTACCTCCAAATGTCTGTGATAATGGAAACATGGAGTGGAGCTAGAGTGGGCTCTCTTACCCACTAACTGTGAGATCTTGAGCAAATGGCTGTGCTTCCATTTCCTCCTCTTTAAAACAATAAGGTATTCCTCATGCAGTTTTGAGAATAAGAAGAAATCACACAGGGAAACTGCTCAGCAGAACATAAGGCAAGCACTCAGTGGATGACAGTGAACAAACAGAAGCATTATGATATCAGAGCATTCCCTACAAAACGCAGCAGGAAGGTTTAGACAGGGAGCTCCATGATACCTTAGCATCCCTAAGAATTTTCTCTACCTGCTAAGGGAGACTTCTTGCACTTTTTTTGAAAGACAACTGCTTGAAAATGATATGCTAAGCACAAGAGATAACTTGGGGAAAATTGCTGAAATATTTAGGTTGGCACAAAAGTAATTGTGGATTTGGCAAAACCTGCAACTACTCTTGCACCAAACTAAAACAACATAGGAATCAGATGAGTCACAAAAAGTTTAGAAAATTGACTCCAAGAACAGATGATCAAAATATGACATTCTAACAGATATATAAAGGACATGAAGCTATTTTAAAAAGAAAAGGATATCCTTGGTAACTTGGATTGAAACTTCAAATGTCATTTATCTCTTGTCTTCTTCAAAAAAGGATTTTAAGCAGCCATATCTTACACTTAGCGACAAGTGGCAGGCATCTACCCCAATTAATACTTACCATATTTGCATCAATGACCTGACCCTTGCCAGAGCGTGTGCGTTCAAAAAGAGCCATTATAATGCCCAACGCACACATAAGGCCACCACCAGCAAAGTCAGCCAGGAGGTTCAGCGGGGCATATGGATTCTCATCACTTCTGCCAATTTTTGAGAGAACACCTACATCATTAAAAACAAATTTAATGTCTCTTTTAAATTTAATCTCTTAAAATAAATATGTGAGCATCTTAGAGGAATAACCAATCATCTCTCCAGTAGATAATCTAAGTGAAAGCTAGTATACAACACTTTTCCAAATCTGAGTTTAGTCAGCAAACTTACCAACAGGCTTTCCCTCAAGACAGGATCCTGGTTTTGTTTTTTCTTCTCTAAAACCTATTCCATCCACCATTTTCAAAATATTGCTAAGCTTCTACTCCCTCAGTTTTGGAAAAGAAAATGATTATTTGTTTTGTGGTTTTAAAACAGTAAATGCACTTTCATTCTTATTAGAAAGAAATGCAAGAAAATACTTGTACACAAGAAAAAAAGGAATCTAATTTTAAAACAGATGTGAAAAGCCAATTCTATATACACTTCTTTCCTCAGCCTTTAAATGTGTACTCACAGAAAATCTGAAACTTCCTTTAGTCAATAACACACAGTTCTTAGAATTCTGGAATCAGGCCAATTTTACATGTTGTCTCTCAGGCAAAAACTCTAATAAAGTGATGTTAGGATCTGAAAACCATGGGCTTTTTCTAGTGTTCACAGAAGTCTGAAACAATGACTCAGGCAATGATTCTCAAGGTGGTGGGTAGAGATTTGATGGGGAGAAGTAGCTCTCAGAATCTAACTATTATTAACATTTTCAAACTACAGAGCAACCATCCCTAGTACCCATTAAGCCTCTTAATTCCTAGCAGGGGCTTGTCTGAGAATTGACTCAACAAATACAGTAAACGAATGATAGTAGTTAGCACATTAGCACATCCTTCTAACATGTTAAGGGGTACGGTGAGAGAAGGTTGAGAATGATTGTTCCAAGACCCAAACCAATCTATTTTAAACAACCATGATCTGCTGATGGATTTTGATAAATATTTAAATCTTCACCTTTAAAAATTCTTGTTAATCAACATACCTATAGATCTTGATGGAATAAACTAAAAGTGTAGACTAAATTTTTTTTGCAACATACCTGACAAAGCCAAATAGTTGATATCATGGCCAGCTAACCTAGAGAAGCTTCCTGACTGGCCAAATCCACTCAGCCTGGCATAAATAAGCCTTGGATTCTCCCGCTGCAGAATCTCTGGGCCAAGCTGGAGTCTCTCCATGACACCTTAAGAGAAAAGTAACAATCTTCTTAAGAGAGCATGAATTAAGAATGAGGATAATCTCTTCTCTGAGGCAAACATAAAATAGCACTATTGCAAGTAATATTAATGACATTTGCTGCGGGCTGATAGTATGTTTCCAGCAATTAAGGACCCAAAGAGTGAAGCCACCATTTCTGGAATGTGTGGCTTCTTCCCAGGATGTAATTTCTCCTGGCGTATCCTATTTCCCTCTAGGTTTATCCAAGGCTATTTATTGAATCCCCAGCGCAAGGTCTCATCCCTTTAGGAAATCCCTTTTCTCTTTCTGTACTGCATCAGTGTTTGCCACGTCCCACCTCACCTGCACTTGCTCGTACATACATATACTTAACTTCCCTACCAGCTCATGAGTGTCTCCTGCAGAATTCACACCTGATCTGTTTCCATGGGCGCTTAAGTGCCTAGCATCTCTACCTTCATGAAAAAGCTCAGTACCCATCTGTAGAAAGAGAGGTGAGTGACAATAGTAACTGAGAGCTTTTCCGCTATCAGCAAGTATAATATATATTGCACAAACCCCAGGTAGCGGCACCTGAAGTATACTGGGATTAAAAGTGATCAAGATTATAATAAACTCACCATTCCAGTAATGGTGGCTTCACTTTTGGGGTCCTTAGCTGATGGAAATACACCATCGGCCTACAGCAAATGTTATTAATTGTACTTGCAAATAAGGCTAAAATAAATCACAAAAAACCTCTAGTTATCTTCGTAGATAAACAACAGACACAACGCCTCACTTGGAGGCTATATCCATATTCCAAGCCGGTGTTCCTCCTGATTACAAGACGTTGGACAAATTAGTTAACCATGCTCAGACTCCCTCATCTTAAATGGAGCATTCTTAAATTATTACACAATCTTAATCATAATTGTTACAATCCTCAAATACGGCTGTGAGAGTCAAATGAGTTAGCACATTTAAATAAGCCTGGCGTCCTGTAGACATTCATTCATTCACCATTTACTGATTTCCTGTTACTGATCAGGCAATGCTTTGAATTTCTATTTGAACAAAATTATTCTGGCAGCTGTCTGAGAATGAACGGGAGCGATACCAGCCCCAAACACCAGTTTTTAAAAGCCTGTCACAGCCGTGTCAAGGCAGTTGCAGCAGGTATAGAGAGAAATCGTCCAAGTGGATTAAGTAGCAAAATGACTGTATTGGTCATCACTGAAATTGGACGTGGTGAAAGGAAGATTGGAGTCCTTGATGAAGTACAGGTTTCAGATTCAGGCACTCACTGAAAAAAATAATACAGAAGGTGGAGATGCTGTTTTAGAAGGAAGAAGGAAAGGCTCAGTTTGGGATTTGTGGACGATGCCTAGTGGAGAGCCCTGACAGCGATGCCCAGGACCTGTGTATGCCGGTGTCTGCGACTCCGAAAAGGCAGAAGTCTCTATAAAAGGTGAAAATGGTGGGAATGAACAAGGGGAGTCCAGGGAGCAGATGCTGAGAACTGAAGCTCTCCCAGGCAGGGAGGGTTAGCCTGGGTTCTTGGATAGCTTCAGGGTACAGCACTCCATAAACATAACGGAATGACCGGGCCTATATGCAGTTTTCCAGGGAGGGAATCTTATGGCTTTTTTTAGATCTTCACAGGGTTCAAGACCCTCAAGAAATTAAGAAAGGCAAATACAGAATGTTTATTAGGAAAAAAACAAAAAAAGGATTTTGGGAAGGAGTCAGAGAGGCCAAAGGAGAAACCGGGCAACAGCAGTATCTCAGAACCCGAGTTTTGGACCATTGTCTCAAGGGACGAATGATCACCAACAATACCCTAGGAGCAAGAACATCTAGAATGCTGGGGCCGCCGAGGGTTCCTGCGGCAACGGGGCCAAGGTGTGGCAGGCGCAGCCTCGATGGCACGGCCAGACCCCTACCCTCCGCGGGGACTTTCCGAGAGCAGCCCGCGGGGCCCGGGCTCACCGCTGCGGAAGGGCTCCAACAACACGTCCGACTGCGCGCACAGACGCCGCAGCACCGCGACTCCCCGGGGCTGCTTCAGGTCCAGCGCCAGCGAGCGCTTGCCCCGGGCCAAGCCGCTCACGTCGTAGCGGGAGCCGGGCCGGTCCACGCGCATCACCCGCGCCCCAAAGTCCGCCAGGACCATACCACAGAACGGGCCCGGGGCCAGGCCAGCCAGCTCCACGACCGAGATGCCCTGCAGCGTCATGGCACTTACTTCCCAGTTCCCTCTTAGGAAGCTGAGCAGCCCTTTGCTCGGGCCCAGCCCCTCGCAGGCAGCCCTACCCGGCCCCGGATGCCCCGCCCCGAGTCCCGTAGCTCCGCCCCTTTTTGGTGCGCCTGCGCGAGTCCACAGAGTCTGCGCACTAGTGTGCTTCCCTCCCGGCCTCCCGGGTCTGCTAAATTTCGTAGCTTACATTCCCTTTTCTGCTACCTAAATTTCTGAGTCCTAAATTGCAGGGGACTGACCTTTGGAACGTCTGCCTGTTACTGTCCCCTCTGGACGATTTTATTGTCACCACGGCGATCCCCAGCCGTTGTATCATTTGAGCCCCTAACTCCTGCCTTGCTCTTGGAAAGTAAAATAACGTAAATCCGTAAAAGCAATGCAAAGGCATTTTCTTCCCTAGACTGCAGGTTGTCGTCTTCACCGGCCCCGCTTAGCTAGCTAGCTGCCTGGTAGTCTAATTCAGAAACGGCTTGCGATCCTTCCTAAAGGCACACATTTTGAGTTACAAACTCTGTGGATTACACGTCTTTTTTTAAAAAAGTTCAGACTACACTAGGAAAATTAGTATCCGAAGAACATTAAGGGGTGTGCTGCTCATCAGAGCTAAATGAGAGCGCTTTAAAAATGTTAATTTGTCTTCTGCCATTTCTACAGATAGCTACAATTTCAGGTTTTCAACCTAATACTTGATATTACAGCCCCACTGCTTTTACAAATCATTTTCTGTCTTCTAGGTATAGCCTGTGTGCAGGTGGCCTAACTTAATCTTTAACATCTCTAGGAATTTGAATAGAACCAGAAGCGGGTGCCAGAGATATGCCAGCACTAATCTTTATTGAGTGTGTGTTTATGTATTTTTCAACCAAGTGATTAAATCAAAAGCAAAACTTGGCACGATTATAATCAAGATCTTTTAGACAAGAAAGTCATGATGACTTATAGAATTATTTTAGGACACTGTGGCTTTCCCTTCGTAGAAATAGAAGAAAAAAAAAACCCTAAAATTTGTATAGACCCACAAAAGATCCTGAATAGCCAAAGCAACACTGAACAAAAAGAACAAAGCAGGAAGGAACATATTACCAGAATTCAAATTCTACTACAAAGGTTTAGTAACCAAAACAGTATACTGTTGGCATAAAACAGACACATAGACCAATGGAACAGACTAAGGAACCCCAAAATAAATCCATGTATTTACAGCCAACTGATTATCAACAAGAACATACATTAAGGAAAGGGCATTCTATTCAATAAATAGTGCTGGGAAAACAGGAAATCTATATGCTGAAGAATGAAACTAGACCCCTACCCCTCACCACATACAAACGTCAACTCAGAATGGATTAGACTTAGACGTACAACCTGAAACTATAAAACTACTAGAAGAAAACAGGTAAAACACTTCAGAACATTGACCTAGGCGCAGATTTTATGACTAAGACTTCAGAAACACAGGCAACAAAAGCAAAAAATAGACAAATGGGACTATATTAAACTAAAATGCTTCTGCACAACAAAGGAAACAACAGAACAAAGAACAACTTACTGAATATCCAAAAGCATTTTGCAAATTATTCATCCAACAGAGACTAATATGCAAACTATACAAGAAATTCAATCCAACAGCAAAAACTGAAATAATCTCATTTAAATGTGGGCAAAGGATCTGAACAGACCTTCCTCAAAAGACATACAAATGGACAACAGGTACATGAAAAAAATGCTTAACATCGCTAATCATCAGGGTAATGCAAACCAAAACTACAATGAGATATCATCTTACTTTAGTTAGACTGGCTAGCATCAAAAAGACAAAAAAGTAACAAATGCTGGCAGAGATGCAGAGAAGAGGAACTCACACACACTGTTGATGGGAATGGAAATTAGTTTAGCCATTATGGAAAACGGTATGGAGGTTTGTGAGAAAACTAAAAATAGAACTGCTATATGATTCAGCAATTCCGCTACTGGGTATATATCCAAAAGAAATGAAATTAGTACATCGAAGGAACACCTGTACCCACATGTTTACTGAAGCATTATTTACAGTAGCCAATATATGAAATCAACTTAAGTATCCATTACTGGATGAATGGACAAAGAAAATGTGTACATATACACAATAAAATACTGTTTGATCATTTAAAAAAGGATGAAATCCTGTCATCTGCAGTAACATGGATGGAACTTGGGGTCATTATGTTAAGTGAAATAAACTAGATACAGAAAGACAAATATCACATATTCTCATTCAGACGTGGGAGCTAAAAATCTAATCTCATAAAGATAAAGAGTAGAATTATAGGGGGCAGAGATGAAAAGAGGTTGGTTAATGGGTACAAACATGTAGTTAGATAGAAGGAATAAGTTCCAGTATTTGATAGCACAGTTGGATGACTATAGTTAACAATGGTATATTGTATATTTCAAAATAGTGACCAGATGCAGTGGCTCACACTTGTAATCCCAGCACTTTGGAGGATTGAGGCAGCAGAATCACTTGAGGACAGAAGTGTGAACCCAGCCTGGGCAACATAGTGAGACCCCCATCTCTACAAAAAACTTGAAAAATTATCTGAATATGGTGTATACCTATAGGCCTACCTACCCATGAGGCTGAGATCTGAGGATAACTTCAGCCCAGGAGTTTAAGACTTTGTTAATCTGTAATTACACCGCTGCACTCCAGCTTAGGAGACAGAGTGAGATCCTATATCAAAAAAAAAAAAAAAAATGACTAGAAGAGAAGATTTGAAATGTTTCCAAGACAAAGAAATGATAAATGTTCTGGGTGATGAATATCCTAAAATCTCTGATTTGATTATTACACAAATATCACATGTACTCCATAGATATGTATGAATACTATGTATTAATAATAAATCAATAAAAATGTATATGTTAAAGCCCTAATCCTCAGAACCTCAGAATGTGACTGTATTTGGAGATAGGGCCCAAATGAAGTCATATGGGTGGACCCTAATCCAGAATGACTAATATTCAATCCTGGTATCCGTAGAAGAAGAGATTAGGACCAAAATAACCACAGACCTAGGGTGACCATGTGAGGACACAGTGAGATCAAGTGAGGACACTTGCTGTCTTGAAGCCAAGGAAAGAGACTTCAGAAGAAACCAAACCTGCCAACATCTTGATCTTGCACTTTTAGCCTCCAGAACTGCAATAAATTAAACTTCTGTTGTTTAAGCCAACCAGTCTGTGATATTTCATTGCAGCAGCCTTATTAAACAAATACATCCTCTGCCACACAATTATAGATAAGGTCTCTAACACAGGTCTCAGGTCATCTAATAGATTTCGTTTTCTGTCTCAGAGAATGGTTTTGGAATCATACTTCCTAGATTCCGGGTTTATTTCCCATAAATAATCCTTTGGCCAGTGATATCTCCTTAAGTGCATTCAATTTTTCCATTCTCTTCCTCCTAGCCAATATCATGCATCTATTTACACAAAATCCAGTTGATAAGGAGATTCACTTGCCTTTTCTTTCTCCTCCAGGACATCCCTGTAGTAAGGGAGTAAATGCATTATACACCAGCTGCTTTTAACTCCTTCCATAGCTAAGGTCTTCATTAACTTTCACCTGTAGTTAGATTTATTTGATTTCCCACCACAGCATTCAAGAGATAAACACAGCCGGGCACGGTGGCTCACACCTGTAATCCCTGCCCTTTGGGAGACCGAGGTGGGCAGATCACTTGAGGTCAGGAGTCTGAGACCAATCTGGCCAATGTGGTGAAACCCTGTCTCTACTAAAGTATAAAAATTAGCTGGGTGTGGTGGTGTCTGTAATCCAAGTTACTCCAGAGGCTGAGGCAGGAGAATCCCTTGAAACCAGGAGGTGAAGGTTGAAGTGAGCTGAGATCGTGCCACTGCACTCCAGGCTGGGTGACAGAGTGAGACTCAGTTTAAAAAAAAAAAAAAAAAAAAAGAGAAAAACCCATGATTTTGATGTATGTCCTACAGTCCCTTATATCTACTTGCAGACATAGCTGTACTATTTATATATTTTGTTTTTAATGTAATAAATTATATTATATTTCACTTATTTTTCTGAACTACTTTTTCACTCAATTTTACATTAACTGGCTCCCCATTTCTACTACTTTCTTTTAGATCCATCAGGATTCTTGGTATAAATACAAAAAAGTTTACTGGAAGGATATCAAGTAGCTCATATTATTGCTAGGAAAGCTAGAAATCAGGCAATGAATAGGGCATGGAATAGTCTGGGCTGTTAGAGTCAATTCAAGTTTGCAGGATGAATGTCTGGTTAGGATAGAGCATCTGCACAGAGCATTCACTCACCTCTGTCCGGCTGAACTCCTGCCTGCTGTGCAGGATTGGCACCAGCCTAAATCTGACCCAAAAGGGCAGAGGGACTAACTTGAAGGGCCTCCCACTGACAATTAAGACTGTTAAACTAGACTAATGATTGTGGTGGATTAAAGCACATCAAATATTATGAACATTCATGAGTTCACAATAATGGTTTATAAAAGCCTTTATTAATCCCTGTTGGAGGTTGTTAGGGCACCAACTTTTTATTCTAAACATTGAATATTTATCTTGACCTCCACATACATGGTATTTCAGGATAACCAAATAGCTAATAAAAGAATGTCTGTCTTTAAAACTTTCACTATTTTACAACCCCAAATGAAATAGCAAATTTAAGCTATAATCCTAACTGGCTGCTGAAAACATTAGGCAAAAAGCTAAAGAGGGAAATGTCTTAGTTTGTTCAGCTGCTATAACAAATCGCTGAAGACTGGGTGGCTTAAACAGATATTGATTTCTCATAGTCCTGGTGGCTGGAAAGTCCAAAATTGAGGTGCTGGCAGAGTCATTGCTTGGTGAGGGGACTCTTCGTGGCTTCTCATTATGTTCTCAGAGTGTGGAAGATGGGAGAGAGAGAAAGAGAGAAGCAAGCTAATCCCATCATGAGGACCCCACCCTCCTGACTTCATCACCTCCTGTATCAGTCCATTCTTATGCTGATATGAAGAAATACCTGAGACTGGGTAATTTATAAAGCAAAGAGATTTAATTGACTCACACAGTTCTGCATAGCTGGGGAGGCCTCAGGAAACTATCATGGCCCAAGGTGAAAGAGAAGCAAGGCACCTTCTTCACAAGGTGGCAGAAAGGAGAAAAGCAAGCAGGGGATGGGCCAGATGCTTATAAAACCATCAGATTCATGAGAACTCACACAGTATCATGAGAACGGCATGGGGGAACTGCCCCCATGATCCAATTACTTCCCACTGGGTCCCTCCCCCAACACATGCAGATTATGGGAACTACAATTCAAGATGAGATTTGGGTGGGGACACAGCCAAATCATATCATCTCCCAAAGCCGCCATCACCAAATACCAACACACTGGGGATTAGGATTTCAATATGTGAATTTTGGGGGATACAAACATTCAGTTCATAGCAGAGAACTTTATAATGTATAAATCTGGCTTTGACATCCTGAATCCACTGGTCAACTTTAATATAAAAGGCCACTATGTACTTCCCTGTATGATGCAATGGACAGAACCACCCATGAAGTTTTTGCAAAAATCTGAAGCCTAAATTTAATCAAGCATCTTGTTTATCTACTTATAGGAAATATAGAGGATAGAGGATAAACCAAAGGATATAATCAGCAAAATCCACAGCATTAGAAAGTAAATGATAAATAAGCAGTAAATTATCACACATTTAAAAAGACTTAGATACATGAATCAAGCGTAATATACAAATATTATCTGACATCCCTATTTAACCAAACACACAGTAGGAAGGTATTTGTAAGACAATTGGGATATTGTTAAACTTTGACAGGATACTTAATAAAATTAAGAATTTTTTCCTTTTGAGATTATCATTTTTCTTTCTGTGGTTATCATTCTTCTCCTTCTTCTTCTTCTTCTTTTTATTTTTTAATAGAGGCAGGGTCTTGATACATTGCCCAGGCTGGTCTCAAATTCCTGGGCTTAAGCAATCTACCTGCCTTAGCCTCTCAAAGTGCGAGATGACAGGCATGAGCCACCTTACCCAGCCCATTTTTCTTTTTATGTTTTTAATTTTTAAAACTAATTTATCTGAGATACATGCTGAAGTGTTATAGGCCTCAAAAGCTAATCAAGGAACTTATAATTTCTGACCAGCTGGATTTGAGAATTGCTATGAATCTTTGGCCTTTGTCCCTCTCATTCCCTTCTTTTTTGAATAGGAACTTTAATATGTTATCTGTATTTTTCTGTCCTACTATTTTATTAGGTGTGGGGGACCAATAACTTTTCTCTTTAGTTTCACAGGTTAGCAGATCAAAAGGAACTATACTCAAGGAGCTGGACTGAATAATTACTTCCAAAAAGCCTGTCTACATCTGGACATAATCCAGAGGATGAGATTCTAGATTTTTGAGATGATGCTATGATGCTATGAGATATCTGAAGACCTTGCAGGAAAATGACTCCATTTTGCATGTGGGAAGTATTTGGGTCATTAGGGGCTGGAGGGCAATCTAAGGTTGACTCTAAGATGACCCAATTGATCTCCTCCTCCTCAAATCCATGCCTTTGTGAAACCTCCTCCCTCTGAGTTAGAGCTGGCCTGGTGACTTCCTTCTAACCAATAGAATACCACAAGGTGTTGGGATGTCACTTCCCTGATTAAGTTCTAAGTGGTTGCAGCTTTTATCTTACTTTCTGCAATAAACTTTCAGTTTCCATGCTTTAATGAAGTTAGTAGTTCACTGGACAAGCCCATATGATAAGGAGCTGAGGGAGCTGCCAGACAACAGCTAGCAAAGAACTAAGGCTGTCAGTCCAACACCCTCAACAAATGGAGTTTTGCTAGCAATCTTAGGCAGCGTGGAAGCAGAGCCTTCTCTAGTTGAGCTTTCGGATGACCCAGCCCTTATCTACACCTTGACTGTAGCCCTGTGAGAGCTTCTGAAGCAAAGAATCTGGCTGAACCATGCCTGGACTCTTGACCCACAGAAACCATAAAATAATGAATGTATGCTGTTTTAAGCTGTTAGTTTGTGGTTGTTATGTATCAGTAAATAATTAAAACATGCTGTAACTTATTTCTTTCTTTTAACAATCCTTTGTGGTACATTCTAGTAGACAACCTGGTTTTATAAATGAAACTCAAGCAAAGACATTGAGTAACTTCCCTGAAGTAACTCATTTACACCAAGAGGGGAGAGACTTTTTTTCCTATTCCACAATATTGCTATGACACTAAAGAGTCAAGATGAGTGACGGTGGGTATGTTTTGTGGGGTTGCTGCAGGGGAAATAAGTGTAGAGAGTAGTTTTAAGGCATTCAGCAAAGCAGGGTGTTGCTATGTTCATTTCACTGGATTAACACTTACCATCCAAACAGGGTTTGTATCTCCTTACCTTGCACTGTCCAGTAGACATTTGGAGAAGAAATGGTGCGGCATGGTGGGGAGGAGGTGGGATGTATGGTCAGCGTTAGCTAGCTGTGAAAGTTGCAGATACCAGGATGAAATTGCTTTCATCAGACCCAGACAAAATAGAGCTGGTAAAGCCTGACAAAGAGGATACTCATGCTCTTATATATCTGGGATAAGAACTATTTCCAAGAACTTTCTAAAAACCCTTTGGTTTATAACTAGACATTCTCTAGGACTGTGATAATTCAGATAAGATGTTCTCAAAAGAACACTTGCCTACTAACAGCATCTCCATCAATGAATTGCTAACAACTCTGGCTTTCATCCTCTGGAACCAATGAAAGGCACTTTAAAAATCCTCCCTCCTGATATAGTGGAATACCTAATGTAGATGGCGGGGTGATGGATGCAGCCAACCACCGTGGCATGTGTATACCTGTGTAACAAGCCTGCATGTTCTGCACATGTACCCCAGAACTTGAAGTACAGTTAAAAAAAAAAATCCTCCCTTCCTTTTGTTCTGGGAAATGGCTTGCTATAAGGAATCACGCTTTCTTTTATGACTTAAAATCTTTCTTGTTTACCTAGGTTATGACCAGGTACAGACCTTCCAAATTCCCACTTTTTTTGTCTTATAAATATTAACTGAAGTGTTTTTTGAACTGTTCAATCCGGGCAAAATGCAAACTAACTTGACTTGACCAAAGTTTAGTAAGCTTTGCCCCTTTGCCCCAGGCACCTAAACTTTGGCCCACTCTGGGCATTGGAACATGGAACCATGTTAAGGTTAAAGGCGCCTCCTCCAGAGAACTGGCTGAACTCAGGGAACAGTGTTTGCTGGTCAACTGTCCCATTATACCTGTCATTCATCCCATCCCCTGCACCCAGTTCTTATTTACTTCTCTCTGTAATGAAAGCCTATTTGTGTCTGGCCTCTGAGCTGTAGATCTCATAGATCTCAGAGCCTTCTTCCTATTGCCGGAATCACCTTCCCCTTACGGCAATAATCCTTCTGAATAAAGTCTCTCTTTACGTAAATTTAAGCTGTTTTTTTTTTTTATTTTACATTATTAACAACTTTTAAAAATGTGTAGACTTTTTGACCAAATAATCTCACTTCTAGAAATTTAATCAAAGGATATAGTTTATTTTTAAAAAAAAGAGAATGCTCATGACATATTATTTGTAGCAGAAAAAAAATACTAGAAACAGCAGAAATCTTTTCCAGAACAGAAAAGTTAAATAAATTATGCAACCATTCAAAATATGTTTTCAAATTGGCCTTAGCAGTATTTGAGAGTGTTCTTAATAGGTTAGTCCAAGCCATTAGAACAAGATACAAAAATACATAAAAACCTAATTTCAAAGGGTTTTGTTACTACATTTAAAAATAAAAACCATCAATATATGAAGGAAAAGACAAATATTTCAAAATGTTAATATTATTTAATATTTGATAGGATGATTAATTTTATACTAAATACTTTTGTGTATTTTATAAATTTTCTATAGTGAGTTTTTTGTAATCAAAATATTTTATATATATATATATATATATATATATAACACTCCAAACATACCAAAACAAGAAATTTGTCTCTGGCCATCAAATATTATCTTTTCCACAAGCTTTCATTACGCTCTCAGCTAATTGCTGCTTCCTGTGAATTCCTAGCCCTTTGCCCTCTGTGGCTGTAAAAACATTCTACTTTAGGTTATATTATTCATGTATAGCCTATTGTCCTCTATTAGGTTGAAAACTTAGGGAAGGTAAGAATTGTACTTTAAATGCCATAGGAGTGCCTGGAATAGCACAGTATCTTGCATAAAGTAGATGTTTATGAATCCCAACCACATTGTTTGGGGTTTACATTTGCATATTCCAGCCTCTGAATTTTTTAATATATTTTAATTTTGACTTCAGCTTTTATTCATGATACCCTCAATGAAATTCCTTCAATATAATCTCTTTGTTGTCCAAGAGTCAAATATAATGTTTTCTACACTGGAAAATCACCAAAGCTGATTATTATGTGAAACAGTTCTATACCATGTTATATCCCTGAAGCAAGCAGAAACTCATGTGCTTCGTTTGCAGAGTGCTTTAAGATTTAGAATTTGAGGCTGGGCGTGGTGGCTCATGCCTGTAATCCCAGCACTTTGGGAGGCTGAGGCGGGCAGATCACTTGAGGTCGCGAGTTCCAGATCAGCCTAGTCAACATGGTGAAATCCTGCCTCTATTAAAAACACAAAAAATTAGCTGGGCATGGTGGCGAGCCCGTGTAATCCCAACTACTCGGGAGGCTGAGGGAGGAGAGTCACTTGAACCCAGCAGGCAGAGGCTGCAATGAGCTGAGACCAAGCTACTGTACTCCAGCCTGAGTACTCCAGCAGAGTGAAACTCTGTCTCAAAAAAAAAAAAAAAAAGATTTGGAATTTGCAAGTTTGTTTATTAGATGATACATGTAAATTTCCTATGATACCTACTTACTGTTTCCTTTTTAGCATCTCAGTTTTGGGACACTTGTGAAATCAAACTTCTAGGTGTAAGTCTGGTCATGGGTAAATTGTGAAAGCATTGAAAAGTATCTTCACCTTTTCCCATCGCTGTTGTGAATCAATTTCCCTCACACCTGAGACTTGTTGCCTACAACCAAACCTTGTGTGTCTCTAAGGTGAAAATTTAGAATTTAAGCATAAACATTACAAAGACTTCAGGTGTGTGATAAAAAACCTCTTCCATCAAAGATATTCAGATTTTATTAGTGAGACCTCTAAATATCAATGTCTTAAAAGGTTGGATTTATAATAATGGAATAACTGAAAAGCAAAGTTTTCTGGAGTCACATGACCCTGCTGTGTGCCATGTCACCTATTCACATGGCTGTTCACGTCATCTGCATGAAAATATTTTCACTTTGCATTAACCATAGTGATTTACAATTGTATGACTATTAAACTTTATTAAAAACAAGTTTAGAAAGTATAACAAAGGTGTGTTTATTTCCATATATTGCTTGTTACATTTTTCTTGCCACAGTTTTATCTAAAACCAGGTCAAAATTTTTCTCTAAGTATTTATTAATAGTGTATGTTCTTCAGATTTAAAATCCCTCTGGCCAACATACAACATTTGAATAGCTATTGGCAACATACTTCTATGAAATATTTATGACATTTGTTAATAGCAAACCTCAGCCTCCTGATCCCATGTCTGAAGTCAGGGGTGAAGTGGGGGGACATAGACAAAATTACAAAAACATTACTGGTCAAGCACATTATAGCTAAAATCAACTGACTTTAAAATGGCATTGCATGCGAATTCAGAGTTTCAACATAGTTGTGGATCAAAGGAAAGGGTCAAAGGCTAAGCTGAACATGGAGGGCACTGAATTAGCTAATAAGACAGCTCTAATTAGCTCTGTATGCCTTTAGTTGTAGGGATAATCAATGCAAGTAAACCCATGGTTTAAAAGCCTATGTGGAAATCTAGATTGTTCTATAGAATAAATCAAAGTCTCAATATTTTAAAGGAAATTCATTATATGAAATGTTTCAGATAGGCGTCTGTCTAGTGCATTTTAAATATGATTCAAAATGAGGGTAAAGACAAGACATCTTCTCATGATGCCTTCTTTGCCTAAAATAAACCAAATTGGAGTATCATCTTTGGAAATTGTCTTCAGAACTTTGGGAACATTCTTATCAATATCATCTTGGTGGCAAATTTAGTCCTTTGAGAATAGATTTTGGGGTGCAGACGGATAGGCAAAAACCAAGTGACATTTTCTACAATACCTGTCACATAAAAGCTGCTCTGTGAATCTTGGTGAAGTATTGTAAACAAGGAAATCATATTTTTTTTTTAATTGAATAAAACACTAAGACCCTTTTCTCATGTGTTTCTTAAATGGAATATTCTTATATTTCATATTCATTAGTTTGCATGTATATAATTAAGTTTACATTCCCTTTAACATGACGTAGTGTATATAAGTAGAAATATATTGGGGGTGATTTCCAAATTAAAAGAAAAGAATGTGACAATATTCATCCCATACGAACTAAGCTCACCTTAACTGGTTCTGCAGGCCACAGCGACAAAGACCTATTGTGACTCAAGAAACAAAATGGCAAAGAGTGAATATGATAAGCCAGATCATATAAACCCAGTTTCAGACCATGAGAACATTCTATTTCTAAAAATGCAAGCCATTAGAACTCAAGGTTTAATTACAGAAGTATTTTTACTAAAAAGGAGGAACCAATTACTTGTTTACATTGTAAATACTTTTGCTATCTAAAAGCTATCTGGAATTATTTTTTAAAAAACTCCATTTTATTCATGAATATTGACCCACTGGGTGAAAGTGTTACTTCCCAGTCTAGGCTTTATGAATGTTTCCGGAACCTAGGTGCTGGCAAGTGCACCCCTGTTCTTGTCCCGGCAATATCACTGCATCCTATTCTCTCAAGTGTTATAAAGAATGATGAACTCCAGACTTCAGGAGTTCCTGAAAACTGATATTAAATTAAAAGCAGAGCAGCCAAAATTCTTTGCAAATGATTTCTCTGATAGGAAAAATTATTTCCAACCTGTGTCAGAGGAGAATTCTCCTTTAGGTGCCCAGGAAAGAGTGATAAAGATGCTGAGTATATTAGTCAAGGTCATCTGAGAAGACTATTTTGTGGTTGATTCTTCTGAGCCCCTGAGTTGTCCAACGTGATTGGTGTATACCTGTAGCATGAATAGCATAGTAACCAAGAATTTTTTGAATACAGCCTGTAAAATCTTCAACTTTAATGTTCCTCAGACCATAACAATATCAGCTCAGTTACAAGTCTTCCCCAAAGTGAGGCTATTCTAGTCATGTATTTACTTCGTTTCAAACAGCAGGAATCCTGCAAAGGTGGAGAATCGTTGGTGGTCCCCATGGAGAGCGCCATTGCCCATTCGCAGCCAAACTTCATCCCCTTTGGCCAGCTTCAGCACAGCATGGTTGCTGGATGTATCTGATTTGCCCTTTGTTTCATAGCTGGAAAGAAACAGAGGCACAAACTACTTAGTCTTTGCCATGAACAGCCAGCTTTTCACCAAAGTCTGTTCTCCCCTTCTCCCTTTCGAACGGGAATAATCCTGTGGCTAAGTTCTCCAAACAGCCTGTGAGCAGAAATGATCTATGTGCCACTTCTACAGCTGGCCAGTAACACTCTCACAAACACCCCTCCCTGCTCCTTCTTATGACTGCCTGGAATGTTCATGGCAATGACAAGAATGATTTTAGAAGCTGTATGATGAACACTGGGTTCTTGGAGAATGTGTAGAAAAGAGCTCTCTCTCTCTCTCCCTTACCCCAGCCTGGAACAACTCTGGGCTGTTTGACTAGAAGGAAAGAAAGTGATACTATGTTTGACCCATTCCACTGGGTTTTTGTTACAGCAATCTAGCTTTCCCTAACTAAGCTAGAATTTGGGACTAAAAGAGACTGCTCCATAACCCAAATAAAAATAGGCTTCACTGGCTCATGGTCAGGCAAGGAGCAATGGGGAAACAAATACCATGGTCTGGAAAAGCAGGAGATCCATGTTACACTGTGCAAAAACATTGGGGAAAACGTGATAACTTGGAAGACAGATCTAATGCCTATAGGCTAAGAAAGGGAAATGATTGGAAAAAGCCAAAATACTCTTTGCTGCTTTTATAAAGATGTTGCTACAGAAGATCAGCTTAGGCAAAAACTGACTTGTTTGAAGTAGAGGAAGTAAATAGTGTCTACATGGTTGGGGCCTAACAATGTTAGAAAAGCCAGGTGTTTTTATACCTGGAAGAGCAGTTCATAAAGTTGATGTTTTTTCCTTGAGACTACTCATTCAGCAGCCATAAAAAAGAATCAGTTCATGCCCTTTGCAGGGACATGGAGGAAGCTGGAAGCCATAATTCTCAGCAAACTAACACAGGAACACAAAACCAAACACCACATATTCTCACTCATAAGTGAGAGTTGAACAATGAGAATGCATGGATACGGGGGAGGGGATCGTCACACATCAGGGCCTTTTGCGGGGTGGGGGGAAGGAGGAGGGAGAGCATTAGGACAAACACCTAATGCATGCAGGGCTTAAAACCTAGGTGATGGGGGCCGGGCGCAGTGGCTCAAGCCTGTAATCCCAGCACTTTGGGAGGCCGAGGCGGGTGGATCACGAGGTCAAGAGTTCGAGACCATCCTGGTCAATGTGGTGAAACCCCGTCTCTACTAAAAACACAAAAAATTAGCTGGGCATGGTGGCGCGTGCCTGTAATCCCAGCTACTCAGGAGGCTGAGGCAGGAGAATTGCCTGAACCCAGGAGGCGGAGGTTGCGGTGAGCCGAGATCGCGCCATTGCACTCCAGCCTGGGTAACAAGAGCGACACTCTGTCTCAAAAAAAAAAAAAGAAACAAACAAACAAAAAAAAACCTAGGTGATGGGTTGATAGGTGCAGCAAACCACCATGGTACATGTACACCTATATAACACACCCGCACGTTCTGTGCATGTATCCCAGAATTAAAGTAGAATTAAAAAAAAAAAAACTTATTTAATCAAATAGACACAGCTGTGGCACAATCTGATGGTTTAAAAATATTGCCTTTCTACCCACAGCTATTGCTTTAGAAAGCCTCATGGTAACTCCATTAAACTGAGAGAAAGGCATGAAGACAAGAGACAGTAGGCTGAAAACTGTCAAGGAAAGTACGTGGATTGTAGTTTAGTAACACATGTAACTCACTTGACTTAATGCATGTAACAAATGAAGCAAAAGCCAGCTAAGTAAATAGAGTAAAACAGAGTTTAAAAAAAAAAAAAAAAAAAAGAGTAGAGTAAAAGCCTGTTAAGTAAGTTTCTGAGGAAATGAAATTACCGAAAACTGGACTTAAGAGGCTTGGGATGTTTGACTCAGCATTCAAATTTGCACCATCAGGAAGTGGGCTGTGAGAGAGACCCCGAGGAGGCCTGTTCACCTTTTAGATGTGCCACAGAGAAAAACAGATAAAGAAGACTCTCCTAGAGGACAGAATCAGGAGCCAAAGAGAAAAACAGCCAATGAACCATTTGATGAAAAGGACTACTCGTTGACCGATTCGGGGCTTTGAGCTGGGTGCATTATTTGTGCTTTACAGTCTGTCTCCCATAAAGACAGAGATGGGGATACATGTATGCTAAGTAGAGAAAAAGAATTCAGCAGATATTTGGAAGCCAGAGAGGCAGAAGAGGCTAGCTGTTCACCAGAATCCCCTTTCCTCTCTTCCATCAGCACTGCACTTCCATGCCACCCTTGCATTGGCTGGGTGGAAAACAATGTGACTAAGTTTTCTGAACAGAATTCCTGATCCATAAATATTTCCACAACCTGGCAACAGCAAGCTTTTCTCCTTCTGACTCTGGCAATGACAATGACCAGAGAGAATTTCAAAGTCAGTTTTATGGAGAGCAGAGCTGCTTTCATCAGCCTGGCTTCCTCAAAAACCAGGAAGAATAAACCCACTCCCAAACTGCATCCTTCCTTCAAACCCCCATTCTTTCCCAACCTGGAACTCTTGCCCTGGACCGGCCAAGAAGAATCAACTTCCAGCATGTTAGAGCTACTGGATCTCTTAGTTGCAACAATTTCACCTACCCTAACTCATCTTTCTGTCTTTTGGCATTTCAAATTCATCTTCCCACTCGGGTTCGGCTCCAGAAGTAAACACAGCAATTATCACACATCTTCAAAAATAACAGGGAAATGATAACAGCCACTGGGTTTTTCATAGATAACTCATGGCCCACTTAATTGTAAGAAAGGTGTTGGCTGTCTGCCTCTCTGCCACATTTCAGGCTAACATCAGAGGGCATGGGAGAAATGGGAAAGCAGAAAAAGGGGCAGAAGGAGAGGAGAAAAATCATGAGTTATAAAAATAATCCAAATGATTGGTTATGGTGAGTGCTGCTAGTAACTAATGCAAGGCCTCTTATCAACCTGCTGATGCTCAAGTTCATCAGATTTATTTCTTCCCAAATAGTAATGATGATAATGTGGCCATATTGGTGCATGAGGACTCTTATTAGGAAAGGGGCCATATCAGGCTCTATTGACTCCTACATGACACGCTTCCCTCGTTCCTTGAACAAGCAATGGCAGCATGGAGGAGACCTGTGATAGAAAAGACCACCCACCTGTACATGCTGAAGACTGTATTGCCGTTGTGCATAAGGTACACATATACTTCCTCAACATCCTCATGCTTCATCATGCTGAAGGTGAAGAAATACACACCTGAAAAAGGCAGGTATTTATCCATGTTGACATTAACATGTTATACATTGAGGACCTGGAACTATCTGGAGATTTGCCAAATGCCTTCACATTTCTTTTATTGATATTCTTTGTAGGATGGAGTCTCTCCTTGGCTTTATTTTTCAGGAATGTCCCTTTGTCTACTCCCCTTCCAAGTGCTTTCAAGTATTTTGAAACTTTCTCAATGTGTACACTGTGTATCCTGAATAACACTTAAAAGTCTTTAAGAGAAAGAGCCTACCTCATTTTAGCTGGATCTCTCTGCCTTGTGCTCTGACAAAGTGCTTAGGTCAAAGTAGGTGTTGTTCCTGGGCATAGGTTAGCTATCATCTGCATCTACCACAGGACTCATGTTATCAAGGTACAGAGAGGTTTGGGATTGAACAACAATGCCCCATGACTTAAAAACACAAGGAATTATAATAATACAACAGATGATTATACTCACCAAAGAAGTTAGCTAAAGGTAAGGAAACCCTGGAGCACAGAATAAATGTTTATGAATTCTAAACAAATGGTTCTGGTAATTTTTTATGTTGGTGAAATTACATATAATAAACAGAAAGACCCAACTTAGACTCAGCAACATGACCTTGTCACTAAAAGTCTGTATCCTCTTCATTTGAAAAAGATCAACATATATTTTTAAAGATTTCAGTTTTCTTATAAGAGCCTAGGGGTCCTAACTGAAGGCAATATAATATGATCTAATATACTCTAAGTGCCAGCACACAAGGTACTATTACTGAATGATTAAGAAGAATCCAGTAGCAGACAGACAAGTCAAAAGGAAAATTTTTCCAACTTTAAGTGATCTGGGATTTGGGTGTGCATTTTGGAAAGGTGAATGAACATAAGTCATCAAGCTCTTAGTGATTTCCATGTTGCATTTTAAACTAATGGCTTTTCAAGACATAATCCAGAAATATCTTTTTTTTTAAAAAAGCAGAGGACAGTTCTATTTTTTTCTCAAAGGTGCAATCAAGTAAGTTGGAAAAATAACTTGTAAAGGTGCCATGTCAGTTCACCTGATTCTAAGCCAAATTAAATGAAGAAGTATGATGATGCTTTGCCTAGTGCCAGGAATGCATATTCAATGTTCTGGGAGCAAAGGAAATGGCCTAAAAGTTCATCATGCCCATTCATATGCCTAGAGATTAGCCCACAGACAAAAAGAAAGGCAGATAAAATGAAACGCCTCAAGAAAAATAGCTTATAGGTGTTTAGTTTTTCATATTTTACAAAATTTCATATTAGACACAGACACATCACAATTTTCACTGCCTCAAGAAGATAAAGCTGAAATCAAAATGACAGGAAAATATATTAGTTTTTCTTACAAATGATGACTACTATAAAAAATAGATTGCAAAAACATATTAGAAAGAGTAGACTGAAAAAAACAGATGGTGAACAAATGAAATGCCTGGAGTTGGAAATACCAAAGTGAATATGTATTATACCCACAAGTGGCTTTTCTGCAAGGGAAGGTACTGAAACCAGAGGAGACACACTTGCCCTATGGCTTTGAGATCTTTGTGTTGCTGTAATTTCAAAAACCAGCCTTCTCTGTCTCTTCACTCCCAAAGTTGGAAACCGTCTTTTTGCAATCTACTGCAAAAATGGAGATTGAAACAGAAAACTGTGAGAGTCAAATGACAGTTGGTATCACTAGAAACTGAACGTCTGACTCAAGAAGCTCTGAAAAACTAAATTCTTACTTAGGCTTCAATTATAAAGCCATTTAATTCCATGGAAATGTGGACGAGGTATTTCTAGGCACTATTATAATCTGTGGCACAGATAGCATTTAACAGAATAGTTTTAAGAAAATTATGACATAAACCTTCAGAGCAGAAAATCACATTAAGAACGTTAAAGGTGATTTTCCTGACATTAAACTGTGATGAAAGATTGTTTCTATCATTTCATATCTCGGTTAATTTCTGACTTAAGCTGAATAGAAAAATAATTCAAGGTGTACTTAAAAGTATTTGTGAAAAATCTGACAGGGCTACTGCATCCATCAGAAGTTTCTTCCTTTTAATTCTGAATACCATATAGAGAAACAAAAAGAATTGAAAAACAAAAACCAAATAAGTATCCACATTCTGCAACACTAGGAATCTGGAAGAAAATCAATGAACTTCAAAATACCTCTAAGTGTTGCCAAATGCCCCTGAGGGTAGGCAGAGTCATGTGAAGATAACACAAGGTTGGGCAGGTTCTGAGGAGGCCAGGTGCCAGCAGGTTTTACATAGTGCCAGGAGAAATGCTCTCACTGACAGTGAGGGCCACGTGGAAGGGTAATGCTGCAGACAAGCCCCTGTGAACAGGGCTGAGTTCACAAACTGAGTTCACAACCATCACCCCAAACACAGCCTTTGTTCACTGTGAAGCAAAGGCTGTATTTGGGGTGATGGTTGCTAGATACAGTGTAGGATGTAGAAACAGGACCTGCAGTGGCCGATCTCAAAATCTGCCAGCAAAAAGGGGGAAAAAAAATGCTCTTGAAGGCAAGGGAACTGGGAAGTGCAAGGCTGGTTTCAGAAGCTTTCCTGGACCCAGTGCAGTCTGGAGAGGCAGCAGAGGTGTGGCCAAGAAAAACACACATCAAGACCATACTTAAAAGAATCCATCAGTCTCCCAGCAGCAGGGGAGGGAGTCATTGAGTTACCTGGTCTAGAAAATGCCCTCATCCTTTCTTTCCCAAGAAACTATAGCATATAGCTGGTCAAGAAAAATACAACTCATTCAACCATCAGTTAACTTCTAAAAGTAGAAAAGCAAAGCAAAAATGACCCTAATGGATTAACAATACTCTCCAAGAAAAAAACGTTGTCATGTAGTAGATGAAAAATGTAGTCATGGATTTCTACTAATAAAGCAAATACTTCTATGAAAGATCATTATAGAACAAAAGGCACAAACTCATGGTAGAAAAGGCCAGACAACAGAAGGAACTAAAAACTGGGGCATCAGAAAAACCTGGTGAGATCTGAATAAAGTCTGTAATTTAGTCATAGTATTGTACCTAGTTTCATTTCTTTATTTTAGTAATAGCACTTTGGTTATTTAAAATGTTAATAGCAGGGGAAGATGGTTAAAGAAAATATGAAAACTTTGCATAATATTTTTACAACTCTCCTATAAGTCTAAAATCAATTCAAAGTAAAAAGTTTGTAAAATGGAATTTTCTATTTAACAACTGTCCAGAAACTTGAAAGCACGTTTTGCTGATTAGGCTATCAGGAAATAAATGCTTTCATATTTTGACAATATAAGCATATTGGTTCAACCCTTTCAGGGAGCAATTTGGCAAAATTGATAAAAAAATTATGAATATGTTCACACTGGTAATGTTTCTAACACTTTAGCCTACAAATATACCTGTAAGTGATCAATATCAAAATGGTATATTCTGACTGACATGGTGGCTCACACCTGTAATCCCAGCACTTTGGGAGGCTGAGGCAGGTGAATCACCTCAGGCCAGAAGTTTCAGACCAGCCTGGTCAACATAGTAAAACCCATCTCTACTAAAAATACAAAAATTAGCCTGGTGTGGTGGTCTGGGTCTGTAGTGCCAGCTACTCAGGAGACTGAGTGGGGAGGATCACATGAGCTTGGGAAGCCGGGGTGGCAGAGGTTGCAGTGAGCCAAGATGGCACCACTGCCTATACTCCAGGCTGGGCAACAGAGTGAAACCCTGTCTAGAAGAAAACAAAAACAAAAACACCACCACCAACAAGAAAAAAAAAAAAAACTTGAAACAACCCAAAGTCCAGAAATAAAGGAATCACTAAATATACTTTGGTATCTCTAGCTATAAGAAAAAAGATGAAGTAATAATGTAAAAAGATTTCTAAAATATATTGTTAGTTTTTTTAAAAGCAAGATACAATCAGACTGTAGAGTAGCCTAGCTTTTATATAGAAATGAGAGAAGATACATTTGTATTCATTTGCATAAAGAAACCCTTTTAACTTTTTAAATACTCAATTTTTTTTTTTTAATTAAAAAATAGGATCAGGCACTCCCCGGGGTGGTGGCCAGGGGAGGAAAAGGTTATGATACCTTTAAACTGAGAATTCTGTTTTAAGGACTTTTAAAATCAGAGGTAACTATGTCCTTCTCAGTCCAAATCAGAGTTAATAATATTAGTAACTATGGCCATATTTTTAAAACTGTCTTTGTCTTTTCAGATTCTTATTTGTTTACTTTGAAATCCAACAGAAACCTATATACGCTGTTTGGTTTAACCCGAAACAGAAAAGAATAACTACCTTAATGTCTTTCTTTATTTCCTACTCCCTTCAGCCTTCTTTCCCTCCCTCCCACTGTCACTTCCTCCCTCTGTCACTTCCTCCCTCTCCTCTTTCCTTTCTTCTTTAACTGTCTTATTATGTTGATTAACTCAATCTTCTTCTATTTTTCCATCTCACCTGATACTGGGGCCCCAAATCTACCAGTCATGACATCAAAGAAGTTTCCAATGTTGGTCTCAACACTGCTGAAGATAATCCCACTGTTCTGATTGCTGAAGTGAGTTGCCAGAGAAGCCATGAACGCAATCTAAGGAAATAACTATTGGTCAGTAAATAGGCAATTTATATTAAAGAAGTCAAGTTTTTATGCAGATCCATTTGTTAAAACATTATATATAACAGCAAGATTGGAAATAAACATCAATCTATGGAGAAAGAAATGAATAAATTATGTAATTCCTAACATTTTAATGCTGTGCAGCTGTTAGAGTGACAATGTATATCAACATTTTTGAACACAGGTTTCAAAGATTATTTGTATTTCAAAAGATTTTTGAAATATTAAAATTCTGTTATTAAATAACACCAGAAAAATTCATTTGAAATTTTCTACATATAGCCATGAAATGCATATTAGCAAATTCAAGGATCTGAGAAGCTCTATAGTCAAACATTTTAATTTTGGTAACCCTGCATAATTTTTTCCCCAAAAGATGCCTATTAGTTTTTTTTTTCTTTGTAGAGACTAGGTCTCACTATGTTGCCCAGGCTGGTCTCAAACTCCTCGACTCAAGAGATCTGCCTTCCTCAGCCTCCCAAAGTGCTGGGATTACAAGAGTGAGCCATGGTGCCCAGCCTATTAATTTCTAACAAAATTAATTCTTTGAATACACTTTGATAATTCTTCATGCTGATCTAAATGTGCATCTATATAAAATGAGAAAATATCTTCAGTTCACTGTTTAGTCAAAAAGTAGACAACACAAGATCATTATGGTCTGATAGCAGACTTTATTAACTGTGTCTGTGTGGATGGAGTTATTGTGCAAGCAAATTCAGAAAAATATCTGCAAGAATATTTTTGAAATTATTAACAGCAGGTCTTTCTCAGTAGAAGTTTCACGGGAAGGTTTTCTTATCTTCATTACACTTATAACTTTCAAGTTAGCATGTATTAATTTTATATTCATAAAAAAGACTAATTTTAAATATATAGAATTGTATTTATTTACATGAACAGGTATTTAGGATAGATTGTCATTCATGAAATAAAGTAATAATATGTATATATGTTCCCATGATATTTAAAAGTAACATGTATATAAGTATGCATAAATCTGAAAAGTTACATAACTATATGTTAATAGTAATCATCTCTGGGCATGTTTTATTATTTTTTGCCCAGAAGTTTTTAAATCTTCTTTAACAATAAAAAATATTATGTGAATAACCTTGAAATGGTAAAAGAGTGTGTTTGCAATTACCTAAGACATAGAAAAATGGTTTACTAAAATTAGCAATGTTTTTGAATATAGAACAGCAAAAATTTCCGGGCATGATTTTGGATGAAAAAAAAAAATGTCATATTGGAACTGTAAAGTTTAGAGATAGGAGAATCCAAGAAGTCATTTAATAGTCAACACCCATTCCTGGGAATGGTTACAAATACTTTATGTGTAATCTTTTAAGGGACTTTGAAAGCCTCTGCTCAATCAGCAAAAGATCAGCGAAGAGAATTAATTTAAGAAGCCCACTCATGGTGGCAACCAAGAGGCTCTATGAGTTTGGGAATAAAACTGTCTACTTGGGTCCAAAAATATGAGATTAAGGCCCACCTCTCTTAATTCTGTCACTTGGTAAGTCATTTAGAACTTGAGCCTGAAATTTCTACATCCCTTCAGTGTAAAATGGGGCACTACTCTTCCTGCTCCTGCCACTACTACTATTGCTACAACTTCTGTACTATTAATGTCCAAAGACAGGGTTGAAGTTCAAAATACAAAATATTAACAATAATTTTTAAAGTCTTGGGACAATTCCACCTGTCAAGAAAAGTTTTTGTCACTATTCACAATAGCAAAGACACAGAATCCATCTAAATTCCCATTAATGATAGACTGGATAAAGAAAATGTGGTACATAAGCACCATGGAACACCATGAGCCATAAAAAAGAATGAGATCATATCCCTTATAGGAACATGGTGGAGCTGGAGGCCATTATCCTTAGCAAACTAGTGCAGGAACAGAAAACCAAACACTGCATGTTCTCCTGTTCTCACGTATATGTGGGAGCTAACTGATGAGAACATGTGGACTTACAGAGGGGAACAACAAACACTAGCGCTTATCAGAGGGTGGAGGGTGGGAGGAGAGAGAGGATTAGGAAAAATAACCGATGGACAATCGGTTTAATACTTGGTGATAAAATAATCTGTACAACAAATCCCCATGACACAAGTTTACCTATGTAAAAAACCTGCACATGAACCCCTGAACTTAAAATAAAAATTTAAAAAAAAGAAAAGCTTTTGCTTAAAACCACCACTGAAGAATGAGTTGTGAAAATCAAAGTCAATCCTTGGACCAAATGAGTCATTGAAATTGAGTGTAAGTTAGATTAATAAATTCTTTAATTTGCTGGAACCATCAAAGAATGTGAAGTTCCCTCCTTCACAATCTGCCTAAGACCCAAATGGTTGTATTGTGATTTTAGAGTAAAATAGCTGATGGGACAAATTTAATAATCACCCAGAATGTTCTCTATCAAACTAGCTACTCCAGGGCCCCTTCTCCTTGGTTTACCATTCATAGGTTCTAGGTTAGAGTGTTCAGCTTTGAGATATTTACCTTCTGTCTTATGAAATACCTTAATCTGGCTGAGTGGCATCTCTAGCCTCTTTGTTTGTAATTTTATACTGGCACATGGATCCCAGGTTGCTGAAATCATGAAACAGCATATGGCTGGGCGCGGTGGCTCACCCTGTAGTCCCAGCACTTTGGGAGGCAAGGCAGGCAGATCACTGGAGGCCAGGAGTTCAAGACCAGCCTGACCAACATAGTGAAACCCCATCTCTACTAAAAATACAAAAAAAAAAAAAAAAATAGCCAGATGTGATATTGCATGCCTCTAATCCTAGCTACTCCAAAGGCTGAGGCAAGAGAATTGCTTGAACCTGGCTGGAGGCTGCAGTGAGCCAAGATCACACCACTGCACTCCAGCCTGTGCATACACACACAAAACTAAACTAAAACAGCATTTATTTAAAAGTTGCAAAGCCCACAAAAAGCAGTGAGAGTAGCACACTAACTATTCACGTTATTTTAAACTTGAAAAACTAAGGCCCAGAGAAATGATGGAACTTATACAGGGTCAAATTACCACCGTACACACCCAAAATAAAAGACAGTTTCCCCCTAATTGATCTTTCAAGCATCAATTTATAGTCTAGTTCTTTATAGTCTTTATATCTAGTTCTTCAAATGACAAGAATCACTTTATAGTCTAGTTCTTCAAAAGTCTCTCACGTTGCAGGATTTTATCTCAGTTACTTTATTTTTATCCACAAGTTACTGTTTTGGGAAGACACTAGCCAGAAACAAACTTAATTTTTTAAAATGCTAGTTTTCAATGCTGGTAGAAGTCCCCTGGAGGGGATCCATTTCAAAATATTTGTTCTCCCCTACCTTCCAAAAATAACCCAAAGTTAGTAATTTTTCTTGTGACCTAACCTCACATTTACCAGTTTAAGATGTTGTTGGCAATAAGAACTTTAAAGGTCATTTAAAAGATAAATAAAGAATAGATAAATGGGAACTTGAGCTGGGGATAAAATGTACAGTTTTAACCTCATAAACTAATTTTTTAAACTTTATGCTGAAATAAATGTAATCTGGTCTGGAGCATTGAACGGATGACTGAAAACCGAAATCCTCCATTGTTAAAGAAGATTCTGACAAGAAAACCTCAAATAAAAATTGTACCACAAGGCCAAGCGTGGATCCCCACACTTTTTTGGGAGGCCGAGGCAGGCAGATCACTTCAGGCCAGGAATCTGAGACCAGCCTGGCCAACATGGCGAAAACCTATCTCTATTAGAAATACAAAAATTAGCCAGGTGTGGTGGTGCACACCTGTAATTCCAGCTATTAGGGAGGCTGAGGCATGAGAATTACTCAAAACCAGGAGGCAGAGGTTGCAGTGAACACAGATCGTGCCACTGCACTCCAGCCTGGGCAACAGAGCAAGACTGTTTCAATAAATAAACAAATAAAAATTATACCACAAAATCCAAATTGAGAGAAAATAATATATATCAATATTTATGTATAGATTAGTATATGTAAATATGTAAATACAGCAACATTAATCAATAAAATATCATAACTAGACATTTCACCATTCCGTTTATATATTTAAATGTTTATATATTCAAGTTGGCCCAAACCCATATTACATCTTATTACATTCTTAAAACATCTCATTTGGGAAAATAGGAGATGCGCTTATATTCAAGGCTGCCTTGGATTTGGTTCTGTGAGGAACCTGGATTTCACTCTTCATAAATGTCTGTCCTCCCTAAGAATAATATCAAAGTCCTCCTTTTGGACAGCATAGGCCCTATGCAAACATCCTGTGTTGTAGATGAACAAACTGAGACTCAGATTTACTCAAGATTGGGGAAGACTTGAGGAAACACTCAAACATGCTGATTCCTGGCCCCTTGTGGCCAGGGAGGTTGGGAAGCCACCAGGAGATGTACTGAGGATGGTTTACCTGAAGTTCCGGTGGAATCCCCGGGTATCCCTTCTCTCCTTTGGGGCCATGCTGCCCCCGCTCCCCTCGAGGCCCCAGGTCACCTTTGTCGCCCTTCTCGCCTTTGGCTCCTTCATGACCAGTGGCTCCGTTGTTACCATTGTTTCCATGGTTTCCTTAAACAACCGGACATCATCCCATGAGAAAACCCAGTCACTCATACTTACCATCCATTTCTAGACAAACTGTCCAAACTCATTTGTGAAAGGGGACCGTTCGAAACAATCCCAAACAGAACCAAGGGCTATCATCACCTAAATGGGGCACCAGGCTCTGAAAGAAGCCTTAGATACCCTAAAGCTCCAAAGCCTGTTTATCCTTCGAAGCAAGTCTTGGAGGAAAAATTGTGTAGAAGACTGATTATCATATTATCACTTAAAATAGCAAAGATTGGAAACCACCTATATAATCGCCAATACAAAGAGGGAATGGCATATTCTAGTAAATCATGTTATATAGTCATAAAAAAGAAGGCTGAAGAAAAACATTTAATGATACAGTGATATTCATGGTATTTTTAGATTTTAAAAAGTTATGAGTGGCCAGGTACAGTGGCTCACACCTGTAATCCCAACACTTTGGGAAGCCAAGCTGGGAGGATCACTTGAGCCCTAGAGTTTGAGATCATCCTGAACAACATGGTGAGATCCTATCTTTACAAAAATAGAAATTAAAAAACTAGCCAAGTATAGTGGTGCACACCTGTAGTCCCAGATATTTGGGAGGCTGAGGCAGGAGGACCTCTTGAATCTAAAAGGTCAAGGCTACAGTGAGCCTGGATTGTGTCACTTCACTCCAGCCTAGGCAAAAGAGTCAGATCTTGTTTTAGAAAAAAAGTTATGAGTAAACAGAAATAACATGGTGCTATTTTTGTTTGGAAAAAGTATGTATTTATGGATTATATTCATAGAGAAAAGACTAGAATAAGTTACAGAAAAATATCCACAGTGGTTTTTTTCTAAATGTGAAACATGAGTAATGTTCATGTCATTTTATATATTTTTCTGTCTCTTTGAAGTTTTCTACAAAAAACACATATCACTTTTATAACTGGGGAAAAGGTAAACTCATTCATTAAACAAATTACAGCAATGGTTTTGAAAGCAAGAGTTGGAAAACAATTTCAACTCTTCCCTTTGCCACCAAGAGACAATTTTTACAGCTCTTCTTTATTTTAATATTTGTTAAATTTCAGGGTTTTTTGCTGTTTATTTTGCATGCTACCTTTGATCAGTTATCATAGCAGGCTTATAACTCTTCCAATGAATGAACTTTGTGTTTACAAATCAGTGTGTTCAGTGACAAAGCCATTTCCTGGTTGAAAACATTTAACCAAGGCCAGCCTTTCCTGTAACCTCAGAAGAGTTAAGCCCTAAGAAGATTTTATGAGGGTCAAAATAGCCCCCACCCTACATCATTGCACTTGCTGGCTGCTGTCCTTGACGGTCAATGACATAGGTTCCAAGCCAGTAAGTGTAGTTTAAAGTTTAACATAGGATTTTCTTACTATTTGGTTTTGTGCAAGAAGCTACTCAAAAGTAGGAAAAAAAATGAAACAACATTTGATAAATATTAACATCAATGAGAGTAAGTCACAGAAGAGCCAGTGGACTTTGGCTATGGCCAAACCCTGAGATAAGGTCTTACCCTTGGGTTTAACCTGAAGATGAAGACAATAGAACCCAAGATACATTTGGGAGCCCCAGATTGAGGGGACCTGAGCTACCCTTTCCTGGGCTGACCCAGGGCACGAACAGGCTCATGGCACCCCCATCCTGTTCCTGGCGCCATCGGCACAGTACAGATGACTGAACTGTTGGTCTAGCAGAGTCTGATGTAGCTCCAGAGCATTTCCCTTGCCACTACATGGTGCTGGAGCCTAAAAATGTTTCCATGAGCCCAAGACTGGTATGAGTTACTTGAGAGACAGCTGAACACGGAGAGACCCTGAGACTGGAGGAAGAAGCACTTAGCTGGTCCTAGAGTCACACAGAAGGATGCACAGCTCAGTGACTGGCATGGAAATGACTGTAGCCCAGACCAGTAAGCTTTCAGCTCTGCTCTGCCCTTCCTAAAGCATGCTGTGGCAGATATACTGGAATGAAGACCAGGTAGTTTCAGATTCAGTCCTGGTGAGGAGCCTCCAACCTATGAACCTGGTACTTCAGTGTGCCACAAGTCTAGTGGATCCTTTGGATCACACACAAATGATCCCAAATTATTTAGGTTTGCCCTTTGCTCCTACTTGAGCTCAGGCTGCAATCAGATTGACAGTATGTCTCACTCGTCCTTACCTGGAATGCCAGGAGGGCCCGGTGGCCCAGGGGGGCCTTGGTAGCCTCGAAAGCTGTAGTCTCCATGACAACACTTACTGCAGTCTGGGGCCATTCCTCCGGTTTGTGGAGACTAAAAAGATAGAAAGAGAAGCTTCAGAAAAAAAGGAACTTGTGAGCAATTCGGACTTTTAAATTTCCTCTGGCCTTGGCCCTTAGGTAAGCTTAACTCCAATCCACAACAAGATCAGAAAAGATGGGATGGGGTAGAGATATCAATGGCAAAAGGTCAGGCAGCAGCTAAGGTGAGTTGATGATCAAAGGAAAAGGCAACAGGAAAGTCAACAGAGGAAGATGCTCTTTGAAAAGGCAGGTGGGTCAGGGTGGGAAATTGGGCCATATTTCTGGAAAGTGCTTGCCTGCTGCTACTATAACAGCAAAGGAAGAAACTCCTTCAGAAGTAGATTTGGAAGCCTTTTCTCTTTCCAAACTGTCATAGCCCCAGATGCAGCTAAATTGAGTATATGACCCTCAAATTACAAGAATTATCCACTTCAAACACTGTTATTAAATTCTTACTATGCTTACTGTATTTATGATACTGGGTTAAGAGCTAGATTAAAAGTTCTTAGAAATTCTGAATAGTAACACTAGGTTTTCAAACAGCTACAGCACACTTAAATTGTCTTAGAAAATGAAAATAAAGTATTCTTTAGTCCAATACATTTATTTATTTAACTGACAACTTCAAATGGTATATATTTATCAAGTATAACATGTTGTTGTAAAATAAGTGCACAATGTAAATACCAAATTGAGCTAATAAGCATATTAGTTCATAATATGTTTTTTGTAGATATATATGTATAGCTATATATTTTTGTAAATAATATACTTTTTTCTGGAGCGGACACTTAAAATCTGCTCTTAGTAACTTTTAAGAATACAATACATTGCTATTAACTATAAGTCTAATACTTTTTATTAATTATCTACATCTTAAAACAACTTTAACTTTACAAGTAAATCGACTATTTAACATGATTTCTGTTTTACACATTCCACTTTAAAATGTGAAATGATTGGTTGGCTGGGCATAATGGCTCATGCCTGTAATCCCAGCACTTTGGGAGGCCGAGGCAGCTGGATCACCTGAGGTCAGGAGTTGGAGACCAGCCTGACCAACATGGTGAAACCCCGTCTCTGCTAAAAATATAAAAATTAGCTGGCATAGTGGTGCATGCCTATAATCTCAGCTACTTGGGAGGCTGAGCCAGGAGAATTACTTGAACCCAGAGGGTGGAGGTTGCAGTGAGCTGAAATGGCATCACTGCACTCCAGCCTGGGTGGCAAGAGCAAGACTCAGTTTCAAAAAACAAAAAATTGTGAAATTATTATCTCACTGTTTGAATCGATATTTAATAAGCACTTAATGGGTACTAAATATGCTCAAATATGACACTGAGTAAAATGCTTATTTATACAAAGATAAATTTCTAAAATTTGTGCTTTCTGTCGAAGGGGTAAAGATCTAGTGGACGTTGACTGCAGAAGAGTTAAAGTTGCTTAGGAAATTTGAACTCTCATCTAAATTGGCAACTTGCCTTTTAATTATGTCATACAAAATACTCGTGGAAATGTTCCTAGACATCAATTATAATTCAATGGTCTTTTGAAAACAGCATGTTGTCGCTAAGAGATTCATGAAAAAAATGAGATAAAGGAGAGAAAGGGGGTCAGGGAAGAAGAGAAAGAAAAAGGAGACACAGAGAGAGGAAAAACGAATTTAAAATTCAAGTTGTATTATCACAAAAACTTTAAGCAGAAAACTAGGTCAAAACTTCACACAGTTAAACATGTAGACCTTATTTTTTTTTTTTTCTTTAATCAAAAATGGACTTGGATTTTGTTCTCACTCTCTCACCACTTTTTCCTAAAATTTTCCACAAAGCTATTCAGGGAAAACGCTAAATAGTATCTGAAGCACCAGCACTCTCCTGCAATAGCTCAGAACCCAAGTCTTGCCTGATCAGGAGCTGTGACTTAGAGCTAACTCTAGTCCTGTCTTCAGTCTACCAGGCTCCAACCTGGACAAGAACTAGAGTCTATGAAAACCTTCTGTTAAATTGGTAGGGGAAGAAAAATCAACTAAAGCCATGGGTTTGAGATGAGCGATTTCATCTCAGGGATTTTATCTGAGGGATTTCAGGACACTTGGAAAAGTCAAAGACACCACGGCACGCCCCACCTTCTCATCCAAAACTGTAATCTGAGAACTAAGGATTCCGTATTTCCTGCCATGGTTTTGCTAATGTGAAATTCAGCCTTTTAAACCTCAGAAAATTCAGGGCTCTGCCAGTGATGAATTTTAAGGATGGAGAAGGGAGGAGAAGAAGGGAAAATCCTCAAGTGGAACCACTGATGTAGGAATGGAATGGAAATACTGAGATGCTTAGGAATGTTGAAACACCCACTGAACTGAAACCAGAATTTCCATCGTGCTGCTGCGTGACCTTAGAGAAGTCACTGTTCTCCAGACATCTTTTTTTGTTTGCTTTGTTTTTGGCTATTAAATCAAAGGATTGGATGAGGTGGTGTTGGGGCACAGAAAATGACTCTTCAAAATAACATGCTTCAGTGTGTTGAGTGCTTTGGAAATGGAAGGCTTCAGAAATAAGCCATGAAGATAAGGTGAGCTCAGGGAGGAGGAAAGGGTCCATGGAGCAAGACAAAAGCTCGCTTGATCTTGATTTTCTGTACGAATGCAGGTCATGAGAGAGGGGCCCTCATGATTCTTCTGACCTTTCGGATTTTAAGAAAGAGGTGTTGGAAGAGCTACCACAGGGATAACTGGCTTGTGGGGGAAAGAGAGAGAGAGAGAGAGAGAGAGAGAGAGAGAGAGAGAGAGAGAGAGAGAAAGGAAAGAAAGCCTCAGATCCAAGGTCTCTCTCTGCCATTTCCCTGCCTCCCAGTCTCTCTGATCCTCTTTCCAGAAGCGCCTGGAGAGACTCTGTTTGAAATGTCAAATAAGGAAATTTGACTAAGGAAGCTTCTTTCCAGAAGAAATGCAATTGTCTTAAGAACTCCTCCTTAGGAATCTATCAGATAACCGGGAAAGATCAACCACTGGAGAACAGAAGAGACTGGGAGTCACCACAAGGCTCAGACAGGCTTTTCCCTATTTCCTGAAGGCAGCTAGGAGATATAATCTGGGAAGCTTTAGGACAATCTCTGTTCACAGTAAATTTCCCTTCCCTTTCTGACACTGTTACAGTAGGTAGCTACTCAGACATAAGCAAGATAGGGGAGGGCTCTACCTGACCAGGAATGTCAGGTGATCATCAGATGATGGTCAAGTGGTTTTTAACTGTCACTCTAAAATAATAATTGGTTGCACCCAGTGCCAGGGAAAGGCAGTCTCCCTATAGATAGAGAAAACCTGAAACTGATGATCAGCAGCTTCCCAATAAGAGGTTGGGCAAGTGGGCTCAAGCATGTGCATGAAGAGGCAGAATGGCAGAATGTAATTGGCAAATGAACTCCTAGGAGCACTTGACTGGTAAGGGAAGAGTACCTCAAGTGAGCATGCTTTCAACTTCAGTGAACACACTGTGCATGCTCACCTCCCAAGTAAGTGCTGGCAGGCCACTGACCAGGTGGACAACCCACCCCAAGGGAAGAATCAAGGGAGAAGTAACACAAGACCCCAGAAGAATGCCAATGTAAAAAACCCTAAGTCAAAAGATCAGATCATGCACTTGTCTTTCAAATTGCCCATTCGGCCCTCTTCCGGGTACGCTTGCCTTCCTTTTGTTCTTGCTCTAAAGCTCTTTAACAAACTTTCATTCTTGTTCTAAAACTTGCTTTGGTCTCTTCTTCCACCTTATTACCCTCAATGGAATTGAGGAGCCAAGAACTGAGGTTGCTGCAGACCTGTGTGGATTCGCTGCTGGTAACAACACCTCCCTCAAGGCTCAGAGGAGCTTCTTCATTTACTTCTACATTCCCCAACTCCCCGCTACTCTACATGGAAGGGTGTGTCAGCATGCATACTGCATTCCCATGCAATTCCTGTGTGCTATGCCATTACCTAAATCTCTATGTGTTTTTGTCCTATTGATCTGCCTTAGGACAGTTAATTTTTAGAGAATCTTCAGAGGATGAAACAGCGGAACATTTCCCACTTTTTCCCTACAATGGTCTTGCATTTTTTTATTGTTGTTCTTAAAGTCTAGTATCTGGGCACAAGAAGTCAGCTCCAGGAGATGAGGTTGCTCAATGCTAGAGCTAACTTGGATTGGAAGTGCAAGACTAAGCTACTTGAGGGCACCTCGAGAGCACAGAGCTGTCACCAAAACAGTGAGAGACTTTCGGTTGTTACTAGTCGGGCGCCTCGTGAGAACCCTTCAGCAACATCGCATTACATGTTCCTCCCTCTGGCTTTGTCTTTCAAAGTTCAGTTGAATGGAACAATGCTTGTCAGTCTTTTGATGGAACTCTTAGAACAAGTTGGACAGTATGTGTTAACTCAGAAGTTTTCTCCTAGGTAAGGGAAAAATTACATATACGTAGTTGCTATTTATAATCTCCTTAAGTTTATAAGCCCCATTCTCAAAAGCAGGTCAAATTTGTATGCAGAAGACATGTAAATTTGCCTCATGGGAGAAAGACACGCTCCATCAATTTTGTAGACGGAGGTCTAGGCGTAGTGATGCAGAATTGAACTCTACTACTAGTAAGTGACTTCTAGGAAGGAGAGTCATAGCTCCTTTTTTTAACACCCCCCCCCCAAAAAAAAAGGGAAAAGAAAGAAGAGGAAGGGAAGTGGGAGGAGGGAGAAATGGGTATCCAGGAGAAGGAGATGAGATTGATAAAGGTAGATGACAAAGAGGCTTCAGAGAAGAAAATACCAGGAAAAGAGTCCAGGTCTGTTCACCCCAGATCTCTGGGCATTGTTCTCCACCATGAACCCACAGCCAGAGCATCTCTCCAGAACACAATCTGATTATCTCACTGTCCTGCTATGAACAAACAAAATCTTGCTAGCAAAGCAAAATCTAAGCTCCTAAACCAGATAGCAGAATCCTTCTTGGCCTGACACTAAAATTGTGTAATGTCCCATCCCCCCAACCTCCACCCCTGCATCCCTAACCCAGGAGCTTCAGTCACAGCCAGCTCCTCACAGGCCCTCCAGTCTCTGTTGCAGCACTTTTTTTTTTCTTCCTAATTTGCTGTGGATAGTAATTCTTTTAATCTCATCTTTTAAGATCCAACTCAAAGACCATAAGTACTTTAACACTTTCGCTCAATTGCCTTTTATGTGCTGACTTTATTTAACACATGGCATTTAATTAAACTTAATTTAATTAACAAAAAATTATTCTACTAGAGGCCTTCAGGATGGTTTGGACATGGGAGCTCAGGCATATTTATCTTTATATATCCCTGCCTCCCCCCTCTTTTAAAGTTTGGCACAAAATAGAAGCACAAGAAATGCTTGGGAACTAAATGAATAAAAGGAAAAGTGAATTAAATGAAAGAAGAGGGACAAGGGAAGTAGGGAAAGAAGGAAGAACATAGCAGAATTCTCAATTCAATCTGTATCTCCATAGCCATTGGTAGAGGAGATGTACTGAAAAGTAAATATCCTCACTGTCTCCTGTTGGTGGTTTGTTTGAAAATACTTCAGGATTCTAGAAGGTAGAGTGAAGGAGAAGTGTGATCTGGATTTCAGGGACCTGCTGGGTGTTGGTTGTCAGGACATAATGACCAAAGATAACCTTTAACTTCCTTCTGCTGCCTCTGGGGAATTACACTGTCATGTCCAGGAAGGATACCATCTATGAAATGGAAAGTCCAGATCAAGTCTTGGACACAAGTGAAAATATCTTCACTACAAAACAAAAACAAAACAAAAAACCCACACACAAATTAGCGTTAATCATTGCCCTTTAGCCAAAAGAGTGTCAGATGAATAGACAATGTCTAAAAGTGGCTTTCAAAAGATAAGATCACATTGAGAGAATATCACTTCTTCTGTGGCTCCTCAAAGAAGCAATTTTCTCTGATACAGCCTCCACAGAATGGTTTGGGCAACTGCTTGTGTGGTCAGGTTAGAAGTTTCTGGGTTAGTTTCAGATCTACAACTGATTCTGCATGTGATCTTGGTTCCTACTATATAACCAAACAACCCACCCAAACTTCTCAATCCATGGTAAAAAGGATTTAGATTTCAACTACATGAAATTCTTCAGGTCCTATTTAATGCATTGAAGTAGCCAATTCTTGTAGTAAAAACCCATATGTTCAACTATCATATAACTCAAAGTAACTCTTCTCACTCCCTCCATCTGCTTTCGACATATCAGTGTCTCTCCTGTATTTAATATTTTAAATTACATTGAGTTTCGCCAATTTGTAATTCACTATACTGAAATCTTAACTCACTCTTACACTACCAAGAGTTAAAGATATTTCCTTAAATGCTGAATTTATAACCTGAGAAATAGATCAAGTCCTCTGTGACTATCAGGCATCAAATCATGCTATAAGGTTTGCATTTTAAATATACAGTTTATTTTTTATTTAACTCTTTAATTCTTTTTAAAACAAGCTGAGCAGTGAGGCATAACAACCCAGAATGCTATAAACCAAATAAACAAGACTGACGAGAAATGTCACAGTATACTCACAGATCAAAGTAAAAAAAATTCTGATTGCTTTTGACAAGCTCAAAGGGCAGCTTCTCCCTGCTGGAAGGGATTAAGAAAGTCCAATTCTCTTACAAACAACAAATGATTATCTACCGCAACCCATCTGTCTTCATGGGTCAGCACTCCTTTCCAGACCAACAGAGCAAGAAAGAAATCAAGTCCCAGCATAGCAGGAAGCTGGCTCCCCTTTCTGATGAGGTGATGCTATGGCCACTCTTTATCCCATCACATCTGCTGATTTTCTAACAGAGACTGACAGTCTCTCTTGTACCCCAGAGCAATCAAGGAAGAGATCCACAAGCAGCTTAGCGAACGTCTCTAAAGCATTCATTGATTCTAATAATCTTAGCCAAAAAAACAACAGCAGCAGCAACCACAGCAACAGCAAAAACAAAACTCAAGCTTTCACACAAATCCTTAAAAGAGAATTCTGAGTACCTGGCCCCAGAATGGGGTGATCTGGGCTAGGTCATCTACCTCGGGGTGCGGTAGCTCATCTGGTCTCAGGGATTTTAGGTCTGTAGAAGTGTTATTATCCACAGTCCCAGTTTTAGGATGGCTCCGCTCTCTCACTTTCTCCCTCCTGGAGCCGCTACGGCCAGTCTGCTGGTGGCTTTGCACTATTCTCGCCACCACTTTATTAGCTCTTCCGCTCACCTCCATGTATTCATCTTGACACAGGCAAAAAGGGAGGAAAAACAAAGCCAGAAGTTGCCAATAGACGAGCCGCCTCCAAAGCATGATTCTCAACAGAGCCTCAGAGCCTCCGTGAGAAGACAGCGAGGCTCCCTGCAGGAGCGTGGTCTCCTCGGGTGGATGCCAGGACTGGAGCTGAGAGCTGCAGTGGCGGAGTGGTTTTATAGTTTGGTGTGTAATAAATAAGGCTGTAGGCATGCCAGAGTGACAGCAGCCCTCCTCCCCCGGCAGAACAGCCCCCATTCATCACTTTCCCACACCACAGGCAAGACCGATCTGTGTGCACAGTTTCCAGTTGGCGGGATTCGTAAATGTCACACCTTGGCACGTTTCTGTTGAAGTGTGAAGAAAACATACACAACTAGCTGGGAACAGAGAGCATGTGTCCAGCGGCTTGCTTTCGTGATTAGACATGAAAAGGCTGTGCATTTGCAGTCTGAAAAGCCTTTTGGAAAAACCTACCCTTGCGCTTGCCAGGAAATTCAGGCTTAACTGCATGAGTTTTGTCTGAAATAGCAGTGGGAACCCATTCAGGGCTTTCCTGACAGCTCTTGCTTTCTAGTTGTACAGTTAATACTTCCCCACTTGGGCCCACTTAAGGTAACTCATTTCCCCTTCCGGATACCAGCAGCAGAAGGCAGTTGGTCTCCTAGGAGACACTGAGCGGGAATCAGGTGCAGTGTTTCTGGGTATAGCAACGGTATTTCACCATCCTCAGCTTTACTTCTTTTTCCCCTGGCTTCCCAAAAGCCAAAATTAAATCAAAGTTAACCAAGTCAGCTATTGTCAGATGAAGATACAATACCCTGCTTTAAGAGAAGGCTATCTCTGGCTACTCTTTCTTTTGACATATTCCTGATTAAAATAGAAATGGGGTCGAGCACAATGGTTCATGCCTATAATGAGCACTTGAAAGGCCAAGGCGGGAAGATCCCTTGAGCCCAGGAATTCGAGACCAGCCTGGGCAACTTAGCAAGATCCTATCTCTACTAAATAAATAAATAAATAAATAGTAAGAAGTGGAAAGCACCAAACGCATTATTTCAAACACAGCATATCTAAATCAAGAGGATTCTCATGTTCTTTGCTTTAGTTGCTGTACTTTTATTAATTCAGCCACAAAGCACATGGACATTCCTAATCTCTTCAGGATAATAAATTAAGAGAATTTAAACAGTTTTGTCATTAAAAATTGCTTCTATTTACATACAATTTTATTTATATTACTCATTCACTCACTTAAGAAAAAGTCACTGGCCTTCTCTCGTGAGGACAAAAGAGACTCAGAACTGTTAAGAGCACCGGTGGCAAGGGTCTGACGAGAAGGGGATGAGGCGGCACTGTGGGAAACTGAGGCTTGGAGAAGCTCAGCCTGCTGATGAAGAGTCAGAGCAGCTGCAGAAAGAGGAGAGGAGAGGGAGCTGCTGACAGCTGCCCCCGTCGCTCAGCCAAGGGCCTGAGAACCAAGAGCCATCTCTAGAAGTTCCCAGAACTGCAAAAGCTAGCCTGGCCCCTGCTGCAGCTGCCAGAACAGCCACTTCCAGAGTCCACATTTATACATGAAAAGGGTTTGGTGCTGGGGATGGAAGGAGAGAGTTACTCTGTGAACTAAAAGCTCTCCAGGCCACAGTGCAGGGCCTTAGGAGTCATGTTCTGTCCAAGCAATCAGTTCCCACCTAGTAGGGCATAAAACACTCAGCCATCTCCATGCCACATGTCTACTCTTGAGCATCCAGACCTTCCTCACTGGAGGATTCTTGAGTTCTGTCATGTCCACCATTAAAAGGCAGATGTCCCTGGGAATGGAAGTACATCAAACTGTTCTTAGTAACTGAGGATTTTCTTCCAAACCCTGGAGCTGGAGCTGGGGAGAGGATGGACCTGGGTTTGGAGGGCGAGCAAGTGGATGGGGTTTTGCTGTGGGAAGGAAAGCCCAGAGCACTATGTCAGTGGGGGATGTTTCCTCATCAGGGAGGCCCGGAGAAAATGTCACAGGGAGACCACAAAGCAAGCAATGGTACTGAAAACTAGGTCACCTAATTCACAGGTTTTCCAAGAGCTGTCTCTGGCTCTTGCCGTCATACATCCCCCACGACATGGGCTATCTTGTTAAGTAACTATAAATCAGCCTCTGACATTCCACCGCATTGAGACTTTCCATTCGTGTTTTCAATCCTGTCATCTATTCTAGCAGTTCTCAACCCTGGCTGCATATTAAACCAGGGAGCTTCAAAAAATATTAGTGCCTGGACTCCATCCTAGACCAATTGAGTCAGAATCTGTATTGGGGCCTAGGCACTTTTTAAAAAGTTCCGTCAGATGATTCTAAGGTGCATTCAGGCTTAGGAATCACTGACCCATCCTCTCCTTGACTCAAAAGGAATAAATAATAACATCCATAATTTGTTAAGCACTTACCATATCCTAGCCAAGTAATTATTTGCTTTATCTCACTGACTTCTGTCAGCAAACCTATGATCCCATCTTATAGAAGAGGAGATAAAAGCTTGTTGAGATAAAGTGACTTGTCTTGTGTTATACAGCGAGAAAGAACTGAACTCTTCTGTCTTTCCAGAGTGAGCTCTGCTGCCTTCCTACAGAGACGGATCTGCAGAGAAGGATTCTGCAGAGCAGGATCCCTCCTTCTCTCTGCCATTGGCCCCTTATGGATTTCTTGGGAGAGATCAATAATGGGCCAATGGCAGAGAGAAGGAGGTCAGTCTGAGAGCTGCCCCTCAAGAATTGGGGTCAGAAACTGTTATGGGTTGGGTTGTGTCCCCACAAAAGAAATTTAAGTCCTAACCCCCAGTACCTGTAAGTATGACCTATTTAAAACTTGAGAGTGTTAAAGTAAATGCAAATAGAGACCAGACCTGAAGAATCCCATTGCAGACAAAGCCAATTAGGTCTCATAAGTGACCTTAACCTTGCTTGGTTTACAAACAGAGGCAAAACTTCAGCAACTTTTTGTAAATACCTATGTTAAATAAAAACAGTACATAAGTTCAGTGACTTAGAAGCTTTCCAATGGGATAGACCAAATAAGGCAACTGTATAACTGTAACCAATCAACTATTTTCTTTGCTTTACATCTATGTTGATCCTGTACAACCTCTCCATCCCTTGTGTTCCCCTGGTGGAGCTCCTGAACCTCTTCTAGTTTAAAGTTGCCTGAGTCATGAATTGCTGTTTGCTCATCTTTAAAACTATATTGTGCCTCAGTTTACTTTTTAGCAGGTCTTTATATGTGATCGACTTAAGATGAGGTCATTAGGGTTGGCCCTGACCCAATATGACTGTGTCCTTATAAAAAGGGAAAACTGAGACACAGAGGAAGAATGCAAATGGGGAGCACTCCCTGTGAAAATGAAATCAGGGATGAGGGTACTGCATTTACAAGCCAAGAAATACCAAAAATTGACAGCAAACCACCAGAAGGTAGGTGAGAGGTGTGGGCTCAGATGGTCAGGGACAGACATATGCTGTCTCTACTATTGCTGGTTAAACAAATATAAGTTTGATCTGCTTATTAGCTTACAAAGTTTGCGGTACACTGAAGTTTATACCCTGAAATCAACAATAGTGAATGAAAAGCACAGCACAAAAGAGAACAGCAAAAGCGGTAATGGGAAACCTAACGTGAGACCATCTGAGAACGCCCCATTAACTGTGGCACATCTGTGGTGTGGTTGCAAAGCAGGAAAACATTGCCTCCGTCCCACGAAATCCTTTCCAACGTGGAGTCTGTGCAGGGTTCTCGTAAAGAGGGCTTGTGTAGGCACCCAGGAAAGGTCAGTGACCTCTGCTCACAAGATCCGGGAGGGTCTTTGCAGACAGGAGTTGATAAGGCAGAAAGGCCTTGTGGGCAGAGATAGTGGAACACCTCCTGCTCTGCCTAGGTTCTCAGAATATGGGGTAATCTCAGTTGCCCTCTGTCCACAGTGCTCGGGAGATAAAAGCCCCTTGATGCATTGTGTGTGGTCAGACCTGGTGGCTCCCTACCTGCTGTGTTTGGGTGCAGCTGCATACTGCTAATGATCAGTGGTAAAACCCGGTGTACTAGATTAGCCTCTCTTAGAAGAACGACCTGTTTCATTGCATTCTAATGATGCATGCTTCTCCCCCTGGCTATCTTGTCCCATAATAGTTTCAAGGCCTCCCCCAATAGTTTCAAGGCCTCCCCCATAACACCCCCTTGCTTTCCACCCCTCAATTAGCAAGTGTGTGCACCTAATAAAAACCTGTGGAAGCCAGAACTCGGGGCAAGCGTGGTCCTCCCACTTTACCTTGGTCCCCTGGACTCACCTTTTGAACTCCATTTCTGTTCTTTGTCTTTATGTCCTTTCTCAATTCCTTGTCACCAATGGGGCTTGGAGCACCCAGGAACAGGGTTGGGGCTGGTACCCACCAGAGAGACATGGAACAGATCATTCCCTCATAACCCTGAGGAGGAACCAACCCTGCTAACAACTTGATCTCAGACTTTGAGACTCCAAAACTGTGACACAACACATTTCTGTTTAGGTCACCTCATTTGTAGTGTTTTGCTATGGCAGTCTTAGCAAACAAATACAGAGAACATGTATGAAAACTTTTTAAAACAACAACAACAAAAACACTCCAGACCCAGTAGCGGTCTAGAGTCTATGCATGTACTGTCTTTAGTCTCTGCATATACTACCTTGTACACGCAGAGATGGTAGTCTGGAAAGATCTTGTAAATTGCTCAAGTTCATGGGTAGAAAGTAGAAAACTGGACCACAGGAAAGAGTCCCTCGTCGTTCAATATAGGTTTCTTTTACTTCCCTGCAGTATTTTCTCATTAAACGCATGTTAAACATTGGTTTATTATTAAATCTTACTTGGTTATCATTTTATATGTGCTCCAGAATGTTCCTTGTATCTAGTTTTCAAAGATGTGAATAGAAATTGGGCATAGTTTTTTACCTATGCTTGAATATTAAAAACATCTAGAACCTACCCCAGGCAACCTCCCTGGAGGTGATGAAGTCCCAGTTCTGCACAGTTGTCTCTGGTTGTGAAACTTCACAAAGGACACCTGAGGACATCAGGCTCCTGGATACACGAGGACTGTCACTGCATCCTGCCTGCCATGGACCCAAGAGCCCAGTTAGGATGTTGCCACAGCCACTAATGTGAGCAGCAGAGGTGCAGATGCATATAAATATATGTGTAAAAGCTAGTTCCGAGACTCAGCTTTGCAGGCAGAGGCAAATATTTGTTTAGCTTTACAAAGGAGGCTGTTATAAGATGTGTAGGTGCCCCATGGCCTCCCCAGTGGTGCTTCACTGTGGCCTGAGCCAAAAAGAGATCAGTTATGGTCTGGCCAAGGGACAGTCAAGAACTGTGTTGGACTGAACGTGTCTTTGTATCAGTGCCAACTTAAAGAACAGCTAAAGGAGGCAACTGTTTGCCGGATTTTTGGGAGCAGTGGAAATGTGACCCACCTCTCTCCTGCCTCTTCCCAGTGAAAAATATTCCCTGTACTAAGCACAGTGAATTCTGAGATTCTAAAGTCAAGGCCTAGTCTCTTTGATTTAAACCAGTTAGAGATTTATTAATAAAATTAATATACTCCTTGAGATGAGGTAGTTTAGCTATATTGGTTGTTTATGTCTTCAGGTTAAGCTTTTTCAGGTGCTCTCCAGAGAAATTCTATTTGAAGAAGAACTTTAAAAAAGAATCAGAGTGTGTTCAGAAAGGGGACCTTGCCTCTAGACATTAGGTACTGCTATTTGAAGAAAAATGGGTTCACACTTTCCACTCATACAGGGCAAAATCAGGAGTAAAGGAATACAAGAGGAAGTTGGTCGGCTGGTCAGGATGTTCTAATTTTGGTGGAATTACATGTTTAGGGTCATTAGACAAGTGCAAGAAACTCGCTGCCAGTGTCCCAGGAATGGATCTATCTCCATCACCAGAATAATGCTTTCAGAGATTCATGTACAAAAACTAGCATCCTAATGTATGCATTTATAATGAAAATATAACTCTCAAGTTGGCTACACGTATTATAGATGTTTGCTGAAAAACAAATTCTCTTGGCAGGCAAATCTACGTGAGAAGCCAAATTCTAATAATCAGAGATGTGGGTATTAAGCATGGTACTCTGTGTGTGTGTGTGTGTGTGTGTGTGTGTGTGTGTGTGTGTTAGAGAATTTGTTGGATAATGTTAATGGCTGATGTCATTGAGCATTTGTGTCCATCAGGCTCCAAACAGAAAAACGGAAACCACACTAGGTATTTTAACACAGATAATTTAATATAAGAAATTACATAACACAGAGAAATAACCATCTTGTAAGTTTGGGGGAACGAAGGGAAGAGGTTGATGTCATCTGAATTTAGAAGCTGAAAGAAGGGACCCTGCAGGGCTGGGACTCAGGCCTCTGAGGAGGGGGCACTGCCAATCTAAAACCGATACCATTGCCAGGGTACAATGAGAATAATTCTGGGAATATAGAAAGAAGCTGACCTGGAACCAACTATAGCTACCAGAGTGAAGGGCCATTGCTCAGATGATTCAAAAACAGCAAGAAAAAAAAAAGGACAAGTGTCTTCTACAGCCATCCAGGACCCTCTTCTGTCACCTGCTATGGGTTAACAAAGGAGAAAAGTAATTCGCAGAATCTGAGTTCCAACATCCAGGGCGGAGTTCTGAAGGCTGAGTTGGAGCTGAGAGACAACAGTGTAAAATCTGATGCACCAAAGTCCTCTAGGAATGTTCCTGTCACAAGGAACAGATGCTCAGGCTCCCGGGGCAGCTCTTGAAACACATCGCTCAGGCTGGTCTGAGGTCTCCTTTTGTAAATTTTATTCAGATCACCTCCATTTTTCCTAATCATTTCTTTCTTCAGAGGAAAATATAATTCTTATACAAAAGCTTTCTTTTTTCCCCTAGTGTTTGCATCCAGTATACCTGGATTGGATTTAGGGTATTTACAGACAATCTTTTGAGTGTTTCTCATTAAGATGACATGCTTACTGTGTATTGGATGCTGGTGGCTGCAGCTGTTTCCAAGTCAGCTTCTTTCTATGTCCCAGAATTTGCCTCATTGTACCCTGGCAAAGGTATCAGTTTTAGTTGGGCAGTGCCCTGTCCTCAGAAGCCTGAGTCCCAGCCCTGCAGAGTCCCTTCTTCCAGCTTCTAAATCCAGATAACACCAACATCTTCCCTTGGTTCCCCCAGCCTTAGGACACAGTGACCTTCCCCAGGGCTAGACTGCCCAGCCCTATTTTGCTCTTTGAGAAACCAAGATTGACTTCTGTAGGTGAAGGTCAAACAAGCTTGACTCAGATCATGAAGAAGCCTGAAGCAAAGGCAGCTCTGACACTCCAGAACCCAATTTCCCAGCCCGACTATGCTATACTAGCCTCCTAGTCATTTAATGAGGCAAATTGCATTCACACAACTAAGGAAGACAATGATTTTCTTGAAGACCTTGCTTGGCTACAGCAAGATCTTGAAAGATCCAAGCAAATGCCTCAAAATGGGAGATTGATTTTCAGAAATTGCCTAATGTGACTATGAGAGCTGGCAAGTCTGAAACTCACAGGGCAGGCCAGTAGGCTGGAAATTCCAAGAGTCAACATTGCAGTCTTGAGTTTAAAGGCAGTCAGGAGGCAGAACTGCTTCCTCTTCAGGGTCCCTCAGTCTTTTCTTTTAAGGCCTTCAGCTAATCGGATGAGGTCCATCTACATTATGGTGAGTAATATAATTCATTCAAAGTCTACTGATTTAAATATTAATCACATCCAAAAGAATACCTTTACAGCAACATCTAGGCTGGTGTTTAATCAAACAACAGGAAACCATAAGCTACCCAAGCTGACACAAAAAAAATCACACTGTAATAAGTGAATAAACATCCCAGGAGAATTGAGAACCGTTTGACAATCATGAAGAATAATCCAATTTTACTGGAGACGTTGGAAGATAACTTTCTCATTCTGAAATATTCCAGAGAAGATGGGATAAGCATTTTTGAATGAACCTGCAGAGACCACCTCATTGTTCCTGTTCCCAGTTCTTCTAAGCTCAGCCCTCTTTAGGGTTTCATAGACCTCTCCACCCCAGTTAGCCAGTTACTTCCATTACTCAGCAGTTCTTCTCACGTGCTCCTCTTGCCTAGCCATTGTTACTCCTATTTTATTCTCTCTTCATGAAGTTTATTCAGGTTTATTCAGATAATACCCTAATGGGTTCTCTTGCTGTTACAGTACATGTCTGAGCTACTCATTTAGCACTTGGCATCATCTCTATGGTAGACACTATTTGTTGGAGGCCCAACAACTGTTATTTTCTTTTTTCCTTTTTGTGCATGCTAAAGCAACTCCATCTTGAATGCTAATCTGCCATGTTGCCTTCTGATAAACACCTGTCCTGGGAAGGGCTAAAATTCCCAGTATATTCATTGTTTCTCAGGTAAGAGCAGGTACTTACTTTAAATCCTGACTTCAGGTTAAAACAGCCTTGATGCTATCATACTTCGCTTGTCCTACACATCCCATCTGAATCACACATACCCATTCCCTACGATATATAAGTTCCAGCCCTGGGGAGTAATGGCTCAGGGTTCCATCATCCCCTCTCGCCACCACTTGAGACACAGACATGGCTTCTGTTCCTAAGTTAAATGTTCCTAAGTTCCTATTAAATGTTTCTTTCTGAGAAACTAATTATGTCAGCTTCTACCTTCAACCTCTCAGCTTCCTTAGACTTTGGGGGTAGATTCGCATAGGCCTGCTCAGCATGGAACACCTTGTAACAGAGTCTTGATTTTGTTCTTCTGTCTTTCAGATAAAGTGAGTTCTAGTCACAGGAAGTAAAATATGACTGACTTCATCTTTTGGCCAGTGATTATTTCAGGCATAAACATTGGCATTATGTGGTATGAAGAGAATCTACTGGCATTTTTGGGAAGGACTCCTTACTCCTGAAAAGGGACATATAAAAAGGAAATGTACCTTTTCTCTCTCGTCTTCCTCTGAATACAGTCATGTTTACATACAAAGTAGGACACTACAGCAAACCCTAAGAATGGCAGAGCAGAAAGATGGAAATAACCTGATCCTGGATGGCATTTGTGAGCCTCTAAATCACCTAATTACCCAGTCTGCAAACCACTCAGCTGTCTTCTATGTGAGATAACAAATTCTCTATTGTTCACATCTCCGAGGTGGTTCAACGTTGTCTTTATTGTGTTATTACTTAATACTCTACATATCTGTCTTATTTTTCCAACTAGATTAAACATTCTTGAGGGGAATAACAATGCCATGGTTATCTTTGTATACAGCCTTGTTCTGCAACTGATGCATAGTAAATACTCCATAAACACCTGTCCTTAGTAGAATAAGTAAATCGAAAACATGAACCAAATTAATGTTTTAAGTATGTACTGTCCTGATAAAGACTGCTGAGCTCAAATAAGGCAATTTTAAGGGAGCTGAAGGATTTAGAGACCGGAAATCCTCCATTCATTTGGGTGTCCCAAGATATTTCCTGAGGAGGCAGGGTACTTCCTCTGCACGTCCAGTCTTTCTTCTTCTGGGAGGCCCTTTGTGATTTCTCACAACAGAAACAATGCCACATATTTCCATTTCATTATTCTCTTCCTAGACATGTTTGCAGTTAAATTGGGAGCAGCTGACTGGGTTCTGGCCAATGGGTTGGATGAGGCAAGCTGCTCCCCAGATTAGCCTTTGAAAACGTCCAGTGAGATCATTCTACTCCTCTTCTCCTTCGCTTACTTCGGTGGCCATGCATTCCACATGGTGGAGCTATGATGGCAGAGTGTCAGCCTGGGTCCCTGAGTGACTGGGTGGAGGAGAACTCTCTGTTGACACTTATAAAACTTGTACTCGAAGTTAGTAATAAACTCGATTGTGTTAAGCCACTGGGCTTTCAGAATTAATTTGTTACTACAGATAGTCTATATACTGTCCCACTCAATAGACCTCCTTAACTAGATATGTCTCTCCCTATGATCTCAGAGCACTTAAATGTCTTCTTTGCAGTACTTTCCAAATTAAAATGTATATTTATCTATTGTATTCTTTTATTAATGCTGTTCTCTTCTCACTGGACCATGTATACCATGATGAGATCCTTATTTTCGTATTGCTGTACATTTAATGCCTAACATAGTGCCAGCCATATGATAGACGGCAATAAATATCAGCTAATGAATAGACAGAAGAATGGATGAATAGATGGATGCATATTGACTTTAGCTGCAGACCCAAGTTTGAGTTCCAGCTCCTCGACTTTCTGGCTGTTACTTTGTCCTTTCTAAGTCTTCGTTTCCTCATTAGTAAGATGAGGTTCATGATGTCTATCTTACATGGTGGTTGTGAAGATTAAAAGAGTCATTGCTGGAGCAAAACACTTTCTTCCTCATACAGTGCCTGGCACCCACTGTCAAATGTGGCCCATTATTACAGCTCAGAGATTGGGAAAAGGGGCAGAGCTAAAAAAAATTACTAGAAAGAAAACATCAAGTCTGCATAAACTGTTTCGCATTTCCTGCTCATGGTTAAACAATTAAAAAAAGGATTTGAGTCATTAAACCTATTAAGAGGTTTCAGATCACTAAAAACAATCTCTTTTTTTATAATTGCCTGGGAGAAATTATGCCTCCATTGAATTCAGCTCCAGATACTGCAGGGTGTTGGTGTTAATAGTTTGGGAGGCTACTGCAATTTTGAAGATTTTTTTTTAATTTCTTTGATTTTTTTAAGGATAAATTTGAAAAAAATAAGCCTACATTTCTATATAGAAACAGAGATAAATATCTTTAAGGAATAAAGCTTTATAAATTTATGAATAATCCTTATAAAACCGAGAGTCTGCCTTGAAAATTAATCACTGGATTCAGCAAATAATGGAGCTGCTCTGTCTTGCCTGCTTTCATGGTTTGCCACAGGCTGTTCCAGGACTCTGCAAGTATTAAGGAGCAAAATGTTTCCACATGAGTAATGCTGATTTCAGACACTCCACCCCAACCACAAAGGGAGTAGATCTGGGGTTGGCATCCCAAATACATTTCTTTATTCTGAGCCTTAAACTGCGCAGTAAAGAAAAGGCATTCTTGGATTCTAAATCAGGAGTCCACTGAACCGTGTCCCATTGGTTCCTGTCTGCTGGTGTGACATGGGGCTCTCATGTTTCGGAGCCATTTGCCTGTCTGCCTGCATGCCTTCCTACAAATCCAGTCAAATGCTCATGCTCCGTAACTGCATCCTTGGATGGCCCCATTCAAGATGGACTTTGTCACATAATTATCCAGTTTTTATACACCTAACCAGCATGTGTATCTCTGGAGAGGACACCTGTGTGATGAGCAATAATAGCACACCAGGATTTTAAGAAAAGCAGAGTCAGGGTCAGCCGTGGTGGCTCACACTTGTAAGTCCTAGCACTTTGGGAGGCCGAGGCAGGCAGATTATGAGGTCAGGTGTTTGAGACCAGCCTGGCTAACCAAGTGAAACCCCATCTCTACTAAAAATACAAAAAAATAGCTGGGCATGGTGACACATGCCTGTAATCCCAGCTACTCAGGAGGCTGAGACAGGAGAATCACTTGAACCGGGAGGCAGAGGTTGCAGTGAGCTGAGATTGTGCCACTGCCCTCTAGCCTTGGTGACAAAGCTAGACTCCATCTCAAAATAAAAAGGAAAGAAAAGAAAAGCAGGACCAGCTGCAACCCATTTAACCCATTTCCCCACCCTGTTATATTTGAGCAAATAATAGCCCAGAAAGGAGACGTAACATGCCCAAAGTAATGCAGCTAGTTAGTGGCAGCTACAGAACCAAGACATAAGTCTGCTGACTGCTAGTCCAGCGATCTTCATGCTTCATGATGGATGAAATATTGTGTACCTAGTTCAGTGAGATGTTGCTCTTCAGTGCTTACGTACTGAAAAGAGATTAATTAATAGTTTTGCTGGCCAGATTATCACTCTAGTTTCTAAGCTAGACTCAAATGTCACCACTGGCTGGGCATGGTGGCTCACGCCTGTAATCCTAGCACTTTGGGAGGCTGAGGCAGGTGGATCACTTGAGGTTCAACACCAGACTGACCAACATGAAGAAACCCCATCTCTATTAAAGATACAAAATTAGTCAGGTGTGGTGGCGCATGCCTGTAATTTCGGGAGGCTGAGATAAGAGAATCGTTTGAACCCGGGAGACAGAGGTTGCAGTGAGCTGAAATCGTGCCATTGCACTCCAACCTGGTGAAACTTCGTCTCAAAAAAAAAAAAAAAAAGGCTTCCCTGACGAGGCAGTGACAAGCAGAGAGAGTAACAGGCCGAATATGGAAAGACCTGGCATTGGGTCTCAGCTGTTATAACTAGCTGTGTGACACTGAGCACTTTGCTTCTGCACACTGCCCAGAAGCAGGGCTTTCAGAGTCCCCCAGAAGTGGGTCCCCAGGCAGGTTTTTCAATAGGATTAAAGAGAGCTGAGCTGTTTTTATCTCTTCTTCCTGGTTTGCTCCTATCCTCTGGGAAAATGGATCTTAGCCCTCTGAAAAGGGCAGACCTCTTGTGTTAATCCTCTACATTGGGAAACTTTAGCTGGGAAAGGAGGATATTTAGGAGAGGTGCGAAAAGTGAGGAAAACACAGTTCTGTACCTCAGTTCTCAGAGATTCAGATGCTCTATCCAGGGGCCAGTAGACTTTTCTGTAAAGGGCTGTGTAATAAATATTTTAGACTCTATGGACCATACAGTCTCTGTCTCAACTATTCAAGCCTGCCACTGTAGCTTGAAAGCTGCCATGAAGAATTCAGAAACGAATGAGCATGGCTGTGTTCCAACAAAACTTTATGAAAACAAATGGCAGCCCACAGACCATAATTTGCAGACCACTAGCCTATTCTAAGCCTGATCACTCCAGGGCCTTCCAGACTGATTTATGAAAGAGATTGTAAAGGGAGTCACTGTGGACCCATAATTAAAGAAAAACTATCAGCACATGGAAAAATAGAATTTTTGAAAGGGCAATAGGTGGTGCTTCTGAACTAGCTACAGGAATCTGTTATTTTTTTTTTTTACCTTACTATTTGACTCCTTTTTGGTTTTTGTCTGTATCTTCTATATCTGTTCAAATTTTTATTATCTCCTCTATCTCTCCCATTCTCCCTTCTTTTCCTTTTAAATGATCATCATCACTACTCTCTGCCATAGGTAGACCAAAAAACATGTGTATCAATTAGGGATTTGAACGTTAGCAACAGAAATCATCACACTATGTCTTAGGCAGAAAAGATTTGCATCAAAAAGGTACAAGGTACTCACAGAATTGACTGGCCACTAGAGGACCAGGCTTGGAAAAATGCAAGAAAAACTGTATAGAGAGTTCCACACAGGAAAATAATCAATTACTTTTCAGCAGGAACAGCTTGGCTATCATGTCACTCTCAGTGGAGTCAGAACTTGCATCCTCCTGGACATCCATAAACAACCATAACTAATTCTTAACTGACCCTTTCTTTGTTCTTTGTCACTTATTCAATATTCCTGGATAGGAGTTATCCAGTTATCTGATTGGCTGATTCAAAACCACATGCCCATGCCATAGCTACCACATGGTAGAGAGAAGGGAAAAACTCCAAACTTAAATTCTACCCCAGATGGCAGAACATTTAATCCCATTACTATCACACAGAAGGAAGGATTCTCACCATATGAAAAAGATACAGATATTACACAACCAGCAGAATGACAACAGTCAGTCAGCACGGATGAGGCATTCAAAGCCAAAGTTGACCTCTGTGTGAAACACCCAAATCATATCTGAGGACTGACATACAAGGGGTTGATTCCAAATTGATCACAATATTATTACTGTGTTCTGCCTGTGGGTTCAGGCATGGGAGGGAGATATAGATTGTCAACCTAATCAAATTTACATTTCCTGGCTGTAGAAGAATTTTCAATTCATAACAGGAAGTGTAAGGCTATAGATTAATCACTGACAGGAATTTATACCCTGATAGGTGCTTGGTGACCCTCATCTGTTTCCCAGTTCCGTAGGGACTTTATCAATAAACAAAACTCCAGGAACAGACTCAATGTCCTGGCAGTTATGCCCATGAAAATCTAATATTTTCTAATATGTAGTGGGAAATCTACATACATCTGTCTTCAGCACTGAAACACACAGCAGCTGGGGGACAGCTGCTCAGCCTCGGGGAAATAGGGTCAATTGTTCTGTGACACTCATCCCTTCAAAATCTGATCCCTCTCTTTAAATGGCTGCCATTCTTGGTATCAAGCTACTTTAAGATGCATCACCTACCGTAGTCATTGTCACTGGAATTTCAGAGACCTCCCTTCACCAATTTAGAAATGGCATCCATTAGTTTTATCCTGAAATACATGATTCTACACTTGCTCCAGAAAAAAATCTCATTAGTTTCACAGAAAAGTTCCTCTGCTTTGATTGAAAATTATGCAAGGTTTTGATGAGTTCCAAGTTATTATTTTATGGTTTCACAATAGACAACACATCAGGGAGGGCGAAGAAGGGGGAGTGAGGGAACACAGAGTCAGTGTGTGCAATCCTGGATGTTCATCATGTACGGCACTTTTCTCTTTTCTCTTACTCATGCTTGTGCATATTTTAGCTCACCTTTTTTATTTTTGACATTATTTTGTCTGTAAGAATTTTACTTCTGAACTTTTACCATGACACATATGTGTGTGTGTGTATATATATACACATATATATATACACACATATACATATATAAAAAATATATATTATATATACATACACATTTATATACACATATGTGTGTGTGTTTGTATGTGTATATATATGTGTATATATATGTATATATATGTGTATATATATATGTGTGTGTATATATATATATATATATAGAGAGAGAGAGAGAGAGAGAGAACCAGCCTGTTGCCTAGGCTGAAGTGCAGTGGTGTGACCACAGCTCCCTGCAGCTTTGACCTCCTGGGCTCAAGTGATTCTCCCACCTCAGCCTCCTGAGTAGTTGAGACTACAGTCACATGCTATCACGCCTGGCTAATTTTTTATCTTGGTAAAGATGAAATCTTTCTATGTTGCCCAGGCTTGTCTCAAACTCCTGGGCTTGAATGATCCTCCCACCTTGGCCTTCCAAAGTGCTGAGATTATAGGCGTGAGCCTCACACCCTGCCATGACATTTACATTCTGATGAACCAGTCCAGGTAGTTGAAACATCTTCATGAATTGAAAATACAGTGGAGACAGAAAAAAAAAAAAAAAAAAAAAAAAAAAACAAGAAAAATGCAATTTTTGCAAGCACAAACAATAACCTACTAATGCTAAGAGCAGAACCATGTGTTTACTGGAATGTGAACAGAGGCCCACTGACCAATGCAAACCTTAGGTTCCCTTAAAAAGTAGAACACTTATTAAGAATGCTCTGGAATCTGTGAGATAATACTTAATCTTCCATTTCAAAAATTTACAACTGTACATCCATCAACGTATTTTCCTCTGGAACGATATTAAACCACCTGCTAACCATTTGATTGACATGGGACCAGCAGTGATCTGAAGACCACACTTTGAAAAGGACTCAGCCTTCATGCCAAGTGTCAAGTGATAAGTAGAAGAGATGGTGTGGGGATGCTTGGAACCCTAGAATCACTGGCTTTTTAGTTGAAAAGAACTATAAAAATAATCTAGAACAATGTTGAAAATTGTGGGTTGTGTAACTCAGAGTCATGTAGGATGAACATGTGAAACTGAGTCAAGTAGAGAAGGGTGACTACAAACTTCTAATAATAAGAGTTTTAAATGTCCCTGTCTTTGTTATTCAATAAATAGATTGTGTGAGACAGACAATGCATTGGGACATTCATCACCCCACATGCCACGAGGACCAAGATGTCTGGCTATCTCTAAGACATTTCTTCCCAAAGAAATTATTTTTCCAGTTTGCTCCCTACAATTCTCATTCCAATAACCAGTTCTCCAAAAAATGGACCTTTCAACAGTTCTAGAATATTTAATGTATTTGTAATTATCTTAGCAAAAATCTTTTATTAGAGGACTCATTTTGATGACTAGGGTAAGTTTCTCTGAATCAAGAAAATCTGGTTTAATGACAGTGAGGAAGGCTGGAAGCCAAGAGCTATGGTCCAAGTTGAACAACTTTCTTCAGGGATAATGAGGTGTCCTATTCTGTGAAGTAAGCCAGGAGGTACAGCAAGTTTCTAGAGCCCACAGTTCCTCCAGAAGAGCCAGGTAAACATATTTCTTCCCATTGTAACCATACCCGTGTTCGTGCCATGTTTACCATGCCATTAACCAGTAAAAGGGACTTTGGTTGTTTTTCTGGGCAAGAGACCTACCTGCCCACCTTGTCTCCTGGCTTCCACTCCAGTCCAGGTCCATCCTCAACAGGAAAGAAGTTTGCCCTGTTCTGTAAGAGGGCACCATCTGCACAAGCACGTGTCTACCACACTTGCAGACACTCTGTTACAGCACAAAGAACAGGAGCAAATGAGTCTTCTGGGATGTTTCTTTTTTTTTTTTTTTTTTAAAGAGAAAGAGGGAGAGAGAATAGGGGCATTGCTCTGTTGCCCGGGCTAGAATGCAGTCTAAACATGGGTATGCCCACAATTATCCCCAACAATGGAGACATGAAAGAAAATGAGAGAAGAGAGTAACAAACAAGGAGCCAACCAACATTTCGTTTAAACTTCCAAGCTGATATGGTGTGGTACTGATAAGAGTGCATATTTTGTGCAAAGTGGAGAGTTCTATAAATGTTAATTACATTTACTTGTTCCAGATCTGAGTTCAAGTCCTGGATATTGTTGTTAATTTTCTGTCTCATTGATCTGTCTAATATTAATGTTGAAGTCTCCCACTATTATTGTGTGGGAGTCTAAGTCTCTTTTTAAGTCTTGTATGTCTGGGTATTCCTGTATTGGGTGCGTATATATTTAGGACCTTTAACTCTTCTTGTTGTTGCATTGATTCTTTTATCATTATATAATGTCCTTCTTTGCTTCTTTTGATCTTTGTTGCTTTAAATACTATTTTATCAGAGGCAAAAATTGTAACTTCTGCTTTTTATTTATTTATTTTTGCTCTCTGGTTAGTTGGTAAGTCTCTCTCCATCCTTTGTTTTGAGTCTTTGTGTATCCTTGAATGTGAGATGGGTCTGGATGCAGCATACAGTTTTAGTTTTTTGTCCAAATTGGCTGTCTGTCTTTGAATTGGGGAATTTAGTCAATTTAAATTTAGAATTAATAATAATATATGTGAGTTTAATACTGCCATTTGCCCATTAGTTGATATAAATTCTTCATTATATTAATGTTCTTTACTTTTTGGTATTTTTTAGAAAGGCTGATACTGTTTGTTCCTTTCTATGTGTAGTGGTTCTTTCAGAAGCTCTTGTAAAGCAGGCCTGGTGGTGATGAATTCTCTGAGTGGTTGCTTATTCACAAAAAACTTTATTTTTCCTTCACTTATGAAGCTTAGTTTGGCTGGATGTGAAATTCTTGGTTGAAAGTTCTTTTCTTTAAGGATGTTGAATATTGATCCCCACTCTCTTCTGGCTTGTAGGGTTTCTGCTGAGAGATCTGCTGTAAGTCTGATAGGCTTCCCTTTGTGGGTAACCTGACCTTTCTCTCTGGCTGCCCTTAGTATTTTCTCCTTCATTTCAACCCTGGTGAATCTGACGATTATGTGCCTTGGAGTTGCTCTTCTTGAGGAATATCTTTGTGGTGTTCTCTGTATTACCTGGAGTTGAATATTATCCTGCCTTACTAAGTTGGGAAAATTTTCCTGAATAATATCCTGAAGCATATTTTCCAGCTTGGATTCATTCTCTTCGTCACATTCAGGTACACCTATCAAGTGTAGATTAGGTCTTTTCACATAGTCCCATATTTCTTGGAGACTTTGCTCATTCCTTTTTATCCTTTTTTCTCTAATCTTGTCTTCAAGTTTTATTTCATTAAGTTGGTCTTCGACCTCTGATATCCTTTCTTCTGCTTGATCAATTCGGCTGTTAAAACTTGTGCATACTTCACGTAGTTCTCGTATTGTGTTTTTCAGCTCCATCAATTCACTTATTTTCCTCTCTAAATTTTGTATTCTTGTTGACATTTCGTCAAACCTTTTTTCAAAGTTCTTAGTTTCTTTAGATTGTGTTAGAACAAGTTCTTTTAATTCACAAAAGTTTCTTATTATCCACGTTTTGAAGCCTGCTTCTGTAATTGGAACACACTTGTTCTCCATCAAGCCTTGTTTCGTTGCTGATGAGGAACTGGGATCCCCTGCTGAGGAAGAGGCGTTCTGATCTTGGGTATTCTCAGCCTTTTTTGACTGTTTTCTTCCCTTCGTTGTAGATTTATCCATCTGTGGTCTTTATAATTACCGTCTTTGTAATCGGGTTTCTGAGTGGACGTCCAACTTATTGATTCTCAGCGCCGAAATCTGAGCAACCCACCGCACCGACTAAATCAGCGGCATTAAGATTGGTGGTGCTATTCTGACTCTGCACCAAGAACCGAAGCTCCGAGGCGCCGGCAAAACCGCCTCGCCGGTCACAAGAGTCGCGCTGATGACCCGTGGGGCTCCTCCGCTGGGAATCTCCTGGTGCGTGAGCAACAAGAATTCATGTGAAGGTGTGGCGTCCTCTCGTTCTTTGCGTTTTCACTGGGAGCTACATTCTCAAGCTGCTAGTGATCAGCCATCTTGGATCTCTCTCTCTGGGATGTTTCAATCAGATTTATTTTCCATCTATTTTATTTCCTCTCTGTGGATATCATTTGAGGCTTCTTTTTTTTTCCGATCCAATTTCCCACCCCACTCCCTTACTCATTTTCTTTGCTCATTTTCTTTGAAGTACTCTGAAGATCATGTGTTCTTGAATTCTGGTTCTGTCACCATCACCTGAAAGTTGCTGATTCAGGGTGAAGACTGGAGGAGCAGAGCAAAGGAGTGGGAGAGAGAGAAACAGAAGAGGAGCAAGGAGCAAGGTGGAGACTTGTTTCATCACTTTTCTGTCATATTTCCTGCCAAAGTCAACATGTTTAAACATACTTTGCTTCCCCGGTTCATTGGGCAGCCACTCAGTATATAGACACCTGGGGGTCCCCAGAGAAATCATTCTTATCAGAGTGTAATAGCCTTCAGCCCAGACAAAAGCCCAAGTCAGACAAAAAATAGGCTGTCAAGAGAGATATGGCTGACTCTTGGGCAGACTGGACCTAGGAGGTGGTGGAAATGTCATCCGGCAGGCAAGCTCTGAGGTTTTTCTCCTTTCTCTAGGACTGGGTCTAGGTCATAGGCTTAGTCGGTGTGTTAGGTTGCACAAAGTAGACTTTCAAAGGCCACTATTGGCCTCACAAATGCCCTGACATTCTATTTGTCATTCTGCATGATGCGCAGCCAACTGCCCTGTCTATTTCAACCAGCAAATCTGAGAGCACATGCTCTACAGCATATGCAGGGTCCTCTCCCACTCTCGTTGAGGTGGATGATGGACACAATTCACTCTCTTTCCTATCTGGTCACAGCCATTTGTTCTAGACATGATAGCATTATCATATTGCATTCCGATGTACATATGCAATTTGCCATTGAACAACACAGGTTTGGACTGTGCAGGTCCATTTATAGGTGGATCTTTTTCAAAGATACAGCTGTCTCTCCATATCCCCAAGTTCCCCACTGGCAACTAAACATGAGTTGAAAATATAGTATTCAAGGGATGCAAAACCCACAAATATGCTGTACCAACTTTTTGTGTATGTGGGCTCTGCAGGGTAGACTGTGGGATTTGAGGATACATGGATTTTGGTATCCTTAGGAGTCCTGGAACCAATCCCGTGAGAATATGGAGGCCTGACTTTATTTGCTACTCTGAGTTTGTAAGTTCTTTTAGGTCAGGAACTTATGCTATGCATTTTGTTTCCCTAGACTCCAGCACTGTGCCCAGCACAAAGCCAGCTTTCAATGAATATACTTTTAATGACTGCAAAAAGTCATTAGTGATTATCTTTAGTAAGACAGCTGCAAAGATGCCCAATGATAGCTCCTCCAAGTCTTCACAATAGAATAAAAGAGTTAGGTGTTGAAAATAGAAGTTGATCAAAACATAGTCCCTCTGCTCCAGGAATTCAAGGTCAAGAGGAGGAGATCAAGACAAGAAACAGAATTACAGCCACATGAAAAGTTATGGCGAAGGTTTGAACGGGTGCAGGAGAGCAAATGCAAAGCTGGAGATGCCAAACAGTTTTCCTCCCCTCTTAACAATTCTATTTGTTTACTACGGCTGCTGCAACAAAGTATGACAGACTGGGAAGCTTAAACAGCAGACATTTATTTTCTCACAGTTCTGGAGGCTGGGAGCCCAAGATCAAGGTGGACAGGGTGTGTGTCTCCTTGGCTTGTAGATGGCCATCATCCTGCTGAGTCTCTACATGGTAGTCCATGTGTTCACACATCTGGTGTCTCTCCTTGTCTCTAAATGTCTTCTTATAAGGATAGCAGTCAGATTGGATTATGGCCCACCCAAACAGCCTCATTTTAACTTAGTTAACTTACCTCTTAGTTCCTTCAGGCTGCTATAACAAACCGCCAAATACTAGATGGCTTAAACAACAAGTATTTATTTTTCACAGTTCTGAAGGCTGGACAGTCCAAAATCAAGGCGCCATCAGATTCAGTGCCTGCTGAAGGCTTGCTTCCTGGTCTATAGACAGCTGTCTTCTCTGTGCCTTCACATGGTGAAAGGGGCCAGGGAATTCTGAGAAGTCTCTTTTATAGGGGCAATAATTCCATTCATGAGGGCTCTACCCTCAAAACCTAATCACCTCCCAAGGGGCCTCTTCCTAACACTATCAGCTTGGAGGTTTAGAGCTCAACTTATGAATTTGGGGGAAATACATTCAGTCCATAACAACTTTTAAAGAACTTATCTCCAAATATAGTCATATGCTGAGGTGCTGAGGGTTAGGGCTTCAACATACAAATTGGATGGAGGGTTGTGACACAGTTCAGTTCATAACAATAGCTACAACCACTGCTCTGGGCTCAGGTCCTGCTGTCTCCCCCAAAGTAGCCATGCCTCTGAGCGGCATTGTTAAATGATGGGAAGTGGACACCTTCCTCAGGACCTGATTGCAGATTTACTCATGCCATTAAATTATAGCCTTCTAAAGACACAATCAGTGCTTAGAATATGACTACAGTGTTATACCAGCTTTCCTCAAGACAACTTTCATGCAAATACTTTCTGATTTCAATAACATTACAGCCTGACTGTAAAGCTGGCCTTGAGCAAAATAATAGACCAAACAAAGTACAGTCATGTGTTGCTTAAAGATAGGAATACACTCTGAGAAATGCTTTGTGAGGTGATTTTGTTGTTATGCAAACACCACAGAGTGCGTTCACACAAACCTAGATAGCATAGCCTACTACACACCTAGGCTGTATACTATAGTGTATTGCTTCTAGGCTGCAAACCTGTAGCAGGTGACTGTAGTGAAGATCATAGGCAGTTTTAACACAATGGTATTTATATATCTGAACATATCTGTACACAGAAAAGGCAGAGTAAAAGTTTGCTATTAAAAAAAAAAAATGGTATGCCTGTGTATTACTCTGTTTTCATGCTTTTGATAAAGACATACCCAAGACTGGGCAATTTACAAAAGAAAGAGGTTTAATTGGACTCACAATTCCACCTGGCTAGGGAGGCCTCACAATCATGGCAGAAGGCAAGGAGGAGCAAGTCATGTCTTATGCGGATGGTAGCAGGCAAACAGGGCTTATGGAAAGAAATTCCCATTTTAAAAACCATCAGAGTGTATGAGACCCATTCCTTATCACAAGAATGTGAGAAAGACACACTCCCATGATTAAATTACCTCCCACTGGGTCCCTTCCACAACATGTGGGGATCCAAAATGAGATTTGGGTGAGAACACAGTCAAGCCTTATCATTCCATGCCAGCCCCTCCCAAATCTCATTTCCTCACATTTCAAAACCAATTATGCCTTGCCAGCAGTCCCTGAAGTCTTAACTCATTTCAGCATCAACTCAAAAGTCCACAATCCAAAGTCTCATTCAAGAAAAGGCAAGTCCCTTCTGCCTATAAGCCTGTGAAATCACAAGCAAGTTAGTTACTTCCTAGATACAATGAGGGTACAAACATTTGGTAAATATAGCCATTTCAAATGGAAGAAATTGGCCAAAACAAAAAGGATACAGGCCCTATGCAAGTCTGAAATCCACTGGGGCAGTCAAATCTTAAAACTCCAAAATAATCTCTTTTAACTCCATGTCTCACATCAAGTCATACTGATGCGAGAGGTGGGTTCCCATGGTAATTGGGCAGCTCCACCCCTGAGGCTTTGCAGGGTATAGCCTCCCTCCTGGCTGTTTTCACGGGCCTGCATTGATTATCTGCGGCTTTTCCAGGTGTACAGTGCAAGCTTTCAGTGGATCTACCATTCTGGGGTCTGGAGGTCAGTGGCCTTCTTCTCACAGTTTCACTAGGCAGTGCCCCAGTAGGGACTCTTCGTGGGTACTCTGACCCCACATTTCCCTTTCACACTGTGCAAGCAGAGGTTCTCCATGAGGACCCCACCCCTGCAGCAAACTTCTGCCTGGATATCTAGTTGTTTTCATACATCTTCTGAAATCTAGACAGAGATTCTCAACTTCAATGCCTGAATTCTGTACATTCGCAGGCTCAACACCACATGGAAGCTGCTGCCAAGGCTTGAGGCTTGCACCCTCTGAAGCCACAGCCTGAGCTCTATGTTGGCCTCTTTCAGCCATGGCTAGAGCAGCGGAGACACAGAGAACCTAGTCCCTAGGCTGCAGATAGCACAGGAAACCTGGGCCCAGCCCATAAAACCAGAGCATAAAAGTTTGGCAAATTTGTAGCCTGACAATGCAATAGAAAAGAAAATCCCATTTTCTGATGAGAAATCCAAGCCAGCTGCAGAAATTGTAATAAGTAGAGAGGAGCTGAATGTTAATCCCACAGACCTTCTCTCCAGGGCATGTCAGAGGTCTTCACAGCAGACCCTCCCATCACTTTTATGCTCTGCTTCCCTTATAAAACTAATTACCTTTAACAGCCCCCAAGTCACCTATTGAATGCTTTGCTGCTTAGAAATTTCTTCCACCAGATACCCTAAATCATCTCTCTCAAGTTCAAAGTTTCACAAGTCTCTAGGACAGGGCAAAATGTCACCAATCTCTTTGCTAATGCATAACAATAGTCACCTTTGCTCCAGTACGCAACAGGCTCTTCATTTCCATCTGAGACCACCTTAGCTTGGACTTTGTTATCTGTATCGCTAACAGCATTTTGGGCAAAGCCATTCAACAAGTCTCTAGGAAGTTCTAAATTTTTCACACTTTCCTGTCTTCTTCTGAGCCCTCCAAACTATTCCAACCCTGGCCTGTTACCCAGTTCCAAAGTTGCTTCCACGTTTTCAGGTGTCTTTTCAGCAGTGCCCCACTCCCAATACCAATTTACTATATAAGTCAATTTTCATGCTGCTGATAAAGACATACCTAAGACTGGGCAATCTACAAAAGAAAAAGGTTTAATTTGACTCAGTTCCACTTGGCTGGGGAGGCCTCACAATCATGGCAGAAGGCAAGGAAGAGCAAAACTTACATGAATGGCAGCAGGGAAAGAGAGGGCTTTTGCAGAGAAAGTCCCATTTTTTAAACCACCAGATCTCATGAGACGCATTCACTATCACAAGAACATGGGAAAGACCCACTCCCATGATTCAATTACCTTTCACCAGGTCCCCTACACAACATGTGGGAATTCAAGATAAGATTTGCATGAGGACACAGCCAAACTATATCAGCTTATATAGGGCACCTACCATGCATGGAACTTGTAGGACTAGAAATTGCTCTGAGTGAGTCAGCAAGTGAGTAGTGAGTGAATGTGAAGGCCTAGAACATTATTGTACCTTACTATAGACTTCCTAAACACTGTACACTTAGGCTATATTAAATGTATTTTTATAATAGTCTTATTTTTTCAACAATTAATTAATCTTAGCTTACTGTAAGTTTTTTACTTTTACAAACTTAATTTTTTAAAGTTTTTGACTCTTGCTATAACAGCGTAAAACATAAACACACTGTACAAGTGAACAAAAATAATTTTTCTTTATATCCTATTTTATAAACTTTTTTCTATTTTGTAAACTTTTTTTATCATTAAAATTTTGTCATTAAGAATGAAGCTGGAGGCATCACATTACTCAACTTCAAATTATACTACAAGGTTACAGTAACCAAAGCAGCATGGTAGTGGTACAAAAACAGGCACATAGACCAATAGAACAGAATAGAGAGCCCAGAAATAATATCACACATCTACAACTATCTGATCTTCAACAAAGCTGAAAAAAACAAGCAATGGGAAAAAGACTCCCCATTAAATAAATGGTGCTGGGCTAACTGGCTACCCATATGCAGAAGACTGAAGCTGAACCTCTTCTTTATGCCATATACAAAATTTAACTCAAGATCAATAAAAGACTTAAATGTAAAACCCAAAACCTTAAAAACCCTGGAAGACAACCTAGGCAATATCATTCTGGACATAGGAACAGGCAAAGATTTCATGACAAAGACACCAAAAGCAATAGCAACAAAAGCAAAAATTGACAAGTGGGCTCCAATTAAACTTAAGAGCTTCTGTACAGCACAAGAAAATATCAATAGAGTAAACAGACAACCTAGAGAATGGGAGAAAATTTTAGCAACCTATGCATCTGACAAAGGTCTAATATCTACCATCTATAAGGAACTTAAACAAATTTACAAGAGAAAAACAAAACTCCATTAAAAAGTGGGCAGAGAATATGAACAGACACTTGTCAAAAAAAAAAAAGGCATGCATGTGGCCAAAAAGCATATGAAAAAAGCTCAGTATCACTGATCATTAGAAAAATGCAAATCAAAACCACAATGAGGTATCACCTTACACCTGTCAGAATGGCTATTCCTAAAAAGTCAAAAAATAACAGGTGCTGGTGAGGTTGTGGGGAAAAGGGAACACACCTATACACTGTTGGTAGAAGTGTAAATTAGTTCAACCATTGTAGAAAGCAGTGTGGCAATTCTTCAAGGAGCTAAAAGCAGCCCTACCATTTGACCCAGCAATCCCATTACTGGGTATATACCCAGAAGAATATAAATTATTCTGCCATAAAGACACATGCACACAAATGTTCACTGCAGCACTGTTCACGATAGCAAAGACATGGAATCAACCTAAATGCCCATCAGTGACAGATTGGATAAAGAAAATGTGGTACATACACACCATGAAATACCATACAACCATAAAAAAGACTAAGATAATGTCTTTTGTGGGAACATAGATGAAACTGGAGATTATTATCCTTAGCAAACGAATGAAGAAGCAGAAAACTAAATACCACACGTTTTTACTTATAAGTGAGAGCTAAATGATAAGAACTTATAAACACAAAGAAAGAAAAAAACAGACACTGGAATCTACTTCGGGGGAGGATGAGAGGAGGGAGAGGAGCAAAAGAGATAACTATTGGGTACTGGGCTTAATACCTGCGTGATGAAATAATACATACAGCAAACCCTGATGACACATTTGCCTATGCAACAAACCTTCACATGTACCTTTAAACCTATAATAAAAGTTAAATAAAATTTTAAAAACAATTTTTAAAGTACTGTCAAAAAATAAAAACTTTTTTGTTAAAACTAGACAAAAGCACACACAGCCTAGCAGGGTCAAAATCATCAATATCACTGTCTTTTACCTCCACATCTTGTCCTCTGGAAGGTCTTTAGGGGCAATAGCACACATGGAGCTGTCATCTCCTGTGGTAACAACGCCTTCTTCTGAAATACCTCCTAAGGAACCTGCTTGAGGCTATTTTACAGTTAATTTTTCTTTTTATAAGTAGAAATACACTCTAAAATAATGATAAAAATACAGTGTAGTAAGTACCTAAACCAGTAACAGATGTGTACTATTGTTATGAAGTATTATGCACTGTACAGAATTGCATGTGTTCTACTTCTACACAACTGGCAGTACAGTAGGTTTGTTTTCACCATCATCACCACAAATATGTGATTAATACATTGTGCTACAATGTTACGATGGCTACATCACTAGGTAATAGAATTTTTCAGCTCCTTTATCATCCTATGAGACCACCATCACATGTGTGGTCTGTCGTTGACCAAAATGAAATTATGCAGCAAATGACTGTACTTCACAGTTAGAGAGGGTTTTGTGGACCTCTCTTTTATTTCAGTTTCCTTCTTACCTCTTCCTCACAAAGGTCTGCTGTTTCCATGCAGCCTTCTTCTTTTACATGAGGGATAGAACCATTATGTTTGCTGATAAGCCAAAGACTGAGGCATTAGCCTTCCCATGACGGTTACATTTTAAGAGAAAAAATGTGTTTCAAATCACCTAATGTGATTATAAGGGTTGGTAAATCTGAAACCCACAGGAAAGGACAGAAGACTGGAAATTTCAGCAAGAGTCAATGTTGCAGTCTTCAGTTCAGAGGCAGTCTGGAGACAGAATTGTTTGCTCTTCAGGAAAACTTAGTCTTTTCTCTTAAGGCTTTCAACTAATTAGATGAGGTTCATCTACATTGCAGTGGGTAAAATAATCTATTCCAAGTCTACTGATTTAAATGTTAATCACATTGAGAATTTAAATATAAGACTTAAAATTGTGAAAAACCTAGGATATACCCTTACTGAATTGGTCTTGGCAAAGAATTTTTGGCTAAGTCCGCAAAAGCAATTGCAACAAAAATAAAAATTGACAAGTAGTACCCAATTAAATTAAAGAGCTTCTGCATTGCAAAAGAAACTATCAATAACCAGACAACCAATAGACTGGGAAAAAATATTCACAAACTGCACCCAACAAAGAACTAATACCCAGAATCTGTAAGAAATTTAAACAAATCAACCAGCAAAAAACAGATAACCCCATTTAAAAATGGGCAAAGGACATGGACAGACACTTCTCAAAAGAAGACATATAAGCAGCCAACAAACATGAAAAAATACTCATTACAAATCATAAGAAAAATGTAAATCAAAACCACAATAACATACCATCTTACACCAGTCAGAATGGCTATTAAAAAGTCAAAAAAACAACAGATGCTGGTGAGACCGCAGAGAAAAAGGAATACTTACACACTGTTGGTGGGAATGCAAATATTTCAGTCACTGTGGAAAGCAGTTTGGAGATTTCTCAGAGAACTTAAAACAGAGCTACCATTTGATCTAGCAATCCCATTACTGAGTATGAAAAACAGCTCATTATACCAAAAAGACACATGGACTTATATGTTCATTGCTGTATTATTCACAATGGCAAAGATCTAGGTGCCCGTCAGTGATGAACTGAACAGAGAAAATGTGATACATATACACCATGGAATACTATGCAGCCATAAAAAAGAATGAAATTATATCCTTTGCAGCAATGTGAATGGAACTGGAGGCCATGGTTCTAAGCAAATTAATGCAAAAACAGAACACCAAATAGTACATGTTCTTAATCCAAAGTAGGAGCTAAACATTGGGCACACATGGACATAAACATGGGAACAATAGACACAACAGACTACTAGATGGGGAGGGAGGGGCCCATGGGTTGAAAAACTACGTGGGTACTATAGGTACTATGCTCACTACCTGGGTGCAATATACTCATATAGCAAACTTGCACATGTATCTCCTGCATTTAAAATAAAAGTTGAAATTTTTAAAAATTAACAATTAAATAAATAAATGTTAATCATAGCTAAAAAATATCTTCAGAGCAACATCAGACTAGTGTTTGTTTAAACATCTGGGCACCACAGCCCAGCCAAGTTGAAACATAAAATTAAACATCACACCTGTTTAAATGCCTCCAAAATCTCCCCTTCTAAGCACATGTTCCATGATCTATTGATCTGCTTGCATTTCAGCCTCAGCATGCAGTGCTTCCACCTCATCTTCTACTCCAGCAAGGTTGACCCAACAGCAACTTTCCTTTATATAGCATCCATTTATTCAACCAATTTAATGAACAAATACTTACTGAACACCTCCAAGGTACCAGGCACTCTCTAGGCACTGGGGACACCAAAGTCAACAAAGGCACACCCTCCTTTTCTCAGAGCACTCACCTCTATCAGTATTACTGCACTCACCACATCCACAGACATGGTTGCATCCACATATTTCCCTTGCCAGGCAAATCCCATGCACCTGTCTGTATCCTCCACTGCACCAATCAGCATGCATGTATATCTACAGTGTACAATTTTTTAAGGTCACGACACTAATCTGCAAAATCTCACTTTCTTAATTCGTTCCAAACCTAAACTAAATTTGTATTTTGAGCTGTCGTTACCCTTGGAACTGGAAACAATGGTGCCAATAGATGACATCTTTGGCTAATTGAGTAATAATTCAATCATTTCAAATATAAAATTATTCAACTTCAGGAGGCTACCTTTTCCCATCCTTTTTCCCAGCATGACAACTAAGTTCCTGGGAGAAAGTTTATACCTGAGGATTATAGCTAAGTTATGCCCTTAGAGTGGGCATAGAAAACTCAGGTGTTCTGTGCCCCCTCTGGGCCTAGGAGGGGCTCAGGGACTCTATTGGGCCTTAGCTGCTTGCACACCTGGAAGCCATGTTTTTTTTTTTTTTCTGCTGCAGATTCTCTTTTAATTTACTGCTTCCCTGTGCTTCACCCTAGGTGTGAAACAGGTTTTCTCTGCTTCCAGAAGAAGCAAGGGAAAGAAGGGTGAATGTGAAAGTTTGAGACTGCATTACAGTTCTAAGGATGTTTTGCAAGGCTGATGGGGGGTCCTCTCATCAAAGTCTCTCATCTCAGAAATGGGCTTGCCCGTTATCCCTTCCACACTCAGCCATAGGCGGGGAGCAGCCTGTGGTCAGGCTAGTCTCCCCAGGAACCCAATGATGGATTTCTGGGCACAGCAGCTGGGGCTGTTGGTCACTTATGAGATAAATAACAAGATCGAAAATATTTTTAAAACATTGCATCATCCAAATTGAAAGGTCAGGATTTTTTGGGAAAGCCATTTATAGCTAAGGCATGGTTAACTAGTTGGAAATAGAGTACATTTGTTTGCTGGAAATTCTTCATTGGTTCATTTGGTTAGAAAGTCATTCCCATTTTTCAGGCTCCATTTGACTTTATAACTGCACTCAAGAAGTTTATATTTTAATGGGGAAACAGATATTCATTATTAGCAAATTTATAGTAACAAATATATGTATATATGTATATATATGCATATATGTATGCATATACGTTTTTAAGATAATTGAGGCAGTGTATTAGTCACTTTCTATACATTCTCTTGTGAATTATTTAATGTAGTGGATTTCTGTCTCTGTAATTAAAAGGTTTGGAAATGATAACAAGTGTTCCTGTAGCTGCAGAAATTATTGAAAATGTACCTAATGCAGAGCTCAGGTATTGGCTTTCCCGTGATGCCCTTCTGAAAGGTGCTGGTACATAGCTGAGTCATGACATGTCATGTACATGACAGCTCAGTAAAGGTGAAAATCAGCATGGAATAAGAAAGGGCAAAGGGTAAGCTACATCTATGAAAGGGAGTGTCCATCTGTACCCATGTCACCTGTGAGAAGAGGGAATTTTGCTGTGCAGAGATCTAATGGTTATTTGCAAATTTGCAAATTTTTAAAGGGACTCTTTTTGACATTTGAATGTCAGAATCACCACCCTAAAAGGTAGTGTTGGTGTTGGTTGAACCTTTGGCTTACATGAGGCTTGTTGAATAAAGGGTCAAACTCTGAAAAAATATTTGAAGAGGACTCACTTGCCACTGACGACCTGCCTTTCCATGTACACGCCCTGCCGCCGCCCCGCAGAAATGCTTCAGTTATCCACAGCGTTTTGCCAGATGAGAAAAGGTCTGGCTCCAGGGTCCTGGCTCCTCATCTCACTCAGGCTTATGCCAAAGATGTAAAATTTAGTGTAGATGCCCAAGCCTTAATGCTTCGAGGTATAGATCTTTTAGCCGATGCCATAGCTGTTACAATGAGGCCAATAACAGTGATTATTGAGCAAAGCTGGGTAAGTCCCAAAGTAACAAAAGATGGTGTGACTGTTGCAAAGCCAATTGACTTAAAGGATAAATATAAAAAGACTGGAGCTAAACTTGTTCAAGATGTTGCCAGTAACACAAATGAAGAGGCTGGGGATGGCACTACCATGACTACTGTACTGGCACACTCTATTGCCAAGGAAGGCTTCAAGAAGATTAGCAAAGGTGCTAATCAAGCGGAAATCAGGAGAGGTGTGATGTTAGCTGTTGATGCTATAATTGCTGAACTTAAAAGCAGTCTAAACCTGTGGCAACCCCTGAAGAAATTGCATAGGTTGCTACAATTTCTGCAAATGGAGACAAACAAATTGCAAATATCATCTCCGATGCAATGGAAAAGGTTATAAGAAAGGGTATCATCACAGTAAAGGATGGAAAAACACTGAATGATGAATTAGAAATTATTGAAAGCATGAAGTTTGATTGAGGCTATATTTCTCCATACTTTATTAATATGTCAAAAGGTCAGAAACATGAATTCCAGGATGCCTATGTTCTGTTGAGTGAAAAGAACATTTCTAGTGTCCAGTCCATTGTACCTGCTCTTGAAATTGCCAATGCTTACCGTAAGTCTTTGGTCATAATTGCTGAAGGCATTGATGGAGAAGCTCTAAGTACTCTTGTCTTGAATAGGTTCAAGGCTGGTCTTCAGGTTGTGGCAGTCAAGGCTCCAGGGTTTGGTGCCAATAGAAAGAATCAGCCTAAAGATATGGCTATTGCTACTGGTGATGCAGTGTTTGGTGAAGAGGGGTTGACCCTAAATCTTGAAGATGCTCAGCCTCATGACTTAGGAAAAGTTGGAGAGGTCACTGTGACCAAAGATGATCCCAAGCTTTTAAAAATTGATAAACGTATTCAAGAAATCATTGAGCAGCTAGATGTTACAACTAGTGAATATGAAAAAGAGAAACTGAGTAAATGGCTGGCAAAACTTTCAGATGTAGTAGCTGTACTGAAGGTTGGTGGGACAAGTGATGTTGAAGTAAATCAAAAGAAAGACAGAGTTATGGATGCCCTTAATGCTATAAGAGCTGCCATTGAATAAGGCATTATTTTGGGAAGGGGTCATGCCCTGCTCAGTGCATTTCAGCCTTGGACTCACTGACTCCAGCTAATGAAGATCAAAAAATTGGTATAGAAATTATTAAAAGAACACTCAAAATTCCAGCAATGACCATTGCTAAGAATGCATGTGTTGAAGGATCTTTGATAGTTGAGAAAATTACGCAAAGTTCCTCGGAAGTTGGTTATGATGCTATGGCTCAAGATATTGTGAATATGGTGGAAAAAGGAATTATTGACCCAACAAAGGTTGTGAGAACTGCTTTATTGGATGCTGCTGGTATGGGCTCTCTGTTAACTACAGCAGCAGTTGTAGTCACAGAAATTCCTAAAGAAGAGAAGGACCCTGGAATGGATGCAATGGGTGGAATGGGAGGTGGTTTAGGAGGTGGCATGTTCTAACTCCCAGAACAGTGCTTTACCTTTATTAATGAACTGTGACAGGAAGTCCAAGGCAGTGTTCCTCACCAATAACTTGAGCGAAGTCAGTTGGAGAAAATGAAGAAAAGGCTGGCTGATGTTTAAGACATCATTATAACCATCAGTTTCTGGTTTCAGCTGACAAAATACATAACAGTTTATTGCTGCCATTGTCCATGCCTACAGATAATTTATTTTGTATTTTTGAAGAAAAAGACATTTGTACATTTCTGATACTGGGTACAACAGCCATGTACTGATGTACTGCTTTCAACTCAAATCACTGAAGCATTTTTACCGCTATTCTGTTAAAATCAGTATTTTAGTGCTTGCCACCACCAGATGAGAAGTAGAGAGTAGAGTAATTGTGTACGAAGTAGAGAAATATCCAATTATGTGACAACATTTGTGTAATAAAAATGTGTTTAAAGTTAAAATACATATATATTTGAAGAGATTTATTCTGAGCCAAATGTGAGTGACCAGTGGCCTGTGACACATCCTCCGGAAATCTTGAGAACATTTGCCCAAGGTAGTCAGGGCACAACCTCATTTTATATGTCTTAGGGACACATGAAATCTCAATTAAATACATGTAAGATTTACGTTGATTTGATCTGGAAGGGTGGGGTAACTTGAAGTGGAATGGGGGGACTTCCAGGTCATTCCAGGTAGATATAAAACTTTTCTGATCGATAATTGGTTGAAAGAGTTATTATCAATAGAAAGTAATGTCTGGATTATGAAGAGTTGTGGAGACCAAGGTTTTATCATGCAGATGAAGCCACCAAGTAGCAAGCTTCAGAAAGAACAGATTGTAAGTGTTTCTTAACAGACTTAAGATTTGTGTTGAGGTTAATGCTGGTCAGCTTTTCCTGGATTCCAAAAGGGAAGAGGGTAGAATGTGGCGTTCCAACCCCTACTCCTATCATGGCCTAAACAAGTTTTTCAGGTTAACTTTGGAATGCCCTTGGCTGAAAGGAAGGGCCCATTCAGAGTGTTGGGGGGCCTTAGAATTTTTTCTGGTTTACAGGCTGGAAGCCTGGGGTTGGTCTGACCATACCACTGTGGAAACAAGTAGTAGCTGATGGGTTGGCTTGAATATTTCTCTGACAGTGTTTTGGCAAAATGGGTCTGCACGAATTGTACAAACTCAATATCTCTCTGTCCCTACCTATTAAGGTAATAATGAACATTCCCCAAGTCACTATGAACCAATTTTTTTCTAAATTTTCCCTAAGCACATCCTGTGGTCAGGACTAACATTTGAATAATAGCTTTTTTATTTGTCTTATTCCTTTTCCTGAGTTTCATGGGTAGAGTTCTGCCTTCTTCATCTCTCAGCACCTAGCTCAGTGACTCCACAGATTATTGGTCCATTGTCCATCACCGCCCACGACGATCAGAGAAAACCAGAAACATGAACTCCCCACAACTTTGTCAAAGAGGTGCTCTTATCTAAGCCCCCTTTGTCCCAAGCCTTGGAGGCAGTCATTGAGTTTGTGAAGGATGGGTCTATACAAACGGGCCTTCTGGCACTCTAATTACAGCCATAAAGTCAGTTCCCAAATAGGATTCACAGCTGCTCTCTGACTTGACCACAGGCCACATGGCAACTGGCTAGCTCCCTAGTGCAGCCAAGCCACTCTCAGAAGCTCATCAGTGAATCTTATTCCCCTGGCATTGCAGGAACATCTGCAAGATTCATTTTACCCTGCAGTGTAAGGAAAAGAAAAAATGCCACATACTGGCTTGCTTGTTAGAAATAAAAGACTTTCCATTGAGCTGAGCCATTTGCTTCTGAATAGCAATGTAAATGAAGTCATTCTGCAGCTGGATCTCCTGCAGCCTACGAAGCCCAGGATGGAGACAGGGCTGTCTGGGACATGTGTCATCTTGGCAGGTGGGAGAATGTAAGAGCAAGCATGCTGAGCAATTGTTGTCTGTTCAAAACCCCTAAACATGAGAAGGTGGGAGAAAGATGGATTATGAAGAAGTTCTAGACTGAAAACATCGCACAACTCTGAAATAGGTACTTAATAGCAAGTATGAAAGGAAAATAAAAACTTGGGATTCCAATTCACTCTACCAAAAGAAAAAAATTAAGCTGAAAGCTGACTCGTGCAAGAAGCTACCTTTCCTTTTGTTCCTATGCAGACAGCTATAAATAAAAGGTTAACTATCTCCACAGGCAGCCACTGTATATTCACCTTACCTTATGTAAAGTGCCAATTTACTGAGCTCCAGACAAATATATAATTGACGATTCCCCTACCCCATCCTTTCTCTTGCAACATGTGGGTTCAGTAATGTGACCACACCCTCCCTGTTTCCCTTCCAGCCGGCTTTTCCCCATTGGATACTGAAGCCCTCAAAATCCTATTTGGAGAAAGGCACAGACCCGTCTCCCAGGTGCACGTCCTTAACCTTGGCAAAATAAATTTCTACATTGATTGAGACCTGTCTCAGACGCTTTTTGGTTTACAAATTGGCCACCAATGGAAGGGATTCTGAGTGGAGGTGGTCCTGATCTTTGACGAATCTCCTCCTGGCGCTTGGTGTCAGCTTCAGCTCTTTATTGCTCAAACCAATAGGATAGTTTGCCGAGGCCCTCCAGGGACTCCCACTCTAGAAAATCTCTAATCTCTCAAAATTTGGTTGAGATCTAAGGTTTACTTTGCTGTACAACTTCTTTTCTGGAGTTTTACTCACTTCCAACAAGGAAGGCCAGATTTCCTGCTTCCTTTATGATGGAGAATAGGCAATTCATTTCTGGAGTTTCAGCTCACTTCCATAAACCGCAAAGTATCTGATGATAGGTCTTGTCAGGTCTCCATATGCAAGCCTGGAACCAGGAAGTCTGAAGTCCTGCCTGCCTTAGCTAATTGTCTCCCACCTCCCCCCACCCCACCCCACCCCACCCCCCACCCCACCCCACCCCCCACCCCACCCCACCCCCCACCCCACCCCACCCCCCCACCCCCCCACCCCCCACCCCACCCCCCCACCCCACCCCACCCTCCCCACCCCACCCCACCCCACCCCCCCACCCCATCCCACCCATCCCACCCCCCGACCCCACCCCCACCTCATACCACCCATCCCACCCCCCCAACCCACCCACACCCCATCCCCCATCCCACTCCCCCACCCCACCCCATTCCCCCCATCCCACCCCCCCACCCCCCACCTACATTCACCATTGTCCCTAATTGCCCAGCGGAGCATCTCTGGACAAGCCTCTCACCCCACCCTGCCATCTTAACCGATCTTAAAATAATGTGAATGCTCCTTGCCCCATCCTGCCATCTTAACTGCTCTTCCGCCTTACCCAACCCGCCATTATAACTGAACTTGTGGTCATGTTTACTCCTTGCCCCTACCCCCCACCACTGCAACTGATCTTATTCTGCAACACCCCAGCCCCTCAAAATTACTCCAACCTGTAAAACCAATTCCCACCCTTACTCCCTTTGCCTGTCCTTTCTCGGATTTGGCCCACTTGCACCCAAGCGAGAAATAGAACAGCCTTGTTGCCCACACAAAGCCTGTTTGGAAGATCTCTTTATTAAATGCATTTAATATTCTGTACTATTGGAGGTGAATAACAGGTCTCAATTGATTTAGAAGCTTATTTTGCCAAGGTTATGGACACCCACCTGGAAGACAGATCTGTGCCTTTCTCCAAAGATGATTTTGAGGGCTTCGGTATGCAAAGGGGAAAAGGGAGATACTGGGGAGGGGGGAAGAAATTTTGAAAAGATGTGGGTAGATAAGAGGCAAGCAGTTGCATTCTTTAGAGTCTTTGATCACTCATTCACATTTGAGGGGGTTAGAGCAATTGTCACTTATGCATTCATCTAGCTCAGTGGATCTGCATTTTTACATAAGATAAAATAAACATAGGGCAGAGGAAGCAATCAGATATGCATTTCTCTCAGGTTAGCAGAGGCATGAGTTTGAGTCCTGTCCTTTGTCCCATACTTGTGAAGATAAGCTTTCAATTTACGTTGTCAGGGTGAAATTCAACAGAGCTGTTTTAGGGTAAAAATCTAGGGACCCACAAGGAATTTCCTAGAGGGGAAATCATGGGAACTGTAACTCTAAAAAAAAAAAAAATCTTTGTAGCTATCATTTTTAGGAATGAAATGGGAGGCAGGTTTGCCTGATGCTGTTCTTTGCTTGACTTTTCCCTTTGGCTTAGTGATTCTGGGGTCCCTAGATTTACCTCTTTTCACACTTTTGACAGGAAAGGCAAGTTTGAGTTTTTGTCTGCTTCTAATATGGTAGAGAGTAGTCTTAAATTTATAACTACCTGTCTAAATAAAATTGGTCTCCTTATACATATCATGAAAACTGTAATACTCATCATTTAAAGTTATTTAGTAGATTTGGTAGATTACCATATTTGGTAGTGTTAGCTATAGCAAATCCCAAGTTTCTCTTCAACAAATCAGTATGTAAGTATATTCAGCTCTCTTATTCTTTAATTCTCTATTTTAAAGTTTAACTTCTTTGTAGTTTCAGTAAACAACCTTTTCCACCAGTTCTAATCAGTAGTTCACATCTGTTCTCCAGTCCCCTGCTCCATCCTGACTCATCCCAGTCACCTGCTCTGGTCACCTGCTTTGACCCCTGCTTACCTGCTCTGATCTGCCCATAACTGTCCTTCCCACCAAACTACCCACCCCACCACTCTGGCTCTTACCCCTTCCCCCTTTAAAATAGAAAATCAGTATTAGACTAGACTGTTCAGTCTAACCCTAGCCAATAGGGGAATAACACAGCAGCAGGGGCGACTTTTGTCACATATAAGTACACCTTCCCCTCCTTGTCCAGGCGTGTGCTCACCATTGTTCCATCTGTGAGCTGCACTATTCTATGGAAGTAAATTGCCTTGCTGAGAAAATCTATATTTGAGTGCTACTTCTTTTGTGGCATTGAAAATTCTACTTATAACAGTAGAATATGGTTGATTTCCGTAATTGTACGTTTGGCTTGGCATCTATTTTTAATCTTCCTCTAGCACAGCAGACTCTCTCTCTGTACTTTGAAGTAAATTTCATGATCCGATTTTCACTTCAGAGTTGTTCCTTTAGTAGGCAAATTTATGGCTACCTAGCTAATTGCCTAGAGCAATGAAAAAAGATTATCAAGAAATTAGAATCCTAAAATAGGAGATTAAAAAACAGTAGTCTTATGAATCTATAAGGTCTACTCCATATCTACATGTCTAATATGTCTGTGTATTTATGTGTCATGTATATAATGTTTCACTACCAGAAATATATAAAAGAACTCTGATTAACTGGCTTAAAGATAAAAAAGCACTTAAATGAAATACTGTACCAGAAAAATAGACAGTTTAAACCCAAATGCTTTCTCAAATTTACATGACTTAAGAAAATACTTAATAAATAAATTTGGTTTAAAAATTATTGGTAAAGGCAGGGCACAGTGTCTCACACCTGTAATCCCAGCACTTTGGGAGGATGAGGTGGGTGGATCACCTGAGGTCAGGAATTTGAGACCAACCTGACCAACATGGTGAAACCCTGTCTCTACTAAAAATACAAAATTAGGTGGGCATGGTGGCACATGCCTGTAATCCCAGCTGCTTTGGTGGCTGATGCAGGAGAATCACTTGAACCTGGGAGGCAGAGGTTGTAGCGAGCTGAAATCGGGCCATTGCACTCCAGCCTGGGCAACAAGAGTGAAACTCTGCATCAAAATATTAAATATATATATATATGTAAAATAAAATTAGAAATGTCTTCAAAATTGTCAACATACATTATTGTTTAGATTTATTGGTCAAGCAGTTTGATATTTATCTCTGCTAGATATTATAAGCTGTCAAAATTTAGCATGGAATTACAAAGCTCATAGCCCAAAAGAGAATTATGTTTGTGTAATTTTTAAACAAATAAGGCATTTAATAGTGTTAGTTTAATGAAAATAGCTAAATCTTTAGTTATTGAACAAAAACATCCATTTGGTTAACCGTAAGTTTCTTACTTAGGTAAACACCTGAAATTTACAGGCTATTAAAATGATTAACAGAGAAATAACTTTAAACAATGACTATCACCATTTTCATGGGTAACTTAGGTAACCTATCTTTAAAAAATTTATTAATTAGATAAATACAATAAAATAAATGCTTGAAAAAAAAAAATATCTTGAGCCCCCAAATCACAAGCTAAAGAGAAAATTGAAGCTGGGAACAGTTCAGGGCAAATGTCTCCCATTCTATTCAAAGGTATCCCTCTGCTCACTGAGACAGATGTACATTGTGATTGCCTTCTTTGGAAAGACTTATCAGAAACTCATAAGAATATAACCATTTGTCTCTCTCCTACCTGTGACCTGGAAGCCCCTCTCCCTGCTTCAAGTTGCCCCACCTTTCTGGATAGAACCAATATACTTCTTACACATATTAATTGATGTCTCATATCTCCCTAAAATGTATAAAACCAAGCTGTGGCCTGACCACCTTGGGCACATGTCATCAGGACTTCCCAAGGCTGTGTCATGGGCTCATATCCTCAACCTTGGTAAAATAAACTTACTAAATTAACTGAAAATTTAATTCTCAGTTAGTTTAGAAGAATTAGAGAAAAGGCAATGGAGAAGGCCATTTAGAATGCATCTCCAAATGCATTTTAATGTCTCAGATTTTGTGGGTTCACATTTCGGTAACCACTAAGGGGTTCTGAGTGGAGATGCCCCTGACCTTTGACAAATCTCGTATTGCTGCTTAGTACCAGTATAAGCCAACTGCATGGCAAAAACCAATAGGACAATTTGCTGAGGTCTGAGAGCACCCCCTCCAGAGAATCCCTAATCTCCCAAAATGTAGTCAAGATCTAAAGTTTATTTTGCTGTACAACTCCTCCGTTTGCTGTTGTTGTTGTTATACTTGCTTTCAACACAAGGAAGGCAAGTTTTTCCGCTTACATGATGATAGAAGACAGGTAACTCCTTCATGGAGTTTAAGCTCACTTCCAACAGGGAAGAGGAGGGTTTTTTTCCTGCTTATAGGCTAGTAGAGAGCAGTCTTCAGCCTGAGACCCATCCCTAGGTAAGTGATTGAATTGGGGTTTGTCTTGGCTAAAGTTAACAACCAGCTGGTCTTAATTTCGCCTTACCATTAGAGCACACAGTAATACTGTGGGAGTTTCTTTGTTGTTTGTTCTGGTCCGAAGTTGTTTAAGGATCCTAATTCTAGTTTGGAGATGCATTCTAAATGTTCTTCTTCATTGCGTTTTCTCCCAAATTTAGTCTTAATTCAGTTTATCTGTGCATTTTCATGAGGAGCTGAACTGTTGTTTTCATGCCTTCATGAGAGACTGAACTTTCTCAGTTCCAAAGAGAACGGGCATTTGCTCCTCCTGAGGGACTGTGTTAAGGAAAACAGTTCACAGGAGTCATGGTTTCAAAGGCAGTAATTTTCCAGCGCCATGCCTCCATCCACATCTCCAAACAGGAATTTAAACTTCGTTGTCTGACTTTCCCTTGCCTGGGCTAGGTAGGAATTCCAGGTGTGCTTCTTTGTTCAAAAAGTCCGGGGAAAACTCTGGGAGCAAGGGCCTCTGCTGCGGACTTAGCAGCCAATCTGGTATCAGAGTTAAAGATCAATCACTCCAGCAAAAGTTTGAAAGAACTCCTCTCATTGGACGAGAACATGAATGGGGCAGATTAAAAACCAGATTAAAAACCAAGATTAAAAACCCATTGCTCCTTACCTATAGGGCTATCTCCTCCAGATTATACTCCCACGGCAGCGTGGGAGCTCTCTCTCTCCTTCTTTCTCTCTTTCTCTCTGCCTAATAAATCACTCTCTGCTAAACTCTTTGGGTTCACTATATTTATTCAAATTGTAAGCTCACCACACCTCCAGGGCCCCTTCCCCCATTCTTGGGGTAAGAGAGGTCAAAGACCTGGGCACATCACGGACAACATTGAATTGGAGAACTGGAAGCTCTTTGGGATGCTCCCACAGCTCTGCTCCCATCTCCCAGTGACATCTTTGGTGAGCACAGGGAGCCAGCTAAGCCGCTGCACTCCACCCTGGTTACACTTCCAACCAAAAGCTGTCCCTGGGTGGCTGAGGGCCCCATGGGTGTGTCTGGAGGGTTGACCCCCATAACGTGCAGTGGCCCTTCAAGGAAATCACGAACAAAAATTAATTTTAAAAAATGGCTCATCCAGGAAATACATATAAGGGCTGATCACCCAGAGCTTTTAGCCCTCTCTGAGGTCATAGACCTCTGGAGAAAGAATCTGAGAGAGAAACTCTGGAGAGAGGAATGTAAGAGGATGGAAAAAACTCAGTGGTGACAAGCTGTGGAGTACTGACCAAAAGCAGCATATATCAATCCACTATACAAAAACCTTAGGCAAGAACTCAGTTCCTTCTTTTAAGAAGAAGAAAGAAGAGGAAGAGGGAGGAGGAGGAGGAGGGGGAGGAGGAGGAGGGGGAGGAGGAGGAGGGGGGAAGGGAGGGGGAGGGGGAGGGGGAGGGGGAAGAGGAAAGAGGAAGAGCAGGAAATAATCTAAGAATGAGGAGAAAACAGGGAAAATGACCCCCTTTTGAGAACTCCATGGTTTTCATGGCACCTCTACTTACCAAAGTTTATGTAAAATGAAAATAATATGGTCTTTGTGAACATTTACCTTAAAAAAAAAAGAGCCCTAAGGTCAGCCTGCAAACTAGAGTTCCTAAGTCCTCTTTTTCTCTGTTTTTCTCTTCTGCCTGCTCTAAATATGCTGTTATTTTTCTATTAAGACAAAAATCACTGTTTCAATTCAAAAAGTCCTTGTTGTAAGCCAATGATTTCATATTTATTTCATGGGATAAAAATTCTGAAGTAAAAGCTATAGGATCGTTGTGTGTGTGTGTAAGTAAGTGCATGTGTACATATTTAAAAGGCCTTTATAATTTCTATGATTTTATGTTTAATTGGCAATTAAATCTATTTTAATTTCCTGCTGGCACACCAAATTTTTTTTTTCTCCACACATTATAATGCATATTTTGCTGTTTGACTTTCCCTGGAGTTGCTTTCTTTAATACGCAAATTTAAGGCTATTCAGCTGACAACTGCTCAGGTTTTTCCTATTTTAGGCTTCCAGATTCTGGATAACCTCTTGTGATTTCCTTTGGCACAGGAAGTGTGAGACAGGGAAAAAAAGGTTTTTATTAAAATGTACTTCTATCAGCATGCTTAATGCATTTATGTATTTATGTGTTGTGTATACAATTTTTCACTACTAAAGGTACATAAAAGAGCTCTAATTAACTGGCTTAAAAATAAAATGAAAGTGCTTAAATTAGATACAGAAAAGGAAATAACAAGTCAAATGCCTTTTCAAGTTTATGTAGCTTAAGTAATATCTTAAGTAAATAAACTAGCTTTAAAATTATTAACAGGCCAGGCGCAGTGGCTCACGCCTGTAATCCCAGCACTTTGGGAGGCCGAGGCGGGTGGATCACGAGGTCAAGAAATCGAGACCACCCTGGTCAACATGGTGAAACCCCGTCTCTACTAAAAATACAAAAAATTAGCTGGGCATGGTGGCGCATGCCTGTAATCCCAGCTACTCAGGAGGCTGAGGCAGGAGAATTGCCTGAACCCAGGAGGCAGAGGTTGCGGTGAGCCGAGATCGCGTCATTGCACTCCAGCCTGGGTAACAAGAGCGAAACTCTGTCTCAAAAAAAAAAAAAAAAAAAAAAAAAAAATTATTAATAAAGTAATTTTTAAAAAGTCTTAAGAATTTCCAGCATACATTTTGTTTGCATTTATTAATAAAACAATGTCATCCTTATCCCTGCCAAATACTATAGGGTGTCAAAATTTGGCACAGGGGTAACAAAACTACAAACCCAGCCCAAGACAGAATGGTCTTTGCTTGTGTGATCTTTAATGAATAAGACATTGATACTGGTTTCATGAAAATAGCTACATTCAGTAAAATTACCGTAACTTCTTATCTTGTGTCTGTAGGCAGCCTAGTCCACAGGCAGTAAGGAGGTTTGTTATGGGAAAGGACTGTTATCGTCTTTGTTTCAAAGCTAAATTATAAACTAAGTTCCTCCCGAAGTCCAGTAATGAACAAGGACAGCTTGGAGGTTAGAAGCAAGATGGAGCCAGTTAGGTTGTATCTTTTTCACTGTCTTAGCTATAATTTTGCAATGGCAGTTTCGTAACTTTAAATCATGACTATTGTAGTTTTCACAAATAATCTAGGTAAGGACAGGTGTGGTGGCTCACACCTGGAATCCCAGCACTTTGGGAGGCTGAGGCAGGTGAATCATAAGGTCAGGAGATCAAGCCCAGCCTGGCCAACATGGTGAAACCTCATCTCTACTAAAACTAGAAAAAAAATTAGCCAGGCATAGTGGTGCACGACTGTAGTGCCAGCTACTCAGAAGGCTGCGGCAGGAAAATTGCTTGAACCCAGGAAGCAGAGGTTGCAGTGAGCCAAGACCATGCCACTGCACTCCAGCCTGGGCAACAAAAGCAAGACTCCATCTCAAAAATAAATAAATAAATAATAATCTAGGTAAATAATTAAAATAATTAGAGAAATGTAATGAAATAAATAATCGTAGACAAACAGCATAATTTAGACTCCAAAGTTATATTAAATTAAATAACAGATATTTCATTATTTGGGTATTTTCCAATAAATACATGTTGTAGAAAAACATTCAATGCTAAAAAAAGGGGGATTGTTCTTTTTTAAAAAAAGTGAATACATTTTATCTCATTCAAAGCTTACTTAAAAGTTATGTATAAAACAATATAAAAGGCACCAGGAAATAAGACAAATATGAAGAAAATTATAAAAATAAAGAGGTTTTTTTGTGATAAGGAAATTGAAAGAGAAATAATTGTATGTGAGAAAGAATCTTGTATGGTAAATTTAGTCCTAAAATAAAATTACTAGTTGTAAAAGAAAGAGGGATGTTCAGAACAAACCAGAAAAAGTCCAGGCATGTCATGAACAGTTGGTTTAAGTAACAATAAGATAATTTATCAAAAAAAAAAACAAAAAACTTTCATATGATCAAGTTGCTATATTAAGTTTTGGGTTGCTTAGGAATAAAAACAGAGATTTTAAAAATTATGATTAAGGTTATTTGATCCATGTTATCTTCCTGTATGTGCTTTAAAAGTCCTTGTGACACTGAGTTACAGGGCTTTGACTCCTGGGTCTTAAAAGAGCATCAACACTGACAGCAATTAAATCCTTATTATAGGCCTCATAGAAGATGCCAATCAAAATAAACTGTATTTCTTAGACACAGGGTCAGAAATGAAAGCTATTCGATTCCTCAAGTTTCAGGAACTAACACGCAAAACACGGGCAAATGAGATTGTAAGGGCCAGTTTTGAAAGATAAAGTAAGTTCAGTTTCTTTATGAAGTAATCATGAATGTCAAAGGTGCACTGATGCAAGATCAGCATAGAGCCTCCTGTGTAAGGTTAGCAAGGTTTTCTTGAAGCATTAAAAATCTTTTTAACAAAGGTTATATGGGTTATAAAAGGCTTATGGAAGCTATATCTTATGGTCAAGATTACAATTTTACAGATTGTTTATAAAAATTTGAAAAACAAATTTAATTTACTTCATGTGGTTTTTATTAGGGCTATTGTTTGGAAAATTAAGTCTTCTCTCTCAAAGAATAAAGGTTTTTGCCTTTTTAAAAAGCCCTTAATCCCAGCACTTTGGGAGGCTGAGGCGGGTGGATCACGAGGTCGAGAGATCGAGACCATCCTGGTCAACATGGTGAAACCCCGTCTCTACTAAACATACAAAAAAAAAATTAGCTGGGCATGGTGGCACGTGCCTGTAATCCCAGCTACTCAGGAGGCTGAGGCAGGAGAATTGCCTGAACCCAGGAGGCGGAGGTTGCGGTGAGCCGAGATCGTGCCATTGCACTCCAGCCTGGGTAACAAGAGCGAAACTCCGTCTCAAAAAAAAAAAAAAAAAAAAAAAAAAAAGCCCTTGAGTTATCACTTTGGTTAAATGAATGACTTACTTTGCAATGATCTGTGATCTTATTTTGTGATATCGAGTATTTTAAACCTTTGGTATCTGACAAACTTTCCAAAATCAAATAGTAGATTATGTTGTTTTCTGGCCTAATTAATTCTTTAAGATATTAGGTTCCCTAAAGTCCAAAAATGACATAAATTGGCTTATTTGGTAAAAAAATTATACAGGCAGTATCATCAAATATAAAATGGTGTTTGGTTTTATTTGAGCTGTATTTGTATAAACATGTTATTGGTATGTGTTCCAAAATTATGGGAAACCCCTGTAATTCTGATATAACTTAGCATACATTATCAGTAATAATTATAATTGTTATCTTAAATTATTGTGTGCCACAGAGGTAACAAATTTCCTTGTCAGTTGTATCTTTAACTATGACTGCCCTAAAACTTCTTGTCATCCACAGACAAGTCTTGTTTTGGTCCTCTTTAGAAGGTGGTTCTATAATCAGCTATGGAACTCTAACAGGTTTTCTTAAATGCAGGTTTCTGATAACTTTGGAGATTGTGACATTATAATAGAGGGGAAAAAAACTTTCCGGACTCTCATGGAGAGCTGAAACGTTCATGAATATCAAGCAGAACAGGAGTTAACTGTGTAAAATGAACTGATAGAAGACTAAAGCAATCTTTTTAACTTTTGCTTTAAACATTGCTAATCCTTTGTGGGGGTTTTGTCCTTGAAACTTTTCTTTTGAGCTGTTGACAGCTTTTAACAATTTAATATACTTCTGTGAACAAAATTTGGAGCATATTTGTTTCTCTCTGATTTCTCCAGAATTTGGAAACTATTTGTGAGTATTTTTAACTTATGGCGATAAATTTATTTGCAGAAGTTCAATAAGAATCTGTTTGCGTTTGCAACTGGACACAACTGGAGGAACTGGTTGTTTTACCAAGGCTTTGACGGGACTGGTTTGCTTCCTTTAAGAAATCAGGGCCAGGCGCGGTGGCTCAAGCCTGTAAAGCCTGTAATCCCAGCACTTTGGGAGGCCGAGGCGGGTGGATCACGAGGTCGAGAGATCGAGACCAGCCTGGTCAACATGTTGAAACCCCGTCTCTACTAAAAATACAAAAAAAAAAATTAGCTGGGCATGGTGGCACGTGCCTGTAATCCCAGCTACTCAGGAGGCTGAGGCAGGAGAATTGCCTGAACCCAGGAGGCGGAGGTTGCGGTGAGCCGAGATCGCGCCATTGCACTCCAGCCTGGGTAACAAGAGCGAAACTCCGTCTCAAAAAAAAAAAAAAAAGAAATCATACTTGACTTATGGAGCCAATGAAGTCCTTGGAAAAACTGGCCTCATATCTTGTGTACACAGTCCCTGTACAGGGTTTCTGACCTATGTAAGTACAGAATGTCATTTTCTGACAGGCCCAGAGGCCTCTTTATCTTGAAACCACAGGAGGAGAGGAAACTCACCTAACTCATAGGTATATGATGGGACAAATCCATGGCTGGGCTCAGCTTTACGAAGTGTTATCTGGCTCATGCCTGTAATTCCACCACTCTGGGAGACCAAGGTGGGCAGATAACTTGAGGTCAGGAGTTCAAGACCACTCTGGCCAACATGGTGAAACCCCATCTCTAATAAAAATACAATAATTAGCCAGGTATGGTGGCAGGTGCCTGTAATCCCAGGTACTTGGGAGGCTGAGGAAGGATAATTTCTTGAATCTGGGAGACAGAGGTCACGGTAAGCTGAGACTTCCACACTGCACTCCAGCCTGGGTGACAGAACAAGACCCCGTCTCAAAAAAAAAAAAAAAAAAAAAAAAAAAAAAAAAAAAAAAAAAAAAAAAGCTAGTCTTATCTGAGATTCCTCCTATGGAGCAAAGTTTCATCAAAGCCAATTTAAAAGCCTATGTAAAAAAGCAATTATTCTTGTTGCACTGTATACAAATAATTAGACCAAGTATAATAAAGCAAACTAGTCCTACCATGATTTGTCTTTAGTAAAAGTGGGTTACTAAAGAGGAAACTGTGTTTCAAACCACACATCTGTTGTTAGATTCTGGTCTTGCGTAATGTTTTTTCAATTTTTATTTACGTTCTACAGTTTGAACCAAATTCTAATTTTTCCTGGCTACAAGTCTTCATAACAATGTTTTCCATTTTTTTCCTTGTTTTTTTCTTATTTTTTCTACTTTGGAGTCACTGAAAACTAAGCAGCACTTTCTTAAAGTCCTGCAAACTGAAGCCAGACAACCTAAACTGCGGAAGAAAATAACAGCAACCTATTTACGTGCATAAGCCACTTTCATACCTGCCTACTAATGTGTGGACTTCAGAGTAATGTGACCTATATCAGTTTTTCCAGGATTGTTCTTTCGTTTGTTGTTTTTCTCCCTTCCCTTATTTTCTCTTCATGGGACATGAGACTTCACAACCTGCTAAAAATGAGCTTTTGGGACCTAACCCATCTAGGAATAAACTATCCTAGCCATGACAGATCAGATAAAACCTGAAACCAGAGACTCATTTTCTTCTAAAGGTGCTTTCTCCAAAATATTTTTAAAAAGAAGATGGGGGAAATGTGAAAGGAAAATATCTTAGGCTCCCAAAATCACTAAGCTAAAGAGAAAATTCAAGCCAGGAATTGTTCAGGGCAAATCTGCCTCCTATTCAAAGTCATTCAAAGTCATCCCTTGGCTCACTTAGATAGAGACACGTTCTGATTGCCTCCTTTGGAAAGGCTTATCAGAAACTCAATAGAATGTAACAATTTGTCTCTCACCTACCTGTGACCTGAAAGCCCCTCTCACTGCCTGAAGTTGTCCCCACCTTTCTGGATGGAACCAATGTACATATTTGAATGATGTACCTTGACATATTGAATGATGTCTCATGACTCCCTAAAATGTATAAAACAAAGCTGTGCCCTGACTGCCTTGGGCATATGTCATCAGGACTTTCTGAGGCTGTGCGCAGATCCTCAACCTTGGCGAAATAAATTTTTTAAATTAAGTGAGACCTGTCTCAAATTTTGGGAGTTCACATGTTTATTTATAAACATGTCACATAATTTACAATCTAAAGTTATATTGAACCAAATAGTAAATATTCATTAAATGTCTGGGTCATTTTCAATTTAAAAAAATTATAGAAAAATATTTTCTTAAAAAAAATGACCCCATCCAAAAGTGGGCAAAAGGTATGAACAGGTGCTTCTCAAAATAAGACATTTCTGCAGCCAACAAATATATGAAACACACACACACGCACACAGACACACACACACACATTGAGATACCATCTCATACTAGTTAGAATGGTAATCATTAAAAATCCAGGAGACAACAGATGCTGGAAAGGATGTGGAGAAATAGGGACACTTTTACACTGTTGGTGAGAGTGTAATTAGTTCATCCATTGTGGAAGACAGTGTGGTGATTCCTCAAGGATCTAGAACTAGAAATCCCATTTGACCCAGCAATCCCATTACTGGGTATATATCCAAAGGATTATAAATCATTCTGCTATAAAGACACATGCACATGTGTTTATTGCGGCACTGTTCACAACAGCAAAGACTTGGAACCGAGGCAAATGCCCATCAATGATAGACTGGATAAAGAAAATGTGGCACGTATACACCATGGAACACTATGCAGCTATAAAAAAGGATGAATTAATGTCCTTTGCAGGGACATGGATGAATCCGGAAACCATCATTCTCAGCAAACTGACACAAGAACAGAAAACCAAACACCGCATGTTCTCACTCATAAGTAGGTGTTGAACAATGAGAACTCATGGACACGGCAGGGGGAGCATAACACACTGGGGCCTGTCAGGGGGTGGGGGACTAGCAGGGAGATAGAGGGAGGGATAGCAGGGGGTGGGGGCCTAGGAGAGGGATAGCAGGGGTTGAGGGGATAGGGGAGGGATAGCATTAGGAAAAATACCTAATGTAGATGATGGGGTGATGGATGCAGCAAACTACCATGGCACATGTATACTTATGTAACAAATCTGCATGTTCTGCACATGTACCCCAGAATTTAAAGTATAGTAATAAAAAAGTTAAAAAAAATACAAAACAATAAAGTAGACAAAATCAATTTTCCAACAACTCCAACATAGTAATAAATGTTTTTATAGGCACTTAAAAAATATTTTTCTTGGAAAATGCATTCTTATTTAAAGGAAAATGATTTTTGTCTAATTAATTCAAAGGTTATTTAGAAAGCAGTGTGTATCAGTAAATAAGAGAGATATAAAGAAAGTTATAGATATGAAGAGATTTTTTGGTAAGAAAGGGCACGTGAGATTGTAAGGGCCAATTCTGAGAAATAAAATTTGTTCTGAGTTTCTCTATAAATTAAACATTAATATCAAAGGCACACTGATGTGAGACCAGTATCTGGGCCCCTGTGTCAGATTGACAAGCTTTTCATGAAGCATTAACCTATTTTTTTAATTTAAAAAACTATAAAAAGATTTATGGAAAATATATCTTACGGTCAAGATGATTAAAATTTAATAGATTTGCTTATAAGATTTGAGAGACAGATTTAATTGGCTTCATGCTGTCTTTATTAGGACTTATTGTTTAGGAAATTACTTCTCCTAACTCAAAGAATAAGGTTTTTGTCTTTTTTAAAAAAAATTGAGTTGTCACGTTAGCTAAATGAATGACTTCTTTTACAAGACCTGTGATCCTATTTTGTGATGTTAAGTGTTTTAAACTTTTGATATTTGACAAACTTCCCAAAATCAAATTCTCCATTAAGTCCTTTTGACTTAATTTACTTTTTTTGACATTATGTCCCCCATTTGGTATAATAAAATCCTGCAGGAAGTATTGTCAAATATGAAATGGTATTTAGCCTTCTTTGAATTATACTTATCTGAATGTGTTATTAGTATTTGTTCCAAAATTACATGAGATTCCTGTGATTCTGATATGTCTTAGTATATATTATCAGTAGTAATTATAATTATTACTTAAAATTGTTGTATGCCACAGAAGTAATCAAATTTTCTTGTTAATCCTCTCTTTAACCCATGGCTGTTCTAAGACTTTTGTCATCTGCAATTGTTGTTTTACTTTGATTCTTACATAGAGCAGTTTATAATCAGCTATAGAGCTCTGTGGAGTAGTCTTAAATACAGATTTTGTATAGATTTAGAGATCATGACATAGAAATAGAGAGAAAAACTTCCAAGACTCTCATAGAGAGTTGATGTATTCATTAGGACTCTTGATCTGATATCAAGCAGAACAGGAGTTAGTTACATGGACTGAACTAATAGAAGACTGAAATAATCTTTTATGACATTTTGTTTAAAACATCTGCCTACTCTTTTTGTTTTGTTTTTCAGAATCAAGAAAAGTTTCTCTTCTTTTAAACTATTTACAGCTTTCAACAATTGAGTAAAGGATACTCTTATGAGCAAAATTTGAAACATAATCCCTTTCTCACAACCTAATTTCTTCAAAATTTGAAAAAGGTCTAATCTTAGATTCCTTATTTAAAAAATGTTCCAGCAAAGCCAATTTTAAAAAGAGAGAGTGCTTATATGGCAAATGATTATTTTCATGACACTTTATGCAAATAACCAAGCAAAATGGAATAGGACTAACTTACTTTACAAATAAATTGGTACTATTATGATTTGTCTTTCATAAAATTGAGAAATTGGAGAGAGAAAAATTGTATTTCAAAATAAACCATAGGGCCAGGCACAGTGGCTATGCCTGTAATCCCAGCACTTTGGGGGCCTAAGGCAGGTGGATCGCATGAGCCCAGGAGTTTGAGACAGCTTGGGCAATCCAGTGAGACTCTGTCTCTACAAAAAATGTAAAAAATTAGCCAGGCGTTGTGGCTCAATCTACAGTCCCAGATACTTGAGGGGCTGAGGTAGGAGGATCACCTGAGCCTGGAAGGTTGAGGCTGCAGTGAGCTGTGACCAACCCACGGTGCTTCAACCTGAGAGACAGCGCAAGATCCTGTCTCCAAAAAAATAACTGTAGTACACCTGCTATTAGATTCTAGCCTTGCCTAATGTTTTCCCATTTTTATTATTTTCTAAATAATAAAATTTTTATTTGGACTGAATTCTAAATTTTTCCTGGACACAAGCAGAAATGCTTTCAATTTTTTTTCCTTTTTTCTCTTTTTCTGCCCATTTTGTTCTTATTTGAAATCACTAAAATTTATGCTTTGCTCTTCTTGAGGCCCTGAAAACTGAAGCTAGACAACTTAAACATCAGAAGAAAATAACAGCAACCTATTTATATACATAAACTACTTTCATACCTGCCTGTTGATATATGCACTTCAGAATAATGTAGCCTATATCAGTTTCCCAGGATTATCCTCACTTGTTTTGTTGGTTTATTGTTTTCTTATTTTCTTCCTTCCCCTTTTTTCTTCATATGTTGGGAAACTTTACAATCTTTTAAAAAGTGAGCTTTCCTAACAATGTGGGACCTATTTATCCAGGAATCAACTGTGCTGGCCATAAGAGATCAAACAAAACCCAAGGCCAGAGACTCGTTTTCTTCTCAAATATTTCCTCTGAAAGCTTTTAAAATGAAAAAGGGAGAGTAATGTGAAAGGAAAATAAAAACTTGGGACCCCAATTCATTACACACACACACACACACACACACACACACAAGTTAAGCTGAAAGCTGAGTCATGCAAGAGGCTGCCTTTCCTTTTGTTCCCTAAACAGTTACGGATAAAAGGATACCACAGGTAGGTAATCTATGTTCACCTTATCTTATGTAAAGTGCCAATTTACTAAGCTTAAGACTCAAAATTAATACGTAATTGACTATTCTCCTATCTGCTCCTTTTTTCTTGCAACATGTATGTATTTACCCATTTCAAACTGCTATAAAGAACTATCTGAGACTGGGTAATTTATGGAGGAAAGAAGTTTCATTGACTCAGAGTTCAGCATAGCTGGGGAGGCCTCAGGAAATTTACAATCATGGCAGAAGGTGAAGGGTGAGCAAGGCACATCTTATGTGGCAGCACCAGAGACAGAGTGAGGGGGGACCTCCCAAACACTGAAACCATCAGATTTCATGAGAACTCATTATCATGAGAACAGCATGGGGGAAACCACCCCCATGATCTAATCACATCCCACCAGGTTTCTCCCTTGACACCTGGGGATTACAATTGAGAAGAGATTTGGGTGGCGACACAGAGCTAAACCATATTATTCCACTCCTGGCCCCTTTCAAACCTCATGTCCTTCTCACATTTCAAAACACAATCATGCCTTCCCAACAGTTCCCCAAAGTCTTAACTCATCCCAGCATTAACTCAAAAGTACAAGTCCAAAGTCTCATCTGAGACAAGGCAAGTTCCTTCTGCTACCTATGAGCCTGTAAAATAAAAAACAAGTTAGTTACTTCCAAGATACAACGAGCGTACAGGCATTGAGTAAATGCTCCTTTTCCAAAACGGAGAAATCGGCCAAAACAAAGGGGCTACAAGCCCCATGCCAGTCCAAAATCCAGCAGGGCAGCCATTTAATCTTAAAAGCCCCACAATAATGTCCTTTGACTCTATGTCTCACATCCATGGCACACTGATGCAAGGGGTGGCCTCCCACAGCCTTGGGCAGCTCTGCTTCTGTGGCTCTGCAGGGCATAGCCCCTGTGGCTGTTTTCACAGGCTGGCATTGAGTGCTTGTGGTTTTCCAGGTGCACGCTGCAAGCTGTCTGTGACTCTACCATTCTGGGAGAATGGTGGCCCTCTTCTCATAGCTCCACTAGGTAGTGCCCCAGTGGGGACTCTGTGTAGGGGCTCCAACCCTCTCTTTCCCCTCTGCATTTCGCTGGTAGAGGTTCTCCATGAGAACTCTACCCCTGCAGCAGACTTCTGCCTAGATATCCAGGCATTTCCATACAGCCTCTGAAATCTAGGCAGAGGCTCCCAAAGCTCAAGTTTTGTCTTCTGCACACCTACAGGCCCAACACCACGTGGAAGCTGCCAAGGCTTGAGGCTTGCACCCTCAGAAGCCATGACCCAAGCTGTAGCTTGGCTCCTGTACGCCATGGGTGGAACTGAAGTGGCTGGTGAACAAGGCACCAAAACCTCAAAAGTAGGGAAGCCAGCACTGCAGCCTTCAGTGTGTGGCCAAAGGCCTGCGAGCCCCTAGCCAACCACTGGTGTAAGTCCAAGAGTCCAAAAGCTAAAGAACTTGGAGTCTGATGTCTGAAGGCAGGAAGATCCAGCACGGCAGAAAGATGAAGACTGGAAGACTCAGCAAGTCTGTTCATTCCACCTTTTTCTGCCTGCTTTTTCTAGATGTGCTGGCAGCCAATTGGGTGGTGCTCACCCAGATCAAGGGTTCATCTGCCTTCCCAGATTAACTGACTCAAATGTTAATCTTCACTAGCAGCACCGTTATAGACATACCCAGAAACAATACTTTGCATCCTTCATTCCAACCTAGGTGACACTTAATATTAACTATCCCAAAACAAAAACAAACAAAAACAAAAAACAAAATAAATAAATAAATAAATATTAACTATCCCAGTATAACATCCATAATAAACCAAGTTAAAAATGTCCAGAGCTGCAAACTATTCCATGGAAAATTATCCCAGTAATCACATGGATAAAATTCTACGTGGGTAATTCGGTTCTCATTGGTGCATGGTCAGATGTGGAGGCTCTCTCCTGGTATGTACTGAATAAATGCATCATACTGATGACTAAACTCTGACCTTTTTTTCTTCTCTGGCCCAAGTTCTTATCTAAGGGTCCTGGGGAGTCACATCCTAGAAACCATAAAATCTTATCAGAGGAATTTTATTTAACCCTCTTCAATGTGGCTTACTTTCCAAGCTGACTCTGGCATAACATCATGACAGATAAGAAAAGAAATCAAAATATTCTAATCACACATATGTTTCTTTGATATATCTTGAAATAGCCCTGCAAAGTTACCTCTTCTGGAGAAAAATCTACGTTCTGTAAAAAATCCCCTTTCCCTTTTCCAGGTCTTTATCCTGATCCCAGAGAGAATCAAGTAAGAGTCTGACACCATTTTAAGTCTGATTAAGTAACATTTACAATATATTCTCTCTGAAGCCTGCTACCTGGAGGCTTTATCTCCATAATAAGAACCAGTAAGAACCTTGGCCTCCATAGTATCTTATCTTAACCCAGACATTTCTTTTCTGCTGATTCCAGGTCTTTAGATAAACTCTTTCAACCAACTGCCAATCAGAAAATCTCTAAATCTTCTTATAATAACCTGGAAGCCCCACCACTTCCAGTTGTCCTGCCTTTACGGACCAAATCAATGTACATCTTACAGGTATTAATTGATGTTTTATGTCCTCCTTTAGTAAATAAAACCTAGTTGTGGCCCAACCACAGGCACATGTCCCCCTGAGGGCTGTGTTATGGGCTATGGTCACTCATATATAGCTCAGAATAAATCACTTCAAATATTAATATTTTACAGAGTTTGACTCTTTTTTTTTTTTTAAATGAAGTCTTGCTCTATCACCCAGGCTGGCGTGCAATGGCACAATCTCAACTCACTATAACCTCTGCCTCCTGAGTTTAAGCGATTCCCCTGTCTCAGCCTCCCAAGTAGCTTGGATTATACGTGCCCACCACCAGGCCTAGCTAATTTTTGTATTTTTAGTAGAGATGGGGTTTCACCATGTTGGCCGGGCTAGTCTCTTAACTTCTGACCTCAAGTAATCCGCCTGCCTCAGCTTCCTGAAATGTTGAGATTATAGATTTAAGCCATCGCTCCCAGCCTAAAGTTTGACTCTTTTCATCGACAATATACAGATGTAAATGCTTTTGAATTATGTTTCCCAAAAGGATAGGTTGAAGTCCTAACCTCCAGTACCCATGCATGTGACCCTATTTGAAAATTCGGTCTTTGGAGATACAATTAAGATGTAAATAATGATGAGGTCATACTCGAGGAGGGCAAGTTCTGATCCAGGGACTGCTGGCCTTATAAGAAGTGGGAAATCTGGCCACAGACACACATGAAGAACCCTATGTGGGGATAGAGGCCAAGATAGAAAGGATATAGCTGCAAGCCAAAGAATACCAAGAATGAATGAAGTCCAGAAGCCAGAAAGAGGTGAGGAAGGGTTCTACCCGTACCTAGGACATGACCCTGCCAACTCCTTGATTTTGGACTTCTAACCTCCAGATGTGTGAAAGAATAAATTTTTGTTGTTTCAAGTCCCTCAATTTGGGATGCTTTATCATATAGCAGACCTAGGAAACTGATAAAACACCTTACTTCCCCCACCCCCACATTTTTTGACGGAAATCACATAAAATAGAATTTATCCAAATTCCTATTTTTTAGGGCTCAAACCAATAGCAGCAAGTAACATAATGAGTAAAGGTATGGAATTATGTATTGCATGCATCCCAGCTACCAGTCATAATGTGCACATTTAAATCAATCATGTTGAGTAAATATTGAATTTCTATTGTTTCTATAGAAAATAAAATTACAAAATTATTATTGGATTAAGAGGCAAAGCATGTGCAGCCAAAAATTATAAGAAAGCATTCAGAAGTATATCGGACTGTTACTTAATAAAAATATTTTGCTGAGTGTGGTGGTTCACACCTGTAATCCCAGATTGCTTGAGCCCAGGAGTTTAAAACCAGCCTGGGCAATATGCTGAAACCCCATCTCTACAAAAAATACTAAAATTAGCCAGGCATGATGACATGTGCCTGTAGTCCCAGCTGCCTGAGAGGCTGAGGTGAGATGATTGCTTGATCCTGAGAGGCAGAAGTTACAGTGAACCAAGATCACGCCGCTGCACTCCAGCCTGGATGACAGAGTGAGAAACTGCCTGAAAAAAACAATAAATAAGTAAATAACTTAAAATGTTTTGCCATTTTCCTGACATTTCTGATATTAGTGGTTTTAAAAGATAAACTTAGGCATGTTAAAATTCTAAACAGTTTATCTGAGCAGGCAGTGATTCATCAATCAGGCAGCACCAGACCATGAGAAGCTAAGAGCTCCACCAACGAAAGTTAAAGGGAAACACTCAAAAGCTGTTCTCAGCGGCAGAACAAAAAACATATGCTTGATTGGTTAAAGTGCAAAGTTCCTCGTTAGAGGTTAATTTTCAGTTTCTGACTGATGAGTTCTCTAGTTAGTGCTTAGTTGGCCGTTTCTAACTGGTTAAATTTAAGTTTCATTTTACTGTTTAAATTGAGTTGGGTTTCAATTTGTTTATGTAGGAACTCAAGGCCCTGGAACCATCTCAGCCTAATGGACTCTTTTTCGGGGTGGGGCGGAGGGTGAGATTCATATTTTTTAAACAGTGGTATTTATTAGTGTAGTGTATGGAATGGTGACCTCCAAAAAATATGTATAGAAGTCCTAACCCTTGGGAATGGTGAATGTTATCTTATTTGGCAAAAGAGACTTTGGCGTATAATTAAGGATCTTGAGATGAGATCATCCTGGATCTTCCAGGAGTGCCCTAAATCCAATGAAAAGTATCCTTATAAGAGACACACAGGGAGATAGACAGACCAGGAGGAGGTAATTTGACCAGAGAGGCAGAGATTGGAGTAATGTAGCCACCAGCCAAGGAACGCCAAGGCATGCTGGGGAAGCCCCCAGAAGCTGGAAGAAGCTAAGAAGGGTTATCTCCTAGTGCCTCTGGAGGGAGTGCAGCCCTGTCAACAGCAACGTGATCTGATACTTCCGGCCAAAACTGCAACAGAATATATTTCTGGTATTTAAGACACCAAGTTTGTCATAGTTTGTTACAGTAGCCATGGGAAACTAATACAGTCAGATTTTTAAAATTTTTATCATTTTCTTGTGATTTCTGCTCTTATTCTGAACAATCATTTCCATGCCTAATTGTGTATTCATAGCCATATGTTATTTTTCTTAAAGAAGGCCTTCCAAGTTTCACAAGCTTCAGACTCCATACAACCTGGAATTGTGTGTTCTTAATATTTCAGTTATGAATTTAGTCTTACAACGCCAAAATGAAAGTCAATATCGTATTACCTATTTGTTTAAAGGTAGTTTAAAGCAACCACAGTCATATTTTGGGAATCGCTTCCCCTTCCTAGGGTCATACAAGAATCCAAAGAGCTTACATTTAGAAAACAGGAACTCTAAGCCGGGCGCGGTGGCTCAAGCCTGTAATCCCAGCACTTTGGGAGGCTGAGGCGGGTGGATCACGAGGTCGAGAGATCGAGACCAGCCTGGTCAACATGGTGAAACCCCGTCTCTACTAAAGATACAAAAAATTAGCTGGGCATGGTGGCACGTGCCTGTAATCCCAGCTACTCAGGAGGCTGAGGCAGGAGAATTGCCTGAGCCCAGGAGGCGGAGGTTGCGGTGAGCCGAGATCGCACCATTGCACTCCAGCCTGGGTAACAAGAGCGAAACTCTGTCTCAAAAAAAAAAAAAAAAAAAAAAAAAAGAAAAGAAAACAGGAACTCTAGACATATTTCCTTCCTGGTCACCACTGGGGTGCTCCTGATTATGGTCCCCATTTAAAATCAGAAAAGTCAAGTGACTTCATTTTCACTTCATTTTCAGCCAAGCAAATAAGTAGGAACATTTTGCCTCAGTCTCCAAGGCCACTGCTCTTAGCTTTCTTCTGCTGCTTCCACACTTGACTGCTTCAGAAATCTCATCGCTTGTCTTACCAGGCTGTGTGGTAGCAGAGCACAGGCCTCCACCATTTTTAGAAAGGACTCCACAGTGGCTCACATCTATAATCCCAGCACTTTGGAAGGCTGAGGCAGGTGGATCACCTGAGGTCAGGAGTTCGAGACCAGCCTGGCCAACATGGTAAAACCCCATCTCTACCAAAAAAACCCACAAAAATTAGCTGGGATTGGTGGCAGGTGCCTGTAGTCCCAGCTACTCTGGAGGCTGAGGCAGGAGAATCGCTTGAATCCGGGAGGCAGAGGTTGCAATGAGCCAAGATGGTGCCATTGCACTCCAGCCTGGGTGACAAGAGCAAAACTCTGTCAAAAAAAAAAAAAAAAAAAAAAAAAAAAAAGAAGAAGAAGAAAAAGAAAAAAAGAAAGAGAGTCAAACTCTGTAAAATATTAATATTTGAATAATTTATTCTGAGCCATATATGAGTGACCATAACCCATAACACAGCCCTCAGGAGACCCTGAGAACATGTGCCTATGGTTGGGCCACAACTAGGTTTTATCTGTTAAAGGAGGACATGAGACAGTTAATACATGTAAGATGTACATTGGTGTGGTCCGTAACAGCAGGACAACTGGAAGTGATGGGACTTACAGGCTATTATAAGAAGTTTCAGAGATTTTCTGATTGGCAGTTGGTTGAAAGAGTTTATCTAAAGACCTGGAATCAGCAGAAAGGAAATGTCTGGGTTAAGATAAGATACTGTGGAGACCAAGGTTCTTGCTGGTTCTTATCATGGAGATAAAGCCTCCAGGTAGCAGGCTTCAGAGAGAATATACTGCAAATGTTACTTAATCAGACTTAAAACAAAAAAAGGTGTCAGACTCTTAGTTGATTCTCTCCTGGATCTCAGGATAAAGACCTGGAAAAGGGAAAGGGGATTTTTTACAGAACGTAGATTTTTCTCCAGAAGAGGTAGCTTTGCAGGGCTATTTCAAGATATATAAAAGAAACATATGTGTTTCTTTGGGCGGGAGGGAAAAGGAAGGAAAGAAGGAAGGAAGGAAGGGAGGGAGGGAGGGAGGGAGGGAGGGAGGGGAAAGAAAGAGAGAAAGGCCTCAAAAACCAAGTGCCCTCTGAAGAGCCTTGAAGGCCTGGCTCCTCCCCCCACACCCCCACTCCCCCAACCCCCCGGGCTCAGCCACCTATTTCTCCCTCCACTTCTAGCACCAGCCCCTCCCACTCAGTGGGCTGCTCCCCTCCAACGGAAGCCTTGCTGGGAGCTGTTCGCTGACGCCCCGAAATCTCCATCTTCAGTTATAAAACACGAGGAACCCTGAAGTCCTCAACCCCAAAGAGGAAGGCTGGACTACTCTCTTAGAATGGGGTTAGTCCTTGTCATCTCTTACAAAGCAAGCAAGACACCAAAGCAAAACATGCACACAAAAATGAAAATCTCAATCGCTTTGCTGCCACATTATTATCACTCTTTTAGTGGATAACACTGAGTGTCCTGGGTTAAACAGCTGCTATGCGATAAGAACTAAGCTGCTTAAGTGTTTCCCTGAAGTGTTTCCCTGCTCAGTATCTGAGAGCAGGGGCCTGGGCCAGCCCCTTGGGAACCTTAACAAGGGCTCCAGCCCGGTTGCCATCTAATCTTTAACCTTTCAGAGGAGAAGCCTACACCCCCTTCCTTTTTGGGACAAATCTTCCCTTCCTGAATGATGGAAAACGTTGCAGCTGTTACCTCTCACAGACTCTTCCCACCACCCGGGGCTTAGTCTGAAAGGACACAGGGAAAGAAATGACATTTGCCAGCCACATTGGTTATCTTGGGACACGTCATCTTCCACTGGCTATTGCCTGGTGTTTTGAGGAAAAACATTCATCAAAGGAAAAATACACACACGGGCATGACTGGAGGAGCAGTGAATGGCAAGCTCTCTGCCTCGCTGAAATATCCCTTCTTTCGAATTGCTTGAACCCGGGAGGCGGAGATTGCGGTGAGCCGAGATTGCACCACTGCACTCCAGCCTGGGCACCAAGAACAGAACTCTGTCTCCAAAAAAAAAATTCCTCCTTTCCTGAGGAGACAGAAGCAGTACCTGAGGGAAGCCACAAGTTTCAGGAAGCTTGTGGAAGTCACAAGTCAATTCCTTTTGCTCATTTTAAAAAATGGTCTCTTGCTAATTCTATTGGCATTTCCGCTGTTTCACATAGGTGAAAAAACAAAAAGCCAGAGCTGGGTGTGGGGGCTCATGCCTGTGATCCCAGCACTCTGGAAGGTGGAGGCAGGAGGATCCCTTGAGCCCAGGAGATCAAGGCTGCAGGCAGCTGTGATAGCACCACTCCACTCCAGCCTGAGTGACTGTCAAAGCAAAACCCTGTCTCGAAAAAAAAAAAAAATCCCTTTCAAAATATCTCTGTGAGTCCTTTCACCTCTTCACAGCCATTTCTACAGCTTTACTTCAGACCTCTGGGGCCTCAGCCCACACGGCCTCTGCTATTTCTAAAATTCCACATCTGCTCGCTCCCTGCTGTAACACACGTTCCAGGTAATCGCCAGAAGGTCTTATTCCCACACCTCCACTTTCAAAAAGGCTGTCACTGCTCAGGTGGACGGCAAAAAGGCTTACGATTAGGCATCTAAAACATTAAACAAAAATTTAATCGTGAGGTCACTAGGCTGAGATAGCTCTTCCACCTTGGGTTCCTACAGAATCAGAGCAAATCCCAGTGCAAATGGGAAAACAAAATTTAAGATCAACCCATCAGAAACCACCCACTAACCTCTAACTAGGGACTGGCCACTTCAGCTAGTCAAATACATTTTCTTTGTGTTGCTCTTTTGAACACCTTACAAAGGTAGTCCTCTCCCCTCCCCGTCCCTGCAAGCACTGATACTTGCGGTTTGGGGCTGCCCAATGTGTTAATCACTGTCTGCTTAAATAAACTCTTTAGAAGTGTAATGTGCCTATGTTTATCTTCTAACGACATGGTGGCAAAATAAGGTCATGTGTTCCTTGACGAAACACACTGGATTCAAGTGAGAAGACCGTCTCTTATATTTATTCTGGACCTACTATGCATACGCTTACTCTGCACTGAGTTAATAATGACTTAGGAATAATTTAGTTATGATATTAGCAGCTCAATTTTATTGCATTGCACTTTTCCTGTTACAAGCATTTGATTTGTAAAAGGTAAATATTTAACCTGCAGCATGGTGTTCATAACCCCATTTTTGCATTTCTCTCCATTTCCATTATCCCCATTTTTAAAATTAATTAATTTTTATTTTTATTTTATTTTTTTGAGACAGGGTTTCTCTCTGTTGCCCAGGCTGAAATACAGTGGCTCAATCTCAGCTCACTGCAACCTTCACCTCCCAGGTTCAAACAATTCTCATGCCTCAGCCTCCAGAGTAGCTGGGATTTCAGGCACCCACCAAAATGCCCGGCTGTTTGTATTTTTAGTAGCGACGAGGTTTCACCTCATCGTTACACCTCATGTTGGCCAGGCTGGTCTGTCTGCCTCAGCCCCACAAAGTGCTGGATTACAGGCATGAGCCAGAATATATACCTGACCAGAATATAACATTTTGTAATTGATCACTTACAGGTAGGCTAAAGTAGTAGAAATAGCATCAGATTAAACATATCCATAATTCTGATCAGTTTTGCTTAATTGCCCAGCCATATATAAGCTTCTCATAACTTCTAAGATACCCTGCCCAAAATGCTCAGAAGTGCACAGATTAAGGGGCCTGATTTGTAGTGGCACTCAATTCTATTTTGTCAAACTAGCAAGGCTGAGAAATCCCCACTTGCCTCCCTGCTCCTCCCCAGGTCAGTGGGGAGCTGTGTAGGCCACAGCCCTCTGGTCAGGAGCCTTGGTTCAGGAAGGTTCTGGCTGGATCTGAGGCAGTCCTGGCTCTGTGGGCAGCTGGCGTTAATCTCGCCGTTTTCTCCACCCTTGGTCCTCCTTCACTCTCACTTTGGTCTCACCCCTGGCAGTTTGCAAAGTGCTTGCCGAGCTCTCCTTCTTTTATTCTAGAAACAGCCCGGAAAAGGCTGAAACTGGCACTCAGAGAAGTTAACTGACTTACTCAGGCTCCCATAGGCAGTGAGCTGCAAAGCAGATTGGAATGAAGCGTCCTAGCTCCAAGCTCAGTGCTCAGTTACTAACAACAATGGCAATGATTTGTCGAGGACAGTCATGTATCTCCTTTTTTTTTTCTTCTTCTTTTATTTTATTGCATTTTAGGTTTCGGGGTACATGTGATGAACATGCAAGATTGTTGCATAGGTACACACATGGCAGTGTGGTTTGCTGCCTTCCGTCCCCTCACCTGTATCTGTCATTTCTCCCCATGCTATCTCTTCCCACCTCCCCACCCCCCGCCCCTCCCCCATTTCCCCCCAACGGACCCCAGTGTGTAGTGCTCCCCTCCCTGTGTCCTTGTGACAGTCATGTATCTCCTAACAAGGGGGATACCACCTGGCAAACGTGCTGCTTGGCAAAGAGCACTTGCACAAACCTACATGCTACAGTACCACACACCCAGGCTATGTGATACAGCACCACGCGCCCAGGCTATGTGCTGCAGCACCACGCGCCCAGGCTATGTGTTACAGTACCACACGCCCAGGCTATGTGATGCAGCACCACGCGCCCAGGCTATGTGATACAGCCTATCGCTCTCAGGCTGAAACCTGCACAGCGTGTGATGTGGAATACCGAATTGAATGCTGAATACTGGAGGCAATTGTAACACGGTGGTAAGTATTTGTGTATCTAAACATAGAAAGGTACAGTAAGAATACGGTATTATAATCTTATGGGACTAGCACTGTATATGCGGTCTGTTAACCAGAATGTAGTTATACGGCGCAGGATTGTACTTAGGATGCGCCAATCACAGCTCTCAGCACTAACTCCTTTAATCTTCATAGCAACCCCAGAAGGTAAGTTCTTAGGTTATCGTGGGTTCCTCTGGAAAAGACCTTGAGACAAAGATTCAAGTGCAAGTTGCTCCTCTGAAAGACAGTCTTAGAAAGCAGCCTAGAGAGTGGGGAAGTGGGTGAGGGAAGGGGGATCTGACAGATGGAGCCAGTTACCCCCACGGTCATCAGAGGTTACCTATGCTGAGGAAACCCTAGAACCGTAGAATGCACACCTCAGATTTACTCACCAGCGGGGCTGAAGAGTCAGCTCTCTTACACACCAGTCCCATCCAGCCTTGTTTGTGGGGAGGCACTGTGGAGTTAGGGGGTGTAGTAAGGGCAGTTGGACAGCCAGCTTTCACACCCGGGAGAGCTTTGAACCCAGAAGTTGAGCAGAAGTGTGCAGAAGCAATAGGGCTATGATTTATCAGGCTACAAACCTGTACAGCATGTGATGTGGTGGAATACTGAACTGAATACTGAACACTGATTAAAGCACCAGATGCAGGTAGTTGTTGATTATGTCCACTACAGCGTTACTGTAAGACCTGTGATATATTTAGAAATGAAGAAACAGAGAGTAGACAGGTTATGCCTCTTGCTCAGGGTCACACACATAATAAGTGGCAGAGCTGATTTAAGCAGTCGCATCCAGAGCCTGCGCTCCTGGCCACCAGGCTGCACAGCCCTGGCCCTCGCATGTTGGCCCTGCCTCTTCTTATGCCCCAGGCATCCCATGTGATTTTTGTTTCCCACCGTGAAGCTCCTCCCTGAGCCCACTCCTGTGGACTCCAGTGCACCAAACTCCACATGGTCCTCAGTCTATTAGCACCCCCTCTTCCCACTAGACAATTCCACTAAACCAGTGGCTCCATTTTGCATGCGTCAGAATCTCCTGGGGGAGGGTGGGTTGCTGCTAAATTAGACTGCTAGGTCCCTGTCAAAGTGTCTGTCTCACAAAACACAACACACCGGTTACCAGCCCCCAGGGAGAACTCCAAACACATGCCCATTCACCTTGGCATCAGAGTCACCAAGGAAAACAGGGCAGTCAAGCACGGAATGGGGCGATGCTTTGCTTAGGTAGAGAAGACGCAGAACAAGACCAGCTCCAATAGCGTGGTCGCATAGACAGGTCAATTTACCTATGCGCACTCCTCCTGCACCCAGGAGAAGAACCCAACATTTCCCTCTGGAGTCTGAAATACTGAACGCTGGGGGGTGCCTGAGGGTCTTTGACACACGCCCATTGAGTCTGAAAGCTCTCCCCACACAAGGCATGAGGTGCTAGGCACAGCACAGGCTGTGCGGCTCTTTCTCTCCGTAAGGAAGTACCCAAGACCCCTTCTCATGCGGCCCCGCGTGGGTGGAAAGACCCTGCCGTGGAGACTGCCTTTTCCCCTTTCCCAACCGCTCATCTTTCCTTTCTCTTTCTTTCTTTTTCTTTTCTTTTCTTTTTTTTTTTTTTTCAAATTTTCTTAGAGATTGAGTGACACTATGTTGTCTAGGCTGGTCTCGAACTCCTGGGCTCAAGCAATCCTCCTGCCTCAGCCTCCTGAATAGCAGGGATTAGAGGGGTATAATCCCCGAGCCAGTTAACAGTTTCTTATTCCATATGTCTAGTGAGAGGCAGAGAATCTGCATTTCTACAGGTCCCTATGTGGTGCTGTGAGGGGGGGTGGAGGGGTCCTATTGCCCCCAACTAAGGAGCATGACTGACGTCTGACTCACACCAGGGTGTGGGGAGCTCAGAAGCAGAGAGCCCTGGAAATGAAAGGGACAGAGTCCTGGATTCAGATCTCGTTTTACGATGAAGACCTCAATGCAGAGAATCACATCTGAAATTCTGAGCTTCCTCTGCTGCCTGCTGGGACCTGCTCTGGACGGGAGAAGAGAGGAAAAGGACTAACCAGGGGAGCCGATGAAGTCACTCCTGAGGTGAGCACAACCCAGCCCTGCACACATTCTCACTCCAGCCTGCGGGATGCCGCTGTGGTCTCAGCCAGGGCAAGGCTCACATTCCCTGGCCTTCAAGGGTACCCATAAGAAAGAGGGTGGGCAGACAAGAATGGGAGCTTTCAGGAAAGCCGAGGCGAAACAGGCAATGTTTGGCCATTGTATTTATTGACGTTTTTCTTATATTTACGTGATCTTCAAACAAAGAGTCAATTCATTTAGCTGAGGTTTTTTTTAAGGCAGTTAAAACAGCTAAACATTACTCAGTGCTGCATGAGCTAAACAGCCAGTTGACTAAATTTTCTCACTTTTTCATAAATCTTGATATTGAACATATCAGTTATAATTCAAAGATATTCATGGGCACCCACTCTGTGGCAGGCACAGATGTCAGGTGCTGAAGGAGCAGTCAGCAGTGAACCAAAGTCCCCGCCCATCCTGACCAATCTAAAAACCCAGTGTGTGCATGTGTTTGTGTGTATGTGCCTGTGTGTTTGCACGTGTGTATGTGCCTGTGTGTGTGTGCGTGTGTGTGCCTGTGCATATGTGTGTATGTGCCTGTGTGTGTGTGTGCACATGTATATGTGTGTGGATGTGCCTATGTGTGTGCACGTGTGTGTGCATGTGTGCCTGTGTGTGCATGTGTATGCCTGTGCATATGTGTGTATGTGCCTGTGTGTGTGCATGTGTGTGTGCATGTGTATACGTGTGTGTGTAGATGTGCATGCACACACTCTTTGTTATCCTACAATGCACAACCTTCACCCATTTCCCCAGTATCCCAATTCCCTTTACATCCTTGAACCTGTTTGCATGTTTGGACTCCTGAACAGGAACCACGTGCATTTTGTGTGCAACATAACAATGCTGCACAAACCGTCATCTTAAGGTGTTTTTTGGGTTTAAGTGGGACCCTGAATTACCCTATCCATACAGCATATGCTTAACGGAGACCCTGTTGCAAACATCTCTACCACTGCTGATCAAGAGGTTGAAAATTAAAAAATCAACCTGGGATTCCTTAAACAACTGCATTTTTATAGACTGGGATGGAAATAGGGATAACTACCCAGTGGGAAACTGGTTTAGCAGGATTTGGATGTAATTTTCATTGGACTACAGCGCCCTCTCTTGGTTCCTTTAAAGAAAACAGGCAGCATTTTCTTTGAGAACAAGGTTCCAGTGGGAAAACAACAGTTTCTTTTCACGGAGTTTCCAGGGTGCCCTTGGTTTTTTTTTTTTTTTTTTTTGAGACAGTTTTGCTTATGTTGTCCAGGCCGGCATACAGTACAGTGACACGATCTCGGCTCACCACAACGTCCGCCTCCCGGGTTCAAGCAGTTCTCCCACCTCAGCCTCCAGAGTAGCTGGGATTACAGGCATGTGCCACCACATCCTGCTAATTTTGTATTTTTAGTAGAGATGGGATTTCTCCATGTTGGTCAGGCTGGTCTCGAACTCCAACCTCAGGAGATACACCCGCCTTGGTCTCCCAAAGTGCTAGGATTACAGGTGTGAGCCCCCGCGCCCAGCCTCAGGGTGCCTTCTTGTTTATCCCAACACCTGTGACAGCCACTTCATCACTCAGGGCCTGCCGCCCGGGCCTCCCAACCCTGTGACTCTCAGGCTGCTCAGAACTCCCATCAGCCCAGGGCATTCCCTCCTCACCTTCCCATCCAGGACTGCCTCCTGATGCTTCTCCCCTCCACCCATATGATACCTAGCTTCCTACTGAAACCCAAGTGACCCCACCTTCTCAAGATTTTGGTCTTGACCCCACCTTCTCCAAGGCCTTGAGCTTCTGTGAGGTCACTGAAGAAACTAATCTGTGCAGGACTAATGGAAATAAATCAGACTGAACGGCCTTTCCCCCAACCCCATAATTCTTCAAAGACATTGTGGCAGGCCAGGCTTCCATTTGCAACCACGACAGTTCATTTTCATTGACCTTTGGCCATAATTCTGATGAATGTATCAGTTAAGAGTTAAAGAACTGGTGAAACTGGTGCCTGAGTGCAATGACTGGAATGCCCACGTGAAGCCATTAAGACCCCGCCCGGGTTTTCTCAGACACTAAAGTCTCGTCAAATAATAAAAGCATTCTTACACACGCACCTCATACCAGGGCCCACTTAAGATCTAGTTTCCAGGACTCTAGAGAAGGCTTTCCAGACCCCAGACCCTAGACAAAGATTAGAGAGAGGCTGAATTAAACACCCCCGCTTGTAGGTGCACTCCCACACATAGCACAGAGCGTAAATGTATATAAGCACTAGAAAAAAACTTGGAATGTTAAGTTGGTCTGGTGAGTGACTCCGACCTTCTGCCTGTAACTGGTTGCAGAAATAAACTCCTTTCTTTCCCAGGCTGTCTGAATCTTGTTATTGGACGGTGAGAACAAGCAGCCAGACCTCGTTCTGTCTGGAAGCAACATTAACACATATCTTCTTAAGACGACCACCCAGCCTTTGCTTTCTGGCCAGAGACTCTGAATAAGAAAGGGATTGGGGGCCACAATGAAGGGAAGAAGGTATCACATGTCTTAGGCCAGAGGAAGAAACACTTGTAAGAGGTTTTCTCAAGTTAAAACTAGCAGGTAGCTATGACTTTAGAGTGATGGGGCCTGAACGCTTTCAGGAGAACATCATTATGGATCAGAGACTTGTCTTTCATCAAACTTTTGTGGTGCCATTTTTGGAGGGTTCACAGAGCTCTTTGATGCATCATGATGACATTATAGTATGCCTTCAGGAATTACATAAAAGCTAGACTTACCAAATTCCTTCTCTGTGTCATAGCTCAGCTAAACTCCTGATGAAACGACTGAGTATCTTTCCTGAATTAGAAGATGAAGCTTTGGGCTGGGTGTGCTGGGTGACGCCTGTAATCTCAGCACTTTGGGAGGTCAAGGCAGGTGGATCACCTGAGGTTAGGAGTTCCAGGCCAGCCTGGCCAACATGGCAAAGCCCCGTCTCTACTAAAAATACAAAAATTAGCTGGGCTTGGTGGCACATGCCTGTAATCCCAGCTACTCAGGAGGCTGAGGCAGGAGAATCACTTGAACCTGGGAGGTGGAGGTTGCAGTGAGCCAAGATCACACCATTGCACTCCAGCCTAAGCAACAGAGCGAGATTCTGTCTCAAATAATAATAATAATAAAATAAATAAACTGACATTTTGAAAGAGTAAAGACTTATTTATAAAAATTTCCTTTTAACCTCAAGGTTCCTGAGGCCCTGCCCAGCTAGAGATTAACTTCTGACCATCAACAGAGGATGCTGGTGTAGATGGCTCTTTGCTGGGGCAGGTGAAGACAAAAGCCAGGACACAAGCCCCAGCCCTGCTAAACACTGCAGAGACTCTGTTCCAGGCTACCTCCTGTGAGAATCTGCTTCACTCTTCCTCAGTGAAGTCCCCAGCATCTTTATTGAGGTCCATGAATGGACATAGTTTCCAGGATTTTTTGCGACCCAGGAAACCCAAACTCTCATCAAAAATGAATAAGTAAAAGGAGGGATGGGTAAGAAAATTCTAAAATCTTCTTTTTGAGTCATTAACATTCACTTGAAATTTGTCTCCACTATTTTCTACTTCCCTAGCAAATTCCAACCTGAGTAGCGTAGGTGATGGCACTAAGCCCTAAGGTGGAAAAAGAGCAGTTAAGCTCTGTATGAGTCTGTTCTCTCACTGCTAATAAAGACATACACCTGATACTGAGTAATTTATAAAGAGACTTAATTGACTCACAGTTCAGCAGGGCTGGGGAGGCCTCAGGAAACCTGCAATCAATGGTGGAAGGGGAAGGGGAAGCAAGTCAATTTCTTAGCAAGGCTGCAGGAAGAAGTGCTGAGCAAAGCGGGGAAAGCCCTTTATAAAACCATCAGATCTTGTGAGAACTCTCTCTCTATCAGGAGGACAGCATGGAGATAACCACCTCCGTGATTCAACTACCTCCCACCGGGTCCTTCCCATGACACATGGGGATTATGAGAACTACAATTCAAGATGAGATTTGGGTGGGGACACAGCCAAATTATATCATGCTCCATTCTGAATTGTGGTGAGTGTTGAGCCTGCTTAATAATCTCCCATTTTTGTCTACAGCTTTTCTCATTCTCCAAAAGGTTCTCACCAATGTTTTCTCATTGGATATTAGCAAGTTCCCCAGACTGGAAGTAGAGTTAATATTATTATTCTTCCCCATTCACGGTTGAGGGGAAGAAGGATCAGAGAGATTAAAAGCTCTACTCAAAATTGGTAGACTGATGTGCCAATAGAGGCATTTCTTTTTCTTCCCATTAAAGAGTGCTGTCATTCTCAGTTTACAGATTAAGGCCAATCGGGGCAAAGCAATTTGTTCAGGAGTACTGAGTCTGAGTTCCATCTTTGCTCTAGTAATTTTAGATGCCACCTTTATTATTCACTACATTTTCATATGCATTTGGTTCTATTTCTCAGCACTTTGGGAGGTCAAGGCAGGTTGTCAATAGCTCAAAAGAAAAGTTTCCTTCACCCTGAAAAACAAAGGATCAGCAATATTTTAAGCAAAAAGTCAAAAAGATTACTTCAGTCTTCTGTTAGTTCAGTCCATGCAGATAATTCCTGTTCTACTTGATGTTAATGAACATTTCAACTCTCCATGAGTCCTGAAAGTTTTTCATTTGTTCTGATGTCACAATCTCCAAAGTTATCTAAATCCTGCATTCAAGATCACCTGTTAGAGTTTTATAGCTGATTATAAAACCACCTTCTAAAGAGGATGAAACAAAATAATAATTGCCCATGGGTGACAAAAATTTTTAGGGCAGCCATAGGCAAAGACACAACTGACAAGAAAATTTGTTATCTATGTAGTATACAATAATTTAATGTAACAATTATAATTATTAATGATAACATTCATTAAGTCATATCAGAATTATAGGTGTTTCCCATAATTTTGGAACACATACAGCTAGTGCTCCACTTACGACCACAATTGGTTCCGACAGACCGGTCGTAACACGATTTGGTCATAAGTTGAGTAGGCTATATGTACAGTACCGTGAAATGATGTTATAAAAATCTTTAAGTCATAAGAGATGGTAGTGCTGCCGGAAGCTGGTCCACACTGTCGTACACCCAGCTGGGCAACGTTTGCGCTGCCAGACGCGGAGCAGTCGTGGCTAGCGATTGTGGTCATAAAGTTGAATGGTCATAAGTTGTGTAGGTCATAAGTCGATCAATACCTGTACCATTAATATATGTATAAAAATGCAGCCTAGAGAAGACCAAATACCACTTCATATTTGACAATGTTTGCTGTATAATTTTTATACAAAATAAGCCAAATGTGTCATTTTTGGACTTCAGGGAACCTAATATCTTAAAGGATTAATTAGGTCAGAAAAATACATAATTTATAATTTGATTTTGGAAAGTTTGTCAAATATCAAAGGTTTAAAACACTTGATATCAAAATATGATCACAGGTCATTGTAAAATAAGTCATTTATTTAACCAAAATGATAAAAGAAGGATTTCAAAAAAAGGTGAAAATCTTCATTCCTTGAGAGAGGAGATTTAATTTTCCAAAAATAATAAGCCCTAATAAAAACAGCATAAAGCCAATTAAATTTGTTTTCCAAAATTTTATAAACAATCTATAAAATTTTAATCTTGGCCATAAGATATAACTTCTATAAGCCTTTTATAATCTTTATTGAGGAGTCCATTAATGTTTCAAGAAAACCTTGTTAATCTGACACTGGGGCTCATACGCTGGTCTTGCATGGCTGTGTCTTTGACATTAATGGTTAATTTATTTAAAAACTGAACTCATTTTATTTCTCAAAATCAGTTCTTAAAATCTCACATGCCCACTTCTTCCATGATAGTCCCTGGGCCTTGAGGAGTTATATAGCTTTAATTTCTGGCCCTGTGTCTCAGAAATGCAGTTTATTTTGATTGACATCTTCTGCCAGGCCTGAAGATGAGGCTTTAATTGCTGTCAGTGTTTAAGATTTAGCAGGTGTTCCTTTTAGATCCAGGAGTCAAAGCCCTGTAACTCAATGTCACAAGGACTTTAAAAGCACATACAGAACACAGATGTAATAACTTCAATTTAAAAAAATTTAATCTCTTTTTTCTAAGCAAACCAAAAGTTAATAATAATAGCATAAGAATTATTTCAATAAAATGTAAAATCTGTTAGGCCATTTAGCAAAAGACAAATGAAAAGACCTCTGCAGTGCACAGAATATTATGTTGGAAAACATTTTCTTTAGCTTTTAAGAAAATATTGTTAGCATTAAGCCATAACAAACAGAGTTCTAGGGTGGAAAAAACTTATATGAGCTGAAAATGAGTTGAAAGAGAGTGTTAATATTTCATGCCTTTTAAAAGGTGGAGAGAAAACTGGAAATGGCAAGATGCAATAGAAATTAAACTTTAGGTCAAAAAAATTTTAAATTTCTTCTAATTTATTAAGAGTAAATCAATCCCTTAAGAAGATTTCATTGTTTTAACCAATTCTTTAGTGTATAAGTGGGTTTTTTTTTTTTAACATTAAACCCAATCTCCAGAAAGGCCATTATAATTTCCCTTTAATAATAGACAATTTGATTATATAAAAGTCTGTTTTTTATTAAATCCTCTTATTGTGACCTACATAGACCCTTCATGACATGCTTGGAATTTCTATTTTGTCCTGAAAATTTCTTTCTTAAACAACCAGGTATTTTATAGCTTGGTTTATAGTTTTGTAACCCCTATGCCAAATTTCAACACCATATAGTATTTGAAAGGGATAAGAATGAAATTGCTTGATCAATAAATGCAAAGAAAATTTATGCTGGCAATTCTGAAGACATTTCTAACATTATGACACTTTACCAGTAATTTTAAAATTAGCTTATTTATTAAATATTTTACTTAAGTCACATAAATTTGAAAAAGCATTTGACTAGTCTTTCCTTTTCTCTTATAAGGTATTTAAGTGCTTTTATTTTTCTTTTAGCCAGTTAATTAGGGCTTTTTTAACATACCTTTAGTAGTGAAACATTGTATACACAACACATAAATACATAGCTGTATTAGACATACTGATAGAAGTATAGATTCCTAAGGCCTCCTTCCTTTTTTGCCATCTTAAGCTTGAAAACTCTTTATAACCTGTTTCATTACCCTGGCAGTTGTCAACTAAATAGTCCTAAATGTGCATATTGAAGGAAACAACTCTTAGATGAAAAATCAGATAGCAAAATTTACATCTCAAGATACAGAGAGAAAAAGCCTGGTAGTGCTAGAGGGAGATTAAAGATGGATGCCAAATCAAACATAACATTATAGAAATTGATCTTAGGATTGTATGAAAAGACCAATTTTACTTGCATAGGGACTACTTATCATTTGCTGATCTCTGAGCTCTGGACAGAGCTCACATTGAATTCTGGGTCTCCAAAAGGGAGAACTATTATGAGACTAGAGCATGTGATGCTTTTGCTGTGCACTTTTTTAAAAAAATGTTTTTTGAATCTGGCAAGATGACCAAATAGGAACAGCTCTGATCTGAAGCTCCCAGTGAGACCAACACAGAAGGTGGGTGATTTCTGCATTTCCAGCTGAGATACCCTATTCATCTCACTGGGACTGGTTAGGCAGTTGGTGCAGCCCACAGATGGCAAGCAGAAGCAGGGTGGGTGTTGTCTTACCCGAGAAGTGCAAGGAGTGGGGGGACTCCCTTTCCCAGCCAAGGGAAGTCATGAGGGACTGTGCTGTCTGGCTCAGACTACACTTTTCCCATGGTTTTTGCAATCTGCAGACCAGGAGATCACCTCGTATGCCTATACCACTAGGAACCTGGGTTTCAAGCACAAAACTGGGCAGCTGTTCAAGCAGACACAGAGCTTGCTGCAGGAGTTTTGTTTTGTTTTTGTATCCTATTGGTGCCTGAAACCCCAGGGAGACAGAACCATTCCCTCCCCTGGAAAGAGGGCTGAAGCCAGGGAGCCAAGTGGTCTTGCTCAGTGCATCCCACTCCCACAGAGCCCAGCAAGCTAAGAACCACTGGCTTGAAATTCTTGCTGCCAGCACAGCAATCTAAATTCTACCTGGGACAATCAAGCTTGGTCGGGGGAGGGGTATCTGCCATTACTGAGGCTTGAGTAGGTGGTTTTCCCTTGACAGTGCTAATGACTGGGCAGAACTCAACACAGCATGACAAAGCAACTGTGGCCAGACTGCCTCTCTAGACTTCTTACTGGGCAGCTCATCTCTGAAAGAAAGACAGCAGCCCTAGTCAGGCACTTATAGATAAAACTCCCATCTCCCTGAGACAGAGCACCTGGGGGAAGGGGTGACTGTGTGCACAGCTTCAGCAGACTTAAGCATTCCTGCCTTCTGGCTCTGAAAAGAGAAGCATATCCTGACAACAAGGGTTCTCCCAGCACAGCACTCAAGCTCTGCTAAGGGACAGACTGCCTCCTCAAGTGGGTCTCTGACCCCCATGCCTTCTGACTGGGAGAAACCTCCCAACAGGGATTGACAGATGCCTCACACAGGAGAGCTCCAGCTGGCATGAGGTAAGTGCCACTCTAGGATGAAACTTCCAGGGGAAGTAACACGCAGCAATCTTTGCTGTTTTGTAGCCTCCACTGGTGATATACAGGCAAATAGAGTCTGGAGTGGACCTCCAGCATACTGTAGCAGACCTGCAGAAGAGGGGCCTGACTGTTACAAGAAAAACTAACAAACAGCAGTAACATCAACATCAACAAAAAGGACTGCCACACAGAAATCCCATCCAAAGGTCATCAGCCTCAATGATCAAAGATAGAGAAATCCATGAAGATGAGGAAAAACCAGCACAAAAAGGCTGAAAATTCCAAAAAACAGAATGCTTCTTGTCCTTTCAATGATTGCAACTCCTCTCCAGCAAGAGCACTAAATGATGGAGAACGAGTTTGATGAGTTGACAGAAGTAGGCTTCAGAAGGTGGGTAATAACAAACTCCTCTAAGCTAAAGGAGCATGTTCTAAGCCAACGCAAGGAAGATAAGAATCTTGACAAGAGGTTACAGGAACTGCTAACTAGAATAACCAGTTTCGAGAAGATTATAAATGATCTGCTGAAGCTGAAAAACACAGTATGAGAACTTTGTGAGGCATAGACAATATCAATAACCGAATCAATCAAGCAGAAGAAAAGATATCAGAGATTGAAGATCAACTTATTGAAATAAGGCCTGAAGACACGATTAGAGAAAAAAAGAATGAAGGAACAAACAAAGCCTCCAAGAAATAAAGAAATATGTGAAAAGACCAAACCTACAATTGATTGGGGTTCCAGAAGGTGACAGGGAAAATGGAACCAAGTTGAAAAACACACTTCAGGATATTATCCGGGAGAATGTCCCCAACCTATCAAGACAGGCCAACATCCAAATTCAGGAAATACAGAGAATATCACTAAGATACTCCTCGAGAACAGCAAACCTAAAGCACATAATCATCAGATTCTCCAAGGTTGAAATGAAATGTTAAGGGAAGCCAGAGAGAAAGGAAAGGTTACCTACAAAGGGAAGCCCATCAAACTAACAATGGATATCTCTGCAGAAATCCTATAAGCCAGAAGAGTGTGGGGCCGATATTCAACATTCTTAAAGAAAAGAATTTTCAACCCAGAATTTCATATCCATCCAAATTAAGTTTCATAAGTGAAAGAGAAATAAAATCCTTTACAGACAAGTAAATGCTGAGGAATTTTGTCACCACCAGGCCTGTCTTCCAAGAGTTCCTAAAGAAAATACTAAATATGGAAAGGAAAAACAAGTACCAGCCACAGCAGAAATACACTAAAACATAAAGACCAATGACACTATGAAGAAACTGCATTAACTAATGTGCAAAATAACCAGCAAGCATCATGATGACAGGATCAAATTCACACATAACAATATTAACCTTAAATGTAAATGGGATACATGCCCCAATTAAAAGACAAAGACCAGAAAATTGGATAAACAGTCAATATCCATTGGTGTGCTGTATTCAGGAGACCCATCTCATATGCAAAGAAACATATATGTTCAAAATAAAGGGATAGAAGAATATTTACCAAGCAAACGGAAAGCAAAGAAAAAAGCAAGTGTTGCAATCCTAGTCTCTGATAAAACAGACTTTAAACCAACAAAGATAAAAGAAGACAAAGAAGGACATTAGATAATCGTAGAGAGATCAATGCAACAAGAAGAGCTAACTATCCTAAATACATATGCACCCAATACAAGAGCACCCAGAGTCATGATACAAGTTCTTAGAGACCTACAAAGACATTTAGGCTCTGACACAATACTAATAAGAGACTTTAACACCCCACTGTCAATATTAGATAGATTAACGAGACAGAAAATTAACAATAGTCAGAACTTGAATTCAGCTCTGAGCCAAGTGGACCTAATAGATATGTACTGCAAATCAACAGAATATATATTATTCTCAGCACCATATTGCACTTATTTTAAAAGTGACCACATAATTGGAAGTAAAACACTCCTCAGCAAATGCAAAAGAACAGACATCGTAAAAAACAGTCTCTCAGACCACTGTGCAATCAAATTAGAACACAGAGGCTAAAGCAGCGTTTAGAGGGAAATTTATAGTACTAAATGCCCATATCAGAAAGTGGGAAAGATCTACAATTGACACCCTAACATTACAATGAAAAGAACTAGAGAAGCAAGAGCAATCAAATTCAAAACCTAGTAGAAGACAAGAAATAACTAAGATCAGAGCAGAACTGAAGGAATTAGAGACACAAAAAAAACCCTTCAAAAAAATCAATGAATCCAGGAGAAGGTTGTTTGAAAAGATTAACAAAATAGATTGATCACTATCCAGAATAATAAGAAAAGGGAGAAGAGTTAAATAGACACAATAAAAAATGATAAAGGGGATATTACCACTGATCCCACAGAAATACTATAAACACCTTTACACAAATAAACTAGAAAATCTAGAATAAATTAATAAATTCCTGGACACATTCACCCTCCCAAGACTAAACCAGGAAGAAGTCAAATTCCTGAATAGACCAATAACAAGTTCTGAAATTGAGGCAGTAATTAATAGCCTACCAACCAAAAAAAGCCCAGGACCAGATGGATTCACAGCTGAATTCTACCAGAGGTACAAAGAGGAGATGGCACCATTCCTCCTGAAATGATTCCAAACAACAGAAAAAGAGGAACTCCTCCCTAACTTATTTTATGAGGCCTGCATTATCCTGATTCCAAAACCTGGCGGAGACACAACAGAAAGAGAAAATTTCAGGCCAGTAGCCCTGATGAACATTGATGTGAAAATCCTCAATAAAATACTGGCAACCAAATCCAGCAGCACATCAAAATGGTTATCCACCATGATCAAGTTGGCTTCATCCCTGGGATGCAAGGCTAGTTCAACATACACAAATCAATAAACATAATCCATCACATAAATGGAACCCATGATAAAACCACAATTATCTCAGTAGATACAGAAAAGGCCTTCAATAAAATTCAACACCACTTCATGCAAAAAAAAACCCTCAGTAAACTAGGTTTTGATGGAACATATCTCAAAATAATAAAAGCTATTTATGACAAATTCATATCCAATATCATACTGAATGGGCAAAAGCTGGAAGCATTCCCTTTGAAAACCAGCACAAGACAAGGATGCCCTCTCTCACCACTCCTATTTAACATCATATTGGAAGTTCTGACCAGAGCAATCAGTCAAGAGAAAGAAATAAAGAGTATTCAAATGGGAAGAGAGGAAGTCAAATTGTCTCTGTTTGCAGATGACATGATTGTATATTTAGAAAACCCCATCATCTCACCCCAAAAAACTCCTTAAGCTGATAAACAGCTTCAGCAAAGTCTCAGGATACAAAATCAATGTGCAAATATCACAAGCATTTTTATACACCAATAATAAACAAGCAGAGAGTCAAATCATGAATGAACTCCCAGTCACAATTGCTAACAAAAAAATAAACTACCTAGGAATATACCTTACAAGGGAGGTGAAGGACCTCTTCAAGGATAACTACAAACCTCTGCTTAAGGAAATAAGGGAGGACATAAACAAATGGAAAAAAAAAATTCCATGTTCATGGCTAGGAAGAATAAATATTGTGAAAATGGCCATACTACCCAAAGTAATTTATAGATTCAATGCTATTCCCATCAAGCTAAAATTGACTTTCTTCACATAACTAGATAAAACTACTTTAAATTTCATGTGAAACAAACAAAAAAAAAAGGGTGGGGTGGCCTGTGTAGCTAAGACAATCCTAAGCAAAAAGAACAAAGCTGGAGGCATCATGCTACCTGACTTCAAACTATACTACAAGGCTGCAGTAACCAAAACAGCATGGTACTGGTACCAAAACAGATATATAGACTAATGGAACAGAATAGAGGCCTCAGAAATAACACCACATACCTGGAACCATCTGATCTTTGACAAACCTGACAAAAACAAGTAATGGGGAAAAGATTCCTTGTTTAATCAATGGTGCTGAGAAAACTAGATAGCCATGTGCAGAAAACTGAAACTCGACCCCCTCCTTACATCTTATACCAAAATTAACTCGATGGATTAAAGACTTAAATGTAAGATCTAAAACCATAAAACCCTAGAAGAAAACCTAGGCAGTACCTTTCAGGACATGGGCATAGGCAAGAACTTCATGACTAAAATACCCAAAGCGATAGCATCAAAAGCCAAAATAGACAAATGGGATCTAATTAAATTAAAGAGCTTCTGCACAGCAAAAGAAACAATCATCCGAGTGAAAAGGCAACCTACAGAATGGGAGAAATTTTCTGCAATCTATCCATCTGATAGATGTAATCCCAGCTACTCAGGAGGCTAAGACAGGGAAAATTGCTTTAACCTGGGAGGCAGAGGTTGCAGCAAGCCGAGACTGCATCACTGCACTCCAATCTGGGCAACGGAGCAAGACTCCATACCCGCCCCCCCAAAAAACAAACTTTATTAAAAAGAATAAATAGCCTTCACATACACAAATAATAACCACTTAGAAGAGAATCCTATGAACAAAAGACACAAAAAAAATAAAAATTTAGAATAAAGTTAGTCAAGAAGAAACAGAGTCTGTATTAATAAAACAGTAAGACTCCTCTGAAAGATACAAAATTAACCTTAATGGAATTAAGACGAAAAACAATGAGAGGCATAAGAATTGGAAAAGAAGCAGTAAAACTACCCATTTTGGTAGATGGCATGATAACTGGATAATATTAATGCAAACAACACAAGAATTTTCAGCAATTAGGACATGCAAGTCACTCCATGAAGGGCATGTCACCTCTGTCACCTCTGTGATATTCCTTCCTGAAACCTACAACCCCAGGGTAAACATGAGAGAAATATCAAGCAAACACAAATTGAGGAACATTCCAGTTATTAGTCCTCAAAACTGGCTAAATGCCTGGCTAAACTCCTCAAAACTGCCATCATGAAAAACTGTCAAAGAGAGCGGAGGAGACTAAAGAAACATGAGGACCTAACGAGATGTGCTGTCCTGAGTGGGATCCTAGAACAGAAAAAGGACATTAGTCGAAAAACTAGCGATATTCAAATAGAGTCTGGATTTGGATAATAATGTGGAAATGTTAGTCTCTTAGTTTTGACAAACATATCACGGTAATGTGTGGTTTTAACCTAGGGGAACCTGGGTGAGGTGCGTATGGGAACTCTGTATCACTTTACAACTTGTTTTATTCATTACTTATTTATTATTATTATTATTTCGAGACAGAGTCTCACTCTGTTGCCCAGGCTGGAGTGGAGTGGCACAATCTCAGCTCACTGCAACTTCTGTTTCCCATGTTGCAGCGATTCTCATGCCTCAGCCTCCCCAGTAGCTGGGATTACAGGCACGGGCTCCCATGCCCGGTTAATTTTTTGTATTTTTAGTAGAGACAGGGTTTCTTCATGTTGGCCTGGCTAGAACTCACCTCAGGTGATCTGCCCACCTCGGCCTCCCAAAGTGCTGGGATTACAGGCCTGAGCCACCGTGCCTGGCCACATTACAGCTTTTATGTAAATCTAAAATTATTCTGAAATGTAATAAAATTACAATGCTACCCTGTTGCTTCACCTCCAAAATTCTAGCCCATTTTAGAAACCCTGCAGTAGACTTTAGAGTCTCTTGGATCTGCATTACATTCTGTACTATATTTCTGCTGTATTGAATTTTTCCAAAGAAGAGCAAAATACAGAATATAGAACCTCTCAGAGCTGTGTGCAAGTGCTGTTACACAGTATGACCACTAGATGGAGATCGTGTCCAGGTTGCTAACACTTCTGCGCCCTTGACCAAGCCGTGTCTTGGAGCAAAGTTCACGACCAAATCTCTTTTTCTGAAATAATGCAGTAGGCATAAACATCAGTCTCTAGACTCTAGGATGTAAGATATACTAACGGTCTTTGTTTTCTATAATCAGCTTACGCACTACTTCAGTAGCCAAAGAAAATGAAACTTCATTCCTTCTTGGGGCAATTCTCTCATGCACTCAACCCCAGGGAAATGAAAGGTGCCAATGTTGAGACTTTTTACCAGTGAACGAGGAGCCCCTGATGCCACTGGTTACCTGTCCTCACTGAGGACCACTCAGATGTTGATACAGGAGACAGAAAGAAATCATTTAGGCCAATAGTGAGGGTAAAAGAGTCCTCAGCAAGGCTTCCCTTCTAACAGAAAGCAGCCCAAGAAATTATTTTTTCTAACGAAGAGCAGCCTGAAAAATTGAACTGTAAACATAGATAAGCAAGCTGGAAGCTTTTACGGGTGAGTGCCAATAGAAAAGGGCTACCTGGGGGCCAGGTATGTTCAACATGGAGGCTCCATCTTCCCTTTTCTTTGTCATCACACATACAGTAAAGAAATAGGCAACGTGGTGCTGGCCAGGTAGAGAACTCATCTGCATAATGAAAGTTAGGGTGGAGTCAGCAAGCTTTTTGCACCCTATGCAAATGGCAAACCTAGCCCTAACCAGTTATTCCCACCTTATGCAAATGACACACTTGGTCTGACCAATCTTCTATGCCCTAGGTAAATCAGACACTCTCTCCTCACATCTATAAAACCCCCTCATTTCACTGCAGAACTGAAAAACCCATTCAGGACCGCTATCTTTGCAGCAGAGAGAACTATTCTCTTTCTTTCGCCTACTGAACTTCCATTCTTAAGCTCACTCTTTGTGTGTCCACATCCTGGTTTTCTGTGGCCATGAGACAACAAATCTCAGGTATTTGCCCCAGACAATGATGCTGCTTCAGTGGTTTTTGCTCCTGCTTCCATGACCTCATCTAACCTACAGCTGTTTTGCTTTAGTACCAGGTTTGGAATCTGGACACCTTCAGCATGATTGGGAACCAAGGAGCCTAGGCTGGGTCTCTCTGCTGTCCTTCAGGATCCTTTCACATCCTCAGGGCAGTCTCGGGAAGTGGGGCACAGATACTTTCTCCTCACAGCACCCCAGTCTTGTTCTTTTGTCTACACAGGGCTCCATCCTTCTTTCCTTCTTCAGGCTGCCCTCAAAGGCCCTCTCTTTCACTCACCTCTGTCCATCTAAATGAAGAAATAGAGGCAGAATAAACATAAGTAGAGAGTTTATTTGGGCCAAGTTTGAGCACTGCAACCTGAGGGCAGAGATTCAAGTTGCTCTGAATCTATGCTTCCATTGACAGCAGTTACAAGTGGGTTTTTAGAGAAAAAGAGGCAGTTCCTAAATTGCTTACCAAGAATTTACATGAGAATAATGTAAGCTATTGATGGGCTATAGAATGTTCTTTGTGTCACAAATTTCAGGACCCTAAAGATAATGGATGAGGCAGCTCTTTGCTAGTTTTCTTTTCTGATCTCAAACTCTATTATCCTCAATGTATTTAAGCATCCATAAAGGTTAAGAGGAGATCCTTAGAAAGCAATACCTGCTTTCAACCTGCTATAAACCTTCCCTAAAGCAAGGAAATACCACCTGCTATTTTCCACAAAAAAAAAAAAAAAAAAAAAACATAAACTCAAAATTCTTCAGTAAGTATCCTGCCACACCAAGGAATCATGCCTCTGTGACTAGCTCATAATGGATGCCACTATACCACAGTTTCCTGTGCAGCATCAAAATAATAAAAGCTGCTACTTCCTTGTGCCCAGAAGGTGGAGGTCGCAGTAAGCCAAGACCACACTTGCATTCCAGCCTGGGCAACAAGAACAAAAACTCAGTCTCAAACAAATAAATAAAGTTGCTACTTCCTAGAAAATGCCTTCCTTTGTTAACTTCTCTCTGGATACCAACCCTGTGATAGACTTTAGCAAGGATGAGGAGTGTCAACTCCCACAGAACGGACTGTGGGAAGTAACTGATCCCGGGATCACTGCCTACAGTGACCCTGGTAATGCAGACAGGTGGCAAAGTGAACCTTCCACAACGCTTGCTTCTGTTCATCTTAGTGAGTAACCACTGAGCTTTTCCACAGGTGGAACAAACAAATGGCCCCTGTGATCACTGTCTAAGATTTACCCCCTGACCATAAGGAGCATATGCTTTCCAAGGGGAGGATCATCCCTAATTGTGAGAAGGATCCTGGTGTGGGTTCTCTAGCTCCACAATGACAGCTTATGCTACAGAGAGGGAAAGATGAGGGGAACGGTTGTCTTGAGTGTTTCTATCCTTCTCCAAAGGAAAACACAAAGCAGCACATGCCAAGTTCTCTTCCACCCACTTCTAGATCAAGGCTGAGAACAATTAAGCAGGACTAGCCCAGAAGGTAACCCCAAACTGGTTTTGCCAGCTGCTGTGAAGTGTACCCCCACCCCTCGATTCAGACTTGGAAGCTGTAACCCTCACTGTGACTGTACTTTAAGATGAAATCTTTAAGAGGAAATTAAGGTTAAATAAGGTCATAAGGCCGGGCCCCGGTCTGATAGGATTACGTCAAAGACGGGAGAGCTCATGCACGTGGCTCCCCAGCACCTCAGAAGAAAGGCCACCCGAGGATAAGGCAGGAAAACAGCTCTCGCTGGGACCGAGGCTGGCACCTCGAGCCCGGACTTCCCAGAACTGTGAGAAAGCACATTTCTGTTATGTATGCCACCCCGTCTGGGGTATCTGTGATGCCAGCCGGGCTGATATCACACCACGTTGCTTCATCGCTCACCTGAAGCACGCAAGGTTGAGGCGGAAGAGTTCTAGGGGCACATTGATGTGGAGGATTACGGGGAAAGTCACAAGAGAACCAGCCCTGACATGTCCCGGGGGCTTAGAAGACAGGGATCAGCGCCGCACCTTCCTGCCACATCTCTCTTCAGGGTCTGGTTGGAGCAGGCAGGAGAGAGGCCTGGGGGGCGGCGCTGGGGCGAACTCCAGCACCCAGGGTCGGGCAAGCGTGAGGGCCTGCTGGGGCCGGACGTGGCGCTGTGACACAGCCCCTCTGAGAAGGCTGCGTGGGGAACAAGAGGGGGGGCCCTGACCTTGGCCAGCCAACCAAAGCCCAGGGCCTGAGCAGGGAGTCGGAAGAAGCCGGCCGGGGAGAGGTGCGGCTGCATCAGCTGACCTACAGCGGCAGGTCCCATGCGGGTCTGCCAGGGACTCACATTAGCTGCCTGATATGGTTTGATTTGTCCCCTCCAAATCTCATGTTGAAATGGGATCCCCAGTGCCGGAGGTGGAGCCTGATGGGAGGTGTTTGGGTCATAAGGGTGGATCCCTCGTGAATGACTTGGTGATCTCCTTGAAAAAATGAGTGAGCTCTGGCTCTGTTTGCGCAGGCAACAGCTGATTGTTTAACGGGCCTGGCCCCTCCTCTTCTCTCTTGCTCCCTCTCTCATCAGTGTGACACACCTGCTCCCTCTTCACCTTCTGTGATGAGTAAAAGCTTCCTAAGGCTTCAGCAGAATCAGAGGCTGGCACGATGCTGCCTGTACCGCCTGCAGAACTGTACAGAGAATCAGTTATGTCCCGGACTCTCTTGGTAAATCTACATCTTACATAATGTAAAGTAAACACGTGAAAAAGAGAGAGTTGGACACGTCAATGATGCATTCATTTCGGAGGGGTTGCGGGCGGAGGGGCGAAGGATGATTTCTGGTGCTGTCCTGGTCCTCTGCCTGTGAAGATATGTTGGCAAGTGACATTGTCAGGGTGAAAGTCAACAGAAGTGTTTAGGGCAGTTGGCAGCCAATCCAGACAGACAGGTCTGCAGCAACCTCACTTCTTACCTCCTCAGAACAAAGACTGTGACTGCGGAGCATAAGGCAGGAGAGACCGTGCCAAGTATTAGAGCAGGAGTGAGCGTTTGTTTAAAAAGCTTTAGAGCAGGAATCAAAGGAAGAAAAGGGCACTTAGAAGAGGGCCAGGAGGGCAGTTTGAGAGCTCGAGAGCCCCACATGACATTTTGACTTCGGGTTTTATACATCGGCACACTTCCTGGGTCTTGTGCTATTTCTAACTTGATTCTTCCCTTGGGGTGGGCTGTCCGTAGGGGCTCACTTGAGCCCACTCACCCAACTCCTGAGGTCTTGTCAGGAAGCTGCTGATCACCAGTTTCAGGTGTTTTTTATCTGTTGGGAGCCAGCCTTTCCCTGGCACCACCTGCAACCAATTATTACCTTACTGAGACAGTTAACAAACACCTGACCATCACCTGACGGTCGCCTGATGTTCCTGGTGGTGGGGGCAGGGAGCACTCTCCGGCCCTGCTCATGCCTGACTAGCTACCAACTGTAATACTTATAAGAAGAGCAAGAGACACCAGGCAGGCATGCACACAGAGGAAAGACCATGTGAGAATACGGTGAGAAGGCAGCCTCGGCAAGCCAAGCACAGAGAAACCAAACCTTCCGACTCCTTAATTGTAGACTTCCAGCCTCCGGAACTGGGTGAAAATCACTTTTCGTTGTTTAAGCCATCCAGGCCACGGTACTTTGTTATGGAAGCCCAGGCAGACAGATCACGCAGCCCCTGCAGAATTCTGGTGGGATGAGCCACAGCTAAGCCGGAGAGCCCAGCACGCCCCACACCTTTGCAGATTGCTCAGCTAGAGCAAGGGGAGGTTTCAAGCTGGCGAGCGTCTAGGATTTTGATGATTACACCAACTGAGTAAGAGTTCAATCGTCATAACCAGGTGTGGTGGCTCATGCCTGTAATCCCAGCGTTTTGGGAGGCCAAGGCGGGTGGATAACAAGCTCAGGAAATTGAGACCATCCTGGCTAACATGGTGAAACTCCATCTCTACTAAACATATAAAAAATTATCCAGGCATAGTGGCATGTGCCTGTAGTCCCAGCTACTTGGGAGACTGAAGCAGGAAAATTGCTTGAACCCGGGAGGTGGAGGTTGCAGTGAGCTGAGATTGCACCTGGGTGCCAGAGCGAGACTCCACCTCAAAAAAAAAAAAAAAAAAAAAAAAAAAAAAGAGTTCCATCTTCATTAGACTAAACTGGACTTTCTGTGATCTAAAAGTAGGCGGAACTATTACGGGACCTGCCTGGACATTCATCCGAGGGACTGGGAAGCCCGAGTTTGCAGAGTGGCTTTGTGGGAGCGACAAAGAACACAGGTGTTCTCTTCATGTGCCCTAACCATTCCGGCCTATTTAAAGAAACAGCTAAACTAATATTTACTGAGCACTTCCTAATCACCAGGCACTTTTCTAAGCCCTTACTGTGGATTAATTCCTCAGTCCGCACACATGAGGCTCCTTCTCATTTCTCATCCGAAGAAACTGACATGCAGGAAGGTCAAGCGTGTTGCCAGGTTCGGGGCATCAGCCCTGCCTCACAGTCCTGCCCACCAGGGAGGGAGGGGAGACTGGCTCTTTGGGGTTAGGTTTGGCTGGGCCTGGAAGCACGGGAAGGACTCTGACAAGCAGGGATGGGGAAGAAATGCCTTGGAGGCTGCACAGGATGAGCCACAGACACGGAGGTGGGAAGAGCAAGGTTTGTCCTAATAACGTCTGGTGAGGGGCGCAGAAGTGAGGAGCCTGGGGACGCAGACTGCTGGAAAGAGCGGGGCAAGCGCTGAAACACTCCCCGCCGCTGGCTAAGAGTCCCTGGACACCGGTTTTCACTCCTCTGCACAGCTGCATGTTTGCTCTTTTTTCATCCTCACAGGGACCCAGTGGGTTTGAAACCGACTTTGTGAAATTATCTAACTTAATCAACTCCATCTTGCGTCTAATCCCCAAGCTGCCCTTGTTTATTACTGGGAATAGGCCGAACTAACTTTGGGAGACACTTAGTTTATCGTTTAACACAGGCAATAACAGCCCTTTCCCAAAGCAGACCTCCTTCTTGCCTGAGGACTAGACTGCCTTTGTAGGACCAACATTAGCCACAGGATCAGAAATTGCAGTTTAGGAATCATGCAGCTGGAGGCTACAAGATTCTGACCCTTCCTAAACTGCTCCCAAGATCCATGCTTGAGATATTTTGCAGACCCTGCACTTGATGGATCAGCTGGCACCACCCAGATCAATAAACTGGTTCATCTGATCTTGTGGCCCCCACCCAGGAACTGAGTCTGTGCAAGAAGAGAGCTTTGACTCCCTGTGATTTTATCTCTGACCAATCAGCACTCCTAGCTCACCGGTTTTCCCCCCGCCCACCAAGTTGTCCTTAAAAACCCTGCTCCCCGAATGAGCATTCGGGGAGACCAATTTGAGTAATAATAAAACTCCAGTCTCCCACACAATTGGCTCTGCATGAACTACTCTTTCTCTATTGCAATTCTCCTGTCTTGAGAAGTTGGCTCTGTCTAGGCCAGGCGTCCCCAAACTACGGCCCTCAGGCCACATGCGGCCCCCTGAGGCCATTTATCCGGCCCCCTGCTGCACTTCAGGAAGGGGCACCTCTTTCATTGGTGGTCAGTGAGAGGAGCACAGTATGTGGCGGCCCTCCAACGGTCTGAGGGACAGTGAACTGGCCCCCTGTGTAAAAAGTTTGGGGACGCCTGGTCTAGGCAGTGGGCAAGGTGAGCCCACTGGGTTGTTACAGCCCTTCTCTGTCTGTGGTCAGGTCCCCTCACAATGACAATGCCAGATCTTAGTGACACGCAGATGGAACCCGAGACTGTAGAAGAAAGTAGAATCTTGGGACCCCAATCTCACTATGCCAAAGGGAACGCTGAACTTGGGAACTGAGTCAGACAACACTGTCTTTTTCTTGTTCCCAAACAGATAACTGTTATTTCACAGCCCATGTCATAGCCCCATCAAGAAGCCAGGTTCCTGCAACAATAGAAGGCCACATACCTCCCTAGTGTGCTCCCTCACGAATTGCTCACAAGGACATTTTTTGTGAGCCCCTAAATCTTTTAGATACAGATCCTCCCTACAAACAGGCCCTAAATCTGAGTTCTGTGGCTCTCACCCTGACAATGTCACTTGCCAGCTTATTTTCAGAGGTACAGGACAAGGACAACACCAGAAATCATCTTCATCCCCCCCTGAGATGAATGCATCATTGACGTGTCCCGCTCCCCCTTTGTACATGCTTACTTTATCTTATTAAGATGTAGATTTACCAAGAGAGACCTTTTCCTTTACTCCCTCTTTTCATGTGTAAAATGTAGATTTACTGAGCGCTCATCAGAGCCTCACAAGAACATGACCATCTACCTCGCTGTCCACCCTTCCTCCCTTTCCTCTTCCTGCTTGCTCTTTCCCTGTAAATGCTGAAGTTCCTAAAACTTTATTTGGAAAAAGTGCAAGTCACAGAGGCTCCTGAGACTTGTGTTTTCCTGAGTAGGTCCTCAAATTTTGGCTAAAACCCTATCTTAATGGAAACACTTGCCTCAGTTACTTTTTGGGTAACAAGACTGATATGGACAGGAGGCAGGGAAACACTAGGGAGAATAGGGCAGTTCCCTGGCAAAAGCCTCACCCTGACGCCTGAAAACCCATGGCCCTAAATGGAAACAGGCATTTCTGTTTTTGTGCCCTAATGTTGCCTTTTGGCCTGCCACACCCTACTATCCTGTACCCATATAAATCCCAAACCTCAGGCTCTATGAGCAGAAGAGCACAGAATGACAGAGTGGTGCAGCAAAGAAGGGGAGAAGAGAAGGAGCATCTGAACATCAAGAGGAGTTTGACTGGGGACAGTCAGAGAGGAGACTGGCTGTGGGATGGCTGAACTCCAGGGGAAGATCATCTTCCCTCTCCATCCCCTTTCCAGCTCCCCATTCATCCTGCTAAGAGCCACCTCCATCACTCAGGAAAATCCCCACATTCACCATTCTTCAAGTCCGTGTGACCTGATTCTTCCTAGACACTAGACAAAGACCCCGGTACCAAGAGGGTAGGGTGAAAAGCTTGTCACCCTGACCCTCCACTGAGCTAGTTTAACATTTAGCCATCAGTGGACGGCAACTGGTAAAACAGCATTAATTGTAACACAGCCCTAGATGCTACCATGGGGTCGGAGCCCAAAAGTGTTTGCCCCAGCTCCTGCACCTGCCCATCTGCATGCTCCCCATCCTGTAAGGGGTTTGAGCTTGCAGTGGCCAAGCAAATGAGCCACACACCCCTGTCACAAGTTCTGTAAGGGGGTCGGGGAACTCTACTGTTTCAAAACCAGTCAGAGGACAGCACAGACAGCTGTGTAAGAACAGCAGGACTGAACCCTGTGGGAGTGAAGGAAAAGAGAGTAAGGGCCAGGTCTGGGGGGACTGGGACAGCGACAGCAGTGGGCTTACGAGGTAAAGGAGTGTTAAGAAGAAGGGGGAAGGGGTGGCCCCATGACTCAGTCCATTGGCTACAACACAGCACCACAGACTGGGGGCTTCTTACAAATAACAGAAATTTACTCCTCACAGTTCTGGAAATTGGAAGTGTAAAGTCAGGGTGTCAGCCAGCTTGGGCCCTGAGAAGACCCTCTTCTGGGTTGCAGATGTCTTCTTCTTGTGTCCTCACATGCTGGAAAGAGAGCTTGCTGAAGTTCCTTTTATTTATTGGGTCACCAATCCCATCATGAGGGCCCCACCCATGAGACCTAAGTATTTCCCAGAGGTCCTGCCTCCTTATGCCATCACACTGGGGGTTAGGACTTAGGACTTCAACATGTGAATTTCAAGGAGACGCAAACATTCAGTCCATAGCACCCAGCCGCAGTGACAGGGCATGGCATACACAGGGGCAGAACGCAAAGGGAATTCCAACTTGCTGCACCTTCCAATTAGAAACACACATTCTGTCCCTGCAGAAACTGCTGTCACAGCCCATTTAGGGGCTAACAGGACTCAAACAGGCTTTCTGAAATCAATTCATGTCATTTCTGCAAAGCCATGTTAGATCATTTGTTTCAGGCCCCACTTGATGACAGAAAGACCGCTGGAAAAGTCCAGATTTCTGCACCTCCGCCTTGTCTTGCCTACTCACTGCCTGAAGTGGGAGGTCAGGGTGCAATTTTCGGCAGGGGAGGGATAGGAATATGATTTTGCAGTGTCTTTCAAAATCACATAACCAGAAAACAAAAACACGAACTACCATGATTCAACTCAGAAAGCACAAAAGGGCTTTCAGCGCAACAGCTGGTGGAGAGCTTCTCTGCAGGGTCTCAGAAGAGAGACAATAGACCTGTGATTTTGCTGCAGCTGTAAACTCTTTCCCAGCTATGCAATGAGTCCGTGGTTTTGTATTCATAATCATCATCCTTTAAGATTCAACAGGTTAATTCAAAAAGGCATTTAATGTTACAAGAAGGCTGTTTGCTAACATTTTTCATTCCCCCAAACTAAACGAATTTCACATTAGAGAACTGAATTCATTTGCCAACAAGAGGTCTCATCCAAAACTAAACTACATGTAATAACAACAACAAAAATTAGGACAATTTGCGTGGAGAAAGAACTAAAACTTAGGTTCAAGTTCTGGGCTTTGCTAGTAATCCACCCTGAGAGGCCAAGGGAGCTCCTCATGGCTCCTTGACTTAGTTTCTCTTCTGCAAAATGAGGAGTTTGAAAGGGGTGGCTTTATAGTTACTTGTTAGCAACACCCAATTTTTCGCTGGATCTTTAATATTAAAAAGCAGATGTAAATATAAAACATATGTTCATATATCTAAACAACCTCAAATGCATATTTGATTGTAAAATAATGAAATAAGGCTGTTTGTGTAGCCGTAGTTGCCATATATCACAAAATATCCTGATTGATCCAAAACGATGTTTGCAAAGTCTTTCTTCCTCTTTCTCTCTCTCTCCCTCTCTCTCTCGCCCTCTGTTTCTTTCTTTGTCTCTCTCTCTTTATTTTTTCAGTGACTGCCTTGCCAACTAAGGGCACTCATTAACTAGAGCAGAATAGGTTTGAATCTGAGGTCATCGAAACCAAAATGAATAAAAATAAAAATAAAAAAAAAACTAGCTAATCAGGCACCATACAGTAATGCATTTGGGTGTGTCAGTAAATTTGAATATGCATTTTAATAGCACTTTTTATCACCGGCTAAAATATATTTTTTAATGAACTTGGAATAAAACGTTTGAACAGCCATCCAAGCCCCTGTTTGGAGCCCTAGGGTTCACAGAGCACTCGCTGAAATCCACTGGGCTGCATGTTCTCTAAGGCAGGGGTCTCCATCCCCTGGGCCATGGACCAGTACTGGTCCCTTGCCTACTAGGAATCAGCAGCACAGCAGGAGGTGAACAGCGGGCAGGTGACATTGCTGCCTGAGCTCTACGTCCTGTCAGATCAGCGGTGGCATCAGATTCTCAAAGAACCACAAACTCTATTGTGAGCTGCGCACATGAGGGATCTAGGTCGCGCCCTCCTTATGAGAATCTAATGCCTGATAATCTGTTACTGTCTCCCATCACCCCCAGACAGGAGCATCCAGTTGCATGAGAACAAGCTCAGCTCCCACTGATTGTAAATGTAATGTGCTTGAATCATCCTGAAACCATTCCTCCTCCCCAACCTCCCCAACCTCAACTCCTTCTGAGGAAACATTGTCTTCCACAAAACTGGTCCCTAGTGTTAAAAAGGTTGGGGACTGCTGCTCTAAGGTGACTTGTGGTCTGACTGTCTGTGATCACTGCCTCTCCCTGCAACCTCTCCCACAACCCCACCCCCTCATTCACTCTACAAATATTTATTGAGTTCTCCTGTGAATCAGGCACAGTTTAGGCCCTTGAGACACTTCAGTGAAGCTACCCAAATATGTACACAAGTCCTGCACAGGAAATTTACACTTGCACTTGCAGCTGTTTCGTTTACAGCTTTGGAGACAATTTTAGTTGATACTGTATCAAATCCAGCCCAGTTCTTTTCTGAGTGACTGAGTTTCCCACCAAGTTACCAGTTCCTGGACTTTAGCAGAAGATGGCAGACAATTCATCAACCACTGACAGGCAGCTGCTGAAGACAAGAGGTCTGTTTGCACACTTTCCTCTCTCACTTGCTGGCTAAACTGAAAGAACAGCTAAGCAAGCCAGGTTCCCTAGCCACGCAAGGTTTCCGCCAGATCCAAACTCTTCTTTGAGTTTTGGGAAGGCTTATGGGTTCAATTAAGCCGTTAACATTTGGTCCGTTTTGTATCTGTATTTTGTATTTCTTTAAGATGTTTTAAATAAGGTTGTAGATTTTTAGAAAATATGGTTCCTTATTCAGAAAAACTCAGGGTCCTTCTAAAATGCTCTCAAAGCCTGACCAGCTGGCTAGTAGCATTTATAAACCTGGAGAATGATGAATGGATTGTTGGAGAAGCCTATTTTACTAAAAGTCTGTTTCCCTTTAGAAGCAACCTCAGAAGCCCCATCCAGCTAATGGTGAGATATTTAATTCCTCCAGATTCTTCCAGAATGTCACTGGGGATTCAGATTGTCACTTGGGTTCTGTGATGAGACTTCTCTAACAAGAGGGTTATCGCCCAAGAACAGTACTCGGAATAAAATCTCGAGAGTCTGTGCCCAGTAGGTGGCGCTGCTCTTCCTTCCGTGGCGATTCGATTCTGTTGAGGCCAGCTGGGGACAAAGTCACCTGTTGGAAAGGGTATGCAGTAGGTTGGGGTAGGCACACCTACGGGAGGGAGAAAGGCAAACAATTTTATCGGCTCTCCTGACAACGCAGGAGAGAATCAAAGCAGGCAAAGCAAACCACCCCAAAAGTGACAGATCATTTGGCTTATATCTTTGAAGAAGAAAAGCATCCTGTACTGCATTTAATTTAATCAATAATGATTGCATGTTTAGAACTATGTAATCAACTGCTTGTTATTTTCCAAGTCACCAGTGAGAGTGACTTCCAAGAGTACAGATGTTCCTTGACTTCTGGGGCTACGCCCAGATCAACCCATCGTAAGCTGAAATTATCATAAGCAGAAAATACGTTTAATACACCTAACCTGCTGAACACCATAGCTTAGTCTAGCCTGCCTTAAACATGCTAAGAACTCTTGCATTAGCCTACAGTTGGGTGAAATCATGTAACACATGCCTATTTTATCACGAAGTGTTGACTATCTCACGCCATTTATTGAATACAGTACCCTATGGGGCACAGTATCAGTTGTGTGTGCTGATGACTGTGTTGCTGACTGTAGCTGCTGCTCACTACCCCTGCCTGGCAATATGAGAGAGATCGCACTTTATCCAGGAAATGATCAAACTTCAATTTTTGAAGTGCGGTTTCTACTGAATACATATTGTTTCTGCATCATCATAAATCTTAGGTTGAACCATGGTTAAGTTGGGGACCTTCTGTGTGTGTCTTTGACCTCATCCCCCAGAGGCACCCAAGTCCCAGGAATGGCCTTTCAAGGGTAGCTTAAATAAGAGGAAAAGGGATAAACTAGGGTCGTTACCCAGACCAGAAGAGCATTTTGAAAGCAGTAACATTTAAGACTTGAGTCCTCTACAAGAGTCGTCATGAGGCTGCACAAAATCATGTGGACATTTGCACTGAGAACTCACTCTTTCCCAAGGCAGCTCCTCCCATATTCGAGAAAATCCAGTGGACCCTGCACCTTTCTAGTTCTGCCATTTGAGGACTTGTGGAACAAGCCTGACTCGGCTTCTCAGTGACGAGTCCTTCAAATATTTGCCCACAGCTCTCATGTTTCCCTCTGAGTCTTTTTTCCTCCAAAATAAACACCATGGTTGTTTCAACCTTTCCATAGTGTACTAGCACATTTCTATTAATATTTCAGTCGCAAGTTACAGAAACAGGCTCTGGTGAGCTTTACCTGAGATGTCTCATAGAATCAAGAGACGAATTAAACATCTCCAACCTGAGAACAAAGTTGCTAGGATTCTGAGCAGGAGTCAGCCTCCTCTTAACTGCAGTCCTGCCATTCACATAACTCATTGGTGATTTTCATGTCAACTTCAACTTCCTATGGAGATTCCGAAGACCTACCTGGGATTCCCCAACCCTGGGCAGGGGCCTGCATCACGTAACATAGACATGGCTACTGAGTCTCAATGCAGAAAAGTGAGAACACACAGGTTATTTCTTTTTATTCTGATCTCTCCTCTGAACACGGGCTATTTGTTAGTGTTTCTTTTACTGTGTTGGGCCAAGTTCTGAGGGTGAGTCTGACCACACAGAGCAGAGCAGGACCATCATCCTCCTGTTCTAGACTCTATACTTTTATTATTATGGCCAAAGATAGATTTTTTTTTTTAATTCACGTGACTCCTCTTGTCTGTTGTTAGGTCACCTCTCTTTCACCTTGTACTTCACTCATTTGATCTGGTGACTCTAAATGCCAAATCATATCCCTGAGACTTTGCATTCGTAACATCTAAGATGCTGTTCCAGCCTGCCAAAAGCTTTCAGATCTTCATTCTATCACCCATTATAGGATAAACGTATGTCAATACTACTTTTCTCTCTTAATTTAGCAAAGTTTCATTGTATTTTATTTTGCAAGAAACTGAGTTTGGCAGGAGAGAGAGTCGCTGAGCTATGCAGAGAAGTCATAGAAAATGTATAAGGGATCTAGTCATTCTACTTCTAGGAATTTATCATCAGAAATGATCAGGAACATAAACACTGGTTTGAATGCTTAGAATTTGTCTCATTATTATTTATAATAGCAAAAAAAATGAAACCCATTTACTGCTAAACAGTAAGGGAATGCTTACATAAATTTTGATATAGTCATTCAATAAAAGATATTGCTACCAATAAAAAAGTTGTTTACACATACATCCTCAAGACATGAGAAAATATTATAAAATACATATGTGATTTATTTAAGTTTAGAAGAAACTAAAATGCTCTAAATAATGCTTTGATTTTTGTCTTTTTATTTTTAATTTTTTTTTGCCCTACCTTTTGAGGAAGTAATGTCTTTTCGTTTTTAATAAAAAATAAACTGAAGCAAATATACCAAAATGTCAGCTGTGGCTTATCTCTGGCTGATGGAGTTTTGGTGATGTCACTGTCATCTTTATACTTTTCTCTTTTTTTTTTCTTTACTTTACAATGAGTATTTCTTCTCTTATAGAAAATCTTTTTAAAAGAAAACTTTTTTCTTGGCCAGACACGATGGCTCACATCTGTAATCCCAGCACTTTGGGAGGCTGAGGCAGGCGGATCATGAGGTCAAAAGTTCAAGACCAGCCTGACCAACGTGGTGAAACCCCGTCTCTACTAAACATACAAAAATTAGCCAGGCATGATGGTGCATGCCTGTAATCCCAGCTACCCAGGAGGCTGAGGGAGGAGAATTGCTTGAACTTGGGAGATGGAGATTGCAGTGAGCCCATATCGTGCCATTGCACTCCAGCGCCTGGGTGACTGAGACTCTGTCTCAAAAAAAAAAAAAAAAAAAAAAAAGAAAGAAAGCTTTTTTCATGATCAATCACAGATCTTGACTATTGATAAATTCTTTGCATTTTTATGGGGCTTTTAAATTTTTTTAAGCTGTGATAAAGCCCAGAGTTTCCTGGGCTTCCCCTACTCATGTGTCTTGATAGTAGCACTACCCATCCTGCGTTACTAGACCTTCCTGTTGAGCCAGTCCTCCACCTTGGAACTGGCAGCTCTGAAGCTCAGTGTCTCCACCCTCCTGTCCATCAACAGCTCCTCACAGTTTTGGTCACTGCTGTTCTCTACCTCGGGCTCAGCCTTGCCTATGTTCTGAGTTTATCAGGTGAGCAGCAGAAAGAACATCAACATGTCAGCCTCAGACTTAGTATGACCTGACATCATGTCACAGGCCCATCTCTCCGGTACTGTGTTCTGGGAAGAACCCTGAATGTCATGGAGATTTCAAGTAAAGGAATTTTGGCGGTTGGCAACAGAACTGAGCTTCTGCCTCAATTTCCCTGCCATCATCACCTTCCTTCCATATTAAAATTAGCCCTTGGGGCCCCAGCCTATTTGCCTGTTGTCCTATCACCCCACTCCGGTCTTGCTAGTGATAGCTGTATCCCCTCACCTTTCACACCCTACCTGGGCTCCTCATGTTCCCCTAGAGCCAACAGTGCCTGCCACCTGGGGGTTCTCCTCATCTGTGCTCCTTGCCAGGCTGGGTGTTTGGTTGCTCTCCCTTACCCAGCCTTTATTTTTCTCATGTGAGTCTCATCCTCCTTTGCTGCCTGCCTGTGTCATCAAGGACTCAGGATGCCTCATGCCCCAGCCAAGGCGCCCTGTGACATTGTGCATGTCAAACATGGTGGTCACATCTGGTACTGGGAAAACCGGAGGAGTGGGGAGAAGTACTGGGGAGGGGATTATCTTTAACATGTGTTTTTTCAGGCCAGGTGCGGGGGCTTACTCCTGTAATCCCAGCCCTTTGGGAGGTCAAGGCGGGTAGATCACTTGAGGTTAGAAGTTCAAGACCAGCCTGCCCAACATGATGAAACCCTGTCTCTATTAAGAATACAAAAATTTGCTGGGCGTAGTGGCTGAGGCAAGAGAATCACTTGAACCCGGGAGGCGGAGGTGCAGTGAGCCGAGATCACGCCATTGCACTCCAGCCTGGGCGGCAAGAGTGAAACTCTGTCTCAAAATAAATAAATAAATAAAGTACTTTTATTATGAAAGTAGAAAATAAAAATTATATTTCTTTCACTGACAACCTTCACTACTTAATATTTTTGGTTTTCTTCTAGTCTTTTTGGTTGCGATGAAATTTTTATAGGCGCTGAAACCACTTCACGGACCCGGGACTGGTCTTGCCGCTCTCCCTGTTTTCTTTCCCTTTGCTTCTCTCCCTTCTTGCCCATCCTTTTTTGACGACTGGTTCATAAGGTAGGTTCAGATGAGAGGGTAAGAGGTACAATTAATTAGCATCTAGTTATCCCATTACTAACTGTGGTTCCTTGGCCATATTGAACTGTTTGGATGCTCAGCCTCCTCACGGGTACCAGGCACCAGCAGGAGTCACCCTCCACAGCCTAGGGAACTCCCCATTCGGTGAGACGGAGTGGCTGGCTCCTCCTGACACAGTTAGCGAGAGGCCAAGCTGAACCGAAGGGCAGCCATCAAAGCCTGTCTGTCTGTGTCCCTGTCGTAAGCACCGGGCTCGTGGGATTTGACAACCATCCGCCTGGGGTCTGATTTCAAATGGGGAAAAGTCTCAGCAAGTTAGTGGAGCTGGTGACAAAAGCAGCAGCAAGGACACAGTGGCTGGGGCGGGTTGGCCCCCGCTGGGCCTATGCCGGGCTTTCCGGAGGAGCTCCACAGAGCCTGGGCCGACTTTCCCATCGGAGCGGCCACTGTGGTGTTCTTAGACACAAACTTTGTTTTTAGTCTATTTGTCCCTTTCCGGTGGGCCATTGATCAGAGGAGCAGCCAGAAGGCCCACCCACCCATTGAGAGCAGGGTTTGTCTTTCTGTGCGTGTGTGTGTGTGTGTGTGCGTGTGTGCGTGCACACGTGTGTCGTGGGGTGGGGTTTCAATCACACACAGGGTAGAAGGGAGTTCCCCAGGCCTCCCACAAAACTGCACAACCTTCACAATCCCAGTCCTCAGCAGCATGGACTGCTTTATCAGCCCCTCCTAGACCTTCTCCTTAGGTTTCTGAATGACTCCTCCTTCATTTTCCCTGAAAAGAAGAAAAAAGTATCCTCAATTGCACTCATATTAGTGTCTGCCCGCTGGGAGCTCAGCTTTTTCTAAGCTGACTGCATGCAGCAGATATGCACAATAGGCCGCTGGTGAGCCAGACGCGGGGGTAGGGCAGGGACAGCAGGAGCAGGCAGCCTCCGTCTCAAGATGTGGCCCTAGGGAGGCTTCAGCGAGTCCTGCAGTGACCTGTTCGTTTATTATCCCACAAACATTTCCTCCAGAGCCACTAAGTGCTCAAGAGGGATGTGACACCATCTGCACAGCTTTCTGGTGACTGAACCCAGAGGTTAAGCTTTGAAAATCTGCGGCCTGTGCTGCTAATCTTAGCCCATGTGTCCCAGAAACCACAGTCCGCAGACAGGGCCAGGCAGCGACGGGGAACAAATAAAGATGGCGGAGAGCTAGAGACTTTAGTTCTGCAGCAAAATCCTTTCTCGAACTTCAACATGCCCTCAAACTCTGTTGCTGCCCACATAAATAAACAACAGAGCTTGTCCAGAGCGCTTACAGGGCCTAAAGTCAGAAACGGTTTGAGCCAGAGGAGATTATTAACATTGATGACTATTTTATCAAAAAGGGCAGAACCTGATTCAGCATCAAAATCATCGCTACCTGAAGGTGATTTAAAAATGACTTTATGTAGGAAAGGAGAGAGGTTTCTTCCTATACATGAAAATAATGTTCCTTTATAGTTTGTAGTCTCATTTTCAATACAGACTAGTCAAAGAGAAATTGTGTAAAACCTTGTTTGTTTGTTTGTTTGGGACAGGGTCTTGCTCTATCACCAAGCTGGAGTGCAATGGTGTGATCACAGCTCACTGCAGCCTCAAACTCCTGGGCTAAAGCAATCCTCCCACCTTAGCCTCTTGAGTAGCTGGGACTACAGACACACACCACTGTATCTGGCTCTATTTATTTTATTTTATTTTAGACATGGGGTCTTCTTTTCTTTGTTGCCCAGGCTGGTCTCGATCTTTTGGGCTAAAGGAATCTTCCCACCTCTTCTTCCCAAAGTGCTGGGATTATAGGTGTGAGTGCTGGGATTACAGATGTGAGCCACTGCACCCAGCCAAATCTGATTTTAAATTCCAAGTTTTCTGCATCTCCAGCCATTAATATTTCCCATAAACACAAATATCTTAATTTTCTCTTTAGAAGGATTATCCTTTTTTCTGACTTATAATTGTAAGATATTATAATGGCTTTCTTTTTTGAAAGGGTGATGATGATAAAGAATAACTACTCTTTTTTATGCTTTCAGTTCTGGGATACATATGCAGAACGTGCAGGCTTGTTACATAGGTATACACACACCATGGTGGTTTGCTGTGCCTATCAATCTGTTACCTACATTAGGTATTTCTCCTAATGCTATCCCTTCCCTAGCCCCTCACCCCATGACAGCCCCATGTGTGATGTTCCCCTCCCTGTGTCCATGTGCTCTCATTGTTCAGCTCCCACTTATGAGTGAGAACATGCAATGTTTGGTTTTCTGTTCCTGTGTCAGTTTGCTGGGAATGATGGTTTCCAGCTTCATCCATGTCCCTGCAAAGGACATGAACTCATTCTTTCTATGGCTGTATAGTATTCCATGGTGTATATGTGCCACATTTTTTTTAATACAGTCTATCATTGATGGGATCTGGGTTGGTTCCAAGTATTTGCTATTGTGAGCGGTGCTTCAATAAACATGCATGTGTATGTGTCTTTATTGTAGAATGATTTATAATCCTTTGCGTATATACCCAGTAATGGCATTGCTGAATCAAATGGTGTTTCTGGTTCTAGATTTTTGAGGAATCACCACACTGTCTTCCACAATGGTTGAACTAATTTACACTCACACCAACAGTGTAAAGGCATTCCTATTTCTCCACATCCTCTCCAGCATCTGTTGTTTCCTGACTTTTTAATGATCGCCATTCTAACCAGCATCAGATTATATCTCACTGTGGTTTTGATTTGCATTTCTCTAATGACCAGTGATGCCGAGCTTTTTTTCATATGTTTGTTGTCTGTGGTTGCTCTTTTTAAATCTTCCTATATGGCAAAATAAAAAGTTGACAATCTTATGTTGGCTGCTGCTATGGTTCAAACATTTATGTCTCCCCCAAATTCATATGTTGAAATCTAACCACCAATATGGCAGTTAAAAGAGTTGGGGCCTTTGGGAGGTGATTAAGTCATAAGGATGGATCCCTCACAAATGAGATTAGTGCCCTTATAAAAGAGGCCCAAAGGAGCTTGTTCAACCCTTCCACAGCATGAGGACACAGTGAAAGGTTCTTCTCTGAACCAGAGAGCTAGTATTCACCAGACACGAACCATGCTGGAACCCTGATCTTGAACTTCTCAGTATCCAGAACCATGAGAACTAAATTTCTATTGCTTATAAGCCACCTAGGTATTTTGTTACAGTAGCCTGAACAGATTAACATTTTAAAAAATTTTTATTCGAATAGTTTTTAATGTCACAGCAAATCTGTAAGTGCCTCTTTCTCACACCCTCTATCCCCCCAAAAATCAAAAATACTATATATAGACTGCATATATTATCTGCAGCCCTAACTGCAGTATCTGATGAAAAACTGCCAAACCCACTGCAAGTCCAACAGGAATGCAGGGAGGAGCTGAGAGAGCTGGGGGGCACCAGAGGGCAGGGAGCCAAGTCTGGCCCCCATGAGAATTTGAGAAAGTGATGCTAAGAGAGGATTCACTTCGTTTGGATTCACATATGTGCAGAAAGTAATCTATCTGAGAGACAGGAGGAAACGAGCATTTCCACACTGCATTATGAGTGATCCTGCAGCTGCCATCAATTGGCTGGAGAGAAACAGGCTAAACCATCCACCCACCCAAACAACCCCAAGTTGAGAAACTGCACTGTGATCCAGGAAGAGTTCTTACTAGCTCTGTGTACCAGTTATCAACTGCTGTGTAACAAACAATCCCCACAACATCGTGGCTTAAAGCAACTATTTTACTGGCTAAAGAACCTGTGGGTAAGCAGTTTGGGCCGTGTTCAGTCGGACAGTTATTTGGGTGGTCTCGTCCAGGGTCACTCATGAGGTGGCAGTCCTCTTGTTCTTTGAGGTCTCTGGATGTGACCTCCCTCACGTGTTCTGACTTGCTAATGATCGGCATTCTAACTGGCATGAGATTGTATCTCATTGTGGTTTTGATTTTTATTTCAAAATTTGCATTTTATTTGCATTTTCAAAAAGAATGCAGTCTTTGCTTTCTTGTCAGGACCTCTGAAATGTTTTTATTGGGAGCCAGAGGGTGTTTTCAAGATGTGTGGGGGTGGGTGAAAGGGGATGGATAGCCACATAGCACACTGCAGTTGGAGCTGGAAAAAGGCATTCAGCTGGCCTCAGACTTTCTCCATAAAGACCGACAAGGCCCTCCAAGTAACACTTACCTTGGGTGAGTCCATTGGGTTCTCTGTTAGTTACACTTTACACTCCATGGAAACAAGTGACTTTCAAAGTGGGCTCTAGAGAACATTAGGCATTTGTCATGAGACCCTCAGGAACTACCAAGAGGACGAGGGAGCGAGTCTGTGGGGCCTGGACCCTTCCCCACTTCACGAGCACCCCCAAGGGCTTCTCAGTAAGATTTCATTGGAGAGCAGGTTACTGTGGCTTAAGAAAGCCTCACCAACACCTGCAAACTGGGTCATTTCTGAGTTCTCTTCCTAGTCAAAAGCCATCAGCATTTTAAGTTTTGTTTCATCCCTTTCACCTTGAGAAAATGCAAGGTATGTTGAGTAGTCAGATGCGGTTTGCCTGAAAGTCGAGGTGTTAGCATGTGTGTTGCTACCCAAGCCCCACCACGGGGACGGAAGCCTGACTCCCTCTCTTTCAGGATGAAGCCTCCCGTGGGCAGTGGATGCTCCTGCCGAGGACTGAGGGGTGATTGAGGGAAGAAACTGCATAGGGAGAGAATCTTGGGAGCTGGCTGCCAGGCTCTGGAATGCCCTCAGAGAAGAGCTCAGAGTGCCCACCGGCCCTAGTGGGCAGAAACAGGCTCCACTGGGGACACTGGTGCTGAAGCGGATCTTCGGCTTCGGCCCCTTCCCCACCTCCCCAGCTCACGGCTTGGTTCTCACAACCAAACCTCAGCAGGGCTGAGAATTCTCACTCAGAAGCCAACAAACAGCAAATAATAGCTTCTAAAAAGCTAGCCTAGGATTTCTCCTCAAACTATGCTCGAAGAGCCCTCCTAGAAGGTGGCATCCCCCACATACTCGGTGCCATTGCGGGCTACACTCTTTCAGGATTAGAACTCGGTCTCTGCTCTCTTGTCAGGACCTCTGAAATGTCTTTATTGGGAGCTGGAGGGTGTTTTCAAGGCGTGTGGGGGTGGCCGAAAGGGGGTGGATAGTCACATACCACAGGAATCGCCGCTCAGAATTGTCTGAGGAGAGCCTGACGAAAGGTTCCTCTGGGACTCAAGCAGTTGTTTCTTTTCCAGGAAATTTCAGGCGAGTTCATAGACCACCATGAGCTTGCAAATAAACTGTTAATAAAGAGACTTCCAGATGGGCTGGAGCAGGAAAAGGGAAACCCTGAGGCCACTCAGCAACCAAAACAGAAAAACAAGGTGGGATCCAGAGGCAGGGAGGCTGAATGCTAACTTGGAGGGGGAGACCAGAGGCCACAGGAAATTGTCCTTGCTGGTTCTGCAGAGGCTCCGGCGGCCGGGGACCATCAAGCTCTGGCAGCCAGCCAGGGTGATCGAGGTCTATTTTACTGGGCTTCTAACGGCCCCTTGAGGACCTAGTGTTGGACAAAAATTGAGTAGAGCAGCCAGTTGCCTGATATGAGCCCCCACAGCACAACTTGGACATGCTTTTCATGTGATTTAAAAGTCCTGGTTGCCTCTCAAAGGGAACACAGTGCAGCTGGCCCATAAAGCTGTCATTGTTTGGGGTTTTGGAAAATTCTCTTCTGAGAGCGTCAGAACAACCCTGAGTCATGACCAGGGCCAAAGCTCAAGCTACTCTGGGTAACCGCTGTCCCAAAGGTGGAGGGGTCAGCCAGCCAAACACCTAATCAGGTCTGCAGCTTTCCACATGGGTGGGAGCCTACGCCTTGGTCTCACGGGGTCTCAATTCCACTTCCTAGGTGGTCTGAGACCTAGCAGTTCTCCAAGAGGAGACACTTAGCTATAAGCGGGGAAGCAAGGGAAAGGACGATTCTACAGATGGTCCACACCCGTCCCACACTTTGTCATGGAGGATTCATTTCTAACAAATCCCACAGGCAGGAATTCAACTCTCAATAGAGCTAGAGGCTTCTTCTTCTTCTCTTTCTCCTTCTTCTTTTTTTGAGATGGAATTTTGCTCTTGTTGCCCAGGCTGGAGTGCAATGAGGTGATCTCGGCTCACCGCAACCTCTGCCTCCCAGGTTCAAACGATTCTCCTGCCTCAGCCTCCCAAGTAGCTGGGATTACGTGCCACCACACCCAGCTAATTTTTGTATTTTCAGTAGAGACAGGGTTTCTCCATGTTGGTCAGGCTGGTCTTGAACTCCTGGCCTCAGGTGATCAATCCGCCTCGGCCTCCCAAAGTGCTGGGATTACAGTCGCGAGCCCGCACGCTAGGCCTTCTACTTCTTAAAGAATTTTTCTCTGAAAGCCTGAGATGTTTCGATATCATTCTATTCTCACTCCCATTTAGAATATCACTCAGTTATTAAATTATTTATTCACTTATTCTACAAATATTTAATACTCACTGGATGTAAAACAGCAGCAGCAACAACATGGCCTGGCGCTGTGCCAACTACCGCAGTGAAAGAACAGTTACAGTTCTCTTCTTTAAAGAAGGAGAGAGATTTTCTTTTTTAAAAAATTTATTTAATACCCCCATAATCCTTGCTACGCACAGGGCACTGCTGTAAGCACTTTACAAATATAAGCATGAAGCCTTCCACAGCACTATGAATTAAGTGATGTTAGTATCTCTTTTTACAGATGAAGTAACAGACACCAAGACATTAAAATAACTTTCCCAGGATCTCACAGATGGGAAGGGCTTAAATCCAGGTGATCTAGCTCCAGAGCTCAGACCCTCAAATGTTACAGTAGGCTGCCTTTTAAGCAGATAAATGCTATTGGCCAGGCACGGTGGCTCATGCCTGTAATCCCAGCACATTGGGAGGCTGAGGCAGGTGGATCATGAGGTCAAGAGATCGAGACTATCCTGGCCAACAAGGCGAAATCCTGTCTCTACTAAAAATACAAAAATTAGCTGGGTGTGGTGGCACACGCTTGTAGTCCCAGCTACTTTGGAGGCTTAGGTAGGAGAATCCCTTGAACCCAGGAGGTGGAGGTTGCAGTGAACCAAGATTGCGCCACTGCACTCCAGCCTGGGTGACAGAGCAAGACTCCATCTCAAAAATAGAGAGAGAGAGAGAGAGAGAGAGAGAGAGAGAGAGCAGAGGAGAGTAAGCAGATAAATACTAATCAATAAACTATTCAGAAATGAAGACTGTGCTCAGCACTCTGAAAGAAAACGAGGAAAGAGCAAGGGAATTTTTCACACTGGTGGAGAGTCAGGGTAGCCTTCTCTGCAGAAGGAACAGAAAGGAGGAAGATTGCTCCAAGCAGGGAAAATTGCAAAAGCAAAGGCCCTTGGGTAAAAAAATCTTAGTGAATTCAAGGACCCTGGAAAGAGGTTAGAGTCATCAGAAGGCAAAGGGCACATGGAGAGATAAGCTTGCAAAGTAAAAGGGTAGGCAGTGTCAAGCCAGACTCAGTTTTGTTTGGTGATTCTCAAAGTAAAGTGGAAAAAAGGGTCCATCTTTAGGAAAAGAGCCATAGGAAACAGAATGATCAAGTAGGGGAGCTTCATCTTTTCATTTTGAGAAGGGCCCCTGATATGCTTTGGCTCTGTTTCCCCACCAAAATCTCATCTCGAATTGTAATCCCCACATGTCAAGAGAGGGAGCTGGTGGGAGGTGATTGAATCATGGAAGTGGATTTCCCCAGGCTGGTCTGGTAATGGTGAGTGAGTTCTCACCAGAACTGATGGTTTTAGTACCACGCTTTAGTGTGGTACTTCCTCCCGTGCTTGCTGTCCCTCCTGCTGCCTTGTGAAGAAGGTACTTGCTTCCCCTTCGCCTTCCACCATGATTGTAAGCTTCCTGAAACCTCCCCAGCCAGGCAGAACTGTGAGTCAATTAATCCTCTTTTGTTTATAAATGACCCGGTCTCAGGCAGTTCTTTATAGCAGTGTGAGAATGGACTAATACAGCCCCATAGCACATTTCACAGATATTTGATCCTCACAACCACCCTAGAAGGAAACAGATCAGATAGATTTAACCCCTTTGCGATGCCCCACTACCTCCTTAATGCCCATCCCTTCCCTGTGTTTCTGCTGGTAGAATCTCAGTTTTGTTCTGGAACGCCTGTGTCTAACCCACACCAACACCCCTGTCCTAGCCTGCCCTGTAACCAGGGGTGGCCTTGCACACTCCCTTGGCAGAAGAGACATCAATGCAAATCTGCTAGGAGTCTGGGGAGCCCTTCCCTTTTCCCAATAATAGGCATCAACCTGGGTCCATGGGTTCATCACCACCTCCCCTTTCTTCCTATGTGGAGGACAGGCTGTCTACAGCTGCAGGAGCCATCATGCAAATCTGGTGGGACAAGTATAGGAGAAAGGTCGAGAGATGCTCTGAGAAGTTGACCTTTAACCAATGCTGGCTGCCTTCCACAGCTAGACTTCTTACTTTGAGGAGAGAAAAGAAACCCTTTTTTGTTTCAGCCATTTTAAGTTTTAAGACGTATTCTCTACCTAAATGAAACACCTATTTCTCTACAAGCAAACTAAGGATGAGGACATAATGGACTTACAAAAACATGAGAGAGGGGATTTCAAACCAGGTACACCTGACTCCACATCCAGTGCACTATCTGCTATATTACAAATGAATATTATTTTGCCTTTAGGGTTTTCTACGCATGTTCAAACTTGCTAGGCATTACACTCACCAATCCCAGAATCTGTGTTGTGCAGAGCCCCTTCTTGGCAGCTATGATTTGAGTCAGTGACCCCATCCTCCTCTGGTTACCAGAGCCAGTAGGATCAATGCCCCGTCTAGCTGAAAACCAGTGATATTCCAAAAGAAGATGAGCTGGCCAAATGAAAGCCTCTCTTGCAGGGATTTGAATTACATCATTCTGGGAGATTAAGCAAGGAGACGATGGGACCCAAAGTAGGAAGGTCAGGACTCTTGAGAACGGCTCGCAAGATCTTGTGGGAGGTGAAGTCATGAGCAAGCAGGAACTTGAGAAAGCAGAAGTTATGACAGAGAGCACCTGAAAGATGGGGCCACGGGCAGGCAGTGCAGCAATCCACCCCAGTGGACCCAGGAGACGTTAAAAGCGATAATGAAACCCACACCAAATTCATCTGCTTTTATTAACACCATGCACTGACAAATCTAAATAATGTCAGTAAAGCAACCTTCTGTTGGTCTAAGTTTCAAACTATTGCGGCAGTTAACATTGAATTTTAATGTGGTATATGTAAGCTTTAAATAGCCTGCCTTTTATGTCTTATACTTTAAGAAACACTGTATGCCATTCGGAAGTTAATTCAGAGAACATCCAGTTAGCATTTAGTCCAAACACAGCTGTACACAGACTCAGCTACACATATTTGTTTCAAGTATAAGTCTTCAACAGTTTCGAACTGCTGAAGCTCTCTTGGGATATAGCTCATTTCTCCAAAACCCCATGGTATGGCACATGTGTACATTTAAACAATAAACTCAAAATAGACTATGACAGTTTGTAAAGAAGAAGAAACGTACCTTGAGTTGCTTTGATTCTGTCACTGCACATGCCCAGTGGAGTTTTTAATTTGTGTTTAGTCTAGAGCTGTGATGTGTAATATTTTTCTTTAATAAATGCAAAATTTATTTTATTCATGTTATATTCCACTGAATTTGAATAATGTCTTTACACTGAAACGCATTCTTTCTAAATTGTGAATTGGTTTAAAACTAAGGATTAAATCAAGGCCAAAATAATTATTTCTGAATATTACTGAATATAAGTTTTTTGCATAAAGTAGGGTGGCTGTATATTATCTGACTTGTGCGACAAATGCCCCTGGGGTGCCAATTGCTGGAACTTTTCTGTTTATCCTCCAGTTTTTCCAGCCTTCTTCAACCTCCTTTCTGACCAAGATGATTGTTCTCTGAGGACACATTACCAGAAGCTTCAATGCTGGCTTCTCATTGGGTTTGGCCAATGGAGAGCTGTCAGAGGAAATCAGGAATCGGAAGAAGGAGGAAAGACATGGGTTAATTATTTCTACCTTCTGCCTGCCCCATCTGCCTCCCCACTGGGTCACCCCATTGACCAGTCCCTCTACAGAAGGCACTGCTCCATTAGGTGGCTGTCTCCCCTTTGGCTGTCTCCTCTCTGGTTCCCTGTAATTGTGTCCACTTCTTTTCATCTTAAGCTTAGACTGTCTATCAGTCGGGGTCCCAGAAAAAGGGCGGCACTCTAAAATTAGGACAATGTGAGGAAACTCTAATAAAGAAACGAATTACAGAGATGGGAACTGAAAATGGTTCCGTGTGCTGGGGCTGTAAGCAGCAAAGCCATGTTGCCAACCTGTGGTCTTAAGGGCAGGAAAGAGGAGCTCCGAGAAAAGACACAGCAGACTCATTGCCGGGAGTCCGGTGAGTGTGTCCCATCTCACTCCCCTCCTTCTCTCCATCTCTTAGCCCTGCTCACAACCAGGCAGCCCGTTGTGCATCACACAGACAACAGCTGGGCACACCCCAAAGGTGAGAAGGGTGGCGAGTAGATCCAAAGAGGCAAACGGAAGGAATCCAGCACGGGTGATTAGGGCCACCCACTGCCCCGAACCCAAGGACATGTCACAGTACCAGTGACTGAGCTACTGCTTCTCACCTTCGCATCCACTCAACTGTTCTTGCCCTATAACACTGGGGCCCGGCTTCATCTTGGCTTCTGCCAACAGCGGTTCTAGAAGAAACCTGGAAGCGTGGGAAGGAAGGAGAGACTTGCTCCTTCCCGCTGGCTTTTTGTGGGTTTCCATTTGCCTCCAGCTCCCACCAACCTCACCTTAACCCGGCTTCTTGCCCCAGAAGAGGCAGTTCATTCCAGTAGCAGCAGTTGGATCCAGTGTGCGGTTTCCCCAGCACGCACAGAACTAGCTTCATTGTGCCTTCTTGGACGCCAGCAGCAGCTGGCCGGCATCCCCTCTTCCGGGAGTCGCAGCCCTGTGGGAGCCCTCCTCCAAGCTTGGGGACAGCAGCAGCAGCCGAACGGCAGACTCCTTCTCAGATGTCTGTGTCTGCTCTGCGGGAGCCTCACAAGTTTTAATAATGTCAACCTCTTCTCTTTGTTTCCCCAGCCCCCGGAAATATAGGTTCTTTCTGCTGTGGCATTGCTGTGATTACTTGGTGTTCTCTTTCAGGCACAAAATGAAAGATTCCTGTGTCTCTGAATCATGATATAGAGGAAAGCTATCCACCAACCCAGGACACATTCACCAAACTGTTATGTGACCAAGAAAGACATTTTCATTGTGTAAAGTCACCAAAATATGGATCCTACCTTTTACAACAATGAACTGTACCTATTGTGCCTGAAGAGCGTTTTAAAACTTGTTTCTAGACTCCATCCAAAACCAGAGTCTTCCAGCACTGTCTGGTAATCTATCATTATAAAATGTGATTCTTCCCGGTCTTGAAACCACAGCTTAAATTGCCTCGAGCATACATTTATTAACATTCACCAGGTAGCAACTACCCAAAGCACAGTCGTGGTACTTAGAAAGAATTCATCCATAGCTCAAGAACTAACCCTGTACTTTTTAACTGCTCTTTTTAATAGAAATGGCTCAGTTCAGAGAAGATCAGCATGAAGTGAGCTGTGGAAGTTTTGCTATTCCCAAAAGAAAAGGGGGTTCAGATATCCTGATTGCCTGCCAGCGTTGACTGCCTCTGAAAAATCAGTATCTTTGCCAGACACTGGGCAGATTTACAGGATGAGAGACAGTTTCTGGGGCTCCTTCCTATTCTGTTAAAAAGCCCTGACCCACAGAACTCAAGACCTTCTGGCACAAGATGATCTGATACAGATTTTCCTGCTTTCTCAGATTCACACACTTGCTTTGGTTCTTATGGCTGTTTTCAGGTGACAGCAGTAATTAAGGCATGTACTTGGTGACAGGCATCTTCTCCCAGGGGTCACCCCACAGGGTTTTATTCCCAGGCCAACTGGCAAGATTTCTGAAAACAAGTGACAGCTTGGAAGAGGGGTGAAGGAAAAGTCAGAGCTGGCTGGGTGGCTGCGTCCTATGACAAAGGATTACAGTTAATGGTGCTGAGGTCTGGTAAGCACCACGACCCTGCCTGGCTCCCAAGCTGCTCTGCCTAATGATCATTGTTAATTATGTCTCTATACCTAGGACAGAGAGTGGGTCAGCACGACAGAAAGCAGCTCCTGGACAGGCTCCAGAAAATTTCCTTCATAAGGGCTTTATCTTTAATAGAGAACTCGAGAGGTCAAAATCGAGAGGTCAAAAATGTTATATTAACACTTTGTCTTCAGACAAGCTGCCCACATAAACATGCTGTGAGACAAAACGAGTCTTAGGAAGCTTAAGGGCATGTTTCCACAGCAGCCTGGTATGCCTAAATTAGCGGTAATTATGTCTAAAGAGAGAAGCGTAGTTTAAAAGAATTATGGGTATGACTTTTGGCACATGGAATGGAATTGAATCAAATCTTTTGTTTTTCTTTTCTTTCTCTTTTTTTTTCTTTTTCTCCCTTTCTTTCTCCTTCCTTCCGTCTTTCTTTCTCTTTCTTCCTTTCTTTCTTCCTTTCTTTCTTCCTTCCTTCCTTCCTTTCTTTCTTCCTTCTTTTCTTTCTTTCTTTCTTTTTCTCTCTTTCTTTCAAGACAGGGTCTTGCTGTGCTGCCCAGGCTGGTCTTGAACTGCTGGCATCAAACAATCTTACTGCTTGGACCTCACAAAGTGCTGGGATTGCAGGTATGAACTACCACTACGATCTTAGAGTCAAATCTGAAAATCTTTGGGTATTTCAAAGCACAAAAAGCTTTCTAGTTTATTGACAGAAGTTCTTAGAGCCTGGACTAAAAGAGATGGAAAGTGTCTGAAATGTAAAAACATTATTGAGACCCCAGGTAGGAAACAGGCAGTGGATGTGGCTCAGCCACCAAAAATGGCCTGGTTTACAACGGCCCTGTGGAAACGAGCAAGGGAGATGATGAGAAAAGGGATCTCCCAAAAAGCAGAATCAAGAGCCGTGAGGAAAAATGGAGTAGAGGACTATTTCCCAGGGAGCAGAACGGGGCTGAATCAAGAAATGCTACCTATTTCTAGAGCAGGGAAACTTGGTAACATTGGCCTAGGACAGGCGTCCCCCAACTACTGCCCACGGGCCACATGCGGCCCCCTGAGGCCATTTATCCGGCCCGCCGACGCACTTCAGGAAGGGGCACCTCTTTCATTGGTGGTCAGGGAGAGGAGCACAGTATGTGGCAGCCCTCCAACGGTCTGAGGGACAGTGAACTGGCCCCCTGTGTAAAAAGTTTGGGGACGCCTGGCCTAGGAGGTTTCAGAATTGCTATGGACTAATAAATGCTTTGCACCTCACATCTTTCCCCTGTTGAAGGGCAATATTTATCCTGTCTCTGGTTTACCTTGAATTTTTGGTGTATGTGGGGCAATTAATTCGCCTTTTTAGTTCATAGATCTTTTTGTCCTACTATTTGAGATACTCCCTGTGGTTACCAGAATTTTAAAGATGTCCTCCCAAAACCCCTGTCCCCTGGTTATTCAATCAATTGCCAATCTAAGTACTGTCGTCAAGTCACTTTACAGATGTAATTAAGAGTACAGCTCACCTTAACACAAGGAGACTACCTTGCATCACATGGGATTCACCCAGTCTAAATCACATGAACCCTTAAAAGCAGAGAATTTTCTCTACCCGAAAGCAGAAATGAGGCAGAAGGAGAGGTGAGAGAGGTTTAAAATATGAGATGCTGGCCACGGAGATGAAGAGGGCCAAGGAATGGAGGCAGCTTTTACAAACTCAGAACTGGGAGCTCTGGAGCCAGGTGTGTTGGCGCCACTCAGAAGCCTGAGACAGGAGGATCACTAGAGCCCAGGAGTCTGAATCCAGCCTGGGCAACCTAGTGACACCCTGTCTCTATTTTCGTAAAACAAACAAAGAAACAAACAAGAAAACCCAGGGAGCACAGTTCTATAACTGCCCGGAACTGAATTCTGCCAGCAACGGAATGAGCTTGGAAGTGGATTGAGCCTCCAGAAGTTGTGCACCCTTGCCAACACATTGATTTCAGCTTTATGAGACTCTAAACAGATGGCTCATCTGGGCCATGCTGTGTTTAGACTTTAACAGAGAGAACTGTAAGATAAGAAATTGATATTATTTTAAGTAACTAAATTTGTGGTTATCCATTGTGGCAGCAATAGAAAACTAATACACTCCCTCTCCCATAAATAAACTTCAAGAAAGAAACTCTAGGTCTACTGGGTTCACTTAGAACTCAACAGAGCTGCACATTTAGACTAAGAAAGATGAGTTTACAACCCTATCCCTAAATACAGATACTAGCACAAGAGGGATCCAAGAACAGTGAATAAGTCACAGTTTGGTCTCAGCCACCAAAATAAAGCCTTCCACTGTTGTTATAATATATGAGAAGTGTAGTCTTGAAATTTGGGGAGACGACATAAAGGTAAAACATGTTGGCAGATAAGACTGTGTACAACTGTCAGATCTATATGTTTATGTGGAACTGAAGAGCAGAGTTTGAAACAGATTGCTTGAGTTACATGAAGCCCACCACAGTGGGAAAAGTACCATGTAAATATCTCGAAGCTTCATTTTTCCTTCCCTTTTTAGCAGAGATAAAAGCACCACCACCACAGATCATATGTCTTGCTTTGTAAGGTGAACCTAACCATATTTATCCAACTTGAGTTATCAAGTTATCACTTTTGCAATGTTTACCACCATAACTTCATGCTACCTATTCTATTTAGCACAATTTGTATTCTTTGTACTTTTTTTTTTTTTGAGACAGAGTATCGCTCTGTCACCTAAGCCGAAGTGCAGTGTCATGATCTTAGCTCACTGTAACCTCTGCCTTCTGGGTTCAAGCAATTCTCATGCCTCACCCTCTTGAGTAGCTGGAATTACAAGCACATACTACCACGCCCGGTTAATTTTTGTATTTTTAGTTGAGACAAGGGTTTCACCATGTTGGCCAGGCTGGTCTCAAATTCTTGGCCTCAAGTGATTCACCCACCTCAACTCCAAAGTGCTGGGATTACAGGCATGAGCCAACAGGGAAAAATAAATTAGAGAACTATTCTCAGGGAGCAGAAGTGGGCTGAATCAAGAAATGTTACCTATTTCCAGAGCTGGGAAACAGTGATATTGGCCTAGGAGGCCTCTTTGTGCTTTTTAATGCATGAATAAAATAATCACATAGCCATTAAAATGTAAAATCTTCACCTATGCAATTCCTAAAATCATTTCCCACACTATTTTTTGAGAAACCATAAACTAAGATGATGATAATGCAGTAAACAATAGACAATCTTATACAAATAAAAATATTGAGTTATATATTTTCAAGCATTATTCAGGAAGTTCATTTGGGGATAGCAATTTAAAAACAAAACAAAACAAAAACTTCCAGGGCCAGATATATATGTTCATAGTTTCCCAATAAACTAAGGTTTGTACATGTATTTGTTAAACAGATACTTCATGAATAATAGAGTATCTGTTAAACACTACACAGCTCTTGAAACACAAAGATGAACAAAATAGATCTGCAAATCCTGCTGTCCTCTGCAAATCACAGCCCAGTGGAATAACAGAAATTCAGTAAGAAATTACATGAACAGTTATTTAATTATAATTGTTTCATGAGCAGCAAAAAACTTGCATTTCTATATACGTATTTGGAACCATCTCCCCAGTTATATTAAAGGTACAGTAACATTAACATTATGTGGTAGTTCAAACCATGATGGCACATTTTTTTTTTGACACTCATTCTATTGACTAGTTACATCAGTGGCTCCTCTTGAATCTGAGCTGGCCTTAGAAACTCACTCTTAGCCAAAAGAATGCAGCCAATGATGCTTTATGACTTCATGAGTCTAGGTGTATCATTCATCTCTTGTTCCATAACAAATTACCCCAAAACTTACTGGCTTAAAGTGACCAATATTTATTATTTACAATCTTTATGGGTCAAGATTTGAGATGGCTTAGCTGGCAATTCTGTCTCAGAGGCTCTTATAAGATATCAGTCAAGATATCAGCCTGGACTGCAGTCATCTGAAGACTTGATTGAGGCTGGAGGATGGGCTTCCGAGATGGCTGGCTCACGTGGTTTCTGGCAGAAGTCTTCACGGCATTTCTGACTAATGACAGGGGGCTCAGTTCCCTGGAGTCCTCTTCATAGAGTTGCTTGAATACCACAGGAGCTGGCTTTTTCCCAGAGCAAGTGACTCAAGACAGAGGAAGAAGGAAACCACAATGCCTTTATATCCTAATCTGGGAAATCAAATATCAGCACTTGTGCATTATTCTACTTGCTAGAAAAGAGTCACTAAGTACAGTTCACCTCTGAGGAAGGAGAATTAGGCTACACCTTTTGAAGGAAGAATATCAAGGTGTTTGTGGCTCTATTTTAATATCACCATACTAATCATAAAAAGTTATGCAGCTTCCTGGTTAGGAAGATGTAGCAACCTCATGTTGCTGGTTAGGCAGGTGCTGCATAAAACACCTTTTCCCTAAATTGCCATGTAAAATGTCCAAAAATTCTAAGGCTGCCATGCTATGAGGACGCCCAGCCCACATGGAGAGACCACATGTGAGTACACTGGTCAACAGCCCCACTGAGGTCTCAGCCAATAGTCAACATCAACCACAAGAAATGAGAGTACTATTGACTGGATGTATTCCTTCCAAATTCATATGGTGAAACCTAATCAGTCTTCAATGTGGAAGTATTTGGAGGAGAAACTTTTGCAAGGTCATGATAGCAGAGCCCTCAAGAACTGAATTAGTGTCTTTATAAGAAGAGGCCTCAGAGATATCCTTCACCCATTCTGCCACATGAGGTTACAGTGAAAAAATGGCTATCTATGAGGAAGTGGCACCTCACCAAACACTGAACCTACCAATGCCTTGATCTTGGACCTCCCAACTTCCAGAGCTGTAAAAAATACCTTTCTGATGTTTATAAGCCATCCAGTTTATGGTATTTTGTTGTAACTGCCCAAATGGACTAAGACATTGGGCAAAGATGCCTCCAGATGATTCTAGCCCCAGCTGTTCATCCATCCTCTCCCCAAGCCATTGAGTCTTCCCAGCTTCCCTGATACAAGTCATGACTAATTCTAGGATCAGATTCCTCTTCTTAACATAGCTTCAAAGGGGAAACACCATAGTACAGTGATTATGAGCAGAAGCTCTGGATTTTCAGGGTCAGTGTCAGCTCTCTGTTCTGCTGCTAAGAGCAGCATGACCTTGGGCAACTTGCTTTACTTCTCTAAACCTCAGGTTCTTCATCTTGTAGTTACGAAAACAAAAGTGAGTAAGTGTTGTTTCCATGACTGAATGGACTAATGCATTCAAAGTTCTCGGTAGATAATTTCTGCTAGATATTGGTATTATTTTCATCATTATCACTTTTATTCTCATTAAATCTGTTCCTCTTCCAGGATTTCCCATATTGTTGGTTCATGTCATGAAAATCCTAAATCACGCTCAGGCTCAAAATTAAAACAACAACAACACACAATTTTCCACTTTCTTCTATTTCACTGAGTATTTATAATAAATTGTCAAGTTCTGTTGATTCTACCTTTCTAGTTTCTGTTATCCTTCCACCCTCAAAGCCAATTAAGGGATAGGCCAGGAAGAGTGGCCCTGGGATGCTGGCTGAAATGGAAAGCAAACAGCACCAGGAACACTCACACAATGGAGGAGCAGGTATTTACCAGAAGCAGAGTATGAACATAGTTGGAAGGAATGCTTGGTTAAGTCAGGAGAGGTGAAGTCATGTGAAAGGTCGTCATCAAAAGACTGAGTGGAAATGTTTTGTGCAATTTCCATCTCACCTGCTTAAAGAAAAGGACTTGCCTGGACTTATTCCCTTTTCTCCTACCTGTGATCTGGAACACGAATATGCCTGGGCCTGACTTTGACCGTGGAGAAGAAGAAATACTTTAAAGGGTGGTGGAGTAATAAGATAAAAGACACCTGGTTCCCAGAACGAATTCGTGAAGCAGTTTGCCCATCAGTCCAGGCAGAGCAGATGATAACTTGGGAGAGACATCGACTTCTCTCTGGTTGGGAGTTTCTTTGTTATACCAGCTTAGTCATTCTGCTAAGTAATACAGGGGTCCCCTGTCTTGCTCCTCTCAGTGGTTGAGGGAGGATGGGCTAGGGAGTGGCATGGGGGAAAACAAACCACTTTCTCAGATAAAGTGTTGGTGGGCTTTAAGATCCCAGTGAAGAAAGTGTGCACACATCTAGACGGACAGCCTGAAACAGCCCCATATGGCACCCTCACCCGAGTAACGAGCAGGAGCATTACAACCATTCCATGTCCCCCACAGGGGCGTGGGAGTAGCCTAAAGAACAGGAAGGAGCCTGGCTGCTGGAATCTGTGTGGGTGGTCACCCAAGGCCAGACAGGAATAAGACGGTTCAAGCAGATACAGCATGGAACATGAGAAGCCTCCTGAAACTTAGAATTTATTTCAGGGTAGGAAATCTGAAATGACAGACATTCAAGTTTCTGTTACCCCCAAAAATAAGGACTTAAAAAAATAAGATCAGGTGTAGATACATAAAGAAATTTGAATTTCTTGTACACCCAAAGTTGACAACTGAGATTTGTATCCACCAATAGTTATAAGAGTCCCAGCCATCATTTATTGAGAGCTGACCATGTGCCAGGCCCTGTGCTAAGCACCTCACAAGGGCAGCTTTGCTTGGTCCTTTCAACACCTCAATTCTGTTGCTATTATTATCTGCCCATTTTATGGATGAGAAAACAAGACTTTAGAGTCGTGATCTCTCAGCAAGTGGTGAGGCCAAGATTCCAACCCAAGCCATTCACTTCAAAACGCACTCTCCTTAGTTAATTGATTTTCAAGAGTAAACACAACTTGAGGTTATTTGTTCCAGAGGTGCTGTAATTTGAAGCTGGATTACTCTCAAGGATCGCTAGTGTGTAAACACTTTTAATGTCTAATATACACACAGAAAAGTACACGAGTTTACACCTCCACGAATTTTCAAAAACTGAACATACTCATAGAATCAGCACTGCAAACAAGAAAGAACATGACCAGAACCCCATAAGTCCTCCAGTGTCATCCCTCAGTCCTTATTCGCACCCTGAGGGTAATAATTATCCCAGAGCCCACTATTCTCTACACCACAGAATCAGAGGCCAATTCTTGCTGACTCTCATTTATGGATCTAGCTCATGAAAAGAGTCGTTTTCACTTCTTTTTTTACAACTGTTTCACCAGAGAGAAGAAACCAGAGCCTCACATGCTCAACTTTCCAGTTTTCCTCTTTCTTCAGGGGCTTTTTAGGTCAATTCAACTTAACAAATATTTATTCAACTATAAGCTGGACACTTAATGTTGAAAATGGGTTAGATAAACAAATTAGGCCATCTTATCCCTACCTTCTAAAATGGCAAGGGAATACAATTGGGCACCTGTGCCCTGTTAAACTCTTTTGGAAATTGTAAGGTGCTAAATAAAAGTAAGGTGTCCTTATGGATTTTATCTGACAGATATTGCAGCTGCAATAAGGTACTATTAGCATCTTAAGGTGTCTGGGCTGAATGGTTTTACATGGATCCCCAGATCACCTGGATGACACTGGATTAGAGAAAGGTTCAGAGGTAGTTTGTATTATAACTTTATTGGATATATTTTTCAAGACAGTTGATAAATTTTTAACGTAAAAATTGTCCTTTGTGTTTTCCAAAAGTTCTTGGCTTATCATGAAAAGATTTAGGGGCAGGAACTGGGCCTAGACATAGCCACCCATTGTCTGATAGTGAGTTTACTGAGTATATCAATCACTGTCCCATTAATTCTATAGGTAAGGGAATTTATATGTACTAGCCATATGTGTGTGATATGTGTGTCTGGGTTTGTATGGGTGTGTCTGCAGAAAAATGGAGACTTTATAGACAAACACACACTTTTCACTTTAATTTTCATATTTAAGAAGAGTCTTTTCCTCTGTTTTCAGTTTTTAAAAGTCCTGCTTCAGGAGCCATTACTTCCCAGAAGACAGAGCCCACATTATTTCTGTTCTTTGCTCTGAAAAGCAGTTGACCTGTTGATCTGGTTGTTCACCAAACCCACTCTCCACCCTGTTCCACCCTTCTATGTGTCCCAAGAGGTCAGCTCCGTCAACAGGCCCTCTTGCTTTCTGGCTTTGCAGTTGGCTTCCGACCATGCGAAGCAGTGCCCGGAGATCAGAGACAGGGAGGAGAGAAGGAGGAGGTATCTGTTCCTTGGCTCTCAGCTCCCTCCCTGCACCACCCACAGTCCTGGCTCCTGTCAAGCTGATCTCTCCAGGAGACAACTCAAGTTCTCTTTCTCTCTCATGTCTCAGTTTGGTAACTGCTCCTTTCTCTCTTCCTCTCAGGCTTAGAGACGGTAAGGTGACCCATCACACTATTCTGTTGTCCCTCTATGTCAGCTATTTCCAGCTAGGATGTTAACTGACACAGCAGCCAAATCTAGGACTGATAGTATATCCAGCCTGGATGCAAAACATGGCCCTGGAACATCACTATTCGCATTTATGGCTGGTCCCTTTATCCCAGTCTTGTTTATAATGACAGTATCAAGTTTCTTTAGGAATTATTTTGGGGGCTTTTTGGTCCTCAATAGAGTCCAGGCAAATGATGATATCTTTCTCCTCCATTTTGCTGAATTTATTTTTTCATGGATAGGGTAAATTATGTTTCACCTTTAGGAAGGAATCCATACACTAAAACTAGCTTTCATGAAATTTTATGAAATTTTCAAACTTAAAAAAAATGCAGAGAAAGCAGACAGGAGCCTGATGGATCATTGTAACTAACTATTAAAACTTACTCACACTTTAGGGCTTGAATTTTTGTACATCTTGTAGTCTCCACAGTGGCCACTTTCCTGATGTTCTAGCCTAGCCATGTTAGCATAGTTCCCTCTCATGTGTGCTGTGGGCTCCTCTTTCAGGGTCACATGCATGACACCACTATGAAGAGGGGCTCAGCAACAGTGTTACCAGCCCAGAAAACTGCGACCCCAAACTACAGGAATTTTCAGCTAGCAAGTAGACAATGAGAGGTTGTAAGTCCTGGAACTCAGGGGGATCTCAGTTAATATCATAAAAGACTATGATATAAATCTACTGGGATTAGCAGATTTCTGGAATATTCTGGCTGGCTGCGGTGGCTCACACCTGTAATCCCAGTACTTTGGCAGGCTGAGGTGGGCAGATCACTTGAGTCAGGAGTTCAAGACCAGCTTATTCAATATGGTAAAACCCTGTCTCTACTAAAAATACAAAAATTAGGCCGGCACGGTGGCACACATCTGTAATCCCAACTACTCGAGAGGCTGAGGCATGAGAATCGCTTGATCCCAGGAAGTGGAAGTTGCAGCGAGCTGAGATCATGCCAGTACACTCCAGCCTGAGTGACAGAGTGAAACTCTGTCTCAAAAATAAATAAATAAATAAATAAATACCAGAATATTCTTTTTTTAATCACTAAATCTTTCTTAGAAATTATTCCAAAGTATCATTGTCCATCTGAATTGTGCCAGCATTTCAGGGTTTTTGAAATGTAAATTCATACTTGAATTGGGTAATTATTAGGTTGCATACTATTGAGGCTCCATTCAGATCTATGGATTTATTAATATTTGTATACAATGATAGGCTTTTTAAAAGCTCTCCTAGTTTGCAATTTGTCTTTATTTAAGAAACTCATCTATGATAGCAGTATATTTATTTATTTATTATTCTCATGAGCTGTTCTAGAAGGAGGAAGGAGGAAAAGAACATACTTACTTAAAAGAAATAATAAAGAACATTTAGTAAATCCACCAAAGCAGGGGAAATGCCCCCAAAGTCTTCCTGCCCCAGTAAAACCACTCTACTATTTTGCTATGTTGTATTGATATTTTTCTAACCATTGTTTTATGTGTTTCACATGCATACTATAAACTGCATATGCTGCCCTGTTTCCAACATTTCCCACTTCATTCAACATTTGCCTTTTATAACATACTCACTATTTAGATTTTGATAATTTTAATATGTCGTATTTAGATATTGTAATCCTATTGTAATTTTTTCTATTATAGGTAGGTATTCTTTTCATGAACATCGCATGCAAAAAAACCCACACATTTTTGTTTTCTTTCTTTACGTTTCTTTTCTTAGGAATCATCCTTTCCCTTACCCACCCCTCCCGAAAAGATTAGGTCCAAATACTATGTTCTTACAGTTCCTTTCACATCAAAATCTTAAATGATACATTTAAACTATTACTAGACGAGTATCTGTTGTGCCTCCTACACTATAACCTCCTGACTGTGGCATGATCTGTTTTGCTGATCATTTTATTTCCCAGTGCCTCACAGGGCACCTAAAGCATAGCAGGTGCACAATAGACATATGATATTGAGACAAGGAATCGGCAGATGGATCAACAACGCAAAATAGCCCAGAAAACAAACCTCAGTGTGCACAGACACCTAAACAGATATTTTGATAATGTTAATGTGACAACTAGGAGGCTATTTTTTAAAGACATTAACTTACAATAAACGTTTCTATTATAAAGGATTAAACTATCAGATGTACATTAAAATAAAGTTAAGCAAATCAATTAAAACTAAGGAAATCAAGAAATGACATCCTGGCATTAATAACATCTTATATTATGAAATGGCTAGGTTGGAGAGAAACAAAATTGTTTATTCCACTTCACAGTTACGGTAATTGCATTTTGTAGAACAGGAACGAGATTAGGCACCAGAAGAACTGGGTTTGGAAACCAGCACTGCTTTCTGCCAGCTGTTCGTCAGGCTGGGATTAATCGCTAGAGGATGCAGGGCTGCCTGGACATCTTCCCAGGATAGCATCTATTGGAAAGCACAGCCTCAGGGTCAACCCATTTTTAGATATTTGTTTCCTGTGTAGCTTTGAGTAAGTTACACACCTATATAGACCTCAGTTTGTTCTTCTGTAAAATGCAGGTTTAAAAAAATCGATTGAACATGGATATTGTAAAGCTTATAGAGATGGCATACAAGTAACATGCTTAGCACAACACTTAGACAGAAGTATCAGGATTATTACGGCCACTGCTGCTTCGATGCCTTCCTCATAGAACATTGCTGGGGAGAACCAAGCCTCTTCTCCTCTCTCTTTTGGTGCAAGAGTGACCCAAGCCTCTTCTCCTCTCTCTCTCTGTCTGTTTTTGCTAGGAAGAACCAAGACTCTTCTGCCACCACCCAACCTCCACTCTCTCTTTTTCTAGGCAGATATTTTAAAAGAAAATATTTTAATTAGATCCTTACTCATTGCCATGTGTCATAATAAACCAGGGATAGATTAGAGAGTTATATTTTTAAAAAGTCAAGCCACATACACACAAATAAGATATGAGTGAATGCTTGTCTTTGTCTAAATTACCTAATAATGGAAAAATCTCAATGGGCAAATCTTCCAGACCATGTGAAAATGTAGAACTTCTATGTATTAAAAATATCACAGACAGAATTAAAGAATAAATATGATTCGTAGAATAATATTTGCTCAAGTGTGGAACACTTGGATTAATATCCTTCCTCTAGCTGCTGCTGCACACATCTATCTAAAAGAAAGATGTCTGCACACGTCTGCACACGACTGATGAGTGAAAGAAGGACAAGGCTTAATTTCAAAAGATAAATTACATGTGGAACATTAACAAAAATAAAAAATGTTTAACTTCAGTAATAATGGAAGAAATGTTGGCTAATCAGAGTCACCATTTCTCACACATTAAGGCTAAAATAATTCCATTAATTATCAATGTTAATGAAAGTATATTAAGAGAGACAGTCACATAACTTGCTATAAGGAGTGGACGTAGATATAATCTTTCAAAATCTTCTAAGTTGACTATATCTTATTTTGATAATCAAGATAAAATAGGAAACATAACTGAGGCTCGGAATGATTATTTTTTTGTTTCTTTCTTCCTAAAACACACCCAAGGATTGTACTGTAGTACAAAACCAAGGCATGTCATTTTTTGTTTTCATCTTTGTCCCCAAATAGATGGCCAGCTTCTTTGAAGGCAGGGACCTTACCTTACTCATTTTTTAAATCACACAAGGTCTGCAGGCGGGTCATGGTGCCTCATACCTGTAATCCCAGCACTCAGGATCACCTGAGGTCAGGAGTTTCAGATCAGCCTGACCAATATGGTGAACCCCCGTCTCTACTAAAAATAAAAAATAAAAAAAATTAGATGGGCATGGTGGTGCACACCTGTAATCCCAGCTACTCATGGGGCTGAGGCAGCTTGAACCCAGGAGGCAAATGTTGCAGTGAGCCAAGATTGCACCATTGCACTCCAGCCTGGGCAACAAGAGCAAAACTCCAACTCAAGAAAAAAAAAGTTTGCAAATACTACGTGCTCAAGCAATGTTCATCAGAACGGAATTTAAATTTGACAGATACAGAGTAAATAAATAAGGACCTCAGGCTGTGTATGGTGGCTCAAATGTGTAATTCCAGCACTTTGGGAGGCCTAGGTGGGAAGATCACCTGAGGTTGTGAGTTTGTGACCAGCCTGGCCAAGACAATGAAATACCACCTCTAGTAAAAGTACAAAAATTAGCCAGGCATGGTGGTGTGCACCTGTAATCCCAGCTACTCAGGAGGCTGAGGCATAAGAATTGCTTGAACCTGGGAGGTGGATGTTGCAGTGAGCCGAGATCATGGCCGCTGCACCAAGACTGGGCAACAGAGTAAGACTCTGCCTCAAAACGAATGAATGAATGAATAAAAGACCTCCTGGATAAACATCAATGCCAATTTCAATTCACTCTCTAATCATGCTTTGAAACTTACAGGTTGGCTTGTAATTCAGAATCTCAAGAAAAAATTTGTTGGATGCTTGCACACAATCACTGCCATCCTAGAGCACACATTTGAAGTCAAGTTCAAAACGGAAAGAATTGCCAGAGGAGGAGTGTTTTGCCATAATGTCAGTGTTGCTGTTAGAAGGACTGCCTTTTCCATGACAGTGAATATGGAGTGACAGCATGTGTGTGGGCATTTCATTTAAACATCATCCAACAATTCTTGGTCTTATTTGACCAGTTCTTGGTCTTATTTGACTGGTCAGGAAAATAAGCACAGCCAACAATGGAGTGGTCTGCCCATCATCAGGCAAATCATTTGGATGAGCTGAAAACAGAAGCTAAACCTCCGGACTTACCTAGAGATTAGCTTCTGAGTATATCTGGAAACTGACCAAGTCGCCACCTCTGCCATTCTCCCTCTGTCCCAGCCCCCACCATACCCTGCCTGGATCCTTGCAGTGGCCTGTCTACTTGGTCCCCTTCTTTGACTCTAGACTTGTACATCCATTCTCCACTCAGCAGCCAGAATCATTTCTGTAGAACACAAATCACTCTTCTATTCAAAACCCTCCATCTCATCTAGATTATAAACCAAAGCTCCTAAAAGGCCCTATAAGGCCTTAGAGCAAGTGTCCCCAAACTACGTCCCATGGGCCTCATGCGGCCCCCTGAGGCCATTTATCCAGCCCCCCGCCGCACTTCAGGAAGGGGCACCTCTTTCATTGGTGGTCAGTGAGAGGAGCACAGTATGTGGCGGCCCTCCAAAGGTCTGAGGGACAGTGAACTGGCCCCCTGTGTAAAAAGTTTGGGGACGCCTGCCTTAGAGAATCTGACCACAGTGGCCTCCAGGGTCACATACCACCACCTTCCCTCCTCTTTGGTCACCCTTTCCCAGCCATGTGGCCCCCTAGGCTGGCCTTTGAACAAGCCAGACCTGCTCCACTGCTCAGGGCCCTTGTGCTCCACCCACATGCCTTGCTGTCTCATTTCCTTCAGATAACGCTTATCAAAGAGGCCTTCTCTGATCACCCTCTAGGAAATGTCAGGTCTCATGCTCATTCTGCCTCCTTTTTACACTACATGATTTCCTCATAGTCCTTATCACAGCCTGACATTTATCTGTTTACTTGCTATTGTCTGTCTCCTCTGCTGAAATGTAAGCTCCAGGTGTGTTGAAACTCTCATTCAGTTTTAACCAGTCACTAGGTTACACACACACACACACACACACACACACACACACACACATACATACAAATATTATGTATACACACACATATACAGTGATCCTCCCTTCTCAGCCTCCTGAATAGCTGAAATTACAAGCATGAGCCACCATGCCCAGCTTATTTATTTATATTTGATTACTGATTCTGTTCTTCCTCTTGAGTGTCATCATCATCCTATCCCCTTTTTCTGTTTCCAAGTCCACACATCAGCGCAGGTGATCACCTTGCCTGCATTACTGCAGCAGACTTCTGACTTCTGACTTTTTCTTCTTTTTTTTTGAGATGGAGTTTTACTCTTGTCGCCCAGGCTGGATGGTAGTGGTGCGATCTTGACTCACTGCAACCTCTGCCTCCTGAGTTCAAGCGATTGTCCTGCCTCACTGTCTCGAGTAGCTGGAATTACAGGCACCCACCACCATGTCCGGCTAATTTTTTATATTTTTAGTAGAGACGGGATTTTATCACGTGGGCCAGGCTTGTCTCAAACTCCTGACTTCAGGTAATCCACACACCTTGGCCTCCCAAAGTGCAGGGATTTACAGGCGTGAGCCACCACACTCAGCCAGCAGACCTCTTAAGAGCCCCAACTATAGTCCTGCAGTCTAAAATCATCTATCTCCATACACTCTTTGTCAAGTCTCCTTACTGATCAGGAACCTACTATGTGAGTGTAAATTGATACTAATTCTGTGCAGGGAAACTTGTCATTATCTTTCAAAATAATATGTCTCTACCATTTGACCCATTTGATCCATTTCTACAAATTCATCTACAGATAAGTGGGAAACAGCATATATACATAACTATTGCAGCATATTTAATAGTAGTAAAATATTAGAAACAATCTAAAAGTTTCTCGATAAAGGTCAAGTCAAATAAATTTGGTACATCCATAAAATGGAGTTGCATGCAGCCATTAAAAATGAGCCAGCCCAAATGTATAAGGACATATTAAGTAAAATAATAATAATTAATAAATAAAGGGAAAACTAGTGGAAAGGGATGCTGCAATTTGTGAATAAAATGTTTTTGGATATCCACACACAAAAGAAGGCAGTTGGACACCTAACTCACACCATGAACAAAAATAAAATCAAAATAGATTGTAGGACCAAATGTAAGAGATAAAACTGTTAAACTCTTAGAAGAAAATATAGGAGAAAATATTTGCGATCTTGGGCTAGGCAAAGGTTTTTTTGATAGAACACCAAGAGCATGAGAACAAAAGAACTAGATAAATGGGACTTCATTAAAATTTAAAACTTTCGTGCTTCAAAGGACATTATGAAGAAAGTGAAAAAGCAACACACAGAATGGGTGAAAACGTTTGCAGACCATCGATCTGATAAGATACTTGTATCCAGAGCATATAAACAACTCTTACTACTTAATAACAAAAAAGGCAATTCGAATTTTCAAACTGGGCAAGGGATTTGAATAAACATTTCTCCAAAGAAAATATACAAATGACCAATAAGCATACAAAAAGCATGCCTAACGACATGAGTCACTGGGCAAATGCAAATCAAAATCACACCCACTAAGACACAAAAATCAAAAATAACAGACAATAACTAACAAGTGTGGGCAAGAATTAGAGAAATTAGAGCCCTCATTCATTGCTGATGAGATTTTCAAAATGCTGCAGACATTCTGAAAAACAGTTTGGAAATTTTTCAGAGGGTTAAATATAAGGTTATCATGTGACCCAGCAATGTTACTCCTAGAAATATACCCAAGAAAATTGAAACATTTGTGTTTTTAATTTCTTTTTATTTTATTTATTTATTTATTTCGAGACAGAGTCTCACTCTGTTGCCCAGGCTTGAGTGCAGTGGTGCTATCATGGCTCACTGCAGCATCGACCTCCCAGACTCAAGCGATCCTTCCAACTCAATTTCCCAAGTAGCTGGGACCACAGGCATGCACCACCACACCCAGCTAATTTTTGGATTCTTTTGTAGAGATAGGGGTCTCGCTATTTGCCCAGGTGGAGCTCAAACTCCTGGCCCCAAGCAATCCACCTGCCTTGGCCTCTAGGATTATAGCATGAGCCATTGCGCCCAGCCAAAACTTTTATATTTACAAAAACTTGTATATAAAAGTTCATGCAGAGTTATTGATAATAGCCAAAAAGTAAAAGCAACCCAAATATTTATCAGCTTATAACAGACAAACAAAATCTGTAATATACATACAACGCTATATTATTTGGCCATAATACTGATACATGCTGCATCACTGATGAACCTTGAAAACATTATGTTAAATGAAAGAAATCAGTCACAAGAGAACACATATTATATCATTTCATTTATATGAAATGTCCAGAAGAGGCAATTCATAGAGAGAGAAGAGATTGATTTACAGGGATTAGAGGGAATCATTAATGGGAAATGGCTGCTAATGGGTACAGGCTTTCTTCTGGAGTAATGAAAATTTCAACATTCCAAATTCCAGATAGTGGTGATGATTGCACATGTCTGTGACCATCGTAAAATCCAGTGAATTTATATACTTAAAATGGTTAATTTTATGATGCATAAATTATATTTCAATAAAGTTATTATTTTAAAAATTATATGTTATATATACATAAACTGCCTCCAAAAACAGTGAAAATAGTGGATACCTCCTAGGCAAAGCAACTAGGTAGCAGGAAGGGAAAGAATAAAGAAAATCTTAGTTTTCACTGTATCCCCTTTAATACTTTGTGGATTTTGTATCTTGTGCAGGCATTTACTATCTTTTTAAATGAATGATATTAACGCATATCAATATATTAGAATTTTGTGCCTGTGCAAGCATTAGCTATTTGTTGCCTCCATACTATTGCTCAGGTCATTTTGCTCACCTGAGAATTGCCCACTTTCCTTTCTTGTTTTCACTTCTTTCTCCAACATCTAGCCCGGAACTCATCTTCAAGACCATTATTATACTCACTTTCTGTCTCTAAGCATTTATAGATGGAATTTTTATCATCATCATCATCATTATTATTTTAATTCATACCCACTGACACCATTCACCACCTTCAATGTACTTGCATAGCAACGATCTCCCCTCAAGGTGAATTCCTCCAGATTTTCCACCTGGCAGTAAAGAGGGGGCTCTTCTTTGCTAACAACATGGTATCCTTATGGTAGGAAGGATGCAGGTGATAGCCTCAAGGTGACCTGTCACTTGTCCCTCCATGAGGCACTTTGGCCATAATGGGTCCCACTATCCTCCAGCCACATCTGCACTCATGACAGGCATTATGTCTTAGATATTGTTCTCAGTTTCCTAACACACTATCTGAAAAGTGTCTTACTCATTCACACTACCTGTTGGTTCTATTTGTCGTCTCCTCAAACAGGCTTACATTGCTCAAACTAGCAGTGTAGTGGTGTTATACTGCATCAACTTAGCTAAGCTGGAACTGTTTCCCAGGTTTCTCTTCTATGTATGGTTTTAAGTTTAGCATTAACCACTGGGAAAATTCTCACAAGATTTAGTGAAGACAGGACATCCTCATGCATTCCAGTTGACCTCATTGTCCCTAGTTTGTCCTTGGAGTTCTCATTGGTCCTTGCTCACCTCCACCAACTCCCACAGCTGTGTCATGGTTATCCCTTTCATAAATCCCTTGTTATGAACAAGTGTTGGCGAGGGTGCAGAGAAAAGAGAATATTCGTACACTGTTGGTGGGAATGTAGAATGGTGAAGTCAAGATGGAAAATATTATGACGGTTCCTAAAGAAGTTAAAAATAGAACTACTATATATGACTTAATTATCCCTCTTCTGGGCACATACCCACAGGAAATGAAATCACAAACTCATAAAGATATTTGCACTCTCAGCATTTGCAGCATTATTCACAATAGCCAAGATATGGAACAAACAAGTGTCCATTGACAGATGAATGGAAAAAGAAATTGTGAAATATGCACCCGCATACACACACACACACACACACACACACACTCTCTCTCTCTCTCTCAATCAAATATTATTTAGCCATTAAAAAGAAATAGATCTTGCCATTTGCCACAACGTGGATGAAACTGGAGGACATTGCACTAAGCGAAATAAGGCAAACAGGGAAAGAAAAAACTGCTCAATCTCGCTTGCATGTGGAATTTTTAAAAAAATCAAATACATAGAAACAGAGCAGAAAGGTGGTTATCAGTAGTAAGGGGTTGAGGGGAATAGGAAAACAGAGGTCAAAGAGTACAAAGTTGCAGTTAGGCAAAATAAGTAATTCTAGAGCTCTAATACATAACATGAAGACTATAGTTAATATTACATACTGACAATTTGCTAAAAGAGTAGATTTTAGGTACTCTTACCCTCCCAAAAAGGACAAGATGATAGGTATGTTAACCTGCTTAACTGTGGTAATCACTTCTCTTCAATCTGTACAGTGATGTACTACTAACAATGTCTCAGTCAACAGGGGACACCATACATGACAGTGGCCCCATAAGATTATAATAGAGCAGAAAATTTTCTAATACCTCATAGCAGTCTCAACATTGTAACAACACATTACTCATGTGTTCGTAGTGATGCTGGTGTACACAAACCTACTGCTCTGCCAGGTATCAGAGTCCAGCACATACGGTTATGTGCAGTACATAGTACTTGATAGTGATAACAAAACAACTATGTTACCAGTTTATATATTTGCTATATTATACTATATGATACACTATACTAATACTAATACTATACTAATACTATACTATATCTATACTTGGCTGGACTGGACTGGACTATACTATACTATACTAATACTATACTATACTGTACTATGCTGTAGCTATACTATACTATACTGTACTATACTAATACTATACTATATCTATACTATGCTAATACTATACCTATATTATACCATACTATACTGTCTACACTATACTATACTAATTACTATACTATAGCATACTATACTATACTACCATACTTTGTATTGCTGTTTTAGAGTAGGGGTCCTTAACCCCAGGCCACAGTCTATTACCAGTCCCTGGCATATTAGGAACCAGGCTGCACAACAGGAGGTGAGCAGCCAATGAGCATTACTGCCTGAGCTCCACCTCCTGTCAGATCAGTGGCATTCGATTCTCACAGGAATGAAAACCCTACTGTGAACCGCACATGTGAGGGTTCTAGGGATATGCGCTCCTTATGAGAATGTAATGCCTGATGACCTCAGGTGGAACAGTTTTATACCCCCACTCCCACTCACCCTACCCTCATCTGTGGAAAATGTGTTTTCCATGAAACTGGTCCCTGGTGCCAAAAACATTGGGGACCACTATTTTAGAGTATACTCCAACTTAGTGAAAAAAAAGTGAATTGTAAAGCAGCCCTAGGTGGTCCTTCAGGACGTATTTCAGAAGAAGGCATTGCTGTCACAGAAGATGACAGCTCCATGCATTGTATGACCTCTGAAGACCTTCCAGTGGGATAAGATGTGGAGGTGGAAGACAATAATACTAATGATCCTTATACCGATACAATAATACTGATGGGCCTGTGTAGGCCTAGGCTCATGTGTGTTTGTGTCTTGGTTTTTAACCAAAAAAAGCCTGAAAGTTTAAAAAAACTAAACATAGAAAAAAGCTTATAAAATAAGGATATGAAGAAAATATTTCAGTATAATAGTTCAATGTGCTTGTGTTTTAAAGTAAAAAAGAGTCAAAAGTTGAAAAAAATTAAAAGCTTATAAAGCAAAAAGGTTACAGGCAGACACAGTGGCTCACACCTGTAGTCCCAGCTATTTGGGGGACTGAGGCAGGAGGATCACTTGAGCCCAGAAGGCCGATATGGCAGTGAGTTGTGATCGCCCCACTGCACTGCACTCCATCCCAGGTGAGACCCTGTCTCAAAAAGTATGTAGATAGTTAGACAGACAGATAGATAGATAGATAGATAGATAGATAGACAGACAGACAGATATGGTTTGGCTCCCCCTAATATGTTTTGGCTGTATCCCCACCCAAATCTCACCTTGAATTGTAATAATCCCGATGTATGACAGGCAGGACCAGGTGGAGGTAACTGAATCATGGGGGCAGTTTCCTCCATGCTGTTCTCCTGATAATGAGTGAGTCTCAGGAGATGTGAGGGTTTTATAAGCCTCTGGCATTTCTCCTGTTGACACTCATTCTCTCTCCTGCTGTGCTGTGAAGAGGTGCCTTCCGCCACAATTGTAAGTTTCCTGAGGCCTCCCCAGCCAGGAAGAACTGTGAGTCAATTACACCTCTTTTCTTTATAAAGTACCCAATGTCAGCTGGCACAGTGGCTCATGCCTATAATCCTAACACTTTGGGAGGCTGAGGCAGGTGGATAGTTGGATTGCCTGAGGTCAGGAGTTCGAGACTAGCCTGACCAATACAGTGAAACTCCATCTCTACTAAAAATATCAAAATTAGCAGGGCCTGGTGGTGGGTAACTGTAATCCCAGCTTCTCAGGAGGCTGAGGCAGGAGAATTGCTTGAACCCGGGAGGAGGTGGTTGCATTGCACTGAGATCATGCCACTGTACTCCAGCCTGGGCAAGAGAGTGAGATTCTGTCTAAAAAAACAAAAAAGATAAGTTACCCAGTTTCCTCGAGTATTTCTTTATGGCGGTTTGAGGACAGAGTAATACATACATGTGTGTGTGCATGTGTGTGTGTGTATATATATATATATATGTATATATATATATAAATTTGCATTGTTATAAAAACAGCATCACTATGAACACATCACACCAGCATCACTATAAACACATGAGTAACATGTTGCTACAATGTTAAGATGGCTATGAGGTATTAGAAAATTTTCTGCTCCACAGAAAATCAAACACTGCATGTTCTCACTCATAGGCAGGTGTTGAACAATGGGAAAACACGGACACAGGGAGGGGAAATAGGGCAGGGACAGTGGGGGTGGGGAGTTGGGGAGAGATAGCATGGGGAGAAATGCCAGATATAGTTGAAGGGGAGGAAGGCAGCAAATCACGCTGCCATGTGTGTACCTATGCAACTATCTTGCATCTTCTCCAAATGTACCCCAAAACCTAAAATGCAATTTAAAAAAAAAAGAAAATTTTCTGCTCCATTATAATCCTACAGGCCGCTGTCATGTATGCTGTCCCTCATTGACTGAGACATTGTTACTATTAAAATGCATGCTCTGAATGAAGAGAACCCCCCACAAACAGGCTTTGCTTGAGCAACACGGATGTTTATTCACCTGGGCGTGGGCAGGTTGAGTCTGAAAAGAGAGTCAGTGAAGGGTGGTGGGATAGGAGTTTGTTTTATAAGTTTGGGGTGGGCAATGGAAAGTTAACAAAAGTTACAGTTTAGGGCGGTTTTTTGCAAGCTGGGAGGGGTGGTAGGTTTGGAAGCTGGGAGGGGGTCATAGGGTGTGGAGTCATAAAGCTGACCAAGGTCAGTTACAAAGGCCAATGGCCTTATCCATTGGGGCGAGAGTAAGGAGCAATAGAGAATGTCTCAAGTTAAGTAGGTGCCGCAGGGGTTGATCATTTCTTCCTCTTTTCATAGTCTTCCAGGTACTTCAGATTTTCCAGGAACTCATCTGGAGTGTCCATGCAGGTCACAGAGGTTAACATGGCGTCCATGGTACTGTCAGTCAGCCTAAAAGACTTTACATTCCTGTCTTTTTATATTAGAAATATAAAGGAAAAAGAAATGAAGAGTGGAGGGCAGTGGAATATTAGGAAGGCCGGCACAGACAAGGGATGGGGCAATGTTTCTCGGGGCTTCTTCAAGTAGAATTGGGGGGTGGCATGGAAACGTAAAAATGGGAAAGAATTTAGTCTGCTGGGAGATCTCGGGGCAAGGGGTGGTATTGTGGGGTTGTTAGAAGGAGGAATTTTTGTACTGACTGATTGGTTATCGTTTGTATATGATTTTGTAGGAATTGAGAGATTAATCAGAAAACACAAGATCCAAATAAGAGGAGAAAGATAGGTATCAGAGGACTAAGGATTAAAAGAAGCCATGACTCCCAGTTAGAAAGTGTCCAGCCAGTGCAGCCAGGTCCAGAATAACCATCTGCCTGATTAGTGAGCTTTTGGGCTCCGTCTTTTAATCTATTGATGGCATCATATACGAGGCCAGACTGGTTTACATAAAAACAACATTCTTCATTTAGGAATACGCAAAGCCCTCCCTTTTCAGCAGTCAGTAAATCAATACCTCTGCGGTTTTGGAGGACAACTTCAGCTAGGGAATTTACTTGAGTTTGAAGAAGGGATAGTGACTGAGATAATTCTGCAGTGCTCTCAGAGAAATCATTAGAGAGGCCATGGAAGGTGATGACTGAGGTGGTAGGCCTGCTATGCCCGTGCCGAGTACAGTAGTAATTCCTAACCTTACAAGTCAGGGGATCCATGGAATGGCCCACTTGTGTTGTGTCGGGACCGCAAGGGGAACAGGGATGCTTTTGCCTCCGCTGGTAAACTGAATTTTGGGAGTAAGGAAAACTAGGGTACAAGTGCCTGTCCAGTCGGTCGGAAGGCAGATGTAAGAAGAAGAACCACGGAGGAAAAAAGTCCTTGGCTTAGACAGAACTGGAAGTGTCCACTGAAAAGGTGAGAACGTGTTCTGAGGGCTTTGGACCCAAATGCCAAGGGAACCAGTAAGGGCTGCGGCAGTTAAAGGTTGTAGTGGGGTTTGGTTGGGTAACTGTGTGGAGGGAGAGCTTTTGTTCTCATGGGGTATGAGGAAGCATGTGGTTATAAGTCACCACTCACTTTCATTAACAAGATTGGGTACGAGCAGACAGGAAGAGGGGTCTGGAGGAGAGTCTGAGGAGCATGAGGAGGGCAGCCCAGGATGCGGTGAGAGGCAGGGTGATGCCGACCTAGGCAAAGCTTGAAGTTTATTTGCCAGTCTTGTGTGGGGAGAATTTATGGGCCTGATGTGTAGGAAAAAGGGGAGTCTCAGAAAGCCCTGAGGAGTAGTACAGTGGCAGACAGAACATTGAGATGTGATTGTTTTGAGGATGGACTTCCATGATGGAAAAGAAATAAGGAGTTTAAAAAATGAGCCAGGGGCTTGTATTCTACATGGAAGCAGTCACGAAAGGATGAGAGGATAGAGTGAGCTTGTGGGGCGGGGAGGAGGAACTTCCCATGGTCTAAGAACCATCTGCCTTGTGTAGGAAGTGACTGGTAAAGCAAGTTTCTGGAGGGAGAATAGGTTGGGGGGACAGATGAGAAGCAAAAATACTGGCACTGTGGGGGAGATACTGGGCATTTGCTGTGTTTTGGCTGTTTTGTCGCCTAAGGCATTTCCTTGGGCAATAGGATCTGACAGTTTCTGGTGTTCTCTGCAGTGGACAACTCCGGCCGTGGCTGGGAGGAGAGCAGCCTTAAGGAGGGCCTTTATTAAGAGGGCATTGATAATGCGGGATACCTGTGTGGTGAGAAAACCTCTTTCTGCCCATATGGCTGCATAGTGGTACAGGATGTGGAAGGGTATTTAGATTCAGTATAGATATTAACATGCAATCCTTTAGCAAGAGTAAGAGCATGGGTTAAGGCAATCAGTTTAGCTTGCTGAGAAGTGGTGGAAGAGGGGAGTGTAGCAGCCTTGATAACAGATGAGTGGGATACGACAGCATAGACAGCTTTGGCCGGTGCCAATCGACTGGGCTTGGAGGAATTGCCATCAATTAACCATGCATGGTCTGGGTCTGGAGTAGGAAAAAGAGAAATATGGGAAATGGGAGGATACTGTATGGATTAGAGAGACAGTCACGGGGTTCTGGGTTTGTGTTGGGTATTAAGTGAGAGGCTGGGTTGAAGTCAGGTCCAAGAGCAATGGTTACTGTGGGGGTTTTAATAAAGAGTGCATAAAGCTGGAGAAGGCGAAAGGCTGAGAGTGTGTGAGGTGTGAAGAGGAAACTAAACTTTGAAGGTTGTGAGAGCTATAGAGAGTAAGTGGAGCATTGCCTGTAATTTTAAGGGATTCTAAGAGTATCAGGGTGACAGCTCCTGCCACGCACAGGCATAAGGGCCAGCCCAGGACTGTAAGGTAAGTTGTTTGGATAAAAAGGCTACAGGTCGTGGGCCTGGCTCCTGTGTAAGAATTCTGACGGTGCAGCCTTTTATTTCTGCCCTGTAGAGAGAGAGGGGTTGAGAGGTGTTGGGGCGTGCTAGTGTAGCAGCTGTTTCTAAGGCCTTCTTTAGAGAATGAAAGGAAGAATGGAGAAGGATTTGGGGTTTACGGGGTTAGGTAAGTTTCCTTTTGTCAGTTTATAAAGTGGTTTGGTTAGGAGGGCAAAACCTGGTATCCAGAAGCGAAAGTATCTTACGATGCCTAAGAAAAAGAGAAACTGTTATGTAATGGATAGGACTGGGTTTGGGAAATTAACTGGATACAGCTGGCAGGGAGAGCGTGTGTATGCTGGCGAAGGATTAGAACAGATAGGGAAGAAATTTGGGGCTTTAGAAAAAAGTGTTTTTGAGGTCAAGAACAGAATAGTGAGTTGTGGAAGGGGGTATGGAAGATAGGAGGGTAGAGGGGTTTGGTATAACTGTGTGGATGGTAAGTACAATCTGATCGATGAGGGTGAGGTCTTGGACTAGTCTGTGGGATTTGTCTGGTGTTTGGACAGCTTGGATAGGGGAATTATAAGGAGAGTTTGTAGGAATTAAAAGGCCATGTTGTAGTAAGCGAGTAATAACAGGCTTTAGGCCTTTTAAGGCTTGTGCTGGGATGGGGTACTGGGGCTGGGCGGGGTAAGGGTGGTTAGGTTTTACGGGAAAGATGAGGGGTGAGTGACTTGTAGCAAGAGATGGGGAGATGGTGTCCTGCACCCTGAGGGTAAGGTAGGGGGATGTAAGGGGTCCTGTTGAGGGAGGTGCGGGCTCGGGGAGGTGGGCGGCAATGAGGTGTGGCTGTAGCCCAGGAATAGTGAAGGAGACAGACAATTTTGTTAGGATATCTCAGTCTAACAGCGGAACTGGACAAGTGGGGATGATTAAGAAAGAATGTGGAAAGGAGTGCTGGCCCAATTGACACCAGACTTGGGGAGTTCTGAGAGCCCTGGAGGCCTTGTCATCAATTCCCACAACAGTTATGGAGGCCAAGGAGACAGGTCCTTGAAAAGAAGGCAGCGTGGGGTGGGTGGCCTCCACGTTGATTGAGAAGGGGACGGACTTGCCTCTACCGTAAGAGTTACCCGAAGCTCGGCGTCCGTGATGGTCCAGGGGGCCGCCGAGATGTCCGGGCAGCATCAGTCTTCAGCCGCCAAGCCAAGGAGATCTGGTAAGGATTCAGTCTGGGAGCTCTGGGTTAGAGCTCCAGGAAGCAGTGATGTGAGTCAGACAGTCTGACATTCGTGGGGGCCCTGCACAGATCGGAGAGGGCTTAGGAGGAATCCCAGCAGAAGAAATCATTCAACTCAAGTGGCTTAGATGAAGACAGTTTAATCACAGAGGTGCAGAGGGTGAAAAAAGTAACCGGATGATAAAGACCCAGAGGGGAGCAATGGCAGGAAGCTATTACCAACCCTAAATCAGAAGAAAAGGGAAAGGAAATGGAGTCCAGTGAGGCCTGGAGCCATGGAGAGGTCTCTACTAGAAGCAGGAGACACAGAGTCACTGCCAGAAGCAAGGCTGGAAGTTGGAAGTAAGCATGGGGGACAGGAGAGCCTGGCGTCCTCTGCCCTCCACCCCAATTCTCTCTCCTCCTTCCCTCTGTTCTCCTGATGGAGCCTGGCACTGATTCTGCCTAGCAAGAAACCAAGGCAAGGAGCCAAGGTGATGGGACCCAAGGCTCAGATCAGGGCAGAGAGGAGGTTAGAGCAGGTCCAGGTGTGGTAGAGGAAGTGAATGGCAAATAGTTTAATTTTTGTACTTTGTCAATGTAAAGACTAAACTAGGGCCAGGTATGGCGGCTCATGCCCGTAATCTCAGCACTTTGGGAGGCTGAGGCAGTCGGATCACCTGAGGTCAGTAGTTCAGACCAGCCTGGCCAACATGGTGAAACTCCATCTCTACTAAAAATACAAAACTTAGCCAGGCATGGCAGCGCACACCTGTAATCCCAGCTATTGAGGAGGCTGAGGCAGGAGAATCGCTTGAACCCAGGAGGCAGGAGACAGTGAGCTGAGATTGAGCCACTACACTCCAGCCTGGGCAACAGAACAAGACTCATTCTGAAAAAAAAAAAAACCTAAATTTGACAAACACCATTTCTTCTTTTCATCATCTGTCTTGTCATTTTGTGTCTCAACTCTTTGTGGACTTGTTTTCCCCAAAGCATAAGGATTACATATATCCATCCCTACCTTGAAAAATGAAAATATATATAGTATATATGAGCTTTTTTCCACATATTTTCACCACAAACAGCTGTATTATCAACATTACTGTTTTTGAATTTAGTCAGTCTTGGTAACATAAAAATGTTTACAAATAATTCCTTGGTGAAGTAACAGGAGTGTTGTTATGACCAGAAAGGGATTCAGATCCAGACCCCGAGAGAGCGTTCTTGAATCTTGCTCAAGAAAGAATTCAGGGCGAATCTGTAAAGTGAAAGTTTATTAGGAAAGTGAAGGAATAAAAGAAGGGCTACTCCATAGGCAGAGCAGTCCCGAGGGCTGCTGGTTCCCTATTTTTATGGTTATTTCTTGATGATATGCTAAACGAGGGGCGGATTATTCATGTGTCCCCTTTTTAGACCATATAGGGTAACTTCCTGTCATTGCCATGGCATTTATAAACTGTCATGGCATTGGTGGGAGTGTTAGCAGTGAGGACGACCAGAGGTCACTCTGGTCACCATCTTGGTTTTGGTAGGTTTTAGCCAGCGTCTTTACTGCAACCTGTTTTATCAGCAAGGTCTTTATAACCTGTATCTTGTGCTGACCTCCTATCTCATCCTGTGACTTAGGATGCCTAACCATCTGGGAATGCAGCCCAGTAGGTCTCAGCCTTATTTCACCCAGCCGCTCTTCAAGATGGAGTTGCTCTGATTCAAAAGCCTCTGACACTGTTGTTCTTGGCTTTTCAGTTGTTTTTATCAAGCTTTCTTTCAGAGGCTTCTTTCTCAAGGAACCCCTGCACCTTCTGATGTGAATTAGAAGGAGAGAAAGTGGAAGCAGCTGGGTGGACGAAATGAAGGCAGGAGCCCTTCTCCTTATTGACCGAACAACTGTGATTTAAAAAAAAAAAAAAAAAGCCGGGCGCGGTGGCTCAAGCCTGTAATCCCAGCACTTTGGGAGGCCGAGGCGGGTGGATCAAGAGGTCAAGAGATCGAGACCGTCCTGGCCAACATGGTGAAACCCCGTCTCTACTAAAAATACAAAAAATTAGCTGGGCATGGTGGTGTGTGCCTGTAATCTCAGCTACTCAGGAGGCTGAGGCAGGAGAATTGCCTGAACCCAGGAGGCGGAGGTTGCGGTGAGCCGAGATTGTGCCATTGCACTCCAGCCTGGGTAACAAGAGTGAAACTCTGTCTCAAAAAAAAAAAAAAAAAAAAAAAAAGGGAAATAGAATGAGAACTGTGGAGAGAATTTTGCAGGTAGGTTCTTGGGCTCTCTGGGACTAATGACTTGGAGTTAAGGGAAATGTTTGTTATTACTGGGGATGGTAAAGGGGTGACTTAAAACAAAGAGATACAATAAGAGGGGAAATGTTAAAACATTTGAATTAATACTAACGAAGTGGAGCTGTTGTCCTTAGGCATTGGGCGAGGTGGGCTGCAGAACTGCTCAAGCTTCCAGGTGAAAATGTTGGCCGCTAGGTGGCAATCACATGTCTTGAATAACCAAAGACATCGCAGAACTGAGTAACTGGCCTTCCTGGTGAGTTTCATTAGTCCATCCACTGTCAGAGAATTCTGGTTTCAAAGTCTGCTTGAATGCGTTTTAATATTAAATCAATTTGTGAGTGCTCATTATGATTCGTCCAAATCATGGCTCCAAGCAGCTACTGTTTTCAAAACAACTGATGTGTGGTTTTCTTTCCACCGTTTGGGCATTTACACTTAGAGCTTCCTCCTAGTTCTTCTTAAGAACTCGGCACTATTTCTGCCATAGAAATGATGTTCCAGGAAAATATTTCCTACAAAAAGAATAAGTGAAACAGGCTTTAGGTCTGAAACAATTGGCCAGCTGGAATTTTGTTTTGTATTCATTTGGTTGTCCTGCTTGGTAGATTTAAGCAAAGCTTTCCAACATTTTACTTTCAAAGCAAGATTCACATTGAAAAAAACATGTTAGAGCACAATGTTATAGAAGCTCATCTGTTTTGATAGATGCCTCTTTTATAGATCTTCTTCATTTGATTTAATGTGCATTTAAAACTGAGTTTATCTACCCAGTGAGAGATAAAAGAAATACAAATCTAATCACTTTACAAAATGCCTAAGATTGGGAACTCTCTGCATGTAGTGTTTACATACATGCATACAACGAGAAATAATCAAATATGGTGGTGCCAGCATTGATTGTCGATTTCCATAACCACATATTTCTTGGGTGGTTTATGCTAGCAAGGGAGACCCAGAGAGTAAGATGCACTCAAGCTTTTGAAATGAGGTGACACAGCGTCTTCAGTCCCCAGATGATCTCCTGTGACTTTCTACAGGATCTGCTACCATGCTAGAGAGTGGGTTGCAAAGTTCTGAATAGCTTTGCTTACATAGGATGCTGGGTGATTTTAGGTTTATTTTTGAAGAGAAAGGAGAGAAGTTTTTCTGAGACATAGCAGGTCAGATGCGGCTGAGCCTGCAGCAAGGCCAGTGAAAGTGATTAAGGGTCACCTATAGCCTAGGAGTGTGTCTCAACAGATGTTTCTGATCTGGCCTCAGGCCACCATCAGACTATGTTGCCTTAAGTTGTCACATCTGGTAACTGCAGAAACAAACCATTTTAGCTGTCATATAAGATATTTTTGTATGAGTATTGGCCTTTTCAAATGAATAATTGTCTCAAGACCTTCAAATAAGAAGTGGTTCTGAGGTTACATATAAGCCTTATATATTGATGAAAACATCGATTGCAGGCATATTACAGCTGAGTACCAAGTGCTACTGGAGTCGCAGCAACATCAATTCTGGATTAGCAATGCTTATATCCAAAGGGGAGGCCAATTGTTGATAGGGTAGTAGTCAGGGTAAGTCAATATCTCAGTGGGAAAGCATCAGGGATAGACCTTTTTAGCTTTGCCCCCTTACCCACTAAACACTCATTTTTAATGAGGGACAGATTCATTGTGAAGGATAGGTTCACCCATCATTGTGGTGGGGCATTATTCTCATGTCCTTCACTGCCCATACTTTTTTCATTTTTTTTAAGACAGGATCTCACTGTGTTGCCCAGGCTGGAGGACAGTGGCACAATCATGGCTCACTGCAGCTTCGACCTCCCATCTCAGCCTCCAAAGTAGCTGGGACTACAGGTGCATACTACCACAACCAACTAATTTTTCTATTTTTATGTAAAGATGGTTTTGCCTTGTTGCCCAGGCTGGTCTCAAACTCCTGGGCTCGAGTGATCTGCCTGCCTCAGTCTCCCAAAGTGCTAGGACTACAGACATGAGCAACCACGCTCATCCATTGCCTACACTCTTTATCCAGAGTTAATTTGGTGCTTTTCACCCTATTTCTGTGCTCAATCTTTTTTTTTTCTTTTTTTGAGACGGAGTTTCTCTCTTGTTACCCAGGCTGGAGTACGATGACGCGATCTCAGCTCACCGCAACCTCCACCTCCTGGGTTCAGGCAATTCTCCTGCCTCAACCTCCTGAGTAGCTGGGATTACAGGCACACTCCACCACGCCCAGCTAGTTTTTTGTATTTTTAGTAGAGATGGGGTTTCACCATGTTGACCAGGATGGTCTCGATCTCTCGACCTCGTGATCTACCCGCCTCGGCCTCCCAAAGTGCTGGGATTACAGGCTTGAGCCACCGCGCCCGGCTCTGTGCTCAATCTTAAGATCTGATTAATGCCAAAAAGAAATCATCTAATTTCAAAATAACTCAAGTTGATATTATATACAGACATGTTTGTACACATATGTATATAATAATCTTCACATATACAAGTACTCATACACTTATATTTTTATCACTCATATATACATGCATGTGTGTAAGAGGACTTGGCATTTCTTATTTAAAACTAATAATATGTAATATACATAAGAAGAACAGGCAATGGAAGGCCATACACCTCCATGTTCGCAGTAGTTACCTCACAAGGGTAGAATTATTTCCTTTGCTGATTTCTCTTCCATTCTTTTTTGTCTGTGTTTTTCATGTTTTCTGCAATAATCAAATATACTTTTATAAACAGAAAAAGCCATAATATATTGATTTTGGAAATGTGTATTTGAAATTTAGTAACAAAGTACTATGTTCTAACAAAAAGTCAAGGTAAAATTGGTCTTAGAGCCTGACAGCTCAGGTGACCCTCACTTCACTGCTTGGCTTGGCCAATATCACTTCAGTGTTTTCTCATCTGAAGCAGAGAAGATGATATTTGCTAAACTCTATTCAGGGCTGTTGAGGAATCAAATGAGAAGGTTATCTGAAAGCACTTTGTGATTAGACTGCATATATAAAAATGTGCTGACTTCACCGTTTCAGTTGCATTTTCCATGAACTGGCTGTGCCCCTCCTGTTATAGGGAGTTCCCAGGAGCTGGGGTCATACATGAGCCTTCGGGTGGAACTCCCCGAAGACGCTGGTCCCACAGGTTGGGAAAAGCAACAAGAAGACCTGCCAATGTCAGAACTAAAAGAGTCCCAGATTTAGTTTCAACAATCAAGAGTCAAGGTTTGTTTTATCGGATATCCTGACCATGGAATTCCACAGGAACTAGGGCTGTTGAATCAACAGTAGGAAACTCAGATACACTTGAATTTCAGAGACAGGTACATAACAAATAATTTGGTGTGAGTACATCCCAAATATTGCACAGAATTCACTTACATCAAAAAACATTTGTTGTTTATCTGAAATTCAAATTTAAGTGAGTTTCCTGTCTACATTTTGTTTGTTAAATCTCGTCATCCTAGTGGAAACCTTCACACTTTCTCACTAGTTTGCTTGGTTGGTTGGTTGGTTTTTACTTATCAGCTTCAGCTTCTTTTTTTTTTTTTTTTTTTTTAAGAGAGAGTCTTGCTCTGTTGCCAGGCTGGAGTACAGTGGCGCAATCTCGGCTCACTGTAACCTCCACCTCCTGGGTTGAAGCGATTCTTCCACCTCAGCCTCCTGAGTACCTGGGACCAGAGGCGCGTGCCGCCACATCTGGCTAATTTTTGTATTTTTAGTAGAGACAGGGTTTAACCAGGTTGGCCAGGATGGTCTCGATCTCTTGACCTTGTGATCCACCCACCTCGGCCTCCCAAAGTGCTGGGATTACAGGCGTGAGCCACCGCGCCCAGCCTAACTTCAGCTTCTTAATGAGAGTTTAGGTTTTATAAATACAGTCATCCCTTGGTGTACATGGGAGATCGGTTCTAGGACCTCCCTCAGACACAAAAATCCACAGATGCTTAAGTCCCTGATAACGAAATGATGTAGTATTTGCATATAACCTATGCACATCCTCCCGTATACTTTGTCATCTCTCGATTGCTTAGAATCTCCAGATTGCTCATATAATGTAAATACTATGTAAATAGTTGTTATACTGTGTTATTTAGAAAATAATGACAAGGAAAAAAGTCTGTACATGTTCAGTACAGATGCAATTTATTTTCAAATATTTTTTATCCATGGCTAGTTGAATCCAGTCATAGAATTCACAGATAACTGAAGGCCAACTGCACATGCTCAGGGCCTTTCAGATAAGGCACGAACTATAAGTGCACCTGACACACGCTAAACAACGAGAGGCCATTTCAACAGCATTAGTAGGGTTGGCAGGGTCTTAGGGAAGCACACAGGTGGCTGTTGGGGCACCCACCAGCATTCTGTCAGAACATTGTAAATTGTGAAGAGCATCAAGGGTGACTGTCTGAGCCACATCTTTCCCTTTAATTGACCTGGCCATTGTGCAAAGGAAGCACCTGCAACCATCAACATGATCACCCACCAGTAGACTGGAGCCATTGTTCATTCTTGGTTGTGAAATCGGCCAGGGGCAATTAAGAATTGGGAAACTAGAAAAGGCAGCCCAGTGTCAAGGAGGTCAAGACTGGGCCACAGCCTTGCTTCCCACAAGGTCTATCTTGTCTCTGGATGGTGGGAGAGTTGAGGCAAGGGAATCTGGAATTATTATAAAAGGCAGCGTTCCTTGAAGCAAAAAGCCAGCCAGGCAGCACAGCTTCCAAGCTGAGAGTCTGAAGGGCCTGAGCCAGTGCCTCTTCCCAACCAGTCAGTTACCCCAAGTCTCCACCACTGGCCTCACACTCTAGGGACACTTAAGCATTTCAATTGGGCTACAGTGTTGCCCCTTCTCGGATAAATTCGTTACCAAAAGAAGACACACTTAAAGATGAAAAAAAAAAGAGCCATGGGCTGAGTGCAGTGGTTCATGCCTATAATCCCAGCACTTTGGGAGGCCAAGGTGCGTGGATTGCGAGGTCAGGAGTTCAAGACCAGAATGGCCAACATGGTGAAACCCCATGTCTACTGAAAATACAAAAATTAGCCAGGCATGGTGGCGGGTGACTGTAATCCCAGCTACTCAGGAGGCTGAGGCAAGAGAATCACTTGAACCCAGGAAGTGGAGGTTGCAGTGAGCTGAGAGTTTACCCCTGCACTTTAGCCTGGGTGACAGAGCGAGACTCTATTCATTACTAATTCAATTAACATTTCTTGAGCATCTACTCTATGTCAGGACTGTTCTGAGCTCTGAAGATGCTGCACTGGAAGCCTTTCCCCTTCCACCAGCAGAATATGAGGAAATAATCTGCAAAGTGTCACTGCTTCTCCAGCTGCTGATTGCACAAAAGCAGGTACCATGTTACTCTGAGGTTTAGTTCTACCTCATTCCCCATCTTCATTGACCCATCTCGTTTTGAATAATCACCAGAGAAGCAAGAAGAATGTTATTAGCTGAATGGTGTTACCCAAAAACTCATATGTTGAAGTTCTGATCCCCAGTATTTCATTTGCAGACGGGGTCTTTGCGGATGATCAAGTTGAGATGAGGTGATGGGGATGGGTCCTAACCCAATATGATTGTGTCCTTATGAAAAGAGGAAATTTGGACACAGAGACAGATATGCACACAGGGAGAGCACCATGTGAAGATGAAGGCAAGAATCGGGAGGATACATTTTCAAGCCAAGAAACACCCGAGATTGCCAGGAAACCAGCAGAAGCTAGAAAGAAGACATGGAACAGAGTCTCCTTCACAGTCTTCAGAAGGAGCCACTCCTGCCAACATCTTGATAATCTTGGACTTCCAGCTTCCAGGACTGTTCAAGCCTCCAGAACAATACATGTCTGTTGATAAGCCATGCAGTTTGTGGCATTTTATTATAGTAGCCCTAAGAAACAAATACAGGGCCAGGTATAGTGGCTCACACCTGTAATCTCAGCACTTTGGGAGGCTGAGGCAGGAGGATCACCTGAGATCAGCCTGGGAAACATAGTGAGACCCTGTCTCACTATGAAAATAAAAATAAAAATTAAAAATAGAAATAAAAAAATTATCCAGGCGTGGTTGCACCTATAGTCCTGGCTACTCAGGAGGCTGAGACAGGAGGATCATTGAGACTAAGAGATCAAGGCTGCAGTGAGCCATGATCACACCGCTACACTGCAGCCTGCATGACAGAGAGAGACCCTGTTAAAAAATAATAATTAAAGAAATGAATACAAAGAGCCTTGGTCTGACTGTGCTATTCTCCTTGCTTAGGCTACAAGTGGGTGCAGTGTCCCATAGCAACCTCAGAACACAACTGGCCCATAGCACTGTAAGGCCAAGGCCCTTGAAACTTGTGAAGAGTTGCCAAAAGCAAGTCAGGGCCTAAGGAACTGCCTAGGGCTAGAGCTCTGGGGCCAGCCTGTTCCTTCACACTAGTGGGCTATGACTTCCCACAGGGTCCACTGACTTCCTTCACACCTCCCCTGGCCCTCATAGATATAGGGCCTGTCCTTGGGCCTCTCCAGCATCTCCCAGGCCACAGTCCCACTCCGCTTATGTTTTGAGGACTAATATTCATTTTTCATTGCTTGTTCTTCTGATCTCCAATATTTGGCCCAGTCCTGATTTTGCCTTTGGCCCTCTAGTTTAGACACAGAGAGCTCATGGAGGCTGTGCTGCAATTTGAACCAGGGATTGGACAAGAATGTCAGAGGTTGCTTATGGATCATGGAGGGAAAGAGGGTTATAGAGTAAGAATGCATCTGGCTCAGATCCTAGTAAAAAATCAAAACTACTCATACTTTGAGTTTCCCAAGTGATATGGTATGTATCACCTTCAAGCTATATAATGCAACCCCTGGGGACAGTTAAGGTGGGTGTTGTTATTATTTTATTTACATCTCCATGTGAAAAATGAAGGAACTGAGGCTCACTCCAGTTACAAAACTTGACTAAAATCATGCAGTCCACGTGGGAGCCAGCATTTGGTTCTAAACACAAGTTCTTTCTGCCCTGCCATGCTCTCCTCACGTAGATCATCACCCAGAAGCTACAGGAGAATGCAGAGGCTGGACTGAGATGATGCAGGCAGATGCAGACCAGACATACTGACTCAGCTCTCCCTCCTCAGCAAGTAGCGACTGGCCAAATACCACACACGAATAACAAACACCTTGCATTTATATAACACCTCATAACTGACAGTGTTCTTACAAGCATTACTCATTCCATCCTCCGGATCACCCCATGAGGTAGGCAGGGTAAACTCAGTTATTCTTTTCTGAGACAAGGTCTCACTCTGTCACCTAGGCTGGAGCGCTGTGGCGCAATCACAGCTCACTGCAGCCTCGACCTCCCAGGCTCAGGCGATCTTCCCACCTCAGCCTCCCTGAATAGCTGGGAGTACAGGTGTATACCACCGCACCTGGATAATTCTTGTATATTTTATGGAGATGGCTTTTTGCTATGTTGCTGAGACTGTCTTGAACTCCTGGGCTTAAGCAATCCACTCACCTCCATCTCCCAAAGTGCTGGTATTACAGGTGGGAGCCACTGCACCCACAAACCTGGTTATTCTTATTTTACAGATGAAATAACTAAGTAAAGGTGGGTTAAACTCCCGACCCATAGTCACAAAGCCAGGAGAAGTGGGACTCAAACCCAGTGTTTCTCTTGAAGTCCATCTTCTTTCCTACTGCTCAGGAAGAGAGTACCATCCAGGGATCTTTTCCCACACCCAGGACAGCATTACTAATTGATCACAGCATTTTGCCCAGATTTAGCCTCAGGACCCTCCTCAATATAGTTCTCCAGGCAGCCCTTGTCAGCCAGAACAGACAAGCAAGATGAAGACCTTTTCCAGCCTACTCTAAGCAGTGCCTGTAACTGGCCCAGGTCACAGAGACCAAGTGTGCAAATCCATCTGATTAGAAATCTGGCTAAAACAAAGAAGAAAGCAATGAACACTGGGGTCTGCTTGATGGGGGACGGTGGGAGGAGGGAGAGCAGCAGAAAAGATAACTATTGGGTACTGGCCTTAATATCTGGGTGATGAAATAATCTGTATCACAGACCCACATGACATGTGTTTACCTATGTAACATGTCTTCACATGTACCCCCAAACCTAAAATAAAACTTAAAATAACAGTAATAATAATAATTTTCATAATGAAATGAAGATTCAGCTAAAGATAAGTCAAATAATATTTTTAAAACTCATTTTATTCATTAATTATGCAATAAAGTTAAATACATATACTTGTAAAGCATATAACATAAGGAAATCTGGTTCAAGATTCAAGAAGAGCCTTAATTTGTTTTCTCCTACCTGTTAATTTACAACCCGTACAAAAATAATAATAGCTAATATTGGCTGGGTGCGGTGGCTCATGCCTGTAATCTCAGCACTTTGGGAGGCCAAGGTGGGCAGACCACTTGAGCTTAGGAGTTTGAGACCAGCCTGACCAACATGGCGAAGCCCTGTCTTTACTAAAACTACAAAAATTAGCCAGGCATGGGTGCCTGTAGTCCCAGGTATTCAGTGGACTGAGGAAGGAGAATCACCTGAACCCGGGAGGTGAAGGTTGCAGTGAACTGAGATTGTGCCACTGCACTGCAGCCTAGGCAGCAGAGTAAGACTCTCAAAAAAAAAAATAGTAATAAAAATAGCTAACATTTTTATGAATACTTACTCTGTGTCAGGTGCTATATCAAATACTCTTCTGCATTTTCCTAAAAAGTAGATCCTATTCTTCCCATTTTAGATAGAAAGGAATTGAGGCTTTGAGGAATTAGGAAACTTGCCAGATGCAACCTCAGGCTGCTGAATTCCACAAACTTCGCTGCCTCATTACACTGTCTCCTAGACTGTAGACCAACGCTTTCCCGATTCTTTGGAAGGGAAGCATGTCTTACTTTTCCAAATCCTTGAAATCAACTGCTTGGATAGGGAAGAAAACAATAAGGGATATAGATACCAACAGAAAAATTGTCAAGCAAAGAAGGCTCTATGAGGGGCGGCCAATGGGCAGCTGCTGGCAGTGGCAGATGGGGGCTGTGCAATATGAAGAGGGCTTGGACAGGTGAACTGGAGAGTCCACACGTGTAGGCACAAAGCCCATAGCTGTGCAGGACAGCAAGCCAATGGTGGGAAGAGACTGGGCTGGGGACTAGCTTTTCCCACAATGCTGCATTCTGGCATGGACTTCAGAGGGGTCCACAAAGCTAAATTTGACCTTGGATTTGTATACTTAGTCTCTGACCTGAGCCAGTTACAGGCACTGCTTAGAGCAGGCTGGAAACTGACCAACACAGAGCACTTAGCCTCACCTCCAGGAACAATGGAGATTCTGGTGACCTAGGAAAAGCACTTCGGACTGCATTCTGAGGCCTTGTCACCCCATTGAACTTACTGTCTTTGGTAAGGTTTTCTCAATTTGTGTTCTGTACCTGAATTCAACCTCTCTGCTATGGACTGACTTTCTAAAATTCATATGCTGAAGCTCTACCCTCCGATGTAATAGTGTTTAGAGAGGGTTTTTGGGAGGGACTACATGAGATCATATGTGTAGAGCCCTTATAATGGGATTAGTGCCTAACAAGAAGAGACACCAGAGAGCTTGCTTTCTTAGTCTCCACCATGTAAGGGCATAGCAAGAAGGCAGCCATGTACAAGTCAGGAAGAGAGCCCTCACTGGGAACTAAGCATACTGGCACCTTGACTTCCCAGTCTCCAAAACAGTGAGAAATAAATTTCAGTTGTTTAAGCCAACTAGTCTATGGTATTTTGTCATGGCAGCCCAAGCTGACTAAGACACTCTGATCCTCCTTTGGATCATCAACTCCACTCTTCCCCATCTGCCTGACTTGTATGGATGTGGTTCTTGAACACTGTTACTCAGGTCTTCCTTGGACCATCACAGCCCAATATCAACACCACCCACCCCCCTTAGCTTCAAGAAACCTCAAGTCTAGCAGCTCTCCAAGCCCTGCTGTCTCAGACAAAGAAGCTGACGAACCTATGTTGAGACTCTGTGCAGCATAGCTCAGTGAGAGCCATTTGATGACGGTGCATTGGGGTTGTACAGGAAGAGAGGGCAGGAAGGACAACAGAAATAGGTTTGACCTTATTGTCCACCTTAAGTACTGAGAATGGCACTCATCAAAATTTAGAGAGAGTGAAAAGCAAACAGAAAGTGTTCCTTGGCTTTCAAGTTCTTACACAGTTCTAAGAGTCTTTCAAGGGCTTGAGTGAAACCAAGCAGTTTCATTTTACTACAAGTTCCTGCAAGACAATCTCCAAATTCCAGTGGCCTGCTTTTATCTGCTCTGCCTTCTTCAAGTTTGAATACTCTTGTACAGACTTACTGCAATTTCACTTGAAGCCATTTTTGTCTCATCCAGTTTCATCTCCCAGCTCATGAGCTCACGGGTTTTGCATGATTTCAATATGAAGTCATCAGCTAGACCCAGCTTCCAGGACAGACTTTAAACCCTTCGGATCCTTTGAACAAACTAGAAGCAAGCCCCACAGTTTGCACTGAAACATGAAACCCACAGTTTCTCCCAGGTGTTCTCATATATATGTATATTATATGGTTCATATCTTTCTCTGTTTCTTAAACACCAAAACCTCCCATCCTGCTTCTCCTCTACTCAGCATGTGCACCAGCCCTCTCACAGGAGGAGGAGACCCTGAAGGAACTCACAGGAGTCACGTGGTCAAAGCTCAGGAAATCCTAGAGCTCTCTGTTTTACATAGAATTATGTAAGTACATGTTAGAACTAACGCAACACTGAGTTTCTGGAGAATGAAGAAAAAGAAAATTCCGTTCTAAGTCAACTACATAAATAATGGAAAATTGTGTATATTTCAAGTATCCATTAATAGAGTCCACATTCTGAAACCAAGCCAAAATGTGTAGGCCTGGAATTCTGGAATGCGTATTGACTGAACATTCCTTATTTCCAAAGTCATAGCCAAAAACAAAAATCACATTGTGGTATCAGAGCCTCCATTCTTTCTCAAATACTCATGGGTTCTCCTTGAGCAATGGCTGTAAAGAGTTTATAAAAAGAGCAGCAACAACAACATGAAAGTCATGATGATGACAACTTGAATTTATAGCTTGAGTTTTAAAAATAAGACAAAAACAATTTGATCATTTGTAAAAATATATATAACTCTCTCTAATTTGATACAAACAAGTATCATTAATTGAGACCCTATTATGCTCCCACTACTGTGCTGTTCTAAGAAATATGATAAAACTATATTAAATAATTTCTTTTCTCATAGAGTAACAGAGGCAAATATTGAATGTGTGAGATAATTAGAGAACAGCCAAGGGAAAATAATCTGAGCCATGTTGCTGCTATTAAACCTGGTAGGTAGTCAACAATAGAAAGATCAGAGAAGGTAAACAGGTAGAAAAGTATTAATTCAAGACAAAGTCATCAAAATAGTCCTTGATGCCTGGAAAAGGTCTGGGAGGTTTCTGATCTAATGCTCATGTAGGTGATTTTGCTCTGAAAGGGGATAAATCTAAATACAACTTTTCCCAGGGAGAGTTTAGAAAATGGCCAAATGGGAAAGAACTACTCAGAACCCATCCCCCTGATAGATTGGAGCTGCTCCAGGTCTGGAAATCTTCCAGAGGAGCAGACTAAATAATGTGGAAAAGCTGGAGGGGAAGCCAGAGTGGGTGATTAGCCACTGCAGAGCACCAAATCCAGTTTCTCAGACACCTTCTGCTTGTTTTCTGCCTGCATTTGGAGGCAATGTTGTTAGGAAGAGTGTAAGAAGCTAGGCTGAGGAAGGTTAAAAAATCTGGTTGTGAGAAGTAAGCAATGTATGAGAAGGCTGGATGGACGCATACCCTTTATAACAACTTCTTCACTACTCTTACAGACATTAAGAAGTCTAAAATGGAAGAACTTCCTTCCTCCATAGTCTTCAAAATCTGGTCATTTTTCTATGTTTCTGATTTTATTCAATGCCACTTTCATTATTCTAGCCATTCTGAAAAAAAATTTCTCTCTTCACTGTGTAGCAGAGAAGAAACATTTCTTCCATTAACTGTGTTCATTGACTGAGACCTGTGAATTAAACTGACAGAAGATAGACTAACAGGAGAAAAAATGTATTTACATATGCAATGTACATACACACTGGAGTGCTCAGTGATGAGTAACTCAAAGGTGTGGTTAGAGTTTGGAGCTTATATGCCTAACTTAGTAGGGGAAAGGTAAGGAAGAGAAATGGTTCCTATGGGAAGAATAAATAGGTTTCTTTAGGAAAGACAGATGGGTTCTTTAGAAGAACAAATAGGAGATTAAAAAAACTTTGATCATGAAGTTTATACGTGTATGAGTTTTGTTTCCATCTTCAGGGACATAACAGTTCCTCTAAGAGAAGGTTTATGACAGATTTACTCTTAGTCTATCTTCTGGGGGCAGACCAGCCTGAAGAGTATTTATAACAGTCTTTATTTCTCAGACAGTTTTGCATATATTCAGATAAGTAAAGCTCCAAAAAGGCTTCTTTCTGTGTCTGTTGAATCTGAAATATCTTCAGGTTAAAATAATCTTCATATCAACTCTGGGGTTCTAAGGATGCCCCACGCCTGCATCTCTGCTTTCCGTACATGGCCAAATCTTCTGCTAAAACTACAAGTTTCTGAAGAATTGTATTAATCATTTGTTCCCAGAATCTAGAGTAGTGCCGGTACATGGCTTATCCATTCACAAAATACTTTTGAATAAATTAGTAAATAAAGACAGAATATTGTTTTCCTAATATTTATAAGATGGCAACTAACAAAAAACCTGATACTTATAAGAGACTAATTCCCTCACAAAGATGTATCTTAAGCCCTGATCTGTCTCCTGAGATACCCACCTGTATTCTCAACTTTTTATGAAGCATTTCCACTAGAAGGTTTCACAGGCATCTCAAATTCAACATTTCCCACAAAGAACCCCATTGGTTTTCCTGTTCTTCATATGTTTTCTAATTCAGTGAACAACACTACCCAACTGCCCAAGCTATATAAATGTTAATTGTCATTGACCCCTTCTTTCTCACCCCCTATAGTAAATTATCATGTTGAATCTACCTCTAAAATACCTCTGGAATGAACATAGACGTTTCCTCAAAATTTAAAATTATTATATCCAGCAATTCCATTTTTGAGTGTATGTCTAAAAGAATTGAAAATTGGATCTCAAAGAAATATCTGCACACCCATGTTCAGCACAGTGTTATTCATAACAGCCAAGAGGTTGGAGAAATCTGGATGTCCACCAACAGATAAATAGATAAAGAAAATGTGGTATGTACATATGATGGAATATTACGCAGTCTTTAAAAAGAGAGAAATTCTGTCACAAGCTACAACGTTGGTGAATCTTGAGGATATTATGCTAAGCAAAATAAGCCAGTCACAAAAAAACAAATACTGTATGATTCCACATATATAAAGTATCTAAAGTAATCTAAATCACAGAAACAGAAAATAGAAAAGTGGTTACCAACAGCTGGGGAAAGGAGAAAAGGGAAATTAGTGTTTAGTGGGCACAGAGTTTCAGTGTTGTAATATGAAAAATTTCCTAGAGATCTTTTGCACAGCAATATGAATATATAACACAAATTAATTGTACACTTAAAAGTGGTTAAGTTGGTAAATTTAATAATATGTGTTTTTTACTACAAGTTTTTTATTTAACTGCAGCAGGGCTTATAAATTAGCCTGAAGACATCTCGTTCAGCCTATTCTATTCTTGTTGAGCTAAATAACAGCTACTAAAGAAGCAATCAGCTATAGACTGATCCAGATAAATTCAGCCTATTTTAGGTGGCTGATATTTAAGGGTGCTACCTAAAATAGGTTGACTAAATGAAAGCTGTTTTTTTCATTTATGCCCCAATGGGGCATTGCCAGCCAGGGGTCTCCACAATGTCACTTTGCAAGCCAGAGATCCCTGGCTGGCAACACCCCACTGGGACCTCACTCAGCCATCCTGACATGCTCACCTGTGTTAGTTTATACCTGCATTCTGGCTTTCTGGAGCTCTTGTACTGCGCCCAAGAAGAATGAGGTTACACAGGATATTATAGTGTGAGGAGAGAGGAGAATTTTACTGAGCAACGAAAACAGCTTTCAGCAGAGAGGGGGTTGGGGGATGGTTCCCCCATGTGATTGGGTCCGGAGTGTTTTATGGACTCAGAATGGGGAGTGCATGCTGATTGGTTTGTGAGTATGCAAAAAAGGTTAAAGCAAAGGCCCACTTAAAGGTGAGCACAAAGGTGTAAAAAAAAAACAAGTAGGAAAGGGTAGGTGTATGCAAAATAGGTGAAGGATGGGGACCAATCAGAAGAAAACATGCCAAATGGGAAGACAAGTTCCCTATTAAGTCAGAGGATTTAACTTGTAGTTTGGCTTTCAGACTTTAAACTGTCTTCGTCTTGGAGGTGGGATTTTGCCAGGGCATTTGTCTGCCTCTATCAATGTCAGAATGAAGACTTGGAGACCTGCTGCTACTTCCATTGGTAAGAGGACAGTAACAATGTTTTTTCACTACTGTCTCTTCTATTTATCTCTATATTGGTTTTGTTTAGGAAAATACAATGAAAAAAAATTTTTAATTTGTTATATAAATGGTTCATGTAAAAACACTCAAATTATACCATTTAATTTTCATCCTGATGACATAATCAGAAATCTTCTGGACCAGACATTTTCCTTCCTTCCATCGTTTCTTACGAATAATATATACTAGCTTTTACCCTCATTCCTCCTAAGAAAGCAATAACACAAAGAGAGTATTGCAAGAAAGCAATGTGAAGTATAGCTACTTTTTAAAACAAAGGAAAGTTTTTCAGGGGTGATGTGGAAATTACCGAGCAAATTTTTATGAACTCCAGGGAAGCTGCTGGTCAACTAGACCCAGCAAAACAAAACAAAACAAAAAAAACTCTTCAATTACAACTATGTGTCTTGGCTACTCTAAGGAAAAGGGAATGGGTTTTGGTAATTGCAGTGTCTTGCTTTGGTTTTTTTGTTTGTTTGAGATTTTTCGTTTTTGTTTGGTATTTTGGTTTTTTTTTAAATTTGTAACATTTGTGAGATTGTTTTCTAAAACAAAAACAGACCCCAAAAAAACCACTAGATTTTAGCTCTCAGTTCCAGAGTGAAAAAAACAGCCTACCCTCAATTTGAACTTGTATCCATGTGGTCATAATTAAACGCCTCAAGAGAACTTAAAATCATCAGAAAGCATCTGACCATATTGTGACATGTCCAGCTACACATACTAGAATGTGGCTGGGCAGCCGTTTGACATTTCTGAAATGGCATCTATAAAGGACAGAAAGCAAATGCTGAATAAGCACCAGGAAAAAAGTAATACAGAAGGAGAGTCTTTTCTTTTCATCATATACGTGGGTCCAGGTGCTCAAAAACTATACACAGAATGAACTTGAAATTGTAACTTGAGGAATTCAATAGGGTCTCCAAAACATCCTGGAGACATGTAGGATGCTGCTCTGGCCAGACGGAAGGAAATGGGAGGAGGAAGTTAATTACATTTGAGGGCAGTAGCTGAGGCTTTATTGTAGTGGTAACATAAGAGAGAAGTTTTGAAAGAATGGGAAGCATTTTGAAGGGCAGGGAAGTAAGAAGGGGACCTAAGGATGCAGGACGAGACCTTTACAGCTGCAAAAATGGGCTGGGTTCCTGGTTTGTTTGCTAGACAAGGGGAAGATAATTGATATGGTTTGACTGTGTCCGTGCCCAAATCTCATCTTGAAATGTAGCTTCCGTAATTCCTGTGTGCTGTGGGATGGACCTAGTGGGAGATGACTGAGTCACGGAGGCAATTTCCCCTATTCTGTTTTCATGGTAGTGAATAAGATGAGCCAGTTTATCGATATGGGTGGTGCCAACTGATCCATCAAGTGTGGGATCTGCAAAGTATCTCAAGCTGAGTGTTTCGTGATCTGCCAATTCATCCCCAACCATGGTCCCCAGGGGTTCCACGGAATGTGTTTTGAAAACCACCAATCTAGCCCACTCTGCTCACCTTTGAAACTCAGAAAGGTTAAGTGACTTCCAAGGTCACCACGGTAAAGCAACTCGTAAAAGTAAAATTATAATCCAGGCTTTGAGCTTTCTGTGTGTCTACTTACCAAAACTACTGCAGGGACCAAGGGAAATCTTCCCATTTGCCCCCTTGCAGGTTCACTGAAAACCATCTGACAAAAAGTAGATTCATAGGAGAAAAAAGTCATACAAAATGTCTTCAATGTGCACACATAGGAGTAATACAAAATATGAAAACTCAGCTGGGCATGTTGGCTCACAGCTATAATCCCAGTACTTTGGGAGACTGAAGGGGGAAGATTGCTTAAGCCCAAACGTTTGAGACCAGACCAGACTGGGCAACATAGTGAGACCTCATCTCTAAAAAATAAATAAATAAGCTGGGAAGGGGCACACACCTGTGGTCCCAGCTACTAAGGAGGCTGAGGTGGGAGAATCGCTTGAGCCAGGGAGGCTGAGGCTGCAGTGAGTCATGTCATGCACCTGCCCTCCAGCCTAGACAAGAGAGCAAGACCCTGTTTCTGAAAAGAAAAAACCATTAAAAGAAATATTAAAAATTAAAGGGCCAGATGGTTGATGCTCTTATAACATCTTGTGTGCTATAGCTGGCCTAGAGTTAGAACCTGAGCAACGCCATTTTAAACAAGATAAAGCTGTTTTTCCAAAAATAAGTTGTAACTGTTGCCCCATTCTCCTTGCAGTAACTGCTGAGCTTGGCTTCTATAATAAAAACAGCTAGCTTGCTCTGAAAAATGCCCATTATGTAAAGCTGCTTGCCTTTGCTTGTCAGTAACTGCCAGAATAAGCTTCTGTAAAGTTGCTTGCCCTGCATCCCCTCACCCTCTTAGTCCTAAAACCAGGATGTGGTTTTTGAACTTAGAAACCCTGCTTTCCCTGAGCTTGGGGCCACGGGTTGGAGAGATATGAGTCCTCCGTGGCTGCCAGCAATAAGGACTCTGCAATTTGGCATACTTTTGTCTTGGTGTTGATTTTTATATTTGATCTGATATTACACTTGAAGTTACAGAAAGAATAAAGGCTCAGAACATGGCAAGACAGGTTATGGGATGGAGAGAAAAAAAGATAAGGTAAGCAAGGATGATCTTGATATCCGATGAAAGTCACAGGCAACAGCTCTCAGAAAGAAGAGATGCAGCCTGTGTTTAAGTCTAGATCCAGACAGGCCCTCCAAGAAAGCTTGGATATTTATTTTGCTAATGTAGATTTTTTTCTACAAATGCAAATCTCCTCCACAAAAGACAGATTTTCAGGGTTATTCCAGTGTGAGGACCTCTGGATAAACATCTCAAAAGATATTAATAAACTATATTTTGGGTTGAAATATTTTTGGTTTCCCTTACCACCACCTGGGTGAATATGAGACACCACCTTGTATCTCAGTCTCCCTGTTTGATTCCCTAGTGTTAAGGGTTGAGTTGTGTCCCCTAAGATATGAAGCCATTGTCACAGGGTTAACAAGAATTCCAGACAGATATATAGTTTATATCTAAGCATTAATCATATTGAGAGAAGAAAAAGGAAGAAACCAGTCAGGTAGGCAGTTAGGGTGAGTCCTCAATTGAATTCTTTCAAACAAAAGAACAGCCTGAAAAATCAAGCTGCAGGTACAGATAAGGGAACTTGCACATGGGGGGGCTTGCCTAAGACATGCCCACAGCCACACAGATAAGAAAGCCTACACAGGCGTCCCTGTAATGGAAAATTCCATCCCTAGACACAGGCGCAGTAAAGGTAACAAAGCAATATGGAGTAACTCAAGCTAAGGGCCCACATGCATGTTAGGAGTACTGGGTGGAGCTACCAGAAATTCGCAGCTTATGCAAATGAGACACCCAGCCCTCATCAGTTCCCTATAAAGCCTTTTCATTCAACTGTAAAAATGGAGCCACCTCTTTGGAGCCACCTCTCCACAGCAGAGAGCTTTCTTCTTTTGCTTATTAAACTTTTGCTACAACCTTACTCTTGGTGTCTGCACTCCTTAATTTTCTTTGTTGTGAGACAAAGAACTTTGAGTGATACCTCAAGCAGTGAAAGACTGCTACATTGTGGTGCATTGGCAAGAGTATAACAGGCTGCACTGTTGTTACTAGCAGCAAATCCATATGGGTCTGCAGCAACCTCAGTTCTTGCATCCGCAGAAGAAAGAATTCAACTGAGGGGCATAAGGCAGAAGAAGAGACCAAGGCAAGTTTTAGAGCAGGAGTGAAAGTTTATTAAAAAGCTTTACAGCAGGAATGAAAGGAAGGGAAGTACACTTGTAAGCAGGCAACTTGAGAGATCAGGTGTGCCATTTGACCTTTGACTTGGGATTTTATGAATTGGCATGCTTCCAGGGTCTCACATCCCTTGTCCCCTGATTCTTCCCTTGGGGTGGGCTGTTTGCATGCTCAGTGGCCTGCTAGCACTTGGGAGGTAAGTAAGCATAGTGTGTTTACTGGAGCTGTATGCGTGCTCACTTGAGGCATTCTTCCCTTACCAATGAAATGTCCCTAGAAGATCATATGTCAGTTAAATTCCACTATTTTGCCTCTTAATGTACATGTTTGAGGCCATTCACCCAATCCCTGAGTTCTTATCAGGAAGCTGCTGATCACCAGTTTCAGGTTTTTCTATCTATTGGAGACGGTCTTTCCCTGGGGCCAACTGCAGCCAATTATTATTTTAGAGAGATAGCTTAACACAGGCGTCCCCAAACTTTTTACACAGGGGGCCAGTTCACTGTCCCTCAGACCATTGGAGGGCCGCCACATACTGTGCTCCTCTCGCTGACCACCGATGAAAAAGGTACCCCTTCCTGAAGTGCGCAGGGGGCCAGATAAATGGCCTCAGGGGGCCGCATGTGGCCCACGGGCCGTAGTTTGGGGACGCCTGGCTTAACAACTGCCTGACCATCACCTGATGGTCCCCTGACATTCCTGGTGGATGTCTGGTGGGGGAAACCCTCTCCTGCTCTGCTCATGTCTGACCAGCTACCTACTGTAATACTGTGGCCCACTTCCTTATAACCAAAAGGGATGTAGTACCAGACACCAAAAGTGATGTAGTACCAGACACTGACCATTTGCATTCACACTGTTTCTACAGGTAGGACTTCAGATGTTAGAATCATAGGGCTTTTGCCTAAGAACTGCTGAAGCAGATCCTGAATTCCAGCAGAACAGCTGACACCAACCACTTTAAAGACCCCCGCAGAGGAACCAAATCAGTGTGAGAATATACTTTCTTCATCTCCCTGTTTCATGACTTCACCGTGCACTCTTAGGCCATCCACAATCTCCATACTTTAGCCCACTCCAAAGCTCTTAAAAGCTCTAACCTCATATTCCCCAGGGAGATGGATTTGAGGCTTCCTCCTGTGTTCACCTCTTCATTTAACAGTCTAATGATTGAACATCTTTCTCTGCTGCAACCCTGTATTTTGGCATAGTGACTTGTTGTGTATACTAGGCAATGAACCTATTATGTTTACAAATGTATATGTTGAAGTCCTAAGTCCCTGCACTTCAAAATGTGACCTTATTTGGAAATAGGCCACAGATGTAAGAATCCAAATGTAAGTAGTTAATATGAGATCATTAGGATGGGCTCTGATCCAATATGACAAGTGTCTTTACATAAAGGGGAAAGTGGGGGGCAGATGCACAGTGGGAGAATGTCATGTGAATATCAAAGCAGAGATCAGGTGATGCAGCTACAAGCTGAAGAATATCAAAGATTGGCCACAAACCAACAGATGCTAGGGAAGAGACATACAGCAGATTCTCCTTCAGTGTCTTCAGAAGGAACCAACCCTGTGGAAACCACCTTTGCAAACTTACAACAGTAAGAGAAATCAGATATAGCTGACCCCATTTTGTCTGTAGCCTCACAGGTTGGCTGTTCTTGCTCATTCCCAGGTATGAGCCAAGCCAACTTTGGGAATTTCGTTTATAGTTTAAATGATAATATCCCTTGTCAAAAACTAAACTGTTGCTGTAAAACTAATGAAAGGCCCACCAAGTTATGAAGAGAGGGACTTGAATTCTGAACAATTACCAGCCATTATTCTGGAGGTCATAAGATTTGCAAATTCCCCAATTACTCTTGAAGATAACATCACTATTGTAGAACCTAAGATTGGACTTTTGAGATGTCTTTTCGGGTTTTTGCATTTCTGACAACTGGATGGCCCCACCTGGACCCACTGACCCATCCTATGACCCCTGCTCAGGAGCTGACTCAACACAAGAGGACAGCTTCAATTCCCTATGATTTTGTCTCCAACCCAACCAATCAGCATGCCCCCACTCTACTCCCCAGTTCTCTTTAAAAAGCCCTCAACTTCAAGCCTTCAGGGAGATTGATGTGATTATTAACTCCATCTCATGTCAATTAAACTCTTTCATTACTGCAATGCCATGATCTTGGTGAGTCAATTTTGTTTGTGCAGTGGTCAGGAAGAACCCATCAGGTGGTTACACTGTCAGCACATTAATCTCACACTTCTAGCCCCAGAGTTATGAAGACAATACGTTTCTGTTTATGCTACATAGTTATGGGTATTTTATTATGGCAGCCCTAGCAAACCAATACGCCTCGTAAAGCACAAATCAGTGGCATGTCAACCTAAAATAATTGCAGCGATCTCATTGCCTGAGGTATTGTAACTGGGGGAGGGAGCAGAGGCATCCCGAAGATGCTTTCAGTTTCCCAATCTGATGTTTTCCCGGATGTGCCCAGGTCATTGACTCTCTTACCCCAGGAATGGGGAAAGGGTCCCGGGAGGCCAGGGAGCTTACTGTTTGAATAAATATCTTGGACCCAAAGAGTTTAGCACAGAGCAATTTATTAGGCAGAGAGAGAGTGAGAAAGACAGAAGGAGAGAGAGCTCCCACACTGCCATGGGAGGGGATCTAAGGCAAAAATCATCACAGGTAAAGGGCATGGGAATTTTAACCCTGGAGTTATTCCTGCCCCATTCATGTTCTCATCCAGTCAGAGGAGTTCTTTTAAACTTCCTCTGGAGTGATTGATCTTCAGCTCTGAAACTGGATTGGCTGCTAGGTCCTCAAAAGAGGCCTTCCCTCCCAGAGCTTTTTGTGGGCTTTTTGAACAAAGAAGCACACCTGAAATTTCTACCAAGCCTGTGAGTGGGAAAGTCAAAGAACTTTACGTTCTCGGAGGGGTATGTAGATGGAGGCATGGGGCTGGGAAACCCCTTGTGGACTCAGTTTTCCATAACACAGTCCCTCAGTATCATCTGAAGTTCTTTGTCTCATGACCAAGAAAACTAAGGAGAGTGGACACCAAGGGTGAGTTTGGAGCAGAAGTTTAATAAGCGAAAGAAGAAAGCTCTCCATCGTGGAGAGGAGGCCCAAAAGAGGACTGCGTTTCACAAATGAATACAAGGAGTTTTATAAACAGGCTGGTGGGATGTGATGCTTTATTTGCATAAGGCACAAAAAACTGTTCAGGACTGTTACATTTGCATAAGGCACTAATACCTGACAGTTCTACCTGTCCCTCTAGTGCTCATGCTTACTCTTAGCCTGAGTTACTTCATGTTGTTTAACTTTCCTTACTGCACATGTATTGGGGTTGGAATTTTCCATTGTGAATGTGTCTGATTCTGTGTATCTTATCTGTGCAACTGCATATTTAAGCATATTTTGGGCAAAACTCCCTGTGCAAGTTCCCTTATTGGAGTATGCTCCAAAAAGGAAAGGGATGTGCTCACTGAAGCCCACTGTTTATATGTGAACCTTGCCGGCTACACAAAAGGCATTTTTTTTTTAGTGTTGGGCCTTGCTTCCTTATCTGTGCTTGTAGCTTGATCTTTCAGGCTGCTCTTTTTGTTAAAAAAGAATTCTTCTGAGGACTTGTCCTAACTATCTGCCTAATTTGTTCCTTCCTCTCTCCTCTCTCAGAATCTAATTTAAAAAGTGTTTATTCAATTGCAAAAGGTGAGGACTGCAGCCTGGGACATACTCCCAAGTTGCCTTGGGGAGTGCTCTTGAGAACAAAAGAGAAGCTCAAGTTTTTAAAGAAAAAAAGAACAAATCAAGAGGGGGGCAATTGTTTGATAGGAATTCTCACTGGTTCACAAAAATCACATTGGTTAGTGATTAGCTATACATTGTTGAACTACAGGGTACATGGCATTGCATAGCTACTTGGCTATAAAATGACTTGGTTGTCTAAGCCCACATAACAAGTGCTTAAAGACGTAATAACTCAAGGGAAATTGAAATGTGACTGCTATTACATTTTCAATGCCTTTCTGGGCCTGATAACTAAAAGGTGCTTGCATTCTTCAGATAGAAGTTTTTTTCTTTCTTAGGCACATTGTAGGGATGGTCACAGATGTTTCTTTACTTGAGAACAAGGCCTCTGAAATGGCACTACAAAGCTATAATCAGAGTCAGTGCACACCATCAAGCTGGCATATATGTGGGAAGTGACACAGAACCTTTAAAAAGATTGAGTAATTAAGCCCTCCTAGATGGTTTATAGTCAGTTGCAACCGGCAAACCCAACTCCGTGGAACTCAAAGAGCAAGTTACTGTCTCACACAACCAGGCAGGACAGGGAGGTGACTGGGGAAGACTAGAGCCTGGGCCCCAAGGCCTCCAGGGCTTTTTCCACCCCTCTCTCAGCTGCCAGCATCATTCTTTTCTACCCACATGACACAGAGCATGGTTCCAGGCCACTGCAACCAGCCTTAGGCACCAAGAGACAAAAACGAGCTTTTTTTTCATCAGCCCCAGCCAGGAAAATCCTTGGAGAGGCTTCAGCTTGGCCCAGCCAAGTCACACACCCACCCCTGTGGTCTAGAGAAGGAGTGGAGGCTGCTGGACCAAGCAATCACCATTGCTACTGCACATCCCAAGAAACCCAAAGTATATCACCTCCTACATGCTCTGAGCCCTTTAAATTCCAGGGACCAATACACTGTTCCCCTGGAGAGAAGGAGAAAAAATATTTTTCCTCTGCCTATCTCAGGTTCTCTGGATGGGGTCTTATAAATTAGATTCACAAGAGACAGATAAACAAGAGAAAAACAAACAGAAGTTTACGAACATGTAGATCATGTCTCCGCAAGGGCACACCCAGTGATGAGCAACCCAAAGGGGTGGTGAAAACTTGGGCTTATATAATATATCATCTTAGGCTAAACAAGGCAAAAAGGAATTGGAACTTTGAGGTCAGGGAGGCAAGTGATGAGAAGGTAACCAGCAGAAGTATGGCAAACAAGGGTAAGGTTGGTAGTGCAGATTGAAATCAGTGCCATCTCCAATGATAAGAGTTAAGAGTCCTGCTCTTCCTGGTAGGTGACACCTTTTATATAAAAATCTCCTTTATAAATGTAATTTTTATTTATTTATTTTTTATTTTTTTGAGGTGGACTTTTGCTCTTGTTGCCCAGGCTGGAGTGCAATAGTACGATCTCAGCTCACTGCAACCTCTGCCTCCTGGGTTCAAGCAATTCTCCTGCGTCAGCCTCCCGACTAGCTGGGATTACAGGCATGTGCCACCACACCCAGCTAATTTTGTATTTTTAATAGAGACGGGGTTTCGCCATGTTGGTCAGACTGGTCTCGAACTCCTGACCTTGGGTTATCTGCTGGTCTTGGCCTCCCAAAGTGCTGGGATTACAGATGTGAGCCACTGTGCCCAGTCATAATTATTTTTTATACAAAAGAAAAACTTGCACCCCATTCTTTAAAGGGCTTTTTGCTGGGCACAGTGACTCACATCTATAATCGTAGCACTTTGGGAGGCCAAGGCGGGTGGATCACCTGAGATCAGGAATTCGAGACCAGCCTGGCCAATATGGCAAAACCTTGTCCCTGCTAAAAGATTAGTTAGGCATGGTGGCAGGCACCTATAATCCCAGCTACTTGGGAAGCTGGGGCAGAAGAGTCACTTAAACCCGGGGACAGAGGTTGTAGTGAGCTGAGATCACACTATTGCACTCCAGCCTGGGCGAAAGAGTGAAACTCCATCTCAAAAAAAAAAAAAAAAAAAAAAAAAAAAGAAGAGCTTTTCCTAGGTGTACTCATTCTCCATGGCCTTTCGTTCAAAATAATCTATCCGCCAAAGATCCAAAGATGCATATGTAAGGGTAGCATATTTTGGCTCTCCACCAACCTTGGACTCATACTTGGGACCACTGATCCTCCCCTGTGGAAGTAACTACGGTCACACTTTTTTCCTTTCCTAGAAATACGTAGGAAGTGATTTAGGCCATTTGGACCACCCATGAAAGCCATCTGTGTATGGGATGAGGGGTGATGTCCACACACAGGTGCTGATAGCATGGCTCAGAAACACAGAGCATAGAACCTGACCAAAAGAACCCCTGACTGGAAGCTGCATTCTCCTTCCCTGCTGTGGGCGAGGAGGTGCAGCTTTATCGTAACTCTGTAGCCAAATCCAGGAAGTGCCCCCAAACAGCATGTGGTTAAGAACACATACTTTGAAGCCTGGGTTCAGGTCCCGGCTCTGGCCCTTACACACTGTGTGGCCTTGAGCACGTTCCTTAACATCTCTGCGTTTCCATTTTCTTATCTGTAAAAGGTAGACTTTTCTCATGCGTTTTTGTAAAAATTATAGGAGCTGATTCCACGTAACACCCTTAAACAAGTGCCTGGCACACTGTGTAAATGTTTTTGCTGTCTTATTCCTGATGCTGTCATTCTAATTCTAAAGAATGTGGACTTTGGAGTGGGACAGCCATTGTTCGTACGGCAGCTCTACCTCTTACTGAATGCAACCTTCAGCAAGTTACTTAATCCATCTGCTGCCTCAGTTTCCCCATCTCTAAAATAGAAGTGATAATAGTTCTTTCCTTGTGGCATTGCTGTGAGAACTGACTTGAGATCCTACATGTAAGGTGGTAAGCAGTATGGTGCCTGGCACATAGCGAACGCTCAGCAAATGTTTGCCATTGTTATCCTGTGTTTAAATATATTCGGCCCTGTCAACATAGGCAATTGTTAACACTTACTATGTGCTCTCAATGGCTGGGGCTATGTTGGGGAATACCAAGGAAATTATGGCTAGAAGGGACCTAGGAGGACTTGTCCAACTTTGTTATTTGTTGGATTTTGTTGTATTTTATTTTATTTTATCTTTGAGATGGAGTCTCTCTCTGTATCCCAGGCTGGAGTGCAGTGGCGTGATTGCAGCTGACTGCAATCTTCTGCCTCCAGGGTTCAAGCAATTCTCGTGTCTCAGCCTCTGAAGTAGCTGGGACTAGAAGTACACACCACCACATTGGCTAATTTTTGTATTTTTTTATTAGAGTCGGGGTTTCACCAGATTGGTCAGGATGGTCTCGAACTCCTGACCCCAGGTGATCTGCCCACCTCGGCCTCCCAAAGTGCTGGGATTACAGTTGTGAGCCCCAATATTTGGCCACTTGTTGGATTTCAACTCTGAGCTCTGAGCATCTACATTTTACATCAGCCGAAAGGGACATGACCTGTCAGCCAACTCCCAGGAGCAGTATCAGTGGCAGCAACTGAAACATGACAACACTGGTTGAGAGGGTGGTTCATGTTATACCTCAAAAGTGTCTTGATGTGCTGACAGCAAGCAACCAATTACTTCATAAAAATCTGGGAGGAGGCAGATCAGTTAGTATCTGCATAATGAGGGAACAGCACACTACAAGAAAACGTCAGATCCACACAGGATTGAAGATGCATCAGCATCAGGCAAGTTGGTCTCCATGCAAAACAGTTTTGCTGGATGAGATTGAGTGGGTGTACTGGTGAGCCAAAGAAGGCTTGTGTTTTTCACTTTCCTGCTTTTTTTACTCCAACTTCTGTTGTTAGTTAGCATGTGGCATCTCAGACGTGTGAATGAACTGTAAATTGCATTTGTGATATCTACAGCTAGTAATGATCTATTTAAAAACTGACACAAAATAGTATAGAGACCTGGTGTCTTTAAAAGGAATAGCCTTCAAGGTCCTGGAAAACAAGCTCTGACATTTGGGTTCCTTGCCAACCATGATCCCAAGCCGCTGTTTCACTTTGACACTTGGCAAAAGCCAGAATGAAGCAAGGCAGCAACTCAGCTGTCTTCATTCCTCAGTAGTTCCAATAGATGACATCATCTGTTACTGTGTTCCCCTTTTCTAATTATGGAAATTGGACTTGGGAAATAGAAATCACTCAGAATTGGCTACTTATCCAAACTTCTTTCTCCTATCTAGAAATTTACACAACCAGCTCTTCAATTTTAAAAATTCTATTATTTTTAAGAGTGTGCAGTGCCGGAGTGGTATAAGAGGGCAAAAGGATAAAATATCCAGAAACAAAAAACCAGAATGGCATATACTTTCATATGTGACCCTTTCGGCCCTTGTAAAAAGCTTCAAGTTTCCAATAGGTATCCTGAATTTTCAGTCTCACTGGATTTTTTTCTTAATCTGGAAATAATTGCCGTTTATCTTACGAGAGAATATACTTAAAAACCAGTCCTCATTACCCATTTTGGGGATTGAGGAAACAGAGCCAGTGTGACTTAGACAATTCCCTTCTCCCCAAAATGGAGGCCGGTGAAGACCACGTGACAGTGGGTGTCTTCAGCCTGACACTTGATATTCCATTCCCAGTGACAGCATCCATGAAACGGAATGGCATAGAGAGCATCAACACAATCTGAGCCATAATACAAACATAAAGGACAGCATCCCTCTTCATCAGCAGTGTCTAGCCATTCATTCATCCAAGAAAAACTTACTGTACACCTACCCTTTCCTCAGCACTAGAAGATGATGATGAATCAGACCTGGTTCCTCCGCTGTAATAAACAGAAGGGCCCATCAGTCTCCTACCTCTTAGGACAGACATTAGGCTTCGAGGGGCTTGATCATCATTGTCTATGGTGAGCATTTGTCATTCTTTTTTGGCAGCTCAGCATCTGAGCCATTCTTAACTATTATGGGCTGCCCCTTTTGACGTCTTGGTGGGAAGCATGAGCCACTCCCAGTGACAGACTGTTGCTTTTTTAGCTTCCTTTGCAGCTTGAATTAAGACACCGACAACATGGCTAATAGGAGCATCTGTACTAGAGAGTGACTCAGGAACTGGAGGGTCCAGTGGCATCTACCCCAGTGCAGTGGAGGCAGAAGTGACGGTGAACTCCAGAGACAGTCATAGCAAGGTGGTGCAAGCAGTGGAGTCTTCTTAGGAACGGTACTGCTGTGATTTGGGAGGTTTCTCCTGGTCACATGGGCTCCAGTCCTAGCGCTCTGAAGCTCCTGGAAATTAAGTTAATGACTTAATATTTTAATACATTTCTTACTGCTTAAATTAGCCAGGCTTGGTGTCAGTGGCTTGTGCTAAGATCTCTGACAGATACGTCCCCTCAGACCTAAGTGTACAGCAGATACCTCTCAGCACCCAAGCATAAGAGATAGGAGGCCAGGGGTGGTGGCTCATGCCTGTAATCCCAGCACTTTGGGAGGCCGAGGCGGGCAGATCACCTGATGTCGGGAGTTCGAGACCGGCCTGACCAACATGGAGAAACACCATCTCTGCTAAAAATACAAAAATTAGCCGAGTGTGGTGGTACCTGCCTGTAATCCCAGCTACTCAGGAGTAGGCAGGAGAATTGCTTGACCCAGGAGGTGGAGGCTGCGGTGAGCCAAGATCACACCATTGCACTCCAGCCTGGGCAACAAGAGAGAGAAAGGAGTGGTACTGTGGGCGGCAGAGAAAGTTGGGCAGAATGATGCAGAAAGCAAACCTTTATCTTTCTGCAAAATGTGTCACAAGCTTACTCTACAAAATGGAAAACTCTATTTGGCCTCAGACTTTCCATGTGATAATGCAGACATATGGCATTGGCCATAATACAAACATCATCCTTTGAGTTGCATATATTTAAATTAATCAAGCTGTAATTTGTAATTCCTGTTGATCCAGTAATCCTATTTCTAGGAAGCCACTCCAAATAAATGAGCTATTGTTTAATTTTGAGAATACTTGTATTAGTCAAGGTTCTCCGGAGAAACAAAACCAATAGGATATATAGAGATATGTAGAAAGAGATTTATTGTGAGGAATTGCCTCATTCAATGATGGGGGCTTATAAATTCCATGATCTGTCGTCTGCAAGCTGGAGGCTTGGGAAAGCTGGTGGTATGGTTCCTATCTCCTATCCAAGCCCAAAGGTCTAAGAATCAAGGAAGCTAATGGGTTAAGTCCTAATCCGGATTTGAAGACTGGAGAAGCAGGAGCACTGATGTCCCAGGACAGGAGAATATGGATGTCCCAGCTCAAGAAGAGAGAGAGCAAATGTGTTCCTTCTCTGCCTTTTGAGCTATTTGTATCCTCAACATGTTGGCTGGTGCCCACTCACATTGGTAAGGGCAGATCTTCTTTACTCAGTCTACTGAGTCAAATGCTAATCTTTTCTAGAAATGCCCTCACAGACACACCAGAAATAATGCTCACCAGCTGCCTGAGCATCCTTCAATCCAGTCAAGCTGACGCTAAAAATTAACTCTCAGGCTGGGCACAGCGGCTCATGCCTATAATCCCAAAACTCTGGGAGGCCAAGGCAGGAAGACTGCTTGAGTCCAGGAGTTCAAAACCAGCCTTGGTAATATAATGAGACCTTGTCACTACCAAAAATATATATATATATATATTTCTTTAATTGGCTATCATAATGTTCATCACAGTATCACTAACAAAAATCATAAATTGGAAACAACATAAATATGCATAATTGAAACACAGCAGAACTGATAAAAAATATTTTATTTTTAATTAATTGATTTAGAAATGGGATCTTGCTGTGTTTTTTCCCAGGCTGGAGTGCAGTGGTGGGATCACAGCTCATTGCTGGCCTCAAGTGATCTTCTCACTTCAGCCTCCCAGGTAGCAGGGATTATAGGCACAAGTCACTGTGCCTGGGGGAAAATAATGTTTTAAAGAGGAAAATTAATGTTTTTAAAAACCAAGTAATGTCTTAAGGAGGATACAAAACTTTATATAAAGTAGTAGGATCCAAATTTTATGTAAAACTTCTGCTTTAAATGAATGAGATCTGTTTATAAAAGCAATAGACCACAGTTTTGACAGCTGTTATCGCCACATTGTGAGATTACAGGTACTTTTTAACTTTTTAAAGACTAAAAAATAACTAAATCTTTAAACTTTGCAAATTTATTTTATTTTATTCCTTATAATTTACCATTTTTAATGTAACGATTATGCATTAGTCAATTTGTATATATATTCTATTAGTATATTTGTTTTTTGTTTGTTTGTTTGCTTTAGGGAAAGGAATACCTACAAATACACTAATAGAAAGTATATAAAAACTATCAGGTACAGTGGCTCATGCCTGTAATCCTAGCACTTTGAGAGACCAAGGTGGGTGGATTGCTTGAGCCCAGGAGTTCAAGACCAGCCTGGGCAACATGGCGAAACCCCATCTCTACTAAAAGTATAAAAACTGAGATGGGAGGATCACCTGGGCCTGGAAAGGTTGAGGCCTGCAAGGAGTCATGATTGCGCCACTGCACTCCAGCCTGGATGACAGAGTGAGCTCCCCGTCTCAAGAAACAAACAAATGAAAAAGAAAACATATAAAAATAAATTTTAAAATATATAAATATATTTGGAGTTCTGATTTTTCCCTAATTCAGTCTACTGCCCCACCAGTATTTGTAAGTTAGTGAAGTTCTGCCCATATTTGCAATAGCATGTCAAGACAATCATGCTAGTGAAAGAGAAAGCTCCACTATATTCTGTTAACAACAGGCATATATTGTAGACTTTCCTCCCACACTTCCTAAAATGCAATGACAGGACTCTGGCCTTTGAGAAGCTTGCAGGACATATTATGGATTTTTTAAAATGCACTTCAAAGCAGAGAATGACAAGATAAAATAATGCCAAGTGACAGATTAGTGGTCTATACTTAAAAAGCTACAGGAATTTAAGAAAGCTAAATTTAAGAAAAGGTTGCTCACTTCAACTGGATAATCAGACAATTATCTTGAAGATGATAAGACTTACTCTAAGTAAGCGGTTCTCACTTTTAGGTCTCAGAACTTTTTTATACTCAGGAATTATTGAAGATTCTGAAGAACTTTTGTTTATGTGGGCTTGTCTGTAGATGTTTACCCAATTAGAAACTAAAACACCCAGCACTTTGGGAGGCCGAGGCGGGCGGATCACAAGGTCAGGCATTCAAGACCCAGGCTGACCAACATGGCAAAACCCCGTATCTACTAAAAATACAAAAATTAGTTGGGTATGATGGCACTCGCCTGTAGTCCTATCTACTCAAGAGGCTGAGGCAGAAGAACTGTTTCAACCTGGAGAGAGAGGTTGCAGTGAGCCCAGATAATGCCATTGCACTCCAGCCTAGGTGACAGAGCAAAACTCCATCTCAAAAAAACAAAAAGTAAGAAACTAAAACAGAGCTTTTGACTATTTATCAAATCATTTAAAAATAATAATAAACCTAATTACATGCTACCATATATTTTTATTAAATGTAACTATGTTTTCTGAAACAAAAGAAAAATTAGTCAGTAGAATGGTATTGCTTTACATTTTGCAAATCTCTTTAATGACTGGTTTAATAAAAGACAGCTTAATTCTCATATCTGCTTCTGTGCTCAAGCTATTGTAACATATTGTTTGCTTGAGTTGAAGCGTATGAATACAATCTAGCCTCATACAGATATATACCTAGCAAAAGGAGATGTATCAAGCCTTTTTCAGATAATTGTGGGTATTTTTCTCTTCTTTTCTTTTTTGTTTTAATTGATTTATAGAGGTCTTTCCATCTTGCCTAGACTAGTCTTAAACTCCTGGGCTCAAGCAATCCTCCCACCTTATCCTCCCAAAGTACTAAGATTACAGGCACGAGCCACCAACTCCGGCCAATTTTTTTCATTGACAGGACACCTGTTTTGGTCAATCCAGGCTGCTATAATGAATTTATATCCTTTGTTTATCACCATCATAAACTCAGTAGCTTATCAACAATTCAAATGTATTTTTTACAGTCTGGAGGCTGGGAAAACCAAGATCAAGGCACTGATATATTTGGGGTCGGGTGAAGGCCTGCTTCCTGGCTCACAGATGGTGCCTTCTCTGTGTCCTCATATGGCAGAAGGAGACAAGGCCTGTCTCTGGGACCTCCTCTACAAGGGGTCAGTCCCATTTATGAGGACTCTTTCTCCATGATCCAGTCACCTCCCAAAGGCCCTCACCTCCTAATATCCTCACACTGGTGATTTGGTTTCAAAACATAATCACCCAAACACCCAAACCATGGCAACATCAAAGCTTAATTAGTAATTCTTAAAGATCAGCGGCAATGTGAAACCCGAAGCCACATCAATGAACATTTATCCTCTGCTCTAATAAAACCCATTGCTCTACCTGGACTTCGAGTGGCTCTTTTACCCATACAGAATTTTGTAAAATAATGCACTCATTATTTGAAAAATTTTGGTCTTCAAAATGTTGGCACATTTTATTAATCAATATTTTAAAAATCACATTTGTTAATAGTACCACGGAGTTCATCCAAAAAGGCTTTAATTATTTGGAAGCCGTCAAGCTCACAGAAGTGGATACAAGTTTCCCGAAATTCTAATTTTTGCTGGAAAGCCCCAGTTTTATTTTTGGCAACAAATACTGACAGCTGTTTTTCCTGAAGTAACAGACTTAGTTCATTTTTGAAAAAAGTATTAGCCAAGTACGCAAATCCGTACAACTATTGTTTGTCCATCAGTTGTTCTTTCAAATAAAAATGCTGCTCTATGGACAAAGAAAGCAGTTCAGCTCACAGTTCAATGGCACAAATGCTGTTCCTCTAGACAACCAGTGAAGATCAGTATGCAACCACAGTGCTCTATGCATGTCTCCCATTTCACCACACACGGTATTTTAAAAGGTGTATGCCTAAAGGTCAAGATTTAATAGAATTACTGATTTTTTATTTCATTAACAGCATTTGTATGTGACAGTGGATTTGTTTTTTCTATGAGTGAGTGGTGGTGGTTGTTTGACTTTTACCCACCATTGCGTTTGCACCATCAGTGCAAATATTAACACAGTGAAAAAGGCAGACAGCATCTTAGTATTATTAGGAAAATAATTCTGACCTCACGATACCGTGAAAGAGTCTTGGGGTCCTCCAGGGATCAATAGACCTACTTTGAGAACCATTGCTCCAAACCTTGAGACCTTTAAGGAAGGGGAAGACTTTGACAGACATCCAAAAACGAATGCCCATGGCACACCGGTCAGTTAGCAGAGGGAGCAGGACAAAGGCTGGAAAGGCAAGTAGATGCTAAACCATGGACAGCCTTACATACCAGGGAACAGAGCTTGGATGTTGTCCTTGGAGGGTATTTTTGTTTATTTATTTGTTTTGAGATGGAGATTTGCTGTGTTACCCAGGCTGGAGGGCAGTGGTATGATCTCAGCTCACTGCAACCTCCACATCTTGGATTCAAGAGATTCTCCTACCCCAGTCTCCCAAGTGGCTGGGACTACAGGTGTGCACCACCATGCCCAGCGAGTTTTTGTTGAGATGGGGTTTCACCAGATTAGCCAGGCTGGTCTTGAACTCCTGACCACAAGTAATTTGCCTGCCTTGGCCTCCCGAAGTGCTGGGATTGCAGGCATGAGCTACCATGCCTGGCCTATCCTTGGAGATTTTAGTAGCCATAGTTATCCTTTGTTTATCACCAACTATGTGCCTGGCATTTTGCACACAGAAGTTCGCACTTCACATTAATCCTGTGAGGCAAGTATTATCACCTCCATTTGATGGAAGAGGAAGCTGAGAATCAGAGTAGTTAAGTACTGTAACTTGCCTTAATTTTCAAAGCTAGCAACAGTAGAGAAGCCCAGGTAGGCGAGGCTGCAAAGCTTGGACGACTTCCTCCATTCTGAACTTCCTCCCAAGCCATTGTTTTTTAACACTGCTGAGTAGGATCCTGGAATGTGTATGGTCCTAAAACATTTAGTCCAACATCAAACACTCTGACTATAAATCTTGTGTATTTACTCTGGGTTCCCTAAGGGCAAGGGTCAGGTTTATTTATATGCCCAGCACACTGTGGTCACTTAATAAATCTTTAACCACAGAGGTAGTGATTTTTATGGAGCCCAACTCCTCCTAGATTCCTTTCAGCTTTCTGTGGGTTTAAAATGTGCACATCTGAGTAAGAAGATTTTTTTTTTTTCCCAAGAGGACCATGGACACCTGTATTTTCTGAACGTGACTGTGTTTTTCAGTGACCACACAACTGCCTCGCCACACTCATTCCCACATAATTGTAAGGTAAGCAAATCTTGTCTTCTTCACCTTCCCGCTTCCCCGTCGGGGAGGCACTGAATCTTTCTCTGGAAGGAAATTGGACTTTGGAACAAGCTGACCTGAATTCAGATCCCAGCTCCACCACTGACAAACTGTGTAACCACTAGCAACAAATGTGACTTCAGCCTCTGGTTCCCTATCAAAAACATGGTAGTCATAGCATTTTCTTCAGGAAGTTGTTGAAAAGATTAAATAAAATTGTGTTAACAAACCAAAGCCCGTCACCTTTCTTTCCTCCACAATTCTCATCCCACCACCCAAACTGTTTGTCAATCCTGCGTTATCTGTCTATGCTCATACCATGCGTTAGCATGCTTACCTCGATATTACTTTAGAAATTATCTAATAAACTAATAAAAACAACACATCCAAAGCGCTGTTGATAAATCCTGTGTTTTACCCGAGTAAGAACTCTAAAATGTGCTTCTAATTACAAAAGGTTTTTAATGCCCTGGTCAAATAATTCTGAGAAACACTGAAAACCTCTATGGATGGTCCAAGTTAGCCTGCTAATGACTCTTAGAAGTCCCAGAGAAAAGAAAATCTGTTTAACTTCATAGAACAGCTAAGCAAAGGTATGTGCACCGCTGAAGACTTTTTCCTGATACAGTGGTTCCCCTCTAACCCTTGGTTTCCCTTTCAGTTACTGGCAGTCAACCTCCATCAAAAAATAAGTAAGCACAGTGCAATAAGACATTTAGAGAGAGAGAGACTGCAATCATATATATTGTTATAATTGCTCTATTTCATTATGATTGTTATTAATCTCTTACTGTGCCTAGTTCATAAATTAAACTTTATCATAGATATGTACATACAAGAACAGCATAGTGTACATAGGGTTCAGTACTATCTGCGGTTTCAGGCATTCACTGGGGGTCTTGAAATGTATCCACTGCAGATAAGCAGGGACTACTGTAATCATCCCCCATCCTCAAGAAAAGTCTCCCCCAGTACCATTTTAAGAAGCACTATCTTGCTCCCAAATCTGTGATTCCCAAGTGACGACATCTTAGGCGTGGGGCAGTCGCCATGTAGACTAAGACACCTTGGCTCCCTTCTTGGGGAGTCTGTTGGCTCTGGATCTAAAAGCAACGCCCTAAAGGCTGGGACAGGCTGGAAATTACATTGGTTTGATTTAAGGAGAGCTCAAATCTAAAACCTCAACATTTAAAGCACTTTTCAGTTTACAAAGCATTTAAAAATACATCACCTCATTCAAATATGTTATTTTAGTTTTTCCCTAGAGAGCCCTTAGATAGCAGTCAAGATATGGCTATCTCCTTCTACTGGTTATGACACTAGGGCTCAGAGAGATGAAATGATTCCCCACATCCCTCAGTCAGGAAGTCACAGAGCTGAGACTAAATGCAGACTTCTGGCTTGACTCGTGGGCTAATTCTAAAGAGGCCGGAAACAGAAAACAAAACAACACAACAACAAAAAGCCAGCAGAGGGGAAGTTGAGGGAAAGGAGCAGCAATGCTGTGTGTCTTCCAGCCTAGTCATGAGCTCCATGTCCACATGTCTGTCTACCTCACTGACTTTTTCACCACCGCCAAGGCTCTTCTTCCAAGAAACCAGTAGCTCCAGAAGGCGAAAACAGCACTCAAGAACTGCCAAGTTCCTGCTCCAGCTGAGGCCCCAAGCAGCCCCGAGGACACTGAAGGAAGAGGGGCTCCATCTGTACCCATCACAGCTGGAGGTGCAGGTGGAGCCCTGGAGGTGAGAAATCAGTTCTAATCGACAGGGAGCTCCAAACCTTTCCAAATCCCGGCACTCTCCCTCCCTTTATAGCATTTTCCCTGGCTCCCATTACCATTGGCCAATGGACACCAAGAACCATTGCCCCGTCAGCCAGAACCCTGTGAGTTCAATACTCAAGACCTAGTGTCTCTAATTCAAATGTTAAGTGTCTTCTTCTGGATCATCGACCCTCATCCTAAAAGCCAAGAGAGGAAGAAGAGGAGAAATAAAGGAGAGAAGATGGGAAAAGAGAAATAGTGAATATCTGTGGGTGGGTCTCATTTTTCCCTTTGGTCTCAAGGGTATTTTCAGGATTTTGTGAACTCTTCTTGCTTACTGCTCACTGATGTCATCTTCTTCCAATGCTTTATGTAAACAGGGCTCTGCCATTACTTGTCATAAATCTTAAGTTGCCCTCCCTGCTTTAGCAGTCTCTAGGTCACACTCACCTGTTAGAATAAACTGTGATTAATGTAATGAAGAGAAGAATGCATTACAGACATGGAAATTCTGCCTTGTGCTCTCTCTGAAAATAAAGAGTCCCGGTCCTAGGCTCTGCTGTGCTTGTGTGCTCACCCAGAAACTTCCCGTTCCTGAGAGAAGAGATTTCCCAATAAATTTCATCTTATTTTTTGCGTTAACAACAGCATACTTTTCTGTTCTGGTTCTCGTGGCAAAAACCCTTTAGGTTTCTTTCCACAGCAGTCAGGGTTAGGACAGTTAGAGAAGATACAGAAACATTATTAGCATGGCTAAAGCTCACATTTTCAGGAAGCAGGGAGTGAGTCTTTGTATGGAATAACAAGGCAGTTTTCTAGATGGTAATTAATAAAATGTATTCTCACCAGGGAGATAAGTCAGATGTCTACATTAATCAAAATATATCTAAACTTAGGAATGAGGAAAAATGATTCATTGTTCATTTTCCCACTGCAATTTTTTAAAAATCCACTATACCAAATTTCCATTCCCTTTCTACATTCTACCATACCTATTTCACACATGGAAAAAATTTGCTACGAAATCAAAGAAACATACCATTTTTATTTTATTTATTTGTGAGCTCAGTGTCTGCTAAGGAATATGACTGAAGAGCTGAAGAGTCATTCGTCTTTGTTTTTGTTTTTCCCTCAACTTTATAAGAATTTTTATAAGGAATTATGTAATTTTGCTAGGGCTGCCATAACAAAGTATCACAGACTGGTTGGCTGAAGTTACAGAAATTTATTTTTTCACAATTCTGGAAGCCTAAGAGCAAAGAGTCAGCAGGGCTAGGTTTTTCTGAGGCCTCTCCCGGGCTCACACATGGCATCTTTTGCCTGTGTCTTCAGATGGTCTTCCTTGGGTGCATGTCTGTGCTGTGTCCCACCTTCCTTTTTTTTTTGAGATGGAGTCTTGCTCTGTTGCCAGACTGGAATGTGGTGGTGCAATCCCAGCTCACCACAACCTCCGCCTCCCACAAGTGAGTCTCCTCCCTCAGCCTCCCGAGTAGCTGGGATTACAGGCAACTGCCACCACGCCTGGCTAATTTTTGTATTTTTAGCAGAAATAGTATTTTGCCATGTTGACCAGGCTGGTCTCAAACTCCACCCACCTCGGCTTCCCAAAGCGCCAACTTCTTCTTATAAAGACACCAGGCATATCCATTCTATCAACCTCATTTTAACGTAATTACTTCTATAAAGACCCAGCCTCCAAATACAGTCACTTTCTGAGGTCCTGGGGGTTAGGACTTCAACATATGCATTTAGAGGGCACACATAATAGGAATCATTGATCATGGGAGGCCTCGTGGGTGACAGCAAAATGGAATAAGTTAAGTGAGGAATGGCAGATTTACTAGATGAAGAATCAGAACACTTTTGGCCTCAGCATGTTATTTGCCAGTTATGGGACCTTGGGCAACTTTCTTACCTTCTCTGGGTATCTGATCTTCAATGTCAAATGAAGAAAGAGAAAATGAACTAGATAATTCCTGAGGCAATAGGCAAATGTCCATTTGTCTCAGAGAGATAGTAATGCAAGGAGAGGCAGAAGCAATAACATACCACACCGAGTTTTTGGTAGCCTGAGAAAGAAGTTTGCTTCCCAAAAGTACCATGAGAAACTGTTCTGTGTTTCTCCCAAATGAACACCCAAAGAAAGTCAGTGCAACACTTTATAGACATGCCCCATTGCAGTCAGCAAAGTCTGCAAATCTAATTTTGCACACCCTAGGGTATCTCAAGAATGACAAGGAGCATAAAATACTTTGCAGACTTTTTGTTAGAAAATGGATTTTTCTTCACTGTTAATTTTATTTTTTGTTTACTTTAAAAAATAAAAAAAATGTGTAGAAAATCTGAGCATTTTAAAAAATCATACTTTTTAAGTTTTATTTTAGATTTACTGACACATTTTGACCTGAACTAATTGTGCCTATTGATGGAGTATGATATGATGTTTTGATATATGTATATATTATACCAAGATCAAGTGAAGGTATTTAGCATATCCGTCATCTCAAACAGTTCTTGGTGGTGGGAACATTCAAAAATCCTCTCTTCTAGCTGTTTTGAAGTATACAATACAATATAGTTAACTCTGGTCACCCTACTGCGTGTGATAGAACATCGGAACTCACTTCCTCCCATCTAACTGTAACTTTGCACTCTCTTTGCCTTTAATTTAAAATAAAAAACAGTAAGTATGGAATGGTAAAACTGAATGGTGAATAGCATCTTGAAGAGAAATTCTTTGAATTCAAGTACAGGCTTTGAAGGACTGTGTGAGAGAGACCCGTGGAGTGAGGAAGTGACTGCAGCTCCCAGAGGGGCCTCCCCCTTCTTCTACACCCTGGACACTCCCTGCAGTACTTACTGCTTAAAAGCTATCGAGTGCTTTGGGACTCCCAGAGAGCCTTTGCCTACCTGTCTCCGTTGGCCTCCACATCAACCCTCCAAGGCAGGCTTTAGTACTTACATTGCAATACAGACCGGGAAACAGAAGCCAGGCCCTGTGTTTCCACTACAACCTGACGGTCCTTCAAGACATGATCCCAGTGTATAAACACTGTGTGTGAGTCAAGACCTTGACAGTCTGTGGAGATAATATGGGATTTCCATGCTTCTGGTCACTGAGGCTTTCTCTGAGGCTGCTTCCAGCCACCCACAGCTTGGACTCCTGATCAGCTGTATGCTAGCAATGCTCCATGTTCCAGACCTGGCCCTATTCTTTGCCTCCCTGACCAACGTCTGCTGAAAAATTGTGCTATGCCGGGCAGTGTGCTGGCACTGTGGATAGGAAGGGTAGACCCAGATGCAATGGTTTCCAGGAGCCCACAATGGTGGGAGGGACAAATCAGAAGATGAAATCTTTGCTCAGTTTTGTGAGGGCTGCCTGGCTTAGCTACCCGGAGCTGTGGGAGCACAGAGAAGGCTCATGCACACCGAGGAATCAGAGCCCGGGGAGTGCCATGGTGGGAGGCAGCCTGGAGGAGGTGGCATTTGAAGGAGGTGGGACATGAAGGCCCACTAAGACAGGTGAACAAGGGGTACAGGATTTTAGGTAAGAAATACCAGGTCATTTGGTGTGGCTACGAATTGGTCTAGGAGAAGATAAAGCATAAGGCTAAAGGTAAAGCCCCAAGTTCTACACTAAGGAATTTAAACTTAACTAAAAAGGTCACAGAGTCAAATCCAACTACCCCAGTGTGTTCATACTAGTGACATGGTCTTAGATGGGTTGATTAACCTCACCAAGCATCAATTTTCTCATTGTGAAGTGAGAGTTATATATCTATCTCATAGAGGAGTTGTGTAGATTGAATGAGATCATCTATGTAAAATCTATAATAGCAACTGACACAAGAACAGAAAACCAAACACCACATGTTCTCACTCATGAGTGGGTGTTGAACAATGAGAACACGTGAACACAGGGAGGGGAACCTCACACTCCGGGGCCTTTTGGAGGATGGGGGGCCAGGGAAGGGATAGCAGTGGGGTGGGAGACTAGGGGAGGGATAACAGTGGGGTGGGAGACTAGGGGAGGGATAACATTAGAAGAAATACCTAATGTAGAATGACAGGGTGATGGTTGCAGCAAACCACCATGGCGTGTGTGTACCTATGTAATAAACCTGCACGTTCTGCACATGTACCCCAGAACTTAAAGTATAATAATAATAAAAAGAAAACAACAGCAATTCAAGCGAAAAGATCAAAAACTGATTGCCTGGTGGCTGTCAGCCTTCAGGAGGATGCTGAAAATACTACAAAATTCAAGAATGCTGAAACAGAAGCAGTTGTTCAGGTTGATTTCAAATTATGCTAATAAGCTAAATAAAGGAAAGATCATCTCTCACCCTCAAAAAATCTATAATAGCACACAAGGTCTTAAGAAATGCCATCCATTATTGATAACATCAAAATCAATATGATTGCGATTATTTTAAATGTGGCATGGCAAGGTCTGTGTTTCAGAAAATTTGCTGATTGCTCTCTGGCTGTCTTGCCAGATCCCTTTTCTCTCTCTGCTCGGCTCTGTGTGGGAAGCTGACCCCCAAAGACTGCACTCCCAGGCTCACTGCTGGCTTTCTGTTCATTGAACCCATTAGACACACAAGTAGAAGTTTTCAGATTGAGAGAAAGAGAGTCGCACAGATATTTCTTCCCACCCCTCCTCCACCCTATTGTCACCCCCACTTTCCCTGCTTTAGGGCTCTACTCTGGTCATATCTGTGACTCTCCACGGGTTAGATGGGCTCCCCAGAAAGCAGAGCACAAGGCAGGGACTTGGGTTCCAGAGATTTATTTGGAAGGTGATTCCAAGAATGGGGGAGTAGGGAGGGTCAAACAGGAGACAAGGAAATCAAATACGAGGAACCTACTGGAATTTACCGCTGGGGGGCCTCTGAGAAATGCACAGAACGCCTCTGGAATTTCTGTGGAAAGGACGGGAGGCTGCAGGTTGCTTTGCTGGCTCCTGTGCCCCACCCGCTGTTTGCTGGGTGCTGCAGAGGCTTTGTGGCTTCCAGGTTTTCCAGCTGCACTTTCAAGCAAGCCAAGCAGGTGCGGCTTTAGAGAAGGCCTTGGAAATAAATCAGAAGGACACTTGCCTTTCCTTCAGCAGAAAGCTGTCAGGTGAGACAGCAATTGCAGCTGAGGTCAGTAGGAGGCTGAGGGAATGTGACAGGGACTCAGAAGTGTTCACTGTAGATGCCAAACACCGTTTCTGCTGCGCCACTGTCTCTGCAGCTTCAGGGACTCCCCTCATCACTTTGTTTTCCTTTTGGCCTAGAAGATGTTTTCCTCCCATGCTAGTCTCGGTGCCCACAGTCCTTGTTAGAGCCCTTGACCCTGACTCTACTTCTGTGAACAATTCCTTCCTTCCTTAAATTCTCTTCTACTAACCAACTGAACGGAATTCTGCTCCCTGTCAGGATCCTGGAAGATATAGACCAAGGATCTGGCTGTAAAACGGAGGTTGCTGGGGTGAGATGGTGTATTAGTCAGGGTTCTCTAGAGGGACAGAACTAATGGAATAGATATAAACATAAAGGGGAATTTATTAGGTATTAACTCACATGATCACAAGGTCCTACAGTAGACTGTCTGCAGGCCTAGGAGCAGGGAGAGCCAGTCCAATTTCCAAAACCGAAGAACTTGAAGTTCGATGTTCGAGGGCAGGAAGCATCCAGCACGGGAGAAGGATGTAGGCTGGGAGGCTAGGCCAGTCTCTCTTTTCACATTTTTCTGACTGCTTATATTCTAGCTGCATTGGCAGCTGATTAGACCGTGCCCACCAGATTAAGGGTGGGTCTGCCCTTCCCAGCCCACTGGCTCAAATGTGAATCTCCTTTGGCAGCACCCTCACAGATACACCCAGGATCAATACTCTGTATCCTTCAATCCAATCAAGTTGACAGTATTAACCATCACAGATGGCAGCCAGTAGGAGCTGTGAGGTGGTTATTTTAATCATCTCTGCTGAAGATGACGAAGACGTGAAACTCAACCAAGGCAGAGAGAGAGGGGCTGGACTAGAAGTAACATGAAATGTGCCTTTCCTCAGAGCCTGGGTGGAGGCTGGCTAACCTGAGACACCAAGCCATGATAATCAGGCCTTAATAAGGGAACACTCCCTGGCCTCATAAAAGTTTTGCTGCTAAGAGTGGATTTTCAGAATTGATGGAAACAGCCACAGATAAGGCTTGGATGCGGGTACAACATAACTTTCATCTTTGCCTCCTTTTCCTGAAGTCCAGACTGCCAGCCTCCCAGCCTCTGCCCCTGTAAGCAGACAATAGATGTTTGCTGAATAAATTTGTTCTAGTATTGCTGTTTTCTCATATTCATCAATAACTATCTTATAGAAGTTACCAAGGCAGAAATGTATATACCACTTTGTTGTATCTAAGTGACTTCTCATTTTCTTCGTCTTTTATGTGTAAATCCAATTTGGGAGAATAGGAAATAGTCCCATTAACTTACTAAACACAGTGTGAAAATAGACCTTTTCTGATGTCTTGGAGTTCAGGGCAGTGGTCCCAAAGTCTGAGGACAATAAACTAGGTGCCAAATATGCCCAGATCTTAAAGGGAGCTGTTGGATCCTCTATGCAGGACATGCTGAGTGGCTATGAGGCCAAATCCATATCCACCCTCATCTTGACATCGAACATTCATTTCCACGCTATCAGTCATAAGGTGAAGAATCCCTTGGAGGCCAAAGAGCATGTAGAAAGGGCAGTTCTGCTGAGAATCTTTGATCTGCTGCGCATTTTCCTCCTCCATGGAGTAGCAGAGGAGTTCTTCCTGCATGCTTTGAACCGGGTAGAAGGGAGCTCCCAGACAACCTCTCACAGAGCCCAGATAGCTGTCTCTTGGTGTTTAAGGAACCTTGGGACTGAAATCTGATTCCTAACTGAATAAACTGGAGGTTGCTGGGGGAGGTATTCTTGCCAGGGTGGACAGTGGTGGGACATGGCTGCAATGGGAACAGCAGCACTTCCAGAATTGTATGGGCCAAGTGTGCATGTGTCTTTCCCATAGCCCAGCTGTGAAATTAGAGGGCGGGGCAGTGGGAGTTAATAACCCATAAACATGTCCCATGTAGTAAAAATCAACTTCCAACACCTGCCATGTACAAAGGCACCAGCCTTGGAATGCAAAGGCAGGAGTCAGGTTCAGTTCAGTCTTCCCCCTGCCTTCCTCTCCGCCCCGCTCCTGGGCCAGTGCATGCAGGTGCCAAGAGCAAGGCAAAGAAAGACCAGCCTTCTACCCACACACCTACACACTCTGCAGGCTTCCCAAATGGAAGTGGGCCCCAGCTGGATGTAATGAGTTAAATGGCGCCTGTCCAAAACACGTCTTCACACCCTGTCCTCCAGAACCTATCTACATGACCTTTTTGGAAAAAGGATTTCGGATTTCTCCCCTCCAGAACTGTGAGAGAATACATTTCTGTTGTTTTAGGCCAGCACATTTGCAGTAATTGGTGATGGCAGCCATTAGACACGGGGGAAAGAGAGGGTGCTCTAAACCAGGTACTATGTAGAGTTTAGGTAGCACATTGGATTTCATCTTCCATTATCTAAACTTTTCTGGAAAAGTAATGAGTGTTGCCTGAGATTCCCTCTAGAGGTAGAAAATGCACTGTTCAAGTTTCCTGAGGAGGGCAAGGATGAATCAAGCTGCTTTATCTCATATCCAGTCAAGCTGTGCTTATTTCATAAACTGGTTTCATTCCCTCCAAGGAAGGAGTCCCGGGGGTGCCCAGCGCCTTTCATTCTCACTGTCCTTCATGTCTCTGTGCTGCTAGCTTGGCCAACAGCCCAGAAACTACAGCCATTGCTCCACCAGGTCACTGGTGAGTGGTCCTGACCCACAGTGCTGGGCAGCAGCTCTACACACAGGTTTGGGATGACCGTGTGCCAACCCCAGCTCCACCCCACCACCGCTGAAGCTTAAGCTCCCCACCCCCCCCATTAAGCTATGTGAGCTTGAGTTCTCTGGGCCTCACTGTACTCATCTGTCAAGTGGAAATTCTCCTGGTCCTCACCTCGTGGAGTTGTGTGGGAGGCACAGGTGAACACCACGAAAGTGAGTTTATGCAGCCCGGGCCAGGGACTCTGTCTCTGTCTCTGCCCTAATCCCCACAGCCTGGGGAACTGTGCAGAGCTGAGGAAGCACAGTCTCTCTTTGGAACCTCAGTGGAAGCTCCTGAGGCCGCCATCCGCCACCCCTCCAAAGACTCCGTAAGAGAAGCCTTCCCTCAGTCCTCAGTTTGGGCAGCTCAGACAAGAGTTAGGGGATCTTGGCCAGGTGCTGTGGCTCTCGCCTGTAATCCCAGCACTTTGGGAGGCTGAGGTGCATGGATCACGAGGTCAGGAGTTCGAGACCGGCCTGGCCAACATGGTAAAACCTTGTCTCTACTAAAGATACAAAAAATTAGCCAGGCATGGTAGTGTGTGCCTGGAATTCCAGCTACTTGGGAGGCTGAGGCAGAAGAATCACTTGAACACTGGAAGTAGAGGTTATAGTGAGCTGAGATTTTGCCATTGCAATCCATCCTGGGTGACAGGGCGAGACTCCATCTCAAAAAAAAAAAAAAAAGTTAGGGGATCTTGTGCTTAACTTCCCGTCAATCTGCTTAGAGAAAATAAAATGTTTCCTTACAGCTAAGAATAGCCACCCTGCGAGGGAGGGAGGAAGAGTCTGCTGGCAGATTGGAAATAGGCCTTCTGAGTTATGCGAGGTGTCATGCAGATGCAGAGAGCATGGGGTGACCTTGGCTCATGTGAGCTTACACATAAGAGGGGGCGTGTCTGGCAGTTCAGTGCAGACAACACGGGCCTTCCGTTCACAGCTCCGTGCTATATACAGCGTCAGGCTGAGAGAGGCTCCCTGGCGGCTGGCGCAGCCACATCCTGCCATGAGGCATCCCACCTAGTCAAGGAAGCAAAAAACAAGGCCTGATTTGGGTCTCTTCTTTCCCAGAGGATGTTGATCCTGGGCGTGTCGGGTCATTGTGTCTGACGCACTTCTTCTGGCTGGGAATCGCCAACTTTCCAAAATCCATGACTCTAACCTTGACCAGCTTTGTTAACACGCTGGTGTTTCCTTCTGACAGCGTCCCCACTCCCAGCCAACAGCCTGCCTGGTGCTCCTCTGGGACCCCAGGGTGGGAAGCAGGTACCCAGCGTTTACATCCCCTCCTCTGCTTGGAGAGTTATAGGGGAAAGAAGCTTGTCCTACAGATGCCCTCCCGGGTCGCTGCCCCACATAGAGTTTGCACTTTGGAGCATTAATTTAGCCACAGAGTCCTCATCATATGCCGGGAGGGCTCCCCAGAGGAAACAGAAGGGGTTTGCGTGGCACACGGCCACACCATTCAGCTGGCAGAGGGGAGTGATTCTCTTTGGCAGTTCCATGTTGTGCTGCCAGGCGGGCCCCTTCAGGACTTTACTCTCTCATTCCCCCAACTCCAGGGAGTGCTGGCTACTGACAGCTCAGATCTGAGTCCCACTCCAGGAATTGCCTTCTGCTGAAGGGCATAATCTTGCTCAAGCCTACACCCTCTTCTGAGGGCAGCCTGCATCCAAAGATTGTTTGATGAGGAGTACAAAGCCCCATCCCCCTTGCCTCAGTTGCGACACCCCTGCAGGGACATGCCAGCTCTAGAGCTCCCTGCAGGACCTCCTGAGGCCTCTGCTGCAACCACAGCTCAGCTTCTCCTTTTGCCCAATTCAGCCCCACTCACTCCCCAGCAGGAGTTGTTCTCAAAGCACTCCCCAGTGAACCTGCGTACCATGTCCAGAGAGTCTCAGGGTCTATTTCTTAGAGACTACAACCTGCCCCAGTGTGGCTACCTGGAACCTCATTAAGCCCCTTTCTGCAGCCAGGTTTGGTTCAAGTGAGGATGAGGTGTGTCCTACTAGCTACACCAGAAGGATCTTTTTCTACTTCTAGGCCCACAAGACTTTAGCAGGGCTGATACGGGGGGCTGGATCACCTGCCTGGTGCATTGTACAGGCCAGAGTCCCTTCGGATGGATCTGTATCTGTGGTGTGATTTGGCATCATCCCTGTTTCCTTTTTTTTTTTTTTTTTTGAGATGGAGTTTCACTCTTGTTGCCCAGGCTGGAGTGCAATGGCGCGATCTTGGCTCACCGCAACCTCCGCCTCCTGGGTTCAGGCAATTCTCCTGCCTCAGCCTCCTGAGTAGCTGGGATTACAGGCACATGCCACCATGCCCAGCTATTTTTTTTGTATTTTTAGTAGAGACGGGGTTTCACCATGTTGACCAGGATGGTCTCGATCTCTTGACCTCGTGATCCACCCACCTCGGCCTCCCAAAGTGCTGGGATTACAGGCTTGAGCCACTGAGCCCGGCCCATCCCTGTTTCTTAATGCTTAAGCCTCATTCTTTATGACAGACTGATGCCTGCAGGGGGCAGCTTTCTAAATTCCCATCACAAGTCTGGAGAGCTCAGTCTGGCTACTGTGGTGTCTGAAACAAAGTGCAGAGTCCTGCAAAGTTCACATTCCAAAGTTCCAAGTGTTCTCCAAGATCCAGTCCTGTATCCTCAAAGGTTTAGATGCAGCCATTCTGCCTCCACACCCACTCACTTCCCAGACCCATCTCAGCTTCCAGCCGGCTGTGAAACCCTGGACACGTCATCTTCCTCACTAAGCCTCAGTTTCTTCATTTGCAGAATAGTGCTAATGAAGAACACTCTGTTTCCAAGCAGTTTCCAGAATCAACTAATGCAATGCCACTGAAGGCTGGCATTGTCTTGAACAACGTGGCTAGCCTTCTGCTGATTGACTAGTCTCCTGAACCTTAGCATCTCCTAAGGCCTCCCAGTTTATTGTTGGAAGCGCTTGTTCTTAGAAAGTTCTTTCTTGCAACAAACTGGAATTTTCTTCCCTGTACTTCCTACTACGTACTGGACGTAGCTCTGCCTTCGGAGCTATATAGCAAATACATTAAAGCTTTGTTCTATATGAAAAGCTATCGAATATCTATTCCCCCACCCACCACCAAATACTAGGTTTCTCTTCTCAGGGTAGCCTCCCCTTTTCACATGAGATCCAGATTTCCCATCATCCTAGTGTTTTCCTCTGGAAAACTTTCAGCTTCCTCTTTACATGCAGGGCCTACAATAGAACCCAATACTCAAGATGTTCTCTGGATAATAATTTCATTCATGCGTTTGGAATAATATTCAACCTACAGCAATTTTATTTACATGCATCTTTTCAGGAAGACATGCGTTATATTAAATATTCCAACCCAAAGTTAGTGATTTTCTCAGACTCATAAAGTTTGAGTGAGTTAGCAAGCAGCTGGCTGCAGGGGCGACTAGCATGCCTAGGTGACAGTGGTTTCAGAAATAAAGATCTTTAATTAGCTCACAAAATGAAATGTCTAATCAGAGATTGGTGATCCAGGTTTGATGAGGGGCTCATCAGAGACAGGCTGATGGTCTACACAGTGGTAAGACGGCTGTTGGACTGCTAAGTGGCATATTTTTACATAATCTATTAAAGCCAACAAAAAGAAGGAGGCCTCCTTGCTCTCCCTCCTTTTCTCAGGGAGCAAAGCTAATTTCTGAGAAGGCTTAGAAATTAGCCCAGCTGAATTCCCCACATATCTTATTGGCCGTAACTAGCCACCTACCTGCCACTGAACCAATCAGTGGTAAAGAGAATTAAAATCATGTACTTGACTAAGACCAATCAGGGCGTATCCTGCCCTCACTGCACCCACCCCTAAGTTGGCGGTAGGCCCCTCCTCCCCAAACATGTTGCCTAAACAAGAAGGGACTATGGCTGTGGGGTCTGCCATAGTACGTTAGGATGCAAAGTCACTTTTAAGTTTACGTAAACTAACCATCTTTCCAATGATCAAGTTTCAATGTTCCACTTAAATAAATGAAGGCACTATTTTCCAAGAGACTATCAAAAAGTGAATTTTCTTTTGGTTTGCTTTTCGGTTTTTTGTTTTCTTTTGAGACAGGGTCTTTCTCCCTCACCCATACTGGGGTGTAGCAATGTGATCTTGGCTCACTGCAACCTCAACCTCCCAGGCTCAAGTGATCCTCCTGCCTCAGTCTCAAAGTGCTGGGATGACAGGCATGAGCCACACGCCTAGCCAGGCAGTTTATTCTTTAAGTCATTCTTTATAATTTAACTCTAATATTTTCTCTATGTTTCTCAGGACGTCTAGAGTAAGCAGACTTTCTCTTCCAAAACTAGTGGCATTCCAATCATTGAAAAGCCTTTTCGCCAGGTTGAAACATACCCAATCCTTTCTTCAGCCTTCATCATACAGTTTTGAGGCCTTCCCAAATATTAGCCATTCTCCTGCAACTGTCCAGTTTTTCTGTACTGTGCTAACCAAATTCCTTTTTCCAGTGTGGTTTGACCAGTGTGACATAGAACCTGTCACTTCCCTTGTCTTAAGTTAATCTAACTTTAATTACAAAAGTTTTATGTATTCACTGTAAAAACATTTTTTAAATTCTAATGAGTTTTTCAATATTTTATCCTCCATCAAATACCTTCTTTGCCAGTGAACCCTGCCTACCGTATCTTCTATTTCATTTTCAATTTCCCATCCATGTTAGACATCCTTGATATCCACCGTTTAAACTCAATGCAAGACTGTGTATGTGTTTCCAGAGAAAGTGTTAAACCCAGTTTTTGGAAATCTTTTACAAGAGTAGTGGATTTGCATACCTAATTAATTTGTTCTCCCTTTGGCAATTTTGGAATTGCTTTCCCTATTTTATACGTATTTTTTCTATTAATGCAGCCTGAGATCCCAATGGCTTTTGTTTTGTTTTTTTTTTTTCTGTTTTTTGAGACAGAGTTTTGCTCTTACCCAGGCTGGAGTGAAGTAACATGATCTCAGCTCACTGCAACCTCCACCTCCTGGGTTCAAGTGATTCTCCCAACTCAGCCTCCCAAGTAGCTGGGATTACAGGCACCCACCATCATGCCTGGCTAATTTTTGTATTTTTAGTAGAGACAGGTTTGAACTATGTTGGTCAGGTTTGTCTTGAACTCCTGGCCTCCCAAAGTGCTGGGATGACAGGCGTGAGCCACCACACCCAGCCCACACTGGCTTTTAATGCATCACATTTTTTAAGCCCCAGCTCTGCCTGCTCCCATCACTTCCCTTGATTCAGTATGAGCTTCTCATGGACAAATATTGATGTATACTGCTACCCTACTGCATTTCCCACTTCTTGTAGAGTTTGTTCAGTTGGCTCTTTGGACCAAGTATGGGGCCTTTAATTTATGCCTATAACGTTTCATCTTCTTGCATTTGACCCATCGCTAGCAAAAAGATCTGCCACCTCATCCTTCACTGCCTTACTGAGAGGAGTATAACTGTCAGGCTGGGTACCCCTAGAGTGCTTCATCCTCACCTGTTGGGTAGTACCATGAACTAGGCCCGGAAGCAGAACCGCCTGCAGTGCAATTCCGGATCACACCATTCACATTATATCTTGTGTAAATGGTACCTCCTGTGGTCTGCCTGGAAGACAGGATGTATGTGTGTGTGCATGCATGCACATGTGCACACACATACATGCACACACACACACCCTTACACCTCAATTCTTTTTGTTTATGGAGATTTATTGAAAAGGGAAAAGTAACACTCAAGAAAAGGAAGTGTGGGTATACTCAAGAGAGAGAGATGCCATATACCTCTATTCCGTCTGTTGGAAGATAACTTTATATATCTCATTTCAGGTCCTTGATCACGCTGGCCAGAAGTGCTGTTTTTCTTCCTCTGAAGCTGTGAAACTGCTACTTGTTAGGGCAGTCCTAATTGCAGTTACTCTTGCCTTCGTCTTTCATTTTTGGAACCTCTTTGAGGCCAGGTGTCCTAGTGTGTTCAGGTCGCCATAATAAATGACTATCTGTTACTTAAGTCTGGGTGGCTTAAACAGCAAATATTTATCTCTCACAGTTCTGGAAGCTGGAGAGTCCAAGATCAAGGCACCGTCAGATTCCTTGTATGGTAAAAGCCCACTTCTTTGTTTGCAGAAATCTGTCTTCATTTTGTAACCTCACAGGGCAGAGAGCAAAGAGAAAACTGCCATGTTTCTTCCTCTTTTTATAAGGACATTAATCCCACTAATGAGGGTTCCCCCCTCGTGATCTACTGACCTCCCACTAAAGCCCCAACTTCAACTACTATCACATTGTACATGAGGCTTCAAGATATGAGTTTTGGAACATAAGCATTCAGTCCACAGCAACAGGGTTAGATCCTGCAAGTTTTTGTGTCCCTGGTACACCTCATAGGATGCTTTTCCTTTTTTATTTTATTTTACCTTTTTTTGAGACAAAGTCTTGCTCCATTGCCCAGGCTAGAGTGCAGTGGCACAATCATGGCTCCCTGCAGACTCAACCTCCCTGCTTCGAGTGATCTTCTCACCTCAGCATCCGGCGTAACTGGAACCACAGGTAAGTGACACCATACTCAACTAATGTTTTGATTTATAGTAGAGACGGTGTCTCACTATGCTCCCCAGGCTGGTCTTGAACTCCTGAGCTCAAGCAATTCTCCCACCTCAGCTTCCCAAAGTGCTGGCATTACAGGCATGAGCCGCCCAGGATGCCTTTCCTGTAGTTGGCCCTCAGTATAAGGAAGACGTAGGTCTGAGCAGCCTGGTAGTGGTTTTTCAAATCCCATAGCTTGCTGATTTCAGTACCCTTTAGGATTTATTCAAAATAGACTTAAATTCCAAGCTCACAAAAGTGGGACAAGAGGAAGGGCGGGTAAATGGTAAAAAAGGTTAACAGTTGCTGGTTCCTCCCACTGTGTCTCCGAGGACACTTCCTCTCCCCATAGGATGATTAATACAGGGGTGTATATTCAGAAAACTTTTTCTGAAGATTTAATGTAACCAGGGTGGGGAGTTACACTGTAGTATCACATAGCCAATTTCAAATGGAATATCAGCCGTGCCTCTTCATAAAAGACCCATGGCCAAGCCCACCAGGGACATCTCAGGGTAGCCTTTCTGAATCGTGTCTGGGCCTCTCCCCTCACACTGTGCTCCTCTTTCCCTGCTCCTTGGCAACATCTAAGCAAAATTTCTTCCTCTGACTCATGCCAAAAAATTCATCAACCTCCAGCCTCTTCCTAAACCGAAACTTCAGCCCCTAACTGTGCTGTCAGTGAAATACTTTGCTGACTGGCCATTTGATCCAGGACTCCACCCCAAAGCATCAGAGCAGACGTTTGAAATTACAGTTCTCTCTTTTTCATAGACCAATTCGAATTCCTAGGCTGGGATGGCCTCTCTTTAGCTCTCCCTTCTTCTGCCCACAGAAAAAAGAGGCAAAAGGAAGTGCACATTTCCACTTCACAGCCTTATTGGTTGATTAATGAAGATGGGCTTTTCAAGCAGTCTGCCTTCTGGGATTGGTTTCACTTTACCAAGAGATAATGGCCCACGGGACCCTCTCATACTCTTTCTTAATCTGAGTGGGCTGGTTTTCTATGAGGTTTAATCAGAGAAAAAGGAAATGAGCTCATGCAAAGCTAAAACCCTCCAAAGCCTCAGATTCTTATGTTTTTTGGGTCATCTGTGCAATACTTCCCTTCACTGGAAAGCAGAGAACAGAGAAGGTGTATTGATTTCCCAGGGCTGCCATTACAAACATCGCAGACTGGGTGGCTCAAAACAACAGAAATTTCTTTTTTCTTTTTTCTTTCTTTTTTTTTTTTTGTTGTTGTTGTTGAGATCGAGTCTTACTCTGTCACCCAGGCTGGTGTGCAGTGGCGCTATCTCAGCTCACTGCAATCTCTGCCTCCCGGGTTCACGTGATTCTCCTGCCTCAGGCTCCTGAGTAGCTGGGATTACAGGCGTGCACCACCACACCCAGCGAATGTTTGTATTTTTAGTAGATACGGGGTTTCACCATGTTGACCAGGATAGTCTCAATCTCCCAACCACGTGATCCGCCGGCCTCGGCCTCCCAAAGCGCTAGGATTACAGGCATGAGACACCACACCCGACCCAGAAATTAATTTTCTTACAGATCTGGAGGCCAGAGACCCAAACCAAGATGTCAGCAAGATTGATTGTTTCTGGGGGCTCTGAAGGAGAATCTGCTCCCTGCTGCTCTCCACTGCCTGGTGGTTTGCTGCTGTCCCTGGCATTCCTGGGCTTATAGATTCCTCACTTCAATCTCTGCCCATGTCTTCACATGCCCTTCTCCTCATGTGTCTGTGTTCAAATTTCCTTCTTATAGGAAATTTGAGATTGGTCAAGTATGACCTCCTCTTAACCAATTGCATATTCCAAGGCCCTATTTCCAAATAGAGTCTATTTCGATTCTGAGGTTCTGGGTGGATGTAAATTTTCAGGTATACTATTCAACCTACCATAGACAGGAAAAGGTGTACTGCAGAAGTCTTCCCTTCTTTCTTGCCTGCTTGTTTCTCATCCTGAACATGCATTTAAAAAGCAATAAAGCAGACTGGGCACAGTGTAGCTGATGCCTGTAATCCTAGCACTTTGAAGGAGGTCGAGGCAAGTCAATCACTTGAGGTTAGCAGTTTGAGACCAGCCTGGCCAACATGGTGAAATCCTGTGTCTACTACAAATACATAAATTAGCCAGGCAAGGTGGCGGGTGCCTGTAATCTCAGCTACTCGGGAGGCTGAGGCAGGAGAATTGCTGGGGAGGTGGAGATTGCAGTGAGCTGAGGTGGTGCCACTGCACTCCAGCCTGGGCGACAGAGCAAGATGTCTCAAAAAAAAAAAAAAAAAAAGCAATAGAGCAGACTGGTTTAGACTCTGGGTTCTCAGTCATGGAATCTGTGCGCACATTTCAGTCCTGACTCTGACCTATGTGAGGTTCTCCCCCTCTTTTGCTTCCATCTCCCCGTCTACAAAATAGGGATAATGGTAGCCCCAACTTCAAAGGCTGGTTGTGAATATTACGTACATTCATCAATGTGGAGTGATTGGAACAGTTCCCGGCACATGGTTCATGCTCAGTATATGTTCCCAGCTGCCTACATTTTCTGAGTATTTTCTTTGCAGGAGCCATTGAACGTACTAGGGATATGAAACAATTAACCCAAACTTCTGCCCTATAGGTCGAATAGTGCAGACTTTAGCAAGGTAAGTGACAATACAAATTTGTACATGCTAATACTAAGTGACAGGTGGCTCTTCTGGTCATTTTATGCTTATAATTGAGAAGAAAGACAGCCCGTATATTGGCAGCCTGTGGCACCCCCACTTCTGGGAGCATAATTCACTGAAGCTCTTTCTCTATGGAGCAATGCTCTTTAAGCCTTAACTGAGACAAAAAACATATAACATTTGTACACAACTTAGTAGGTGGTTTGCTGTGGTTTGAATGTGTTCCCCCAAAGTTCATGTGTTGGAAACTTAATCCCCAGGGCAATAGTTTTGAGAGGTGGGACCTTCGAGAGGCGATTAGTTCATGAGGGCTTCACTCTCCTGAACGGATTGGGGTCATTATTGTGGGAGTGGGTTAATTAGAGCCGAAGTGGGCTCTTAATAAAAGGATGCTCTTGGCCCCCTTCCCTTCTTGCTCTCTCTCACCTTCTCTTTGCCCTTTGGCCATGGCATAATGAAAGGAGGCCCTCATCAAATGCAGCCCCTTGATCTTGGACTTCCCAGACTCTAGAACCCTGAGCCTAATAAATTTACGTTTATTATAAAGTATCCAGTCTGCAGCATTCTGTTATAACAGAACAAAATGAACAAAACCATGCCTTCCTACAGATCATCTCAGGCAGTCCTCACAACAACCTCGTGATATAGGTGGTGCTGGTCCTATTTTAAAACTGGAGACACATGAGATTCAAAGAGGTTAATAACTGATTTCTCCAAGGTCACCTAGCAGATCCAGATCTCGAATCCAGTGTTCTTTGCCTGATGCAAAAAACTGACTACTTAGCTGGGCACACTGGGGACCAATTAACCAAACAACTGCATTAAAGGAGGATATGTCATGGAGCTCCAGGAAGGCTGCATCTCCTGATGGTGACAATGACAACTTTGAGAATGATGTTTTGCTTCAGTTTGTGTCTGCTTTGGGATTTTAAAAGTGGTTTGAGGCTGAGTGTGGTAGCTCATGCCTGTAATCCCAGCATGTTGGGAGGCCAAGGCAGGTGGATTACCTAAGGTCAGGAGTTCAAGACCAGCCTGGCCAACACGGTGAAATCCCGTTTCTACTAAAAATTTAAAAATTAGCGGGGCATGGTAGTATGCGCCTGTAATCCCAGCTACTGGGGAGGCTGAGACAGGAGAATTGCTTGAACCCGGGAGGCAGAGGTTGCAGTGAGATCGTGTCACTGCACTCCAGCCTGGGTGACAGAGCAAGATTCTGTGTCAAAAAAATAAATAAGAAAAAGGCATAGAGAAAGAAGAAAGAAAGAAAGAGGAAGAAGGGAAGGAAGGAAGGAAGAAAGGAAGGGAGGGAAGAAAGGAAAGAAAGAAAGAAAGAAAGAAAGAAAGAAAGAAAGAAAGAAAGAAAGAAAGAAAGAAAGAAAGAAAGAAGAAAGAGAAAAAGAAAGAAAGGAAAGAAAGAAAGAGAAAGAGAGAAAGAAAGGAAGGAAGAAAGGAGAGAGAAAGAGAGAGAGAGACGGGAGGAACGAAGGAAGGAAGGAGAAAAAGAAAAGTGGCTTGAGAGTTGCTGAGAAAGCTTTAAAAATAGCTTCAACCTGGACCTGGTTGTTCACCTTGTTATTGAATAAAACATGGCTGTCTTATTGAATAAATCATTGAATGCTGAGTGCATCCTGGAATGGGAAAAGGGAATGCTGATCACCTTGCCCATCTTTATATTACAGAAGTGTTTTTGAAAAGTCAAATGCAAATGATTTTGAACCTTCTCAAGAAACTCTTCCTTCAGGTTTGAGGATCAATATTTCTTAAAATTTTAACTTGGCCAGACACAGTGGCTCATGCCTGTAATCCGAGCACTTTGGGAGGCCAAGGTAGGCAGATTGCTTGAGACCAGGAGTTCAAGACCAGTCGACCAACATGGTGAAACCCATCTCTACTAAAAATACAAAAATTGGCTGGGTGTAGTGATACATGCCTGTAAACCCAGCATTTTGGGAGGCTGAGGCAGGAGGATCATTTGAGCTGAGGAGGTGGAGGTTGCAGTGAGCCAAGATCACATCACTGTACTCCAGCCTAAGCACCTGAGCAAGACTGTCTAAAAAGAGATAACTTTAAACTTCTTCATATTCAGCCTTCCTAATCATTCATGATATATAAACAAGTTTCAACAAAGAGGGATGTTGTACAAGTATAAAAATCTTTCCATAATACACTAACTCTGATGACATATGTCCAAATTCCAGCTCCTTCACTTGAATGGTTTGTGTACAACATTCTCCCTTATCTACAAAGCAGGAATAATAATATCTACGTCTTAGATATTAAATCAAGGATTCAACAAGGTAACATATAAAGACTTAGAACACTGCTGGACCCTTTATTTGTGGTGAGCCAGCTGTTATATTTTATTACAGAGGGTGGAAACAGTAGCTGTAGTGCACAAGGAAACAGTAGCTGTAGTTTCACAAGGTCCTGGAGCGTTCTAAAGGGAGGCAATGTGCAGTCTTGTCTCCGTCCCTTTTGCTGCATAGCTGGCATGAGCAAGGTGCCTTGGTAATCTGAGAGCGGCAGTTGTTGACTTCAGGACTTCTGCATACAGCAGACCACTGCCTGGTTCTGTTCCCTTCCCTAGGAGCGTTCATAGGACTTGGAATCATGTAGTTTGCAGACCTGACTTGAGAAACTACTTGTGGAAACAGCTGGAAACACCCAAAACAATAAGGAGAGCAAAACCAATGTGAGAAGAAAGCTGCCTCAGGTTCCAGCCGTTTGCTCTCTGAGCGTGTTTGGCTATTGCTTCCTCCACATGCACATGGGATTAATGACCTAATGAAACACTCAGAAGGCTGCCAACACCCATCTCCAAGGTGCTGGAAGTGACTTCAGTAAGACCCACTGAAGGAACCCTGCAGCTTCTCCTGAACACTATGCAGATTGGCTAATGACAGCCATCACTCATCTTTTTTGACAGCTTTTTTTTTAAGTTGATTTTTTTTAATTTGAATTTCATAACTTAATCTTTTTTTTTCTAATTATACTTTAAGTTCTGGATACACGTGCAGATCATACAGGCTTGTTACATGGGTATACATGTGCCATGGTGGTTTGCTGCATCCATCCCCCCATCTGCATTAGGTATTTCTCCTAATGTTATCCCTCCCCAATCTCCCGACCCTTGCTATCCCTCTCTTATCCTTCCCATCCCACAACGGGCCCTGGTGTGTGATGTTCCCCTCCCTGTGTCTACATGTTCTCATTGTTCAACACCCACTTATGAGTGAGAACATGCGGTGTTTGGTTTTCTGTTCTTGTGTCAGTTTGCTGAGGATGATGGTTTCCAGCTTCATCCATGTCCCTGTAAAAAACATGAACTCATCCTTTTTATGGCTGCATAGTATTCCATGTTGTATATGTGTCATATTTTCTTTATCCAGTCTATCTTTGATGGGTATTTGGATTAGTTCCAAGTCTTTGTTATTGTAAACAGTGCTGCAGTAAAGATACATGTCTATGTGTCTTTATAATTGAATGTTTTATAATCTTTTGGGTATACGCTCAGTAATGGGATTGCTGGGTTAAATGGTATTTCTAGTTCTAGACCCTGGAGGAATTGCCACACTGTCTTAATTAACCATTCTTTTAGTAAATTCAGCTGTGTACAATTCGTAAGCCATGGGCACACTTCAGTGAACTTTAAATAATGATTTTTATAAAACCAGTGTAAAAAGATTAAATTAAAACCTTCTGCCCAAGCCTTTTATCTGCAACAATTAGCAAACATTACACCAAGTTGCCTGTCTAATTGATAAGGTCTTGAGGACGACCTTTTTTCTGCCCCCACTAGATTTGTACAGGTAATTTTTAACTTCCACAGAGAAGTTCTTAACCTAGGGATCAGTAGACCCACAAGTGTTCCAAAGAGAGAATTCAGCAAGTCCATGAAGTTGAATGGAAAAAAATTACAACTTTATTTTTGCCCAGCCTCAAATGGATATTTAGCATTTCTTTCAATTCGAAAGGATCTCAGCAAATCACAGTCCCTACAACGTTTTTACTAGTAAAAATCAGCCATTTTCATATCAAATAATAATTGTTGCAGATACCTTAAAATAGCGTTTACTAATAACACTACCACTAAATTAAAATAATTAATAGAGCTACCACTAGGTCTTATTTAATGCATTAGAAAAAAAGGACATATATTATTATATCACAAATGTATATTTTAAGCATTTTGCTAACTGTATTTTAATATTATTATAGTCTGTTGTGGAGTTCTATGAATTTTATTTTATGGATTTTAAAATACTCCTTTGAGAACGCTTCCATTGGCTTCACCAGGCTGCTGGGAGTTCCACGACATAATGTTAAAAGCCTAGAGCAAGGGGCCCTATTCCCGGTCCTCCTGCTGATCAACAGCACACCCTTCTTCTCTCATCCTGATCTTCCACCCCTTTTTGTCCTTCTAGTCACCCCACCTCCTTCCCACCCATAGGCACTACCTTGCATTTCATTTCTGATAACCCTTCCTAAAGTATAAACTAAAAATATAAGGCTGGGCTTGATGGCTCATGCCTGTAATCTCAGCACTTTGGGAGGCTGAGGTGGGAGGATTACTTCAGTCCAGGAGTTAAAGACCAACCTGGGCAACATAAGGAGACGGCCATCTCTACAAATAATTTTTTTTTAATTACTCAGGTGTGGTGGCATACATCTGTGGTCCCAACTAGTCAGGAGGCTGAGGCAGGAGGATTGCCTGAGCCCAAGAGGTGGAGGCTGTGGTGAGCCATGATTGTGCCACTGCACTCTAGCCTGGGCAACAGGATGAGACCCTGTCTTAAAATGCATCTAAACTAAAAATGTAGGCATTGCTTCACAAGCATGTACAATGCGACACTTCTTAGGGTTGCCAGAATGTTAATTTGGAGCTCCAAAATACCAAAATACCTTAACTGCAAAAGAATGGCTTTGTGATGGGGAGCAGCAGGCAGTGAGCTGATTCGAGGGCAGCAGCCAGTGCTTCTCCACACGCTCTTGCAGTCCATCCTCTGCTCTGCTGGGAGGCCTGTGTCTACTCAAGTCAGCCCCAGAGTTCCTCGGAAAGTCGCACTCCTTAATTGCCACACAGATGTCCCATGATGGAATGAAGCACGTGTGGGGAGGCCTTTCAGTTAACTTTCAGCATGAGTTCTCTGGACCACTGATTTCCAAAATGACACCTTATCAGATTCAAAAAGTTGATGCAGAAACAAAAATTGTCTTTATGGTCAAAGAGTAGCTGACTCACCAAAAAGTGTCACTGGTTCACAGGGCCATAATTTATTGAAAGGCTCCTTGGCATTAAAATTAAGTTCTTAGACCAGGCACAGTGGCTCACGCCTGTAATCCCAGCACTTTGGGAGGCCAAGGCAGGCGGATCACAAGGTCAAGAGACCGAGACCATCCAGGCCAACATGGTGAAACCCTGGGTCTCTACTAAAAATAAAAAATTAAGTGGGTGTGGTGGACGCGCCTGTCATCCCAACTACTCTGGAGGCTGAGGCAGGAGAATAGCTTGAACCCGGGAGGCGGAGGTTGCAGAGAGCCAAGATCTCACCCATGCACTCCAGCCTGGCAACAGAGCAAGACTTCGTCGCAAAAAAATAAATAAATAAGTTCTTAGATCTTGCTTTCCTGATTGTCTTTCCTTTTTCCTCTTCTCCCTTCCTTGTCTGTACACCCATCACTGGCTCTGTCTAGGACGGCACTTTAGGGACTTTCTTGAAAAGGTTGCCATCATTGGGATTCATTCTCTGTTTCATAAAGGAAATGAGTTTTCAAGGGAGGTCTAGGCCTGGACTTTGGGATTGGTGAACAGGAACCACTTGACTAAAAGCTTAGAGATAAATGCTCAGGGATATAAAATAAAACAAAAGCAATAAAGTGCTCTGAGGGCTTTGAGGCAGTGTGTCTTTCAGTACTCAGGGCTGGAGATCAGCCTTGGAGCCATTTTTGAGGGCAAGGCTTGCACTTTGAGATCCTTCTGTGCCCAGCAAGGTGCCACCTTGGGCAGAAGTGAGCTTTTGCCTAAAGGTCAGCAGATCTGGCTTTTTCATCTCACGTTTTAAAATGTGAGGACAGAACAGGACCTCTTCAGGACACACAGACAGTGCCACTCAGAAACTAGACCGTGGTATGGTTGTGTGAAGATTACTGAGAACATGGATCAGAGTAAAGGGGTTGGGGCCTGCCCCCTTTTCTGCTTCAATGCACTGAGTCCTTGGAAAGTCTTGCTCTCATTTATAAAAAAAGAATATCCACAGTCCTGTGTCCATGGCTATTGTGAGGGTGCACAGAAATAATGTGGGTGAAAAGACAGACCCTGGAAAAGTAGAATTTTCTTCTCAGTTGTAATTTGTTTGTTGTTGTTGTTGTTGTTTTGAGATGAAGTTTCACTCTGTCACCCAAACTGCAGTTCAGGGGCACAATTGGGGCTCACTGCAACCTCCACCTCTGGATTCAAGCGATTCTTCTGCCTCAGCCTACCAAGTAGCTGGAACTACAGATGCACACCACCACACCCTGCTAATTTTTTTTTTTTTTTTGTATTTTTATTGTAATTTTAGTAGAGATGGGGTTTCACTATGTTGGCCAGGCTGGTCACAAACTCCTGACCTCAAGTGACCCACCTGCCTCAGCCTCCCAAAGTCCTGGATTACAGGCAGGAGCCACCACACCCGGCCTCAGATGGAATACATTTTTATTATATTTTGAAAAATATATTCTTCATGTTTGGTGAACTCATCCTAAAAATGAGTGGTGTTCAAAATTTTTTTAAAATTTCCCTATAGCAGTAGAAGTTTTAAGGCACACAGAGATCATGACCGATTCTTTTTAGGAACATGATCCTTCCTCAGGATTCCCATGCTTATAACCTGGAAAGAAAGGATCAAATAAAATTTACCTTGGCTTTCAGATTCCAGACAATAGAGTCTAATAATTTAGGTAAATAGAGCCAGATTATGTTAAAACCTAATCAGGATTATGAACCTGGTCTGATTGGTAATAGGGAGTCATTGTATGTTCTTGGGCAGCTTGAAGTACCATTTAGGAAAATAAACCTGGCAGGGTGAGCAGGTTGAATGGAAGGGAGAAGAAACTGCAATCATAGCAATTAAATAAGGATTTCAATACTTGGGATACAAGGAGCTTCCTCTTCCTTGCTGAGAGCTGGGCCAGCCAAGATTAACTTTCATAGTAGGCGAATAGTTTTATTTCTAACCCATTCATCTCCTAGCCTCTGAGCCCCGGGAAGTAGCACTCTAACGCTACCCTGAGATTTTCACTAAGATGCCTCTCCATGTGGGCCCTACGCTATAGTGGATTACCTCCTTTACATTTGCTCCCATCCCCTTCAGAACACCCCTCTCCACAAGCAGCTCATCTCTGCTGGGAAAAATGAGATCAATCCTCTTGCTTCCAACCCAGGACTGGGGCAGACCTTTTACCCACTCCCAGAGGACTCGTGCTTTTAAGAGGCGATCCAAGTTAGCACAAATGGATCTGCAGTCAATGAAATCTCATGCTTCGTGTCCTCGTATAGTCACAGGGTGCACCCCCGAGCTCCTCCTACGTGGTGTGCCTTCTTCCCTTTCTCTCCCAGAATTTCTGGCTTCTCTATCAGCTCCAGGGGAGCATACTTGGGATAGAGGCAGCCTGAAACTCAGAGAAGGTTGGGGACCCACCTACCATAATGGAAGCAGGACTTCTCTGAGAGAGTTGATTCTGTGTCTGGGACAGGGAAGTATGGGCCCCAGCTGCTGACATTACAACCTCACAGACAGAAAAAGAAAAGAGGAGAGGCCAGCAGGGCCCAACAGCCTCCCCAGGACTGAAAATCGTTGCCACCCTCTAGAACTCTTTCTTCATGAAGAAAGCGAGGTCCTTTCAGCTGTAATATTGAATGGAACACCGTATTTCTGAAGGTAAGCTAGCTGGGCACAATCTCTTCATTATACCAGGTCACTTTTTATCACAGTTAATGGCAAAATTAACCAATTAAGCTATCACCTCTAAAAAGTTGTCCTGTGAGGCCATCGATCAACAGATGGATCACTTAACTGATTTTGAATATCTACTTTATTAACTGGTGGATTTTACCAAAATGTACTGAAGGCTCAGCCTCCAGCCTTGAGGCATTCTCAGTCTTTGGGATGTCAGAATCAGGGGTGTAGAACAACTTATGTAAAAGCAAGCACCACGTAATGGAGTCCTGAGTTCATGGGGGCTCAGGCATCAAGACATGGAAGACCACTAAGATAAAGTCAGGCTTTATCAGTCAGAAAGATCCTTGTGAAGAACAGGGCTTCAGCCTAGCGCTTTTTTTTTTTTTTTGGTCTCTCTACCTACTTGGGGGCGGCATGAGATTAGGGGAAGAAGCAAGGGAGCAGGCTGAGGTCAGCCATTGCAGAATTATTTTCCCCTCAAAAGTCACTTACAGCCAGGCATGGTGGCTCATGCCTGTAATCCCAACACTTTGGGAGTTCAAGGCAGGCAGATTACCTGAGGTCAGGAGTTCAAGACCAGCCTGGCCAAAATGGTGAAACCCTATCTCTACTAAAAATACAAAAAATTAGGCAGACATGGTAGTGGGCACCTGAAATCCAAGCTACTCGGCAGGCTGAGGTAGGAGAGTTGCTTGAACCTGGGAGGTGGAGGTTGCAGTGAGCCAAGATTGCACCAATGCATTCCAGCCTGGGCAACGAGAGTGAAACTCCATCTCCAAAAAAGAAAGAAAGAAAGAAAAAAGCCACTTAAATTTATATGCCCTATGGTTGCACAGGCACCCCGACTCCCTTCTCCGGTAAGAGCTTGTGGGGCCTCCCACTCCCTGCTCACTCTGAGAAGCGCATCACCCTGCCAGGGGCTGCTGTGTCACGGTGGAGCTTCAGCAGGGCAGGTTCCCTGTGGTGCGTTACAGAGTTTTCCCAAAATGACACCCTCCGTCCCGTGGCTGGTACTGTGGTTTGGAGATTTCTAACGAGCCCATAAACCATCTTTATAGCTGTCCTTGTTTGTTTTTAAAACATCGGAGTTATCAGCAGGATCCTGAGTCTCATTTCACTCTTCGAGCAGACTCTATTTTTGGCTTGGGAAACGTGGAAGCCTTTTCCATGAGGAAGAAATGGAGCCAAAAAGAAATGGCTTTCTAAAAAAGCTTCACGTGCTTCAGGAAGAAAAATGGTGGAGGAGGTGGAAGTCCAACCTAGAAATAGAACAGAGGCCAGAGGCAGGAGGCCTCTTTGTGGGAGCGTGGCCTGCGGGGGCTCGGGGCGGGCCCGTGGAAGGTGCCATGCCTGGTGAATGCCCTGCTGCCGCCATCTTGAGCTGAGACACTTCTCAAGTGTGGAAGCAGCAGCTCTGCATTGCCATTTTGTACGGAACCCCACAGATAATGCAGCTGTGCGGCCAGCTGGGCTGTGTTCTGAGTAGCTCTTTCTGTGTTCTCAGAGGACAAGGAGGGTGCTCAGTGGGGTAAAATGTAAGTTGTAAGGCTGCGTGAAGGCTAGCTAACTTTAAACCTCAACTAGACTGAAACATGGGGTGTCCAGATTAAATATTATTTCTGGGTGTGTCTGTGAGGGTGTCTCTGGATGACATTAGCATTGAATCAGTGGACTGGGTAAAGCAGATGGCCCTCCCTGTGTGGGAAGGCATCCTCCAGTCTGTTGAGGGCCTAAGTACAAATCGAAGGTGCAGGAAGCGGGTATTGGCTCTCTCCGCTTCAACTGGAACGTTAGTCTTCTCCTGCCCTTGGTTGGAACATATACCATCAGCCCTCTGGCTCTCAGAACTTGACCACCAGCTTTCCTGGGTCTCCAGCTTTAAGATGACAAATGCTGGGACTTCTCAGCCTCTGCAACTGTGTGAGTCGATTCTTCATAATGAGTCATATACATTAGATACAGGGACACGGAGGGAAGTTCCGTTTCTCTGGAGAACCCTGACTAATATAGGCCAAAGCCTATTAGACACTGAGGACTACCTTTGAGGCCCACCAGGATAATCTCTCCATCCCAAGGTCCTTAACTTAGTCATATCTGCAAAGTCCCCCTTGCCACAGAAGGTAACTCTCACAAGTTCCAGGGATTCAAGCATGCGCGTTGGATGGCCATCACTCAGGCTACCACAGGAGCTGTTATGAAAGTTGGTGCTCAACCAAGAAGCCCAGCGTCTTCCTGCTCCCCCAGGCTCCTCCAGTACTTCCCTCCCTGCTGCTCCCTACTCTGGGCCTGAACTTCCAGAGGGCTCCCTGAAGCAGATCCACACCTCTGCAGCACCGCTTCCCTGACCTTACCAAAGTGTGCCTGTAAACAGACACTGCAAGAGGAGAAAGGAGAGGGGGAGGGAGGAGAAGGAGAAAGGGTAAAGGGAGGGAGGATCACTCCAACCTTGCCTGGCTGGTTAAGGCAGCCAAATCGAGTTGGGCCAAGATGTCAATCACCTCTAATGATGGCATATGTACTCTTTTTTTTTTTTTTTTGAGATGGGGTTTCGCTCTTGTTACCCAGGCTGGAGTGCAATGGTGCAATCTCGGCTCACCGCAACCTCCGCCTCCTGGGTTCAAGCAATTCTCCTGCCTCAGCCTCCCTAGTAGCTGGGACTACAGGCGTGCGCCACCATGCCCAGCTAATTTTTGTATTTTTAGTAGAGACGGGGTTTCACCAGGTTGACCAGGATGGTCTCGATCTCTTGACCTCGTGATCCACCCTCCTCGGCCTCCCAAAGTGCTGGGATTACAGGCTTGAGCCACCGCGCCCGGCCTGGCATATGTACTCTTAATACTTAATTTGACCCAAAGAAGAAACTAATAAAATAATTCCAGGGCCTGGAGAGGTCCACAAAGAAGAGACCTTTGTTCAGGCACTGAAAAATAAACTGTATCCAGCCTGGCTACTGGAACCAATGAGACAGCAGCTCAGGCATTTTATAAACCCAGAGTGCTGGCCTGGGATGAGCTCTGCAGGCATAGGTTTGCCTCTGTTCAGCCTCAGAACCTGGCTGACAATAGAATAGGGCCTGTGGGAAACGAGGATGGGTGGCCAGTTATCCAAAGGGCTGCCTGCTCCGCCATCTCCTGTTCTCTCTGGACAGTTTATACATCAGAGAAAATGGCCTAAATGCACCAGATGATGTGAGTCTCTTGGGAATGGGCTCTGCACTCGGGTGGAATTTAGCACAAATGGGATGCTGTGCAGAGCCAGCCCTGAGCTCCCAGGAAGTGTGAAGAGTCATCCTCTCTGTCATTCTCCCTTAAGGGCCCCTTCTGTCTTCATCCTGCCTCACAAAACTCCCCACACATTCAGCACCCAGGACCTGACACTGTTTCTATCTTTGTGGTCATGTCAGCAAGGGTTCAGGGGATGGTGGACAAACAAACACTTTTTTTTTAAAGACAAGGTCCACTCTGCTGCCCAGGCTGGAGTCCAGTGGATCACTGCTCACTGCAGTCTTGACATATCAGGCTCAAGTGATCTTCCCATGTCAGGCCCCCCAAGCAGCTAGAACCACAGGTGTACAACACCATGCCTGGCTAGTTGCTTTTCTTAGAATTTTTTGTAGAGACAGTGTTTCCCTATGCTGTACAGGCTAGTCTCAAATCCCTGGGCTCAAGCAATCCTCCCTCCTCAGCCTCCCAAAGTACCAGGATTACAGGTGTAAGCTTGCTACACCTGGTCCTAAACATTTTTTTTTTTTTTTTTTTTTTGCTCTGTCACCTAGGCTGGAGTGCAATGGCACGATCTCAGCTCAATGCAAGCTCTGCCTCCCGGGTTCAAATGATTCTCCTTCATAAGCCTCCCAAGTAGCCTCCGAGTAGCAGGTGCCCGCCAGTATACCTGGCTAATTTTTGTATTTTTAGTAGAGAAGGGGTTTCTGCCATGTTGGCCAGGCTGGTCTTGAACGCCTGACCTCAGGTGATCCGCCTGCCAAGGCCTCCCAAAGAGCTAGGATTACAGGCACGAGCCACAGCACCCAGCCCTAAACACATTTGTAAAAGCAAATGTGAATAACATACTAAAAACCGAATGGGTGACGTACATAATTTGAATTGAAATTGAGAAGAGAAAGAGCTTTGTGAAGGAGGTGATGCTTGTATTTGGCCTTGAAAGGTGAGCCAGGCTCAAGCAAGCAGAGGATAAGGCCAGTGGGTCGGAGGTCTCAAGGAAGAATTAAGAAAAGCCATAGGAGAGAGTCAGAGGAAGGCCGGGGGCTGGGGTCAGGGACATTTTTGATGCACCCATTAGGACAATAGTCTGGTCCGGAGGGTGCGGCCGAAGCTAAGGTGATGATGATAAGAAAGGGCAAGGCCTGGTCATGGAGTTAATGTGGCCAAAGAGAGTTAGTGCTCCACCCACCCAGCCCCAGTGTGGACTCCTGGCCTTCCCCATCTAAATGCTACCATTCTCCCCAGAGCCAGGAAGCCCCACAATTCCTTTATCTTTCACTCAGAACCCCAGAGCTAACCACTACCGACTTCAATTTTCAAATATATCTCCAGTCATAATCACTTCTAACCACCTTTACTGGAACCACTCTCCAGTTCAAGACGCCATCTCTTGTCCAAGCTACCGAAGCAGCCTCATGGTTGGTCTCCCTTGAAGCATTTTGCCTCATTACAATTCATTCTCCGCACAGCTGCATAAATACAGGCAAGCCATGCCCCTGCTTAAAGCCCTCCAAGGCTTCCCGCAGCATCTGGAATTAGATCCAAACACGTTACCAGAGGCAAAAAGCCCTCCTTGACCTGCTCAGCCTTGCTGTCTGACTTTGTCGTATCTCAGACCATCCCAGACATGAGGTGGGCTCTATTCCAAAATGGCACCCCCGTCCTAACTCCTGGTAGACATTTCCTATGTGCCAAGGATTCTTCTAAGTTCTTCATAAGCAGTAAATCATTTGATTGCCCCTCCTCCCTCTAAATAGCACTAGGAGTTAAATCCTATGGTCCCTGTCTTACTGATGAAAAAATTGGAACACAGGGATCTTACATAAGTGGCTGAACTGGGTTGAGACCCCTGCTGTACCCTTCCCCATCTTCTGTGGCCAGTGGAAGTGGTGATGCAGGTTTGTAAGAAGGAAAACTGTGGCTGGGCTGCAAAGTGAGAAAGGCAGACCTCCATGCATACACATTTTAGTGTGTTACATCGTCAAACACATGGAAGAAATAGTGTAAAAGGATATCAACAAAATGTCAACAGTGGTTATCTCTGGAAATGGGAGAATGGGTGCTTTCTATTGTTTTTTCTTGAATGTATACCTTTTTGAAAAAAAAAATTCTGCAATAACATAAAATAGGCGTTGCTTAAATGCCCCTTTAACCCTTACATCCTCTTTACATACTAACTCCCTCATTTCTGCTTGACTGTTCTCCACAGCACATACCTTCACCCAATTTACCATACATTTTACTTATTGTAGCGGTTTTCTGTCTCCCTTTTAGAATGTAAAGTCCATAAGAAGGGAATTATCACCTTTTTTGTTCACTCCTGTATCCCTAGACCCTAGAAGAGGAAACTCATCGTAAGCACTCAATCTGTCCAATAAATAAATGAAATCATTGAATTAAAAGAAAAAGTAGGTCATTTTTAGAAGCACATCTCATAGGCAACCTCATCACCTAATGCTGAACCCACACTGAGGGCTGGCACTCTGGTGGGTCACATGTTCCCACCAGTTTGGGAAAAAGTGTTTGCCATCTCAGCATCATGCTCCCCTCATCTGCCACCCCCGCAAGGAAGACCACTGCCATTGGGCAGCCAGCCATTATTCTAGTTGCCTACGATGCTACCCACTCTTCTTGTCTTTACTCTGTTTCTACAAAGCCTACGCCCACTGGAAGTTTTACTCACAGCTAGCTCTGTGTTAACTTTGCTTGCTGCATTTGTGGAAGTGGTCCGGCTCTCTTCCCAGTCACGGACAGAACAGCTGGTGGGGACAGCATAAACAAAATCAGGTGCTGACTGCTTCCTGCCCAGTAACCGGTGTTCAGAGACTCAGCTCAACCCTTGGCCCCAAGACTCTGCAATCTGTACCTCTCCCTCAAAAGGCTTGGGAGAGAAATACAGTCCCCACAGCCATCCCCTTAGCGACAGACTGAGAGCCAACATTCCCTCCTCGCAAAAGGACTTGGGGACAGTCCTGGACCCATCAGCTGAACAGACAGTTTGGTTTTATGAAACAACTTGGTGGGAAACTAGAGAACTCTTACTGTTGGATTTCCTGGGAAAATAATGATACTATTTTGTGTATAAGTGTTTTTAATTTGACTTTTTACATTATTAAAATATTATTGCATGCACCTGTAGCTCCAACTACTCAGGAGACTGAGGTAGGAAGACCACTTGAGCCCCAGAGGTCGAGCTGAAGTGAGCCATGATCACGCCACTGCACCCCAGCCTAGGCAAGAGAGAGAGAGACTCTGCCTTGGAAAAAATGCTCTAAGCAGAAATGGACAAGGGGAAGCTTTCCACCCAGTGTTTGATGAGAGTCACTTATCTAGCAATCCCCTAATAGCTCACCATTATAAACACGGCAACAACAAACATCTTCAAACACATAGATTTTTATCTTTGGAATTTCTTCTCGAACTTGACCCTTCTACCTGTTGGTTTTAGCTAGTATATGCCCAGCATCTGGTAGAAAAACACTTATGTTATGATATATTAGGTTGAAAACCTGGGAATCCTCTAATTTGTGTGGGGCACACCCTTGATTCCGTAAGAACTGTTGTTTTCACAGGAAATGTTAGTAATACAAGTGGTGTTAAGTAGTGAATAGATGCTCAGTTACTAAGACAGGAAGAACCAAAGTCGTGTTGAGGGGCAGAATCCAGACAACAGGAAACAGTCACAAGATGCAGAAGGTTCTGAGAGTTCTGAGGGTCTATGCAAATTTGACTCTGTCATGAGCTAGATGGGCAAAAAGTGGAAATACCAGGTTTGAGGCATTAACGCAAGATTCTATGGACAAAGAGCCTAGTATAGTGATGAACAAATATGGGTTGGAGTCACGCGTATGTAGATTCAATTTCCAATCCTGCAGATTAGGTGTGTGACCTTGAAAAAGTTGCCTAAACTCTCCAAGCCTTGGTTTCTTATCTCCAAAATGGAAATTGTAAATGACTGACGGGGCTCTTAACTCCTCGAGCTTCCCTTTGGGCTTGACCAATACAGAGCCTCAGCTGATGAGAGGAAGGAAAGAGAAGGAAGTCAAAGTACATATTCTGTAAGGTACCGCCTTGTGAGGTTGCGGCCGTGCCCCTCCACAAGAAAGCACCACTCCTTTTCAGGTGGCCTGCTCTACAATGCTCCTGTCACTTCAGGTTTCAATCACTTCTTCAGTCACTTCAAGTTTCAATCACTCCTTAACTCTTTGGCCCTAGAGATAGTGTCTTAGTTCATCTTCTGTTGTTTATAACTGAATACCTGAAACTGGGTAATTTATTAAAGAAAACAAAGCGTATTTCTTATAGCTCAGGAGGCTGAGAAGTCTAAGGTTGAGAGGGCCATCTGGTGAGAGCTTTCTTGCTGGTGGGGACTCTGTGAAGTCCTGAGGTGGCACAGGGCATCACATCATCAGGCGGCTGAGTGCGTGAGCTCAGGTCTCTCTTCCTCTTCTTATAAAGACACCAGACTCACTCCATGACAACCCATTAATCTATGAATGGATGTATGCATTCAGGAGGGGAGAGCCCTTATGACCCAATCAACTCTTAAAGGTCCCATCTGTCAATACTGACACATCGGGGATTAAATTTCAACATGAATGTTGGAGGAGACAATTATCAAACCATAGCAGATGGTAACCGCTCTCTGGCCACCAGTCTCGAGTTTCTTTGCACTGTCCCCCATGGTACCCCTATTCTCCCCGTCTCTGTAACGTAGCTCTTAATGAATAAACTCTGCTCAAATTATTCTACTTTGAGTGTGCCATCTGATTCCTATTGGGACCCACACCAATACTGTATCCTTCCCCTACTGTTTTCTCTGTTATAGGTCACTACATTCCTTAGGCCTTCTGGCTTCCAGGTGGATTCAGCCAATAAAGACCCTAGATGGTGGTAGGTGGGGACTTGCAGGCATGTCTGTCTTCTGTGTTGTCTCCTGTGGTTCCAGCTTTGCCCAGTGACTGGCCCCTGGGATTCAGTAACACAGCCCCTTCCCTTTTGCTCTCTGCTGTTGCTGATCTCAGCTGCCTCACCATTGCTGTCTGGGTTCTCACCTCTTCCCTCACCTGCATAATCAATTCCCTAGATTGAATTCCCTTTGGTTTAAATACTTAGAAGTTCTGTTGCCTTGGTTGAACCCTGACTGATATAGTCTCAGTTTCCCCATCTGTGAAACAAAGCTAACAAATAAAACCTATCACCAAACAATAATGTGAGAATATTAATGTATGGAAAACCCATGGTAACTGCTCAATAAATATTGACCATTATTAATTAATCTTTTCAGAGTGGGCCTTGGGTTAAAGGCCATCCTCTGTAATATGACATAAAATCTGACTCCTGGCCAGGTGTGGTGGCTCATGACTATAATTTCAGCACTTTGGGTGAATCATCTGAGGCCAGGAGTTCGAGACCAGCCTAGCCAACGTGGTGAAACCTCGTCTCTACTAAAAATACACACACTAGCCAGATGTGGTGGCACATACCTGTAGTCCCAAATACTCAAAAGGCTGAGACAGGAGAATCTCTTGAATCCAAGAGGTGAAGGTTGCAGTGAGCCAAGATTGCACCACTGCACTCCAGCCTGGGCGACAGAATGAGAGTCCATCTAAAGGAAAAAAAAAAAATCTGGCTCCTGGCTTTCCTTCCAGCCTCAGGTCTCCCTCTCTGTCTCACACAGATACCCCAGCCCTACAGAACTTTATTTCATAAAGTCTTTCACTACTCTACTAACTCTGGCATAATGCCCACTTTGCTTTACTATAATTACTTGTCTCCAGTCACCTTTTCTGCTAAAGCTGTGGGGTCCCCAGAACTTGTTCATAGCTTTCACACACTAAATCCTTGGTAAATGTACACAGAAAGAAGCAAGGAACAAGGAAAGCAGGGGAGAAACAAGAGAATAGCATCAAGTACAATGAAGGCCAGTAGTAGTGAGAAGTACAATGACCTAGAGGTCCTGGCAAAGTAGTGGGTCTACATCTAAACCAGTGAGTCAGGGGTAGAGGCATAGACAAGAGCTACTTGTTGCCAGGAGGCAATGGGTCAGAAATCTAGATGGAAAACAGTCCAAGGCTGAACAAACAAAGAAACCAAAAGGGAGCATGAAACCGAGAAGTTTCCATCCCACTAGGAACCTTATTCACTTCCTGCTGACTCGGGAAGCTGTTCCACCACCCATCATCCAAGGTAAGAAGGGCGAATGGCGGCACCGGTTGAAAAAGGAGTGAGGGGAAATGTGGGTGGCTGACTGTGATAGAAACACAAGGTGGTACAGCACAGGCCGTGCTCCTTGAGTCCAGCGATTCAGGTGGCTTTCAAAAATCGTAGTACCTGAGAAATATCCCATGGCCCACTCTCTTATTTCCCCGATCCCCATGGAAACTCACCAAGCTGAGTTTCTTGACTGGGCTACCTGCATGACCAAACCAATCAGGCACCTCATCTCTAATCTTACTGCTGGGCTCTGTCTTAGACCAGATGAGCAGAGAGTTGAGGCTGGATATCCCACAGGAGGAAGGCTGGATACCCCTCTCCCCACCAAAGCTGGCTAAGGACTGGGTGAGTTATGTCTCATGTTCCTGTTGTGAAATGGAATGAACAAACAGGGGATGTGATTCATGTCTGCAGAGCTCATCAGGAAATGCCATTTCATGTCTGGTCTTATGAAGCCTCTTCAAAAATTCGATAGAGGCTAAATGGGAGCAATAATTTTAAAGTGAGCTCTTGTTATCTCTTCAACAACTTACTCCACATTCCCACCATTAAGTTATGAGAAAACTTTACACCACTCCCTCTTCCTCCGCCCTAGTTCCACCCCCCAATGCCTACTCCAACACACACACGTGCACACGCACACACATGCACATGCAAATTATTTGAAAGAAACATCATATGGCCAGGTGCAGTGGCTCATGCCTGCAATCCCAGCACTTCAGAAGGATCAAGCAGAATGATCTCTTGAGCTGGGCTTGGTGGCTCCTGCCTGTGGTCCCAGCCACTCAGGAGGCTAAGGTGGGAGGATTGCTTGAGTTCAAGGCTGGGTGAACCAAGATCATGCCATCGCCCTCAAGACCAGTTGATAAAGCAAGACCTCATTTCAAAAAAAAAAAAAAGAAAGAAAGGACTGCGTGTGGTGGCTCACGCCTGTAAGCCCAGCACTTTGGGAGGCTGAGGCGGGTGGATCACGAGGTCAGGAGTTTGAGACCATACTGACCAACACGGAGAAACCCCGTCTCTACTAAAAATACAAAAAATTAGCCAGGCGTGGTGGTGCATGCCTGTAGTCCCAGCTACTTGGGAGGCTGAGGCAGGAGAATGACTTGAGCCTGGGAGGCGGAGGTTGTGGTGAGCCGAGATCACACCATTGCACTCCAGCATGGGCAACAAGAGCGGAACTCCCTCTCAAAAAAAAAAAAAAAAAGAAAGAAAAGAAAAGAAACATTAAATAACATGAGGCATACTTTAGACTGAAGTCAGTTGTTTGTTTTCAAGGCAAAATGAGTTTCCCCTAATTTATAGGAAATAAAAAGAAATATTTAAAAGACTAGTAATAACAAATAAATTCAATTCTCAGCTGGTGCTTGGTAAATAAGAAAAAGAAAGACAGGTAAGAAGATTCACCTATAAATTAAGTGCATTTAACAACTTAATTTATGACTTCCCCAAAAGGAAATGAAAATGTCCCCACTGATCAGAGAGGTAAAGTGTATTTTATTTTAGTTTTTAAATTAATTTTGCAGGGAGGCACCTAAATTTACCAAAAAAGGGAGCTAAATATCAGGGAAATACAAGATCTTAATGAAAGATTATGGAATTCACAAGTTACTGGTGGCAATATTTTATTGGACACATTAGACATCTTAACAAAAATGAAAGTATGTATTTAATGAACCTATGTCAAGGGAAGCCTTGAGTATAAAACCTTTACAGGGTCCAAAGAGATCAGGACTTTTGCTCAATGAGTAAATAGTGTTTGACCAGTTGACTAGTAACAATGTATTTTTGAATTCCTGGAACAAGATGACAAGTCAGACTTGTTTAGATTTCTTTTTCCAGCCATCAAGAACACTTTGTGGGAGGAGCCTCCTCAACCCTTTGTGAGACTCCTAAGCCCACTAACCCTGAAGTCACACAGGGCTCAAGACACACAGAGGTGGCCTCTAAGCTGAGAGACATCTATTCAAAGGCTCCTCTGATCTATCAGAAGTGGTGATCTAAGAGCTTTTTGTAAAGCCAGGTATTTATTCCGCCTCTCCAGAAAACAAAAGCAAAAGCAAAACCCTTTGCTGCTCTATCAGAAAGATCCTTGTCATTTCCTTTAAGGGAAGTCTTCTTTCGAGATTAAATGAACTCAGTTTGTGGATGACTCTTCTCCCTGTCTGGTCTCCTCGTCCCCTTTATCAAGCATGGTGAAAACTGTGGAGTCATCCTTGTCTCATCTGCTCTGACTAACGTGTTTCCCACATCTGGCCAGTTCTTCTCTGGAAGGATGGCTCCAATTTTTTCTTTCTTATCTCAGTCCTTGTTGCTTTGCATTAGCATGTTTCCACAGCCTCCCCTCCTCTCAGTCCCATCTCTTCCTCCTGAAATCGAACACTCTTTCATTTGGCACTGCCCCCTCACAACTATTACGAGTTCCTTTTGCTCCCACATTGAGTCTGAATTCCTCTCTGTGGCTTTCAAGGACATTCTTATTCTTCCTCAACCATTTTCATTGTCTGTTCCTCCCTAGGGCTCCCTTCTCTGGTGAAGTCACTATTCTCTTTCACTTACTGGGCTTGTTTCTCTGTCTTCTTTCTCTTTACCCATTAATTGCCCTGTCCATTGGCTTTTTTTTTTTTTTCCTTTTTCTTTTTTTTTTTTTTTTTTTTTGAGAAAGAGTCTGGCTCTGTCACCCAGGCTAGAGTGCAGTGGTATGATCTTGAACTTCTGGGCTCAAGTGATTCTTCTGCCCCAGCCTAAGCCTTCCAAATAGATTTACAGGCACTTGTCACTATGCCCAGCTAACTGCTTTTATGTTTTATTTTTTGTTTTTTGAGATGGAGTCTTGCTCTGTTACCCAGGCTGGAGTGTAGTGGCATGACCTTGGCTCACTGCAACATCTGTTTGCCAGGTTCAAGCAATTCCCCCTGCCTCAGCCTCCCGAGTAGCTGGGATTACAGGCACCCACTACCACACTCGGCTAAGTTTCTTGTATTTTTAGCAGAGACGGGGTTTCACCATGTTGGCCAGGCTGGTCTTGAGCTCCTGACCTCAGGTGATTCGCCCGCCTCGGCCTCCCAAAGTGCTGGGATTACAGACTTGAGCCACCACACCCGGCTTGTTTGTTATTTATTTATTTATTTATTTATTTTAGAGACAGGGTCTCACTTTGTTGCCCAGGCTGGTCTTGAACTCCTGGTCTCAAGTGATCCCTGCTCCTCCCAAAGTGTTGGGATTATAGACATGAGCCACCGCACTGGGGCCGGCATTTTTTACCTCTCTCTGCAGAGTGTGCCTCCTCATCAAAGACCAAGTTCTCATGAAGTCCCTCTCAATGACTTCTCATATGCTTCCCTTTCTCTAAGCTCCCTCAACATGTAAAGTTTGTGGCGTTTGTTCTGGCACCTGGCTCAATACAGGTCCAGATCATTTTCAAACCACTCTATGTGAATCTTGTCTCTCACCAAAATGATAGACTCTTCAAGCAGAAAGTCCATTTTCTCTGCTTACTTGCATTTTGTGACTATAGAAAAAGTTTAGAAGAGAAAGCCTGATTAACACTGGTTCCACTGACATCATTCTGTGTGGAGAGGTCTTTGAAGTCAGACAGACTCATCTCAGCTAAGCCACTTACTCACTGTGAAAATTCTGAGTCCCCTGTTTTCTCACCTGTAAAATGGGGATACTCATTCTTGGCAGAGCTGCTAGAAAGATTCGCTGTTACAGGATATGGAAAGCTTCTTACATACTGTTTGGCCCATAACTATATACCCAACAGATAGTAGCAATATCTATTATTAAATTCTGGAGGAGGTAGGTGACATGACTCAATTCTGAAAGTGAGTTGGACTCACTGCCGGGGTCTTCTGACTCCAGATTCTAACTGATAGGAAGAGAAGACGCAAGAGCAGACTTCCTATCTGCTCAGCCTGGACGTAGTCATCTTGCGTCTGGGATGGTGTTTAACTGGCTGGAGGAGCTTTACTATATAAGATGAGAAGGAATGGCTGTCCAGATGGGACCAGCATTCCAGAGGCTCAGTCCCTGGCCCCAACTCTGAAGCGCCTTTCCTCAGAAATGATACTGGATCCAATTATAGAGGTAGACACTGTTGTGCAAGAGTAATACCCAGGGGATGAGAAGCAGACATCTGACCTTGGCAGAGAGAGATTCTCTCCGTGGCAGGAGTTGCACCAGTGCTGAGCACATACGGAGTGGCTCAAACAATCCTGCAGCAACCTGGATACGAACAGGCACAGAGATAGGAGGGATACGGTAATGTAACAGACTCTTCTAGAAGGCTATGTATGTGTCTACACTGCTCTTGGAGCTTTATGTTGTAACATTAATCTTCACAGCAACACTATGAGGTAGCTACCATTCTTGAGCCCCATAGTCTCTATCTATCTACCCTTCTAGATTCCTTCTCTGCCCTTCTGCACACTGCTCTAGGCCCGGGGAAGCTAGCCTTGATGAGTGGCCTCAGCCTGACTCCCTTGCCCTCTGGATCTTAGTTGGGTTCAGCCACCGGGGGCTACCGGCAGGAAGCACCAATATCCAGGAATGAGAATGAAACATCGAGGCTGAGAGATGGCAGGGGCAATGTTCCTCCACTGAAAGCCACAGCTGTGAGCACACAGCCCTTACTACAGGCGAATCCATAGTTACTCTTCATTCTTCTAACACCCGTGGGCCTAAGGGCAGAATTGGCTTCCTGATGTTGCTAGCTCTGGGGTGCTGCTTCCCGGTGTTGGTTCCCCCTAATCCTGCCCACTTTGGTAAGTAGTCTCTTTATTAAACCCTTCTCAATTTGAGAACACATCTATTCCTTGCTGAGACCCTGACCAATATAATTATTGTACCTCTTTTATGAATGAAATGCAGAAAAGTTAAGTGAAACCACCAAGTAAGTTGGGGAGCTGGGACTCAGTCCAGGCACCCAGACAACCTGGTTCCAAAGTTGGGCTCCACGTTTTACTACCAGTACAGTTCATGGAAATAACAAAGATATGACCTGGAGAAATACCCATGACTGTAGCTTTGTGCTTTCATCCCCAACCAGGCTACCTCCACAAAGCAGTCTGGCCGGTGCTCACTACTCCAGGCCCCCAGGGTCAGATTTCTTCATAGTCACGTATTGTCAATTTCCTCCTTCTCTAAAGGAGACTGAAAACCCCTTCCCAGGCCAGTGTCTATTCAGAGTGGTTTTTGCTCACCCAAGTTCAGACTCCAAATTGGAGTACAAGGTTTTAGAAAGAGTGGACAGAAGATCAAGAAGTGGACAGAGGAAGAATGGCAGGTTCCACAAGCCTAGTGCAGAGGTAAAGCATGTGATCATTTCCTGCTTTAAAAAAAAAAAAAAATACAGAGTTTTGCTCTTTCACCCAGGCTGGAGTGCAGTGGCATGATAGCTCACTGCAGCCTAGACATCCCAGGCTAAAACAATCCTCCTGCCTCAGCCTCCTGAGTAGCTCGGACTACACATGTGCATCACCATGCCTGGCTATTTTTTTCATTTGTGTAGAAATGGGATCTCTCTACATTGCCAGGGCTGATCTCGAACTCCTGGGCTCAAGTGATTCTCCTATCCCTGCCTCCCAAATTGCTGGGATTACAGATGTGAACTGCTGTGCCCTGTTTTCCTGCTTTCTCCTGATCTCTTTTTAATCTCTTTTCCTCCCTCTGAGGATGAGGATAATTCCCAAAGATGCTAATAAAATTTGGATGTGGAGGAACCAAAATTTTGCTCTGCCTCTAGGGCAATGTTTTATTTGGTTGTTAGAAACACTTAATGAATAAACATAACTGTATTCCATGTCCCTGTTCTTTCTTGAAAGGCAAGGGGTTCTTCTTTGAGTATCATGCAATCCCATTTTTCTCAAATCTCATTTGAGAAAACTGCCACTGAAAAATCAATAAAACCATTATTGAAAAAGAAAGAAAAACTATCATCCCAATGAGTGTCCATTAAGTCTCTAGCAAAGATCAATTTCAAATAAAGGACTGTTGTATAAAAAAAAAAAAAAAAAAAAAAAAAAACCTAACACTTGGCCATAAAAGCTTATAAGGATGGAATAGTTTGATTTTGTGTCTGCTTTTAAAAGCTATTTGAATCATTTTTCTCCTCGTCAGCATTCTTTGTATCTGTGGGATAATTCTTTAATTCAAACATAGTAGTTCAAGGCCTAGACTCTGGAGGCAAACTACCTGGACTCACATTCTGGCTTAGTCACTCTTTGGGTTTGCCTAAAATTTGATAAGGATTTGGGTGCAAGCGGCTTGAGAGGTAACAGCAGGAAGCACCAGTAAGGAAGTGGAGAAGTGATGCAGGAAAGGAAAGACAAAGCAGATGGCGTGCATGAAGGAGCAGGCCACTGCAGGGCTCTGGGGACCACTCCCGCAGGCATCCGCTGGGAAACTACAGAGCTCATGCTTCAGTCATACACATCCCGGGAGTGAGGAAGCTGGGTCTTCATCTACCAGCTCCCATCCTGCATTGGTTGAGGGCTACTCCCTAGGTTGTGAGCTTCCTGGAATTTCTAGCTTGTCCCTTAGCGAGTCAAGCCTGCTCCTATGGCCAGAGCAGCCCATTGGTGAGAGCTGAGACCTGGTGCCAGCAGAGGACCAGCGGGAGACAAGAGGGTACAAGAAGGGACCAACAGCATCTGCTCTAGCCCACCCCGTCACACTCAGATCCACTCATGCAACTGTCCAATCACTGATTTCTCAAAGTATCTGGTCATAGTTTCCAAGGAAGAAAAAAAAAAAAAATCACAGGCACATTCATGAGACCCACTACAGTCCCTTCTGCTGCAGTTAGTCCAAAGGCTCTAACTCTCTTCTTCATCGTGTGACTCTTCTTTCTCCCACTGTAGGTTCCCCTGACCCCCAGCTGGGCCTTTGCTGGTCTAGGCTGTGTGCCCAGTGAAGTAACCTAGACCTTCATCCCTGAGGGGTCTGAGTCCCTGATTTCCATGTCTTCATCAGCCTGTGGTGGCTGCAGTTGCCCATTCACCGCCCAGAAGCACCAGGAGAGGACCCAGGTGTCCCCTGAGTTCCAGAGATACTTTCTCTTGCTCCCACTATACAGAAGCAAGCCTGCCTCCTGTGACATCCAACATCATTTATCCCTGCCAGGATAGAAACTTTTTTCTTTGGCTTGCTGGACGGCTAGCCCAAGGAGTTTAAAATGACCCAGTGACAGGTATAACTTTAGATTTAGGGAAATCTTTACTGTATTCCTTGGTATAAGATTCCCTCTACCTCTTTCCCCCTCCCTCACTGCCAATTCACTTTGGGAACTAGGATCTTTAGTTTAGCAGAAAGCAAAGTTCAAGAAACACGAAGTACAAATTCTCCAAGTCGGTCACTAGGAATGATAATGAAGAGGGTCACTTTCTACTTTTATTTCTTGCACCTGCATATTCTATCTACTAGAGACATAAGCACCGTATAATGATTTGATGCATATACTGCATCTTGAAGACAGGTGTCTGAACCTCATAGTATATCCTTCCTAGATGGTATCTTACCTAAGTTTTCATGAGGCTTTATGGCACGTGCTGTAACAGGTGGTCAATAAATGAGAGCTATTATAGTTGCTGATGTTGATAAATGTTCTCCTGTAGGATATACATTCAGACCATAAAAACTAATGTGGAACTTCACATGATGAAGCTCAGAGTAAGATAGCCTTTCTTTTTAGGTTCAGTTAGGTTGAAGCCTCCAGATTAAGGAACAAAGCTATGGGGTTGTCTTCCTTTGCAAATTAGGTTACTGGTCCCCCAGGAAAGAAGACAGGAAAATTACATAAGCAAATTGCTGTTTATCAAGACATATAAATCTTCACTGTGGGGCAAGTCTCACAACTTTGCGGTAAAGTTCTTAGTACTGCCAGTGACATTTATTCCTTCCCATCTTCCTACCACAAGGCCATGTGGATGAGGTCAAATCTGTATGAGAGGCTGGGCATGATAGTTCAGGCCTGTAATCCCAGCGTTTTGGGAGGCCTAAGCAGGAAGATCACTTGTGCCCGGGAGTTTGAGAACAGCCTTGCAACACAGCAAAACCTTGTCTCTATAAAAAACTTTAAAAATTAATTGGATGCAGTGGCACACACCTAGTCCTAAGTCCCAGGTTAATTGAGGTCACAGGATTACTTGAGCCCAAGAGTTCATGACAGTGAGCCAGGATCACACCACTGCACTCCAGCTTAGGCAACAGAGTGAGACTTTGTCTCAAAAAAAAAAAAAAAAAAAAAATCCAGTATGAGAGATGGAGGTTAGAAGACTGAAGACCTGCATTCTAGCCCCTGCTCTGCCATCAGTTCATCACCAGACATTGGGTCCATTTCTCAACATCTCTAGACCTCCTCCATTCTCCCATCCATTAACTGAATTAAATACTGGCATTCATTATCTTACTTATTAAATAAGATGGTATATATGTATGATTTTTAAAGTTAAATACTGTGTATATATTTTTTGAGACGGAGTATCACTTTATAACCCAGGCTGGAATGCAGTGGCATGATCTCGGCTCACTGCACCCTCTGCCGCCCCAGTTCAAGCAATTCTCCTGCCTCAGCCTCCCGTAAATACTATTTAATATAAGTTTATATCAAAACTGTCAGCTCTGTAAGAGATAGGACCTGGGCCTTTGGACACAGCCTTCAAACCAATGCATCTGTAAGAATTATCTGTTGCCATGTATTAGCCAGGGTTCTCCAGAGAAACAGAATAGGATATATATAGATACATACGAGGAGATTTATTATGGGAATTGGCTCATATAGTTATCTGAAAAGTCAGCTGTCTGTGACCTGGGGAACCAGGAAAGCTGGTGGGGTATAGTACTGTTCAAGGCCAAAGTCCTGAGAACTAAGGAGGGGTATCCAAAGGTCTGAGAACCAGGAGCACAAATGCTACAAACAGGAGAAGATGGATGTCTCAGCTCCAGAAGAGAGAAAAATTTGACTTTCCTCTGCCTTTTTGTTTCATTTGGCCCTGCTATGGTTTGAACTTTTGTCCCCTGCAAAACTCATGTTGAAATGTAATCCGCCGTGCACCAGTATTGAGAGGTGGGGGCTATAAGAGATTAGGTCACGAAGGCTCATGGATTCACTGACGGATTAATGGATTATCGTGGAAGGGGACCTGGTGGCTTTATAAGAGGAGGAAGAGACCTGAGCTGGCACGCTCAGCCCCCACACCGTGGGATGCCCTGCACTTACTCAGGACTCTGTAAAGAGATTCCCTCCATCAGGAAGGCCCTCACCAGATGTGGTCCCTCAACCTTGGGCTTCTCAGCCTACATAACTGTAATAAATAAACTTCCTTCCTTTTTTTTTTAATTACTCAGTTTCGGGTATTATCTTATATGCAACAGAAAATGGACTAAGACAGGCCCTCGGTGAATTAGAGGATGTCCACCACATTGATGAGGACAATCTTCTCTACTCTGTCTATTGATTCATATGCCAATCTATTCTGGCAGCACCCTCACAAGCACATCTAGAAATGTTTTACCAGCCATTTGGGCCTCCCTTAACCCAGTCAAGTTGACACATAAAAGGAACCGTCACAGGCACGGGACTCTTACACTCTGGTCCCTGACCCTTAGTCTTGCTAACCTCTTTTTTCCTTCTTATCTTCAGGCACTTCCCCCAGTCTCTGTGCAGATTTCTATCTCCTCACTCTAGTCACTGACTCTGTTTCTACCCCTTTAGTCCATCTGTGCATTGCACAATGCCTAGTCATACCTTGCGTCACCTTCTAAAGACAGTTCTCCCTTGCCCTCTGATTTGACCTCTGAAATCCCTTGAATATCCTGGCTCTTTTCCTGCCTGGATTCCTCTCCCTATGCCCAGTCTCCCAAACTAAGACAGTACCTTTGCTGTTATGTATTTTTCATAAATGTAGATCAAAGATTGGAGAGAGAGTGTGTGTGTGATTTTCAACCAGTCCTTGTGAACCACCAGGGTCTCATTTTCAAGTTACAAAAACATTAAAAGCAATTGAAAGAAGGGCTGGGTGGTTTGTAACATTTTCCCAGCCACAATGGCCAGGATTTTGTTTAGGTTCCAAAGCATCTCGACACATATCACACAAAGGGAACTTATACCTCAAGGTAGCCAAAACTTAAAGTCACAGTAAAAACTCAATAATTCTAAATTGATTCCAAATTAGTAAACAATAGGATCTAGTGCAAAATGCAGAGACCGGGTGTCTGGCAAATAACGGGGCCCCAATAAGATTTGCTAATTGATGGAGGGAGAGTCCTAATAGATTATTTTTAGCTCAAGCTTTTTTGCTATTTATGTACCACATAGCTCTGAATAAGGGACTTAATTCCCTGGGGCCTTCATTTCTTCATTAAAGAATGTTGGCTCTGTGGTTCCTTCCACATCTAAAATTCTACTCTATGCAACTGAGCCGAAGTTCATTTTTGCACCGTCAATGACATAGAAGTTTCCCTCAGTTGTCTGCTCAAATGTCTCCTGGTTAGAGAGACATTTCTTGATAATTCAGTATTAACTAGGGTGTGTCTCTTCCCTGTCCCTCTCTATACTCTTAGTTTGACTTTTTCTTCATTGTGCTATTATATATGTGTGTATCCATTGTTTGCCTGTTGTCTGTCTCCTGCCTGGAGAGTGGAGATGTCATCTGGTGTTTTCAAGGTTAGATGGCCAGCACCTAGAACAACACTGGGCACAATAGGCTCTCAACGCACAGTCAATGAATTAACACAGGATTTAAATAAACCATAAAGAATATAAACTTGAGAGGACTATGTACTGTATTTAAGAAAGCAAACTTTTTGAGTACTTTTGGTTCTGTTTCAGAAGTATTCATTTGCTTCTAAAAGAATGTAGCTAATTGCACACTACTCCTCTCCTTTCTAAAACCATCTCCCCTTAAACAATCTCCTAGGCAATGCTTTCCAATCCTAGTCCTAATTATCTTTTACCTTAAAGGTAATCCAACTGCACACAATTACAGTTACTTAAATTTAGTTTTGGCCATGCACTATGGCTTACGCCTGTAATCTCAGCACTTTAGGAGGCCAAGGCGGGCAGATCACTTGAGGTCAGGAGTTTGAGACCAGCCTGGACAATATGGGTGAAACCCTGTCTCTACTAAAAATACAAAAAATTAGCTGGGCATGGTGGCATGCACCTGTGGTCCCAGCTACTTAGAAGGCTGAGGCAGGAGAATCGCTTGAACCTGGGAGGCAGAGGTTTCAGTGAGCCAAGATCACACCATTGCACTCCAGCCTGGGTGACAGCATAAGATTCTGTCTCAAAAAAAAAAAAAAAAAAAAAAAAGGAGAAAAAAAGGAAAATTTAGTTTTCTTTGTTCAGGTTGGCTTTCCCTAATTATAATAACCCAGTCCCTCAGGTTTGGTAGTAGATGGTTTATCATCATATGCCATGCTTCTATTCCATTTGAGGACATGTTTTAGAATGCATTGTTGTGTCCGGTTCTGTAATGAGACTTCTTGAGTTTGAGTCTTGGCTTTGCTATTTCTAAGCTGTGTGACTTGGGACAAGACACTGAGCCTCTCTGGGTCTCCAGTTCATCATTGGTGAAATGGGCACGATAATGATCCTGGTTTTTCTCCATTTGCCCTTGCCATTCTCTGCCCTGCTCTGTGTCCTAGGAGGCCAACTCTCAAACCTCAACCCTGGGGATTCCTTGGGATGGAACCCAGCAGGCTCTGGGCAGGAGATCCAAGGGCAGTGGGAAAGGGGGGAGCATTCATCCTCCACTCCCCTCCTCCTTACAGGATTTTGGCAGTGTCTGTCTTCCCTTACCTATGGCCATAGCACTGAAAAAGTAGCCTCCCCACCATGGCTAATGATGTCATTGGGTTCTGGTGACTCTCCCTTGCTCCCTTGGGCCTGGGATGCTAACAGTTTCCTGTTCTTGCTAGTTCCAGATGTATCCATATTCCTTGAAGAATTCTCTTACTCCCGTGTACACTTTGAAAGTAGTCCCATCCCAACAGAATGGGAAAAAAAATTTGTAATCTACCCATCTAACAAGGGGCTGATATCCAGAATTTACAAAGAACTAAAACAGATCTACAAGAAAAAAACAAACAAGCCCATTCAAAAATGGGCAAAGGATACAAACAGACACTTTACAAAAGAAGACATACAGGAGGCCAACAAACATATGAAAAAATGCTCATCATCACTGGTCATTAGAGAAATGCAAATCAAAACCACATTGAGATACCATCTCACACCAGTTAGAATGGCGATCATTAAAAAATCTGGAAACAACAGATGCTGGAGAGGATGTGGAGAAATAGGAACACTTTTACACTGTTGGTGGGAGTGTAAACTAATTCAACCATTGTGGAAGACAGTGTGGCGATTCCTCAATGACCTAAAAATAGAAATCCCATTTGACCCAGCAATCCCATTACTAGGTATATATCCAAAGGATTATAAATCATTCTACTATAAGGACACATGCACACGAATGTTCATTGCAGCACTGTTTACAATAGCAAAGACCTGGAACTAACCCAAATGCCCATCAATGATAGACTGGATAGGGAAAATGTGGTACATATACACCATGGAATATTACACAGCCATCAAAAACGATGAGTTTGCGTCCTTTGTAGGGACATGGATGAACCTGGAAACCATCATTCTCAGCAAACTGACACAAGAGCAGAAAATCAAACACCACATGTTCTCACTCATAGGTGGGTGTTGAACAATGAGAACACATGGACACAGGGAGGGGAGCACTACACACTGGGGTCCGTTGGGGGGAAATGGGGGAGGGATGGGGAGGTGGGGAGGTGGGAAGAGATAGCATGGGGAGAAATGACAGATACAGGTGAGGGGAAGGAAGGCAGCAAACCACACTGCCATGTGTGTACCTATGCAACAATCTTGCATGTTCTTCACATGTACCCCAAACCTAAAATGCAATTAAAAAAAAAAAAGAAAGAAAGTAGTCCCATCATTAAAATCCCTTCAGTTAATTCTTTGTTGTGCTTTCTGCCTTCTCCCAAATCCGAGCCAAAGCAGCATAAATACACTGCGAGGTGCTAAGCTCATGAATGCATGTACAGCAACCAACGCATTGCCTGACAGGTGGTAACTTCTCAACTCATGGTAAGCATTGTCTACATAAGTCAATGAGGGAAAAATGTACAAGATAGCATACGTCAGCTATGTGAACACACATCATTCAGAACTGACATGCCTTCTGTCCAGCAGAAAAAGCCCTACATTTGGGCTTGGCAAAACAGGCATTATATGCAGTCTTTTGTGCATGGTTTTGAGCAAGTTTAAAAATTTCACTGAAACACGTATGGTTGCAGTGAGAATGACAGATGATGTATCTGACAATGGTAGACACAATGTCCATTACACAGCAGGCATTTATATATGTTCATCAAATGGGTGGGGTGCTTGGCCAGCTGCACGATATCTGAATGCAACCATGCTTTGCAGGGCCCCCTTACTTGGTTTAAGGCTTTGCAGGCACTGTCTCCAAATTCTTTTTTTTTTTTTTTAGATGGAGTTTCACTCTTGTTGCCTAGGCTGGAGTGCAGTGGCACCGTCTTGACTCACTGCAAACTTCTCCTCTCTGGTTCAAGTGATTCTCTTTTCTCAGCCTCCTGAGTAGCTGGGATTACAGGCATGTGCCACCATGCCCAGCTAATTTTGTATTTTTAGTAGAGAAGGGATTTCTCCATGTTGATCAGGCTGGTCTCAAACTCCCCACCTCAGGTGATCTGCCCTCCTCGGTCTCCCAAAGCACTGGGGTTACAGGCATGAGCCACTGCACCTGGTTGTAAATTCTTAATAATTTTTGAGGAAAGGGGTTTTGCATTTTAATTTTACATTGGACGCCACAAATGATGTAGCTAGTCTGGGAAGAAGGTTCACTTTATTTTTCAATCCAGTGATGTTAATCTGTAATTGACTATTGCTTTTTGCATCAAACATGAATTCACTGCCATCTATCTAAAGGAAAATGAGACCCTTAAAAGATGGCATCTGTATTAAGACTGTATTAACCAATGAATAAATATCTGCTAAGAAGCTGGTATGTGTTAGGAACTGTGCCAGTACTGCTTTGAACCTAAAATGTCCTGCTTTCCAGTTCCAGGCTGAGCTGATCCACATGTGACAGGATTGGAATTGACCTCGCTATGAACCTTACAGTCAGATCTGTGCTATCTGAGTCTTGGAGGGAAAAAAAAAATAAGTTCTTATTTCATCACAGCACTGTGACTTGGATTTGGACAGTGAATCATATAAACTCAATTAGATGAACAGGCAGTTAAATCCTCCAATTAGAGGATTTTAAAATCTGGGAACACCATAACAAACTCAGAATGACTTAGGGGATGATGCATCACTATTCCAGGATCCCAAGTCTACATAAATAAAATGCACAGAAGCACCTCCTCAGGGTAGCAGTTGACACCCAGTAGGTGTGCTCTCACCTTGATGGAGGATGGAGTAAAAGCAGACCAAACAAAATTGGCCATTTAAAGAAATAATGACTCTGCCAGGCAGCAGGGAAGACAGGACCACTTCCAAAGCATCCTGTTGGGAGCCTGTGTGCACCCCATAGAAATTTATCTAGGACATTCAATAAGAAGGGATACATCCTGAATGAACAGGCAGCAAGGGCATCAATCCACACATGCTTATTTCTCAGGTGAGGTAGGAGGGCTGTTTCCTTCTTGAATGTTTAGCTGGAATCCAAAGGGGTTAACGGAGCAGAATTAGGAGCATAGCTTCTATGGCAGGGGATAGGCTTTCCTTTGTTAAAGTGAACCATTAAGTCAGAGCACTTCTCTCTCTCTCTCTCTCTCTCTCTCTCTCACACACACACACACACACACACACACACACACACACACACACACACAATAGAACCACCTTTACAGCACTAGTTTATGCCATCTCTAAGATCATAGTATATAGACTCTATAGGGAATCAGGGCAGATATGAAGGACAGGGAGTGGAGAGTTGACAGAGAAGGTAGCTCTTGATTTATATAAATAGTAAAGAGACTGGTATTTATCTTTATTATTTATAAGTTTGCCAGGTCGTTTTCCCATTGGGCTGTGGACTACTCAAGGTCAATGCCTGGCACAGAATTGGTCTCAGTATGAGTTTAGGCTGGAAGAAAGCATGAAGGAAATGGAGTGATCTTTTCAAGAGCCTATGAACAGGGCTGAAACTAGTCCATAATATCTTTTCCTCTTCAGATTGCCTTTGATATTCTACTACAACTGAATACAAATGCTGAAGGAGAGGAAATGGACAGTGTTATGATGTGTTCTGTGCTCCAGATCCTCTGGGTAGCCAGGGAATTTGCCTAAGCAACCCCATGCTGTTGCTTACTTTAAACAGCTTTAGGGAACAAATACTGTGAGAAAAAGGAACATTGGCCCAGATACAAATCACGGAGCATTAGTCTTGGGAAACCCCAGAGACAGACGGGGTGGGGAGCTCTCATGGACCAAAGCTCAGTGGTGAGTCAAAGAGGCAGCCTCATCAACATAGCAATGGCCAACCGATGTTTACTGTCAGGACTTTCAGACTCTGGCCGTGGGTAATGTACAGTGGGAAATGGGCATGACTACCGCTTTGTATGTTAATGAACCATGTGATAATAAAGAGTGCAGAAAACAGCTTTGCACAGTGGCAGTGTGGTAGCCAATGAGGCTTATCTGAGGCGCGATTATTGCTAATTGAAAATTTTTCCCAATACCCCACCATGACGACTTGAAATATAGTCAGCATTGGCAATTTTTGGCAGTCTCTATGGAGACTGAATTTTTTTTTTTTTTAAGAAGTGCAGAAAATATTTGTTGAGTGAGTGTCATTGAGTGGGCATGTCTACAAGGATCCACATGTTTATTATTGAAAATACTAATTTGGTTCTACAAGTCAATGCTTGTCATAAAGACTGGACTACCCTGCCCTGGGTCAGAGACCACAGATTCAAAGTCTACATTGCCAGAAGAAAGCAGTCATTGTCCTCCTTGTCACCTGAGTATTCTTTATTCACGTCATTCTTATAACTTCTTATCCCTTGTAAGAGAGCAGGTAGCAGCAGAAGTCAAAGTTCGTTTTACCCAAAAAGCGTAGAGAAGAAAGAAGGACCTGCCGCTACCTCCACATTGCTGTCTCATCCTCTCTCCCGCCAGCTCTCCTTCCCGTGAGCTCCATCTTCTCCAGCATCACGCTGCCTACCCTCTCTTGCATGTCCTCTTGTTTTTCTATTCTTATCTCCTCCCTATCTGACGATGTTCTATCGTACTCAGTGTAAGTGTTGCTGATTCAGCTGAATACAAAATGTCATCTGAGCATGCACATTTTATATTTTCCAACATGTCTGATATTATTTTATTCATGCTAATACTTCAATACATTTTGAGGGAGGGGCAACAACCCTCCTTTTCTGACATCCTGGGATGCATTTCTTGGTCTTTCATATTATTTCCAAACTCTGGTATTAACAGTTTCTGTCATCAAAGAGTTTCTCTGAAACCAACTTATTTTCTTCCTAACTATAAGCTATTGTTATATTAAAACCTTAAAACAGTTGGTGAAACAATAAGCACTATGAAAGTTTCGAAGAAGGAAAAATTGTTACAACTAGGAAACTTGTAGAACACTTAACATAGAAGGGCAGACTTGAGCTGACCTTTAAAACTATGTAGGAGTCTAGTAGGCCAAGAAGAGTAAGGAAAATATTTTCGGTCTGGACATGGTGGCTCATGTCTGTAACCCCAGCACTTTGGGAAGCGGAGGCGGGTGGATCCCTTGAGGCCAGGAGTTTGAGACCAGCCTGGCCAACATGACAAAACCCTGACCCTACTAAAAATATAAAAATTAGACAGGTGTGGTGGTGTGTGCCTGTAATCCCAGCTGCTCAGGAGGCTGGGGCACAAGAATCATTTGAATCTAAGAGACAGAGTTTGCAGTGAGCCAATATCTTGCCACTGCACTCCAGCCTGGGTGAGCGAGTGACTCTGTCTCAAAGAAAAGAAAAAGTTTTTTAGGTAGAGGTCATGATGTGAAACAAGGAAAGAGCCAGAAATGTGTAAGATGTTCAGGGATAGAAAGTCGGCTGGTATAAAGGAACCTCCCCACAGAATAGCAGAATATGAAGGTGAGAACAGTGCGTGACAGCCATGTTAAGGTTGGTCTTGAATGCCAAGCCAAGGCTTTGAACTTTATCTTTGAAATCAAGATGATTTCAAATACAAGTAACTGAAAACTATTCAAACTACTGTAAACAAAAAGAAATAAGATAACTTAAAAACAAAAGGATCTTGTCAAATGTGTTGACTCATGCCTGTAGTTCCAACTATCCAGGAAGCTGAGTGGGAAGGATTGCATGAGGCCAGGACTTTGTGACTGTAGTGCACTATGATTGCGCCTGTGAAGAGCCACCGTGCTCTAGTCTGAGCAACATAGTGAGACCTCATATCTTACAGGGATGTGCAATATTTTGGCTTCCCTGGGCCACATTGGAAGAAGAAGAATTGTCTTGGGCCACATGTAAAATATGCTAACACTTAATGATAGCTGATTAGCTAAAAAATAAAATCACCAAAAGAATCTCATAATGTTTTAGGAAAGTTTATGAATTTGTGTTGGGTCACATTCAAAGCTGTCCTGGGCTGTGTGTAGCCAACAGGCCATGGGTTGGACAGGCTTGCATATCCATATTAAAAGCAAACAAACAGGGCGGGTGTGGTGGCTCATGCCTGTAATCGCAGCACTTTAGGAGGCCAAATTGGGAGGATGGCTTGAGCTCAGGAGTTCAAGACCAGCCTGGGCAACATGGCAAGACCGCATCTCAAAAAAGGAAAAAAAAAAAAAGAAAAGAAAAGAAAATTTTAAAAGCAAACAAAAATAAATAAATAAATAAAAATATCTGGGGGAACTCCAGGACAGAATGGGCAGCTAGGTCTCTCCCCAAGGCCTAGAAGCCAGAATGAAAAGTGATCAGGGACTAGGGGTACAAGCTTCTTAGTCTCCTCAACTCCACCCGCCCCACTGACCATGTACTTTCTCACTGTGGCTTCTCTTTGCATATTTGCTTCATCCTTTATTCTCCACACAACAGATTTTTCTGTTGCCCACGAAGATGGCGTAAGACAATCCACTCCACAACTCCGAAGTTCCTGTATCCTCAGTTCAAAGCATCAGCAGAGGCTACAGGCATGTTTGGCTTGCAATTCCAAATTTCCAGGAGAGAGAATTTGATTATCTCTTCTTAGTGCAACAACAGAACTGATGTTATATGAAATAAACATGGCTTGGGCCTATCTCCAGGACAGAGTAGCTCTCAGAGATGGAATGTGGAGCTGCAGCTGGGCAGATGCACTAAAGGATGTCTTCAGTAGTTTCCGGACCAGATGAATATTTGGGAGATGGGGGAGGGAATAATGAAAGTGATCTTAGGAAGCTTCAACAGGGAGCAGAATGGCTTAGAAGGGAAAATTGTGGAGGTGGAAGACCAAAGAGGTGCTGTTGGAATCTAAGCATTGAAAGCTTGAAATCTGTGGCTATGGCTGGGTGCAGTGGTTCATGCTTGTAATCCCGGCACTTTGGGAGGTCGAGACAGGTGGATCACTTGAAGTCAGAAGTTGGAGACCACCCTGACCAACATGACAAAACCCCACCTCTACTAAAAAGACAAAGAAAAATAGCCGGATGTGGTGGTGAGCACCTGTAATCCTAGCTACTTGGGAGGCTGAGACAGGAGAATCACTTGAACCTGGGAGGCGGAAGCTGCAGTGAGCAGAGAGTGCATCATTGTACTCCAGCCTGGACAACAGAGAGAGATTTTAAGAAAATAAAGAAAAGAAAGAAAGAAAGAAATATATGACTATGATCAATCTGAGAACTATTCTCTAGAAAAATACATTTGGTTCAAAAAAATCCTTCATATTTAGTCATGAAAGGGACAGTTTTTTGTTTTTTTTTAAAGAGAGAGAGAAAAGAAAGAAACAGAGAAAGAAAGAAAAAAAGAATGAAAGAGAGAAAGAAAAAGAAAGAGAAAGAAGGGGAGAGAACGGGAGTCTTGCTTTATTGCCGAGGCTAGAGTGCAGTCTAAAAACGGGTATTGAAAACCTCTTTTATGCCAATAATTGTGCTTAACAATGGAGACAGGAAGGAATAAGGGAGGAAAATATACAAGCAGCCAACCAATATTTCATTTAAACCTGTGAAATGCTATGCAATTACTGAGGAGTGATTTACTTCCAATTATGTAGTCACTTTTAGAGTAGGTGTGATGTGGTACTGAGAAGAATGTGTGTTTTGTGGATTTGGGGTGGAGAGTTCTATAAATGTTTATTAAGTTTACTTGTTCCAGGTCTGAGTTCAAGTCCTGGATATCCTTGTTAATTCTCTGTCTCGTCGATCTGTCTAATATTGACAATGTGATGTTAAATTCTCCCACTATTACTGTGTGGGAGTCTAAGTCTCTTTGCAAGTCATTAAGAACTTGAGTTATGTATCTGGGTGCTCCTGTATTGGGTGCATATATATTTAGGATCGTTAGCTCTTCTTGTTGCATTGATACTTTTACCATTATGTAATGTCCTTCTTTGCCTCTTTTGATCTTTGTTGCTTTAAAGTCTGTTTTATCAGAGGCGAGAATTGCAACTCCTGCTTTTTATTTTTTATTTATTTATTTATTTATTTTTTAATCTCCATTTGGTTGGTAAATCTTTCTCCATCTTTTTGTTTTGAGTCTTTGTGTATCCTTGCATGTGAGATGGGTCTGGATGCAGCATACCGATGGGTTTTGGCTTTTTGTCCAATTTACCTGTCTGTGTCTTTTAATTGGGGCATTTAGTCTATTTAAATTTAGGCTTAATAATAATATATGTGAGTTTAATACTGCCATTTGATGCTAGCTGGCTGTTTTGCCCATTAGTTAATGTAGATTCCTCATTATGTTGATGCTCTTTACCGTTTGGTATATTTTTGGAATGGCTGATACTGGTTGTTCCTTTCTATGTGTAGTGCTTCTTTCAGAAGCTCTTGTAAAGCAGGCCTGGTGGTGATGAAATCTCTGAGTACTTGCTTGTTCACAAAAGATTTTATTTTTCCTTCACTTATGAAGCTTAGTTTGGCTGGATATGAGATTCTGGGTTGAAAGTTCTTTTCTTTAAGGGTGTTGAATATTGGCCCCCACTCTCTTCTGGCTTGTAGGGTTTCTGCTGAGAGATCTGCTGTGAGTCTGATAGGCTTCCCTTTGTGGATAACCTGACCTTTCTCTCTGGCTGCCTTTAGCATTTTCTCCTTCATTTCAACCCTGGCGAATCTGATGATTATGTGCCTTGGGGTTGCTCTTTTTGAGGAATATCTTTGTGGTGTTCTCTGTATTTCCTGGAGTTGAATATTGTCCTGCCTTGCTAGGTTGGGAAAGTTTTCCTGAATAATATCCTGAGGAATATTTTCCAGCTTGGATTCATTCTCTTTGTCACATTCAGGTACACCTATCAAATGTAGATTAGGTCTTTTCACATAGTCCCATATTTCTTGGAGACTTTGCTCATTCTTTTTTACCCTTTTCTCTCTAAACTTGTCTTGTTTTATTTCATTGAGTTGGTCTTCGACCTCTGATATCCTTTCTTCTGCTTAATCAATTTGACTGTTAAAACTTGTGCATACTTCATGAAGTTCTCATATTTTTCAGCTCCATTAATTCACTGATATTCCTCTCTAAATTGTCTATTCTCATTAGCATTTCATCAAACCTGTTTTCAAGGTTCTTATTTTCTTTGCATTGGGTTAGAACATGTTCTTTTAGCTCACAGAAGTTTCTTATTATCCACCTTCTGAAGCCTGATTCTGACAATTCATCATGCTTATTCTCCATCAGGCCTGGTTTCCTTACTGATGAAGAGTTGTGATCCCCTGAAGGAGGAGAGGCATTCTGATTTCGGGTGTTTTCAGCCTTTTTGTGCTGTTTTTTTCCCATCTTTGTGGATTTATCCATCATCTTTGTAATTGCTGACTTTCAGATTGGGTCTTCAAGTGGACGTCCAGCTTGTTGGTGGTGATGTTATTTCTGTTTCTTTGTTTTCTTTCGGTGGATGTCCCTCCCCCACAGAGCTGGACCTTCCTGGGTTCAGCTGTGTTTGCTGTGAAACTCTCAACCATCAGTGTTTCCAATTGCTGTTTTCTTGTTGGGGTGGGACCAGCCGAACCTGATCACCTGGCTCCCTGCCTCAGAGCCCCCTTTTTTTCTTTTCCTAATTGAACAGTCAATTCTCTCCCAGGTGTCCCAGTCACCTGCTGAAAAGGCACCGGGATCTATGCAATTTCCTGTGTGGCAACCGCACCAGCTGAAACAGCAGTGCTGAGATTCATGGCGCTTTTCCGCCCGGGGAATCTCCTGGTCTGGCTCTTGGCTTCAGTCCCCTTTTCAATCAGCTGAATGGGTGACTCCGCCTTCCCAGAGCTCCAAATGCCAACTAAAAGGGCACCCAGTCCTGCATACTCCACACCGAGAACCACTGCACCGAGACTCCAGCAAAACAGCCGAGCTGGCCAAAAGAGTCTTGCTGGTGACCCATGGGGCTCCTCCACTGGGAATCTCCTGGTCCGTAGGCAACAAAAATTCATCTGGAAGTCTGGCGTCCACTCACTCCCTGCGCCTTCACTGGGAGCTTCAATCCTGAGCTGCTGCTAGTTGGCCATCTTGTATCTCTTCCCTGACAATTCTTATTTCATAGCTCAGAGCCAACCCTGAGCTACTTAATAAAAAATATATGTTACATATATGTTAATGGTGGATCTCTTTTTATTCAGTGGTTACTCAACTTCCTACTTTGACGTTAGGACCTAGGATAGCCCACATTAATGAGGGGAAGTCTGTAAAATGGGGTGGGTCTCATGCTATCCTACTCTAGCTACCATATAAGGCATTATAAATCCTCATTCCCTGAAGCTGGTCAAAATTTGTTTCTTCATCTGTTGCTAGTCAACTGGATTGGTTAGCTGAGATCACAGGCACTGGACACTCAGCTCCACTGTGTCTCTTGACCACAGCCATATCCTCATGAGGCTCCGTATCAGGTCCAGCTATGGGAGGATTAGGAGAGGAGAAAGCAAGGCTCTACCTGGTGTTTAGAAAAAAAACACGGTAAATGCTACCCCTCCTCCAACATTTTCAGCTTTCTCCTGCTACCACTTGTGTTTCTGATGAGAGCACTTGGGATTATCTTCCCTGGTATTCTGGCCTTCAGTGTTAGATGTTGTAGCTGTATCTCCTGTACTCAGAATTTGCTTTCATTTATAATAGAATAATATGGCTACAATATCTTTTTTGTGTTTTTAACAACTCTGTTAGAATGAAACTGAACACTCCACTCAAGTGACCTAAAACAAACAAACAAAAATCATAAGGCCTCATATACAGTATGAAGAAGTCCCCAGGGAGAACCATGGATCAGTTTTGCGAGGGCTGCCATTACAAACTATCATTGACTCGGTGGCTCAAACAATGGAAGTTTACTTTCTCACAGTTCTGGAGGCTAGAAGTCTGAGATCACGGTGTTGGCAGGTTCGTTTCCTTCTAAGGCCTCTCTCTGGGCATGTGCCTCCCTGGTGTCTCTCTCCATGTGTCCTAAGCTCCTCTTCTTATTAGGAGACAAGTCAGATCAGATTAGGGCTCATCCACAGGACTTCCTTTGACCTTAATTACTTCCATAAAGTCCCTATCTCCAAATATAGTCATGTTTTAAGGTATTGGGGATTGGGACTTCAACATATGAATGGGGTTGGGAGGCACTGTTCCATGCACGACAGGCAGCTCTGTGGTTGGTTAAGTCAGTGACTCAGTTAAATCCTCAGGCCCCAGGTGTTACCATCTTTGTCCAGTCCCCCTTAACATATGGGTTTCGTCCTCAGGCTAGCGCCCTCATGTTTTAAAATGACTGTTGCACTTCCAGGCACCACATCCAGACATAAGAAGGCCCAGCAGAATAAGAAACCATCTCTTTCTGTGTGTCTCTCTTTACAAACCTTTCAAAAGACTCCAGAATGCACTTCTCTTATCCCCCTGGACAGATCTCGTCATGTGTTCACGCCCAAACTAATCACCAGCAAGAGAAAAAGAGAGCATGATTGGCTTGGGCTAAGCACAATTCATCCCCTGGGTCTGGCCAACCTCCCTAAAAGCACAGGGTTGCTTTAAGGAAGAAAGGGTAGGGGCAGAATCCTGCACAAAATCAGGGTCCTATGAGGAGAAGGGAAAGGAAGAAATAGAAAACAATAATGTCTTGGGCAACCATTCACCATCTTGCCTCCCCGTTGTTATTCCAGGATCTGCTGGTAAAACCAATCTTTGCACCTGCAATCAAGGGCCCTATTAATAAATAGGGCTTGCCTGGGCTGAGTCACTGAGAGTGGCAGTCTCCTCCAGCTTGCTTTCTCTTCCCACCCCCATGGCCCCACCCTAAGTTTAGCTGCCTCTTTTGAACACAGCCAGCATCTTTTACTCAACTAGCAACCAGATCTCAGTTGCTATGCAGAAGATGTAACCACCCTTTCCCTCCCTAGCCATTTTGCAAATATGTATCATTGAGAATAAGAGGAATCGGATAAAAGAATATGGATCATTCAGTGCAAACTCGTCAGCAAAAATCAAGAAAATAACTCGAAAGTTACGTCATACAAATGGCGGGTTACTAACTGGGATATTCTTTATGTGTGTGGGTTCACAAGGACATGTATCAACATTATTCAGAAGCTATTTCTAAACTGAAGATAACTTACTTAAATTTAGAAAAGCTTTCTAATTTCTTATTGGTTTCATTCTTGTACTGCTTGCTTCGAAAAAGGAGAATCTGATTCTTGCGTTCTGTTTTTCAGATCATCCAAGAAGAATTAAAAAAAATTAATATGTGCAATAAAAACCCACATTCTATCATTTCTTTTTTCTTTTTGAAATGGAGTCTCACTCTATTATCTCACTCTATTATCCAGTCTGGAGTGCAGTGGTGCAATCATGGCTTATTGCGGCCTCAACCTCCTGGGCTCAAGTGATCCTTTCACTTCAGCCTCCCTAGCAGCTGAGAGGTGCCCGACACCACACCTGATTGTTTTTGTATTTTTTGTAGAGACAGGGTTTCACCATGTTGCCCGGGTTGGTCTCAAACTCCTGGACTCAAGCAATCTGCCCACCTCAGCTTCCCAAAGTACTGGGATTACAGGCATGAGTCACCGTGCCTGGCCCACAGTCAATTTTTTTATTTTCCATGAGTCTCTTATTTTTTAACAATTCATTTATTTGAGTTAGAAATGGCTTTGCCTTCAAGGTATAAAGTTTATTTTGTTTTGCTATTTATTTATTCATTTATTTATTTGAGACAAGAGTCTTGTTCTTGTTACCCAGGCTAGAATGCAGTGGTGCAATTTCGGCTCACTGCAACCTCCGCCTCCCGGGTTCAAGCAATTCTCCAGCCCCAGCCTCCTGAGTAGCTGGGATTACAGGCGCCCACCACCACGCCCAGCTAATTTTTGTACTTTTAGTAGAGATGGGGGTTTTAACCATGTTGGCCAGGCTGGTCTCAAACTTAAGACCTCAGGTGATCTGCCCACCTCTGCCTTCTAAAGAGCAGGGATTCCAGGTGTGAGCCACCGCACCTGGCCTGTTTTGCTTTTTGATGAGAAATGTGTGAATAAATAAGACAGAAAGAAAGTTTTTTTTCCCAATAATTTCTATTAAATACTACTAATTATTAAACAATATGTGCTTGGTGTGTCCCTGGTCACTTATTTAATATCACATTTCCTACCCCAGCTCTCTTTCAGTAAATGAATGCTACACTTGATGTGATTCACAACTGTAACCTCCTGCTTTGGGCATTTGCTTCTGAAAAGCATGGGCAGAGGGATGAAAGGGGCCTTTTTTTCTGGAATGAATTGAGTTAGGATCAGGAGAAGCACTGATTATTCTCTCCTCACTGCTGAGCCACGTGTCAAGAAAGGAGAAGATAAAGGAATCTGGGAATCCAGTCATGGTATTAAGCAACCAGGGAGGTTAGCCCTGAGAAAAGAAGAAATGGAAACCCTTACAACTACTATTAGGTGTTTTTAATGAAGAAAAAATAAAGCAATACTGTAACAACAATAATAGAAAATTTTACTGAGCACTTACTAGGATGAAGGCTCTGAAGAGGTAAATTATTCCTAATCATGAAAAACAAACATAGCCCTCTGAGACCCAAATGGGCTTCCTGGTAAATTACTTTGCCCTCTGGCCCTGGAGCATTCAAATGCAAGCCAGCTGCTCATCTGTCAATAATGCCCCAGAGGGAGGTTGCACTGAGCTGAGATCACACCACTGCACTCCAGCCTGGGCAACAGAGTGAGACTCCGTCTCAAAAAAAAAAAAAGAAAATAAAAAAGCCCTAGAAAGGATTGCTCTCTTGAAGTGGGACTGGGCTAAATGTTTCTAACTCTAATGTTTCTAATTCCCCATTCATGCTGAATCTATGATCCTATAAAAGCCAGGAAGGCTATTTGATTCATGGCATTTTCTTAAATAACATTTAATCCAGTCTCCCTCACAATACAGAAACACCCTCTGCAGCATCTCTGGATGCTCTGCCTCCTAGATTCATAGCACAGTCAGCCTTCCATAGCCATGGGTTCCACATCTGTGGGTTCCACATCCATAGATTCAACCAACCACGGATCAGTAGTGTCTGAAAAAACAAACAAAAAATGGATTGTTTCACCCATACTAAACATGTACAGACTTTTGTTTGTCATTATTCCCCAAACAATACAGTATAACAACTATTTACATGGCATTTGTATTGCATTGGGTGTTATAAGTCATCTAGGGATGATGTAAAGGATACAGGAGTATGTGTGTAGGGTATGAGCAGATACTACACTATTTTACATCAGGGACTTGAGCATCCATGGATTTTGGTATCCGAGGGGGATCCTGGAACCACTCCCGCACAGAGTTAGAGACACAGCTGTACTAAAAATGTGCCTCTTCCTTCATTCATTCATTCACTCTCCATAAAGGCAACGAACTTCTACCATGTGCTAGATTCCGTGCTAGACACGGCAGACATAAAAATGAATAAAGACACAAGCTTATCCTCAGGTTGCTCAGGGTCCATTAGAGGAAGTAGACAAATCAAGTAAATACATAAATCACACTGCTTTAAATGAGTAAAGCAACAGAAGCATGCACCTGGCAGGAGCATGAATCCTATATCTCTGGGGTCAATAAAAACTTCCTGAAGAAGATGAGAGCTAATCTGAATCTCAAAAGACAAATCAAAATATTCCAGGTAGACAGGGGAATAAGATATTCCAGATGGTTGGAACAGAATGATCAAGGAAGCAGGGAGGAAAGAAACACTGAGGTGTAGTAAAATCTTTTTATTATTATCATTATTTTGGAGATGGCGTCTCACTCTGTTGCCCAGGTTGGAGTGCAGTGGCACAATCTTGGCTCACTGCAACCTCCACCTCCCAGGTTCAAGCAATTCTTCTGCCTCAGCCTCCCGAGTAGCTGGGATTACAGGCATGTACCACCATGCATGGCTAATTTTTTTGTATTTTTAGTAGAGATGGGGTTTCACTGTGTTGGCCAGGCTGGTCTCAAACCCCTGGCCTTGTGATCCACCCACCATGGCCTCCCAAAGTGCTTGAGCCACCATGCCCGGCTTTTTTTTTTTTTTTTTTTTTTAATAGAGTTTCTCTCTGTCTCTCAGGCTGAAATGCAAGGGTGCAGTTTTGGCTCACTGCAGCCTTCTGAGCTCACTGGATCCTCCCACCTCAGCCTCTAGAGTAGCTAGGACTACATGTGCCACCAGGCTTGACTAATTTTTTAATTTTTTGTAGAGACAGTAAGTTCTCACTATATTGCCCAGGCTGGTCTAGAACTTCTGGGCTCAAGTCATTCACTTGCCTCAGCCTCTCAAAGTGCTGACGTTACAGACTTGAGTCACCATGCCTGTTGTGAGTAGAATCTGAATAGTCCACTTTGCCATCGTGAGATATTTGGAGATGATCTTGTGGAGAATGGGGAGCCATGGCCAGACCTGCATTTTTGGAACTAATGCCCACTTGAGTTCACTGCACTTTGCCCAAACCTCCCAGCCTGAATCCCTTCCTGTCCCCTTCTAGTCTTCCCATGCCCAGGATTGACAGTCAGAAGGGATCAGATGACTCTTTTCCCCAGACAAACAGACTTTTCTCCTTTAGTCTAGCCATCACACCTTGACAAATTTTCTTCCATTATAAACCTTGTTACTCGACTAGACACTGACAAGATTAAACTTCAGGCATGGCACTGGGCACGGTGGCTCATGCCTGTAATTCCAGTACTTTGGGAGGCTGAAGCAGGCAGATCACCTGAGGTCAGGTGATCGAGACTAGCCTGAAAAACATGGTGAAACCCTATCTCTACGAAAATACAAAAATAGCTTGGCGTGGTGGCACATGCCTGTAGTCCCAGCTACTCAAGCGACTGAGGCAGGAGAATCACTTGAACCTGGGAGGCGGAGGTTGCAGTGAGCCAAGATCGTGCCACTGCACTCCAGCCTGGGTGACAGAGTAAGACTCCGTCTCAAAAACAAAACAAAACAAAACAAAATAGACAAATAAACCTCATGCATAATCTCCATAACTTTCCTATAGGTATTCCTGAGTTTTACAGACTGGCCTCCAGTCCTTCTTTCATTGAAGAAATAACTGCTACTTTATCTCAGGAAATGTGCTCTGCTGCTAAGTGATATGTTCTATAGCATCACAGCTAGTTAGAAAAAAAAAAAATGTGCTAAGATGATCAGAGTGGTTGCATGACTGATAATTATAAAACCAAATTGAAGGGGTAATAGAAAAATGTTCCAGAAGAGACTCTTACCCTGGCCCCAAACAGCTGGGTCAGGATGACTTCATGAGCTATTTCACTTGTAATTTCTAGATCACAGCATAATTTCAATAAAGGCTCTGCTGGCCAATTACTGAGTCAGCCACACACTTGAGTTACTGCCTTTTCAACTTTTACAACGGAGTGGAGAGGTGAGTCACACTTTATTATAGAGCAATTGCGTCTGATAGAGCTTCAGTGTACCCCACCATGAAAAAGTCAAGCACAAAGAAAAAAATATCCCAAGGAAGCCACGGTAGAGGGAAATAATAGTGAGAAGGTCTCCAGATCGCCAAGCAGTGTCACATCCCAACCCAAAACATTCTTAGCCTATACATCAGTGTTTTAGAAGGCAAAGATTATTTCAAAATGTGAAACATATTGTCAGCCTAATTTACTGGAATATGTATGTAGTAAGGCATTTCTTTCTCTTCTTCAAATTGGCAGATTGTGTTTCTCTTCTTCAAATTGGCAGATCTTAAACTCTGTGTTAGATCTCTCAGTTGTGAACGAATCCATAAAAATAGCATTCTAGTCTACAGCTGGGTCTAAACCAGTTAATGGAAATAAGGAAATGACTCACTGGAGAGTCTGAGATACTCTGTATTTTAGGATTTATATTATCCTTTGCTCAACACACTCACTTAAGAATGGACTTGAGCAAGATCTCAAAAAGCAAAGGCTGTCCCCCTCACATGGCTCTATATGTTCTAGAGCAGGCGTCCCCAAACTATGACCCATGGGCCGCATGTGGCCCCCTGAGGCCATTTATCCAGCCCCCCCGCCGCACTTCAGGAAGGGGCACTTCTTTCATTGGTGGTCAGTGAGAGGAGCACAGTATGCGGCGGCCCTCCAACGGTCTGAGGGACAGTGAACTGGCTCCCTGTGTAAAAAGTTTGGGGACGCCTGTTCTAGAGAGTCGCCCAGAGTAAAACAAGTTCAGTGATTAAAGACTCACAAGCAGCTGAGTGCAATGGCTCACGCCTGCAATCCCAGCACTTCGGGAGGCTGAGGCAGGAGGATCACTTGAATGCAGGAGTTTGAAACCAGCCTGGGCAACATGATGAAACCCTGTTTTTACAAAAAAATTAGCTAGGCATGATGGCATATCTCAGCTACTCAGGAGGCTGAAGTAAGAGGATCACTTGAGCCCAGGAAGCAGAGGTTGCAATGAGCTGAAATTCCACCACCGTACTCCAGGCTAGTCAACAGAGCAAAGTTCTGTCTCAAAAAAAAAAAAAAAAAAAGAAAGAAAGAAAGAAAAAAAGACTCACAAACAGAGTGAGTTTTTCCCCATGCAAATCACATCTCACAACCATTCAACTGTGCCAGAATTCTTTTTCAATGCCCCTTCACATTCTTTTTATTCCACAAGCAAGAGAGGCTTTAGGGGTGATAATGTAAATGTGACACCCCCCTTTAAACATCTTCTGGGTTGTGATTAGCAAATGAAATGGTGTGTGTATCTGTGCCCTACCCAAATCTCATGTCGAATTATAATCCCCAATTTTGGAAGTGGGGCCTGGTGGGCGGTGACTGGGTCACGAGGGCGGATGTGCTGTTCTCGTGATGGTGAGTGATTGCATTACCGTGAGGTCTGGTTGTTTAAAAGCGTGTGACACCTCTCCCTCTCTCCCTCTTCCTCTTCCTCCTGCCATGTAAGACACCTGCTCCCACTTTGCCTTCCACCATGAGTCACAGCTCCCTGAGGCCTCCACAGGAGCAGATGCTGCCATGCTTCTTATACAGGCTGCGGAACCATGAGCCAATTAAATCTCTTTTCTTTATAAATTGCCCAGTCTCGGGTATTTCTTTATAGCAATGCAAAAAATACAGACTAACACAGAGAGTTTAGGGCAACCGATTTTGCCTTTGACAAGCAGGGTGAATACCAGCTGAAAACATATGTAAATAGCAGACGCAGAGAGAGAAAGAGGTGACGCTAGTGATAAGGAACTTTCTAATGTTCAACAAAGCAACATTGGAAATTCTGAACAACATAGCTTGAACCTACACATCCCTGGTGTGTTCTATACGGAGCACAAAGCTGTTCTTTGAGCTGGGTTTTGCAAGAAAGAGCTAGGAATCCTATTCAAGGGAGCCAGCCATTTAGGATAAGCTGAAACTATATAGTGGGCAGTTTCCTTTTTAAGCATGAGAAGAAAAGACTTCCTTCATTTTAATCATGCAGCAAACCTCAGTTAAATGTGACAAGCATGGAAAGAAATTAGAACACTGAGAGAAAAATGAAAATAAACATGGTTTGGCTGGGGGTGAAAAAAACAAGGGAAAAAAAGCTAAGCAAAAATCACAAACGTAAAAGATGTGTTGGAGTTGTTACAGAGAAAACCAAAAAGAGATGTGTACATAAACTCTTAAGGCAAAGAAAAGTATGTAGGCACAGGATTGGAAAAAGAAAACAGGGGTGTATGGAGCAGAAAGGGAAAGAAGACACAAGATAAAAGCAAGAAAACAATATATACTATAGTTAATGGCAAATGGTTCATTTATATTTAATGAATTTTTAAAAGGATAAGCCATCATACCATGGGAATTCTAACACGGGCCACTGTAAAGGTTATACCATCCATTGCATTTTTCTGTAGGAAAATAACCACAGACCCAAGGCACTAGTCCCTGAAAATGACTGCCGGCATGCCGGTGGGTAATGGTTCTTCCTGACATTAGAATGTACTCCTGGAGTATCATCTATAACCCACAGGGCAGATCTGTCTTCAAAGATGTTGTACATCACACATCTCACTAAATAGGAAGCCGCCATGCAATGGAAAATAATTTGTCAGAATTTTGATTCTATTCTCTCTATATAATCACTATACCACATAATAAAATCTTTGCTGATTTTTAAAAAATGTATATGAAGTCTCCTATGATTGACTGAGCCTCTAAATTCCAGCTGGGCTTCTGGTAGGTTTACTTGTGTTTTCCTCTTACTGATTTTTTCCAGAAGCCCAGGTGCGGTCCTGTTTTATGGAGGAGGATTATTTATGGATTCCCTAAAGAGAAGTCTGATACACAAATGGATGTGGGGATTATGAGGCTCAGTGTTTGTAAACATCAAAAAGACTTAAGCTGAAATTTTAATTTACAGAAGAAGCTGAAATGTGAGAAATTTACTTTTGAATGGGCAGACATGGCATATGACTACTGCTTCTGTATGTGATAAAAAGAAAAATCTTAAGGTTAGCTGGAAGAGGGGAGGGGTAGGGAACCCAAACAAGCCTATAGTTCCTACTGACTGGGTAAGGAGCAAAAACACACACACACACACACACACACATGCACACACACGCACACAGTCTTGTTTTTTATTTTCAAATCACAGGACATGGTTTTAGTGCAATTTTTATAAATCCTGATTGAGCACTATGCTGAATCAGGATTTATAAAAATTATATAACCATGCTGTTACAAATAACCATAAGGTGCAATTAGAGGCAAATCGAATGTCTGGGCAACGTCCCTCTCGATGGTAATCTCTTTAGGATAATTTCCCCACAGCAGTTGCCTAGACTACATATCATAAAAAACAATCACCATTTGCACCTCCATTTATTGACCACTTGGGGTTCTAGAAACTTCCATGAGAGTCAGGAAAGTGCCTCTTCTAGGTGTCAATCACAACCTCTCATCCACCCACAAAACCGAGTCCCCATAGAATTCTGAGAACGCTGCCCAAAGTCATAAATGCTGCTGAGAGGAATGGAGATTGGTTCCAGGGTTCTGTGAAGTCACCAGCCAAGCATCTCTCACTACATTTCTCTCTTTTACTCAGAAACTCACTTCTAGAAGATTACTCTACAGCAGGCGTCCCCAAACTATGGCCCGCGGGCCCCTGAGGCCATTTATCCAGCCCCCCGCTGCACTTCAGGAAGGGGCACCTCTTTCATTGGTGGTGAGAGGAGCACAGTATGTGGCGGCCTTCCAACGGTCTGAGGGACAGTGAACTGGCCCCCTGTGTAAAAAGTTTGGGGACGCCTGCTCTAAAGCAATAGTCATGAATCATTGTAAAAGTTCAGCTCCGCACCTGTTCATCACAGCACCATTTAAAACAGCAAGAAATGATAATCAATCTAAATATCAAACCACACAAGTTAGTTCTGCAAGCTATAAACTCTTAATAAATCATGTGGCAGACGGTATGTGATGTAACAGAATACGTAATGACATGGGACCACGTTCTCAAAATCCTAAATGAAAGAAGAAGCAACTTTGTGATGTCATATAGAGTAACACAGAGTAGAATCTTGCTCTGTTTTTCTTTTTCTTCTTTTTTTATTTTTTTTTTCCCGAGAGAGAGTCTTGCACTGTCAACCAGGATGGAGTGCATTAGCTGGATCCCAACTCACTCCAACCTCCGCCTCCCAGATTCAAGCAATTATCCTGCCTCATTCTCCCAAGTAGCTGCGATTACAGGTGCCTGCCACCATGCCCAACTAATTTTTGTATTTTTTAGTAGAGATCGGGTTTCACCACGTTGGCCGTGATGGTTTCAATCTCCTGATCTCGTGAGCCACCCTCCTCGGCTTCCCAAAGTGCTGGAATTACAGGGATGCTTTTCTCCAAGGTATAATAATGCATTATAATGTTTCTGCCAACTATGGACCTCATATACGACAATAGTACCATAAGATTATACTGGAGCTGCAAAATTCCTGTCACCAAGTGCCGTTGCAGTCATGATAATGTCGTAGCATAAAGAATTAATCACGTGTTTGTGGCAGTGCTGGTGGGAACAAACCCACTTTGCTGCCAGTCATATAAAAGTCTAACACATACAATTGTTTACAGTACATAATACTTGATAGCAAATTACTATATTTCAGTTTATGTATTTACTATTCTACACTTTTAATCATTATTTTATTATTTTATTTATTATTATTGTTATTTTTGAGGTTGAGTTTCGCTCTGTGACCCAGGTTAGAGTGCAGTGATGGGATCTCAGCTCTTTGCAAACTCAGCCTCCCAGGTTCAGGCAATTCTTTTGCCTTCTGAGTAGTTCAGATTACAGGCGCTCACCACGATGCCTGGTTAATTTTGTGTTTTTAGTAGAGACAGGGTTTCACCATGTTGGCCAGGCTGATCTTGAACTCTTGAACTCAAGTGATCCTCCCACCTTGGCCTTTCAAAGTGCTGGGATTACAGGCATGAGCCACCACTCCTGGCCTAATCGTTATTTTAGAGTGCACTGCTTCTATTTTTGTTCTAAAGTTAACTGTGAGACAGTCTCCAACAGGTCCTTCAGGAGTGTTCCAGAAGAAGGCATTGTCTTCAGAGGAGATGACAGCTCCACGCATGATACTGGCCCCGAAGACCTTCCAGTGGGACAAGATGTGGAGGTGCAAGACAGTGATACTGATGATCCTGGCCCTGCGTAGGCCTAGGCTAATGTGTGTGTATCTTAGTTTTTAACAGCAACAAAAAAATTGAAAAGTAAAAAATAAAAATAAAATGTTTAAATAGAAGAAAGCTTATAAAATAAGGAGATAACAAAAGAAAATATTTCTGTGCAGCTGTGCAATGTGGTTTTTGTTTTGTTTTGTTTTGCTTTGTTTTTTGAGAGGGAGTAGCGTTCTACTGCCCAGGCTGGAGGGCAGGAGCTCAATCTCGGCTCACTGCAGCCTCTCCTGCCTCAGCCTCCCAAGTAGCTGGAATTATAGGTGCCCCGCCCCTACACCTGGCTAATTTTTATATTTTTAGTAGAGACAATGTTTTACAATGTTAGCCATGCTGATCTCCAAATCCTTACCTCAAGTGATTCACCCGCCTCAGCCTCCCAAAGTACTGGGATTACAGGCATGAGCCGCCTGGGCCCACCAAGAAAGAAACGATTTGTAACAAACTTTAGTGCAGCTTAAGTGGGCAGTGTTTATAAAGTCTACGGTAGTGTTTAGTAATGTCCTAGGCCTTCCCATTCACTCTACTCACTCATTGACTCACTCACTCACACAGAGCAACTTTCAGTCCTGCAAGCTCCATTCATGGTTAAGTGTCACACACAGTTTACCATTTTTAATCTTTGGATTATTTTTTAAGACAAAGTCTCTACTCTGTCACCCAGATTGGACTGCAATGGTGCAATCACAGCTCACTGCAGCCTCAACCTCCTGGGCTCAAGAGATCCTCCCACCTCAGCCTCCCAAGTAGGCAGAACCACAGGCCTGTACCACCATGTCTGGCTAATTTTCTTTTCTTTTTCTGTTTTTTATTTCTTTTTATTTTTATTTTTTTTAAAGACAAGGTCTCCCAATGTTGCCCAGACTGCTCTTAAACTCCTGGGCTCCAGCAATCCTCCTACCTTAGCCTCCAAAAGGCTGAAATTACAGGTGTGAAACACCACACTCGACTTCATTTTTTATCATTTCTACTGTATTTTTACTGTACCTTTTCTATGTTTAGGTATACATGTACATACTGTTGTGGTACCGTTGCCTGTAGTAATCAGTACAGCGACAGCTGTAAAGGTTTGTAGCCTGGGAGTAATAGGCTCTACCATCTAGCCTGGGTGATTGGGCAGGCTGTACCATCCAGGCTTGTGTTAAGTACACTCTGTGATGTTCACACAAAGATGAAATCACCTAATGGCACATTTCTCAGAATGTATCCCCATCATTAGGTGATGCATGACTGTTCATGTATGTGCATATAAGTATATATGTGCACTAAAACATTAACAGTGATCGTCTCTAAGGAGTAGGACTATGGTGATTTCTAAATTTTTTTCTGCGTATCAGTATGAAATGTGTTTCTCAATGAACGTTAATTTATAATGAGTAAAAATGTTAAAAATGTTTAAATGAAAATGCTTTCCAAAATAAAAGGGTTAAAAAAATTCCAAAGTTTGGATGTCGATTGTGGGATACTGACTGTTTCCTCTCTGCCTGTGGAGCACTCTCAATCAATAGACTACAGTTTGAATTCCTGGGGGCATATCTTCCTGGCTTTTAGAGTAGGGCATCAGGCCTCGCTGGCTTCAACTAAAAGAGACCCCCTCTTCCCGGTGGTGGACAACATCCTCTGTTGCTCACATACAATGAGGCTTCAAGTCCACTGCGTCCCGCTCCCATGAGTTTTTAGATCTGTGAGCCTTGTGTTTACCTATCCCCAGGCTTTTGGGGGAAACCTAGAATCTGATAGCTCTCCAACTTGGCTGGATCATCATCACTGAACCTAACACTTTAAGTCACCAAGTGAGACCAGCCACATAATTTTCAGGGATAAGTGGCAAATAGAAACATACACCCCTTTTTCTTTTTTTCTTTCTTTCTTTCTTTTTCTTTTTTTTTTTTTTTTTTTTTTTGGTTAACTAGCAGGATAGAATTTAGAATTTTTTTTAAATTGTTTTGTTTTGTTTGTTTTAGATTTACATTTAATTTTCTTTTTTTATTGCATTTTAGGTTTGGGGGTACATGTGAAGAACATGCAAGATTGTTGCATAGGTACACACATGGCAGTGTGATGTGCTGCCTTCCTCCCCTTCACCTATATCTGGCATTTCTTCCCATGCTCTCTCTCCCCAACTCCCCACCCCCGCTGTCCCTCCCCCATTTCCCCACAACAGACCCCAGTGATACACCCCTTTTGCAAAACTTACTGAGAATTTCCAGATGGGGAGAGGAGAGCATCAATCAGGTGCAGGCCTTTCTGAGCATGGGGGACTTTGCTACCGCACAGGTCACACACCCGTGAAGCCACCCTGGCACCAGCCTTCTTCTTATTTCCTATCAAGTCTGTTAAACTGTAAAATGTGGGCAAGTTAGTTTGTTCATGACCCTGAACAAGAGAGACAGTTTAAATAGGGCCAAGACGAGTGTCAGGCAGACAGGACTTATCTTCTCCCAAACCAGGATAATGAAGTCATCACGGCCCCATAGTTCCAGAGTGTGTCTGCGTCCATTTATCCTCCTGGTACTCAGAGGGAGGAGAAGAGAAAGGGAGGAAGGGAGGGAGGGAGGGAGATTGCTGGGTGACCAGGGCAGGGGAAAGGAAAACTTTGCGACTATCAAATCCTGCCCTTTTCTGCTCTCTACCCCCACTAGCATGGGTGATTGTGGATTGCACATATCTTTGAAATAAACTTCCCATTATTTAGTAGCCTGCTATCCAATGGGAGGATTATCTTGGCCAATTTGTTAATAAGTCAAATTAAAAATTTGTTGTAAGACTTTTCATTTTATTTTATGTTTTGAAGGCCTTGCTTTGTCACCCAGGCACAATCTGGGCTCATGGCAAACTCTACCTCTGGGGCTCAGGTTATCCAAGCCGGGCTCATTTTTGAATTTTTTGTCGAGACAGGGTTTCAGCATGCCAGGCTGGTCTCAAACTCCTGAGCTCAAGCAATCCGCCCACCTCAGCCTCCCAAAGTGTGAGGACTACAGCTGTGAGCCACTGTGCCTGGTGGTTACCAAGACTTTCGTGGCAATTAAAGCTCAAACATTTATTATGCATATTATGCATCTAACAAAATATCACATGTAGTGCATAAATATGTACAAATACGTATCAATAAAAATAAAATACAAATGAAAAAAGCATGTAATTAGCACTTTTGCTTGTTCCAATTTAAATGTTTCAGAAAATTCTACCAAAAAGATCACACAGTGAGTGGCAGAGCTTGTGCTGCTGGCACTCCGGAGCCCGAAAGTGTAAATTCCAGGTCTTCGTTTCTGATGTGCCCCTGGTCTGGGACATGCCACTTAATTCATCTGTGTCTCAGTCTCCTCGGTTGTAAGCAAAGATAACAATATCCACAGTGTTGTTAGGAGAACAAAATAAAATAATATGAATAAAGAACGTTGTAAACAGTCTCCTTTTAAAGCCTGTACATGTAAGTCTTAATGAGCTATTACCTTAAACAGCAGGCACTGGGACATGCTGGGAAATGAGCAGGTGCTAAATATATATCTTGGTTTTTTTAGAAGGAAATAGTTTGCTTTCCTGTATCTAGATTCACATTGTACACTGCAAAAAAAAATGTTTCTTTAAAAAAGAAAATAACATCCCTTGTTTCTTTCAGCCAAAGGTATGTGACCATCTTTTGTTCTATAAATTTAACAGGCCTAAAAATACCTCCCTATTAAGCATCATTATAAGAAACCATAGACCAGGGAAAAGATTGCCTGTTCATAGCTGTAGCTCATTTATTTCAAGTGCTAGTTTTTTGGGGGTTTTTTTGTTTGTTTGTTTGAGACAGAGTCTCACTCTGTTGCCCAGGCTGGAGTGCAGTAGCTAGATCTTGGCTCACTGCAACCTCCGCCTCTGGGGTTCAAGCAATTCTCCTGTCTCAGCCTCCCAAGCAGCTGAGACTACAGGAGCATGCCACCATGCCCAGCTAATTTTTGTATTTTTAGTAGAGACAGGGTTTCACCGTATTGGCCAGGCTGGTCTTGAACTCCTGACCTTGTGATTCACCTGCCTTGGCCTCCAAAAGTGCTGGGATTACAGGCATGAGCCACCATGCCTGGCCTCAAGTGCTGCTTTATGTTTCAAACTACATTATACCATAAGGCTTTGGATATAACTTTGGAATATGATTTAACTCATACTTAATGTGATTCTCACAGATACCTTCCTAAGTACAGACCCAGATAACACACATTCAGCCTCTGTGCACAAATAATTCCTGAGTCATTTAGGGTCATCCAAGGTAGTATTAAAAGTGCTACCATCAACATTTTGAAACCCAGGAAGGAAACAACTAAATTTGTTCATGGTGAGGTTCCACAGGTAAGCTGAAACATGGAGATCCGCTGCGTGAGTGGTGAATAAAAATGCTAGTCATAGGCCAGGCACGGTGGCTCACACCTATAATCTTAGCATTTAGGGAGGCTGAGACAGGTAGATAATTTGAGGTCAGGAGTTTGAGACCAGCCTGGCAAACATGATGAAACCCAGTCTCTGTTAAAAATACAAAATTAGTCAGGTATGGTGGTGGGCACCTATAATCCCAGCTAATCAAGAGGCTGAGGCATGAGAATCGTTTGAACCTGGAAGGCAGAGATTGTAGTGAGCTGAGATCACATCACTGCACTCCAGCCTGGGTAACAGAGTAAAACTTCATTATAAAAAAAAAAAAGAAAAAAATGATAGTAATATAATGAGAATAAAAAATTCTGGGGAATCTACACTGGAAGAAATTAAGAGGGATTTTTGTAAGGAAAACATCAGAAACCGCTGTTCTAGATGAACAGAACTCCACTCTTGGATAGCTTATTCGCTGTACTCATGCATACGTAACTCGATTTAACCAGCCCTTATTTTCAAATTTTCTTTTGGAGACAGAGTCTTGCTCAGTTGCCCAGGCTGGAGTACTGTGGTGTGATCATAGTTCACTGCAGCCTCAACTCCTGGGCTCAAGAAATCTTTCTGCCTCAGCCTCCAGAGTGGCTAGGACTACAAGTTCATACCACCATGTCTGGCTAATATTTAAAAAAATTTGTAGAGACAGGGTCTCACTACATTCCCCTAGGTGGTGTTGAACTCCTGGCCTCCAGCACTCCTCCCACCTATGCCTCTCAAAGTGCTGGAATTACAGGCATGAGCCCCAGCACCTGGCCTGATGATCATGTTTTAAAGGCCTATTCGGTTCCATTAGAAAACCACATTGTGACTGTGATGAGGTAAGGGCTTCATCCCCGAATACCTGAGGGCGGTCAAGTGGGACGTAGTTGAGATACTCAAGCATTCTGAACTGATTTTCTCATCTGCAAAATGAGGGTCACTTAGCTAAGAGCTCCACAGGCATAAAAATTAACAAGATCAGCATTCGCACTTCATTATTCTGTAAACTAAATAGAAGGTATAGAGTGGATGAGGAAGGAAAAGAGTCTCATATTTGAAGGCTGAAATAGCATGAGATGAAGAAACTTTGAGCCAGTGTGGATAATCCAAAGGGGTGTGTGTGTGTGTGTGTGTGTGTGTGTGTGTGTACCTGTGAAAATTTCACAAGATATTTACAGAAGTTAACTGGGCCATTCAAACCTCCATTAAAAAACATACTCCTTCCTGAAGAAGAAAAAAGAAAAAGGAAAAAGGAATAGCAGCATATGAATAAAAGTATTTAAATTCCTTTTAAGGTGAACTATGTTTCTAGATTTAGTGTTTCTAGCAATAAATATCAGAGACATATTTTGTAATTCTAGGTTGATGTAGTATCCTGTCTTCAGAACTAAAAGAGAAGTCAAAGAAAGGCTAGTAAATTTGAACCACACTTGGAATCAGTTATTTTTTTAAAAACATCAGAAAATTTGTGAACAGAGATTGAAAATACGAGTTCCTATAAGTGACTTGGCTGAATGGTAAGGTATAGATAATACATCCAGACTTTCAAAAAGGCAACTATTCGTAGCAATATAATTTCCATGGTTTCACACTGATCATTTGATGCTGGGAAATTCTCATAGTATGTTAGACCCTGTTTAGAACTCATTCCTCTTATGAAAGCTGGGAAAATTTACAGAGGGAATTTTCAAATAACAGGGCTGGAAATGAGGGGACTTCCCAAAAGACATGGATTTAGAGTCAGGCCCTTTAGGAAAAGGAGCGAGCTTTGATTAAGTCCTGAAAGACAAAGGGCCAAATAATTTTAGGATTTCAGTTGTTCGACAAACATGTATTAACTACCTACTGCATGTTGGCATTGGGCTAAGGGCACAGTGCTGATCAGAACAAAGTCCCTGGCTAAGCTCAGTGGCTCACGCCTATAATCCCAGCACTTTGGGATGCCGAGGCAGGCAGATCACTTGAGGTCAGGAGTTCAAGACCAGCCTGACCAACATGGTGAAACCCCATCTCTACTAAAAATACAAAAATTAGCCAGACATGGTGGCACACACCTGCAGTCCCTGCTACTAAGTAGGCTGAGGCAGGAAAATCGCTTGAACCCGAGGGGCAGAGGTTGTGAGCTGAGATTGCGCCATTGCACTCCAGCCTGGGCAACAGAGCAAGACTCTATCTAAAAAAAAAACCCAAAAAACAAAAAGTCCTTGTCCTCATGACATTCTAACTGTTAGGGGAGAGAAAACAATAAGCCAAAAAAAAAAAAAAAGAAAAAAAGAATAAATGAGAGAATACCAATTACTGGAAAGCGCTGTGAGGAAATGTTCAGGGAATGTGGTAGAGGGTGATGGGAGAGGAATTTGCCACACTGGATGGGAAGGATTTTTGGAAGAGGTAACATAGGAGCTGGAACCTGAGGGTGAAAATGGTGAAAACCCAGGAAATTCTATTTGGGCAGAGGGAACAGCCAGTGGCAAGGTCCTAAGGAGGGAAGGAGGGGAGGTGAGAAGATGTGTTCCAGAAGGAGAGAGGAGAGAACTCTGGCTGGAGCCCAGAGGCCAGGGAAGAGGCTGCTGGGCGGGGAGCTGGAGGGGCAGTCACAGTCAGCTCTCGCTGGGCCTTGAAGGCTGAGGTGAGGAGTTTGGGTTTGATTTCCAAGCGTGATTGCCAGCCACCAAAGGGCCTGAGACAGGACATTGATTTATGGTGTTCAAAAGTGGCTTCGCCTCTGGGTGGTTGGGCAGGGAAGGTGAGCACAGAGAAGAGGGGACAGAAAGAGACGGGTTGAGAGTTACAGCAGTAGCCCAAGTGACATCGAAAATGAATGGCAGAGGCCATTTAGGTGCCAGCCCTATGACCCCGGAAATCTGCTCTGTGCTGAAGCCATTAGTCCGTTGGAATCTCTTGTGCTCTGTACTGACCACCCGGCCTGTGACTCAAAGACTCCACTGCAGGAATACCCAACCTTTTCCTGACAATTTCCCAGAAACTGTGTCATGTGGGCAGTGTGTATAGAGAAGAGGCTGGCCAGGGATTGCTAAGAAAAGCCATGAATGGGAATAATGGACAAAGTGTGACTACAGTTTAAGCATTTTTACAGGGTGGAAAATTCTAGAAACCCAAGGGGTCAGGGAGTGGAGCATGGTGGAGCCCTCAGGCCGGAGATCCTCAGTGTCAGGTCCTGAGGTCAACCTGTAGATCAGAGCCAACGTGAGGGGCCTCTGCACATGTCTTGGGGTGGAGGGCACGCACCGGGGTAAACAACAGCAGGATCTAGAAACACAGATGATTTGAATTCACCTAGAAATGACTGCAGCTCTAGTATTACCTTCATTTTTCCTTTATAATTAACTTAAATTTATTTTTACTGGTTTATAGGCTCCCCAGAGACACAGTGGAAAGATTTGTCAGATAGAATTCTAAACTTCTCATTTTTTATTTTTATTTTTTATTTTGTAGAAGGAAAGTTGTGCTTTGTTGCCGAGAGTGGTCTCAACCTCCTGGCCTCAAGTGATCTTCCCACCTCTGCCTCCTAAAGAGCTGGGACTACAGGCACGCACCACCGTGCCCAGCTAATTTTTGTAATTTTAGTAGAGACAAGGTTTCACCATGTTGGCCAGGCTGGTCTCAAACTTCTGACCTCAAGTGATCCACCCACCTTGGCCTTCCAAAGTGCTAGGATTACAGGCATAAGCCACTGTACCCAGCCTCATTTCTGTATTTTAAATATAAATATACTTTACCAAATGCTTATTTATAAATATACTTTACCAAATGCTTATTTCACTATAGTCTGGCAAGTTTCCTTGACAACATAGCATGAGAAAAGAATGTAAGTCTTGGAGTCAGAGAGGAATTTGCCCAAAGCCTTGATCAGTCATATTCTAGCTCTATTATTTTGGTCAAGTCATTTGAATTCCCTCAGCCTCAGTTTCCATGTCTGTGCAATGGGAGTGATAAGGATTATAAATAATAGCTGTAAAGTGCCTGGCTCCTACCAGACACCTGATAAATATCAGAATTATAATGCCAAGGAAACATATTACTTTCTCATATGAACTAGGTGGCTTACACAAAATAAAAAAATGCCCTTTTCCACATCTGCTGGCTGTATCAAGTCCTGACATACACAAGTGGTCGCACAAAGGAATTCAAGGTTAAAAAGCGAGGAGACTGAGCGTCAACCTTTCCCCAGGTCCCGGCTGTTAGCACGACTCACAGCACTGCTAACAAAGGCTCAGGAGCAATGTCCTCATTATACCCATTCATCATTTTTACCTTCCCTTTTGAGGTTAGGAATGGAAACTATTCAAGTTAGGAAAATGACTGTAATATTTTCCCCCAGTCATGAAATTCTATCAATATGAAAGCTCCCAGAACATTCAACGGCCTCAAAACTCACCAGGGTGGTAAGTCTAAACTTAATTGCTTTTAAAACATAAATGAAGTTGGTTCTGTAAATGTAACTTCTCACTGAGCCCAGAAATGAAAAATTCCAGCTTGTCACTGATCTCTTACAAAACTTGGAAGAAGCTATCTCCTTTCCTAGGCAGGATTCATATAAAACAGCCCGACTTGGTTCTTGTTTCTTTGTTTGCGCCATGTTTGGTTATAATTAAGTGTTTCATTCTTGAGGTTTCTTATCCACAGAGCCGCCCCGTAGAAGAGTTACCAGAGAATGATTTCTCTGCAAAGCAGGGAAGCGGTCCCCCAACCCACCTCTGTCTGAGCATTAAATCCCAGACACCAGCAGTTGGACTGGACCCCACTTTCCAATCCTTTGATACTCCTTCCAATATTTTAGGGTGCGAGTCACCAAAACCAGAAAAACTTTTGTGTCATATTTTAAGTTGCTGTTTGTTTAATTGATACCAAAAACTAGCATTTCCTTCTTTAACTTTTCTATTTTAGGTTAGACCATGGAAGGTAAAGCAATGTGTGGAGGAAGAGTGTTGTGAGAAAAGAGAATATTAGAAGTAACTTTTATTTTTGGAGGTTTTGGAAATCAATAGAGGGAAATAAGATACCGTCATGAAGAAGTAAGACTTAGGATCTGGAAGAGATTGAGTAGATTCCTCATGTAAGGAAAACATCAACCTGAAATGTGTCATGGTGACTTGAGTTGGGTTTGAGAATGGGAAACTTGGTTGCCCCCCAGGCCTCCCGCACGGGCCAGGGAGGACCACCTGCATTCTCAGGATGCTGGTCCGTTGCCCAACCCAAGCCTGTAAAGTGGAAGAAATGAGCCCAGAGGGGAACATTGGAAGCCCCAGGACAATCCAGAATTTTCTCATAACTTGACTTAGCACATTGCAGCCCAAAATGAGAGCATAAAGTGGACCCAGGCAACCATTTAAGTGGTAGACCAAAAGAGCAGGCTGGATCCAGATTTTCTCACAGCCGCCTGCAATTCTTCCCAAGACTCTTTTCTGTGAGTTAGTTCATTCGAACTTCCTCCTAAAATATCCTGAGCCATCTGGGAGGAGTACTTTGCAATGCTATCATTACCTGCTAGAATTTTAATATGATTTGTTTTCTCACATCGTGGGTGCTGTGTACCAAATGTTTGTGTCTCCACAAAGTCTGTAAATTGCAGCTCTAATTCCCAATGTGATGCTATTAGGAGGTGGGGCCTTTGGGAGGTAATTAGGTTATGAAGGATAAGCCCTCGTGTTGGGATTAATGCCCTCATAAGAAGAGACACAAGGCCGGGCACAATGGCTCATGCTCGTAATCTCAGCATTTTGGGAGGCCGAGGCAGGCGGATCACAAAATCAGGAGTTTGAGACCAGCCTGGCCACACAGTGAAACCCTGTCTCTACCAAAAATACAAAAATTAGCTGGGTGTGATGGCAGGGACCTGTAATCCCAGCTACTCAGGAGGTTGAGACAGGAGAATTGCCTAAACTGAGGAGGCAGGGGTTGCAGTGAGCCAAGATTGCACCACTGCATTCCAGCCTGGGCTAGATTCTGTCTCAGAAAAAAAAGAAGACACATGAAGACATGAGCTGGACACAGTGACTCATACCTGGAATCCCAGCACTTTGGGAGGCTGAGGTGGGAGGATCGCCTAAGCCTAGGATTTGAAGACCAGCTTGAGCAAACACAGTGAGACCCTCCTCTCCGTAAAAAAAAAAAAAAAAAGTTAGCCTGGTGTGGTGGCATGTGCCTGTGGTCCCAGCTACTTGGAAAGCTAAGGTGGGAGGGTCACTTGAGCCTGGGAGGTTAAGGCTACAGTGAGCCCTGATCACATCCTGCCTTCCAGCCTGGGTGACACAGTGAGATCCTATCTCAAAAAGAGATATGAATATGTACAACTAATATATAATCAATTTTTTTAAAGAAAGAAGAGACACGAGAGAAATAATCTGTTTTTCTGCCACATGAGGAAACAGCAAGAAGGCAGCCCTCTGCAAACCAGGAAGAGAGCCCTCACCGGAACCAAATTGGCCAGCACCTTGATGTTGGACTTTCTAGCCTCCAGAACTGTGAAAAATGTGTTTGTTTGTTTGCTTGTTGTTTAAGCCACTGGTTCTATGCTATTTTTGTTATAGCAACCTGAACTAAGGTGAAGGCTATGGGGGAGAGGATAAACAGTGGAACAGTGGACTTCAATGTTTTAATATCATTGGTAAGCGTGGTCTGAGAGTGGTTGGCTGCAGAAGAGGGTCTGGACAGACAGGGCTGTCCTACTCTGAAGTGTGCACACTGCTGGTCTAAAAGTGAAAGATCATCCAAAAGTCAATCATTAAGCAAGCATTTACTGAGGACCAATGTGATGTGCCAGGCACAGTTCTAAGCATTGTGGACCCAAAGGGTTCTCCAAGATACATTGTAATTAGGTACAGGTACCTCAAAGATACAGATAATTAAGACACCACATGCTAAGTGGGAAGATACAGAAATGCACAGGAAGCTACAGGAACCCAAGGTGGAGGGCTGAGCCCAAATCAGAGGTAGTAGTAGAAGATTGGTAGGAGGCTCCCTGGTGGAGGTGATAGCTTAGCCAAGGTATTTTCCATGGCAGAGATTACATATTTCACTGATTCTGAGATGCACTTTCTTTTCCACATTGTAACATCTCTAAAACTGGGATTTATCCCGTAATCGATGGAGATTTGCCATTGTCATTACCTGTGCACAAGTAAATTTGGTCATTTTGTCGTCACTTCACTTGAGTTATTTGCAACATTAGCACTACGCAAGTGGAGTTTAATTGCCATTTAAAATGTCTTCGAAGACATTGCATATGATTTGACGTTACAGCAAATCTCTCTCTCTCTCTCTCTCTCTCTCTCTCTCTCTATATATATATATATATATATATATATATATTACACAGAAAAGTATGGGAATCAAGGGGCTTACACTGGATATTAAGAAAGTAGATATTTGTGGAGGAATGACCAGAATTCTGTATTTCTCACAAGTATTTTAATAGCATCAAGAAGAGAAGATATCCACAAGTATGTGAAGCTGTGTAATATTTTGTTACTAAGATACCAAAAAAAAAAAAAAAGAATTGTCTATCACATACTAAGAGACACAGATGAAGGCAGGGAAGTTGCCAAACCCAGAGGAATATACACAGGAAGTATCAAATAAGCAAAGGCTGGTGGCACTCATTTAGTGCATGACACAGAAGTGTCCTGAAAGCATTATATCACAGTTTAATGGGCAGAGTGGTGTTTTTCTTTATTGTTAATAAATAAACCAGCCAATCAATGATGTCTTAATTTGATATAATGCAACATTTGGTTGTAAGGAACAGAAACCCACCCACTTTAGCTTAAACCTAAGGCAGTGGTATGCCAGAGCCTGCTCTTGCAAGCTCATGAGAGATGAGTATATATACACAGGTCTACATGTAGTGATGACACAATAGCGTAAAATAGGTCACGTGGGGAGTATTGACATCTTGGAAACTGGCAGGCGCTACAAGTCAAGGCTGTTGTTTGTTTGCTTTTTAAGAGCTGTTTTACCAGCACACCACTGCCAGAGGGGGACTTCGTGGATTATACCGGCGTAGTTCTTGGAAGCTTTACTAGACTATGGAACCAGGTAATGTAAAGTTATCAAGAACAATGACAGCTCTTTTCTATGTTTATTTTCTTCTTGGTGTCTCTGGAGCCACATGGCCTCTCATCTCTTCTTAGTTCTACACATCTCTTTGCTATTCTCTCTTGGGAGAAAATGGCCTTCTAGAACAATCAGGTTTGTGTAAAGTCATACAGTCAGGAGTCACATAATAAGACTGCAGTCAGTGACGAATCACATATATGACAGTGCTCCCATAATAGAGCTGGAAAATTCCTGTCAGCTAGTGATGTCATAACTGCCCTAACATCTAGCACAACACGTTACTCATGGGTTTCTGGTGATGCTGGTGTAAACAAACCTACTTAGCTGCCGGTCATATAAAAGTAGGGCATATACATTTCTGTACAGTGTGTAATACCATAATACTTGATAATATAATAAACGACTATGTTACTGGTTTAGGTATTCACTATGCTATACTTTCTATTGTTTTTTTAGAATGTACTCCTTCTACTTATTTTTTTTTTAAAGTTAACTGCAAAACAGCCTTAGGCAGTTTCTCCAGGAGGGATTCCAGAAGAAGGCATTGTTATCAGAGGAGATGATAGCTCCCTGCGTGGTATTGCCCCAGAAGCCCTTCCAGTGAGGCAAGATGTGGAGATGGAAGACGGTGATACTGATAATCCTGACCTCGTGTAGGCCTAGGCCCATGTGTGTGTTTGTGTCTTCATTTTTAACAAAATAAAAGCTTTAAAAGTTTTAAAAACCTGTTTTTTTAGTTTGTTTTTTTTTTTTTTTTTTTTTTTTTTTTTTTGAGACAGAGTTTCGCTCTTGTTACCCAGGCTGGAGTGCAATGGCGCGATCTCGGCTCACCGCAACCTCCGCCTCCTGGGCTCAGGCAATTCTCCTGCCTCAGCCTCCTGAGTAGCTGGGATTACAGGCACGTGCCACCATGCCCAGCTAATTTTTTGTATCTTTAGTAGAGACGGGGTTTCACCATGTTGACCAGGATGGTCTCGATCTCTCGACCTCGTGATCCACCCGCCTCAGCCTCCCAAAGTGCTGGGATTACAGGCTTGAGCCACCGCGCCCGCCTAAAAACCTGTTTTTAATAGAAAAAGCTTATAGAATAAGGATATAAAGAAAGAAGACACCTATACCTCTGTACAATGGGTTCAGGTTTTTCTTGTTTTGTTTTACACTCCCAGCCCTCCCCCGGGCTCTGTGTATATGTTTTAAGCTAAGAGTTATTACGAAAGAGTCAAAAAAAAAAATGATGAGTATCTCAAGTTTTGTTTTGTTTGAGATGGAGTCTCTGTCTTTCTCTCAGGCTGGAATGCAATGGCTCCATCTCAGCTCACTGCAACCTCTACCTACCGGGTTCTGGCAATTCTCCGGCCTCAGCCTCCTGAGTAGGTGGGATTACAGGCACCCACCACCATGACTGGGTTTCGCTATGTGCACCAGGCTGGTCTCGAACTCCTGACCTCAGGTGATCCACCCAACCTTAGCCTCCCAAAGTGCTAGGATTACAGGTGTAAGCCACCGTGCCTGGCCAAGTTCATTCTTAAAGGAAACTGGTTAAGGTGAAAAAGTGAGTTAGAAGGGTGTTTCAAGCTGAGGGAACTGAAAATACCAAAGCACTTAGAGTGTCTAGAGCAAAGAGTGGAAACTAGGCATGGTAGAAGATGAGGCTGAAGACGGGGCCAAAGGCCAAGCAGGAGGGGCTCATGTCCCATGTTGAGGAACTTGGATCTTATTCTGCACATGACAGGGTTTCAAATACCGAAGGTATCAAGCCTGGGAGACCTGAAGTCTAGATCTGTGTTCCCAGTAGGCACTCAAAGTCCTGCAGTGTATCGGGCTGCAGGGAAGAGAACTGTCAAGGCAATTGGAAGCTAGAGTTGTAGATGTACCCATCAACTGGGTCCTTCCATAATGTGAGCAAGTCATTTACTCTCCCAAAGCCTCAGTTTCTTCATCTACAAACAGAGATGGCTAATACCTACCCTCTCACTACCTCAAAGGGTTGCTGGGAAGGCAAATGATAGCACTTGTGTAAAAACCTTTTTAGGGCAGTAAAATAGGGTTTAAGGATAAGGTAGCTACTCATCTGTAAAATGAGGGGGTGCCTCAATGGGATCTAATGTTCTTCAACTTCTAAAGTTTTACAACTCCGTTATTATCCTTATTATCTGATGATCATGATGAAATTATGGGGTTTATGGACCTGAAACACCCTTCTCTCATCTTGCCAAGAAAACTGAATGTGACGCTTCTAGACTGGGAAATACCACTTCCTAGGTGGTTGTTTCCACAGAGACACCAATAACCACGAAGTTATGCAGGAACGTGAACTGCTTAGGTTTGACTGGGAAAAGGAAATTGATTTATAAACCAGGAATATAACCAAACCTCTAAAAAAGAACAAAGCGTTTCTCTCTGTACATTACATGTAAATATGTAACTGAATCCCACATTTGGTAACCTCTCTGCTTTTTAAAATACTACGTATCATGCTACAACTGAAATGCCAAGTGGTTTAGCAGCCGTTTTAGAAAAGTGCAGATAAAACTTAGAGGTTTCGAATGATGAGATCCATTTTCTTTCCTAAATTACCCTTCAGCCATAGTGTGTCATGTTCATTAACTCTCCCATGTTTTAGAAAGAAAAAAGGAAACATAATCTACCTAAACATATTTGATCCAGTGTGGTGCAGTTGATGACCAATAATAATTAGGAACCTTTGCAACATGCACAGAAGGCTTCCTATGTGTTAGGCATGGGGCTGACTGCTTTATTTATATCCCCTCATGTAGTCGTTACAAAATCCCAAATGAACTATATGCTTTTATTGGCCCCATTATACAGATGAGAAACTGAGGCTCAGATAGGCTAATTGGCTTGCCCAGGGTCTCATAGCCAGCAAGTGGTGGCACTGGGATTGAAAGTCACAGAGCCAGACTGTCATCCTTGCTATCACTTTGTGATAGCTTGTCTCTGTTTAAATCTGATTTCCTAAAAACAATTTTTCCAGAGCAAAAGTTAACTTCCTGACCCGTATGGAGGGTTGGGGGAGTGGTTGGAAAAGGATCACAATAGAAATACAGGCTCTGTGACAATTAATTTGTAACAGTTAAGAAAGAATGACTAGCATGTTCAACGTTCTCAGTAGATACAATCCATGTTTTCCGGAACAAGTCAGCCTGAAATCAGAGGCACAAGTCTCAGGAAAGGCTCAGACTTTCAAAAAGCCCTTTGCTCTATAAGTAAATGGCAGGCCCCCTCATCTCAGCTAACCAGGATTTGAGAGAGGAGAGGAATTCTTTATCCAAAACCTGGTCCCTCCCTTAGTGGTTGACCAAAGTATCAATTGCAGCTGTTTCTTCCTATAGTTCAGTGTTAAAATTTGTGGAAAATGATTGAGACCCTATAAAAAATGTTTTCCCCTGTTTTTCCAAACAAAACCCTTTAACCAAATACCGTTCTTTCACATGCATTTAAAACGGACTTTTAAAATATACTCAGAGAAAACCAAAAAAATCACATAAGAATTCTCCTTTTCTTTGGTTAACCATAAAATGTTTGTAAGGCATAAAAGCCCATAGTGGAGAACAAAGTAATAATGCAGCTCAATAATTTACTGCTATTTCTGGAACATAATTACCAAGTAAAGAGACTAAGTGGCATGCATTTATTGAGCATTTACTAAGTGCCGAGCTGCATGAGATTAAAAATAAGGGCAATAAGATCTTAATTAACCAATGTCTGGGAACTGAATTTTGTAAAAACAAAGAAGCAAACAAGATTTTGATATAAACTCTGCAGGTGAAACTGCCTAAGGGTAGGGAAAAAAATTTTATTTTTAAATTAAATTTAATTTTTTTAAGACGCAGGGTTTTGCTCTGTCACCTTTGTTAGAGTGCAGAGGCATAATCATAGTTCGCTGCAGCCTTGAACCCAAGCAATACTTCCACCTCAAATTCCTGAGTAACTGGGACTGCAGGTGCACACTATTATGCTCAGCTAATTTTTTAATTTTTTATAGATACAGGATCTTGCTATGTTGCCCAGGCTGGTCTCAAATTACTGGCCTCAAGCAATCCTCCCTCTTCCACCTCCCAAAGCACTGGGATTACAGGCATGAGCCACCACACAGAGACAGAAAGAACATTTTAAAGGGATGAAGAAGTGCAAAGCATCCCTCTCTTACCAAGCTCCTATTTGGGAGTTCTTCCTCCCTCAGCAGAGAAATACTTGTATCCTTTCTCACATTCTCTTCACTTCTCTTTCGCTCAACAGATACTGTGGTGGGCTCCCTGAAACTCTGGCTAAGAGCAGAGAAAGCAAAGAGGAAATGGAGACCACTGATGAGCTGTGCTTGTAACCAGTATTAACACAAGCCTTATCACTGCCCTCCTCTCCACACCTCCCCAGTCAAAACGGAGTATGATAACCAGTCATTCACACTGATGAATGGATTGGTCAATTACAGATCGGACAAACTTCATTCACACTAAAATGTGACCTCCCCCATGTTTTGCATTTTAAGTCTGTTTCTTCCGATTCGGGGAAAGGAATTTCAGACACCACAAAGCAGGTTTTAGGATGAAGGAAAGGAGACTAGAATTCCCCTGCCCTGCTTAAGAGCTGGCCCTGAAAGTCTCAGCTTGAGTGTCACCTCTTCAGAGAACCCTTTCATGACGCTCTTTCTAATGTTGTTCCCCCAATCACATTAAACTGTTTTATTTCATTCACAGCACTTATCTCGTTTATTTCTTTATTGTATCTCTCTGTACTTTTCTCTAAATCACATGAGATTATTAACTTTGTGCTATGATTTAAATGTTTGTGTCCCTTCAAAATTTATCTTGAAGCTTTGATATGGTTTGGCTGTGTCCCCTCCCAAATCTCACCTTGAACTGTAATAATCCTCGTGTGTCAAGGGTGGGGCCAGGTGGAGGTAATTGAATCATTGGGTCGGTTCTTCCATACAGTTCTTAAGGTAGTTAATAAGGCTCTTGAGATCTGATGGTTTTATCAACGGGAGTTCCTTGCACAAGTTCTATTGCCTGCCACCATGTAAGATGTGACTTTGCTCCTCATTCACCTTCTGAGGCCTCCTCAGCAATGTGGAACTGTGAGTCAATTAAACCTGTTTCCTTTATAAATTACCCAGTCTTGGGTATGTCTTTATTAGCAGCATGAGAACAGACTAATACAAGCTTATCCCCCTAGTATTAGGGGGTGAGATCTTTAGACAGAGATTAGGTTGTAAGAGCTCTTCCCTCATACATGAGATTAGTGCCTTTATAAAAGTGATTGAAGGAACTAGCTAGTCCCTTTTGCACTTCCATCTCTTCTGTCATGTGAAGACATAGCAAGGTGCCCTCTTGGAAGCAGAGAGCAGCCCTTGCACCAGACACTAAATCTGCTGGCACCTTGATCTTGAACTTCCCAGCCTCCAGAATCATGAGAAATAAATTTCTGTTGTTTATAATTACCTATTCCAGGGTGTTTTGTTATTGCAGCAGGAGCAGACTGAGACAGTTTGTCAGTTTTATTTCCCACTCTGTCCCCATTGGCATAATACACTGGCTAGAACATAGAAGGCTATCAGTATCATTGTTGAAGGGAAGAATAGATGAATGAATGAACAAGTGAGTACTTTTTACAATCTGATTTAGTTCCTCCTGTGTAGTTAGCAGGGGTTTGGCAATCTGAGGGGGGGTCAGATGTTGGTCTCTGTGCCCCAGATCCAGGGCATGGATAAATTGTGATAAATAAAGTTTTATTGGAACACAGCCACATCCATTAGTTTACTCATTATCTATGGCCACTTTTGAGATCCAGTGAGATAATTCGGTGTTGCAACAGAGCTACACGATCTGCAATTTGAAAATGTTTAATATCTGTCCCTTTAAGAAAAAAAAATGCTAGCTCTCACTTAGTCTCACCCCAGGAGAGTTGAACTAAAACTGTGAGAGCTCCAGTTAATGAGCTGTTGGAAATAAAGGGTCTAGTGCAGGCGTCCCCAAACTACGGCCCACGGGCCACATGCGGCCCCCTGAGGCCATTTATCTGGCCCCCCACCGCACTTCAGGAAGGGGCACCTCTTTCACTGGTGGTCAGTGAGAGGAGCACAGTATGTGGCAGCCCTCCAACGGTCTGAGGGACAGTGAACTGGCCCCCTGTATAAAAAGTTTGGGGACGCCTGGTCTAGTGCCTCTTCCTCTTTCAAACATGTTTAACTCCCTGAATTAATATGCACTATCTTTCAGAAAATGATGTGGGGGTTTTTGTTTTTTTTTTTTTTTGAGATGGAGTCTCACTCTGTCACCCAGCTAGAGTGCAGTGGTGCCATCTCTGTTCACTGCAACCTCCTACTCTCACATTCAAGCAATTATCCTGCCTCAGCCTCCCTAGTAGCTGGCATTACAGGTGCCCATCATCATGCCCAGCTAACTTCTGTATTTTTAGTAGAAGCAGGATTTCACTGTGTTGGTCAGGCTGGTCTTGAACTCCTGACCTCAGGTGATCCACCCACCTCTGCCTCCCAAAGTGCTGGGATTACACACATGAGCCACCATGTCTGGCAGAAAACAATTTTAAATAAAAAACCTTTTTATTCAAATTGTTCAAAAGTTTATGACTTGAAAACAATCTATTTGTTGTGTTACTAGCCAGATAGGCTAGGTTGTGCTACAGTAACAAACAACTTGAAAATTTCAACAGCTTAAAAGGCCAAGTTCATCTATTGCTCATATTACATTTCCCATGTGGATTGGCAGCAACTCTTCATATTGTAGTCACTGAGGAACCCAAGGCTGATGGAAACCCACCTCTGCTCTACTGCTGTGATTTCCAAAAATGAGGTTGGGAGTGGAGACTATAGTTAATCGCACACAGAAACTTTAAAGCTTCTACCTGGAAGAGGCACACATCACTTTTGTTCACATTTTCTTGCCCAAAGCAAGACTATGGCTGCACTTCAGTTCAACAGAATGACGATGTATAATCCTTCTTCATATATTTACATAAATATATCTTTATTTACAGTTAATAATAAACTTTATATTTATTTAGAGTTAATAATAAAGGTATTAAGCTTTTTTTTTTTTTTTTTTGAGAGAGAGAGTTTTGCTCTTGTTGCCCAGGCTGGAGGGCAGTGGTGCAATCTTGGCTCACTGCAGCCTCCGCCTCCCGGGTTCAAGTGATTCTCCTGCCTCAGTCTCCCGAGTAGTTGGGACTACAGGCGCACACCATCATGCCCAGTTAATTTTTGTATTTTTAGTAGAGACAAGGTTTCACCATGTTGGCCAGGATGGTCTTGATCTCTTGACCTCGTGATTCAGCTGACTCAGCCTCCCAAAGTGCTGGGATCATAGGCGTGAGCCACTGAGCTTAGCCTAAAGGTATTAACTTTAAGTTAAGTACTTCAGTTAGGAGGAGAAGTGCTAGTTTAGGAATCAGGACCATAGATTCTAATCCCCAGCAGTACTGGATCTATGGAAATTAAACAACGAGGGGCCCCTTTTCTGAATCCCACCACCTGGGGTACCTCAAGAAACCATAGGCTCCAAGTACCATTGTCAAAAAAGAGACCACTAGAATTAGATATAGACTATAATATTCTACTAAGCATGTTCCTAACTTTAACATTTAAAACTCCATTGAGACCAAAATCATCTAGCAAAAAAGATTAAAGCAATATGCAATCATTTAGAACTTTTGCATCATTTACATTTTTCTATAGCTCTCAAGGCTACCAAAGCTTTTCCTTTGTCTCCATGCAATAGGAATCCTTTGCATTCCTTCACATCGCTGCAGCATAAGAAATGTTTGTCTCCTACGGTTTCCCTATCTGGAATAGGGAACTGTCTGGCCTGGACTTTCAACGTCTTTTTCATCTCACTCCTAGGAATCAATGCAGGCCCTGGAGCCAAAAACGTAAACATCTGGGACGTGGATGGTTCCAGGAGCAGAGGTCATAGCACAGCTTGGAAATTTCATCTTCTGCTGTTAGGGAGTCCTGGGTGAGAAGAGCACAGGAGTGATCCTTTGAAAGAAAGGGAGAGCTTACTCAATGATCTGGCTCAGGCCCAGGGTGACCTCAGTGATGGCCAGGCAGGCAATATGATTGACCATTTGCTGGGTGCAAAGCAGCCCTCAGACCTCCTTGGGGAGTCAGAAGGGAGCACCTCAGTCTGTTGGGACCATTTTATGCCAGTTATTCAGAAAATGAATTTTCACCTGGAAAAGTGAAAGCTTTATATCTAGTGACAAAAAGCAGAACCTTTAGAAGAGTATTGGAGGGGAAGTACGTCCTGAAAAGAGAAAAGTGAACTGTTTTAGTTTGCTACAGCTGTCATGACAAAAATACCATGAACTGGGTGGTTTAAACAACAGAAATAGATTTTGTCACAGTTCTGGAGGCTGCAAGTCCAAGATCAAGAAGCCAACAGGGTTGGGGTCCTCTGGGGCCTCTCTCTTTGGTTTGCAGAAGGCCACTCTCTTGCTGTCTCTTTATATTATTATTTCTCCATGCACATGTACCCTGGTGTCTCTCTGGGTTTCGTAATCTCCTCTTCTTATGAAAATGCTAGTTGCATTAGGGGCCACCAAATGGCTTCATTTTACCTTAATTACCTCTTTAAAGGCCCTATCTCTAATAACAATTGTATTTTGAAGTATTGGGATTTAAGGCTTCAACATATAAATTTGGGAAGAGGACACAATTCACCCATAGCATGGACTTCTTGGCACATATTAAAAATAAATGAGGCCGAGCATGGTGGCTCACATCTATAATCCCAGCACTTTGGAAGGCCGAGGTGGGCAGATATTTTGAGCCCAGGAGTTTAAGACCAGCCTGGGCAACATGACAAAACTCCATCTCTACAAAATATGGTGCTAAGCCTGATGCCTGATGGTGTATGCCTGTAGTCCCAGCTACTAAGAAGGCTGAGGTAGGGACTCGAGCCCAGAAGGTTAAGGATGCAGTGAGCCGCGCTCACTTCACTGCACTCCCACCTGGAAGACAGAGTAAGACCTTATCTCTAAATAAATAAATTTGAATCTCCTCACCCTGCCCACAAATCAACAAAAGATATTGAATATAATTGCCCTAAACTTCCTACTCTTCACAAAAATCTCCTCCAGCAGATTCTTCCCAACACTGTGTGTGTATGTGTGTGTGTGTAGTATTAACGTATTGTCAAAAACAACCAGACTCTAAAAAGGGGAGACAGGGCAAAATGAATGGCTAGAACCTAGAGATCAGCACCCGGAGTCATGTAACCCAGCTTTTTCTTTCCAGGGACCCATCAGCCTAAATGATTTTAAAGATGCTGCCAATGGCATCAAATGTTAGCACAGCACTGACTATCATTTTGTTAACCATTAGAGATTTGTGTGATAGAAACAGATGTAAAGGATCCTCTGAAGAAGCTAAGGAGTTCCCAGAGTATGAGGATATCTTCCTATATTCTTCTGAAAATGTCTTTGTTTTGCCCCTAGTCTTGGATGACAGTTTAACAGGCTATACAATTCCAGAGTGACTTAATTTTTCAGCACTTTGAAGTGTTTCCTTGGATTCTGGATTTTCTTACTTCTGTTCAAATAATTGATGTGTAAATTGTTGTTTTTTTAATTAGGATATATCATCTTTTTCTCCAGTTCTTTTTGTGATAGCTTTGTCTTCCGTTTTCTCAAGTTTTCTTACAGTGTTTGTGGTAATGCATTTGTTTTATTTGTCTAGCCCGTGACTTGGTGCACTTCTCCAATCTGAGAAATCACATCTCTCCCTAATTCTGAGGATTCATGTTTTTCAATAACACCTTGAATGTTGCCTGTACTTCCCTCTGCCTATTCTATCCTTCTGGAATTTCCGTTAGATGCATTTTGAACATCTACTTTGTCCTCTGTGTCTGTTAGCCTCAGTTTCATGCTTTCCATATCTTTACCTTACTGTACAGCATTATAAGTTGATCAGTCAACCCTTTCTTCCAATTTACTAATTATTTTAGTCCATTTGTGCTGCTATTACATGATACTTGAGACTGGGTAAAGAAAGAATTTATTTCTCCAGTTCTGTAGGCTGGGAAGTCCAAGATCAAGTCCCTGGCATCTGTGGAGGGCCTTCTTGCTACGTCATCACATGGTGAAAGGTGGAAGAGCCAAAAACGAGTGAACTCTGTGGCCATACACAGCAGAAGAGCAGAAGAAAGAAAACTCACTCCCGTAAGTGTTTTACAGTGGCACTAATCCATTCAAGAGGGCAGATAAGCAGACATGACCTAAATACCTTCTACTAGGCCCTACCTCCTAACACTATTGCACTGGGGGTTGAGTTTTTAACAGATGAATTTGAGGTGACACATTCAAAGCAAAGCACTCATTCTCTCTTCGGTTGCAATTTATCTGCCATTTAATCCATCCATTACATTTTTTAATTGCTACACTTTGCATTTCTAGAAATTCCATTTGGTTCTTTTCAAAACTGCAGTTATTCTTGATGGCTTTTTGTTCATTTCTTAGAGAACTCATTTCCTCTGTTACTTCATAAAGAGTTTAAGCATGTTTATTACATTATTAATTAGATAATATACTATGCCCAAAATGTTTTGGGGGTCTAATTTTGTCCATAAATTGTGCTGAGTGATGGTTTATTTTATGGGAGCTTATTTTCTCATGGGTTCTTTGTTCATATAAGGTTCCTCTTAAATGTAGGAATCCTGAAGAGTCTGAGTTGAAGGTGCTTCCTGCCAAATGGCGGGTATTGGGGTGTTATAAACTAGAAATACTTTTCAAATAATTTTTTTTTGAGACAAGATCTTGCTGTGTCACCCAGGCTGGAGTGCAATGGCGCAATCTCCGCTCATTGTAGCCTCAATTCCCCAGGGCTCAAGCCATCCTCCCACTTCAACCTCCTGAATAGCTGGGACTACAGACACATGCCACCATGCATGACTAATTTTTTCAAATTTTTTATTTTTTGTGGAGATGGGGTTTTGCCATATTGGTCAGGCTGATCTCAAACTCCTGGGCTCATGGGATCCTCCCACATCAGCCTCCCAAAGTGCTGGGATTACAGGCATGGCTTACTACTAAAAATAATTTTTCTACTCGGGGTTTCCTGGCTCATGTAAGTAGTATAGGCACTAAACATCCATGGGGACAGGATTGGGATTATAAATTCTCAGGAAAGTCTCATTTTTGTTTTTTATTCCTTTGACCAATGCCTGAGACAAACACATTGTCTTGTTGACTTTCTTTTGCCAGAAAATGGATTTTCTTTTCCTAACCCAACTTTTTGCTTGAGGGAGTTGATATCTGGGACCCCTAGCTTCTTCCTTTACCCTAGTTCTCCCACAGAGAACCAGGTTCTCAGGATCAGCAGATGCCTGTGCTTCTGAGTTTTCACACCACTCTAGTTGCAACATTTTATTTCCTGTGAATCTCACTTACTTTCTTAGAAGTTTAGCTGTGCCTTTGCCCAAATATTTGGTGTGTCTTATCTAGTAATTTTGTGTTTGTGGAGGAGAATTTTTTTCAGAATTTCATCAGCTCTGTTGCTAGAGGCAGAATGCTCTCAGGCTCTGGAGGCTGGAGCTTCTACAACCACTTAGGCCTTCATCAGTCATATATGAAGTAACAGTGCTCTTGCTTCAGTTTAGGGGCACATAGTGCCTACTTTCTGCTGTGCTTCTGTGAATGAGGTTCCAATAATCCAGGGACATAGTGTATTGTAGTGTATTAGTCCATTCTCATGCTGCTGTAAAGAAATAAAGAGACTGGGTAATTTGTAAAGGAAAAAGGTTTCATTGACTCACAGTTCCACATGGCTGGGGAGCACTCGGGAAACTTACAATCTTGGCAGAAGAGGCAGACACATATTACATGGAGGCAGTCAAAGAGAGAGAGAGACATGAGAGCAAGCAGGGAAAACATCCTGATGAAACCATCAGATTTTGTGAGAACTCACTATCACAAGAACAGTATGGGGGAAACTGTACCCATGATCCAATCACCTCACACCAGGTCCCTCCCTTGACATGTGGGGATTATAATTTGAGATGAGATTCGGGTGGGGACACAGAGCCAAATCATATCATGTAGCAAACATTGGGTTAGCACTCAAAAAACCAGAGTTCTAGCTTTGACTCTTCCCTGTAGACGAATACCTAAAACTCTCTGTAACTACTTTTTAAATCTGCAAAATAAGGTAGTAATTATTGCCTTAGTATTTTTTATAATTAGGAGGGTAAAAATATGATAAGAGGATGTGAAAATAGTTTAACTCTATAAAGAACGGTGGTACAAATGCAGGCTACTCTGTAACTGAATCCAGATAAAGTACCAAGCATGTCCTCTGAAGAAGAATGCACGACGCTTAGATATGCCTGCTCCTGGGGTAGAATCTACCTATCTAGGGTCTCCAGAATAATTTGCCAGGACTAAAAATATATCTTATTTTAGTAAATGCACATATGTGTATATCAATATCTTCCTTTTATTTTTATAAGCAACACAAGACTACAGTAGTAAAAAGGAGGGGTTGAAAGAAAACAAACTCTTATATATTATACAAATTGTATACTCTTGCACATTAGGAGTTCAGCCTATCTAAATATTTGTGCTCATTTCATTCCATTTGTTTTCTTTCTACTCCTTGAATTTCTTCCAGATCTTTTCACATCATTTGAGCTCCTTAAGCTACATTCATTAGAAAAACATCTGCACATTTGTCTCACCTGGACCGAAAGAGCCCACTCTGAACATCTCTCAGCTTTCCCATCTGCAACTAGATTGTGTCTTTTTCCGTGACCTACCCCTTTGGAAAGAGCAAAGTGTGGAAGTGCAGTGGGCATCTCCACCCTCATGCCCCCACTGTTCATGTTTGCCTCTGCATTTTGCAACCCAAAAGGGTTTATTTTTTTTCTCCGATGTTTTAAAGATGTACTACTCACAGTGGTTCCTTAGATGAGCAGCTTGACTGGGAACAGAAAAAGTACAGCGTTTTCACTGTGTCCAATATAAACTGAAGGTGTTTTTAGCCTGTTAGGGGCACTCACTTTTGACACACTTTGTCCAGCTGTAAGTTCAATAAATTTCATTTTTTTTCTCTTTCACAAATTCCATTGAAGGATTCCTTAAACAAGGCTTTAGATGTCAAACTTCTTCCTTAGGTTTTTCCCAAGGGCAAACATATTCATTCCACACTTCCTGCCCAATGTGTGCCTTTACCTCTGCCTTCCAGCTATGTACACTTCATGAAGGTGGTCCCAACATTCACTGGATCACCTGACACGGCAAGTGGGTGAGCACTCTCTCCATGCAGCTGTCTGTTTAGAATCTGGTGGGCAGGGATATCACATTTGTCTCTCTGTACCTCCTGAAGGAGGAGGAGGAAGGATAATGACATGAAAAATGTTTATTTCATGACTATTTTAGTGGGTCTCTGTCAGGTTCCTCCCTTGCTGCCATCTCCCTGCAACAGAAATGTGCTTACAAACCCTTATCCAAGCTGAGATGGCTAGATGCCCACCTATGGTGGGCTGTGACTTTCATGTCCCCAGTGAACCTTGCTTCCCAGCATTCATGTCTATGTACAGCCCCTTCCCATGTGGATCCTGGCCTTGGCCATGTGATTAGTTTTTGTCCATGGGATGCTGGCAAGCATGCTATAGCAGAGATTGATAAGCACTTGCACACTCCGGTACATCCTTGTGGAACACTCTTTCTTGGAATCCAGCTGCCATTTTATGAGGAAACCCAAGAAACTATGTGGAAGAGAACTGAGGTCCCAGCCAGGGACCACCAGCAACTACCAGCTGTATGAGTGAGGCCACTTCACATCTTTCAGCCATCCCAGGACCTCAGCTACTACCACATGAAGCAGAATGGTCAACCCACAGAATTATAAGAAATATCAAGAAAATCACAAAGACCTCATCCATGACATCTTCGAGTCAGTGATCCAAAGCCACCAACTTTTCAAAATATGAGGAAAACAAGCCCCTATTTGATTACAACCATTGTTATCTCATTACAAGCAGCTGCTTTGGATGCTAATGATGTTTCAATCACCATGTTACTAGCATGGAAGCTCTGTAGTACAGTTGTGCCCAGTCCTGGCTGCACATGAGAATAGCAATCTCTGTGGGTGGAGAAGAGTTTATAGTACTTATACTTTGGTTCCTGTAGCTTCATAAGATTTCAGCAGACTACTAGGCCTCACATTTTCAAGGGCACAGCTTGCTGGGCAACAACGCTTGGCAAAACTGCAGAATAGCACTAAAGGACTGGAGAGCTGGCTGGGTACGGTGGCTTATGCCCGTCATCTCAGCACTGTGGGAGGCCAAGGGTGGTGAATCACCTGAGGTCAGGAGTTCAAGACCAGCCTGGCCAACATGGCAAAACCCCACCTCTACTTAAAATACAAAAGTTAGCCGGGTGTGGTGGCAGGAGCCTATAATCTCAGCTACTTGGGAGGCTGAGGAATGAGAATTGCTCAAACCTGGGAGGCAGAGCTTGCAGTGAGCCAAGGTCTAAAAAAAAAAAAAGAGTTAGATAACAACATGAAGTCAGTTGTTGCCTTCTTTTGCGGACCATCTGTCCATGAATGTCTATACGCTATCTCTCCAGACAGGATGGAAGCTCTGCAAGGGCTGAGAACATCTCATATTTCTGTGTGTATATGTGTGTGCAATGTTTTATCTTACATACTAGTCAATAAATAAATTTTCCACTTAAGACTTAGTAAATGGCATCCTAGAAACATTATGATCTATAACCTTTTTAATGACAATTGAATTAATTTCCATAGATACCACTCTCTTATTTCCCCTCAGACTTTACAACTTCTTATGCTTCTCAATGTTAATAATATTTAATGACATTACTTATTTAGCTCTTACTCTGTGCCAGACACTATTGTACAGGCCTTATATATATTAATTATTTAATCTCCAAAATAACCCAAGAGGCAGGTACTAATATTATCCCCATTTGGCAGATTTGAAAAAATGAAGTTAAGGGAGATTAAGCAATCTGCCCCCACAAGCACAGCTACTAAGTGGAGAAAACAGGGTTTAAATTCACAACCTGATAGAGGACTTCTTGTGTCCCTTCTTAAAATAAACTCTTTCATTTCTTATCTTTAGCCCATATTTAAAAACAAAGAGTAGAGCCAGGCACCGTGGTGCATGCGTGGTGTCCCAGCTGCTTGAGAGGCTGAGGTGGGAAGATCAATTGAGCCCAGGAGTTTGAAACCAGCCTAGGCAACATAGCAAGACCCTGTCTCAAAAAAATACTTAATAAAAAATACATTTTAGGCCAGACCGGGGGACTCATGCCTGTAATCCCAAGACTTCGGGAGGCCAAGGTGGGAGGTTTGCTTGCACTCAGGAGTTCGTGACAAGCCTGGGCAACAACGTGAGGCCCCATCTCTATAGAAATAAACAAAGTCCCACAAAGTAAATAATAATAATACTAATAAATAAATACATTTAAAAAAAGAGAAAATGAAAGGGATTTTCACCATGAATGCCGCCCAGTAGCTGGCAACTGCTTAGGGCTGTAGAAGCCACCCCCTCCAGGCCATGCTAGGAGAACCCGTTCCTGGGCGTGGCTCCTCTCTGCTCACTGGCCTTCCGCAGAACTGGTCTCACTCACACTATTCACAGATTTCCCCAAAATGCCACTCTAAACTCGAATCATCTTCTATCCCTCTCAAACAAACATGCAAATTAGAAGGCCCAAACTTGGAGCAGAAGGCAGTGTGGTCAGAAGGGAGAATCCAGGTGAGAAGGAGCACACAGGATCTTCTCATAATTTATATTTGTTTATAGGAGTGTGTTATGTTGGGTGTAAATGGAGAGCGTCCTCTTAAGACATATAGTTTAAGTGAGCATATTTCAAAATACTTCCCAGAAACCCACAAAGCGAACATGAGACCCACTCAGACCTCCACCATCCCCTCTTTGACCCTGATCCCTGGGCCTTTTGGTGGCAAGTTTCCCAGACTGACTTGGTGCCAACGTACTTTGTTTTCTGGTCCTCTCCAGGAGCCTCCAAAATTCCCATCCTTGTTATATAATCCAAAAGGACAAACTTCCCTCTGGTTGGCCAACAGTGACCTGGACATCCTTAATGCCAGAACCCTCCCTCCCCACTTTTGTGGTCTATTATCCAGAAGTCGATGTGTACTCTCGGCTTTTCTGTTCTCAGCCTTCCAGGAATGCACAAATGGAAGTTGCGTGGCCTCTCTTTCTGCTTCTGGTGGCTTCTGGGGACCTTCCACTCTAAACTCTAATCATTTAGAAGGAACGATATTCATGTGGAAGGAATATTTTCACAGTGGTCTCCCTGCCTCTCCCAGTTCCATCCCTCTCCTCCCTCCTGGTTCCATGTTCTGGCATGTCACATATAGTCAAGAACATTTTCACAGTCTTCATCATCTTATTCTGAAACTCAAACCAGAAGTCTAAAACAAGAAATTACAGGACTCTTTTTGAAAGAGAAGGCAAAAAAAAAAAAAAAAAAAGAATAATAATCTAAATAGAAGAATTGTCATCCTGAATGTGAGAAACCTGCTTAAAGTACCTAGCTGGATAGTTAAAAAGTTTGTACTAAAGCAAAACAAAAAACTGTGCAAGGTTGTTAAATATCTTCACTGTAGACCAGGTGTGGTGGCTCATGGCTATAATCCCAGAACCTTGGGAGGCTGAGGTAGGCAGATCACTTGAGGTCAGGAGTTCAAGACCAGCCTGGCCAATGTGGTGAAACCCTGTCTCTACTAAAACACAAAAATTAGCTGGGTGCTGTGGTGTGTACCTGTAATCCCAGCCACTTGGGAGGCTGAGGCAGGAGAATCATTTGAGCCCAGGAGGTTGAGGCTACAGTGAGTTGTCTGCCACTGTGCTCCAGCTTGGGCAACAGAGTGAGACCCTGTCTCAAAAAAAAAGAAAGGAAGAAGGAAAGGGGGGGGGAAGAGAGAGAGAGAGAGAGAGAGAGAGAGAGAGAGAAAATGTTCACTCATACAGTACAAAGATGGATTTTGAAAACAACAAGCAATCTATGTAGTCTACTAAGGATTTTAAAGAAAGCAAACAAAAATGGAAGAATGAAAATGAATAACAGCAGGCAAATGGATACAGAGCCTTTGACAAACATGAATAAAGCCAGGTGTGGTGGCGTGTACCTGTAGTCCCAGCTCCTGGGGAGGCTGAGGTGAGAGGATCACTTGAGCCTGGGACTTCGAGGCTGCAGTAAGCCGAGGTCACACCACTGCACTCCAGCCTGGGTGACAGAGCAAGACGTTATCCAAAAAGAAAGGAAAAGAAAAACATAGACAAGAAACCATTAACAGATTTAAAATAACTCATCAGCAAAAGTGGTACACAGATTTACTGTGGGTGCACTATTTGGATAAGGAAAGAACACAAAATATGTAATAAGCAGAAGTTGACCTCAATGAAACAGGAGGCTCGGAGCACAGGTTTAATTGCATAATAGAAAACAAATGTACCAGAAAGATACTAACAAAAACAGCAACTTGGTTTAGAATCACTCTGTCCAGAAATCTTTCTGGAGCATCAACTTAGGCAAGGTCCATGGCAAGAACCACTCCAGCCTTGTTACCTAATCTCCCTCTGCTTGCAATGCTAAGTCAAGAGCCAGATGCTCTGGTGTAGCTGGCCCCATTTTATGATGATCTAGGGACAGACTGTAAAATACCAATGGCTGGGCCCCACACCAGGCCACTTTAATAAGTATCCTAGGCTATGAGGCTCAGCCAGTTGGTGATTTTTAAAAGCAGGTGATTCTAAATGGGCTGCCAAGATTGTGACCCGCTGCAGAGGAAGCAAGAAAACTGCACCTTGTGTACTTGTGGCTCCAAAAGCCACATGATTGCTTCTGGCTCTGTGGAGCTTTGCGGAAGCCACTTTTCTTAGTCTTCTGATAACCATTTAACTGCCTTCTTGGTGTTCATGAACTCCTCATCATGCCCTCCTCCAGCACTGATATTGGAGAACATTTTATGGAATTTCTGATATGCACAGCTGAATAATGATCTTGACCACACAGATGGCTATTTGGATCGTAAATGTTCCTTTTGAAAAAGAGAAGGCCACCAAGATTAGCTTTCCATGTTTGTTTGCCTGTTCCAAGGCTGATGTCACCCGGGTCCTAAGTGCTCTCATAGAAGTCTTCTGTCTGCAGAACTGGGAGAAGTAATGAGGTCAATATGAGTTTGTAAATAGGGGCAGTCTGAATACAATATACAGGGGAGTGTCTCAGAGGACCGCTCTGCTCAGGCATCCAAGCTCTGATTCTTGGCTCCATGCTTTCTGGTTGAATGACTTGGGCAAGTTGCTGGATCCACTTGAAACTCAGATTCTGCACCTGTGAAAACAGGGTAATACTACATCCAAGTTGCTGTGAGGATTAATAAAAACCTTGCACCTACTAAAATTTCAATCCTCTGTTAGCTCTTAAGCAGAGAGTGTTGCACAGCAGTTAAGAATGATGGCTCTGGAGCCAGATTGCTCTAGTTTGAATCCCACCATTGCTACTAACTGGCTGTGTGGCTTTGGGCAAGTTACTTAATCTCTCTGTACTCCAGTTCCCTCTTGTGCCCCAAAGGGATATTATACCTATAGGGCTGATGTAAAGATTAAATAACCTAACATTAGGGTAACCTGGCATTCCAGTTTGCTTAGGACAGTTCCAGTTTATGCCTTTGATCCTAGTGTTCTTGCCGGCTTAGAAGTTGCCCATTCTCTTTCACTCTCAGAATTGTCCCAGATGAGACAATTAAGTATACGGTCATCATAGTTAATATATACATGGCTTAGAAAAGTGCTTAGTATAGAATAGATGCTAAATATGTGTTAGCTGCTAGCAGTACTAACCAACAGACATATGTAAGCCGTGTATACTTTTAAATTTTCTAGTAACCACATTTCTAAAAGTAAAAAACAAATAGGTGAAATTAGTGTTGAGAATGTATTGAACCAAATATATCCAAAAATTATTTCAATGCCTAACAGAAAAAGTATTAGTGAGACATTTTTTTTTCCATTATATAAAATACTAAGCCTTTGAAGTCTGGTGTGGTTTGCATTTACAGCACATCACAATTCAGACCAGCAACATTTCAGGTGTCCAGTAACCATGTGTGGCTAGCAGCTAACATGCTGCACAACACAGCTCTGGGGATTGACATTCCTCCTGTGTGATGATGGACCAGAGAGTCTCTAAGCCTTCTCAGGTTTGAAATGCCGAGTTTGAGATGCTTAGCTTCTCTACCACACTGTGCAAGCAGGTCTTTGGAATGTATTTATTGCCAAAGATCTTAGTTTCATTTCCTCGGCAGGTGCCCAACCTCACTGAGAAGAAAAGTGTAGTAACCTCTCACCCTTGGACAAATCTCTGCTGGCTTCCTGGCAAGTGGAAAAACCATAAGCCAATTAGTGTTTGCAGGCCACTTGATTACTATGGTCTTCCTAATTATGAAAAGGAATGCCAAGGTTATTTTATTAGTTTTCCCATGTTACAGTTTCCTTCTGTTTGGAAACATCCCCAGGAAAACACAAAAAGTGTTTTTGGTATGACTATTTGGACTTTTTTGGTAGATTATCTCTCTCCAACCTTCTGATTGTGTTATTGCATTTTTATTCTATTCTCTAGACTGGGTGCAGTATCTCCACATTCCTCTATATCGTGCTGTTCTAACTGGACCCAGCAGTGCAGTCAGCTCCTGACCAAACACCAAATAAAGTGGAGAATGACTTTTTGGCTCTGATGTGATATCTAGCACTACTTCCTCCTGCAGGGACAGTTTCTTGTTACCCCAACAAGTCTTAGCTTTGGTTTCTTAGACTTGGGCAATCAAGATACTCATAATCTAAGAAGAACCAATATTGATGAAAGATGAGCAAGGAAAAAGGGATGATATCATTTAATCTTAAAAATAAAAATTGAGCCCTCTCAATCAATGAATTTCATTTGTGAAGTCCTGGATGGCAACACTCTTTGGAGTTGACAATTGTGTTGGTTTGACAAGATTGACTTGCTAGAGTGATCAGAGAACAATGTTTTGTCATGAAATGAAATGACAGGGCAGTTTTGCTTATGAAGGGCCTACAAATTAAGAGAATAGGTTTAGGATATCAGAACTGAAAAAGGTCAGGTGTGGTGGCACATGCCTGTAATCCCAGCACTTTGGGAGGCCGAGGCAGGTGGATTACTTGAGCCCAGGAGTTTGAGACCAGTCTGGGCTATATGGTGAAACCCCGTATCTACCAAAAGAAAAAGAAAAAAAGAAAAGAAAGAATGGGCTGGGTATGGTGGTGCACACCTGTAGTCCCAGCTACTGGGGAGGGAGTAGGAGGAATGCTTGAGCTCAGAGGTCGAGGCTGCAGTGAGCAGTGATTGTGCCACTGCACTCTAGCCTGGGCACCAAAGTGAGACCTTACAAGAAAAGAATAGAAAAGAAAGGGGAGAAGGGAGGAGAGGGGAGGGGAGGGGAGGGGAAGGGAGGGGAGGGGAGGGGAGGGGAAGGGAGGGGAGGGGAGGGGAGGGGAAGGGAGGGTAGGGGAGGGGAGGGGAAGGGAGGGGAGGGAAGGGGAGGGAAGGGGAGGGAAGGGAAGGAAAGGGAAAGGGAAAGAGAGAGAGAGAGAGAAAGGAAGGAAGGGAGGAAGGAAGGGAAAGAAAAGAGAGAAAGAGAGAGAAAGAAGAGTAAAAAGAGGTTTTCGAGGCTATGTAGTTTGATGTTCTCTTCTACTAATGAGAAAAGGGGAAATGGGAGATTAAAACCTTTGGTGAAGGTCAAATGGCAAGTAAGTAAAAGAAATGGATCAGGAAACCTAGTCTCCTTGCTCTTGGTGTTCATTCATGACACTACATGTTATGCCACTGTTACCTTGATATTTGGATAAGGGAATACAACATACTGCTCCTCCAAAAGGTTTTTCTACTTTACACGGGTTAGATGGTCATTTTATTATTTTTGCTTCCTTTACTCAAATCCTTTCACCCAGGCCTGGTTCTCATCAAAGGGTGGTATTCAATGTAGCCAATGAACCCAATTAGTATTTCTAAAAGGCCTGGGCAAAACAACCAATAAGAAGATGCTGTTAAACCTCATACTTCTGCACTAATCCCCCTGCAGGTGGCAGATCTTCAGCTGCCATACTCAGCCTATACAAAGTTGATTGTAGTTTCACAAGTGGGGATCTGGAAAAGGATCTTGCACAGCCAGCAAAAAATAAGAATCCTTTCACAGCAATCCCTCACCCAGAGTTAGATTTGCTGACATTAGAGGGTGGGATTATAAACTAAGGAGAATCATACACAAGCCACCAATGGGAATCTAAGAGTTGATAGGCTGGTAGGCTCTTTGGAGGTAGCTGGGACAGAGAGAAAAGAAGAGGGACAGGCCCTCTGAATCCAAGGCAGATGTGCCTGCCTTAGACTATCATTGTTTAATGTTGTCTCATATATATATATATTTTTTTTTTTGAGATGGAGTTTTGCTCTTGTTACCCAGGCTGGAGTGCAATGGCGGGGTCTCGTCTCACCGCAACCTCCACCTCCTGGGTTCAAGCAATTCTCCTGCCTCAGCCTCCCCTCCTGAGTAGCTGGGATTACAGGCACGTGCCACCACGCCCAGCTAATTTTTTGTATTTTTAGTAGAGACGGGGTTTCACCATGTTGACCATGATGGTCTCGATCTCTCGACCTCGTGATCCACCCGCCTCGGACTCCCAAAGTGCTGGGATTACAGGCTTGAGCCACCGCGTCCGGCATTGTCTAATATTTTAACTCCTTCAAAATGTCAGCTGTTCCTACAGAATACACACATGTCGAATTTCCAAGACAGCATCGTCTACCTGTACCACACTCCAAATCCCATCCTCCCAGCTGGCCCTGCTTGAACGAGATTGACCTGCAAAAATAGAGCAGAAGACTCACAGACGGCAGTATTGTTCCCCTTAAATACCCTACAGTACGTCACTAATAAGAATCACGATGAAACACTATTGTAGAAATTGCCAGCATTAAACCAAAAGAATGTTGGCCAGTTCGCGTTTCTTTTACAGTGTGACTTTGAGAGAGGGATAAAGGACAGGAAGAAGAGTGTACACCTTGCTTTGGCTGTTCATTACTTGTCTAAGGAAACTGCTGTGTGGTGGTAGGAAGTGAAGACCCTGCAGCTAGTTACAAGGCTTTTGATCCTTGTTCGGCAAGTTCAACTGTTAAAGGGGCCATAGGCTGTTCCCTAGGGGGCAGGGGGGGGGAAGGAGGGAGGAAGAGAGGAGTGGGGGAGGGAACAGGTAAAGTGCCATATAAATGTTAATATGCCACTAACACGTTATATACTGAGCTGTTAGGGTAAATTTCCATTTTGTTAGAATTGGCCTTTTTTCCGTCTTAGGTTCAATGGACTTACAGTAGATCCCAGAAAATAACTCAATACAGGTTGTGTATTCTAGAAAGCTTTCTTCCCTGAGCAAAGGAAACAGAGCTAACGGGAGAAGGGAGGAGCTTTGGTGAATAGAATTGAAGTCACAGCTGGTTAGCATGACTAGAATGCATTGAAAAGCTGGCCCAAATTAGATGAGTGGGTAGACAGAGAGCTTTGAAATCCTTGGAATTAATGGAGGAGTCCGTCGTAATTCAAAGGTCGGGTCTTAGTGGGCTGGGATAGGGAGAGAAGCTGTCGGGGACGTGGGGCAGTAAGCCTGTGCCCCGTGGCTTCCCACACACTGTCTTGAAGGCGTTCCCGTGCGTAATCTCGCCTGTCAGTCCAGGCTGTAGGTTTCTCCTTTCTTACTCCGGAGCAGAACAACTCTGAACGGTGGTAGTCTTGCCTTGCCACCCAATGAGTGTTAGGAAACAGTCACTCCAACCAATTGGTTCAGTCCGAAGAACGTGAGCACATTCTACTTTACTTTCTGTTCAATGATTTTGGAAAACAACCTTTTAGATTCTGGTCAGAAGGGGCTGGATCCGTGACTTTGAAACACTCGCCACAACCACAAACGACTTTGGAAGTTAACCAGAAATAAACAGTATTTGGGATCTCACCCGTCCTAAACCCAGGGGTCAGGGCATGGGGTGGGGGTGGGGCTGCCACTAACTTCAGGTTAAGAGGATGAAACAGATCCAAGGAGAAGGGTCCCACGATCCCTGGAAACTAAAATCAAGTCACGGACAAGCCAGGGCGCGCGGGCCCGGGGTTGATCGGCGGAGCCTGGGGCCCGGCAGGGCGGGGAGCAGCCCCGCAGATCACGGCTGGAGCGCGGGGCCGGGTCACCTGACTCGCGGAATTTGGGGCCGCGCGGGGTGGAATGGGAGGGGAATGGTTAGCACCTCCCTCCCCGCTCCCGCTGGATCCAGGTCGGCGGGGGCCGGCGCCCGGCGGCCACGTGGTGGTGCTGCGGCTGCCCCCGCCCCGCCGGCCCAGCCCTGGAGCTCGGCGCCCACTGACCCCCGCAGCGGGAGAGGAGGAGGGACTGAGCGCAGGAAGCCGAGCAGGAAGCGAGCCCGGCGGCCGCGTTTTCCTGGGGAAGCGGCGGGCGGGGTGGTGCAGCCAGCGGGGTCCGGGGAGCGCCGCCGCCGCCTCGATGGGGTGAGTGCGCGGCACGGAGTTGGGAGGCTCCCGGCGCGGGGTCCTGGGCTCGCGTCCCCGCCTTTGTGTCTGGAGCTCCGGCGCGGGAGGCGCTGGGGACGGCGCCAGGGAGGAGCGGCTGGGCGGGCGGCAGCGGGGGTCCCGCCGCCTCTCCCTGGTCCGCCGCCGGCCGCCAACTCTCTACGGAGGGCAGATTTGGGGGCAAGAAGAAGGGGAGGGAGGTGGGGATGGGGGCAGAGCGGGAGGACCCGGCCAAGTTAGGAGAGGGGTGCTTCCCCGGTCCTCCGCGACTCGCAGGCCGGCTGGGGCGGGGCGCGGGGCCGGGGCCGCGGCGAAGGGAGCGCGGGCGGGAATGAATGAGGAGACCGGGAGGTGCGCCCTGGCGTCCGCGCTGGGTCCCACCTGCTTCGCCCCGCGCGGCGCCTTGCCCCCAGCGCGACGTTACTGCAGATCCCAGTCCGCCTCCCGGCTGAACTTGGAGCAGCTGGGAGGGAGGTGCGAGCGGGAGACTACGGGCGGCTCCCGGGACGCGGGGTCCGCTATTGTTCCTCCGCTGACTCTCGGGAGCCCCTCGGCCGGCTCAAGGGCGGGGGCGAGACCCCCTGGGCCTGCCCCAGCCCTCTGCCTTGTTTTCCTCGCCGCAGCTCCGAGGAGGGTGGGGAGGACGGATGCTGGAGTTGGGGCAGACACGGGGCCGCCGGGACTTCGGGAGGAAGGAGGACGTGGAGCCACCCAACAGGCGCCTGCCATCTCCAGCGACCCCTGCCCGGGGTGGGGGGTGTCGTCCTCAACCACCTTTGCTGCCTTCTCCGGCAGCGGGTTGGTGTCCGTGGTTTAGTTTCTGCGGTTTGCAGGGTTCACCTGCTAACTCCTTTGGGTTTCGCATCCCCCATTTGTGGAGGGGGCACAGAGACTGGAGAGGCAACAGACGGGGGATTAAGGCAGATGCGGCCCGGCACGGGGTGGAGGGGTCCGAAGTGGCCTCCCGGGGGCCTGAGCATGGCTGCCTTTCCAGGCTCCTTTTTCTTTGCTAGGAGCCCAGCTAAGCCCAACTTTACTCCCAGAGGCGTTGGGAGGAATCTGCGGACTCGGGGCCTTTAGCCTCGGGACCAGCGGCTTCCCTTCGACGCAGCTCACAGGTGATCTGGGTGGGATTCCGTCTTCCTTCCGGGAGAGGAGAATGTCTAGCTGCTTGGGATGGAGAAACGCTGCCGGATCCCTGGGGAATGTGGTCTCAAGGCTGCAGGAGCCTGGCAGAGGGAACTGTCCATCACTAGGACATGGCCGAAGCTCGTTTTAGCGAGGAGAGCCTCACCTCCTCCGGCTTTGCACAGAGTTGGAGAAGAGGTCGGAAATCACGGGGAGGCTGGATTTGGGCTGTTCTCTCCCCAGCCTGCAGATCCCTCTTCACTCTGTGGCTTGGAGTTTTATTACCGATGGATATAATCTGATAATCTTTTCTTAATGATGCCTAACAAGTGTGATATTTTTCCCCCTTGGATTTGTAAGGCAGTCGACTTTTTGTGAGGAAATTGATCCAGTTCTTATCTTTTAGCCAGTGCTTGCCAAACAGAGGTTGGGAGAGCTGTCCCATGCGTGGCTGTTGCAGTTTTTTCATCTCCATTCACTGAGATGCTTCAGTAATGAATTTATTGTTTTATGGCTTTTTGGAGGAGGTGGTGGGGGTGTGATTATAACCCTGCTGGAAAATCTTATTGCTGTTACCTGAATTGAAGAGAAAGAAGGGATGCTGAGCCCCCTAAGGATTCTTTGGGAGAAGAATGATGTAGTGTCCTGCCCACTAGTAGTGAACCTGACAGTGAAGTTCTATCTCCAGTCTGCTACTTCTCAAAGCATGTTCTAGGCAGGTACAGGTAGTATCATCTAGGCTTTAAAGGTGAAGAAGCAGGTTTGGAGGTTAAGAACAACTTGGCCTTGGAATTAATAGAATGTGTACCTCTTCTTCCACTCCTCCCTCCCTCCCTTTGTCGCTTTTTCCAACCTTTAAAAATAAAAATAAGTATGAAATACTTTTAACATACATAAAAGGAGAGTGTAGTAAGGCATATTGTCTTCCACTTCCTAGGTTTAAGAGTTGCTATTGTTTTCATATTTGCAACATACCCGCCCCCCCCCCCCCCCCCCCCCCCCCGCCGCCTCCCGTAAAAACACTGTAACTTAAATATTTGATCTATTCCTCCTCCTCCTTTACCTTCATCCTCAGGTAACCTCTAATGTGAAGTTAGCTTACATAGTTCCCAAGCATGTTTTGAAACTACAGTGTATCCACAATACCGTAAGTTTGTGTTTAACATTTTACATAAATGGCATAATTCTACCTATGTATAGCTTGCATTTTTAACTTACTGTGTTTTCGAGATACATGTGTTAATAGATCTTTATTCACCTTAGCTGTTAAAGAGAATTCCAGTGTATGAAAAAAGTATAGTATATTTTCTCCCTTGCCAAGAGTAAATTAGGGTTCCTGGGTTTTCACTGTTTTTTGTTTGAGTTGGGGTCTTGCTCTGTCACTAGGCTGGAGTACAGTGTTGTGATGACCACTCACTGCAGCCTCAACCTCCTGGGCTTAAGCAGTCCTCCTACCTCAGCTTCCAAAGGGGCTGGGACCACAGGTGCATGCCACTATGCCTGGCTCATTTTTTCTGTTTTTATGGAGACAGGGTCTTACTATGTTGCCAGGCTGGCCTCAAACTCCCGGCCTCAGGTGAGCCTTCCACCTCAGCCTCCCACAGTCCATGAGCCTGGCCTAGTTTTTTAACTGTTACAGACACTTTTTCTGCGAAGTGACAGTCTGTTTCTATTTTTATTTTTATTTTATTTTTTTTACTGTAACAGTTTGCACAATAAACATTTTGAGATGTTTTCTTATGCACGGATTTTTCTGTTACACACTCAGTGGCTGGATAAAGAGGTTTAGGTAGCACTGCATTTATTCGTTCTTCAACAAATATTTAGAGTGCTTGTATGCTCTTGGCTATCTGTTGACTAAAAAAGTGAAATTGATCAGTTTTAAGTTCTAAGAAGATTACATTAGTTGGCTGGACTTTTTTTGCTTCTTTCTTTCTTTCTTCTTCTTCTTCCTCTTTTCTTTTAAATAAGAAAAGTGGGCCTGACGTGGTGTTGCACACCTGTAATCCCAGCACTTTGGGAGGCCAAGGCAGGAGGATTGCTTGAGCTCAGGAGTTGGAGACCAGCCTAGGAAACATAGTGAAACCTTGTATCTACAAAAAATAAAAAAAATTAGCAGGGCATGGTGGTGTGCCTGTGGCCCTAGCTGCTTGGGAGGCTGAGGTGGGAGCATTGGTTAAGCCTTGGAGGTCAAGGCTGCAGTGAACCTAGATTATGCCACTGCATTGCAGCCTGGATGACAGAGTGAGACCCTTGTCTCAAAAAAGAAAAAGTGCCTCCCCTTTGTAAAATTGAAGCATGAGACCAATCCATGGTGCTGTTTGGGATTCTTGTGCAGAGACCTTTTCTCAACCAGTTACTGGCTGAGTGACCTTGGATTTCTCACCCAACCTCCTCTTCCTCATTTCTTTTTTAAGATTAAGGGGTAGGAGTAAGCATTTACAAAGGCACATTCCCCTTCTAAGATTTTTTGAAAATATTGCTGTGTAGTGACGCATTTTGCCCCAGTAACCCCTCAGGCTGGAAGGAGTTTAAGGCATTTAAACACACTGGCTTCCTCATTATTGCTTCAAATTGCCAGGCACATTCTGTTTTCCCCCTCTAAGATCATGTCAGACACATCTCACACATAGAATCATCGTGCTCATGAACTCTACAAAAGGATCACTGGGCACATTCTTGCCTTAGAGCCTTTGCACGTGCTCTTCCCACTGCCTGGAAAGCAGTTCCCTTAGACGTCTACATGGCTGTGCCCTCAACCCTTCTTCAGGTGTTATGCTCAGATACCTCCTTCCAGTCTAGCCTGTGACCTAGTCCCTGCTTTTATTTTTCTCCAAGGCACTTAGCGCCTTCTAGCTTGTCATGTACAGGTTGAGTATCCTTTGTTCCAAAATGCTTGGGACCAGAAGTGTTTCAGATTTTGGATGTTTTTTAAATTTTTGGAATATTTGTATTACATGGTTGAACATTCCTGATCCAGAAATCCTACATGCTCCAGTGGGTCTTTCCTTTGAGTATCCTGTTGGTGCCTGAAGCATTTTGGACTTTGGAGCATTTCAGATTCAGATTCTTAGATTAGGGATACTCAATCTGTAATTTATATTAGTATTATATGCTAATTTATACTAGATTATGTGTACTGTAATTTATATCAGACTATGAGCTCCACAAGGGCATGGGGCTTGCTACTTTTGTTTACTATTGTATTTCTGGTGTCTAGAACAATGTTGACCCCTACTAGTGAAACAGGTATTTGATGAACAAATGGTTATGCTTTTTATTATGATTTTCTCTGGGATTTCCCCTTTAACACTTATTGGATATCCTAAATGATGCTGGTTGTTCCACATCTGTAAGTGCCCCATATCTCATATTTATAGGTTCCTTTAGGGTAAGAAAACATACGTCTTCTAGGGAAGCCACTCCTTTGAAATCTGTGTGATTTATCCTACAAGCCCCTTCATCTTCAGATTTTTTTTCTCCTAACATTTTGCCTAATCCTGAATTTAGAGGAAAACATAAGTAACACAGTGCTTGGAGGCACACCCACCTTTCCTTTTGTGATAACTTCATTTTCCAATCTGGTGAAAGTGGAAGTTGTATAACCAATAGATGCTGACTATATTCCGCACGGCATCTGCACCAGCAGGCCAGCAGCCACCCCAAGCAGCATCAAGCACACTGCATTTCTTTATTTTTTCTTGCGATGGGGTCTTGCTCTGTTCTGGAACTCTTGGGCTCAAGAGATCCTCCCATCTCAGCTTCCTGAATAGCTGGGACTACAGGTATGAGCCAACACACCTGGCTAATTTTTCTTTTACTTTTTGTAGAAACAAGGTCTCTCCTTAGGCTGCCCAAGCTGGTCTTGAACTCCTGGGCTCAGACGTTCCTCCTGCCTCAGCCTCTCGAAGTGCTGGGATTATAGGCGTAAGCCGCTGGCCCTGGTCCACACTGCGTTTCTAAGAACAAAAAAGTGTATTTTGTTGTTGGATTGTTGGAGAGTGTACATCATCATTGCCCTGACTTTGTGCCTTTATGAGGAGTTTTTTTTGACGGGGAGGAGGGATGGGTTTTTCATGGTGGAAGGAAAATGAGGACTTTCATCTGAAGATCTTGGAGCAAATAATTTGTAGAAAGGTACTAGATATACTCTAAGATTGCCATATCATACAGTCCTTAACTTATGGCACAAAAAACATTCACTGTTATAGCACCAGTGCATTGTTTTGCTAGAAGCCAACTGAATTTTCTCTACCTTGCATGATGAGATAGGAGTTGACAAAACAAGGCTATGTCAGAGGCCTCTTGGGTGTATTTTATATGGTGATAGGGAAAAGGAGTCTGGATTTTTTTCCCAGACTCATATATATATGAGTTCATATATATATGAACTATATTAGGTATATAATACTGATGATATCCTTTAAAACATTACTAGAATATTGAAATAAAATCATTTTATCCTCTGTAATAAAATGATATTGAAAGAAATTAGTATATTATGGATCCAGATAGGGCTAGTTAACTTTTAAGCTGAAAACCATAAGCATAGAATTATATGATTATTATTAAAATATTGCACAATTTAAACAGATTTCTTTTTTCTTTTTTGACAGAGTCTTGCTGTGTTGCCCAGGCTGGAGTGCAGTGGGGTGATCTTGGCTGAGTGCAACCTCCGCCTCCCAGGTGCAATCAATTCTCCTGCCTCCGCCTCCCAGGTAGCTGGGATTACAGGTGCATGTCACCATGCCCAGCTAATTTTTGTATTTTTATTAAAGATGGGGTTTCACTATGTTGGCCAGGCTAGTCTTGAACTCCTGACTTCAAGTGATCCACCCACCTCAGCCCCCCAAAGTGCTGGGATTACAAGTGTGAGCCACACCGTGCCTGGACTAAAGAGATTTCTTCTCTTTGCTTTGTAGTTAGTCATGAGCTGAAAAGTACAGGTAGTTGGAAAAAGAGGTAAAGATTGTTCATCAAATATCAATTTAATAGCTCCAGCCGTTTACAGTTATCAAAAAAATTAGCCTTGTCTTTGACGTCAGCTCACGTAAAGGTATCAGCAAATCTAATCAGTATTTTAAAAAATAACTTTTGGCCGGGCATGTTGGCTCACACCTGTAATCCTAGCACTTTGAGAAGCTGAGGCAGAAGAATTGCTTAAGCCCAGGAGTTCTAGACCAGCTTGGGCAACACGGTGAAACCTTGTCTCTACAAAAATTCAATTGGTCATGGTGACATATTCCTGTAGTTTCAACAACTCAGGAGGCTGAGGTGGGAGGATCACCTAAACCCGTGGGATCGAGGGTTGCAGTGAGCCGAAACTGCACCACTACACTCCAGTGTGGACAACAGAGTAAGACCTTGTCTCAGAAAAATAAATAAAAAGTGACCTTACTGACTTAACCATGTGTTTAAAAATGAAACAGAGGCTAGGTATGGTGGCTCACACCTGTAATCCTAGCACTTTGGGAGGTGGAGGCGGGTGGATCACGAGATCAGGAGTTCGAGATCAGCCTGACCAACATGTTGAAATGCCGTCTCTACTAAAAATACAAAAATTAACTGGATGTGGTGTTAGGTGCCTGTAATCTCAGCTACTCAGGAGGCTGAGCAGGAGAATCGCTTGAACCTGGGAGGTGGAGGTTGCAGTGAGCCAAGATCATACCATTGCACTCCAGCCTGGGCAACAGAGCGAGACTCTGTCTCAAAAAAAAAAAAAAAAAAAAAAAGGAACATTCTTTGATTGAAGGAAGCATGCCTTGTTCTTCAATTTTATATTCTATGTGTCCAATAGAGTATCTGCCACAGAGTAGGAGATTAACATCTCTGAACTACTCCCACCTCAGAGATCATTAAGCCCCTCATGGCGGTCATTAGATACAGAGCTGTCCTAGTCTAGAGGAGAATTTAAACGATAATCAAAGGCTGGGCGCGGTGGCTCAAGCCTGTAATCCCAGCACTTTGGGAGGCCGAGGCGGGTGGATCACGAGGTCAAGAGATCGAGACCATCCTGGTCAACATGGTGAAACCCCATTTCTACTAAAAATACAAAAAACTAGCTGGGCATGGTGGCGCATGCCTATAATCCCAGCTACTCAGGAGGCTGAGGCAGGAGAATTGCCTGAGCCCAGGAGGCGGAGGTTGCGGTGAGCCGAGATCGTGCCATTGCACTCCAGCCTGGTTAACAAGAGCGAAACTCCATCTCAAAAAAAAAAAAAAAAAAAAAAAGAAATCAGTAGCGCAGTGCCAAGTAGATGTTCAGAAGATGTGAAAGAAACACTTTTCCTCCTTATGCACTCTTTGGGGAAGTTTTTGCATTGTGTCTTGATTGATTCACCAGCTGGGTTTTGTGATCAGTATCACCTCATCTAACCTTACTTGTGATCTAGTCCAGTCCCTTCTGTAATGAATGGCATTCACTGGAAATTACAGTCTTGCCATATAATTCCATGACCATATGTCACACTTGGGTAAGGGGAAACCTTTGGGAAGTTCTTCACGATTTGCTAATCCCTGCTTCTAAATAAACAGACTCTACTTGTGAGAAAAGGTGGTCATAGTCCAAGAAGCTTACTGTACAGTGGAAGGAAATATATGGAATCTTTTTTTTCTTTCCTTATTTATTTTTCTTAAATTGACATTTAGGCCAGACACAGTGGCTCATGCCTGTAATCTCAGCCCTTTGGGAGGCCGAGGAGAGTGGACCACTTGAGTTCAGGAGTTCGAGACCAGCCTGGGCAACATGGCAAAACCCCATATCTACATGTTTGTGTGTATGTGTGTGTGTGTGTGTGTGTGTGTGTGTGTATAGCTGCTAGAAAGGGAATGTCTGAGGTTTCTAAATTGAAAGGAAGATGTATAATTTATTAGATTATGTGTGTGTATGTATTTATATATTGCAGTGAGCCAATATCACACCACTGTACTCCAGCCTGGGTGACAGCAAGACACTGTCTCAAAAAAAAAAAAAAGAAAAGAAAAAAGAAAAAAATGGACATTTAGTGAACACCAAAGCTTATTATCAAGGAATGCAACATAAGCAATTTATCATTTACTGTGTCAATTTCCCTTACAATTATTTATTATATTACCTTTTTAAAGCTCAACTTAATTTTTTATATCCCTTTTAGTTATTGCTATTGATAAGATAATCCTTTTTTCCTTATGATTTCCAGATGAATTCAGTTTGCTTAATTATTCATTAAATTTTTTATTTCCATATGTGATTGGGGAACTGGCGGTATTTGGTTACATAACAAAGTTTTTTGTTGTTGTTGTTGTTGTTGTTTGTTTGTTTGTTTTTGAGACAGAGTCTAGCTCTGTCACCAGGCTGGAGTATAGTGGCATGATCTTGGCTTACTGCAGCCTCCGTCTCCCAGGTTCAAGTGATTCTCCTGCCTCAGCCTCCTGAGTAAATGGGATTACAGGCACATGCTACCATTCCCAGCTAATTTTTGTATTTTAGTAGAGATGGGGTTTCACCATGTTGGCCAGGATGGTCTCAATTTCCTGACTTTGTGATCTGCCCACCTCGGCCTCCCAAAGTACTGGGATTACAGGGGTGAGCCATCGCGCCCGTCCATAAGTAAGTTCTTTAGCGGTGATTTGTGAGATTTTAGTGCACCCATCACCCGAGCAGTATACACTCCATCCTATTTGTAGTCTTTTATCCCTCATCCCCTTCCCACCCTTTTTTTCCTGAGTCCCCATTCTTCCTGAGTCCCCAAAGTACATTGTGTCATTCTTACGCCTTTGCGTCCTAATAGCTTAGCTCCCACTTCCAAGTGAGAACATACGATGTTGGCTTTCCATTCCTGAGTTACTTCACTTAGAATAATAGTCTCCAATCTCATCCAGGTCTCTCTGAATGTCATTAATTCATTCCTTTTTATGGCTGAGTAGTATTCCATCGTTTACATATGCACCACAGTTTATCTACTCATTGACTGATGGGCAATTGGATTGATTCAATGTTTTTGCAATCAGTTTGCCTAATTTAGCTTTTCTTTTCAGAGTTAATAACTGTAAAACTAATAGCAGCGTCTACCCCTTTTTTACTTTCACGACATCTGTCCAGTCCTTTTGCTGGCTGAAGTAATAGACACTCAGAAAACTGGCAATGTTAGTTGGTGAATAAAAGGCCGGAGAAGCTTCCTTTTGCACTAGGGGAGCACAGAGTAAAGTGTTTTTCTTTTTTTCCTCTAAGGAATCCATTTGCAAACCAGAGAAAAAGATCATCTAGCAGTTGGCGTGGTGTCGCGTGCCTGTATTCCCAGCTACTCAGAAGGCTGAGGCAGGGGAATTGCTTGAACCCGGGAGACAGAGGTTGCAGTGAGCCGAGATCGTGCCACTGCACTCCAGCCTGGTGACAGAGCAAGACTCTGTGTCTATATTTATATATCTGTGAGGCATAGATGGACACTTGCAAATCTGATGGGGATTTTGGACCATTCTTCCTTGGAGAAACTGGTGTATGTACGATGATGCTATAAGTTCATAATTTTTATCAGTCTCATGAATTTCATGGAACTCCTTGCCCTAAGGCCATTTATAAACCTCTTTGGAATACCCAGGTTAAGAACCCACAACAGCTTCCTCTCACAGTTTGAGAACACAATTACAAGGGCTCTGTTTTTCTATCATGTTCCCCTATCCCCCAGGACAGCTTGATAACCTATCATAGAGGAGTGAAAAGTAACAATTGTGGGTTATATGTCCTCAATAAAAACTAGTCATTGATTGCTATGTCAGCCAGTCTACATACTGTTGGCCATTTTTAGAAAGTATATCTATTGGATGTAATAAAATGCAATGTAGATGCAATAAAAAGGTGGTTTTGTAGTATGACTGTTTCACAGAGACCTGATGAATTCAAGGATGAGTCTTCAGTTTCTCACCCCAAGGGTCACGTACTGCTTGGTCTGGAGTTGCGTCTGCTCTGTCTCCAGCTTTTGGTAGCAGCAGTTTCCTAGTTTTGCTGTTTATAAGAGGGAGCAGAGATGTCCCAGGCCCCCACTGACAGTACTTTTAGGCTCACAGATGTCCCGGGTCCCTCCTGACAGTCCTTTTAGGCTCACTGGAGATGTCCTGGGTCCCTCCTGGCGGTCCTCCTAGGCTCACAGGAGATGTCCCAGATCCCTCCTGGCGGTCCTCCTAGGATCACTGGAGATGTCCCGGGTCCCTCCTGGCGGTCCTCCTAGGCTCACGGGAGATGTCCCAGATCCCTCCTGACGGTCCTGCTAGGATCACTGGAGATGTCCCGGGTCCCTCCTGGCGGTCCTCCTATGCTCACAGGAGATGTCCCTGGTCCCTCCTGGCGGTCCTCCTATGCTCACAGGAGATGTCCCGGGTCCCTCCTGACGGTCCTCCTAGGATCACTGGAGATGTCCCGGGTCCCTCTTGATGGTCCTCCTAGGATCACTGGAGATGTCCCGGGTCCCTCCTGATGGTCCTCCTAGGATCACTGGAGATGTGCCGGGTCCCTCCTGGCGGTCCTCCTGGGCTCACAGGAGATGTCCCGGGTCCCTCCTGACGGTCCTCCCAGGCTCACAGGAGATGTTCCATGTCTCCCTCCTGGCGGTCCTCCCAGGCTCACAGGAGATGTTCCGGGTCCCTCTTGGCAGTCCTCCTAGGCTCACAGGAGATGTCCCGGGTCCCACAGGAGATGTCCCATGTCCCTCCTGGCGGTCCTCCTGGGCTCACAGGAGATGTCTTGGGCCCTGCCTGACAGTCCTCCTAGGTGCACAGATGTCCCAGGTCCTCTTAGACTCACAAGTAGGCCTTTGGCTGTTCTGCCCAGTAGGGGAAATATCCCCAACTGGCCCTTGGCTTTGCCCTTCTCGGCGCCCCAGCCTGATGTGGCTGTCTTGATGGGACCTGAAGAAGACAGGCTACACTTCTAATGGGTAACTGGCCGTCAGCTGGAAGCCTGCTGTTCCAGAGTAAAATGTGCTTCTGTGGGAAGTAGTGTGACCAGGGGAAGGGGCTGCTGTGGCAGAAGCTGCTTCTCTCGGTGCTCACCTTGGGTGATGTCCTCAAGCCATTTCAGTCAAAAAGTGAGCAAAAAGGGCTGCTGACCTGCCTGTAACAGAGGCTGCCTGCCTGGCCTGACGGCGGCTCTTTCCACGGGTCAGTGTAATTGACTTGAGCACCTTCTCTGCCGTAGGCGCTTTGCTGCTGGACTGTCCCCGAATAAGGTCAGGGCTAGCCATAGTCAGTCAGGTTTTCCCGTGAGTGGTATGTGTTGATGGGATAATTGGGTATTAGAAGATCTCTGGATGAGTGACAAGCCCTGCCCTCGTGGACTTAAGAGTTTTAGCTGGGTTAGATATGTCACAATCTGCTACAATACAAGGTGGACTATTAGTGGTAGGAATGGGGTGGTGTACTGGTGCGGGGGCGGGGGAAATCTTTTCACAGATGCGGCTGAGGCCTAGAGAAATGGCCCCTTGGAAAGGAACAGTTAATGAGAGGCAGAGATGGATGGGACCCTAGTGCTGGCTGCTCAGTGCTGGGCTCCTACCATTTTTCTTTTCTGTTTCTCTCACAGGTCAACAGTGACCTTGAGAGTCCTGTGTGGAGCTAATTACAATTGTTATTTGGAATTCATATCATTTTTCTATTTTGAGAAAATGTTTTCACATTTCTTTTTTTTCTGAGACAGGATCTCAGTCTGTCTCCCAGGCTGGAGTGCGGTGGTAAAATCTTGGCTCACTGCAGCCTTGACCCTGGGCTCAAGCAGTCCTCCCACCTTATTTCCCTAGTAGCTGGCGCTACAGGTGTGCGCCACCACTCCTGGCTAAATTTTGTATTTTTGGAGAGACAGTTTCATCATGTTGCCTGGGCTGGTCTCAAACTCCTAAGCTCAAGCAATCCGTCTGCTGTGGCTTCCCAAAAGTGCTGGGATTACAGGTGTGAGCTACTGTGCTCTGCCTGAGCCCCCAACCCTTTTTTTTTTTTTTTTTTTGGCATCAGATAAAAGCTATTTAAAACGTAGGCATAGAAATAATAGCCAATAACCATATATTTACCATCCAGAATTTCCTTGGGCTACTTTTGTTTTTTGATGAAAGACTCCAAAGTCTTAAGTACAGAAGACTTATATAGACTTGGTCAATTCACCTTGAAGAAGAGAATGAAAATTGGGAGTTCCGGGGGAGGCCAGTGGCATTGAGCAGCAGTAAGAAGGTCAGAAAAGGTGCAGGACCCAGGCCCTTAGCATTCTGCTGTATGTGAGAACCATGTAAACAAATGTTCGTCAGGCTTTGTCGATGAGTTCACAGATTCTGTGCTGATCCTCTCAATTTGACAAGAATGCCAAAGTAATTGGAACATCTCCTCCCATAAAAGCTGACATATTGGTGATTGATCCTTTTTCAGAACTGAAAGGAATTACTTCTGTTGCTGAGAGAGGACAGCCATGCACAGCAGCCTCTTCTTAGTCACCCAGAGGATGTGGGAACTTATGAGCCAAGAAGAGGCTGCTGGACAACGGGCTGCAGCATTTTCTTCTCTGTGAAAGACAGTGAAGCCAGGCGTGGGCTCACGCCTGCACTCCCAGCACTTTGGGAGCCTGAAGTGGTGTATCACTTGAGGTCAGGAGTTTGAGACAAAACTGGCCAATATGGTGAAACCCTGTCTCCACTAAAAATACAAAAATTAGCTGGTCATGGTGGTGTGCACCTGTAATCCCAGCTACTTGGGAGGCTGAGGCAGGCGAATCACATGAACCCTGGAGGTAGAGGTTGCAGTGAGCCAAGACCATGACACCACACTCCAGCCTGGGCAACAGAGCGAGACTGTCTCAAAACAAAACAAAACAAAACAAAAGGCAGGCCCCAGGAAAGGTTCAGCGTCCTATATTTAACATGTCAGGAAGTCATAACACCAGGCAAGGTGCTGAGTTTTCCATCTTTGTGTCTCCAAGCACAGGCCTACTTCAGGCCCAGTTTCCATTTATCATGGGTGCAAGTTGATTCAAACACTCTCAGAACCTTCTTGGGTCTTTGTTTAAAGAAATTTTAAAAAGTCTTAGATTTTCTTAGGAGTCGATATCATTTTTCTCTTTTGAGAAAAACATTTTGCATTTCTTATGAGCTTTTTTAAGTTGGGGGAAAATACTATTTAAAATATAGGCATGGAAACTATTGCCAATATTCATATACTTGCCAGCCAAGATTTTCTTGGAATGTTTTTATTTTTTGAGGAAAAACTCATGTCTGCCAGTAACTTCATGTATACAGCCACTCAGCAATCTTGATGAATTCCTGGGTAATTAGGTCCTTGTTTTTTTGTTTTTTGTTTTTTGTTTTTTTGATAATGGAATCTCATTCTATCATCAGGCTGGAGTGCAGTGGTACTATATGGGCTCACTGCAGCCTCTGCCTTCACGGTTAAAGTGATTCTCCTGCCTCAGCCTCCTGAGTAGCTGGGACTACAGGTGTATTTTTGGTAGAGGCTGTGTTTTACCGTGTTGGCCAGGATGGTCTCAATCTCTTGACTTCATGATCCACCCACCTCAGCCTCCCAAAGTGCTGGGATTACAGGTGTGAGCCACCATGCCCGGCCAGTAGTTAGGTTGTTTCGATGCTATACACCTTTGCACAGTGTTGGGTATGCTGTTTGTTTTCCTTTTTCAACTGCTCTTCTACAGTCTCTAAAAGCCTAATGAGACAGGCACACGATGCACTGATTTCCTCCAAGTGATACCTATCCCAAGCCTGTCTCCCGATGGCTTTGCTAATGTTTGTGCCTTGTTTGGCAACAGGCTTGATTTCTGTCTCTTCTTTAAAACGGCCCCTGATTATTTTACGTGCATAGCCGCTACAACAAAGGGCATTTGATTCTATGCCCCTTTGACCAAATAAATGGAAAGTGGGTGTTTATATTCACTGTGGCAAAAGAAACAAGGGGGCGCTCACCCTATCCTGGTGACAACCGCTGCAGGCTCGGGTGGCAGGCCGCCCGGCTGTGGGCTCTTTTGTGTGTGGCTTCTTGAACAATAGCACTGTGCACCTCTGTCCCATTCTTATCTCATGGGATGATGTTTTTAGGATTCCACTTGTATAGTATCAGGGCTTAAATTGTCCTGAAGAATTGCAGCAGCATTTTCTTTACTTCCTTTTTTTTTTTTTTTTTTAAAGATTGAGTTTTGCTTTTGTTGCCCAGGCTGGAGTTGGAGTGCAATGGCACAATCTCGACTCACTGCAACCTCTGCCTCCCAGGTTCAAGCAATTCTCCTGCCGAGATCATGCCATTGCTCTCCAACTCCAGCCTGGGCAACAAGAGTAGAACTCCTTCTGGGATTACAGGCATGTGCCACCATGCCTGGGTAATTTTGTATTTTTAGTAGAGATGGGATTTCTCCATGTTGGTCAGGCTAGTCTTGAACTCCCGACTTCAGGTGATCCGCCTGCCTCGGCCTCCCAAAGTGCTGAAATTATGGGCATGAGCCACTGTGCCCGGACAAACATTTTCTTTTTTTGTAGGTTAGAGAGAGTTGTGCAGGATGGAATCATTTCTTAAAGAACAGAAATGTCCTCATGTTAGAGAAGTACATAACTGTCTAAATGTTCTGCCTTTCCAGACTGTTGCCAAGATATGGAAACCTCCATCCCAGTCTGCTGTCAGCCCTGCCGAATGTAAAAATGGCCATTTCACTTGTCTATAATTCTCTTTATATTTTCTCTGTTATTGACTGTGGATCTTTAGCCAAGCTATATGGAAGAGGATTTGTTGACTCCGTGAATTAAATAAAATTATTCCTTAAGCATGTGCTCCGCATGTGAGAACAAAGAAATAAAGATGCTTCTTCCATTCCAGTGAGGCAGGGGTGTGTGAGTAAGGACGAACAGCCAGAAGGAATGCCTGTTGCCAACTGGTTTCATTCAGATTTCCTAGAGGGGCCTCTGTGTGCCAGCAGCAATTCTAAGGCCTTGTTCCATCTTTGAAGGCAACTGAATTTTTTCTTTTAAGTACTAGAAAGATTGGCCTGTTGGCTAGACTTTTAAAAATTACTGGTGTTGTCTAACATGTAGCCTGGTGTCACGTCTTGGGCTTGGAAGTTGAACCTTAGTTTAATCCATCCTCCTCTATTTATCGGCTATGCCCTTTTGACCACATAAACTTTCTTTGCTGCAATTTCCTAGTTTGGAAGCTGAGAATAATAACAATAGCATCTAATTCTGAAGTGCTTGTGAGCATTAAATGAGGTGATACCCATTTATAAGAAAATAATTAAAAAATAAAATTTTGCGAAGTAGTCTTTAAAGGATAGCTATTGTGGCTGTTATTATCATTGCTCATGTCATCATGTTCTTTATCACCCTACCTTTAAAGAACTGCTGATATATTGGCCAACATGATTATTCCTGCCATTATAATCTATAGCAACAAAGAGAGGTTGCCCCATATGTTATCGTAATATATCTGCCTTGTGTCTTCTGTTCAGTTTGCAACTGTTTCTCTGTATTAGCATTCTCCCTATTTGTCCTTCTATTATTATGCCATTGTGTAATGTGGACAATATGAAGATGTAGTTCTTTTATTAGTGCCCAGTCTTATCTTATTCCAGATTGCATTACCAAGGTCCTCAGCCTCACCAGAGAACTTGTGTTGCTTCAACCAGAGTCTAGACACAGAGCAGTAACACTTTGGTTAAACTGAACACGGTGGCTCTTAGCACAAAGTAATGGTAAAGTTAATTCCCTACTGAATTTTTTGGAAAATTTTCCAAATGTTGATAGGAAAAAAACATAGACATGTTTTCTGAATAGTATATGCCGGTAATTTTGTTTTTGTTTTTGTTTTGGGGAGAGATTTCAGCCTCCACTACAGAAAACTTGGGGCTGGGATAGGCTAATACAGTCTTATTTTGTTAGATGCTGTACAGCAAGTAAAAGCTGTAGCTTCTTTTTTTTTTCTTTTTTTTGAGACAGAGTTTTGTTCTTGTCGCCCGGGCTGGAGTACAGCGGTGCAATCTTGGCTCACTGCAACGTCCGCCTCCTGGGTCAGGTGGTTCTCCTGCATCAGCCTCCTCGAGTAGCTGGAATTACGGCACTCGCCTCCACACCCAGCTAACGTTTGTATTTTTTAGTAGAGATAAGGTTTCACCATTTTGGCCACTCCTGACCTCAGGTGATCTACCCGCTTCGGCCTCCCAAAGTGCTGGGATTACAGGTGTGAGCCACCACTCCCAGACCAGAGCTATAGCTTCTTAAGAATAAGGAGGATAAATGTAGCCCAATGGGTGCCCCTTGTCAGCCCGAATTGAGGATGGTCTTTTGGCACCAGGTAGAGGGAGAGAGTACAGGAGAGTCCCTGACTGTACTCTAACTTTCATAGCCCTTTCATAGATGGATGTGGTCTTCTCGCCAACAGGGTAATAGTTGAGTTTGCATACATTAGGAGTTCATCAGTCTTTGAGTGAAGTAAAATTGTAGGCTAATCATCCCTTTTATGTGTGGGAGAGTGAATCTTTTAAATTACAACTTTCAATCGTTGTTTAATTATTAACCTCCAGCATTTGCTAGATTAGTTTTGTGATCTTATGATAGTAAGTAAATGTTGAAGGTGGGAGCATATACATTTTCTGCTTAATTTTACATCTGCTTTGTTAGTATTAATAATAAGATGCTATATGCTTGAAAGGAAAAATCTAAATAATTACTATCTAACAAGAATGCAAGCAAACCAAACCACTAATACAGGCCACATAGATCATATTAAATTGTCTGGTAGCCACAATAAAATGTTTTTTAAAAATGAAGTTAATTTTTATAATTTTTATCTATTATGTCCAACATATTATTTCTAATATCTAATCCGTATGAAACTTATTAATGATGTAGTTGGCATTCTATTTTACTAGTCTTTGAAGTCCATTGTGTAAATCCTGTTTACAGTGCATCTCAATTTGCACTAGTCACATTTCAAATGCTCAGAGGCCACATGTGGCTACAGTGTTGGACAGCACTGGTCTAAATAATATGTCTTCTTGTGGGTCCCATAACCCCATTCCACCTGGCATCTAGAATGTACTCAATAAACACGTATATGATTAAGCTTCCTTGTTTCTTTTAACCAGTTAACTGGGATTTTGCCCTTAGCTTTAAGCGTTTCTGTAGAGAATTACAATAGCTTCATCACAAACTAATTAAACATAGTGTAATATGCATTTGAGTTTTGGCTTTAAAAATCCATATCTCTACTTCTGTGCAAGTGCATTAACCCATGTGGACCTTTTTTTTTTTTTTTTTGAGATGGAGGTTTGCTCTTATTGGCCAGGCTGGAGTGCAGTGGTGTGATCTCAGCTCCCTGCAACCTCTGCCTCCCAGGTTCAAGTGACTTTCCTGCCGCAGCCTCCCTAGTAGCTGGGATTACAGGTACCCACCACCACGCCCAGCTAATTTTTTGTATTTTTAGTAGAGACAGGGTTTCACTGTGTTGGCCAGGCTGTTCTCAAACTTCTGACCTCAGGTGATCCACCCGCCTTAGCATCCCAAAGTGCTGGCATTACAGGCGTGAGCCACTGTGTCCAGCTCTGACTTTTTATTTAAAAACAAGCAAACAAACAAACAGAATGATTTTGTAGGCTGCGGTTGTATGGTCCATATTTCTGTGTCACCTGTGTACTTGGCTCCTGGTCGAGATTCAGTGCATATGACATGAATAAGAAATTAATAGGTTTCTCATAAATTGTAAGTTCTTGAGTAGCCTTGATGCTATTACCGTGTAAAACTCTTGCATTAGATGCAAGGTATGTAGGTTTGTGGATATGTGTGGGGCACGTGGGGGAGCATATTCAGTCTTTACTGGTTAATGAAAACATTCCCCATCCTTCATGTTAGTGCTGTTTGCTTTTTATTCCTGCACACAGAAAGTGGTTGGAAATTGAAAGAAAGACTAGGGTTTCAAATTTAGTTAACAGGAGTTTGTCTTTATCAGGCAGGTGGATCTAGCTGCCCCCATGGCCCAGGCATAGAACAACTTGCAGCTTGTGATGGAAAAATATCCGAAAGGCTTTTCTATTTGTAGTGTGGCAAATCCAGGCTGGCATGGGCCCTGGGGAGTGAGGCATTGATGTTTGAGCCACTGTGTTAGGTGTCTCTTCCAGGTGTCTTGCTTAGAATAAGTGAGGGTGACAGTGTGTTTTCATATCATGTCTTCACCACTATTCAAGGATTAAGTGCTCAGAGATTTATTTATCATTAGGCATTGAGGTCTCCTGGTCCAGCCGAGCCCCAGCACCCCATCTCACCCCATACCCCCTGGCAGTTTCCCTACTGTCTGTCCTCACATTGTTCCTGCCAGTCCTGAAGGTTTTGTTTTTTCTATTCCTCCTTAGCCTGTACTCGGGGAACAGCTTCCTTGTTTCCCTCCTTTATTCTTCCTCAGTACTGTAGAGTCAAGTCCCAGGAGAGCAGAGAAGCTAGAGTCCACTTCTGTCTCCAGACCCCAAGCACTGTTTCCTCCTAGACCCAGCTGTTACCGTGGCTTTTTATTTCTTGAGGGCTTAAAAAATCATTTAATGCTATTTACTTCCAGTTAATTGTGATTGTTTTCATTGTTGACCTGATTTCTGTAGGAGAGCCAAAGAGCAGTACTTACTTTCAGAATGGAAATAGCCCAGAAGACTCACACTTGGATTGCTGGCAAGGTCACCTTCAGTGACTGCACTGATGTTAGAGGAGGGTAATGAATGGAGGACTGATGAGGTGAGGCTGTGTGAGGGCAGTGGGCAGGACAGATCCACACGCAGCAAATAGCCAAACAAGTGAATGATAAACATGCCCTCCTTAACCTGCAGATTCAAAGGGGGCATTGTAGGTCATCCCATTAAATGTTTCACTCTGTAGCTTCATGAAGGAAATTTAGCTGCTGACTTCAGGAATGGGCTGAACAGACCAAATTGCAAGCTGCAAATGTGCTGTTGAAGATCTAGGCACCTCTTCTACTGTGGCATCTGAGTTGGGTCTCTGTCACTTGCAACTTAACAGTACTGATGAATACTTTGGTGCCTGAGGGCAAGTGTCAGAAACTCAACGTGAAATAGTTTAGGCTAGAAGGGGCCTGCCTTGCCTTATGTGACCCCATATCCTGCGCTAAAAGGGTGTGGCAATAGCAGGGCCTCAGGGATCCCTGGAATCAGCCCCCCTTGCCCCATCCCCACCCTGCCCCTGGTTCCCTCTCAAACCAGGTAGAACTGGGTTTTGGGCAGCTGCCAGGCTCCTGATTTCCCAGTTCTCACCCCAAGAGAAAGGTCTGCCTCCCCTCAACAACTCCAAAAATCCCCTGATGAGGACAGAGTTCCACCTCTAAGGGAGCAGCTATTGCCAGAATGACCTGGTTGGAGTGGGTGGGGACGGTAGGAGGAGAGGACTGGACCCTGTTGAATAGGCCCATCATGGATCCACTGCCAGAGTACCAAGCCACAGTGTTAGGCTAAAGGAAATGGGAGACCTGCCTTCACGTGAGCCAGCACTCTGTCTCTGTTGGACTGGAGACACAAAACATCCTTTTTTTGAATATACAGTGTATGAGTGATGTCCAAATATGATAGTTGGGGCAGCATAAATAATTTCTGGACTTTATATCCACTCCCTTCTCCTAGGGCATTAGAGTTCTCAGAATCTATGTCATTAACATACTTATATATTCCTCATTCTGAATAGTATTCAAGACACTGGATGCCTGGGTACGGAAAGAAATTCACAAGCCAAATGGCACCACTGCAATCATTGTAAATGACGTGTCCAGCATTCCAGAATGTGAGAGTCTAGGTTTTCCTGTTTTGAAACAGAGTCAAAGAACCAATGAAATATGTAGTGAGCCAACTTTTGGAAATTCATTCTTTCTAGGGTAACAACAGGAATTAAATATAACCATGAACAGAACCTGTTCTCTTACTCACTCTAAAGATACGCCTCCTTTTTTTTTTTTTTTTTTTTGAGACAGCATCTCACTCTCTTGCCCAGGCTGGAGTGCAGTGGCATGATCTTGGCTTACCACAACCTCTGCCTCCCAGTGATTCTCCTGCCTCAGCCTGCCGAGTAGCTGGGATTACAGGCATCCACCACCATGCCTGGCTAATTTAGGTATTCTTTAGTAGAGATACGATTTCACCATGTTGACTAGGCTGGTCTTGAACTCCTGACCTCAGGTGATCCACCTGCCTTGGCCTCCCAAAATGCTGGGATTACAGGTGTGAGCCACCATGCCCAGCCTTCATTGGATCTTTTTAAGAACTTCACTGAAATATAACTTACTTTCTGTGAAATTCACTGATTTTAGTATACAAATTAACAACTTTTAGTAAATTAACAGAGTTTTGCAGTCATCACCACCATCTAGTTTTAGAACATTTTTCTCACCCCAGAAAGATCCTTTATGGCATTTGCAGTTACTTCCTGTTAGCATTCCCAGCCCTGGGCAACCACCAGTCTACTTTTTGTCTCTATAAATTTACTTTTTCTAGACATGTCTTAGAAATGGAATCATGGCCAGGGAGGGGTGGTGGCTCATGCCTCTAATCCTAGCACTTTGGGAGGCCCAGGCGGGAGGAACATTTGAGGCCAGGAGTTCATGACCAGCCTGGGCAACACAGTGAGACCCTGTTTCTACAGAAATACAAAAATTAGCTGGGTGTGGTGATGTGTGCCTGTGGTCCCAGCTACTCAGGAGGCTGAGATGCGAGAATCACTTGAGCCCAGGAGTTTGAGGCTGCAGAGAGCTATGATGGTGCCACTGTACTCCAGCCTGGGTAACAGCAAACTCTGTGTCTTTAAAAAAAAAAAAGAAAAAAAAAGGAATCATGTTATCTGTGGTCTTTTGTGTCTAACTTTCACTTATCAAAGTGTTTTTGAGCTTCATCCATGCTTCACCATGGATTAGCACTTTTCCTTTTTCTTGCTGGATAGTATCCCATTACATGGAATTGCCACAGTTTATTTACCTAGTTGACAGACATTTCTGTTGTTTCACGTTTTCCACAGTCATGAATGCTGCTTCTAAAAATATTCAGTCTTTGTGTGGACATATGTTTCCATTTCTCTCATAGGTAGGAATAGCATTGCTGAGTTGTGGGGTAAATTTCTATTTAACTTTGTAAGAAATTGTCACACTGCATTTGACAATGGCTGTACCATTTTACATTTTCACCAGTAATGTTTGAGGATTGGACCTCTATCTTTAAACTTGATGGGCTCTTTTGGGTTTCAAGATAGGTGAAAATGAAGGAATGGACTTTGGAGGAAGCTGTGAAGGGGCTTACCCATGCATAGTCACTTGGGGTCAGTTGCTGGGCACACATAAGGCAGTTTTCCTCTTCAGAGGCGAACACGGTGGCGTGTTTAGAAGGTGGTATTGAAATGAACATCAAAAGATAAGTAACACAGAACAGGACGAGCATTTTGGAGATCATCTTAAAAATAACTTCAATTTAAGGGATAATTGCATGGAGTTTCTTAGTCCTAGAGTGATTTTTATATTCCAGAGGTAGCTTGTTTTGATTAAGCCATGCTTTTTAAATTGGTTGGATTTAGGACGGGAGGTAACCTTGGGACTTTTCTTTAGTAGGCTTATTGGAGCATGTGAGTAGCAGATTTGACAGACCAGATAGTAGTGATGCCATAGTCAATTTTGTATCAGTGCCGCTGGCTCTGGCTGATTCATAGACTAAGATCAATCCTGGTTGATGGCAGGTTTTATTCTCAAAGAAGAATGATGTATTTGGTTTCCAAGAGGAATGTCATCCCTGAATAAAGACAAGTTGTGAATATAGGAGATGAATAATCTCAAAAGAGTTTTACTACCTGATCATTATGATACAGTATCTAAATGACATTTATGGTTTAAAAAGAATGTGCTCATTTATTTTCTTGGAAAAAAGATCTGAGATATTAAAGTATTTTGGAAGGGATTCATTGCCAAGATGACACTATTGTTATGTCTTTCCCCCGCTAACTTTATCATCTGGGCAGTCTTTCAACTAACCTGTACCTTAGTTAATTCATAAAAGAAAGTTTGCTGGTTTATTCATTCAAAATTTATTTGGTTTGCTGAATAAATAAGACTTATAAGATAGTAATCATAAAGCAGCTCCCCCTGTCTGAAAGTTATTTTGTGAGGTTACTATATCCTTTGTCACTGAATGAAATCTATGATGTTTCTTTCTCTTTTTTTTGAGACACAGTTTCACTCTCACGCAGGCTAGAGGGCAGTGGCACGTCTCTATTCACTGCAGCCTCTGCCTCCTGGGTTCAAGTGATTCTTGTGCCTCAGCCACCTAATCGTGTGCCACCAGGCCTGTCTCATTTTCGTATTTTTAGTAGAGACGAGGTTTTGCCATGTTGGCCAGGCTGGTCTCGAGCTTCTGACCTCAAGTGATCCACCCACCTCAGCCTTCCAATCCCAGCTAAAGTGCTGGGATTACAAGCATGAGCCAAAATATCTGGTGTTTCTTTGTTTTGTTTTGTTTTCTTTTCTTTTTGAGATGCAGTTTCGCTCTGTAGCCAGGCTGGAGTGCAGTGGCGTGATCTCGGCTCATTGCAACCTCTGCCTCCTGGGTTCAAGCCATTCTCCTGCCTTGGCCTCCCAAGTAGCTGGGATTGCAGGTATGCACCACAATACCCAGCTAATTTTTGTATTTTTAGTAGAGTAGGGGTTTTACCATGTTGGCCAGGATGGTCTCACTCTCTTGACCTTGTGATTTGTCTACCTCAGCCTCCCAAAGTGCTGGGATTACAGGCATGAGCCACCATGCCTGGCCTTTTTTTTTTTTTTTTTTTTTTTAAATGGGATCTCACTCTGTTTCCCAGGCTAGAGCACAGTGACAATTATAGGCCCTTAGCTTCAAAATCCTGGGCTCAAGTGATCCTCTTGCCTTAGCCTCCTAAGTGGCTGGGACTGCAGGTGCACACCAAGATACCCAACTAATTTGTTTTTATTTTTGTAGCAATGGGGATCTTTGTTGCCCAGGCTGGTCTCAGGGTCAAGCGATCCTCCCACCTTGGCCTTCCAGAGTGCTGGGATTGTAGGCATGAGCCACTGCACCCAGCCTCTATGACTTTTCTGATTATTGTTAGATTTGTTTTTTTAAATTTCTGCAGTCAGTTTCTACTGCTAAATACTCTTAATTCAGAACTTAGAGTGCTCAGTGTCAAGTATTAGGTCGCTGCAAAAGTAATTATGGTTTTTGTTATTTTAATGGCAAAAGCCGTGATTACTTTTGCACCAATCTAATCACAGTAAAAAGTTGAAAGCTGATTTAAAGTTAAATAGCTCTCCATTTTCTCTTTGTCCCTACTTCACCCTGCTACCCTGCCTCCTGCATCTTCCTGTCCACAGTTTGGGATCCCTCTAGGGATCATTCTGTGGTAAAACTGGGAGTAGGGCAGGGGAAGATAAGAACTAAGAGGGATAAAAATGTTCTTTTTTTTTTTTTTGAGACAGAGTCTTACTCTGCTGCCCTGGCTGGAGTACAGTGGCACAACCTTAGCTCACCTCAGCTTCTACCTCTTAAGTTTAAGCAATTCTTATGTGTCAGCCTCCTGAGTAGCTGGGATTACAGGCACCCACCACCATGCCCAACTGAAAGTTATTTGACTTGGCACAATAGTGCCATGTTCTGAGTTTGTCAGATGTTTGTTTTACTGCTGCACTATTTCTGGGAACGAATTGTGCACCTTCACCCCATTTCTATGTTGAAGTCCTACCCTAGTTTCTCAGAATGTACCTGTATTTGGAGACAGGGCCTTTGTAGGGGTAATTAAGGTAAAATAAGGTCATACAGGTGGACTCTAATCCAATATGACTGGTATGCTCATAAGATGAAGAGATTAGGATACAAACACACACAGAAGAAGACCATGTGAAAACACAGGGCGAAGATATCCGTCTATATATAGGCCAAGAAGAAAGGCCTCGACCCTGTTGCCACCTTGGTCTTGGGCTTTATTTTGTCTTGTTTAAGCTACCCAGTCTGCAGTACTTCACAGTGGCAGCCCTGGCACAGCAACAGAGGGGCCCCTTGGAGATCTCCCTCTTCTCGCTCCATTCCTGGACCATCACTGCAGACCGACCTCTCTTCTACAATTCCCTTGACAAAGGTGATGTGATTGCTTCCAGTTTGTTGTTTCCACATCAGGGAATCCACTTCCCTTTGCCCTCTTTGTCTTTCCAATCTACCCTCTTACACAGAATCTAAGATGACTTATTTCCCTCTGTTGTGACTTGTCTACGTCTGCGCCATAGGAAACACATTTTTATGCACAAATGAACTCCAGCATTCAGGCTGATAACAACACGACAGCAACCTCTCCTTCATTTCCATCCTGGAAGCATAGGCCAGTTTCTCTCCATTTTAGATTTTTCAGGTGTGGATCACACACCTGTGCAACCTCTTCAGTCCTGTAAGCTTCTCTCATGAGGTTGAGTAGGTGTGGTAGAATCACTGCATAGTTCTCTCCACAGGAAGACCCTCCCGCAGTCCGCTCACACTCTGACCTGTTTAGACCTGGGTGTGAGTAAGGGGTTCAAGGACCCTGTTACCAGTTTTCAGTTGAATCCTTTGAAAATTTGCATCTTGGGCTTAAATGACTGTGTTTGTAGTCATCATTGATTCATTCAGTCAGTGCAAAGTTTCACTAAGTGTTGACTACGAAGAGATCCTTGCTGAGGCCAGAGGTGAAACCTTGGCCCTGTCTAGGATGGACGTTTTCTTTACTGATGAGTTTCCTGAGTAGAAGGGGATTAAGGTCTCCCGTGAAATAACACAGCAGGCATGTTGATTTTGGGGGGAATCCTTGGCTTGCCCTGTAGTTCTGGAATCAGGCTGAGAAAATCTCTGTCCTAAGAATTTGCCTCCAAGGTACTAGCTGATGATCCTTGCACTCATCCGACCCCAATGTTGCATTATTGAAAATGGTCAGTTCTGTCAGGTAGGCTGAGCGTGGTGACCATGGGGATGCTGTGTGAGGACAGCAGCAATGAGATGGAAGAGGGCAGGTGGGAAATAAAAAGGAGCGGCAGCCTGATAAGATTTCAGAGGCCAAAGGAGCTGGGTTTTTAAAAACCTTTTAGTGCTTTTCTCTTGTAGAGGGTGAAACTCAATTACTATGTTGTATATGTGCAAATATCTCAATGATGCTAACCCGTGTTGGAGTGCTAACCCTCCTCAGTGCACGTGGAACCCAAGAGAGCCTTGCTGAGGTCAGAGGTGAGGTCTAAAGTTTATCCAAGGACTTTATCCCCTATCTTTGTTGATGATATGCCAGTGGCAGGGCCCAAGTACAGGCAAAATGAAAATCCTCTATTCCAAAGTAAGTGGGTAGTCTGAGATGTAAATTTTCTTTTCTATTTTTTTTCCCCGAGATGGAGTCTAGCTATGTCACCCAAGCTGGAATTCAGTGAGGTGATCTCAGCTCACTGGAACCTCCACCCGACCTCCCCACCCGGATTCAAGCGATTCTCCTGCCGCAGCCTCCCAAGTAGCTGGGATTACAGACACCTACCACCATGCCCAGCTAATTTCTTTTTTGTTTTTATTAAAGATGAGATTTTACTGTGTTGGCCAGGCTGATCTTGAACACCTGACCTCATGATCTGCCCACTTGGTCTCCCGAAGTACTGGGATTACAGGCATGAGCCACTGCACCTGGCTGAGATGTAAAATTTCAAATTTGCTGAAAACTGGTAACAGGTTTCTTGAATCCCTCACTCACATCCAGGATCTAAAGGAGTCAGATTGGGGGAGAATCTTTCTTTGCCAAGAACTATGCAATGAGTCCTGCAACCCCACTGTCTTAGTTCATTTTCTTTTGCTATAACAGAATACTACAGACTGGGTAATTTACAAAGAAAAGAAGCTTATTGGGTTCATAGTTCTGGGGATGGGGAAGTCCAAGGACATGGTGCTGGTCCCTAGCAAGGGATATCCTGTGGCAGAAGGTAGACACAAAAGAGACCACAAGAGCAAGCCTAGCTCACTTTTATAATAACCCGCTCTGGCAAGAACTAATTCACTCCTGCGATTAAGTATTAACCCATTCAGGAGGGTAGAACCCTTACTGACCCAATCACTCTTAAAAGTCCTCATCCCTTAATATTGTTACATTGGCAATTAAGTTTCCAGCACATGAACTTTTGGAGGACACATTCAAACCATAGCTTCTGGGACCACTTGGGGAGATTCAACAGGTGTCAGACTCTTTCCTGGAAAGTCTAAGAAAGGAGTGCCCTATCTTGGGGGAGAGAGAGACAAAACGCCCTTGCCTCCTTCGCCTGTCCAAATCCTGTGTTTCTTTTAAGCTCAGTTAGCATCTTGCTCCCATTTAGGAAGACTTCTTTTCCTAAAAATAAATTTTACTAACCCTTCAAGATTTCTACTGTTTGAATTTCAACAGTATTTAACGCCTACTTATATGATGATTTTTAATTATTATTATTATTATTTTTTTTTTTGGAGACGGAGTTTTGCTCTTGTTGCCCAGGCTGGAATGCAGTGGTGATCTCAGCTAACTGCAACCTCCACCTCCCAGGTTCAAGCGATTCTCCTGCCTCTGCCTCCCCAGTAGCTGGGATTGCAGGCATGTGCCACCATACCTAGCTAATTTTGTATTTTTAGTAGAGATGGGGTTTCACCATATTGGTCAGGATGGTCTCAAACTCCCGACCTCAGGCAATCCACCTACCTTGGCCTCCCAAAGTGCTGGGATTACAGGCATGAGCCACCATGCCCAGCAAATTATTATTCTTTATTCATATCCTCAGTCAGTTTTGAGTCCTCTGGGCCTGCTCGTAGCTCCTGTAAGCTAAATGTTTGTATGTATTTAAAATTCTGTCTTTTTACAACAGTACAAATGTGTTAGAAAGTAAATTGGGTAAGAGGGAACAGTACCTGTTGGGCCCTGCTTCCTATTTTTATGTTCTTCTAGAAGGAGCAACATTAACTCACAGCATAGCCCTATCTGAGAGGCAGAGGTTGAAGCAGCTTCCACTCACTGGGAGGAGTTCGGATGGCATAAGCTGCTGTGTTGTTAAGAAAACCTTCATTGGGAAGGTTCGTCTGGAGAGACCTTTGACAGAATGTATTTGTTTTCCTGGATTGAGAGAACTGAATGTTTATACAGCTTTTGGTTAAAATTCCATTTTTGTTGCACAGAGATTATTGTCTGAAGAAACACTCAAGCACTTGAGCGGGAAGAGGTAGATGCCGGCAGGGAGAGGAGTGGATTTTAGCTTCTTAGGCTTGTTCAGCACTTGGTCTGTGGTATGGATTTTAAGTCCTGATGTCCTTTTTAACTTGAAAGAAAAAGCCCCGAAACCTGCCGAGGGGCACATGTTAGTTGATGTTCTGGTTTGGCTGAGAATTCCATGGATGTATTCCCATATTCCATGATGGAATATTATTATTACTTTTGAGACAGGATCTCTTTCATCCAGGCTGAAGTGCAGTGGCACATTCATGGCTCACTGTAGCCTTGAACTCCTGTGCTCAAGTGACCCTCCCACGTCATTCTCTTGAGTAGCTAGGACTACAGGCATGTGCCACCACCCCCAGCTAATTAAATTTTTTTTTTTTCTTTTTTAGAGACAGGGTCTCACTATGTTGCCCAGGCTGGTTTCAAACTCTTGGTCTCAAGCAGTCTTTCCACCTTAGCCTCCCAAAATGTTGGGATTACAGACATGAGCTGCTGTAGCCAGCTTTTTCTATTTTCATCAGTTTAGAGGTTTCTAAGCTGGAATTTTCTTTTTCTTTTCTTTCTTTTTTTTGAGACAAAGTTTTGCTCTTGTTACCCAGGCTGGAGTGCAATGGCCCAAGCGGCTCTCCGCAAACTCCACTTCCTGGGTTCAAGAAATTCTTCTGCCTCAGCCTCCCGAGTAGCTGGGATTACAGGCATGTGCCACCATGCCTGGCTAACTTTGTATTGTTAGTAGAGGCGGAGTTTCTCCGTGTTGGTCAGGCTGGTCTTGAACTCCCGACCTCAGGTGATCCACCCACCTCGGCCTCCCAAAGTGCTGGGATTACAGGTGTGACTAAATTGTAATTTTCTTAATCCTAAGGATTGGAGAATGTAATAGAGATTACTAACTTTTTAACAAAATAACAGCTTTGTTGAGATATCATTCATATACCATTCACTTCACCTCTTGAAAGTGTACAAATGAATGGTTTTTAGTATGATCACAGGTTGTGCAACCATTACAGCAATAAATTTTAGAATATTTTCATCACTCCTAAAAGAAAACCCTGTATCCATTGTAAGGCTTTGTTTTGTTTTGTTTTGTTTTGTTTTGTTTTTAATACTCAAGTAAGTTTAAGTTTTTTGTTCATGATAAAGCTGTCTAGGCTAATATCAAGATTTCGAAATTTAGGCTAGGATTGGGAGTTACATTATTTGTTTAAAGGGAAAATTAATTAACAAATAAACAGTGTTGCATCCAGCCTTCAAATGAGATGGAAACAAGGACGTACATCTCTGCTTTGCTCCATCCTCGTCTATCAAAGTGACGAACATTGTGTGATGATTGGTAGCCAGTGCCATATTTCAGGGACTTATTTTGAATTAAATGGGTAGTAAACTGACTAATATTTCTGCTCAGTGAGTAGGTGTGCTTTATTCTGCTTGCAGTGGGAGAACTTAGTTCAGAGAGCTTTTTTCCATAGATGCGTGATTGTTTTCTATACATACTTGAATTAGGCTGCTGTGCAGCTAATTCAGTTTTGCTGCGTTTTTTTTTTTTTTTTTTTGAAATAAACCTCCCAATTTAATGGCTTTTCCATGGACTGCCTTTAGTGTGGCCTTGCTAAACTGATAGATGTCACTTTCCTCAACATAGGCTGTAGCCCAGCCTGGGCTCTGGAAGTTTGAGATGGAAAATGGGACTGTAACATCACAGTTGACCCAAGGAAGGTGAGTTCGTTTACTCATGATTCATCTTGAGGAAGAGGAGATGCTGAGACAGCTGAGACCTGGTGTTATTCCAGGGGCCAGGTTACTTTCCGCCAGCCATGGCTTCCAGGTGTTAGATCTTTTCATGAATACCAGGAAAGCAGTGATCTATTAATAACTTAACCCCCAGCTACAGTTCATGCTTCTGGAGTTACCACTGTGTGGATTTCCAAACTTCTTTTCCTTTGACTCCTGTCTTTATCACTGTGGAGTTATGCCCATGGGCCACCCAGCTCTCCCACACCCAGAGCCACGGACTCCAGGAAGACACTGAATTTAGCGGTTACTATCTTCCCCTGGGAACTTTTGGAATTATTACTGTATTTATTTAATCCTCTTCAAATAAGAGTTTGCATACTTCTCACTGCATACTTTAAAAAAAAAAAAAAAGCCGAAGACAAATACACAAAAAAACTAACACAGTACCCAGGAAGGCCCCGTGACCTCAAACAAAAATCTCACCCGCTGTTGCCTAAGACTGTGTTCTCTGAATATGTGAATGAAGGAAAGCTTTGAGTGGCTCTGCATGGGCAGCTGCACTGTTTTGGATTATCAGTACTTGGCCTCTCTCTTCTCCTGTTCCTGCTGCACTGATTTGGCCTGTTTCCTTGGTTATTAGTACTTCCACAAGAAGGGGGACGGAATTAAATTCGAAAGATGATTTCCACTTTCTAGCAACAGTTGGTGTAGAAACCTTGGGCCAGCCAGTGACAGTTTGGGAATATCTGATTATCATGATTTCTACTTTGATTCGTCAAAAGGTGATTCTGTTTTGATGTGAAAAAAACCAACCCAAGTTTTGTTTATGAACCAGCCCAACTCTGACAAGTATGTTCCTGTTCTGCCTACATCAGTTCTAGGTTCTCTAACTTCAGTGTGCAAAAGATTCAACCAAGGACTCTGCCCCTTGAGATTCAGTTCCCATAGGATAAAATAGGATGGGAACTAAAAGGCTGCATTTAGCAAATTGTCCCCAGGTCTTTCTGATGCAGATTAGCGAGGGGCTGACTTTGAGAAACACTGCCCTGGAATTTGCGCTTGCTATTCAGGTACCAGCCCAGCCCTTTCTGTGATTAAATGCTTGGCAGTTGTGTAATTACAGTGTGTATAGTTTCCAAGGCAACATGCATCTGTCACTCCTGCAGAGGCTGGGAGGATTGAAAGGGGCGGTGGGGAGGCCACAGTCAGTGAGGCCTCCAGATTCACGCCATCAAAGGGCTTCGTCATGACTGGGTTTTCACACCATTGATCCAAGGGCCTTAGTCAATGGCAGCAACAAGAATGAAAGTAAATGGAAGCCAGAGAGTCACTGGGTGACTACTGAAGGTAGCAGCAAGGACCTGAAGAAGGATGAGAATGGCATCCAGTGGCTTGCACCCCCCCACCCATACTCTCAAGTCGGTTTTGTTCAGAATAATAAGGATGTGTGAAGGAATGTGAAATGATCTTGCAAGGCTTCTGAAAACAGTTGTTAACTGTGGTAAACGTGTGCCTGCTATTCCTCAGTTCTCCACTGGGATGGTGCTGTTAAAAGGTTACCTCTTCTCACTTGCAGTGGGCTTGAAGTGACATTTATTGAGCACTTACTATGCGACGGAAATGTATATGGATTATCTTGCCTTTCTGACCTAAGTATATTTTCATTTTTTTATCTACATGCAAAGGGTACGCATTTTGTACATTTAATGAAAAAGGTAGAGTTTGTATCTGTTTGCCAGGCACAGTGGCTCATGCCTAAAATCCCAGCTCTTAGGGAGGCAGAGGCTGGAGGATAGCTTGAGGCCAGGAGTTCGTGACCTGCCTGGGCAATATAGCGAGACCCCATTCTCCACAAAAAAGGAAAAAAAAAAAGTCTATGCATGTTTTAGTAGAGGATTTGGCTTTTGGTTTTAGTTATAAAACTGTATAGGGCAGTGCTGGCTGGAACTGGAGGTCGTTATTCTAAGTGAAGTAACTCAGGAATGGAAAACCAAATATTGTATGTTCTCACTTGTAAGCGGGAGCTAAGCTATAAGGATGAAAAACATACAGAGTGACATAATGGACTGCCGGGACTCGGGGTAGGGAGAGGTAGGGAGAGAGGTGAGGGATAAAAGACGACATCTTGGTTGCATTAAAATCTCAGAATTCATTGCTAAAGAATTCATGTTCGAAAAACTACCTATAACCCCCAAACGATTGAAATTAAAAAAAAATATATAGCAGTGAAAAAAGCATTCAGCCACTAGTCAGATCTCAGGGTCTGGTTCTGAATTTCATCATGAATAGGCTTTGTGACTGCAGGCAAGTTTCTAAACTTGTCTGAGGCTCTGTTTCTACTTCTGCAAGATGAGGCGCTTAGACTAGACCAGCAATCTTGACTTTTGAAGAGTGGTAGCCACCTTGTAGAATCCAGTGAAAACTTGGAAACTTCTTCTCTGAAAAAAGGAAAATGTATACTTGCTAAAAGATAATTACACTCAGTTTCTAGGGGACCACAGGCCCATCTTCAATGAAGGGATTGCTTAAGATTCAGCTGCAACTCAGAATTGCTGAGTTCGGCAGGACCCTGAGAGTCTCGCATTGTTTAGAGAGGCCCCCTGAGGAATGAGCTATTTGATGAGGGAGGTTTTGTTGTTCCTGGCATTTCTCACTAACTGCCCTGTTCATTCTGGGGAGGGGAGACAGGAACAAACACCGAGAAAAATACACAGGGAATGAATGGCATCTGGAATGTGAACTGTTTTCCTCATCACTTCTTACAAGGAGGTAGATGGCATGATTACAGCACAGAAGATACGTCGAGGAACGACTTGAACATAGACATACAGCACTTTGTGCAGTGACACTTAAGCAGTAATTTAGACTTGTTCTACTCTTTTTTTTTTTTTTTTTTTTTTTGAGACAAAGTCTCGCTCTGTCACCCAGGCCAGAGTGGTGCAATCTCGACTCACTGCAACCTCCACCTCCCAGATTCAACGATTCTTTTGCTTCGGCCTCCTGAGTAGCTGGGACTACAGGCACGTGCCACCACGCCCAGCTAATTTTTGCATTTTTAGTAGAGGTGAGGTTTCACCATGTTGGCCAGGATGGTTTCAATCTCTTAACCTCATGATCTGCTGCCCGCCTCAGCCTCGCAAAGTGCCGGGATTACAGGTGTGAGCCACCGTGCCTGGCAGACTTGCTCTACTTTTAATGTTTGAGAACTCAGTGATATAGAAATTGAAGAAGGTCCAATTCATAGAAGCAGAGAATAGAATAGTAATTACCGGGAGCGGGGATGGGAGTGTAGGGTGTGAGGTGTCGGGGTGGGGAAGGTGAAGGAGGTAGATGGGGAGATGTTGGTCAACAGGTGCAGCGTTTCAGTTAGGAGGAATAGGTGAAGAGATCTATTGTACAACATGTAACTATAGTTAGTGTACTGTATACTTGAAAAAATGCTGAGAGTAGATTTGGAGTGTTCTCATCACAGTGAAATAATAAGTATGTGAGGCAATGCATATGTTAATTAGATCAATTTAGCCATTCTACAATATATGCGTATTTCAAAAGTCCTGTTGTACACCATAATAGCATATACAATTTTTACTTGTCAAAATAAATATAAGAAGGAAAAAAATTAAAGTTTTGATTAATTTGAAAATTTTATAAGCTTCTAGGGAGTATATGGTAAGTGGAAATATGTTATTTACCACTCTCAGCTGTTAGCTGACCACCTTCCCAACCCAACCCGGCTCTGTCTCCTTCCCACACCCCAAAGTGTAATTCAATCAGGAGAGAATATCTTGTTTGGAAACCTACATGTGTTCTTTTTTTCTCTGCTTAGGTGTTGAAAAGTCTCCTCTAGAGCTTTGGAAAGCTGAATGGACTAAACATGAAGAGCTTGAAAGCGAAGTTCAGAAAGAGTGACGTGAGTATGCGATGACTCACAGTCTGCTGTTCCTTCTGCTCCACGGAGCTGCAGAAATGCTCCTCCCCACCTTGATAAGGCACTGCTGGGTTAATAAACTACAGACACTCAAGTGCCCTCGGCCCCAGCTCAGGGTAGCTTCTGTGGATGGCATGCTCTAGGTTCCTTGCTGTTTGTGTGTATAGCTTTCAAAAATGTTTTTTAAAATTTTTGGGGTCTGTGCCTTGTAGAGAAAGGAACTTTCACATTTAAGCATTCTGTCAAAATATAATGCATGGCAAAGCAATAAAATCCAGGTTCACCTTTAATTACCTCATCTGAAATGATAGCTGAAAAAGTCCATTTTGAAAGTGACATACCTTGGCTTCCATTGAATTCCATCCCATGAATTTCTACCATTCCACAACTCTGCTCAAAGTATCTGAAAGGAAGTGTCTTAAAAGAAGATTCTTCCTTTAAACATCTTTAAAAGAAGAATCAGTGAAAACCTCAACATTTCTAAAGTTGCCAGAAATCCTCACTCCAAATATTATTTTTAGAAGAAACTAGTCTCTTTCATGAGGGTGGTTCAGGAATGACATACTAGCATGGTTCATCTTTGCCTTTGGGGAACACGTTCAACTCTCTGTTAAGGGTTTTCTGGGAAAATGATATCTATTGCTGCCTGTACCTTTTCTCCCCTGAATTCTAGGAGCTCTTCTTCATTTGTTATCCATCATGAAAGACTCTGGGTTGGAGGAACCAGTTGTGATGTCAGAGTTATGAAACAAAGTTTCCCCCAGGAGAAAAGGGAGAAAAACAGCAGAGGGGTTGTACACGATAATATTTTTTAAAAGATCACCCCATACACCCTTCTATGATCCCAGTCTTGTGCTAGCTGCATTCCAGATACTTTGAGCAGAGTTGTGGAATGGGAGAAATTCATGGAAGGGAATTAGATGGAAGCCAAGGTGTGTCACTCTCAAAATGCGCTTGTTCAGCTATCGGTTCAGACGAAGTAATTAAAGGTGAACCTGGATTTTATTGTTTTGCCATGAATTATATTTTGACAGCTTGGCACAGCTGCATTTTTGCATAAATGGAGGCTGCGTCTTTTATGGCTAGCATGTCACATACACACCTACTTCTGGCTGAAGCTTATCTCCTGAGGCTGCATCATGACATGTAACTTATGTCCTGATAAAACCCAGGCCAGGTGAGATGCTTATGGAATGATGGCAAAATACCAACCCCCTTACAGAAGGAACCGGAAAGGGTTATGATAAAAGTTGGTCTCACCTTCTCATCCTGTAGGTAAATCAAATAAAACTCATAGAGTGCAAAGAGGCTTGGACAAAGACATAAAACTAGCTGTTGGCCAGAGTGAAAGTCCTGGTCATCTGACTTTCCAGAAATCTCCTTCTGTCTCCTCATCTGCTGGCTGTATGTTATGCAGCCTACGTATCTCCCATGGCTTTCAGCGAAGGAGAAAAAGGCAATTAAATGGAAAATGTTGCCTAACTCAGCAGATAGGGGTTTCTAAATTGTGTGACCAAGTTAACAAATGTCTTTTTCTATTCCAAGGGAATCTGGGTAGCTTCCATTTACATAGGTTAAGATTATTTTTAGCAAGATTTCATCAGTCTAGACTTCCATGTATATGAACAGGGGCCCAGAGGAATGATAGGCACACACACTTTTGGTTTAAAAATCAAAAACTGGTGGCAGTAAGGAGGGTGTTGCTGGAATCTAGTTAGAAAAACTGAAATGTTTCCATGATTTAAAAAAATCCACTGTAATAACACTAGTAAAAGCTTCTGGGATTTGGCAGCAGAAAAGGCTGTGATTTTGGCAGTTAGTGCTAAGAGAAGAAATGTTGAGAAGCAGACCTGAGGGAGGAGAGCTATGGAAATTGGTATAATGGAGCCCGACAGTTTCAAATGGCTCTCCACATCCAAATTGTTTCCCCAAGCCACAGAACTGTACAGCTAAATGGGGGGAATAAAAAAATGACAACAACAAAAACATTTCAAAGCCCTGTTTGTTAACCATATGATAATCATGCTAATTGTGTGTGTGTGTGTGTATGTGTGTGTGTATTTTTTTTTTGAGATGAAATCTCGTTCTGTGGCCCGGGCTGGAGTGCAGTGGTGCCATCTCAGCTCACTGCAATCTTCGCCTCCCGAATTCAAGCGATTCTCCTGCCTTAGCCTCCTGAGTAGCTGGAATTACAGGTGCATGCCACCACACCCAGCTAATATTTGTATTTTTTGTAGAGACAGGGTTTCACCATGTTGGCCAGGCTAGTCTCAAACTCCTGACCTCATGATTCCACCTGCCTCGGTCTCCCAAAGTGCTGGGATTACAGGCATGAGCTACCTCGCCTGATCATAATGCTAATAATAATTAACCATTAGGCAGTATTAGCCAAATGTTGGGAGCTATGCTAAGCTTTTCACATGAAATTCATTTAATCTTGCCACAAATCTTATGTGATAGGTATTACTATTAAGCTCATTTTACAGGCAAAGAAACTGAGGCCTTAGGGACGTACAGTAATTTGGGTTCTTAGAGCTTTAAGTTTTTAGTCAAAAAGTCTATGCCGTCTGGGGGGTAGAATAATTCGGTAACAGTTGCTGCTGCCGAACAGGGAAACTGAGAGCTGGGAGAGAGTGGAGAAGAGAGGCTTGCTTTGTCATGTATGCCTTTTATTGGGAAGTTTTTGGTATATGTATATGCATATAAGGCGGTCTGATTTCAGAGCCCATGTTTCCTGAAAGAGGAGCTTTGGGTGGAGAGTGTATTTTAAGAAACTTGGCAATCTGCTGGCATGGTGGCTCACTCCTACAATCCCAACACTTTGGGAGGTTGAGGCAGGAGGATTGTTGAGTCCAGGAGTTCAAGAGCAGCCTAGGCAAACATGGTGAAACCTCATCTCTACAAAACAATTTAAAAAGTAGCTGCTTATGGTGGGGCGCACATATGGTTACAGCTGCTCGGGAGGCTGAGATGGAAGGACGGCTTGAGCCAATACAACAATAAGTTGTATTTATCCAGATTGGAGTGCAGTGACATAAATATAACAATAAGTTGTATTTATGTCACTGCACTCCAATCTGGATTATGGAACAAGGCCCTGTCTCAGAAAACGAAAATAAAAAAACCAAACTCTCTGTCTAGGGAGAAGCTTCAAAAGTGACTTTGGAGTTGGACCTAGGTTTGTAACCCTGGACAAGTCTTTTACTCTTCTGAACCTCAGATTCCTTACCAGAAAAGTGGAGGAAATAATATTAGCTCTGTAACGTTGGGGTGACAGTTAAATACATTAAATGAATGTCAAAAATCTTAGGGCCTGGTACTCAGGAGATGCTTAGTAAATATTTTCTTCTTCTTCCTAATTAGCAACCCACAATAAAAAGTAGGATTCAAAAAGTCTATGCCGTCTGGGGGGTAGAATAATTCGGTAACAGTTGCTGCTGCCGAACAGGGAAACTGAGAGCTGGGAGAGAGTGGAGAAGAGAGGCTTGCTTTGTCATGTATGCCTTTTATTGGGAAGTTTTTGGTATATGTATATGCATGTCATGCATATATATGTATTGTTGAGGAAAAGCAGGTTTACAAACATTTGCATTCAGTTGAATGAACTAAGTTATAATTTTATTTTATTTTTTTTACCTGAAGCAAGTGGTCTGTCTCAAAGTATTTTAAACCATTGGGCATCATATTTTCCTGCTTGTTTTTGTGTGAGGGAAAAGAAGGAAGAAAGGATTCTTTGTATTTCTGGGGGGTAGGAAGAAGAGGTTAGCAGATCAGGTTCTGGCGCTTGCATAAAGAAGACAGGTGACCCACTGGTGTGATCGCATTACAGTCAGCCTGTGTCTGGGAGGTCGGCGGCCAGATCAGTTTGTGGCCACTGTGAGCAAAATCCAGGAGTAAACGAAGGACGAAAGTGGCCCAAGGGGGCCTCCTATGGATGGCCTTCAGGTCACTCTGTGACCCTGAGACCATCATGTGGGTAGAGATTGAATGGGAGTGTCCTTTCCAGAAGATGTGGCAGCTGGTACTGTGTCAAAGGCAAATGTGAGTGTGGTAGAGAATGGGCCTGCCTCTGCAGACTGTGGTTAGACAGTGTCATTGTCCATTGGCTTTGATCCTTAAATCTGTTTGCGACACTGTAGATGACCCACAGAGGCTAAAGAGCATTACGGAATTTCTATGATGGATAACCTTTTTTAGATCACATTTATAACTTTATTTTGGGAGTTAGATAGTAGATAGGATATAGGAGAAATGCAAATATGGTTGTTGTCTTTAAAAAGCTGATAAACCTAGGTGGGAGGAGAAAAAAACATGTAGGAAATAATTAGAGCAAAATACAAGCCATGTAGAGTATAGATACTCGAGGCACCTTTAAGATGATATAACTAGCCAGGCGCAGTGGCTCAGGCCTGTAATCCCAGCACTTTGGGAGGCTGAGGCAGGTGGATCACAAGGTCAGGAGTTTGAGACCAGCCTGGCCAACATAGTGAAAACCTGTCTCTACTAAAAATACAAAAATTAGCTGGGTGTGGTGGCACGTGCCTGTAGTCCCAGCTACTCAGGAGGCTGAGGCAGGAGAATCGCTTGAACCTGGAAGGCAGAGGTTACATTGAGCTGAGACCATGCCATTGCACTCCAGCCTGGGTGACAGAGGAAGACTCTATCTCAAAAATAAATAAATAAATAAATAAATAAGATATAACTAACTAGTTGTTAAGTTGTAGGGCCTGGTGATAAATGCTACAAATTTTCAGAGGGCTGAATCACTGGGAATGGGAGAATTTGGAGAGCTTTACGGAGGTGGGGCTTCATGCAGGCCTTGAGGATACATAGGTAGGATTCAGAAGGGAGGTTGGGAAGAGGGGGAAAGGTCGGAGGGGCCATCAGGAAAGCCAGCCTACGGCATGGTGGGTTGACTCAGTCTCAAAAATGGCCCTTGACATACAAAATAGTAATATTAATAGTTCAGGAGTGCAGGAGAGTGCCATGGCATGGTCCTGAGTATTTCAAGAATACTATAAAGTTTTCATCCTAGTTTTAAAAATGGATAGACTGACTTTTACGCTTATTAAGCAAACACAGAGTTCTTAGTCATCATTATTTGTATCTTTTATGACTGTAGCTTGAAAAAGCAGCTTCTTTTTACCTCTTTAAATATTTGCAGCAGCTAGTACATGGTCCACATGGAAAAATGAGCTGTCATCATGAAAAATGAGGCCAAAAAGGTTGGGATTTCCCTTTGCTAATATAATGCTCAAGCTTCTGGAATTTCTTTGTAGTTGCCAATTTTTTGTGACTTGAGTGAAATGGGTGGAGGTTGCGAATGGGAAATCGGGTTGAAATATCTTTGTAACAAATCTTGAGAAATGCCACTCAAACGGGATCGAGGACTTCACGGTTTACTTTGAGGGTGTGTGTTTAATTGTATGAAAGATTTATTCCCAATTATGTTTTCCATTGTCATAGGGAAACAGCAGACATTCCATTAAAAAAAAAAATCAAAATAGCCAGTTTAAAGTGACAGGCTCCACGAGAGATTAAACTGATGGTATACCTTTACATAGCAGCTACTAACTATTGTAGCTTTCAGCCAAGAAAATGCACACACCCCATGAATTTTGAAGAACCAGACACATCCTGCCCAGACAAAGGTTTGAGTTTGGTGCCTATTAAGATAACAGTTCTCTGCTGGGCATGGTGGCTCACGCCTGTAATCCGAGCACTCTGGGAGGCCAAGACAGGTGGATCAACCTGAGGTCAGGAGTTCGAGACCATCCTGGCCAATACGGTGAAACCTTGTCTCTACTAAAAATACAAAAATTAGCCATTCATGGTGATGAATGCCTGTAATCCCAGCTACTTGGGAGGCTGAGGCAGGAGAATCACTTGAACCCAGAGGGTGGAGGTTGCAGTGAGCCGAGATCATACCACTTCACTCCAGCCTGGGCAACAGAGCGAAATGTGGTCTCAAAAAAAAAAAAAAAAAAAAAAAAGATAACAGCTCTCATAAAGGTCAAAAATGAACATCTCTGCCAAGGTTTTTTTTTTTTTTTTTCAAGGAGGGTTTAGTCACTTATAAATAAGTTTTTGCAAATGCCCAAGCCTCCTTCCCTCACCACACACACATGCACATACACACAATGGGAGCATTTGAAATTCAAGTCTCTTTGTAGACATAGGAGCCTTGGCCAAATCTATTTCAAGCTAAGCCTTTTTTTTTAAATAGACATAATTAAAAAAAAAAAAAATAAGTGATGACCCCACTTAGTGGAGGTAAGAGACTTTACTAAAGTTTAGAGAGAAATTTAGTGAAGAAAATATGTGCCATGGACAAGAAAATATGTGCCATGCTGCAGATTTTCTGGGTCTTTTCAGCCTATTTAAAATGGGGAATCTGCTCACTGTCTGATTTTGCCTGGTATTAGTTTGCTGGAACTGCCATGGCAAAGTGTAGCACAAACCAAGTGGCTGAAACTAAAGAAATGTATTGTCTCAGAGTTTGGGAGGCTAGAAGTGCAAGATCCAGGTACTGGCAGGGTTGTTCCTTGTGAGGGCTGCGAATCTGTTCCATGCCTCTGACCTAGATTCTGGTGTTTTGCTGGCGGTTTTTGGCTTGTGAAAGCCTTGCCCTGATCTCTGCTTTCATCTTCATGTGGCATTCTCCCTCTGTGCATGTGTCTGTGCCCAGATTCCTCCATTTCATAAAGATGCCACTCATGCTGAACTAGGGCTTGCTATAATGACCTCATTTTAGCTTGTTACCTCTGTGAAAAGCTTACTTCTAGATAAGATTACCTTCTGAGGTTGGGGGGCATTGGGACTCCAGCATATGAATTTTTGGGAGGACACAAGTGAACCTGTAACACAACTCCATGCCCTTCCATCCTAGAACAGTTACTCAGAAGCTTTGGCATCCCCCCACTGAGCTGGCATTGCCATAGACCTTAGCTCCACTGTTCATCCTTGGGACTATTTTCAGCATCTAAGAGAGTGAGGTTGGAGATCGCAGTTCTTCAGTGGGTGCCACTGCCTAATATTAATGTCAAGAGTGAACCCATATGGACGGCTGACTTTCCGTAACAGGAATAAGGAGCTATCATGGACTGAATGCTCACTAGGTACCCGGCACTGTGCTAAGCCCCTTTGTATGCTCTTTGTCATTTAATGCTTACAAAACTCTACCAAGAAAAGACCATTGCTACAATAGCAATTGATAGAGGAAGAAATTAAGGTTGAGGGCATGTTAGTAACTTGGCCAAAGTCACACATTTGATAAATTACAGAGAGATGGTAACTCTCTGGGTTTTTCTTGATGGGAAAGTATGTGCTGTCGATCACAGCCCTCACTTGCTACCAAGGTGCACATTCCTAAATTGTGAAGCTTCAAGCTGCATAAAATAGACATTATGCTGTTGCTCTAAGCTTAAATAAGACCTGTGCGGTGATTTTACATCACCACAAGTCCATCCATAGTAGCAAAGCTCACCGATGTTAGCATTATTCTTCCTGTGACAGGGGAAGATTCTTTGTTTCCTGAGAGCCAGATGTATTCCATTTCTGAAGTGAGGAAGAGCAGATGCTGCTTCTGCTCTTCCAGTGGAGCCAATAAAACATCTCTGTCTACATGGAGCTCCACTGTGGGCTAGATGGGTCATAGCTTTATTCTGTTTACTCCAGACCATAATTCTCAGTTAAACAGGATACCTTTCCAGAGGGAAACCAATATGAAATACAGAGCCTGACCCCTAAACTACTAGGGAATCTCCTAGTCTACACAAGTAATGAGTCATGTAGATCATTATCTCTTACATCTTTATTCTACATTAATTACCTGATCATTTTGAATGAAGGCTGTTCTTGACCTACATGTTTTTTGTTTGACAAATTCTTTTATGAACTTCTCCTTGGGGATGAAACAGAAATTGCTTCTGAATCATCCTGTCGATATTTTTAGTTGAGTTTCTACCTAAAGATCTTTGCTTTGTGGAGGTAGTTATTGCCAATTATACGGCAATACAGGGGCCAGCATTGGCCAAAGGCTCAGTACATCAGTAAAGATGACGTTAGTGACTAGACTTGGCTTTCTTCTTGCTTGAGTCCCTCCCTCCTTTTAAAAAAGGAAAGTCAGTGTATCCTGGTCAACTTGATTATTCAACTATTAGAGCAGTTTTTATTATATTCATGAAAATGCTTTCAGTTTTTGGGAAGCGCTGTCTGAAAGGATTTCATTTTTATTTTCTTAGGGGTTTCTAGTTGCCTCCTGCCTCCTGGGCTGCCCAGTGGGCTGGTTAGCTGGCAAGTGTAGAGGTTCATAATGTAAGAATAGAACAAGGAAAAGGCACCACATGTTCTCCTTGGACGTGTTTGTTCTAAGATGTATTTCCCAAAGCTGAAAATGTTTCTGTGGCAATTTTTCAGACTTAGGCTGTGGTTTTCGAGGGGTTTTTGATGAGATTCAGTGTGAACTCATGAGTCTGTTCGTTTGTGTGTGTATGTGTGTGACAGTGTCTCACTGTGTCACCCAGGCTGGAGTGCAGTGGCGCGATCTCAGCTCACTGAAACCTTAGCCTCCCTGGTTCAAGTGATTCTCCTGCCTCAGCTTCCTGAGTAGCTGCAACTGTAGGCATGTGCTACCACACCCGGCTGATTTTTTGTATTTTTAGTAGAGATGGGGTTTTGCCATGTTACCCAGGCTAGCCTTGAACTCCTGACCTCAGGTGATTCGCCTGCCTCTGCCTCCCAAAGTGCTGGAATTACAGGTGTGAACCACTATTCCTGGCCTGTTCATTCTTTGAAGGGTTGCTTCATAACTGAGAAGCTGCAGGGTCCTTCTGTGAGGTCCCAATGGATGTACTAATTAGGTATATGATAAGCTGTAATAACAAAATAGCCTGAAATACAGTAGCTCTAACAAGATAGAAGTTGTTTTCTTCTAAGGTAAATGTTTAAAATAGTCTAAGTGCCCACAGGGCAGCTCTGCTCCATAGATTAACCCAGGAACCCAAGCCTTTGTCCAGTGACCTCTGTTACTCTCCAGAGCTGCTCTGTGCAGTGTGCTAAGCCACTGGTCACCTGTGGCTCTTGAGCATCTGAAATGTGCTAGTCCAAGTTGAGATGGATACTGTAGGTGTAAAATGCACCCTAAATTTCGAAGATGTTGTCTCAAAGAAAGAATATAAAATATCTTATTAATAATTTTTTATAATTATACCCTGACATGCTACTATTTATGACATAACTGGATTAAATGAATAGAGTAAAATTTATTTCACCTGTTTCTATTTACTTTTTTAATATGGCTACTAGAAACTTTAAAATGATGTAAATCTTTGGACAGTGCTGCTCTAAGAAGCATTTCCTTTTTTTTTTTTTTTTTTTTTTGGAGACAGTGTCTTTCTTAGTGTCCTCCTTTGTGGTCCAGTCTGGAGTACAGTGGTATCATCATAGCTCAATACAGCCTCAAACTCCTAGGCTCAAGCAATCTTCCTGCCCCAGCCTCCTATGTAGCTAGGACTACAGGCACATAACACCATGCCTGGTTAATTTTCAGACAGCATCTCACTATGTTTCCCAGGCTGGTTTTGAACTACTGATCTCAAGTGATACTCCTGCCTTGGCATCCCAAAGTCCTTAGGATTACAGGAGTAAGCTACCAAACCCATCTAGTATTTTACTTTTTAAAGGGTATGAAACTGAAGGTGCACAAATCATTGCCCTCACAGGGAACTGGTTAGAGCTTGCCCCAATCTAGCTGCAAGGGAGGCAGGAAAACATATTCTCTTGCTGGCAGCCTTGAAACCAGTTAAGCCTCAAAGGAAAGGGGAGAATGGATACTGGGGATGATTAACCTAGCCACAGGCAGTTTCCACAGAGGGTCTTGTTTGAGACTTGGATGATAAAGATGTACCAAATGTTCTTAAATCTTAGTGGTTTTTACAGTTTTGACTACTTTTACTCCAGAGATAACTATTGATGACTGCTTGTCCAGGACCCATTGTCCTGTTAGTGGAAGTCTATTGTAGCACGCTGCTGTAGGTGAAGTTAAATGCTTTTCCATGTTAGAAATGGAAACTGCTGGCCAGGTGTGGCAGTTCATGCTTGTAATCCCAGCACCTTGGGAGGCTGAGGTGGGCAAATCACCTGAGGTCAGAAGTTCGAGACCAGCTTGGCCAACATGGTGAAACTCCATCTCTACTAAAACTACAAAAATTAGCCAGGCATGATGGTGGGTGACTGTAATCCCAGCTACTTGGGAGGTCGAGGCAGGAGAATTGCTTGAATTCATGAGGTGGAGGTTGCAGTGAGCTGAGTTTGTACCACTGCACTCCAGCCTGGGCAACAAAGTAAGACTCCATCTCAAAAAAAAAAAAAAAAAAGAGAAAGAAAGAAAAGAAATGGAAACTGCTCTTGAGTGTTACTAGCTGGTGACAGTAGGTTACGAGTCAGGCTTTTCCTTTTATGTCCTGTAATATATTGGTGACCTGATCTGATAAGATGTGGGTTTGTTTTTAAGTATATCATTTTACCATCATAATCTTAAGGTTGCTTACACAGATAGAAACTATCATGATCTGATCTCACACCTTCATTGAAAAGTTTGGGAATAGTGTCAGCCTGTAAGTATATGTTATAAGCTTAGCTTTAAGTTACTCTTTTATAAATTACAGTCAACACGTAATTTATAAAAGTGTGAAAATTGAGGATTCTTAATTATATTAATTGTAATCTCAACCTGCATGACATCTGACTCAAATTTCAGGCCTAGAATTCTAAGCAAAACTTTAGAACAAATCTAAAAGAATGTTAAAAATGGTAGAATGTCCACTTCCTAGGCATATAACTTTATTAATATAACCTGTGATTTAATTTGCATTTTGGTTTCCATGTTGCCCTTTTGGTTCATATTGCATCTATTGCTGATTCTTTTCTCCCAGTGCTGCTTGTAAAGCCTCTTCTCTTTTCTCTTCTCTTTTCCTCTCTTCCCTCCCCTCTGCCCTCCTCTCTTTTTTTTTTTTTGACAGAATCTCACTCTGTCACCCAGGCTGGAGAGCAGTGGTGCAATCTTGGCTCATTGCAACCTCCACCTCCCAGGTTCAAGTGAGTCTCCTGCCTCAGCCTCCTGAGCAGCTGGGACTACAGGCCCACAGTACCACGCCTGGCTAATTTTTGTATTTTTAATAAGGGTGGGGTTTCATTATGTTGGCCAGACTGGTCTCAAACTCCTGACCTCAAGTGATCTGCCCAATTCAGCCTCCCTAAGTGGTAGATTATAGGCGCGAGGTACCATCTTTTTTTCTCTTCATATACTTGTGCTGTGGGATATTTTTACTGTAATACAGGACACGATATTTATTCTAATTAAGTTTTATTTTGTCAGTTAAATTCCATTTTAAGTTTGTCCAGTTCAGTTCCAATAGATAAAGCTATTTCTCTAGTTTTTACATCATTTTAAATTCTGATTTTTATCATAATCACATTGAGTCATCCATAGACTTAGTAGGATGCCTATTTAATCTTAGCCAAAGTTATTAATAAGAGTATTGAATAGTTGAAAGTCTCTACCCAGGTAGAGATATGCAGATAAAATAACCATTGATATCCTTCCAAATGGACAGTGCTTCAGTCCATGCTCTTTGAGGCTTGGTTATTCAGCTTATCACTAGCTCAGCCTTGACACTGTGGATCAGCCCTGTCTGCTACCTAATGCCAGTTTTATCTCTATGTGATATTGGGTAAATTATATAATCTCTCTGATCTTTAGTTGTAAACTGAGACGAGGCCAGCACTTCCTTTAAAGCATCATCATGAGGATTAGGATAAAATCTGGCACAAAGAAACTTCTCAATAAGATGGCAGCTGCTGATATTGGTTACCCCTGGTGCCTAGCACAGTGCCTGGAATTTGTAATTCCTATAAGTGTGCGTGTGGTGAATGAATGGTCTCAAAACATCCTGTCTAGTTAAGGTCATACGACTGACACACATGAAACAAGGCAGTGCCAGGTTGTGCCATTGACAGTGAACTCTAGTATGTGGCCACTCAACATCACAGGAGTTTAGAGAAGGCTTCATGGAAGGGATGAGTTAGGGGCTGGGCCATCGTTATTGGGTAGGTTGGGATTAACAGAGGAAACCGGTACTAATGAGTAGAGGTGGGGAGAAGGGACTCTAACGGAGAAGGATGTATACATGGACAAGTAACAGAAAATCAAGTTTGATGGGAGATGTGGGCCTCTCTATACCTCACTGAAAGCCTGGGAACGGGTGGAGTGAGTAAAACAGAACAATGAGGTTTCAAGTTGATTATATTATAGCTGTGGGATGATTTGGGGTTTTGAGAGACTGTAACCAGAATACCGGGCCAGGACTAGGTGGTGGCTGCTGTAGTGCGAGAAGGATGGGATTTGAGTGGGTGTGGGGATGAAGAGCAATCAGGGAGGGAGCCTAGATTCCCTGCTGATACACAAAGGAAGGTCCCTTGTGCCACCACACCCTGTTCCGGACGTGCCAGCCAAGTGTGAGTGCCCCTCATCTCCTGAGAAATCTGGTGTGGGTTTATTTTTGCACTTGCATTTCATTAGGCAACTTGGTCGGAAGACGCACTAGAAAATGTAAAAGGTGAGATCTATTTGATTAAAAAAAGAATGTTTGGGAAACAACTATTTACTACTAAAATACCCTTAGCTGCTAGCCTTCATTCTAAGCAGCTTAACAAATTGTGATTTATTTATTGCCTCTCATTAGAGAAGTGTGTATATATCCTCAGTTTACAGATGAGAAAACTGCAACATGGTAACTTGCTATGTTAGTTTCCAAAAGTGGCTGTTACAAAGTACCCTAAAGGGAGTGGCTTAAACCAGAGGTCAGCAGCATTGGCTCCTTCTGGGGGCTGAGCCTCTCTCCAGCTCTGGTGGTTTGCTGGGAATCTTTGGTGTTCTTTGGCTTCAAATAGGAGCATCATCCTGCTCTCTGCCTCATCTTCACATAGCGTTTTCTCTGGGTGCCTGTTTGTTTCCAAATTTCTTCTTTAATAAGGACGTCAGTTGTATGGGATTAGGTTACATTCTGAGACACTGGGGATTAGGACTTAAGCATATGGATTTTGGGGGAAACACGATTCAGCCATAACTCTTGTCTAAACCACAAAGGTATTAGGATGCAGGAGTTGCACCTGGGAACTCCCGCTACAGAGCCAGTGTTCTGCCCCTGCTGGTGCACATGGGTGTTTGCTGTCAAGAGACAACAAAATATGATGATTTCAGCCAATCAAGTAAAGGCCTAGACTTGAATTTCAAATTCCAGTGCAACTGACAGATAGTAATCATGGGTAAACTTTGACTAAAACATGCTTCAGTGGCAGGGACACCTAGGAGCCAGGGACAGTCCTAGCTTTCTCAGAGAGCCTCAGGGGCCAGAGATAAAGGGGGTGGGGAGAGGGGCAGAGAATATGGAAATCAAAGTGGTCAGACTTGTTTTGAGCCTGGGTGGGGCCTGGAGAAGAGGCCCAAAATGCAAATTGGGACCTGAGAGGTAAGGTAGACGGTCTGTTTTAAAAAAAAACAAAAAGTACATTTTTCTGTTTTAAAATAACAAAGGGTATGTTTTAGCCTAGGTTGGCTGTGCTTGTGAAGGTTTGGTGCAGTTTTCCCCCGGGTGGTGGTTTCTGGTGCTGGGTTCAGGTCTTTGGGCATTGTCGGTGCCTGGTGAATAGCTGGAGGGTGGATTGTTTTGTAAGCTCAGATCAGTATTCAGTGAGTTAAGTCCAGAGATCGTCAGAGTATTACTGTAGACTCTTGCTTGCCTTTTTAGGTGCATTTGGAAAAGCCACCTAAGTCGTTTCCCCATGGTGAACATGTGGCTTTAGGTGGCAAGTGGCAATCTTGGGCACAGTAGGATGTATGGGATAATTGTCCCTGCTTTCTTTGCAGTTCCAGCCCAGTTCCTACACCTGTGTTGAATGAATGAGTGACTAAATGTAAAATGGAAATACAGGTTAGCGTCACCACCCTGTGGCCCCTCTCTGTTCAATATTTACCACTTTATCCTTATCGTGGACAGAAACAAAAGGTCAGTAGGGTTTTCTGAATGTGTTTTCTTTAGGATGCTCTGAATGTCCTTTTGTCCATGTCTGTGCTGTGTGAAATTAAAAAGCATCATTGGAGGCCTTGGCTTGTTATCTACAATCTACCTGTGTGCCTAGTTTGTACCTAGACTGTGAAATTATTTTGTATCTATAGCTTATTACCTCAAGTGGTTAAAGAACCACACTAAAGAAACCACAATTATGAATATAGACCTTGCTTAGGCTAATTAACTACCTTATGTTCCCTGGGCAGAAAATTGCCTAAATTTAGACCCAGTTTACTAACTGGCATCTGTGTCTGTCCTCAAAAGAGAGCTTGATTGTCATTGATTAAGAACAGTGCTACTCCCTACCACAAACAGAGGAACAAAACAATCCAGTCCTGGTTTTGATGGGTAACTATCTCAACCTCATGTAACTATTGAAGACTAAACTCTGATTTTTTATCTTGCCCAGATTCCTAAGGGGCCTGGGGAGTCATGCCCTACAAACCATAAATTCTCATCAGATGGGATTTATTTAGCCCTGTATATCATGACTTACTTTCCAACCAGACTCTGGCATAATTTTATGAGACAAGGAAGAAAATCAAAATATTTTACCCTATAATATGTTTATTTGCCATATTTTGAAATGGCCCTGCAAAGCTCTTCTTCGTAGGGGGAAAATTTGCATCTGTAATGAATCTCTATTAACATAGCTAGACCTTTTTCTTCCAGACCTTCCCAAGTCTAAAGAGATTGACTAATATCTGAATAGGAAACATTTATCAACCATTGTCTCCAAGGACAGCCACTACAAAACTTCATAAGAACTCTGGTCTCTACAATCTTTATCTTAACCTGAGCATTCCCTTTTGACCAGTCCCAGGTCTTTAGACCAACTCAACCAATGGTCAACCAGAAAATGTTTAAGTTCACCTCTAGCCTGAAAGGCCCCGCTCCCCTTAACGCTGTCCCACCTTTCTGAATCAAATCAATGTATTTCTTAAACGTATTCAATTGATGTCTCCTGCCTCTCTAAAATGTATAAAACCAAACTGCATCCTGACCACTTTGGACACATGTTCTCAGGACCTCCTGAGGCTCTGTCACGGGCCATGGTCACTCATATTTGGCTCTGAATAAATCTCTTCAAATGTTTTACAGAATTCGACTCTTACTTTTTGAGACAGAGTTTTGCTCTTGTTGCCCAGGATGGAGTATAATGGCATGATCTTGGCACAACCTCCACCTCCTGGGTTTGAGTGATTCTCCTGCCTCAGTCTTCCGATTAGCTGGGATTACAGGCACCCACCACCACGCCCAGCTAACTTTTTGTGTTTTTAGTAGAGATGGGGTTTCACCATGTTGGCCAGGCTGGTCTCCAACACCTGGCTGGCCTCAAGTGATCCACCTGCCTCGGCCTCCCAAAGTGCTGGGATTACAGGCTTGAGCCACCATGCCCAGCCAAGAGTTCAACTCTTTTCGTCAACACTGTGATATCATTATTCAATTTTCGTGCATTTGTAAGTTGTTTAGCCATAGTTTGTCAGACAGATTCTGGACAACTTCCTCCTAGCTGGGGAAGAACTTCTCCAGAATGGTCAACCAAAGACAGAAACAAGTCTCAATTCCAGCCTGGCCAACAAGGGGAAACACCCCTTTCTAATAAAAATACAAAAAATTAGGCTGGTGTGGTACGCACCTGTATTCCCAGCTATTCAGGAGGTTGAGGCAAGAGAATGGCTTGACCCTGGGATGTGGAGGTTGCAGTGAGATGAGATTGAGCCCCTGCACTGCAGCCTGGGCGATCAAGCAAGTTCCTATCTCAGGGTGAAGGTTGGGGGGGTTGGGGTAAAAAAAAAAAGGAAACGGGTCTCAATTATGTAACCAGGTTAAAAGCAATGAGTTGTAGGTATCCCAGGCTCTGGTACTGCAAACCCATTATGGACCCCGTTCACCTTAGCATCTCACTTCTCTACCACAAACCTGTGCTTTATAAACAATGCTTGGGTTGGCCACTGTTATACTTTTGGACCCACTTAAGGAAAGCTATGTTAAGTAAACAAGTTTGTTTTTCCTTTTTTTTTTTTTTTTTTGAGACGGAGTTCCGCTCTCGTTGCCCAGGCTGGAGTGCAGTGGCTCGATCTCGGCTCACCGCAACCTCTGCCGCCCAGGTTCAAGCAATTCTCCTTTCTCGGCCTCCTGAGTAGCTGAGATTACAGGCACATGCCACCATGCCCGGCTAATTTTGTATTTTTAGTAGAGATGGGGTTTCTCCGTGTTGGTCAGGCTGGTCTCAAACCCCCAACCTCAGGTGATCTGCCCACCTCAGCCTCTCAAAGTGTTGAGATTGTACAGGCGTGAGCCACTGTTAAATATAGTGAGCGCCAAGTTTCTCTTCAAAGAATCAGTATGTCAATATGTTCAGCTCTCTTATTCTTTGTTCTCCATTTTGAAGTTTAACTTCCTGGTTCTTTGCACCCCCTTGCCACTAGTTTCAGCAAACAACTTTCCCACCATTTCTAATCAGTAGTTCACGTCTGTTCTCCTGGTCACCTGCTTTAACTTGAGTCACCCCTGGTCACCTGCTTTGACTTGAGTCACCTTTAGTTATCTGTTCGTAACCGTCCTTCCCGCCGAACTGCTCACCTTGCCGCTGTGGCTCATACCCATGCTCCCTTTAAAATAGCCAGTCAGAATTAGTTTACACTGTGTGGTCCAACCCTAGCCAATAGGGGAATGACACAGAAGTAGGGGCTACCTGCCTCAGGGATAAGAACCCCTTCCCTTCCTTTGTTCAGGTATGCGCTTGCCATTGCCCATCCATGAGATGCACCCTTCTATACAAGTAAATTGCCTTGATGAGAAAATTATTTGTCTGAGTGCTAGTTCTGCTTTTCAGCATTGAGGAACAAACATTTGTTATAATTTTGGACCCTCTTAAGGAAAGCTATGTTAAGTAAACAAGTTTGTTTTTGCTTTTTTCTTTTTGTTTGTTTCTAACACCACCATGCCTGGCTGTAAATAATGTTTAAAAAGGAATGTATTATAGTATGACTTATATTAATGAAAAACGAAGAGCAACCCAGATGTTGGAAGTAGACAAATTGTTATATCCACAGAGAGGAAAGTTTGACAGTCATTAAAAATGTTAAGCTTAAAACTATGCAGCAACTGGGAAAATGCGTATGATAAAATAAGTGGAGAGAAATTCAAGTTACAAAATTGGACATTCCATTATAATTATGACACATAAAATATGCATATGGTATTCATCAACACCTCGTCTTAGAAATGCTAGGGAAGGCCAGGCACAGTAGCTCACGCCTGTAATCCCAACACTTTGGGAGGCTTAGGCGGGTGGATCACAAGATCAGGAGTTCGAGACCAGCTTGACCAACCTGGTGAAACCCCATCTTTTATTAAAATTCAAAAATTAAGCATGGTGGCGCGCTTAATTAACTTAAAAATTAACGCAGGAGGCTGAGGCAGGAGAATTGCTTGAACTTGGGAGGCAGAGGTTGTAGTAAGCTGAGATTGCACCACTGCACTCCAGCGTGGGTGACAGAGCAAGACTCCATCTCAAAAAAAAAAAAAAAGGAAAGAAAGAAAGAAGTACTAGGGAAATAAGGATGGGCAAAAATATTTAGCTTTAAGGATATTCAACATGGTAGTAAAGACATAAAATTAGAAACCACTTAAGTAAAAAGTTTGTTGAGTATATTTTGAGTATATTCCACATTCATTTAAAATGTTACAGAAATTCATTAAAGAAAGCTGTTTTATATATTATTACTAAGAGACAAAAGCAAGTTCTAAACATGTTTGTGATGCTTAAAATATTTTAAATTTGTTTCTATTTCTTAAAAAAGAACTTGGAAGATACAAACAAGAGTGAGAGGTCTCCAACCACAAATCCACGTAACAGTTTTCATGTTGATTTCATGCTGAAGTTATCATATTTTGTCTATATTGAGTTATTTTAATAGTTTTATGAAACCTGAGGTTTATATAAAAATATATGGGAGTCTTTCTTTGAAAACATCTTACTTTTGCAAATTTTACAACGACAACGGCAACGATAGAAAGTATATAGTCTGTGAGCATATTGGTAGGCCTTGCAAGAGGCCCTGAAGTTTAAGCTTCTTTGCTTTATGGGAAATTATCTCCTGGGACCTAACTGCATTTCAGAAGCAGCGAGCAGACTGCTTCAGATTCCAGCAGTTACCTTCTAGGCACTCAGCTGATAAAGTTGCAAGCCTCGGAAATTGCCCTAAAGAACAACCTCCTTTAATGTGGTGGTTCTTTTATTTACTTCGAGTACATCCATCTTTGTAGTTTGTGTTCTCCAAGTGTGGTACCTGGACCATCAGTATCAGCATGCCTGAGGAAGTATTAGGAATACAAATTTTGGGGCTCCACGCCAGAGCTACCTGATCTGAAATTCTGGAAGTGGAGCCCAGTGATCTGTGTTTCAAAAGCACCCACCCCGCTTGGGTGATTCTGATGCAAACTGAAGTTTGAGGTCTAATCCTGCTCAGTCTTCGCCTAGCCCTTGTTACACCAGGAAAGCTTCTTAAAATATACTGGTTACTAACTTCTGTATCCAGAGGCTCTGTGTCTGCAGAGAGAATGTTAACTCACCATGGCAAACAAATAATTTACAGGTTATGTCACTTTGAATAGAAAGAGGTTTAAATGGGTGGCTGTAGAGATGCGCACTTCCATCCGGGCACTTTGTCCTGTTGATCTTTCCCAAATTCCTCCGGATAGTCAGTATTCATAATTACTTGACTGAATAGCTGGACAGTGTTTTGTGCACAGTTCTACAACTATGATCACTAAGAGTTTGGTTGATTAAGCTCAAATTCTGTATACTCCACTTAACTATCTCTAAACCCGCTGACCTTCTGTTTCCTTATCTGCAAAACGGAAATTTTAGAAAAGTACTTCCCTCATAGGGATATTATGAGAATTAAATAAGACAGAAATGCGCGCCGGGCGCGGTGGCTCAAGCCTGTAATCCCAGCACTTTGGGAGGCCGAGGCGGGTGGATCACAAGGTCGAGAGTTCGAGACCATCCTGGTCGACATGGTGAAACCCCGTCTCTACTAAAAATACAAAAAATCAGCTGGGCATGGTGGCGTGTGCTTGTAATCCCAGCTATTCAGGAGGCTGAGGCAGGAGAATTGCCTGAACCCAGGAAGCGGAGGTTGCGGTGAGCCGAGATCGCGCCATTGCACTCCAGCCTGCAGCCTGGGTAACGAGAGCGAAACTCCGCCTCAAAAAAAAAAAAAAAAAAAAGACAGAAATGCAAAAGATATTATTCGCTTCCCCTTTTCCAGATGCTCTCTAGTTCTGTTCTTAGTGATACACTCCTATCTATCAAATCTGTTTTTTTAAATCATTGTTTCTTCCATTTCTGCGTTCGATCAGCAGAATCTCATAAAGGTTTGGATGATGAAGAACTTCTTACCTTTATCTCCTTATAGGATGACTTCAGTTTTCTTGCCACACTTACATTCCATGGGAAGTTGGAAAGGGAAATACTCTGTATGTGAGGATGGAACAGATGTTAGCTCTGTGCTGTCCACTCTTGTAGTCACTAGCCACATGTGTCTGTCTAGCATGTGAAACGTGGCTAGAGCTACTAAGGAACTGAGGTTTTTTTTTTTTTTTGAGATGGAGTTTCATTCTTTGTGGCCAGGCTGGAGTGCAGTGGCGCAATCTTGGCCCACTGCAACCTCCACCTCCCAGGTTCAAGCGATTCTTCCGTCTCAGCCTCCTGAGTAGCTGGGATTACAGGTGCCTGCCACCATGCCTGGCTAATTTTTGTATTTTTAGTAGAGACGGGGTTTCACCATGTTGCCCAGGCTGGACTTGAACTCCTGACCTCAGGTAATCCGCCCGCTTCAGCCTCCTCAAGTGCTGGGATTACAGGTGTGCACCACTGCACCTGGCAGGAACTGACTTTTTCTTTCTTTCTTTCTTTGAGAAACAGGGTCTCCCTATGTTGCCTAGGCTGGACTCGAACTTCTGGGCCCAAGCTCACCGCCCACCTCACCTCCTGAGTAGCTTTAGACTATAAACACATGCCACCATGCCTGGCTAATTTTATTTATTTTCATAAATTTAAATTTAAAAACAGATGCTCATTGCAAATATTGGAAAATGTTTTAAGTTTGGAACAACTTGGGTATGTGAATTTGTTTTTTCAACTCTAAATCTTCTGAAATCTAAATAGATGTCAAGTATTTTCAATAAAAATGTAGCATGAGAGAGAATTGAGATGTACAGTAAGTTTACAGGATTTTTAAAACCCAGTATGAAAAAAAGTAAAATATCCCACTAACAGTTCTCACATTGATTTCATGCTGAAATGATCATATTTTGCCTATACTGAGTTATTTTAAAAATGTATTATTAAAATTAACTTCACCTGTTTATTTGTACTTTATAAAATGTGGCTATCAGGAAATATAACATGTGGTATTATATTATATATCTCTTGAACAGCACTATGTTAGATCCTAAGAATAAAACTGAAGCGGAATGATACTGGTCACATACTGCTCTTTTAATTAACATAAACAGGTGTGAGCCTTTATACCTGGGAGCCACCAGCTGCTTGCATTTGCCTTTGTGGACAGATACACAACCACTTTCCGTTATTCTTTTTATTTTTTTGAGAAGGAGTTTTGCTCTTGTTGCCCAAGCTGGAGTGCAATGGTGTGATCTTGGCTCACTGCAACCTCTGCCTCCTGGGTTCAAACGAGTTGCCTGCCTCAGCCTCCTGAGTAGCTGGGATTACAGGCATGCGCCACCACACCTGGCTAATTTTGTATTTTTAGTAGATACAGGGTCTCCCCATGTTGGCCAGGCTAGTCTGAAACTCCTGACCTCAGATGAGCCACCCACCCTGGCCTCCCAAAGTGCTGGGATTACAGGCGTGAGCCACCACCCTGTCCTACTTTCCGTTTTCCTTTAGATTTATGCAAACATCCTCTGTATTTGCTCTCTGTCCTCTGAAGCTGCTGATTTAACATTACTAATTTCCATATGGAGCATCTCAATGAAATGCATTTTTAAATGCTGTGATTTTGGCCTTTCTATGTTTTTTTTTTTTTTTTTTTTTTTTTTCTGTAAAGCGTTTTCCTGGCATAGGAGTGTAATTGTTCTGCCCTGGTGTTTGTCCATACAAGGGAGTCACCATTCTTGGAACTCAGATTTACAACCACTTCCTTATTTTTGTAATGCCTCCTAATACACTTTTTTATAAGGGACTTAACCTTCATATAATTCAGTTTTCTTTGAAATGTTAAATCACCCACTTTAGAAGCCTTGGCTTTGTATGACTCATGGAATATATTATCGTTTTGTTTTTAAAAGTTACTAATTAAATTGAGCACAATGAAGGTTTCTTAAAGGTAAATATAAATACAATGTCACTTAAGGATTATTCTCTTCTTTTATATGGTTTTTCCCATATTTTGAGGGTTCTTGCTCAAAATATCTCAGGCTGACTAATGGATTTTAGGCTGATATTTAGACACTTATGTTGACATTTAAAAATGATACTTGAACCTTGGCATTCTGGACTTAATGGAAGAAATGTTTTATTTCAGAACTTTATTACATTGGTGTTGGGCCTATTGTGTGACTGTGCTATATCTCAGAGGATTGCAGCGTTTTTAGTCCTGATCTGTATAGTTTATTCTTTGTCGCTGTCTCTTATTATTGCAGGAGGATTTTTTTCTGCTTGAAACGCCAAGTTATCTGGGCCATCTTAAGGGCACAGAAATAATGATTGTGCCCTTTTTGTATATGTCTCATGTAATTCCTTGACCTTGAAATTTGTATGATGGATGACATTTCATGAAAAATAGTCCTTTTCTACTCTAGAAAAGTTTTTCATCTTTGTTTACAAGAGTCAGTAACTCAGTCAAGACCATCAAAACTTGCAGCTCTTGCTCTACCCCGCATCAACTGTAGCATATTAAGAGATGATAAATATGTAAAACATGAGGCCAGAGAGGCAGCCTAACATTTTACTGTTACTTTCAGATAGCATCAAAACTTGGCACACGATGTTGTGGACAGAACCGCAGACTATATTTACTGATCCTGGTTCTGCCAATTACTTGTGAGTGATTTCTGCAAGTCAGTTTGCCTCCCTGGGTTTCCACATGGGTAAAATAAGATGCTCTTGGCCGGGCGTGGTGGCTCTCGCCTATAATCCCAGCACTTTGGGAGGCTGAGTAGGGGTGGATTATGAGGTCAAGAGATCGAGACCATCCTGGTCAACATGGTAAAACCCTGTCTCTACTAAAACTATAAAAATTAGCCCAGCATGTTGGCGGGCACCTGTAGTTCCAGCTACCTGGGAGGCTGAGGCAGGAGAATCACTTGAATCCGGGAGGCAGAGGTTGCAGTGAGCTGAGGTCGCGCCACTGCATTTCAAAGCCTGGCAACAGAACAAGACTCCATTTCAAAAAAAAAAAAAAGATGTTCTCGAAATTCTCATTAAGCTTTAAAATTCTGTATTTCCTGTTCAGGTCTCTTTCCAACTCCCTCTGCTTCCATCCATCTTTGTGTCCACTGATAATTGCTTCTGTAGGAGAGTACAAAAGCAGTACATTTATTTTTACTGGAGTTGTGCAAAGTCCCATAGGCATTTGTGGGAAAAAAAAAACCCACACATCTTAATTGAAGTGAGTTCAAGTCTTCCTCAGTCCCTCGTCAAAATGTATCATCTTCTACTTGTCCATGACATTTCTTGTAATCTCTACTAATTGAGAACAAACAAGGGGGAAAGAATCTGGTCCTACTGTAAGTTATGATTATCATAACCTTCCTTTGAAATAGGCAGTTATTTTTTCACAGTTCCTTAAGCACATGGCAGAACTGTAGACAGGAAATCCTCAAGCCTGTGACCCTCTCTCCAAGGGGAAAATCAAAGCTTTGGAAAAATGGCAAAAGAAGAAAGAGAGGGATATTGATACAGGGGCGGGAAAAGAGAAAGGAAGGAAGTAAAAGACTGTTTTTATATGTCTGTTGTATTTATGAGTTTGCTTTGTTTCTAAAAGTGGAGTAAGGAAAGGTTATGTCAAAGTAGATAGTATAAAAGCTGAGCTGATCCTGAGTGTTATCTAAGTATAAATATATAATTTAAATATATAAATATAAATATATAATTTAAATATATAAATATATATTTAAATATAAATATATAAATATATATTTAAATATAAATATATAAATATATATTTAAATATTTAAATATATAAATATATATTTAAATATTTAAATATATAAATATATATTTAAATATATAAATATATACTCTTTAGAACCATATTTGAAATAATAAAACAGCTAAGTATAAGGGAACGTATTTTTAAGAAGTCTGCAGAGTTCTGACCATATAATTATGTCAGCTACTAGTCAATTGTCAACTAATTAGCCTGCCCCTTTCACGAAAACAAACCAAAAAAAAAAAACTTTTTTTGCTTCAGTTTATTAAAACATATTCCATAGGTTGTGCATACCTTTGCATTTATATATTTGGATATTTTGCCAAGTTACAACAGTGAAAATAAAATGTCAGTAGTTTAAAAACCGTGATAAAATTTAAAACCATGGGGGTAATTGATTATAAAAGACCATTATGCCACAGGTAAGATAAGTTGCCTGAGAGCCTGCCTGGAGCCATTAGTTAAAACATTGTCAATCAAATAGAACAGGCCAGGCAGGGGGGCTGATGCCTGTAATCCCATATCTTCAGGAGGCTGAAGTGGGAGGAGGAGTTTGAAACCAGTCTGGGCAACATAGCAAGACCCCATCTCTGTAAAAAATTTAGAAGATAACTGGGTGTGGTGGTACATGCCAGTAGTGTTAGTGAGGTGGGAGGAATGTTTGAGCCCAGGAATTCGAGGTTGCAGTGAGCTGTGATCATGCTTCTGCTCTTCAGCCTGGGCAACAAAGTGAGATCCTATCTAAAAAGAAAAAAAAAAATTATTCATTCAGCAATTCAGTTTCTAAGGCCACGCTCATGCCTGTAATCACAACACTTTGGGAGGCTGAGGCAGGCACCTCACCTGAGGTCAAGAGTTCAAGACCAGCCGGCCAACATGGTGAAACCCTGTGTCTACTAAAATACAAAAATTAGCTGGGCATGGTGGCATGTGCCTGTAATCCCAGCTACTTGTGGGGCTGGGGCAGGAGAATCGCTTGAACCTGGGCAGTGAAGGTTGTAGTGAGCTGAGATCACACCACTGAATTCTAGCCTGGGCCACAGAGCAAGACTCTGTTTCCAATTAAAAAAAAATTCATTTCTAAAGTAAACTTTCAAAACTTTGTGTCAATCACGCTTAATTCTGTACAAGATGGATTTTCCTAGTATTTGAATTTTGGAGGGTTTCCCCTCTCTATTGACATTTGGAAAAAAACAAGTTTTTACTCGCATAATCTTGGACAGTTCTTACCTCCACTGTACATTAACATTACCCAGGGATCTTAAAAACAAAAGTTATTCCCATTCCTCACCCGACTCCCATAAAACTGAATACAATTTTCTGGAGAGGAGCCGGGTGGATATTATGAAAGCTCTTTGGGAGATTTTCCTGAGCAGAAAATGTTTGGAAGCACTGATCTAGCAGTCATCTAGGAGGGAAGCCATGCAGATATTTTATTTTGATCTCAGAGGCATAAGAATGAATTAATCACTCCTCATTCCCCCAGAGATAATGTGTGGAAAAACATTGTTTTCAAACCATCCCGAAGAAAGCAAATGTGATTTAAGGCCGAATTGTTTCCAAATGGCCTTTTGCAGTTCCTTTGTTCTGCATTCAGACTGCGTTTTGCACGGAAATAGCTTCGGTCTTAGGCCATGAACAGGGAATTTGACCTTGGTGAGGAAATACATCCTCCGCTTTCCTCACTAACCAATTGTATCCTTTTGTTGGGGCTGCTGTAATAAAGTGCCACAGATGGGTGGCCTAGAACAAATGAATGGATTTTCTTGGGTCTGGAGGTGAGAAAGCTGAAATCAAAGTGGAGCATGGCCTCTGAAACCTCTGTAAGGAAGAGTCTTGCCTCTTCCTAGCTTCTGGTTTTGCTAGCAGTTGTTGGAAGCCTGTAGGTGCATTATTCCAGTCCTCTGTCTTCACATGGTCATCTTCTCCCTCCATATATATCTGTCTTAGTGTTGAAATGTTCCTCTTTTTTTTTTTTTTTTTTTTTTTGAGACAAAGTCTCACTCCGTCGTCACCAGGCTGGAGTGTAGTGGCAGGATCTCAGCTCACTGCAACCTCCCCCTCCCGCGTTCAAACAATTCTCCTGCCTCAGCATTCTGAGTAGCTGGGACTATAGGTGCATGCCACCATGCCTGGCTAATTTTTTGTATTTTTAGTAGAGACAGGGTTTCACCATGTTGGCCAGGATGGTCTCGATCTCTTGACCTCGTGATTCGCCCACCTCGGCCTCCCAAAGTGCTGGGATTACAGACATGAGCCCCTGCCCTTAGACGATGTTCCTCTTTTATAAGGACAGTGATTTCTTATAGTGAGACTGGCTTGTTCCCTTCCCATGGCATAGGCTCTCTGTCAGATATGATCTCAGTATGCGAAAGACCTTGCACCTGCCTTGCTTCTTAAGGATGGAGTGGACTGACTCTGGGGCCCTTAGCCTCAGGCATTTGCTGAGGGACCACTAAGTGGGTGGAAGATTAGAGTTTAGTGTTTCCAAACTTTATTGATGATGAGAATCACATAAGGTGCTTGTTAAGAACAGGAATTCCCAGGGCCTCTCCCTGAAGATTCTGGTTCAGTAGGTCTGGGTGGAACCCAGGGAGCTACATTTCAGTGAGGATCTTCTCCCACCTCCCATCCCACCACCACCCAACTCATGCAGGTGATTCTTACCAACGAGCGAAATTCAGAAATGCTGGACTAAATGACGTCTGCTCGGCATGTCAGAACTATAAAATTCTGACATGTGTTCTTCCAGTATAAGAGATTTCTAGTAGGCTATTCAGTATTTCTCCTATCCTTTCTTAGTAAAACCACCTTATCTTTTACTTGGGATGCAGTGAACTCAGTTGAAAGAGTTTCCTAGCCTTCTTTGAACTACTTTTGACTGACCAGGTTCGACCTGGTCAAAGAGAAGTGATGGGGGTGCTATGAACTGAATATGTCCCCCCAAAATTGCTATGTGGAAATCCTAATACCCAAGGTGATTGGTATTTAGAGATGAGGTCTTAGGTCATAAGGATGGAACCCTCATGAATGAAATTATTGCCTTATTAAAAAGGCCCCAGAGAGCTGTGCCATTCCTTCTGCCATGTCAGGACACAGCAAGAAGACAGCTGTCTATGAACCAGGAATCAGGCTGTTACCATACACTGAATCTGGTGTGATCTTGGACTTTCCAGCCTCCGGAAGTGTGAGAAATAAACGTTTGTTGTAGTCTCACACTGCAATATTCTGTTACAGCAGCCTGAACTGAGCGAGGTGAAACAGGTAGAAGGCCTTGTCAAAGGATCCTCATATACTGCTGAAAGGGAGACCACCTTTTTTCCTTATTCTATTTGTTTTTTCCTTTTATTCTATCTGGGATGAGGAATTGATGGTTAGCATTTCTGCTGCCATCTTGAACCTTGTGGTGATCTTGTTACGTCAGTGGAACCTGCAGATTGAGGGAGCCCCAATTTCACATTTCCTTAGGGCCATCATGCCAGGTCTGGACTGACTCCTCTAAGCCTCTCTTTATGTGTATAGACTTCTATCTAGTTGAAGCCACTTTATTTTGGGTTTCCTTTTATATAAGTAGAACCTAATCTTTATTGATATATCCCCAAATTTGAAACTTTATGAGTTTCCTTTAAGCTATAAACATCACTGATCAAATCACCTAAATTCTATCTTCAAGGTACATTTCCTGAGCCTAAAACTTAACCTTTCTTCCTTAAGAGGAAAAGGAGAAATTTGGAGTTTATATTTAAGGACTCTGTGAGTTCCAAGATGATTGGAACAAGTCTCTCAATGGGAGGAACAGGTCAAGTCACACTGTTCCCTTAGTGTCTCATGGTGACAGTGAAAAGGAGCTTTCAGTGATACATGCATGAAGGAAGGAAGGAGTGCTGGGTGAGAAGTAGCATGGGACTAGAGGAAAGCAAGAGAATGCCTGCATTTCGTTATGCTTTCCTACTTTACAAGTCTGTTGATTGAGGGAGTTTAGTTGTAATGATGTGTTGAAAGTGCTTTCTAAATGATAAAATGCCTTATATATGTTATTTACTGAGCACTGAGTTATATATAGGATGTTGTTTCAGATACACTATGACAGTTTTTCCAAATGACACTGCTAGATATTAACAGGTATCATAAGCAAGAAAAGTTTGTGACAAATGAGTTTGGGAAATGTCATGTTCAGCAGAATAAATAGATCTCTTTATTACAGGACTTCTCAGTGCCTTTAATGTATTAATGTACATTGTGAGTATCAAAGAAAAAGGAAGGTTGTGGGGGAGGGAATATGCCATGTGGTAATATATATATATATATTTTTTTTATAAAAAGTATGTATGTCTTGAAAAATAGAGCAATGTTGGAGAAAGGCAGCTTTAGGAAAAATTATATAAAGATGTAAGAATACATATGTAGTACCTGATAGATGCAGAGTTCCAGAGCATACATAAAATGAGAGACATTGTCTTTGCCTCTGAAAGCAAACACTTTTCATGGGGGTGGGGGGGTGGGGCACAAAAGATTTACATGTGGAAGAATAATATTTAGGATAGAATCTAAGTGCCACTTAGATTCTATATCTAAGATTTTATAAAATTATGTATATCAGATTTTATATCACATGAGTGATATAAATGTGTGCTTTATGAGTTCAGAAAAAATGGAATCTCTGCAAAGTCGATTTTATGATAAATTTAATAAGCATTTTCTGGGTATGTTCATTGAGTGCTCCAGAAGATTCTAAGTGAACAGGATCAGTTCCTGTCTTCCTTTTTTAGAGGAAAAAAAAAAAATATATATATATATATGTATATATATGTACGTACGTATATTAGATGCAGGGAGTACATGTGCAGGTTTGTTATATGGATATATTGTATAATGGTGGGGTCTGATGGGTTTGGCTTCTAGTATACCAATTATCCAAACAGTGAACATTGTACCCAATAGGTAACTTTTCAACCCTCACCCAGTCTCTGTCTTCTGAGAGCTTATGATGTAGGGCAGGTGAGGATGGTGGGTAAGGCTAAGGCCAAGGATAACATGGAGTGGAACTGGAGAACACAGAGAGTGGTGAGGAGGTTCTAAGAAGACAATTGTCACACCCAAGAGACAGATTACAGAGGGGAAAGAAAGACTCACTAAAGGGAGGATCTCACGAGATAGGCAGAATTTCAAGAGAAATGGGATTGAGGTCATTTTGTGGACTGAAGCGATCCTCCCACTTCAGACTCCTGAGTAGCTGGGACTACAGGTGCATGCCCAGCTAATGTTTGTGTTTTTTATTGAGATGGGGTTTCACCGTGTTGCCTAGGCTGGTCTTGAACTCCTATATTCAAGCAGTCTGTCCACCTTGGCTTCCCAAAGTGTTGGGATTCCAGGCATGGAACACCATGCCTGGCCTGAGATCATTCTTGATAGAATCAACTCCAGCATCCATAAAGGCGTGAGATATAATGCATAGGGGGTGCCCATGTGGTCCATTCTGTCTATAGTAAGGTGGCCTTTAGGGAAAGTTATAGGGGAAAAAACTCTTGTGGTAGTGGTGAGTGCGGGGGGATCTAAGTCTGTGTCTCCTGGGATGAAATGATTGTGCTTAATTTCCTAAACATGGGGGAGATATTAAAAGCTCTTGAGTGAATAATCTGCAGTTGAATGTGGACTGGCTTTGTAGGGTGACTTGGAGCAGTCAGGTTTGGCAGTTGGGAGGATGGTTAGCAGGTAATCATTTAGGTGAGAAAGGAAAAAGACCCAAGGAAAAGAAGGTGAAACATAACAAAAAGGAAGGAGTAACTCAAGAGGTGGTAAAAGGTAGAGCTCTTTGGGTGAGCCAATGGGAGAGAAAGGATGACTGATCATTTCATTCTGGGAGATAGGAGCTTATGATAAGAATCAGGAGAAGGGAAAGTTGATTTGGTAAATATGGGATGGCAAAAAAAAAAAAAAAGTTTAGCCGTTGCTCATGACTTAAGAAAGGGACAGTGTGGCCAAGCGTGGTGGCTCACAGCTATAATCCCAGCACTTTGGGAGGCTGGAGCAGGTAGATCACAAGGTCCGGAGTTCGAGACCATCCTGACCAACATGGTGAAACTAAAACTCTACTAAAAATACAAAAATTGGCTGGGCGTGGTGGCGCATGCCTGTAATTCCAGCTACTCAGGAGGCTGAGGCAGGAGAATCACTTGAACCCGGGAGGCAGAGGATCCAGGAGCCAGGATTGTGCCACTGCACTCTAACCTGGGCCTCAGAGTGAGACTCCCGTCTCAAAAAAAAAACAAAAAACAAAAAACAAAAACAGTGAAGTGTAACACTTGGGGCTCATGGATTTTGGAATTGGACACCTAGGTTTTAGCTGTAAGCTCGGAAGTAAACTTGGCATTGTAACTTAGCAACCTCTGTGCCTGCTTCCTGGGTTGTCATGAGAGTTAAAGGAGATGATGCACAAACTTTGTTACTAATGAACTCTGATTACTGCTGCTACTATAATTTTATTTTATTTTATTTTTTTGAGATGGAGTCCCACTCTGTTGCCCAGGCTGGAGTACAGTGATGCAGCCTGGGCTCACTGTAACCTCCACCTCCCAGGTTCAAGCGATTTTCCTGCCTCAGCCTCCCGAGTATCTGGGATTACAGGCACCCATCACCACACCCGGCTAATTTTTGTAGTTTTAGTTTTTGTATTTTATTTGTTTATTTTTGAGACAGAGTCTTGCTCTGTTGCCCAGGCTAGAGTGCAGTGGTGTGATCTCAATTCACTGCAACTCCATCTCCCGGGTTCAAGCAATTATTGTGCCTCAGCCTTCCTAGTAGCTGGGATTACAGGTGTGTACTACCAAACCTGGCAATTTTTGTATTTTCAGTTGAGATGGCATTTCATCATGCTGGCCAGGCTGATCTCGAACTCCTGACCTCAAGTGATTCATCTGCCTTGGCCTCCCAAAGTACTGGGATTACAGGCGTGAGCCACTGCACCCGGCCTTACTAATTTTTAAATAATATCAAGGTTATTTGAATACATTGTACGTTAGAAATAACAAATATATTGTCTTATTCAAATTGGGCTGCAATAACAAAGTCACATAGACTAGGTGCCTTATAAAAAACAACAGCCTATTTTTCTCAGTTCTGGAGGTTGGAAGTCTGAGATCAGGGTGCCAGCATGGTCAAGTTCTGATGAGGGCCCTCTTTCAGGTAGACTGCCAACTTTTTGTTGAACCCTAACGTGGTAGAAAAATCTAGAGAGCTCTCTTTTGTAAGGGCACTAATCCCATTCATGAGGGTTCTACTCTCAGGACCTAATAATCTCCCAAAGGCCCCACTTCCCAATACTGTCACATTAGGGGTTAGGATTTCAGCATGAATTTTGGGGGGATAAAGATGCAAAGACATTTGCAAACCAGTGTACTTTTTGTTTTGAGACATGATCATGCTGTGTCACCAGGCTGGAGTGCAGTGATGTAATCTTGGCTCCCTGAAGCCTCTTAACCTCAGTCTCTGAGTAGCTGGGACCACAGGCCTGTGCCATCACAACTGGCTGTTTTGTGTGTGTGTAGACAGGGTCTCGCTCTGTGCCCAAGCCAGAGTGCAGTGGCGCAATCTCGGCTCACTGCAACCTCTGCCTCCCAGGTTCAAGTGATTCTTCTGCCTCAGCATGCTGAGTAGTTGGGACTACAGGCACACACCGCCACGCCTGGCTAATTTTTTGCATTTTTAGTAGAGATGAGGTTTTACCATATTGGCCAGGCTGGTCTTGGAATTCCTGACCTGTGATCCACCTGCCTCAGCCTCCCAAAGTGTTGGGATTACAGATGTGAGCCACTGTGTCTAGCCATATCTAGCTAATTTTTAAAATTTTAGTAAAGACAAGGTCTCGCTGTGTTGCCCACCTTGGTCTTGGACTTCTGGGCTCAACAGTACTTTCTAATACTGAAGTTATTTCAAAACAAAACAAAACAAAACTTAAAAAGAAGACCCTATCCTTCACTGAAGATCTGTTTCTTTTTAAAACATTTTTTAAATATTGTTTTATAAAGATAGCGTCTCACTGTGTTACTCCGGCTTGTCTTGAACTCCTGGCCTCAATTGACTTTCTTGCCTTTGCCTCCCAAAGTATTGGGATTACAGGCATGAGCCACCATACTTGGCCGAGGAGCTCCTGGAAGGGAAATTCTTAGATGGCTTCGTCCTCTACGGGTGTAATTTCCTGAGACAGTCCTACTGTCCTAGTCTTTACTGCTGTATTTGAATTTATTTTCTTTTTGAGTAATAGGTATAGTTCTACTGTTCTACATGAAGAATGAGTTTACATTCTTCACATAAGTTTCTGTCAACTTTTTATAAAAGCTCTATTACCATATTTTAAATTTTTTTCTGTCCATTAACGTCATTTTAGACTTCTGCTTGATGGTTTCTGTCCCCCAACTCATTGTTCTCATAATAGCCTTTGAAAATCACATTAAACACAGATGAGATGTGTAAAATAATTCCACATTTTTAGAGAAGAAACCATATAAAGGTGGCATTGGGTTATCTGGGATGGGGATATAGAAGGAAGCAAAACTAAGTAGTTGTGCCTTCCAGCGGGCATTCCCGCCAGGAAGCTAGATTGATTTTCTATTTGATTTCCGCTGAGTGGTTTAACTCCTTGCTAGAGTCAGTGTCATATGGCCTTGATCGTGTGCCAACATAAGTAAGAAATCTAACTGTAATTATTGGACAGGAAGGAAGCAAGACCTCTTCAGCTTTAAAATGCAATAGTGTATAATAATGATTAACCCTGTTTTGTGGAATACGAGATCAGCAGGAACGTTTAACATGAAGCATACTGTGCCCCCCTACCTTCGTTGCATTGTCAAAAAGGTTTAGCCCCAGGATTCTGTTTTTTATTTACTGTTTTTGTCCACCTCTCTGATAAGGAACTTGCTGGTTTGCTGATTCTATTAAGATTAGAATTGCAGTAGCCCAACCTTGAAAACAGCCTGGAAGGAAAAATTACCCTAGCCATCAAAGAAAGGGTGGACACAGCAAGGGAGCCGCGCTGGCAGTTTGTCTGTCTACCTGCCCACATCAGTTTCAGGGCCTTTTGTTACTGGTGGGCTAGAGGGGGCCCAAATGCTGGTGGGATCTCAACCCCACCTGGTGTTCAGGTGCTCGACACCATCCCAAGAAGGAATTCAAGGGCGAGTCAGAAAATTGTAGAGGTACAGAGATTTATTGCAAAGGGAAAAGTACACGCTCAAGGGCCAAGGGAAGTACAGGCATACTCAAGAGAGTCGTGCGTGTGAGGGGGTTTGGGGCTGCTACCTTTATGGGTTTCTTTAGCCAAGGCGGGGAATAGTCATGAATATTCCTGGAAGGTGGTGGAGATTTCTTGGAACTCTGGTATCACCGGTTTTTATACCAAATATAGGTGTTCCTAGAACTATCATGGCACCGGTGGGGGTGTGGTGAGTATGCTAATGAGTGCATAATGAGATTCTAGGAGGAACCTAGGTCAGATCCAGCGTCATTTTGGGTCCGGTTGCTCTTAGCCGGCTTGGTCCACACCCCAGTATTTCAGGGTCTTATCAGCCCCTAGCTTCTGCAGGTATTGCAACAGTTCCCTTTTGCTAGTCATGTGAAACTGCTGCCTGGAATTTTCTGTTCTCCTGCAACCACCATGTCTCCCTTTGACTTGGTATTCCCTGCCCCCAAAGGCCCTGCACAGTTGCCACATAAAAAGTCTTACCCTGACACCTCCCACCCCTAGAGTAAAATCCCGTACTCTTCACTTCCTGTTCTCTCATTTTAACTTTTAAAATACTTCTTACCCTTCGCATGTTACCTGTTTGCTCATGATGTATTTGTTCATGAACTGTCTTCTCCCTAGAGCAGTACCCTATGAGGACTTAGGCTCTGAGGTTTCACTGCTTAGTCTCCGGCCTGGCACATAAAAGGTAGTCAGTAAATTTGTTGAATGAATGAATGAATGACTCAGTCAGTCAGTCAGTCAATCACAGTTACCTCAGTTATAAATTAAACATGTTATCAGTCTTCCCAGAATTCTTACAACACTGGACACTTTAAAGGAGATGAGGCTTTTTTAAAAAAAGAAAAAGCATTTCCTGGCAGGAATTTGTGTATTTGTATGCACTATGTGGGTAGTTATAGTACAATGTAAGAAAAACAATCATATTTCCTGTCCTCTAGGAATTTGAAATCTGTAAAGAACTCTGGCCTTGGAAATGCCTGATAACATACATCTGGAGTTATTTGTGGCAAAAGACAAGGCAAATAGGCAAATATGCTGTATTATACAAAAGGTAGGTACAGGTTTCAAAGGACAAGTATAGGTGGATTTACGTGCTCACATCTTTTGAGGTGAGTGGAAATTGACAATCCAGTTGAGGCTGAGGCTCCCTGGTTGTGACAGTTCTCTTGGGGATATTCCCCTGTACCTCCTGGGTCAGCTGATCTGCCTCCATTCAGAAAAGACTGGGAAAAGTCAGGAGTGGTCAGTAGCTTTTGTCATGTGGATAGCTAATTACAAGTTTTGGGTTAATTTTTAGTTTTATTTATTTATTTTTTTGATACAGAGTCTCACTCTTGTGGCCTAGGCTGGAGTGCAGTGGTGCAGTCTCAGCTCAATGCAACCTCCACTTCCCAGGTTTGAGCAATTCTTCTGCCTCGCCTCCCAAATAGCTGGGACTACAGGTATGCACCAGAATGCCCGGCTATTTTTTGTATTTTTAGTAGAGACGGGGTTTCACCATGTTGGTCAGGCTTATCTTGAACTCATGACCTCAAGTGATCCACCCACCTCGGTCTCTCAAAGTGTTGGGATTACAGGTGTGAGCTACTGGGCCCCACCAAGTTCTGGGTTGATTTCTTAAAATATCTTCTCTTGCACTTTTCTTACCTTTCTACTCCTTCCTCCTGCTTTTTAGGTCTTTCTTCTTTGAGAGGAAAGGCCGAGACCCTAGTTAGGCCAGAAATCCATGGAGAAGAGTTGTCTTCCTCTCCTGCCATCCTCTGTGGTTGCCAGATTTTTGAGGTTCTAGTGGAGATTGATGGAGGATCCTGCAGGCTGAAGCCTCATCCCCCTCAATATATTTTTCATAATGAGTGAAATGCTTCTTCTTATGGTCAGGAGAAATGTTCTCTCACTGCAGGTGGCCAGTATATACATCTTAACTTGTATGTTTATATATTCAGCATTATGTATGTCTATGTGTGTGTGTAATGGATTTAGCTGTGCATTTAGTAAGATAAAACACATGCATTTCTTTCATTTATGACTTACACAGTAACTAATTGTGGTTCACTTTAAGACTGTTCTAAAGAGTTACCACAAAAAAGTCTTTGAATTGTTCGCATGCCAAAATTAATGACAAGAATCAAGATTTTGAAAAGCACACTTCTTATTTTCTTCTTTCCTCATTTAACCAGAGCTGAACAGCTTACAAGTAGAAAGTATGGGTTTTGGTATATAGAAACACAGGCTTAAAAAATAAAGATGCAATTTTAATATAATGCAGTTTTATGGTGGAATGTCTTAGTTGTTTGACCCTAACTGACTTTATTAGGATATTGTAATTCCCCTCCTTTAACTTGCCCATTTTGGGAGAAAAAAGAATCCTTGTGGAGTGCAGTGATTCAAGAGCTTAAGGACAGCAAGAGAGCAGGGGTAGGGGTGGTTATGATTGTTACAAGGTAGTCCACAAGCAAGTCCTTCTTAAGAATGTGAATTCTGATTACTGTGGCTGAAGAAGACAGTTGTGGGAAAGATGGCAAATCCCAGTCACCCCATCCATGCCCATCTGTTGCTGGCTGAGGGGTAGCTCTGTGCCTTCTGCTCCACATCCCCTGTGAATGTGAGGGCAAAGAACGCTGCTGAAGTTGTCAGATTTTTGTCAGAAGAAGGCTTTAAGTATTGGCATTCTTTCCTCATGAGGACAGATCTGGCTCCTGTTTCTTGGGGAGGACAGTGAACGTGCTCTACATTCCTCACGGGTAATGAAGTTGTTCCCAAGTCTGTCACCAACATGTCCTTCCAACCCTGCTCTTAAGCTTCTTTTCGGAGGGAAGCAGAATGTTTACTCAGTAGGACATCTGAAAGGACAGAGGCAAGGCAAGGAGAGGATGGAGAAAAGCTCATTCTTCTCTGACCACGATCACCGTCACTGGCTGAGGGGTGTGGAAAATGGGAAGGTGCAGTATATCACCATTTGCTCAGGACAGAATGCTGGCCAGCGCCCAGTGGGAACAACAGCTAGCAAATTAGTGAATTGTGGCTATGGGGACCTCCACTCTCAAAGCCCATTATTTAAGAGAGAATACGTGGTAACCACCTTTAGTAAATAAATGCAGATGAATTTGGTCATTTACAACTCTTGTCTTTTCTTGTGATAACATAGCTGTCCAACTGACCAGGCATGAATGTTAATTACACACCAGAAGGTATGTAGTTAGTGGTTCTCAACATTTTTAAACATGAAAAATCCGTTCTCACTTACACAGAGTTCAAAGATCTTTAACTTTTAGCCGTTCTGTTATCTATTGGCTGAGAAGACACATCATGACAGTGTCATTTAGATTTGAATTACGATTATCACGGAACTTACTATATTTGAAGCTGTGTGTATGTGGCATGTTGCACACAATGGTGTTCAGGGATTCAGGGTCTTTTCTCATCCCCACCAAACTGAGGACCATCCTCCCCACTCCCCAGTTCTCGGTTCAGGGCCAAATCTCCCAGGTTGGGATCTACTGGGAGAATCAAAAGATTGTGAATTTTGGATCAGGCAGAGAGGGAACCAAATTTCAACTCTACCACATCCTGTATGATCTCGGGTAAGTTACTAAACCTTTCTCTGCCCCAGCTTCCTCGTCTTTAAAATGGAGATTAGTCCCTATGAGGACTTAACCTCATAGAGATTTTGGAGGCACTGAAGTTTTGTTGTACCCCAAATTGTGCCTGGCACAGGAAAGGTGGCACTTAAATTTTTTTTCTTCTTGCCTACTCTCCCCAGCTCCAGGACAGACTCAAGCCCAATAATGCACAAGATGAAAATCAATCAATCAGTTAATTCTTTCTGCCTCTGAGCATTCATTTAGCTTGTACTATATGTGCTAGTTAGCAGGTCTGCCTGACAAGTTTCTACTACTTTTAGTGGCATAAAGCAAACCTTTATTACGCTCACCAATTCTCTGGACAGGGTACAATGGGGACAGCTCGTCTCCAATCTGTGATGTGGGACTTCAGCTGGGGAGACTGAAAGCTGAGGGCTGGAATTACCTGGTGTCCCATTCCCTCAGTTTCTGACGGTTAATGCTGGCTGTCACTTAAGACCTTAACTGAGGCTTTTGGCCAGGATGCTGGTGCCCCATTGGCCCTGGCTTTCTTACAGCATGGTAACTGGGTTCCAAAGGCAAGCATCCTGAGAGAGCTAGACGGAAACCTCATCCATCCTTTGTCATGGCCTAGCCTTGCACATCATACAGCATCACTTCTGCCACGTTCCATCCGTTGAGATTGTGACAACCTCCTGCTGATATTCAAAGGGAGGAGAAATAGATTATGCCTCTTGATGCAAGTTGGTTGAGAGTATATGGGAACAGAGATCTTACCATAACATTTGTGGAAAATCTCTGCCACAGTATGTCAGCAGTTTGTAAATTTATAGAAAGAGACTCCTAGAATGTCCCTGCACTGCTGTTCCCTGAGTTACCATGATTGCACACTGGACCAAAAGCTAAGACCTTAACACAAAGACCTGGAATATAGTATCTGAACTCTTCTAGCTTTGAATGGGAGCCTAGGTTTTCATTTAGAAGCCAGGCTGAAATGTCTGGTAGATGGCAGTCCGTAACTGGACTCTGGGCTATATGCTAGGTGGTAATAACAAAGTGTAAGACACACCAGCGAAGCCAGGGACTTTCTTTCCAATTCAAAGATGTATTTTGTGGTAACTGTTTCAAATAAAGAGTCTTAAAATCAGCCCTAACCTGCTTTTATTTCTGGACAAGAGCCATATTACCTGTACCCCACTTTGCCTCCATGACTAAAAGTTCACCAATTACATTATCTTCCTAAGATTAAAAAAACTCACTTAAATAATTATACAAAAAGTTGTAGGGTTTGTAAAGCCGCCTTAGAAGGAGAAGAATTGGCCTCTAGTTAGGAAAAAGAGTTCTTCCTTGTGCTGTAATGACAGTTATTTTCCCCAGTAAGTAATTATTTATCACTTTTTTCTCAGCGCTTGTTTGAAAGTGAGATATTCTTAAAGCTAAGCGAACTATTAGCTCACGAAGTGTTAAAGCAAAAAGTTCAGCAGAAAAAAAATGGATGCATAATTTTTAAAATGCATATACATCACAGAGTTTTTTTATGTGTAAACCAAAAATTTAAGGGACAGATGATGGGGTGAAAAAAGCTGTGGTTATCATTTATATGGAATCAGGTTAGTCTATAAAATGTTCAGTTGCTTCCAGACTCTAAAAGTCATTCTAATGACCCTGTCTCAGATTTTTTTTTAACTTGTGTAATAAAAATAATCGTGCTTTCATGGGGTCTCACGGGGCTGTTTGGGGTGCATGAGAGATAACCGGGGTGAAAAGTTTTGGGAATTCTACATGTGCTATTCACATGTAAAGTTCTGGCTTTTAATTTTTACTTTTTTTACTTACTAGAGATAGTTCTCACTATGTTGCCCAGGCTGGCTACGAACTCCTGGGCTCAACTGATTCTCCCCGCTCAACCTCTCAGGTAGCTGGGATTACAGGAGTGCACTGTAATTTTTGCTATTGTTGCTATTATTAGTCAGAGGTGAGACTCCATGACAGTCCACGGAGAGGAGAGGAACAAAGACCTGCCTTCCCATGCGTTTTCCCTTCCCCTATTTCTTATTATTTTCCCCTTTCTTCCTTCTGTCTTAACTCTTATCTGTTTTCTTGTCTTCCTATTGCCTCTATTTCTTTCTCTGTCTTCAGTAAGGTCTTTGGATTCTCATTGTTGACCATAGATATTGCTTCTTGTATCTGGGCTCTGAATGGCAAAAACTATGTGGTCAAAACTATGTTGTTCATTCATATATATATATACACACACACATATATATATATACATATTTATGTACATAAATCTGTATATATGGAAAATATGTACATATATTAAAAATAATACAAGGATCTCACATTATGCCTGGTCCAGAGCTCAAGAGGGCTTTGGCAACTAAAAATATTACGACCATCTAGCTTGCAGGGAGAATCATTAGCCAGGCTCAAAAAAGTAAATCCCTGCTGCTTTCTAGATTGAGCAATTCACAAGATTTTGCTCATGCGACAAATCAATGCTGGAAATTCCATGTCTGCTTTTATGCCTTGGATTAGGACTTTTATTTTAAATTGTTTCTTATTTTCTCTGCCAACCAGTCTTTAAATGTAACTGCATGTTCTTCTTGACTGGACACTTCTTTTTCCTTTTTTTTGAGACAGTCTTGCGCTGTCACCCAGGCTGGAGAGCAGTGGTGCGATTTCTGTGCACTGGAACCTGTGCTTCCTGGGTTCAAGCGATTTTCCTGCCTCGGCCTCCTAGGTAGCTGGGCTTACAGGTTTGCACGGCCACTCCTGGCTAAGTTTTGTATTTTTAGTAGAGCCGGGCTGTTGACCAGGCTGGTCTTGAACTTCTGACCTCAGATAATCTACCCACCTTGGCCTCCCAAAGTGCTGGATTACAGGCGTGAAGCCACCATGCCCAGCCTTGGCTGGACACTGAACTGCTCTAGAGGAGAGCTGTTCTTCAGGTGCCGCTCCCTGAAAGTGAGTTTTATGTATGCCATGTAGTCTATATATAGATTTCAGAGAGACCCTCTGTTATGAGTTGTATTGTAGCCCCGCCCCACCCCCAAACTTATATATTGAAATCTGAACCCCCAGTTCCTCAGACTGTCACTGTATTTGGAGATAAGGCCTGTAGAGGAGATTAAGTTAACATGTGGCCTTTAGGGTGGGCCCTAATCTAATATGACTGGTGTCCTTATACGAGGAGAAAATTTGGACTCATGAAGAGACAGACACAAGAGATGTATATGCACAGAGAAAAGTCAATGTGGGGACACAGTGAGAAGCTGTCTGTAAGCCAAGGAGAGAGGTCTCAGGAGGAATCAGCCTACTGGGTGACACCTTGATTTTGGATTTCCAGCTCCCGTCTGTGGAATTTTGTTAAGGCAGCTTAGAAGACAAACATCCCCTCCAACTTTAGTGAAAATTTGTAAGCCTTGTTGTGTGATGTGGTGACAGCAGAGAAATACAAACTTAAATCTCGGCCGGACCCTGTAATCCTAGCACTTTGGGAGGCTGAGGGGGGTGGCACTTGAGCTCAGGAGTTCGGCACCAGCCTGGCCAGCATGGTGAAACCATGCTCTACTAAAAATACAAAAATTAGTTGGGTGTGGTGGTGTGTGCTTGTAATTTCAGTTACTTGGAAGACTGAGGTGGGAAAATCGCTTGAACCCAGGAGGCAGAGGTTGCAGTGAGCAGACGCCCTGCCACTGCACTCCAGCCTGGGGGCAGAGTAAGACCCTGCCTCAAAACAAACAAAAACCACTTTATCTTATTTTATGGATCCACTGTGGAGTGATGGTGAGGGTATGCATTAGAGTTCTCCAGAGAAAGACAACCAATAGGATGTTTATATTTACACAGAGAGAAAAAAGAGGAGAGAGAGATTAATTCTGAGGAATTGCCTCATGTGATTGTGGGCTGGCAACATTGGAATCTGTAGGGCAGTCTAACAGGCTGGAGACTTGAAGAAGAGTTGGTGTTTCAGTTCAAGTCAAAATGTACTTTGGAGGCAGAATACCTTTTTTGCATGAGATCTCAGTCTTTTGGTCTTCAGTTATTTGGATGAAGCCCATGTACATTGTGGAAGGTGCTTTTCTTTACCCAAAGTCTGCTGATTTGTTAATCATATCCAAAAAGTACATTCACAGCATCTAGGCTGGTGTTTGACCAAATGACTGGGCGCTGTAGCTTAGCTACCTTGACATTGGCATTAACCATCACATAATGGAGTTGAGGAAGTGGTAGTCTGGGCCGACTTTATATTAGAAAAGTGGAATTTCACCTGATTTAATAAAAGCTAAATGTAAAAAGTTAATTTGCTTTTACATGTATAACATCATTTAATTCTTTGAATCAACCTTTTGTTTTAATACATGAGTTGGCCACATAATTTAATTTTAATATACTCATTTCTATTCTGTTGATGACATAAGCATTAACTATGTTATGGGCTGTGGACTGGTATTTACATATGCTTCCAAATTTCAATACTCATGCTAGCAAATTGCTTGGTCTATGCTTTCTGCCTTGGTATGACTTTTGCCTTAAGTATTATTATCTTTATTACTGCATAAGGCAGTATTTTATACACTAGCTCCTTTTATTTTATTTTATTTTTTTGAGACAGAGTCTTGCTCTGTTGCCCAGGCTGGAGTGCAGTGGCATGATCTTGACTCACTGCAACCTCTGCCTCCCATGTTCAAGCAATTCTCCTGCCTCAGTCTCCTTAGTAGCTGGGATTACAGGCCCCTGCCACCACACCCATCTAATTTTTGTGTTTTTTTTTTAGTAGAGACAGTGTTTCACCATGTTGGCCAGGCTGGTCTCAAACTCCTGACCTCCAGTGATCCATGTGCCTCAGCCTTCCAAAGTGCTGGGACTATAGGCATGAGCCACTGCGCCCAGCTTATACCTACTCCTTTTACATTGAAAACGCTTTATGTGTAACTGTGGAGAAACTGCTACACAGATTGCTCCGACTTAAAAATGGATTGTAATTTAAAAGTTCATCAAGTTGTTTGATACATAAATTGGGAAAAGTTTTCTCTGTAGAAAATCATAAAAATGTTAACATTTCCTGGGCTAGCCCAACAGGTTTATGTAAACCAAATAGTAGCTCAATACATTATACATTTATAAATATGGTTTGACATCTGGAATTCAGGAGAACTTTTAGTTTTATTTATTGAAATAGCCATGTTTTTCTTAAAATTAAGTTATGTGAAGTGAAATCCCTATTAATCCTTTCTCTTCTGATTTTGGCTTGATTATTTTTCTTTAGACAAATTCATGATCCACAACAAGGGTTTAATTGTTCTTTTTTTTTTTTTTTTTTTTTTGAAATGGAGCCTTGCTCTGTAGACCAGGCTGGAGTGCAGTGGCACAATCTCGGCTCACTGTAACCTCCACCTCCTGGGTTCAAGCAATTCTCCTGCCTAAGCCTTCTGAGTAGCTGGGATTATAGGTGTGCACCACCACACCCAGCTAATTTTGTATTTTAGTAGAAACAAGGCTTCACCCTGTTGGCCAGGCTAGTCTCGAACTCCTGACCTCAAGTAATCTGTCCGCCTCAAGCCTCCCAAAGTGTTGGGATTACAGGCATGAGCCACTGCAGCCGGCCTAGTTATTCCTTTCTAAAGGACAGGTACCATATCCTTTTAATCTGCTTGATAAGATACCCATTCCTATCCAAATAATGAAATGTTTTGGTTATTATTAAAGTATGCCCAGTATTTGGACAAAACCAGAATCCAATAAGTTGTAACCCGCAAGGCATATGTAGGCTAACAGTGAACACTTTCCCCCTACTCCCCATGGCGTGATAGGAAGTCATGAGGAACGGAAGTAAAATGATAAAACTGGCAAGAAGACTGAGGAATACAAGCCAAGAGAGTTCTGAGAAGAGAGAGCAGGAAACAGCTAGGCAGGATTCAAGGACGGAACTGAAGTTCAAATCGAAAAAAGGATGCTGCTTCAAGGATCAGGCGTTGACTGTCAGAGCCTCTGTGCATTGCCTTGGTGCCTTAACCTGTAGCTTAGTTTTCCTTGGGACTTTGCATCACAATCCTACTGTGCTGCTATGGGAATTTCTGCTTGAAAGTAAATCTAGGACTAAAGTTGTGGTAGTATTTGAGCTTCGCTTTTCTTCTGCTACTTCTGTCCATTTGATTGAGGCTGCAAAAACTGGCCATCTATTAAATTGAAGTTGCTTTTCTAAGGCAATAGGCTTTGGGGGAATGGAGGAGGGTCTCCTAGGTTACCAAGCTTGTGCTTCATAAATGTGCCCCCTTGAAAGAGCCTGGGTCTATATCAAATGTGTTGGTAACAGTTAAAGAAGAAGCCATTGGTGGGGAGGGAGCCAACTTCATTATGATTTAAATTAAGCTCTACTTTTCATTCTTAGCTAGAACTAATTAAAGTTCTAATTATTTAGAGTGCTTTAAAACCAGGTGACAGAGTTTCCCTTTCTCTAAAAGGGATTGGAATTTTTCTTTAGGAACAAAATTGATGGGTAGTCTGCAAAAGGATTCAAATTGTTTAGAAATATATGACCATTATGAAGCATTACTTTCTGTCAGTGTCTATGATTTAGGGGTCGTGGAAGACCTGAGTGTAATTAGCAATGTAGTGACTTAGTGAAACTAGAAAAAAAACAGAATTGAATTTTTATTCTATCTTTGAAAGAAGAAAGACGTTGTGAGCTTAAAACCAATAGAAGTCACAAAGTATACTTAAATTAGAAAGCTTAAGTTTATTGGGTAGTGGATAGTCAAGAGGGAGGATTCTCGGACCCCATTCCCTCTTAGTAGGCAAATACCAGACAGAAAATATTTGTAGCCAAAATAGCTACCAGTCTTTACTGTAAGCACATCAACTCAAAAACAATGCAAGGAGAGGACATCAGAGACAACTCACAGCTACTAACTGAACATGCACAATACTGTCACCAGTAACCACGTGCTACAATTAAAATAAGATGCCACAAATACCTTACAATATAATTTTAAAATGTGAATACTATTATTATTTCATGATATTAAGGAATTATTCTTGAAATATTTAGATGCTATAATAGTATTTTAAAAAATATTTCAGAGAGGCCAGGCATGGTGGCTCATGCCTGTAATCCCAGTGCTTTGGGAAGTTGAGGTGGGAGGTTTGCTTGAGGCCAGCCAGGAGTTTCAGACCAGCCTGGGCAACATAGCAAGACCCCTATGTATTAGCTTCTTCTCATACTGCTATAAAGAACTATCTGAACTGGGTACTTTATAAAGAATAGAAGTTTAATTGACTCACAGTTCCACGGGCTGTACACGAGGCATGGCTGGGGAGGCCTCATGAAACTTATAATCATGGTGGAAGGGTGACAGGGAAGCAAGCATGTCTTCACATGGTGGGAGGAGAAAGAGCAAATGCAGGGGAGGTGCTACATACTTTCAAATAACCAGACCTCATGAGAACTCACTCACTATCACAAGAAAAACAGGGAAATCCGCTCTTATGATCCAATGACCTCCCATCATATATCCCTCCCCTAACACCAGGAATTACAATTTAAGGTGAGATTTGGGTGGGGACACAGAGCCAAACCATACTACCCTGAGATAATTGGGTGAACTGTAATAAACCCTATATACTGTGGGAAGGACCTGGTGTGAGGTAATTGAAGCATGGGAGTAGGTTTTTCCTGTGCTGTTCTCAGGATAGTGAATAAGTCTCATGAGATCTTATGGTTTTATAAAGGGGACTTCTTCTGCACATGCTCTCTCTTTGCCTGCCACCATGTAAGATGTGCCTTTGCTCTTTTTGGTGTTCTGGCATGAATGTGAGGTCTTCCCAGCTGTGTGAACTGTGAGTTCATTAAAACTGTTTCTTTTATAAATTACCTAGTTTCAGGTATATCTTTATTAGCAGAATGAGAACAGACTAATACAGTAAACTGGTACTGCAGAGAGTGAGGTGCTGCTGTAAAGATACCCAAAAATGTGGAAGGGACTTTAGAACCAGGTAACAGGCGGAGGTTGAAACAGTTTGGAGGACTCTGAAGAAGACAAGATGTGGGAAGGTTTGGAACTTCCTAGAGAAGCCTTGTTGAGTGGCTTTGACCAAAATGCTGATAGTTATGTGCACAGTGAAGTCCAAGATGAAATGGTCTCAGGTGGAGATGAGGAGCTTCTTGGGAATTGGAGTAAAGATCGCTCTTGTTATGTTTTAGCAAAGAGACTGGCAGCATTTTGCCCTTGCCCTAGAAAGCTGTGGAACTTTGAAGTGGAGAGAGAGAATTTAGGGTATCTGGTGGAAGCAATTTCTAAGTGGCAAAGCATTTAGGAGGAAATAAAAAAAGTTTGGGAAATTTGCAGCTTAACAATGCAGTAGAAAAGAAAAACCTATTTTCTGGGAAGAAATTCAAGTCTGTTGCCAAAATTTACATAAATAACAAGAAGCTGAATGTTAATCACCAAGACAATGGGGAAGATGTCCTCAGGACATGTCAAAGACCTTTGCAGCACCCCTCCTATCACAGGCCCAGAAGCTTAGGAGAAAAAAATGGTTTCCTGGGCTGGGCCCAGGGCCCCCTGGCTGCAGGCAATCTAGGGACTTGGTGCCCTACATACTAGCTGCTCTAGCTATGGCTAATAGGGGCCAAGGTACAGCTTGGGCTGTGGCTTCAGAGGGTGCAAGCCTCAAGCCTTGGCAGCTTCCACATGCTGTTGAGCCTGCAGGTGCACAGAAATCAAGAATTGAGGTTTGGGAACCTCCACCTAGATTTCAGAGGATGTATGGAAATGCCTGGATATTCAGGCAGAAGTTTGCCATGGGGGTGGGCCCCTCATGGAGAACCTCTGCTCGGGCAGTGTGGAAGGGAAATGTGGGGTGTGAGCCTTCACCCAGAGTCCCCACTGGGCACTGCCTAGTGGAGCTGTGAGAAGAAGGCCACCATCCTCCAGAGCCCAGAATGGTAGATTCATTGACAGCTCGCACCCTGTGCTTGGAAAGGCCACAGACGCTCAACGCTAGCCTGTGAAAGCAGTCAGGAGACAGGCTATAACCTGCAAAGCCACAGGGGCGGAGCTGCTCAAGACCATGAGAGCCTACCTCTTGCATCAGTGTGACCTGGATGTGAGGCTTGGAGTCAAAGAGGATCATCTTAAAGATTTGGCTATCCTGGTGGATTTTGGACTTGCATGGGGCCTGGGCACTGCCTAATGGAGCTGTGAGAAGAGGGCCACCATCCTCCAGAGCCCAGAATGTTAGATATATTGACAGCTTGCACCCTGTGCCTGGAAAAGCCTCTTTTGTTTTGGCCAATTTCTCCCATTTGGAAGGGCTATATTTACCCAATATCCGTACCCCCATTATATCTAGGAAGTAACTAACTTGCTTTTAATTTTACTGGCTCATGGGTGGAAGGGATTTGCCTTGACTCGACGAGACTTTGGACTGTGGACTTTTGAGTTAATGCTGAAATGAGTTAAGACTTTGAGGGGCCCTTGGGAAGACATGATTGGTTTTGAAATGTGAGGACATGAGATTTGGAAGGGGCCAGGTGCGCAATGCTATGGTTTTGCTTTGTGCCCTACCCAAATCTCTCCTTGAATTGTAATAATCCCCACGTGCCATGGGAGGGACCCAGTGGGATGTAACTGAATCATTGGGGTGGGTTTTCCCTGTGCTGGTCTCATGATAGTGAATAAGTTTCACAAGATCTGATGGTTTTATAAAGGGAGTTCCCCTGCACATGCTCTGTCTTTGCTTGCCACCATGTGAGATGTGTCTTTGCTCTTCCTTCATTCTCTGCCATGATTGTGAGGTTTCCCCAGCCATGTGGAACTGTGAGTCCATCAAACTTCTTTTCTTTATAAATTACCCAGTCTCCAGTATATCTTTATTAGCAGCATAAGAACTAATACACCCTGTTTCTACAAAAAAAAATGTTTAAAAATTAGCCAAGTGTGTTAGCACCTGTACTCCCAGCCACAAGTCTGAGGTCAGGGAGGAGCTCTTGAGTTCAGGAGTTCAAGGCTGCAGTGAGCCATGATGGTGTCACTGCACTCCAGCCTGGGCAACAGACCCTGTCTCTAAACAGACAAAAGATTTCAGGGATATACAATGAAATATTAAGAGTTGAAACTATAAGATGTCTGGATTTGCTTAAATAATCTAGGTTTCTAAAGGGAATGAGTGAGGGAATTGATTAAAATAAAGGTGAGGCAGATAAGTGAGTTATTTGATAAAGCTGAGTAATACCAGGTGTGATGGCTCATGCCTAGCACTTTGGTAGGTATATATGGGATCCTTTGAGTCCAGGATTTCAAAACCAGCCTGGACAATAAAGTGAGACCAAGTCTCTACAAAAATTAGCCGGGCATGGTGACAAAAACCTGTAGTCTCAGCTACGTGGGAGGCTGGGGCAGGAGGATTGCTTGAATCCAGGGAGTTGAGGCTGCAGTGCACTGTGATCATGCCACTGCCCTCCAGCCTAGGTGGCAGAGCAAGAAGGAGAAGCTGAAGGATGAATACATTAGAAGAAGCTGAAGGATGAATACATTGGACTTCATTATATTCTTCTCTTTCCTTTCGTTTGAACTTTTAATGTTTGAAATTTTTATAATAAAATCATAAAAATTAAAAAGCCTTGAAAGAACCCTGTAACATCCAAAAAAAAAAAGAGAGAGGCAGACAGACATTTTGTGCTTCCATATGGAATGAAGTATTTATTATTGTCAAAATATTGAACTTGAATCTGATCAGTCTCTAAATCCTATTGCCAATTTATAGGAAATAACTGAAGATAGGGAAACATGTTAAATGCCATGATGATATAGGATCAGTCAGAATCAAGAGTATGAGCAACTCTAGAATCAACCTGGTTTCTTCATCAAGTAGGTTAAAAGAAAAGGGGGTAGGGACAGGAAGAAGAAACTTAACAAATTTAGAGATTCATGAGACATAGCCACCATTTGCAATATATGGACCTCCTTTGTAACTTGAGTCCATCAAACCAAGAAAAATTCATGAGACAATTGGGAAAATTTGGATACCAATAGAACACTTGATGTATTAAAACGTACTAGCATAATTTTTTCTAAAGATGTGTTATTGTGTTCATTTTTGTTTTAAAAAGTTCTCGTTGTTTAGAGACACATACTGAAATATTTATCGATGCTGTGCTATGTGGTCTGGGATTAACTTCAGATGATCTGGCAGGCAAGGCTCTAAAATGGGGTTACAGCTGAAAGGTGTGAGACTGACATGAGTTGGCAATCATTGAAGCAGGATGATTAAGTATCCACTCTATTTTTGGTTATGTGTAAGTATTTTCATAATAAATATACCAGTTTTTGCCTGTTGTTATGGTAAGCATTTTCTACAGTGATTGGTATCCCGTGCCCTCATACTTTGCTGGTGTCCTTTATATGCACAAATATAGTACTAGCCATATCCTGTGTATCACTTTCCTAAAGTAACCTACATGTTAACAAAGGAATGTTGAGTTAAATAAGTATAAAACTTTATGGAATTTTTTGTATCTTGTAACAATTTATTAGCCAGTCATGGACGGTGGCTCATGCCTATAATGCCGGCACTCTGGGAGGCTGAGGCAGGCGGGTCTCTTGAAGAAGGATTTCAAGACTAGCGTGGTCCACATGGCAAAACCCTGTCCCTACTAAAAATCCAAAAATTAGCTGGGCATAGTGGCATGCATCTGTAGTCTCTGCTACATGGGAGGCTGAGGCAAGAGAATCACTTGAACCTGGGAGGCAGAGGTTTCAATGAGCCAAGATCCTGCCACTGCACTCCAGCCTGGGCAACACAGCAAGACCCTGTCTTGGGGAAAACAAAAAAACAGGGCCAGGCATGGTGGCCCATGCCAGAAATCCTAGCACTTGGGAGGCTGAGGCAGGTGAACCACTTGAGGTTAGGAGTTTGAGACCATCCTGGCCAACATGGTGAAACCCCATCTCTCCTAAAAATACACAAATTAGTTGGGTGTGATGGTGGGTGCCTATAATCCCAGCTACTCGAGAGGCTGAGGCAGAAGAATTGCTTGAGCCCAGAAGGTGGAGATCGCAGTGAGCCAAGGCTGTGCCATTGCACTCCAGCCTGGCAACAAGAGTGAAATTCCATCTCAAAAAAAGAAAAAGAAAAAACAAAAGACACAGAACAATTTATTGCCCCGTAAGGCTACTTTTGATATGTCAGAGTAAAAGAAAGCAGGACAAAAATCAGTTATGCTAGAAAACAGACAACTTAGGAAAATTTACTTAAGGGAAATACAACAAAATGCTCTTTGTTTTTAGTAGAATATTAAAATATGGGTGTGGATTTTTGTCCCTCTTTTTACAGTGTTCAGTTATGTGGTTATGTTTGTTTTTAAGGCCTTATATAGAAAAATGTATACTGTAGTAAATTAAGAAAATATACTCACATACATATATTTAAATTACATATTTATCTTCACCTAAAACAGAGATACCTTATCTAAAAAAGTAGTATTAGGGATTTATTTTATGTTTTAAATGAAAGATAAATTATCTTGCAATTATATACCTTAGATGAACTCTTCTATAAGACATTTGTTTATCTGTGCATTTATGCATCTACTTATTTACTGTAGAATGGGCAAGAGAAAATGGCCTTGGGACTTTTGACCTGTGAAGTTTTGCATTTTCCAACCTGGATATGCGGAGGCTGTGGGCAAAGCCATCTTCCTTCCACACTGTTTTTCTGTTTCCCAGTTTCTGGGCACTCAGCTGCCTAAGTGCTTCTTTTTTGCAGGACCAAAAAAAAAAAAAAAAAGAAAAAAAAGGAAAAGGAATAAGCATCTTATAACTCATTTGGGGAAAAAATAAGGTAATGAATAGTTAATTTGCTGCTACTGTGATAAGCTTTCTTTGTAAACATTGTCACCTCAACTTCTGTTCTGATAAAGGGCAGTTGAAAACACTGTGCTTGCACTGGCTAGCTGAAGTTTACACTCATTCAAAGCAGGACAGTTGAGGATTAACCCAAATGATGAATGGCCTGATCTTCTAGGAGTCCTGATGTGGCTAGGGGCCCATGTGCTCAGGGAGGCTTTGCAGAGCAGTCATCCCAGGATCCCTGTGGAGTGGAGGGAGAGGTCAGGAAAGTGACTGCCTCGGCCTCCTGCTATCTGTTTTCAGTCTCCTAAAGACTCTTTGGAGATGATCACAGGCCTTGAAAGTTGGTGTGGTCCCTGGAGACGGATTAGTCAGGAAAAGCAGATGTGCAAGTCCAGCGTGGGATTGGCCAGCACTGGACATGCCTAGGGACAATCAGTCATCTAGTGACTGCCCAAGAGGCCTGGGCTGCCCTGCTGCCAGGAAAGGTGGTGTTTGGAACATGCTCTAGGTTCTCTTTCTGTTCCACCACGGGGTTCAGCTGGAGCCCAGGAACCATTGCCCAGGATGGATTTTAATCATTACAAAGAGCCAGACAAATGTGGCTTATGGACTTGATTGTATATATGGCAATGGGTTTGCAGAGTCACTGTCACGAATTTTACCAAGACAGTTCTAAATCTCTCTTACCTTATACAGGTACTAGCTCTAGCTTTTACCAATAATTTTGCAAAATATTTACTCTGCTTTTTTTTTGTTTGTTTTGAGATGGAGTTTCACTCTGTCACTCAGGCTAGAGTGCAGTGGTGTGAGCTCGGCTCACTACAACCTCTGCCTCCTGGGTTCAAGAAGTCCTCCTGCCTCAGCCTCCCAAGTAGCTGGACTACAGGTGCATGCCACCATGCCCAGCTAATTTTTGTATTTTTAGTAGAGATGGGGTTTCACCCTGTTGGCTAGGCTGGTCTCGAACTCTTAACCTCAGGTGATCCATCCACCAGCCTCCCAAAGTGCTGGGATTACAGGTGCCTGGCCCCTGCTTGATGTTTTAAAGTCATTCTCTAAACAGGATTATTTAAGAGAATTTTTTCCCCAGAACACCTAGAAAGGCTGTAATTAACACAAGGCAAGCTATTCCTGACTTCCTTGTAGCCATTATCCTTGCTGTATTCTAAGAGCCTGGAGAGTAACTTCTCTGTTCCATGCCAAGTAGAATCCTCAGTGTGACTTGTAGTTGTGTTTCTGAAACACAAACTGATCTTCTCAGTTTAGTTGTTTGAAGTGTATGTTGCTTTGAGAAAAAAAAGAGATTGTTTTATTATATTACATTTCCAAGATTTAAGAGAGGAGGAATATCAGAGCAAGATTTTATGAGAAATTTGAGGCACAAGGTTAAGGAAATTCTCCAGAATTATGCATACACCTGAAATTTAACTTCCCTGAGCACAGGGCTTTGTAGTTCTTGTGTACTGTCCAATGCATAGAAAGTGCTCAGTAAATACTGTTAAATAAGTGAATGAATGAACAAGCCAGAATCTGTACCCAGGTCTATGTTAGTACTCAAATGCTCCTATTGAACATGTGCATTTAACCATATTTGAGACGTAATTGATGTATTGAACTGCTGAAGTCCATGAGGTGTACATTTGAAAGGGTCTTTATTCTTTCTAGTTGCTGATTTCAACCATGCCAAGTAGAATCTCCTTTTCCCTGTCCCTTCAGTGTTCAACCTCCGTAAGCTTTCAGACTAATCCAGTTCAAAAACTGAATCTCAAACTTGATTTAAATCTTTCACCTAGTGCATCTAGACCCTGCTCCAAAGCACCTAAGGGGAGAGAAGAGATAGAGGGCATTCTTTCCTTTTGCTCCTTCTGCCCCTTCCTCATTTGGGATTAACCTGTCTCCCCCAAAGGTTGGGGACAGAGAGGAAGCATTGGGGTCACAGGGAAGATGAACAACCTCCTCTCTGCTCAGCTGGATACAGATGCCATCCTTTTATTACTGCTCAGATGCTAGCACAGTGCCCCACATCTCAGCTTCCTGACTTAGGATGTTAAAACACACACTCTGAACGAAGAGACACCCGAAACAGGCTTTGTGTGAGCAACATGGCTGTTTATTCACCCAGGTGCGGACAGGCTGAGTCTGAAAACAGTCAGCGAAGGGTGGTGGAATAAGAATTGGTTTTATAGGTTTGGGGTGGGCATTAGAAAGTTACAGTTTAGGGTGGTTTTTTGCAGGCTGGGAGGAAGTCGAGTTGTAGGATCTGGAGTCATGAGGTTGACCAAGTCCAAAGGCCTTGTCAATTGGGGCCCCAATAAGAAAAAATAAAAGCATTTTCCAAGTGAGTTAGGCGCCGCAGGGGTTGATCGCTCTTCCAGGAACTCATCTGGGGTGTACATGTACAGAGTACAGAGGTTGCCATGCCGTCCATGACGAAATCAGTCGGCCTAAAAGACCTTGCATTCCTGTGTTTTTATATTAGTGATATAAAGGGAAAATAAATGAAGAGTGGAGGGCAGTGGAATATTAGGAAGGTTGGCACAGACAAGGGATGGGGTGATGTCTCTCAGGGCTTCTCGAATGGGATTGTGGGTGGTGAGGAAGCCTACAAATGGGAAAGAATTTAGTCTGCTGGGAGATCTTGGAGCAAGGGGTGGGGTTGTTAGAAGGAGGATTTGTCATATTGACAGATTGGTTTTCGCTTATATAGTTTTGTAGGAATTGAGAGAGAAATCAGAAAACAGGGTCCAAATAAGAGAAGGAGAAAGATAGGTATCAGAGGACTAAAGGTTGGAAGAAGCCATGACTCCCAGTTGGAGTGTCCAGCTAGTGCAGCCAGGTCCAGAATAACCATCTGCCTGATTAGTGAGCTTTTGGGCTCTGTCTTTTAATCTATTGATGGCATCATATACAAGGCCAGACTGGTTTACATAAAAACAACATTCTTCATTTAGGAATAGGCAAAGCCCTCCCTTTCCAGCAGTCAGTAAATCAAGACCTCTGCAGTTTTGGAGGACAACTTCAGCTAGGGAATTTTCTTGAGCTTGAAGAAGGGATAGTGATTGAGTTAATTCTGCAGTGCTCTCAGAGAAATCATTAGAGAGGCCACGGAAGGTGATGACTGAGGTGGTAGGCCTGCTATGCCTGTGCCGAGTGCAGTAGTAATTCCTAACACTACAAGTCAGGGGATCCATGGAATGACCCGCTTGTGTTGTGTCGGGACCACAAGGGGAGCAGGGAGTCTTTCGTCTCTGTTGGCAAACTGAATTTTGGGAGTAAAGAAAACCAGGGTACAAGTGCCTGTCTAGTCGGTAGGAAGGCAGACGAAAAAAAGTCCTTGGCTTAGACAGAAAGGGAAGTGTAGAATGAAAAGGTGAGAACGTGTTCCGAGGGCTTTGGACCCAAATGCCAAGGGAACCAGCAAGGGCTGCGGCGGTTAAAGGTTGTAGCGGGGTTTGGTTGGGTAACTGTGTGGAGGGAGAGCTTTTGTTCTCATGGTATGTGAGGAAGCATGTGGTATCTATAAGTAGCAACTCACTTTCATTAACAAGATTGGGTATGCGCAGACAGGAAGAGGGGTCTGGAGGAGAGTCTGAGGAGCATGGGGAGGGCAGCCCAGGATGCGGTGAGAGGCAGGGTGATGCCGACCTAGGCAAAACCTGCTACTGCCGTTTTTAAGGATGGTAGTATAAAAAGGCTACAGGCCGCTGGCCTGGCTCCTGTGTAAGAATTCCAACAGCATGGCTTTGTATTTCTGCTGTTGGAGAGAAAAGGGTTGAGAGGAATTGGGGAGCGCTAAAATAGGGGCAGTCTTTAAAAAGGCCTTTCCTAGAGAACAGAAGGAAGAATGGGGAAGATTTTTGGTCTACGGGGTCAGCTGAGTTTCCAGTTGTTAGTTCATAAAGTGGTGGTTTGGTTAGTGGAGCAAAACCTGGTGGTCAGAGGTGACAGTATCCTACAACGCCTAGGAAGGAGAGAAGTTGTTAGTGGATGGGGTTGGAGTTGGGTCAGCAGGGAGAGAGCGTGTCTTCTGTTGGAGGATTATGCCAGGATAGGTGATGGATGGGGAATAAATTTGGGCTTCGGAAGGGGATATGTAATACCTCTTTGAGTGTAGATGCTGAAGAAGCGGAAGGGTGAATTAAAAGGCCACACTGTAATAGACGTGTGATAACAGGCTTTAGCCCTTTTCAAGCCTGTTGTAGGATGGGGTACTGGTGCTGGGTGGGGTAAGGGTGGTTAGGTTTTAAGGGGATGATGGAGGTGAGTGACTTGTAGCAAGGGATGGGGAGGTGGTGTCCTGCACCCTGAGGGTAAGGTAGGGGGACGTAAGGGGTGCTGTTGAGGGAAGTGCGGGTTCGGGGAGGAGGGCGGCAATGAGGTGTGGCTATAGCCCAGGAATAGTGAAGGAGACAGACAATTTTGTTAGGATATCTCAGTCTAACAGCGGAATTGGACAAGTGGGGATGATTAAGAAAGAATGTGGAAAGGAGTGCTGGCTTGATTGACACCAGTCTTGGGGAGCTTTGAGAGTCCTGGAGGCCTTGCCATCAATTCTCACAACAGTTATGGAGGCCAGGGAGACAGGTCCTTGAAAAGAAGGCAACGTGGGGTGGGTGGCCTCCGTGTTGATTAAGAAGGGAATGGACTTGCCTCCACCGTAAGTTAGCCGAAGTTTGCTGTCCGTGATGGTCCAGGGGGCCTCCGAGATGTTCGGGCAGAATCAGTCTTCAGTCACCAAGATGAGGAACAGTGACATGAGTCGGACAGTCTGACTTTCAGTGGGGTCCCCACACAGACGGGGCAGGGCTTAGGAGGAATCCCAGGCTGCAGGCATTCCTTGGCCCAGTGGCAGGTTTCCGATGCTTGAAGCAAGGTCCGGGAGGGGCGGCTGGATGCTGCAGTCTGGGTGCTTTGAAGCCTTTGTGAGCCAGTGATGTGGCTGGGCTTTGTCTTACGGCAGAGGCAAGCACCTGTAGTTGTGAGATGCACTGCTACCGGGCAGCTTCTTCCCTGTTATTGAATACCCTGAAGGGTGGGGTTGAGTAATTCCTGTTGTGGGGTTTGAGGGCCAGATTCTAATTTCTGTAGCTTTTTGTAATGTTAGGGGCTGATTGGGTGATAAAATACAAATTAAGCATTCTGCAGGGGCAGAAGTAAGGATGACATGTAAGTCACTCCCTTTGAGATCATAGGACTGGGTTAAGTATTGGGGGATCTGATGAGAAGGAGCCTAAACATGAGCCAATTTGGAAAAGGTCAGATAAAGAGAAGGGAACATGTACCCCAACTATGCCTTCAGCTCCAGCCACCTCTCAAAGGGGGAATTGTTGGCCAGGGCGGAGGAGTTAGCTGCGGGACTAGACTGTAAGCCGGACTGGGTATGAGGTGGGAGGGTAACAGGAGGGACATAAGGCGGTGGGTTGTGGGCAGAGGAAGAGGAGAGAGGCTCTGTCGGGGGAGGGGGGCAGGTAGGGCCTGGATTAGGGCCTGGTCCAGAAAGGCGGGGAAGAGAAAGGTTGGAAGGGACAGTGGACAAGGATTCTGGGTTGCCAGAAGAGGCAGAAGGTGTGGATGAATGGGAGACAAGGAAATTTTGGGAGGGGTTGCATTGAGAGCAGAGATTAGAGAGGGATTGGAGTGTAAAAAAAAAAAGCCTGGATGTAGGGAATTTCAGAACGTTTGCCTATTTTATGACAAAAGTTGTCTAGATCCTGCAGGATAGAAAAATCGAAGGTACTATTTTCTGGCCATTTAGAGCCATTGTCCAGTTTATATTGTGGTCAAGTAGTATTGCAGATGAAACTAAGACACTTAGGTTTTAGATCAGGTGATAGCCAGAGGGGTGTGAGATTTTTCAGAATGCAAGCTAAGGGAGAGGAGGGAGGAGTGGAGGGCGGGAGGTTGCCCATAGTTTAAGAAGCGCGGTGGAGACAAGGAAAGTGAATGCGCAACAGGCAGCTTAGCAGGTGTCCCAGACTAAACCTTGGTCCCAACCTGGGGGTTATCTGATCAAAAGAGGCGTCCCCCATGTTGATTGTCACCTATGAGTGCAAATGAATGACCAGAGCAGATGTCTCCGCAATGATCAGTGACCAAGGGAAGACTGTCTTCCCAGTTCCGTGACCTACGTGGGATTTTTTCCGGTCATGAACCTCATGGAAAGTCCTGTCTTTCTTGTCTCTGCTGGAAGGGAGAGGAAAATGAAACTGAAAGAAGGAAGTTGACAGGTAGCGAGAAGGGCTAAAGAAGAGTTGAGGCACCTCACTGAAAGTCCTGTCTTCCTTGCGTCTGCTGGAAGGAAGAGGAAAATGAAACTCAAAGAAGGAGGCTGACAGGTGGCGAGAAGGGCTAAAGAAGAGAGTTGAGGCAAACCACTTACCTGATCTGAGGATGGTGAGTGGATGCCCGGACTCGTCTGATGAGCCTAGGTCTTAGGGAGGTCTCTTCACAGAGGGAGCACAAGGATAACAGGACAGGGGGTTTGGTCTACCGTAGGAGTTCCTCCATCCCAGGTTTCCAGCACCAAATGTTAAAACACCTGCTCTGAATGAAGAGACCTCCCCCGTCCCCAAAACAAACTTTGTGTGAGCAACATGGATGTTTATTCACCCAGGTGCAGGTGGGCTGTCAGAAAACAGTCAGCAAAGGGTGGTGGGATAGGAGTTGGTTTTATAGGTTTGGGGTGGGCAGTGGAAAGTTACGGAAGTTACAGTTTAGTGTGGTTTTTTGCAAGCTGGGAGTGGGTCATAGGATCTAGAGTCACAAGGTTGACCAAGGTCGGTTACAAAGTCCAATGGCCTTGTCAGTTGGGGACAGAATAAGAAACAATACAAGAATGTCTCAACAAGGGGCTCTGCCTTCAGTTGGACTTTTTCTGACCCTTCCTGCTGCCCTCTTACTGCAGGGGTCCTCCCCCACAAGGGCAGCCATCTTGACTGGGGTACCTCCAAGATCGCACAAGTCAGGCTTCATCACTAGTGTCCCAGGAAACTCACTCATCCCTGCCGCTCCCAGCTGTGGGTACATAGGCTGCTTCTCTGGAGCTACCTTCCCGCCACACTTTTCTTTCCAGTTCTTTTCTTCTCCGTGGCTCAGAGGAACATCAGGCAACCTACTGCCTTAGCAGTTGAGCAGCCAGTGAAAGGGATGTTGGTCTTCCCCTCTATAGCACCCCCGAGTTTCCATGTGAATCTGTTCATGTCCCCACCAGTTGGTAGGGAAAAGGTGGGGGCAGTGAACTGGGGGGCTGGGGTTACTGAAAGGACAAGCACTGCTCTTCTCCTGAGGGATTCTGACTGCTGCTCCCCAGTGTTCTGATGTAGACTAGGAAGCTGGTATTGGCAGGGCTAGCTCTGTTATCTTTTAGTAGCTTCTGAAGGAGGTATATGACCCCTCTTTTTCCGAAGGTGGGGCACTTTGTGGTTCTCTATCCTCAGCAGTAGGCTTTTGTCTCTAATGCTGGTGCAACAGAAGACATACCAAGGTTTTTATCTCAGCCCCTAAAGGCTGTTTAGTAGAAGGAAGAGGGTTTATATTGAGTGATATCATTAGTGAGCTGAAGGATTAAAAAATTGTAAATATATGAATTGGGGCATTAACTGGCAGGCCAGGGAGATTCCAGCAGTGTTTGTGCATATCTCATTTATTCTTTTAAAATTTTTTTTATTTTTTTGTTTTTTTGAGATGGAATCTTGTTCTGTCACCAGGCTGGAGTGCAGTGGTGCAATCTCGGCTCACTGCAACCTCTGCCTCCCGGGTTCAAGCAATTCTTCTGCCTCATCCTCCCAAGTAGCTGGGATTACAGGTGCATACCACCACACCCAGCTAATTTTTCTATTTTTAGTAGAGATGGGGTTTCACCATGTTGGCCAAGCTAGTCTCGAACTTCTGACCTTGTTATGTGCCCGCTTCGGCCTCCCAAAGTCCTGGGATTACAGGCGTGAGCCACCGTGCCCAGCCATCTCATTTATTCTTTAAGTCATGCTATACTACACAGATATGAATGTTGAAAGATGTTTGGGGTGGAGGTGTTTATAATGAAAACCTGGTGGCAACTTAGATGTTTATTATTTAGCTTTAAAATTTTTTTATGTAGCTCTTTATTTATAGAGTAAAGTTCAGCATTTGTTACTTGGTGAGAAAAGTGGGCTATTGAGCAAAATATTTGCTATACACATAGAAAAAATACAGACTGATAGAAAAAAGTGGGCAGGGTAATTCTTGATAGGACTGATAGTGGTTTCATTATTTTTATTTTAAAATTTTCTGTGTTTTTGAAACTTGTCTATGGTGAGTCTCGTTTACATATGTGAAAATATTTTTTTAAGAAATTATATTACCAAACTTAATGAAAAGCTAGAATATATACTTGCACCAGCTCTTTAGCATTTTAGGTGTCCTATGTCCTTAATTACTGAAGATTTTTTTATATTTTTCATAATTTCTAAGTGTTAAAGTCTCTGTACATAAAAGCTTTTAGTCAGTTTCACAATCTGGCTTATATTTCAACAACCGAATGTACTAAATATTACTTGGCATTTACAAATGCATGTGGTAATTTGGAACAATGCCTTCCTTACAACATAAATCTTCCAAGTAACTTTGAAAGTTGTTGTAGTCATCTTCTTGAAAACTAGAAAATGTGAACACTCTAACTTGTATAACGAACTTCCAAATGTTATTCATCTTACGGTCTATTTTGTAATTTATTGGAATAATTAAAGTGTTTCAGGGAAATTAATTCTGCAGAATTTATTTAAGTGTCTAGAACTTGATAAATTAGAGTGGAGTTTTAGCATGTGGAGAAATGGTGGTGTCATAGGACTACATCTTTTTTGTCTGTGCAATTCCAGTATCAGCCTATAAGCTCTGTGAGTTAGGAACCTTGGCTGTGGTTTTTCTGTGATACTCATAGGACCTCACAGAGTGCTGAGTACATGATACAAGTGATCGTGACAAAATAGCAAACTTTTACTCAGCAGTTAATATGTGTAAGGCACATACTATGTTTTTTATGCATTATCTCATTTAATCTTCACAGCAGGTCTCAATAGGTGGTTTTTAACCTTTCAATAGGGGACAGAGCTGGACTGTGCATTGCAGTGTATAAGAAAAATGCAAGGGTTTTTAAAAAAATTTCAGACTGGCCTAAATTTCCATAGTTATAGACACGCTTTTCATTAAGTTGACTGATATTCAGGTTAAGTTAGAGCATTTTCTTAAAAGTCTGTGTAAATTGTGAGTTCTTGTTTGTTTGTTTGTTTTCATAGAGACGAGGTATTACTATGTTACCAGGCTAGTCTCAAATTCCTGAGCTCAAGTGATCCTCCTGACTCAGCCTCCCAAAGTGCTAGGATTCCAGGCATGAGCCACTGTGCCCAGCCAGAATGTGGGTTTGAACAAATTGAACAGTGAGAAAAAGTACCAGCGTTCTTTAGGGTTACATGGACAACTTTCTCTGAAAGAATGATCTTTTCAGTGTTTGCCATGTTTTACTTTGCTCTCTCTAACGAGTAGAATTCCTGTTACATGTTGAGTACTGTAATTCAGGGATCCCCAGTCCCTGGGTCATAAACTGGTATTTGTTTGTGACCTGTTACGAACCAGGCTGCAGAGCAGGAGGTGAGCAGTAGACAAGCGAGTTCTGCCTCCTGTCAGATCAGTGGCAGCATTAAATTCTCATAGAAGAGCAAATCCTATGGTGAACTGCTCATGCGAGGGATCTAGGTTGAGTATTCCTTATGAGAATCAAATGCCTGATAATCTGCGGTGGAAAAGTTTGATGTCCAAACCATCTCCCCTGGTTCCTGGTCTATGGAAAAATTGTCTTCCATGAAACTGGTCTCTGGTGCCAAAATGATTGGGGCCCACTGCTGTAGTTGGTAAGTCAGGATACTAAACAGAACAAATCAGAGGTCAGGTGAGCACAGAGATACTTCTAATGTCGTGCAAGATATGCTGAAGCTGAAGGTGGTGGCATTTATGTGGGCTTGAAGGATTTTTGACAAGTTAGGGAAAGTAGTGTTAGCATAAAATTTTGAAGGAAGATCTTGAGAACAGATTGATTTTTAAAAATACTGTGGGGTAATTATGGGGTTATCTGAATTGCTACCTATTATTTCAAATAGATCACCACCTTTAGGAGAAACTTTTTTAGATGGCTGAGCGTGGTGGCTCATGCCTGTAATTCCAGCACTTTGGGATGCCAAGGTGGGAGGATCGCTTGAGCTCAGGAGTTTGAGACCAGCCTGGGCAACATAGACCTTGTCTCTATTAAAAAAAAAAAAAAAAAAAATTAAAAATTACCTGGGCTTGGTGGCGTGTGCCTTGTAGTCTCAACTACTCAGGAAGCTGAGGTGGGAAGACAACTTGAGTCTAGGAGGTTGAGGCTGCAGTGAGCCATGAGCCCACCACTGCACTCCAGCCTGGGTTACAGTGAGACCTCTCAAAAACAAAAACCAAAACCAAAAAAAAAAAAAAAACCTTCAAAATGTTCTGGATTCCTCAATCTGCTCTTCACTACTAACACATTTTAAATATGGCGTCTCCATGCGATCTCTGATTTCAGATTATTTCCTAGAGCAGTGTCATAGACATATTTTTCTCCTGAATGTAGTTGAAAGAACACGTTAGTAGACTTGTCTGGTTTCTTAGAGTCATTCTGTTTTGCAAGAACAAATGTTCTCTGATTCCTCAAAAAACTTTTCTTCTTTTGGACTGTTGGAGCTTTTCTTGGGAACTGTGCCATTTCTATCTGCTCATATTTATAGAGGGAGGGCTCTGTTTTTCTGGAATTGAGGAATGAGATGGAGTCTATCAGATGTTGTAAGATCTGTATTCAAATATTTTAGTCTAGGCCGAGCACAGTGGCTCACGTCTGCAATCCCAGCACTTTGGGAGGGTAAGGCAGGTGGATCACTTGAGCTCAGGAGTTCAAGACCAGTCTGGGCAACAATGTGAGATCCCATCTCTAAAATTTAAAAAAACGAAAACAAAATCCCAGATATTTCAGTCCAAAATGAAACAGCAGAAGGAAAAGCTATAGTTGTCGTTCTACGCTTTGCTATTTCAGAATTCTAGCCACCCGAGGAACATGTGCATTGGAGGTGATTGCAAGATGCTCTTGTCCTTGCCAGGAGCAATGTGGAGATCATGGGAGCAATGCCCCTTTCTTGTTGGGCACCTTGGCGCTGGCTGCACACACCTGTACTCTTGGCCTCCCATGTTTGCTTTGTGTGCTGCTGTTGGCATGGTTCCTTTGGTGGTGACACCGACTGGGAATCAGGTAGACTTGACATACTCTCACCATCACCCTTTATTCCTCTGAATTAGGCACTGTGAATAGGATTTCGTTGGGACCTTTTCCAGACATTTTCCTGGAAGACAAGAAGGCAACTTGTTGACGTCATTGGTCTAACTGGCCTTCCTTCAAATTTGTCCCCTCTGACTTAAAACTGTAAGAGATATCCTGAAATTTCTACCTTGAGGATACCATCTTTCCATAGTTTCCAATGCAGATACAACTTTTCCCTTACTTGTATATTCTGCAGTTAATTTTTTTTCTATTTATATATTTATATATTTTATTGCACTTTAGGCTCTGAGGTACATATGAAGAACATGTAGCATTGTTACATAGGTACATACATGGCAATGTGGTTTGCTGCCTCCATCCCCATCACCTATATCTGGCATTTCTCCCTGTGTTATCCCTCCCCAACTCCCTACCCCCGACTGTCCCTCCCCTAGTACCCCACCGACAGAGCTCAGTTTGTTATGCTCCACTCCCTGTGTCCATGTGTTCTCATTGTTCAACACCCACCTATGAGTGAGAACATGTGGTGTTTGATTTTTTGTGTCAGTTTGCTGAGAATGATTGTTTCCAGGTTCATCCATGCCCCTACAAAGGACACAAACTCATTGTTTTTTATGGCTGCATAGTATTCCATGGTGTATATGTGTCACATTTTCCCTGTCCATTCTATCATTGATGGGCATTTGGGTTGGTCCCAAGTCTTTGCTGTTGTAAACAGTGCTGCAGTGAACATATGTATGCATGTGTCTTTATAACAGAGCAATTTATAATCCTTTGGGTATATACCCAGTAATGAGATTCATGGTTCAAATGGAATTTCTATTTCTAGGTCCTTAAGCAATCACCACACTGTCTTCCACAATGGTTGAACTAATTTACACTCCCACCAACAATGTAAAAGTGCTCCTGTTTCTCCACATCCTCTCCAGCATCTGTTGTCTCCAGATTTTTTAATGATCACCATTCTAACTGGCATGAGATGGTATCTCAATGTGGTTTTGATTTGCATTTCTCTAATGACCAGTGATGATGAGCATTTTTTCATATATTTCTTGGTCTTATATATGTCTTTTTTTGAAAAGTGTCTCTTCATATCCTTCACCCACTTTTGAATGGGTTTGTTTGTTTTTCTCATGTAAATCTGTTTTAGTTCCTTGTAGATTCTGAATGTAAGTCCTTTGTCAGATGGATAGATTGCAAAAATTTTTTCCCATTCTGTTGGTTGCCATTTCACTCTAATGATTGTTTCTTTTGCTGTGCAAAGCTTGAGTTTAATTAGATCCCATCTGTCTATTTTGGCTTTTGTTGCCAATGCTTTTGGTGTGTTAGTCATGAAGTCCTTGCCTATGCCTTTGTCCTGAATGGTTTTGCCTAGGTTTTCTTCTAGGGTTTTTATGGTGTTAGGTCTTATGTTGAAGTCTTTAATCCATTTGTAGTTAATTTTAGTGTAAGGTGTCAGGAAGGGGTCCAGTTTCTGCTTTCTGCACATGGCTAGCCAGGTTTCCCAACACCATTTATTAAACAGGGAATCCTTTCCCCATTGCTTGTTTTTGTGAGGATTGTCAAAGATCAGATGGTTGTAGACGTGTGGCATTGCTTCCGAGGCCTCTGTTCTGTTCCATTGGTTTATATCTCTGTTTTGGTACCAGTACCATGCTGTTTTGATTACTGTAGCCTTGTAGCATAGTTTGAAGTCAGGTAGCTTGATGCCTCCGGCTTTGACTATGCGGGCTCTCCTTAGGTTCCATATAAAGTTTAAGGTGGTTTTTTCCAGTTCTGTAAAGAGGGTCATAGGTAGCTTGATGGGGATAGCATTGAATGTATAAATGACTTTGGGCAGTATGGCTGTTTTCACAATATTGATTCTTCCTAACCATGAACATGGAATGTTTCTCCATCTGTTTGTGTCCTCTCATTTCGTTGAGAAGTGATTTGTAGCTCTTGAAGAGGTCCTTTACATCCTTTGTTAGTTGTATTCCTAGGTATTTTATTCTCTTTGTAGGAATTGTGAATGGCAGTTTGTTCTTGATTTGGCTCTCTTTAAGTCGGTTATGGTGTATAGAGACAAGGTCTATGTTTCTTGTGATTCTTGCACATTGATTTTGTATCCTGGAACTTTGCTGAAGTTGCTTATCAGTTTCATGAGATTTTGGGGTGAGATGGTGGGGTCTACTATATGTACAAGCATGTTGTCTGCAGATAGAGACGATTTGACTTCCTCCTTTCCTAATTGAATACCCTTTATTTCTTTTTCTTGCCTGATTGCTCTGGCTAGAACTTCCAATACTATATTGAATAGGAGTGGTGAGAGAGGGCATCCTTGTCTAGTGCCAGATTTCAAAGGGAATGCTTCCAGTTTTTGCCCATTCGGTATGATATTGGCTGTGGGTTTGTCATAAATAGCTTTTATTATTTTGAGATACGTTCCTTGGATACCTAGTTTATTGAGAGTTTTTATCATAAAGGGCTGTTGAATTTTATCGAAGGCCTTCTCTGCATCTATTGAGATAATCATGTAGTTTTTGTCTTTGATTCTGTTTATGTGGTCAATTACATTTATAGATTTGCGTATGTTGAACCAGCCTTGCATCCCCAGGATGAAGTCTACTTGATCATAATGGATAAGCTTTTTGATGTGCTGTTGCAATCAGTTTGCCAGTATTTTATTGAAGCTTTTTGCATCCATGTTCATCTGGATATTGGCTTGAAGTTTTGTTTTCTTGTTGAGCCTCTGCCAGGTTTGGTATCAGGATGATGTTGGTCTCATAAAATGATTGCAGGAGGATTCCCTCATTTTGGATTGTTTGGAATAGTTTCAGAAGGAGTGGTACCAGCTTGTCTTTGTATGTGTGATAGAATTCAGCTGTGAACCAATCTGGACCTGGGCTTTTTTTGGTTGGTAGGCTATTAATTGCTGCCTCAACTTCAGCCCTTGTTATTGGTCTATTCAGGGTTTTCCCTTCTTCCTGGTTTATGCTGCAAGTATCCAGGAATTTATCCATTTCTTCCAGGTTTACTGGTTTATATGCATAGGGTTGTTTGTAGTAATCTCTGATGGTGGTTTGTATTTCTGTGGAATCTGTGATGATATCCCCTTTATCGTTTTTTATTGCATCTATTTGATTATCCTCTCTTTTCTTTTTTATTAATCTGGCTAGGGGTCTGTCTATTTTGTTGATCTTTTCAAAAAGCTAGCTCCTGGATTTATTGATTTTTTTGAAGGGTTTTTTTGTGTCTCTGTCTCTTTCAGTTCTGCTCTGATCTTAGATATTTCTTGTCTTCTGCTAGCTTTTGAGTTTTTCTTGATCTTGCTCCTCTAGCTCTTTCCATTTTGATGATAGGGTGTCAATTTTAGATTTTTCCTTGTTTCTCATGTGGGCGTTTATTGCTATAAATTTTCCTCTAGACACTACTTTAAATGTGTCCCAGAGATTCTAGTACGTTCTTTCTCCGTTCTCATTGGTTTCTAAGAACATCTTTATTTCTGCCTTCATTTCATTGTTTACCCAGTCAACATTCAAGAGCCAGTTGTTCAGTATCCATGAAATTGTGTGGTTCTGAGTTAGCTTCCTAATCCGGAGTTCTAATTTGATTGCACTGTGGTCTGTGAGACCGTTAAGATTTCTGTTCTTTTGCATTTGCTAAGGGGTGATTTACTTCCAATTATGTGGTCAGTTTTAGAGTGGGTATGATGTGGTGCTGAGAAGAATGTATATTCTGTGGATTTGGGGTGGAGAGTTCTGTAAATGTCTATTAGGTTTGCTTGGTCCAGGTCTGAGTTCAAGTCCTGGATATCCTTGTTAATTTTCTGTCTTGTTTATCTGTCTAATGTTGACAGTGGAGTGTTAACGTTTCCCACTATTATTGTATGGGAGTCTAAGTCTCCTTGTAGGTCGTTAAGTACTTGCTTTATGTGTCTGGGTCCTTCTGTATTGGGTGTGTATATATTTAGGACTGTTAGTTCTTCTTGTTACATTGATTCTTTTACCATTATGTAATGTCCTTCTTTATCTCTTTTGATCTTTGTTGGTTTAAAGTCTGTTTTATCAGACACTAGGATTCCAACTCCTGCTTTTTTTTTGCTCTCCATTTGCTTGGTAAATCTTCCTCCATCCCTTTATTTTGAGCCTATGTGTATCCTTCACGTGAGATAGGTTTCCTGGATACAGCACACCAGTGGGTTTTGACTTTTTATCGAATTTGCCAGTCTGTGTCTTTTCATTGGGACATTTAGCCCATTTACATTTAAGGTTAATATTGTTATGTGTGAATTTGATCCTGCCATTTTGATGCTACCTGGTTGTTTTGCCCCTTAGTTGACACAGTTTCTTCATTGTGTTGATGCTCTTTTTCATTTGGTATGTTTTTGGAGTGGCTGGTACTGCTTGTTACATTCTATGTTTGGTGCTTCTTTCAGGAGCTCTTGAAAAGCAGGCCTGGTGGTGATGAAATCTCTGAGCAATTGCTTGTTTGTAAAGGATTTTATTCCTCCTTCACTTAGGAAGCTTAGTTTGGCTGGATATAAAATTCTAGGTTGCAAGTTCTTTTCTTTAAGGATGTTGAAGGTTGACCCCCACTCTCTTCTGTCTTGTAGGGTTTCTGCTGAGAGATCTGCTGTGAGTCTGATGGGCTTCCTTTCATGGGTAACCTGACCTTTCTCTCTGGCTGCCCTTAGCATTTTTTTCTTCATTTCAACCCTGGTGAATCTGACAATTATGTGCCTTGGGGTTGGTTTTCTTGAGGAATATCTTTGTGGTGTTCTCTGTATTTCCCGGACTTGAATATTGGCCTGCCATGCTAGGTTGAGGAAGTTTTCCTGGACAATATCCTGAAGAGTGTTTTCCACCTTGAATTCATTCTCTCTGTCACATTCAGGTACGCCTATCAAACGTAGATTAGGAGGTCTTTTCACATAATCGCATATTTCTTGGAGTCTTTGTTCATTTCTTTTTATTCTTTTTTCTCTAATCTTGCCTTCTCATTTTATTTCATCGAGTTTATCTTCAGTCTCTGATATCCTTTCTTCTGCTTGGTCAATTTGGCTATTTAGACTTGTGTATGCTTCATGAAGTTCTCATTTTGTGTTTTTCAGCTCTGTCAATTCATTTATATTCCTCTCTAAGCTGTTTGTTCTCATTAGCATTTCCTCAACCTTTTTTTCAAGGTTCTTAGTTTCTTTGCATTGGGTTAGAACATGATCTTTTCACTCAGAGAAGTTTGTTATTACCCAGTTTCTGAAGCTTGTTTCTATCAATTCATCAGACTCATTCTCCATTCAGCCTTGTTCCCTTGCTGGTGAGCAGTTGTGATCCCTTGCAGGAGGAGAGACGTTCTGGTTTTGGTTGTTTTCATCCTTTTTGTGCTGGTTTCTTCCCATCTTTGTGGATTTGTCTACCTGTGATCTTTGTAGTTGGTGACTTTTAGATGGGGTCTCTGAGTGAACATCCTTTTTGTTGCTGTTGAAGTTATTTCTTTCTGTTTCTTAGTTTTCCTTCTGACAGTCAGGCCCTTCTGCTGTAGGACTGCTGGAGGTCCACTCCAGACCCTGCTTGCCTGTGGATCACCTGCAGCAGCTGCAGAACAGTAAGGGTTGCTGCCAGTTTCTCTTCTGCTATCTTTGTCCCAGAAGGATACCCACCAGATGTCAGCCTGAGCTGTCCTTCGTGAGGTGTCTCTTCGGATATACAGGGATCAGGGGGCTGCTTGAGGAGACAGTCTGTCCCTTATGTGAGCTCAGGTGCTGAGCTGTGAGCTCTGTTGTTCCGTTCAGAGCTGCTGGGCTGGTACGTTTAAGTCTGCTTCAGCGGAACTCGTAACTATGGTTTTTTCCCATGTGCTCTGTCCCGGGAAGGTGCAGCTTTATTTGTAAGTTCTTAATGGGCTTCTGCCTTTTTTCAGGGATGCTGTGCCCAGTAAGGAGGTAGCCTATTCACAGTCTGCCAGCAGAGGTGTTGCTGAGGTGCCGTGGGCTCTGCCCAGCTGCTGTGTGAACTTCCTTGCAGTTTTGTTTATAGGAGTATAGTTAGAACTGCCTCAGTAATGGCAGACTGTCTCTGTAATGGTGGACTGTCTCGGTTGTGATGGACTGCCTCAGTAATGGCGGATGCCAGTCCCCCCCACAGGGCTATAACATCCCGGGTCCAGCTGTGCTTGCTATGAAACTCTCAATCCAGAACATTTCATATTGTTCGTCTTCGATGGAGTGGGACCGGCCGAGCCAGATTGCCTGGCTCCCTGTTTCAGCCCCCATTTTTTTCAGTTGAATGGGCAACTCTTTCTTCAGGCATTGTAGTCACCAGTTGAAACGGCGCCTGGATTAGTGTTTTTGTGTGGAGACCTGCTGCACTGGCTGAAACAGCTGTGCTGGAGACTTGTGGCACTTTTCCACCTGGGAATCTCCTGGTCTGTCACCAGTAAAAATTTGTTTGGAAATGTGATCACCTACCCTCTGCGTTTTTGCTGGGACCTGCAATCCAGAGCTGTTCCTATTTGGCCATCTTGGATCTCCCTCCTCTCTGCAGTTTATTTTAATCGGACAGTGATATATTGCCCAAGATATGGATGAATTTTCCCCCAAGTTCAAACCTCTTTAGTAGCTTAAAAGTCAATTATTCTCTGGGTAAGAATGATTGCAGCTGAAGCTTCTGGGATTGCATACAGCCTGCAGTACATCTCATCTTTGCTGTAGCCAGTCTGTAAATCCAGGTTTGGCCGTGAACGTATATTGTGAATATGAACATCAGCTAATCCTAGAGAAAAAGATCCGCTATTCAAAATAGAATGGAATTTCCCATGGGTGTGTGAATAATAACCATACCAGCTAACACTTGCTGAATGCTTACCATTTGCCAGACATGGTTTTCAATGTTTTATAAATATTTGATTCATTTAATTCTCACAACAACCCTCTGATAGGGGCTACTCTTATTATTTTGTGTCTTGCAGTTGAGGCACATGGGTTAACTGACTTGCCTGAGATGATAAATGGTAGAGCGAGGCTGTGCACCCAGGTAGTCTGGCTTCTGTGTTCATGCTTTTAAGTGCTATATTATACTGCATTTCAAAAGGTGGGAATGATATTGGAGATCTCTGGTCTTCTAACGCTAGTATAAAGAGTTTGGATTTGATCAAATAGACAGAAGGGATCCAGTTTATTGCCAGTAGCAGAGAGGTGTTAAGATGAAACTGTCAAGATAATAACATTCAAATAGTTGCAGTAGAGACATAGGAAGTATATCTTGGGGGCCTTCGGGGCAAAAGGAAAAGTCTTGAAGGCTGGCTGCTTCCTCAGTATTTCCTCAGAGTAGCAACATTATCTATAACGCCCAGCGTTCTGCTTGAATCTCTTCCTCAGGCAAGCATTCATGCACTCAGTAAACATTTATTTATCACTAGCTTGTGTCAGCCCTTGTGCCAGATGCTTGGGATATAGATGTAAAAGCTACAGTCCATGCCCAGGCCTGGTAGCTCATGTCTATAATCCCAGCACTTTGGAGGCCGAGGTGGGTGGATAACCTGAGGTTAGGGATTCAAGACCAGCCTGAGCAACATGGTGAAAGCCCATCTCTACTAAAAATAAAAAATTAACCAGGCGTGGTGGTGCACGCCTGTAATCCCAGCTACTTGGGAAGCTGAGGCAGGAGAATCGCTTAAACCACGGGAGGCAAAGCTTGAAGTGAGCTGAGATCGCACCACTGCACTTTAGCCTGGGTAACAGAGCAAGACTCTGTCTCAAAAAAATAAAATCCACGGTCCCTTTTCTTGAGCTCTCAACTTATGTGATACTACTAGGTATGTATCTAGTGACTTTCAGTAGAAAGTGTCTGTAAGTGATATGAAGTTCTGTATATCATGCCCTAGAAATAGAGTTTCAGAATTTCAAAAGCATTCATATTATTATTTCATTGTTTTAACAATAGACTCATTCATTTTCAGTGTGTGGGGTCAGACTGCAGATTCCTGACATAGATATCAGATAAGGCCTAAATCCATAGCCCAAGACCACATGCTAGAGTTCCAATATTGCTTGAATAGAATTTTCTTGCTTTTGGTCATATGTGTGTGTGTGTTCATTGACTACTTGGCATCAGTTAAATCACAAAACTCTAAGGCAAGACATTTTTGGAGAATCCCTTGTGATCTCTAAAAGGGTAATGAATGAGTCTTCCCGTATGGGAACCTCTGAGTTTTCCAGAGTTCTCCATATCTGCCAGCATCCTTGGTTTTGGCTCATCTGTTACCATTGTTAAGAAATGCACAGTTGCGGAGTTCAGCCTTCGTGGCCTTGCCTCGGAGGCTTGTGTCTTCTGGGGCCTGGGGAGACCATGGTGAAGAGGGACATCTGTGCACATGCTCATCCAAAGCCCAGACCAGACTGATAGTGAACGTCACGGCCCCTGGTCTCATGCTCTTAAAAAATGCTGACCTCTGCCTTTAGACATCAGGCAGAAGAAATTTCTTGGAACTAGATTTTTCCCCCTGTGGGTAGATATTAGAGTTTATTTTGGGTTTGCTATTATTGGAGTGTAGGAAAGCTATAACAAATATGCCCTTTCTTGAGAACTGTAAGAGTTCTGTTCTAAATAAATCAGTGATGTCTCTTGCCTGAAATATACTAAACTATCCAGACTACTTAAAACTAACCTCTGATAACATTAGACATTGTGCTCATATGTGTGTAGTATTTTGATTATTTAATTCACTCTCTGTTTACTGAGACTTCCAAACCCACTTACATTGCTTATAGAAACTTGGATTGATAAGGATGAGTTCGGAGCATTGTGGAATATCCCCTCCAAGCCAAAGAGAAAATTCTATTTTAATGGAACAATTCATTCAAAAATATCTGGATAGATCTACCAGGAAGGGCATGGTGGAAGAATGTGAAAGTTTCTGCCATTAAGTACAATCTCTGGGAATTCAAATATATTAAAATATGCTGGCATCACTTATTTTAAAATGGAGAAAATGGAGGCACGTGAGGTTAAGTAACTTCTCCAGGGCCACACACATGGTAGAGCCAAGATTCGAACTCAAGAACCCAGAATCTAGGCTCTTAGCCCTACACTGTTCCTCTCTCTGTAAGTACACATGAAGTGGAGCACCATATACTTGGAATACTAGTGTAAAGCTTTGTTGAGATAGATGATGGGGAGCAACTTTATGCCTAGTTGGCAGAGAGATGGCAAGATAAAAATGAGAGAGGAAAAAGTACTTGTAGTTATAATGTAGAAGACGACAGAATAACTTGGATTTTGGAACCAACAGCTTGGCTGAGGCAAAGCATTTGCGTGGCTTATGTGCCATGGCCCAGAGGGAGAACTAGACATAGAGGGATTTAAGGTTTGAAACTGGATTAAGAAAAGCCTTGAATGGGGGCATGGAAGAGTATGGGATCTCTTGTTGGCCGTGGACAGCCATGGATGGTTTTGTATGGGGAAGTGAGGCAGAGCAGTGGACGAGAGCATGTCACTGTGAGGAACTTGGCATGGGAAGAGGGAAGAGGGGAAGTGGAGCTGGGAAGAACAGTTAAAAGACAATTGAAATATCCTAAACAATGATCAGTGTCAGAACCTCTTCCATGGTTCTAGGAAGAATCTACACATGTCATTGTGCCCCAGGAGCTTGGCAAAGAGAAATGTCTAGCACGACGCCTGGCAAAAGTAGGAACCAAAAATGCATTTGTTGAAGCAAATTGGATTGAACAAGAGGGTTGGCAATATGAATGGAAAACAAGTCAATGCCACAGAAACGAGAGAGGTGGCACTGACAGTCTTTGATGAATAATTGGCTGGGAAGGTGGAGGGAGAGAAGATGAAGCTTCTCCAGCTTGGGCTGCCTCGTCGCTAACCAAGGCAGGGTGCTTATGACTCAGGGCTCATCTGAAGGAAGGCACAATCAGCCTGGTTCAGGATAGGGCATCTTGATTGCCCATTGGCATGTATTAAGTCTATCTGTGCTGAGTGGTGTGAATGCTGAGATATAACTTCTCGTCTAGTTCAACATTTTAACAAATACAGATGTGGTTAATATCAAGCCAATATGTCATCTTCTTTGCTGTCAGGCAAAGAGTAATTTTGGCTGACAGTATAATCCTAGAGAATAGCTAAAAGCATTCACACTTTTTTCAGAAACCTAGGTCATTCTGATGTGCAGCCTTGTAGCTATACTTTTTGAGAAACAATGTGGTAAACAGTTGCCTTTTATTTTAATCATAAAAATTTGTTTTCTTTAGGAAATGTGAAAAACTTAGAGAAGTGATTTAAAAACATTTGACGTTTGCAGCAGCCTTGAGCTAAATGCCATGCACAGCCACTTCACTGCAGTTTGTTGTTTTTAGTGTCTATACCCAAGACGCCATCTGGCGATTGTGAACAAACAGGAAACAAATCAACGTAGTGTGTGTTTCCTGCAGCAGGCTGCTGTCAAACTGCAGTCAGTGGGGATGGAGTCCTCTGGGGCCATTTGTGATGGTTGAGCAAGCCCTCTCCATGTATCGTCGCATCAGTTTCTTAGGGCTGCCATAGCAGATTACCACCAACTGTGGCTTAACCAACAGATTCCTCTCATGGGCCAAGAGGCCAGAAGTCCAAAATTAAGACATCGACAGGATTGGTTCCTTTTGGACATTCTGATGGAAGAACTATCCCATGTCTGTCTCCTGGTTCTGGTTGTTGGCAGCAATCCTTGGTTCCTTGGCTTGTGGACCTCCCACTCTAATCTCTGCCTACATCTTGACGTCACCTTCTTCCTCATGTGTCTGCATCCTCCATTCCATTTCTGAGGACACCAGTTGTTGGATTTAGGCCCTATCCTGAGTCTAGAATAATTTAATCTCTAGATCCTTAACTAGTTACACTGTAAAGACCCTAGTTCCAAATAGGATTGCATTCTGAAGTTCCAGGTAGACATGAATGTTTGGGGGACACTATTAAACCCTCACAGTCACTTAGGAGTTATATGTGTCTAGGGTTAGCTGACACCAAGTGCAGGAAGCTGTCCTGGACTCCTACCCTAACCTTGGGGTCCCCAGTTTTTTTCTTAGTACTCAAGAAAACTAGTCTAGACAATTGAGATACCCTGTGCCTCGGGTAGACTCCAACTCCATTGAAGATCGCTTCTTTCACATGTTGAACTAATTCCAAAAGGGTGTGTGTGTGTGTGTGTGTGTATGTGTGTGTGTGTGTGTGTGTGTGCAGAAAATACAGACTAATTAGCTCTTACATAGAATGTATAACTTGAAGGATTGTTTTCATAGTGTGTGAATTTCTTTAGCTATCTCTTTGCCCTTTGTTAATTTTTTAACATCTGTAAAGGGCATGATCAGGACAAGAGATTACTCCGGTCTTCGACTCTGACTATTTAGACACTTAAAGTGCACTTAAGCAGACTTTGTGGATGAAATCATTTTGTCTGGATACTTCATGTGAAATGTGTAACATATCACTTGGGTGAAGGGCAAAGCTCAGGAGTGGTGGCTGCTTATGATGCTCAGACACATGCCAGGAATACTTTTTGAGTGTCCTTGGATTGTAGCCAGCCGGAAGTGGCTTGTCTCTAGGCAAAGAGGCCTTGTTCAGACCCTAAGATTTTCATTGTTACATGCATACCTCCATTTAAGCAGTGAATGAAATGAATGTGTGAGTAAATCAAATCCTATATTTTTTTTTTCATAAGAGCTTGCTATTCATAGAGGCCTTATTATGGACATGTTTATAAAGCAAATCATGTATTAAATGCTTTTGTATAACTACAAATTTTATATCTAATACTGAGTTTTCTTTAGGCATGGTTCCTGTGTTTAAAAGGCACTTATTCAGACCTCAGAGTTCCCAGTCTTGATACCAGCAGACTGAGGTCTCTCCCTCAGCTCCAGTGACCACTGTGCTGTTATCTGCTGTTGCCTTCCAGTTGGCTTGGTGCTTTTGGAGTCTTCCTCAGTGCGATAGGCATATGCGGGAGGCAGGAAAGAGCTCTGGGAGTGCAGCGTTTGAATTCCAGGTCTTGCATTCTCTGACTTTGTAACTTTAGGCAAGACACTTGTATTTTCTGTCCCTCAGTTTTCTCATCAGTAACATGAGGATAACAACACCTTCCTCAGGATGGTCTGTCAGTTTCCTAGGACTGCTGGGGAAATGACCACAAACTGGGTGGCTTAAAACAACAGAAATATATTTTCTCACTGAAGTCCAAAATCAAGGCATTGGCAAGGCCATACTCCCTCCCAAGGTTCTAGGGAAGAATCCTTCCTTGCCTCTTCTAGCTCCTGGTGGTTGCTGGCAATCTTTGGTGTTCCTTGGTTAATGGCAGCATAACTCCCGTCTCTGCCTCCATTATCAAATAATGGAGACATCTTGTGTCTTCTTTAGGCCTTTGAGTCTCTCTCTTCTTGTAAGAACACCAATCATTGGATTTTGGATCCAACTTAAACCAATATTACCTCATCTTAACTTGATGATGTTTGCAAAAAGACTCTATTATCCAATAAGGCTACATTCTGTGGTTCTGGGAAGACATGTGTTTTCTGGTGACACTGTTCAACCCAGTGCAGGTGGTTATGGTGATTTCTCTTTTTTTTTTTTTTTTTTTTTTTTGAGACGGGGTCTTGCTCTGTCACCCAGGCTGGAGTGCTTTGGCACAATCTCTGCTCATTGAAACCTCCGTCTCCAGGGTTCAAGTGATTCTCCTGCCTCAGCCTCCCAAGTAGCTGGGATTACAGACTCTCACCACCACGCCTGGCTAATTTTTGTGTTTTTTAGTAGAGATGGGGTTTCACCATGTTGCCCAGGTTGGTCTCGAACTCCTGATCTCAGGTAAGCCACCTACCTTGGCCTCCCAAAATGCTGGGATTACAGATGTGAGCCACCATGCCAGATGGTTATGGTGATTTAAATGAAATAAATTATTTATGGCACCTGGAAGGGACTAGCACATACTCAAAGTTCAGCAAATCACAGGAAGCCACTTTCTGATAAGGCTTGACCCATTTGCTGTACAGTCCCATTGCTCCTTTCTCATTTGACATTTACCGTTCTTGGTTATGCTCGCCACCCTCATCTCATGTTCTTCACCGTATTTTAGGGACACCTAAGTGGCTCCCTGATATTTCACCAGGATTTTTCCTTTCTGCCATCATTCTGGGAACTCTAACCGTCACATCAATGATCCGTCCAACACCCTGCCTCTAATCTATAGGACCAGGCCCTGGACCTTGTCCTTACCTGTCTGCAATCCCATAGACATCATCGCAGGTACTCCCTCACTGGCACTTCTCACCCTTTGACCCTGGAATCTCTGCTTCAGTCCCTGTCTTTTCAGACACCCATGATGGATCAAGCCAACCACCCCTTTCGCCCATCCTACCCATTGCCTCCAGTGAAAAATCATGTGACCTTACCAAATGGTTTCTCTATGGAATTATAATTGCTGCTCCCATCTGGACCTTTGGAGCTTCTCAAAGACCCTTTTATTCATTTGAAGCAGGTTTCCTTACTCACTTTCCCCAGGAGCTATTGGAGCATTACCATGTATGGGGCTTCTTTGCCCACCACTGACCCTGCTTACCCTGTCTCCCACTTTTCCAAGAAAAGGTAAAAGCCATAAAACACAAATGGTGACTTCTTCTCTGCCACTGCATCTCTGCTCATCTTCCTTTTCCTCTTTACTATCTCAGAGGCAGAACACGATCCCAATTCACAAAGATCAGCCTTCTGCCTGGGTTGAATCCCCAATTCTGCCATCTCCCAGCTCCTTTCATCACACCTTCTCCCCTTTTACTCTTTTTTTTTTTTGACAGAATCTCACTCTGTAGCCCAGGCTGGAGTGCAGTGGTGTGATCTTGGATCACTGCAACCTCCACCTCCTGGGTTCAAGCACTTCTCCTGCCTCAGCCTCCCAAGTAGCTGGGATTACAGGCACATACCACCACACCCGGCTAATTTTTGTATTTTCAGTCTAGATGGGATTTCACCATGTTGGCCAGGTTGGTCTCAAACTCCTGACCTCAGGTGATCTGCCCACCTCAGCCTCCCAACCCTTGTACCTTTCATGCTCTCTCTGTCACCACTGACTCCTTTGCTTGCCCCAGTTTATAAACATATTTAAGCCCTCCTAAAAAGTTTAAACATCCTAAAAAGTTCCTGATATGGTTTGGCTATATCCCCACCATAATCTCAACTTAAACTGTTTCTCCCAGAATTCTCACTTGTTGTGGGAGGGACCCAGGGGGAGGTAATTGAATCATGGGGTCTGGTCTTTCCTGTGTTATTCTGGTGATAGTGAATGAGTCTTACGAGATCTGATGGGTTTCCACTTTTGCTTCTTCCTCATTTTTCTCTTGCTACCACCATGTAAGAAGTGCCTTTCGCCTCCTGCCATGATTCTGAGGCCTCTCTAGCCATGTGGAATTTTAAGTCCAATTAAACCTCTTTTTGTTCCCAGTCTGAGGTATGTCTTTAGCAGCAGCATGAAAAGCAACTAATGCAGTTCCCTCCTTCATCTTCCTTTCCATTGAATTGCTTTAGCGTTCTCCTTTGGAGAGAACCAACTATATTGTAAATAGAGTGACTGCATGTGTTTTTTTAACTACTTTGTGCCTTATTTTCCTTATCTGAAAGGGCTAATAGTACCTACCTCATAGTGTTATTGTGAAGGTTAAATTGTAATATAGTACAGCTCCTAGCACTGTACGTTTTATTTTTAGTCGCAATGGGATCCTCTTTGGGCTTTCATAAGACTTAGTCCACAGCACTAGTCTAGCACTGATAAACAATGACATAAGTAGTTATTGGGTATGTTTCTGTTCTCAGAAGTCTGAAGGCTCCTTGAGGAACAATATTCCTATCAATCTTTTTATGCCAAGCACTTGACACAGTCCATAAGATAAACACATTCTCTCTCTCTCTCCGTAAATAATGAATGTAAGTCAATCAGTAGTTGAAACCAATTGAATCAGATGGAATAATTTTTTTTCCTGAAGGACAATGGGCTTGACCTATTTTAGACTTATATCTGCCTCCGTGAGACTGTGCTTTGAGTTCTTGTGATATAGTGGGTCTTTAAAATTATTTAATAATTAAAAATTCTTAAAAAGGTTAACTAATAGTTGCTCCCAAAGTAGAAAGAAGAAAAACAAAGCCTTTCCATGCACAGCTCTGAATTGAGTCCCTACCATCCAGTGGGCAGTGGGCAAGGGGCTTGGGGCTTAGTGGTGAACAAGACAGATGCTGGCCATTGCCCATACCCTGAAAGTTAGTCCAGTGGAAGATCGGCAGACCTTTACAGACACTTTGGCAATACTGTTTAATTCCAACCATGCCAAGGCCTATGGAGGAGAACATGGGAGACCCCAACAAGGAGAACTAATCTGGTCCTGGTGGCCACAAAGGGCTGGGGAAAAGGAAAGCAATGAGGAGGACTAGCTTGCTAAAGTGGGTAGGGCAGAGGGACCAGCCTGTTTGGATGGAGGTGTTTATAATTATGTATGTATTATGTCCATGCCACAGCACTCAGCATTCACGTGGAAAAACCTCAGGAGCGCTGACGCAATGCATTTAGGGAGGGTGATGGATTTCAGGGTGAATAGCAGAGACAATGTAACCTGTATGTGTGAATAATCTTAAGCAAAAATGTACGGAAATGGAAAAGACATTTTAGAAAAACTCATCAGGTATTGGTCTGAAGTAAGTAACATGGAACGCTCTTTATGAAACTACTGGTTAGGTGTTTATGCCATGTTGAATTGGTAATTTTCTGGTTGTAAGGCTTTACTTACATAGAAGTTGTATTTGTTATGTATGCTCTCTGCTAAATACCTCTTATATGTTTCAATCCTTGTGTCTTTTCTTCTCTCCTTTAATTTAAATATTACTCCTTGCAAGGACTGGTTCACAATCCAGTCAGGAAACTCCCTACTTGCCCAGCTGAAAGCTGTCTTTCCCTTCTAGTGTGTCAATTCGCTATTTAGCTCACTTTGCCACTTCTAATATCTCGTTTTGCATTTTTGGTGTATTTCTGGTATTACTGTCTTTGATCTCTGCAACTATATAGAAAATTGGGGAGCCTCATGCCTAGAATCCAGCACTTTGGAAGGCTGAGCTGGGAGAATCCCTTGAGCTCAGCAGTTCAAGACCCACCTGGGCAACCTAGGGCGATCCTATCTCTACAAATTAAAAAAATAAAAATTTAAAAAAAAATTTGGGAAAGGCTAGGCTGGTCATGTAGAACACACTCATTTGTTGAATGAATGAATGAATGAATGCATGCATGAATGATAGGGATTAGATCTCACTTATGTAACAGCTATAGAATCTCTCTATTACCCTGCACCTAATAGATACATATCTATAAGTGCTGGTAGGTATAGTCAATGGGAGAAAATATTATTTGAGCTCCAGGCTTGCCTTTTTCTTGTCCTCTTTCTTAAAATGATAAGGTGTGTGCAGTTTTTTTTTTCCTGGACAATATGAGTCTGAAACCCTCCCGGTGAAAACAGTTTACTTTGTCTTTCATATTAGCATTGCTGATTTTATAGGCAAAGCAGTCTGCTCAATGAAAACAGGAGCAAGAAATGCAGCTTTTCTCAAGGTAATCTCAAATAGATTCCTCCAGATGGCAAGCAGAGCCACGCCACAAGAGCATTCTAATTGGTGATGGTGAGGGTTTTAGTATCTTTTCTCAAGAAAGTCGAAGAAACACTCTTCCTGGCTTATTCTGTACCACTGGATTATTTTGATTGAGTTGATATATTTGAAAACTCACACCTCTTGACTAGCCAGATGTCCGTGACCACTGGCTTTTCAGGTCCCAATGATTAAACCAAAATAAAAGAAGGTGATGCCATGTCTGGCCAAGTGCAGACATTGCCGGTTGCCAAATCCCCAGCATTCATCACCCAGTTGACATGCTGTTTGCTATTCTAGATGGAGGCAGGCAAGCCTTCAAAAAGGCGAAGCTTCAAGGAAAAACCTTTAAGCAAGTCAGTGTCATTTGGAAATGATTTGATGAATAGGAAACTTATCGGCCAGCCAATATCATATGTGATATATTAGCAGGAATGTTTGGAGCCGACATTGAGGGTGAGGGCTCTTTCCCACATGCCGCCCTTCATAGCTGACACATTACACATGTCTCTGGAGCATAACATATGGCTTCCTGAACTTGCAAATATGGCCTAATGTTCTCTGTTGAAATAGCATCTGTTTAAACAGTCTTCTGGAAAAGTGAGCCATATTCAATAAAATCGTTAATTTCATGTCTGTCAGTGTTTCTCTAGAATCCTTTAAAATATGATTTTGAAGGAGCATAGTAACAAATTTGCATTAAGGCATTATCTGCCTCTAAAAGGGTTTTGGACTATTGGTCCTAAATTGCAAATATTATATTAAAAGATTCATAGAGCATTAGTCAAGAAGGAACGGTGCAGCTCATCAAATTCCAGAAAAATCACCATTTTAGGTACTTAATGTGTGCCAGGCTGTTTATGTATGCTGCATCTAATTCTCAGGATAATTTACAAGTAGGTGAGATATCCCGCCATTTGTAGATAAGAACAGGGAGGCTCAGGGACACTGATGACCACATAGAAGTGATGGAACTGGAATTTCAACTCAATAGCACTGAACTCTGAAGTCTGTCTCTTCTTTTCTACACCAGGAATTTTCTTGGGCTTCTGGGTAGGCTGGGTGGGGGTAAATGTTTAAGCCAGAAATCATACAAGTTTTTATGTGGATGTACATTCTTCTGAGGAAAGTCTGTAACTTTACCAGATTCTCCAGGGGGGTCCATGAGGCCTCCAGAAGATTAAGAACCAGATTTTGGCATCACTCTATCGTTTTTTTAGGAGATGAGGAAACAGCAATTGAGACTGAACCGTTCAAAGGCATTTGACCTGGTGTTTACTTGACCAGAAACTGAACCACAGACTTCTTTCTAAATTCTGTGTGTATGTGTTTTGTATGCCTAAAGGGGGATGGTGAGGGAAGGAGAAGGAAATAGAAATAAATGGCATATAGAGAAAAGTACACAAAATGATGTATCGTCTAACAAGTAGTTAGTTATAAAGTGAGCATCTGCAGAGCCACTAATCAGGCCCTGAAACAGAGCAAGTCCGAATGGTTCCAGTTGTTCCTTCCTGATTGCATGCCATACCTTCATCCCAATCATGATCTTTACTTTTATAGTGACCTTATCCTTATTTGGCTTTATAATTTTTCTTTTTTGAGATAGACTCTTGCTCTTGTTACCCAGGCTGAAGTGCTTACTACAGCCTCCATCTCCTGGGTTCAAGTGATTCTCCTGCCTCAGCCTCCAGAGATGCTGGGATTATAGGTGCCCACCACCACACCTTGCTAATTCTTGTGTTTTCACAGAGATAGAGTTTCACCATGTTGGCCAGGCTGGTCTCGAACTCCTGACCTCAAGTGATTCACCCACCTCAGCCTCCCAAAGTGTTGGGATTACAGGCGTGAGCCACCTCACCCAGCCTATGATTTTATCATCTGTGTATACATCCCTAAACACTGTGTGCCATGTTTCCTATTTCCATCTTTATGTGCATGCACTCATGCTGTTGTGGGTTTTCTTGTGTGTGTCTTGCTTCTTTCACAAATACTGTTTTTAATACCCATCCGTGTTGTTGTATATAGTTGTAGTTTGTTCATTTTCACTGCTGTGTGGTATTCTGTCATTCGACTATTACATAATTTATGTATCCATCGTCCGTTATTGGAAACCCAAGTTATTTGTAATTCTTGCCTATTATGAGCAATGCTTTTGTTAACATTCTAATACATGTCTTATATACAGATTGGGGAAAGACCAATATTTACTCAGCTTTTGTGGGAGACAAAATAACCTAGTTCTATAAGAAAATAGTGAAGAATTCTTCTCTTCCCGGGCCCACTTCCTTAGTGCCTTGTGGAGGAAGAAAATTCTTTCAAGTAAATTCTCCTGTTAGCCTTAGCATGGGTTCCAGTTGTCCTCAAGCTAGCAATAAAAATCAAAAGATGCCCTTGTTGAACCTATGTGATTCCAGGGCTTCCCCCCAGACTTCCAGGGTCAGAATCTGCCAGATGGGGCCCAGGAGTCTGCAGATTTAACAAGTACCCAGGTGATTCTTGTGACTGGGAGACACCGCCTTCACCCTGATTGAATTTATAAGGCTGGGCTCTGTCATTGGAAAGAGATTTGAGGAAAGTGTTCACACGATTAAAATCTTGGAAAATTGGCCTTTTGTTTAAAAAGTTAAGGTAGTTGGATTTATTTAGCCTATTAAAAATCTGAAACATGATTTAGTAATTGTATGCAAAAGAATGAAACTTTTGTAAATGAAAAAAACCAATGTTTGCTAAGTCAAGAAAAATTTAGGTCAATCAACTTTCTGCTAAAATCAGCAGCAAATACTGAGCATTTACCAGGCACCATGGAGGTAGGAAATGAAGCCTGTTCTCAGTGCCTTCAGGGAGCTAAAGACAGACAAACTGTATGCTCTCGAACTAAAACCAGAATGCCATATTTCATCAAGTCTAGACCGTGGGCTTTGGTTGAGATGAGTGAGTGGGTGGGCCCTCAGGGACGCAATGGAGTAGAGGAACAGAGAGAGGTCACCAGGAAAGGGTGGAGAGAGCCTGCAGGGCTTGCGCTAGGCTTTAGAAATTCTGCGTAGGTGGATGGGATGACAGAGCATTCTGAAGCAGTGGCTGCTAGTGTTCTTATTGTGATCCTCCAGTAAGAAATATATGTATATATATGTGCTTTTTAAGAAGAAATTAAATATTTATTCTTTAAAAAAATACATATATATATGGTTTTTGTTTTGTTTTGTTTTGTTTTGTTTTTGACGTCTCGCTTTGTCACCCAGGCTGGAGTGCAGTTGTGCAATCTCAGTTCACTGCAACCTCCACCTCCCGAGTTCAAGCAATTCTCGTACCTCAGCTTCCCAAGTAGCTGGGGTCACAGGCATGAGCCACTGCACCCAGCCAAGAAATATATTTTATATCATCATTCAGCATACACAGACATATAATAAACAAAAGCTTCATAAGACATTTAACTTTATTAAAGGTGGTGCATCTGATGTTTTCTATTTTTAAATTTTCTTTTAACATGTTAGGTTAACCGATAAGCCATATAGTGTTCATATAGTTGAAAACTATTAGAGGACCAGAAGCCCAGAGTGGAGGCACAGCCAGTTCTCTCCTGTGGAGGGCATGCTAGTTAGAGGAGGGGATTTTCATGGGAAGTGGTGAGAGGTGATATTGTTAGTTTGATGGTGGTCTCCAGAAGCCTTCGTTGATTCTACAGTATGAATGAATGAATTTGGGATGTTATGATAAAATTTCAAACTTCACCTATTTATTTTACCAGCTCTAATTTTGGACAGTAGATTGACCAAGGTGACTTTCTGAGATATCTTTTGATGCTTGGGGGTGGGGGTGGGGGAGAGGAATTCGGTTCTGGATTCCAAAGAACAGTGACTCAAAGTGCTTATTAGACATCTGTTTTGTCTCATGTTGTAATTGGCTATGGGAATTTTTGTATAGAATATGGTACTGCAGCCGTGCACGGTGGCTCAAACACCTGTAATCCCAGCACTTTGGGAAGCTAAAGTGGGAGGATCACTTGAGGTCAGGAGTTTGAGACTAACCTGGCCAACATGGTGAAAACCCATCTCTACTAAAAATACAAATATTAGCTGGGTATGATGGCAGATGCCTGTAATCCCAGCTACTCAGGAGGCTGAGGCAGGAAAGTTGCTTGAACCCGGGAGGCAGAGGTTGCGGTGAGCCAAGATCACACCACTGCACTCCAGCCTGGGCGGAAAAAACAAGAATATGAAACTGGATAGAGTAGTTTTATAGGAGAAGATGAGAGGATGAAGGAAGTATCTCCATGGGCAAATTTAGGAAGGAAAAGGGATGGCATCTTGAGTGCTGTGCTTCTGGAAGGAGCAAGGCGTAGCCAGTTGTGCATAGCAGAGCTAATTGCAAGTATGATTAGTGGTCTGGCCCAGAACTAGACAACTCTGCTACTGATCAGAATCTAGATTCCTGGATCACAGGTCCAATTGAGACCCTTCTTGGCTGCCACTTTTAGCATGCTTGTGAGAATTTTAAGAGTAAAACTCTTTTTAAAATACTTTATTTTTAGGGATAGCGTCTCACTGTGTTGTCCAGAGTGGTCTCAGAATCCTCAAGCATTCCGTCTTCTTTGGTCTTCCCAGTGGCTGGGATGGCAGTTATGAGCTACCATGCCCAGCAGGAGTAAAATTCTTACCTTCTCTGCTCTTTTCCCAACCTAGCGTCTGCTTTCTGTGAACCCCATCTGCAGCACTTGTTGAATGGTGTTGTGGATTACTTATTGAAGATTTGCTTGTTCTCTTTGTCTGCTCCAAATGAAAAGTCAGTTCTGGCCTGCACTGAGGAGAGGCTCCAGGTAGAAGAGAAGCATTTCAGATCACTAGAAATGTAGCACTGACCTTGTCCTCCAAAAAGTAGGAAAGGAAGGATCTCTCCCGCCATGTCTTACAGAAATTGAACTCCCTAAAGATCCACGTGGAACTAATTTCCTGGAACCCCTGCAATCGCATTTTTCTCTACTTGAGAGTGGAATGCCTTAGCAACGTTGAAAAGGAAAATCCTTTCATGTGGCCGTTCCTTTGGTTGAGTACTTTCGGTCCTGTCCTCTGAGATTTCATATCCTTTTGATCGTCCCAGTCTAGTTTTAATTTGTTCAGTTTAGGTTAGAGAAGGATTTTGAAAAACAATACTTCTCTCTTTTAGGATTATGTAGGTAGGGATATCATTGGTCCTAAATGGTCTTTGGTAAACTTTCCCTCCCTTTTTTCTTTGCTCGTAAAATGCACTCTGGGGGAAATAGGCTGCACTGTGTTTCTTGGAGCTTGTCCATTCGCTGCAGTTGTTAACTTATGCTTTCTGTTCCACCACTAACAAATGATTGTGTGAGGAACACCATAATTCTTGTGTTTCCCCTCAGTAGGAAGCTTGATTGGTAACTAAAGACAACATCTAATGTCTTCGTTGTGAGTAAATTCCTGTATTAGGAGCGTGGCTGAATTGGTCCAGATACATTCTTACTCTGTCACACATAGGAAGTCATCAAGGAGAGCTGCACTGTTCTATGTGGTAGTCCCTGGCTAATGGCATATGAAGTCTCAAAGTTAAAAATTCACTTCTTCAGTAGCACGAGCCACATTTTCAGCGCTCAGTAGCCGCAAGTGGCTCATGTAGTATTGACATTTTGGGCCAGATTATTCTTGGTGGAGGGAGGGGGCCTGTCCGGTGCATTTGTGCATTATAGGTGTTCAGCAGCACACCTGGCCTCCACCTACTCGATGCCAGTGGTGCTCTGTAGAGATAACAACCAGAATGTTTCCAAAGATTGTCAAATGACCCCATGGGGGCAAAACAAATCCTGGTTCAGTTTCACTGGCTTTGTGGCTATTGTATTCAAAAGCTCAGGTAGAGAACATTTCCATGATGGCAGACAGTATTGTTCTAGAATAATCCCTAGCAGAATTTGGGGAATTTTATGTAATAAGAATTTTGAGCTTTGGAGGAATCATAGTGGACATCCAGTCCAAAGCCTGGGGAAACTGAGTCACAGAAAGATTTATGAGTGACTTAAAGTCACACAACCTGTGTCAATCTGGAGTCCTGAACTTCAATTTCATGCAGCCCAGATAACAAGCTGCTGATTTTTTTGAAACCTGCACTCAGTGTTGGCTGAGGGGGGAGGACAGAGTCCTAAAAACTGGGAATGGGGCTGGACACAGTGGCTCACGTCTGTAATCCCAGCACTTTGGGAGACCGAGATGGGCAGACCACCTGAGGTCAGGAGTTCAAGACCAGCCTGGCCAACATGGTGAAACCCGGTTTCTACTAAAAATACAAAATTTAGCCGGGCATGGTGGCACATGCCTATAGCCCCAGCTGCTTGGGAGGCTGAGGCAGGAGAATCACTTGAACTGGAGACAGAGGTTGCAGTGAGCCGAGATTGTGCCACTGCACTCCAGCCTGGTGACAGAGCAAGACTCTGTCTCAAAATAAAACAAAACAAAACAAAAAACTGGGAATGGTTCATTCCTGAGACGTTCAGAGATGCAAATTCTGGGCGCGTCTCTTTTATCTCTCCCTGACTTGTGGCTTTAAGACCCTGCATAGAGGCCACGGTTGGGAGGGTGACTGGGACATTGGGTGGATAAACTCCTGTTTGGTTTCCTCATTGTGTATAGAGATTGGGGACATACTCCTGGGGCCATGGAAGCCTGACATCCTGTGACATTTCTTCTTTTTAGCTTTTAAATCTTCAGTATCTCCTCTGTCTGCTTCCTTGTAGGGGTCCCTGGTAAAGACATTAATATGAAATACCTGGAGATTCATCTCTTCAGAGGCCACAAGGAAGCAGAGTCTATAAAACGCTTTGGGAAGGGAAAAGGAATCTCGCCCAGGATGTGGTGTCCACAGCTGAAGGGGTCAGAAAGTGGGCTTAGCTCAGGGGCCTGGTGTAGGAGACGACTGGAAGGCAGCCCGGGGTTGGAAAGTGCCCAGCGTCTTCCCTTCGTCCCCTCTCTCCTGCGTTAATCCCGCGTGCTTCCACACCTCCCAGTGACTCCTTAGTCACTGGCCCTGTTATTCTCTCATTCCTCTGCTCCCAAACCTTCAGTGGCTCACTGCTGCCTTTCATGTCTTTCTTAATCCTACATTCAGGGCCCATTTGCTCTTATATAAACATCATCTCTTTCCCTCCTAAGTGTAGAAACAGTTTTGCACATGAGTGCCTTACTGTTACTGTGGTTTGCAGAATTAGTCAGTTGGGGTTTGGCATTGACAGTGATTGAGGCTTTTGCTCAAAGCTCTTTGATGTTTCATAGCTTGTTCAGGAAGAAGTTTTGTTTCTGAGACTTTAAGTTGGTAGCTTGGACAACAGCTTAAAATCAGTGTCCAGCTCAAAATTCAGGGCCTGTTAAACAGACCAGGAAGAGAGGCAATAAAAGCAGATGAAGAATTGTGTCTCTGTCCACCTCGGGTAACCTCGAGCTGCTGGTTTTGTTCTATAACATGGTGGACGGAGTGAGCTGTGGATGAGGTCAAAGGCCAGCGTGCTGAGGAACAGCTGTCTAGTTCAGCTAGAAATTAGCTAATGTTTAAACCGGCCTTGAGGTCTTTTAAAGTTGCTTCATATTCCCAGTGTTAGTTAAAAGAAGTGACTTTATCTCAGAGTTTGGTGACTGGCCGTGATTTCATTGAACTACTTATGTTTTCTTTTGGGAAAGTGGCATTCTTGGGTGTCTCCGTGGTGAAGGGGAAGGTATTTAAAAACATGCTCACTTGAGAGCAGGTTTTAATTTGAGCAACGGGAGGGTGGAAGGCTGTGAGGACCGCAGCCCTGCTGGTCAGTGAGGCTGTGGCTGATGTTGTTCACGACCTCTGTTTCTTCTCTTTCTCTCCAGACCAATGAGTGGAACAAGAATGATGACCGGCTGCTGCAGGCTGTGGAGAATGGAGACGCAGAGAAGGTGGCCTCACTGCTCAGCAAGAAGGGGGCCAGTGCCACCAAACACGACAGCGAGGGCAAGACCGCGTAAGCTGAAACACTGGTTTGCAGATGTGCTGGTTCTGGGTTTTTGGGGTGTTCTCTGGAATTCTTAGTATCCATAGGAGAAATTCACACATGTTCCCTCTCCACTCTCATGTTGAAATATGTTAGAAGATATTTTAATCTAGCTTGTTTCCCTCCAAATTCCAAGTCACACATGGAGCTTTACCTTGAATGGGGATACATGTTCCCAGTTATAAGCAAAGGTTTTACCTCCCAAGATTGCAACCAATTGTAGGTAAGACATGAATTCTGTCTCAGATAAGAAACAGCATAAAACAGAATAAAAATAATTTCCTATAACCCTCAAACCTTACTGTTAATTTATCTTAAACTATTTGAGCTTCCTTAACAGATCAGTAAGTACATGAGTAGTATGATTTTGCTCTATGGTTTGCCATATGTGGTACTCTTGCTTGCCATAATTAAAGCTATGTATTTAACTATTTGTGTGTGTTTGTGCATGGGCACATATTGTTTATATCCATTCTGATGTTGGGAGTGTTGTGGAGAAAGCACTGACCTTGGAGCCAGATAGATGTCTCACAGGAGCTCTATCACTTATGAGTTGTGTAATCCTAGAGCCTCAGTTTCCTTATTTTAAAATAGAGATGTTATTAGTTAACTGTTAGAGTGGTTATGAGGATAAAATGAAATAATATTGTAGGTTGGCTGCTCTCAGAAGCAGGTTCTGAGACAAGGATTTCAGTGCAAGTAGTATTATTTTTTTTAACATGTCAAATGATATTTGTGTAATTACTATGAAACACACAAAGTAGTAGTATATATTATTTAGGGACGTATACACACATACAATGCAAATAATTTCTGTAGCCAGTGATCCCAGGAAGCATGGGAAAGGAAGAAACCTATATTTTTAAGGTGTGTTTTTGACAGGTTCCAACTTTGTCACTCTTTCTTGATGAGGATTCTGGGAATCTGTTTAGACCTAAAACAGAGTTTGGCTATGCTGCCCAGGCTGGACTCGAACTCCTGAGCCCAAGTGATCCTCCTGCCTCAGTCTCCCAAGTAATTGGGACTACAGGCATGTGCCACCATGCCTGGCTACTCTTTGTTTTTATAAATAAAGTTTTATTAGAACACAGCCACACCCATTCATTTAGGCATTGTTTATGACTGCTCCCACACTACAAAGGCAGTGTTGAGTAGTTATAGCAGAGACCACATGGCTCACAAAGCCCAGAGTATTTGGCCTTTTACAAAAAAGGTTTCCTTATCCCAGGTTTATGGTATGCCTCAGAGTTATTCCACCCAAGGAGTAAGGAACCTGGGATATCTGACCCTTATCTCCTCTCCCTTATAGGTTAAGTGCTGGCTGAGTGCGGTGGCTCCCACCTGTAATCCCAGCACTTTGGGAGACTGAGGCAGGCAGAATCACTTGAGGCCAGGAATTTGAGACCAGCTTGGCCAACATAGCAAAACCTGTCTCTATGAAAAATAGAAAAATTAGACAGGCATAGTGGTATGCACCTCTAATCCCAGCTACTCAGGAGGCTGAGGCAGGAGAATTGCTTGAACCTGGGAGGCAGAGATTGCAGTGAGCTGATAGGCACCACTGCACTCCAGCCTGGGCGACAGAGCAAGACTTTGCATCAGGAAAAAAAAAAAAAGGTTGAGTGCTACTCTAGGGGCCATAATGGTCATGGCCAGAAAAAATCTCAGGGGTCCCCAACTGCCAGGCCACAGACTGGATCAGTACTGCTCACAGCAGGAGATGAGCATTGGTTGTGCAAGTGGCTTCCTCTGTATTCGTAGCTGCTCCCCATCACTCACATTACTATCTGAGCTCTGCCTCCTGTCAGGTCAGCGGCAGCATTACATTCTCATAGGAGCACAAACACTATTGTGAGCTGCACATTCGAGGGATCTAGGTTGTGCATTCCTTATGAGAATCTAATGCCTGATGATCTCTCACTGTCTCCCATCACCCCCAGATAGGATGATCTAGTTGCATAAAAACAAGCTCAGGGCTCCCCCTGATTCTACATTATGGTGAGTTGCCTAATTATTTCATTATGTATTACAGCATAATAATAATAGAAATAAAATGCACAATAAATGTAGTACACTTGAATCATCCCAAAACCATCCTCCATTCCTCATCCGTGGAAAAATTGTCTTTCACAAAACTGGTCCCTGGTACCAAAAGGCTGGGGACTGGTAGCCTAAAGGGATGTGGGAAGGGCACTGTCAGCTGTAGGTGCTATATATAAAGAGTGGCATAGCACTCAGCCCACGGTGGGCACTTGATAAAGATAGTCACCTTCCCTGCTCATCCTAGATGAATAGTTCTTAATTGTGGCAGCTTCTACATTCAAATCACCTGGAGTGCTTTTTAAAAATATTGATGCCATGGCTCACACTTACAATCCCAACACTTTGGGAGGCTGAGGCGGGTGGATCACCTTCGGTCAGGAGTTTGATACTAGCCTGGCCAGCATGGATAAACCCGGTTTCTACTAAAAATACAAAATTAGCTGGGCGTGGTGGCACATTCCTATAATCCCAGCTACTCTGGAGGCTGAGGCAGAAGAATCGCTTGACCCCAGGGAGGTTGCGGTGAGCCGAGATCGCGCCATTGCACTCCAGCCTGGGTAACAAGAGCGAAACTCCATCTCAGAAAAAAAAAATATATATATATTGATCAGATGCTTGGAATCCCTTGGTCTGGGGAGAGGCCCAGGAATGGATAGTTTTTGTTCCAAGGTTGGTGGTGGTAGATGCTGGGGCTTTTGGTTTTCCTTTTGAACCACTTCTCAGCCGTCTTTCCCCTGCTCTCCCCAGTCCAGGTTTGCACATGTTTGTGCAAGACAACCTCTTCGAGTCATCCCAGAGAAAGAGGAGAGAAATGTCTATGATAGTTTTGTTCAAGGTAGTACTTACTAAAGAGAAAACAGAAAATTTAGATGAGCAGCTTAGCTGCAATTGTGATCACCTTAACAAATTTGAACCTTTTCTTCATAAGGTATTTATTACATGTAGAATAGATGGTCGCACTGTTTTTTTATCTTCTCTCTCTCTTTTTATTGTGGTAAAATGTCTATTAGATAAAATTTACCATTTTAACCATTTTAAAGTATACAATGTAGTGGCATTAAGTATATTCACGATGTTACAAAACTATCATCACTTTCTAGTTTTGGAACTTTTTCATCAACCCGAAGGAAACTCTGTACCCTTGAAAGACTCACTCCCAACCTCTCCTCCACTCCCCTGGCAACCACAAATCTGGTTTCTGTCTCTGGATTTGCCAGCTCTGGATATTTCTTATAAAAGTAATCATATAATATGTGGCCTCTTGTCTCTGCCCCTTTAGCTTAGCATAATGTTTTCAAGGTTCACCCGTGCTGTGGCTTGTGGTAGTACTTCATTCTATTCTCTTTTCATAGTAGACATATACATAGCAGTTACATAAAAATCACCACCTCCATTTTGCAGAAAATAAAACTGAGGCCCACATAACACAGCTCTCCCTGAATTTACCTTTGTGTGTGTGTGTGTGTGTGTGTGTGTGTGTGTGTGTGTGTGTGTGAGAGAGAGAGAGAGAGAGAGAGAGAGAGAGAGAGAGAGGTGGAGGGGTACGGAGGGAGAGGGAGGCAGTGTCTCACTCTGTCACCCGGGCTGAAGTGCAGTTAGTGGTATGGTCATAGCTCACTGCAGCCTCAACTTCACAGGGTCAAGTGATCCTCCCACCTCAGCCTCTCATTTAACTGGGACTACAGGCACACAGCACTGCACCCAGCTAATTCTGGTTTTCTTTTATTTTTGTAATGATAGGGTCTTGCTATCTTGTCTTAATGATCCTCCCACGTCAGCTTCCCAAAGTGTTAGGATTACAGGCATGAGCCACCATTCCCAGCCTTCTTTTTTCTAGAGAGATTTTCTGGTAATTTTGCCCTGGAATCTACAGTTGCCTGTCCATCTAGAGGCTTGATTTTGATCCTCAAGGTCTTTTCTCTGGCCCTACCCCACTGACCTACATCCTCTCTCCCTGCTATTTCTTCTGGAGGTGGAGCTGTCTGCTCCTGCCCTCCCCACAGGTCAGAATGTCCAGTTGTGCACTCAGGTTCTATGTCCAGTCCAAAATGCCATCCTCCCTGGTTCTCTTCATCCTTTATGACTTTTCTTCTCTTTGAAATACTAGAAATCTTGATTTAGAACCTGGTATATTTGATGATTTTATTTTATTTATTTAGTGATGGGGTCTTGCTGTGTTGCCCAGGCTGGATTTGAACTCTTGGGCTCAAGTGATCCTCCTGCCTCAGCCTCCTGAGTAGCTGAGGCTATAAGGGATGTACCACCACACCCACCTTTATTATATCGAATGAACAGGAACAACAGCAGAAATGTCTCCATCCTAAGAACACCTTTGTTTTCTGAAAGACTTGAATCCCACACAATACGGTAAAGCTCCCTAGGGACAGGGATGGTATAATCTTGTTGTATTGGTCTTTCACATTGTTCTAGACCCAAAGGAAGCCTTCAGTTGGTATTTGTGGACATAACTTTTCAGTATGATTCTTGTGGAGAAAACATTCTTTTTTTGCTGATAATATGGGTAAATTGCTTAGAAGGGAATCAACTTGGTTTCGGAGGGGAAAGAATTCTTCTGGTGAACATCACAACCTGGCCTGGCTCTCCAGCTTCCAGGGCAATTTAAATAGAGAAATACTCAACCTTTACCACCTAGAGAGCCAGGCAGCCTAGAAAGTCCCAAGAATGTGGCAACAAAGGCAGCTATCCCCACAGACATTGTCCAGGAGCCTCCATAACCCAAGGTCAATAACCAGATGGGTGGTTGGCTAATGCCTTAAGACTTTTGCATTTCTTTCTGGAATATTTCCTTTCAGGGAAAGATAATGCATGCTAGGAACTTTTCTTCCTCTAAGACTGATCAGAGAGGGGTTAAAAAAAAAAGTAAAAGCAATTGAATGACTGGAATTCATTTCGGAAAAGAAGAAAGGAAGGGTGGTGTCTTGGGTAGGAAGGGAACAAAACAGAGCAGGGCCAAGAGTTATAGCTGCAGGCTGTGTTTATGGAGTCAGGCCTGACATGCCTCTGCCCAGCTGTTCTCTTTCCATGGTAGATGTGAGGAAGTGGGAGGAGGTCATTGCCCTGAAACCTCTTACCGTAGAAGAGTCTAATTGTTTCAAGATGGGTTTCCCTACATTTGGATGTGCATTTAATTAAAGTTATGTGTGTTTGTCTTAGGAACAACCAGACTAAATAAAATCACTGCTGGCACTGTAGTATTTGAACAAATACCACCTGGGCATGTGTACGTGCGTGCTTGTGTGTGTGTGTGTGTGTGTGTGTGTGTGTGTGTTTGTGTATGTGTGTGTCTGTAACATTTTATGTAGCCCACTTTTCAGAAATCGGATCTCTTTGGCTATGAAAGTAAGAATCTGTGAGTATTTTTAGATGACTCTGTGGAGCTCGACTATAAAGTGGGGGAGGTAGGCCTTGAACTTTAGAAATCACTGTGAAAAATGTGAACTTTAGAAATCACTGTGAAAAGGGCTTCTCTGGCTGGTGGCCTGTTGCACATTCTCTCTTCCTGTGTTCTCAGAATTGGGATGTGTTCACTATTTCACACCAGCAATTCAGTCTTGGAAATCAGGTTATACCACCTGATTGGCTTTCTCCAGTCGTCTCACGTGCAGTTGCCAGATTAATTTCCCTAACACCGCTACATGCTATTTCTGTAATTGCAGCCTCCTTCCTTCCCTGTGAAATCATCCTATGTCTTTCCTAAGACCTGTTGATATTTGTCAGAGTGATAAACTGAAGAGTGTAATTGCTGTATCCACTCTACTTTGAGTCATATAGATATTTGAAGTTGAGATAACCTCTTTTTCTACTTTGCAAATATGCTCAAATGTTTGTGTTTCATTAATCTACTAGTTGGGAAGGTACTCCCTGGGTCCAAAATGTTTCAGACTTTATCATAATACAAAAGGAGAAAATATGCTCCTGGCCTCAAGATGCATAACCTCTAGTTAGAAAAACAAGGCCAGTGAAAATGCTGGAGAATAATTAGATGCTGACCTGCAAAATACTGCATGTAAGGGGTTTAGGACAGAGAAGAGCTCGTGAGACACCAGAGATGCTAAGAAATGCTTCCTGCCTGAAGTCTGATGTGAGGTTGGCCTTGTAGAATGGATCCAGTAGGGTTTGGGTGGGTACAGGAAAACAGGGGTGCAGGTAACAATATGAACAGAGGCCACCCTATATTGATTGTTTTGGTTTTTTGAGACAGGAGTCTAGCTTTGTTGCCCAGGCTGGAGTGCAGTGGGGTGGTCTCGGCTCACTGCAACCTCCTGCTTCCTGGGTTCAAACTATTCTGCCTCAGCCTCCCATGTAGCTGGGATTACAGGCACCCACCACCACGCCTGGCTAATTTTTGTATTTTTAGTAGAGATGGGGTTTCACCATGTTCCCCAGGCTGGTCTTGAACTCTTGACCTCAAGTGATCTACCCACCTTGGCCTTCCAAAGTGCTGGGATTACAGGCATGAGCCACCGCACCCAGCAACCCTAAATTCAACCCTAAATTGAAAAGGAAACCATGACACCAAGACCATGCTCTCTTTCCCTTCTTTAAGAGCTCCTCGGAGCAACGTGAGTTCGGGGCCCCACTCATTAGATCATTGGTACTCAACTCGACTCCCATTAGAATCACCTGGGCAGCTTTGACAAATGCTGGTTCCACCTGCAGAGATTCTGGTTTCCTTGGTATGGCATGCATAAATCATTATAAAAATGGATTAATGCAATTGGTAAGATCACAGTATTTTTCATTTTAGAGCTGTTTTCAAAGTTGGATTAAGTATATTGAGAATGAAGGATTTTACACACTTAAATGGGTAATTGTTGCCCAGGGTCAAAGCTCTTTGGCTTTGCTTTTCCTCTGTCCCTCCACTGGCTGGACCTGCCCTGAATGCAGAGGTCAGGAGAGCCTGGGAAATGTAGTTGGCTTTGATAGAGAGCAGAGCAGGGGAGGATGGAGGATGGGGATGGATCTCAGAACCCACAGCAGCCAGCGACCTACACTCAGCCACTATCACACTGGGGTCACTGGAGCGGGTGATTCTCATGTTGAGCAGCAACCAGCTTGCTCAGAGGCTGAGGCACATAAGATCATTAGTGTGTGTCAGCCCTTTAGGAACACTCCTGCTTTCCCCGCTCAGTTCCTGCCTTCCAAGATGCCGCCACCCCCCCACCCCCCCACCCCCTCACCCCCCACCCCCCACCACTCATTCCACAGAGTCTGGCGTATTATTCAAGCCTAATTTGCCATCTCTTTCCTGAAGCCTTTTCTAAAATTTCCAAAGTGAGTGAGTGAGCTCTCTCTTGCCACTGCATCTCTGTAATCACCTAGGATTTGATGGGTTTTGGTTACCTAGGTACTTACCTGATTTCTGTTATCAAATTTATCAGAGCGAGAGCCCAATCCTTCCTAAAAAGAAAGGAATTGTTTCTTATTAATTATGTTAATACCGAATGCCCCAACACTTGGCTAGGGGCTTTCACCTGTATCATTCATTCAGCCAGCAGTTTATTCTTTCACGGATCTCAGAGACCTTGTTAATTTCCATCAGGTGTTTCCTATCTGATGCTCCCAATCACCCTGAAGTAAATTTACAAAGAGAGAAGTGGGGACCAGAGAAGTCCTGGAATCAGTACAAATCACCTGTTCTAAGATACTGGAGTCTGGGCTGTGTTGGTGAATACAAGATAGAAATCATTTGCCCTAAAGGAGATTTCATAATGCCCAAGTACCATTTCCAGACTGCTCTTAGGAAACCAGATGATCCTGAAGAAAAAGAACAAATGCCCTGGTTAAATGTCATGGGGTGATTCATGCCTGTAATCCCAGTACTTTCGGAGGTTGAGATGGACAGATCACTTGAGGTCACAAGTTTGAGACCAGCCTGGCCAACATGGCGAAACTCCATCTGTACTAAAAATGCAAAATTTAGCTGGATATGTAGATGCACACTTGTAATCCTAGCTACTGGAGAGGCTGAGGCACATAAATCACGTGAACCTGGGAGGTGGAGGAGGTTGCAGTGAGCCAAGATGGTGCCACTGTACTCCAGCCTGGATGACAGAGCGAAACCCAGTCTCAAAAAAAAAAAAGGGCAAGGGGGTGGTGGTTCCTTAGCCCTTGAGAATGTGATCTTTCATCTCAGTGTCCTCTGCCTCCTGTCCTCAGAAGTAGTATTGCTGATTCTATTAATTACCACATCATGGGCACTTGAAGGACAGCAATCCTGTTTTTATAGTCTTCATTTTTTACATGCTGGTCTTTTATTACACCTTTTGAACAGGGAAAGGCAACAAATGCTTCCATCTCAAACTTCCTGCTACCCCAGTTCCTAACAGAAGCAGTGATCGGCAATTGCAGCTGCTTTTGAAATCGCTGAAAGCCGGGCAGCCCATCACTTCTCTGCTGAAAAGATTTATCTCTCTGGGCAAAAGGGTTAATTCTCAGCTGCATAGTAGAATTTAGTTTTTCAAGGCTTCTATAACTAAAGCTGTAAGATAGTGCTGCCTTCTTTACCCTCAGAGTATAATCTGAAACGGGAATCCAGACCTTTTAATCCTATTGTTAGGATTGGCCCGCTGAAATACTGTGTGAGCTAAGCTTCATTTGAACTCAGTGACCTAGAATTTAGATATTGCAGCAAATGAGTGCCATAGAACACTTGGTAGGCTGGGATGGAATCCTAGATTTTTAGAGGGAAAAGGTTTTAGTAATTCTGTAGATCAGATGAGTACACTGAAACCAGTGAATTTCAGTGACTTTAAATTGTCCCATAGCTTGGGGATGGCAGAGTTGAGACCAAAATCAAGGACTAATGACTTTTAGTTTATACTTCTTTTTTTTTTTTAAAGATAGAGACTCACTCTATAGCCCAGGCTGGAATGCAGTGGCAGGATCTCAGCCTCACTGCAACCTCCGCCTCCTGGGTTCAAGCAATTCTTGTGCTTCAGCCTCATGATTAGCTGGGATTACAGGCTTGTGCCACCATACCTAGCTAATTTTCTGTTTTCTAGTGGAGACTGGGTTTCACCATATTGGCCAGGCCGGTCTTGAACTCCCGACCTCAAGTGATCCACCCACCTCGGCTTCCAAAGTGCTGGGATCACAGGCATGAGCCACTGAGCTTGGCTCCAGTTTATACTTCTTTCTATTGTGCCATTGGTTTTAAAAATTTAATGTGTTTAGGCCGGGCGCGGTGGCTCAAGCCTGTAATCCCAGCACTTTGGGAGGCCGAGGCGGGTGGATCACGAGGTCAAGAGATCGAGACCATCCTGGTCAACATGGTGAAACCCCGTCTCTACTAAAGATACAAAAAATTAGCTGGGCATGGTGGCACGTGCCTGTAATCCCAGCTACTCAGGAGGCTGAGGCAGGAGAATTGCCTGAACCCAGGAGGTGGAGGTTGCGGTGAGCCGAGATCACGCCATTGCACTCCAGCCTGGGTAACAAGAGCGAAACTCCGTCTCAAAAAAAAAAAAAAAAAAAAAATTTAATGTGTTTAAGAGTCACCTTCGGGGAAGGGGAGCTTGCAGGGCTCCTCCCCTGGTATCAGGACAGGATCCCGACATGACGCATGTCCAACCCATTCCGTGGTGAGGCAGCTGCTGCAGGTCCTGGAACTGTACTTTGAGAACCACTGCATGACACTGTGGGGAAGCAGTATCGAGCCCATATAAAGGACGCAGCTTTCTCTCCTAAGAACGTGCATTACAGCTTGAGAAAAATGTCTGTTTATGCCAGTATATAGGTGTGCCTTGATTGAGGAAACCCAAAAACTTCAAGCTAAAATAGCAAATTCAAAACTAAAGATTTGCATGGCCTAAAAACAATTCTGTGTGCTAGGAAAATTGCAATAAACAAAGTCTCTGCCCTCATGGCACACACAGTCTAACGGGGCAGACAGGCAACAAACAAATGCCTCTTGACTGTGTTGTCAAGTACATTCAAGAAAATAAAGAGGACATCGGCCTGTTTGAATAAGCCTGGGGAAGGAAGGCCTCTCAGCAGATTCCTGAATGGAGTGAGGGATTCAGCTGTGCGCTCTTCTGCAGGAATGGCTCTCCTGGTGGAGGGAACTGAAAAGCAAAGGCCCTGAGGTGGGAGGACGCTTGATGTGCTCAGGAAACAGCAGAGAGCCCAGTGAATAGGGAGAGTGCTAGAAGGAGGGTCCAAGAGGGAGCCAGGACACTGCGCGTAGAGCCCTGTATGCTACAAGAGGGAATTTAGATTAAATCCTGATTTTAAATACCTATTTTTAAAAATATGATCTAATATCATTAAAAATAGTTTTAGGCCAGGCGTATGGCTCACACCTATAATCCCAATACTTTGGGAGGCCAAGGCGGGTGGATCACCTCAGGTCAAGAGTTTGATACTAGCCTGGCCAACATGGTGAAACCCCTATCTCTACTAAAAATACAAAAAATTAGCCGGGTATGGTGGTGTGTACCTGTAATCCTAGCTACTTGGGAGGTTAAGACAGGAGAATCGCTTGAATCCGGAAGGCGGAGATTTCAGTGAGCTGACATAGCGCCACTGCACTCCAGCCTGGGTGACAGCGAGACTCCATCTAAAAACAACATAGTTTTAATCCTGCTTTTTAAAATGTGATTTAATATCATTAGTTTTTTCTCTCCAGAAAGACATCATATAAAAAGACTACAATCGTTGAGAAATGTTAAGTTTACGAATATTGAGAAATGCTGAGTATATGATAGAATATATTGTTTGTTAGGAAGAATGGTGGCAAGGAAAACCTAGCCACATGTGCCCCCGCCCCCCCCACCCCCACCCCACAACCCCACCAAGTAGAAAACTACTTGGGGCATTCCAAAGTGGCAGGACAATATGTAAATATTATATACCTGTTAAAACAGTTATTTAAGCTATCTGACCCAGCTCCTGTGGCTCCCTCCTGGAGAATACTTCTTAGGTTGTTTGTGATCAGTGGTAAGCCGGCACCAGCTGCCTACTTGGCATGTTTTGTGTTATGAGAAAACACCGAACACCTGTTTGTTAATAATGATCACCTGTTCAGAGAGAATAAATGCGTGGGTCAGAGTCTACTTGGGGCCTTCAGCCTGGAATGCTCTCAGCCCCTGAGGATCTCAGCTCAGAAGGCTACTGGACTCCCAGATAGACCCACTTTGCTGTTCTGTCTGGGTGTCTGCCTCTTATTTCCTTCAGTGCTGCCTGAGTGGGGGTCTCCTGGCCAAGCTGGTACTGGGTATACAATAAAAATATAAGCAATTTGGGGTGGTCAGGATGCAAGACTCCTGTTGCAGAACTGAGATGCTGAGCCTCTCAAGGGACTGTGAGAAAGCTGTTATGTACCATGAAGCATTTGAGTCTCTTCCTGATTCCAGTCACTCCTTTCTTGGAATTGGAGCTTTTTTTAAAAAGGAGAGAAGGGAGTTGTGGGTGTAATTAGGGAGAAACTATTCCTGGGGCAGGGCAGTGATCTTTGACACATTTCCTAACCTCTCTAAGCACTAGTGTCTCCATCTGTGAAATGAAGATGTTGGACCAGTTATCCTTCTGCAACCTTCTAACACTCTGGTATTCTGGGGTGTAGCTAATGCTGGTAGGGTCTGGAGTATGGTCATTTCTTTGTGTGAGGGTTGGTGGCTTGCTTGATTTGGGGAAGTAAATATTGGTTGCAGAGGCAGTGGAAGGAACTGATGGTGGTAGCAGCTGCCCTGGTGGTGAAGAAGGCAAGAAACACGGGCTTGAGGGAAATTTTCAGTGAATGAATATGCCTGAGAAATTGAAGTCTTGTGAAAAAGTAGCTTGTGAGTTTGTATTTCCCCCCAGGATTGATTTCAGCTTGTAATCAGAAACCAGAAGAATTGTGTTTGTTGTTATTCTGAAAGATAGAAGGAGTTTTCTGGGTTATAACTTATGAGCTTTTGAATAGCAATAGTTTAAGCTTCCTTTGGCTTAAGAGCCTTGAGAATTATCCCAGCCTTGTCCCAAGATATTTATTTCGGGAAGCTTTGCACAACTTGCTGAGTGGTTTGGTAGGAAATGAAACCTCCCTTACAGGCTCTGTTTGCTGCTGTGCTTGGATTATATCCCCATCTATTTGAGAGCCTGGCAACCCTAATCTGTCCCACTGAGAACACTCTGCTTTTTGCCAGATGCTTCCAGTTTTTAATTTAAACTTTGCTTTTTAAAGACTAGCACAACCAGTAGGTTATATTATGTAGTGTGTCAGGTTTTTGTTTTTTGATTTTTTTTTTTGAGATGGGGTCTTGCTGTGTTGCCCAGATTAGAGTACAGTGGCACAGCCATAGCTCACTTCAGCCTCTTGTGCAGATCGGACTATAGCACGTGAAACCTCACCCGGCTAATTTTTCTGTGTGTGCTTTTTGTAGAGATAGGATTTTTACCATGTTTTCCAGGCTTGTCTTGAACTCCTGAGCTCAAGTGATCTGCTTGCCTTGGCCTCCCAAAGTGCTGGGATTACAGGCATGAGCCACTGCTCCCAGTTGTTTGCACAGTGGTTTAACAAATGGTGCCATTTCTCAGCAAAATGGTAAAGAACCAGCTCTAGATGCAGAATGCCTGGGTTAGAATCCAGGCTCTATTGCTTGTAATTTCTGGGACTTTGGGCAAGTTATTAAGTTAGTGCAAAAATCATTGTGGTTTTTGCCATACTTTTAATGGCAGAAACCACAGTTACTTTTGCACCAATCTAATAGAAACTTCTCTGCCTCAGTTTTCTTTCTCTGTTAAATGGGAGTGATAAAGTTTGCTTCATCCCCTCATAGCCGTGTTATGAGGATGAAATGAGTAAAAACTTAAGATGCTCCTACCATATAATGTTTCCATAGAGTACTGTACCTGCTATAATGATTGATGTTACTGTTATTTAATTGCCTCAGACTGGTTTAGAAATGAGGGAACCGAAGTTAAGCACTGCAGCAATGAGGCAGCTGGTCAGCCTTGTCACCTGGGCCTCCTGAGCCACCCCTTCAGCCTCCTGGCATGCCCCCTACTTTGCTTCTGTTGGTCCTTCCATCATGCATTCAGGCTGCCACCCAGCTGCTATTTGAGGCTGCTAGGGACATCAGTGAGTTGACTTTTTCTTCAGGAAAAAAGAAGAGAGAGTGAGTGCACTACAAAACTCTTATTAAGCACTGAAACCTTGGAAGCTTTCCAAGTGACAAGAGTAGGGACGTTCCAAATATCAATAAGCAGCAAAGGGATCAAAGTCATTTTGTGTAAATCTTCAGGCTGCTTATTTGTGCCATTTTGCTACATCACTGCTGATGGGCCCCAGCTGAGTTTTATAAGTAAAGCTAAACATTTCCTATTATAATGCAATGTAAAACAGCAGATTCCTTTTTTTGTGGAACATATCCACAAAATTGTTTTATGGCTAAGTTTGTTTTCAAAAGAACTTTGAAACAATGGGTGCCTTGGCAAAAATGATGATGTGATCCTCTTTAGTAAACACTGCTGGGAAAATTGGATATCCATATGCAGAAGAATGACACTGGACCCCCCCTCTCTCCCCATATACAAATATCAACTCACAATGGATTCAAGACTTAAAGGTAAGACCTGAAACTATTAAATTAACCCAACAAAAGGTAGGGAAAATACTTCAAGACATTGGTCTAGGCAAAGATTTCATTGCTAAGACCTCAAAAGCATAGACAACTGTAATAGAAATAAACAAGTGGGACTCTATTAAACTAAAAAGTTTCTGCACAGCAAAGGAAAGAATGGACAAAGTGAAGAGACAACCTGTTGAATGGGAAAAAAGTATTTGCAAACTATTCATTTATCAAAGAACTAATATACAGAATACACAAGGAACTCAAACAACTCGACAATTAAAAAATAAATAATCCCATTAAAAAGTGGGCTAAGGACATGAATAGATATTTCTCAAAGAAGACAAACAAGTGGCCACAGGTATATGAAAAAAATACTCAACACCACTAAGCATCACGGAAATGCAAATCAAAACCATAATGAGATGTCATCCTACCCCAGTTAGAATGACTATTATTACAAAGGAAAAATAACAGATGCTGGAAAGATGCAGAGAAAAGAGTACTCGTACACTGTCAGTTGGAATGTAAATTGGTTAAACTACTGTGGAAAATAAAATGGAGCCTCCTCAAAAAATTAGAACTACTGTACATCCAGCAATTCCCATACTGGGTGTTTATCCAAAGGAAGAGAAATTGGGTAGTTCTAACTAAAACAATCAGACAAGAGAAAGAAACAAAGAGCATCCAAACTGGAAAGGAAGAAGCCAAGTTATTCTTGTTTGCAGATGATACGATTTTGTATTTGAAAAAAACCTAAAGACTCCACCACAAAACTATTATAACTGATAAACAAGGCTGGGCGTGGTGGCTCACATCTGCAATCCCAGCACTTTTGGAGGCCGAGGGAGCAGATCACTTGAAGTCAGGAGTTTGAGACCAGCCTGGCCAACATGGTGAAACCCTGTCTATACTTAAAAAAAAAAAAATAGCCAGGTATCTTGGCACATGCCTATAATCCCAGCTACTTGAAAGGCTGAGGCAGGAGAATCTCTTGAACTCAGGAGGCACAGGTTGCAGTGAGCCAACCTTGTCACTCTGTCACCATTGAACTCCAGTCTTGGTGACAGAGTGAGACCCTGCCTCAAAATAATTCCCTTGGGCAAAGTTGCAGGATACAAAATCAACATACAAAAATCAGTAGCATTTCTATATGCCAACAGCAAATCATCTGAAAAAAAAAAAAGAATAAAGTAATCCTATTTACAATAGCCACAAATAAAATATCTAAGAATAAAGTTAAAGAAATAAAATATCAGCCGGGCGTGGTGGCTCAAGCCTGTAATCCCAGCACTTTGGGAGGCCGAGGCGGGTGGATCACGAAGTCAAGAGATCGAGACCATCCCAGTCAACATGGTGAAACCCCGTCTCTACTAAAAAATACAAAAAATTAGCTGGGCGTGGTGGCACGTGCCTGTAATCCCAGCTACTCAGGAGGCTGAGGCAGGAGAATTGCCTGAACCCAGGAGACGGAGGTTGCGGTGAGCCGAGATCGCGCCATTGCACTCCAGCCTGGGTAACAAGAGTGAAACTCTGTCTCAAAAAAAAAAGAAAGAAAGAAAAATCTCTACCATGAAACCTATAAAATGTTGATTAAAGATATTGAAGAGGACACCACCAAAATGGGAACATTCTTTAGCAATGTTGATTTTTCCAACCATGAACATGGAAGAATGACCATACTATCCAGGCAGTCTACAGATTCACTGCAATCCCTATCAAAATACCAATGACATTCTTCACAGAAGTAGAAAAAAAAAATCCTAAAGTGTATATGGACCCGTAGAAGACCCAGAATAGCCTAAGCAAAAAACGGCAAAACTGGAAAAATCACATTACCTGACTTTAAATTATACTACAGAGCTATAGTAACCAAAACAGCATGGTACTGTCATGAAAACACACAGACCAATAGAACAGAATAGAGAACTCAGAAACAAATCCAAACATCTACAGTAAACTCATTTTTGGCAAAGGTGGCAAGAACGTGCATGGGGAAAAGTACACACTCTTCAGTAAATCGTGGTGGGAAACTGGATATCCATATGCAGAAGAATGAAGCTGGACTCCTATCTTTTCCATATAAAAAAATCAAAATGGATTAAAGATTTAAATCTAAGACCTTGAACTATGAAACTACTATAAGAAAACATTGAGGAAACTCTGTGGGACATCGGGTTGGTCAAAGAATTCTTGAGTAATACCCAACAAGCACAAACAAAGCAAACATGGACAAATGGGGATCATATCAAGTTACAAATCTTCTGCACAGCAAAGGAAACAATCAACAAAGAGAATCCACAGAATGGGAGAAAATATTTGCAAACTACTCATCTGATAAGGGATTAACCAGATATGTAAGGAGCTCAACTCAATAGGAAAAAAAATCCAATAATCTGATTTTAAAATGGGCAAAAGGTACAGGTGCGGTGGCTCATGCCTGTAATTCCAGCAGTTTGAGAGGTTGAGGCGAGAGGGTTGCTTTAGCCCAAGAGTTCAAAACCAGCCTGGGCAACATGGGAGTTGTCATCTCTTTTTAAAATGAATGAATGAATGGGCAAAAGATCTGAATAGACACTTCCCAAAAGACACAAATGTCAAACAGGTGTATGAAAAGGTGCTCAACATCATTGATCATTAGAGAAACTACAACAAGCTTACTACTGTGAGCTATTGTCGCACCCCAGTTAAAATGGCTTACGTCTAAAAGACAGGCAGTAACAAATGTTGTCAAGGATGTAGGGAAAAGGGACCCTCATACACTTTTGGTGAGAATGTAAATTAGTATAACTATTATGGAGAAAAGTTTGGAGGTTCCTCAAAAAACTGAAAATAAGCTGGGCGCAGTGGCTCAAGCCTGTAATCACAGCACTTTGGGAGGCTGAAGCGGGTGGATCACGAGGTCAGGAGATCGAGACCATCATGGTCAACATGGTGAAACCTTGTCTCTACTAAAAATACAAAAACTTAGCTGGGCATGGTGGCGCATGCCTGTAATCCCAGCTACTCAGGAGGCTGAGGCAGGAGAATTGCCTGAACCCAGGAGGCAGAGGTTGCGGTGAGCCGAGGTCACACCATTGCACTCCAGCCTGGCTAACAAGAGCGAAACTCTGTCTCAAAAAAAAAAAAAAAAGAATTACCATATGATACAGCAACTCCACTGCTAGGTATATATCCAAAAGAATGAAATTGCTATATTGAAAAGAGATCTACACTCCCATGTTTATTGTAGCATTATTCTCCATAGCCATTATTTGGAAGCAACCTTAGTGTCCATCATCAGATGAATGGATAAAGACAGTGTGGTGCATATACACAATGGAGTACTGTTCAGCCATTAAAAAAAGAATGGGATCCTGTCATTCACAACAACATGGCTGGAACTGGAGGTCATGTTATGTTAAGTGAAATAAACCAGGCACAGAAAGGCAAACTGCCTATTCTGACTTACTTGTGGGAGTTGGAAATTAAACTCAGGGAGATAAGAGCAGAATGATGGTTACCACCGGCTGGGAAGAGTAGTTGGTTAGGGAAAAGTGGAGTGGTTAATAGGTACAAAAATATAGTTAGATATTAATAGAATGAATAAGGTCTCATATTTGATAGCACCACAGAACGTAGTCAACAATAATTTCTTATACATTTTAAAATAACTGAAAGAGTATAATTGGCTTGTTTGTAACACAAAGGATAAATACTTGAAGTGATGGATACCCCCATTTATCCTGATGTGATTATTACACATTATATGTCTATATTAAAATATCTCGGCTGGGCACAGTGGCTCACACCTGTAATTTCAGCACTTTGGGAGGCTGAGGCAGATGGATGACTGGGGTCCAGGCGTTTAAGACCAGCCTGGGCAACATGGCAAAACCCTGTCTCTACAAAAAATAGAAAAATTAGCTGGGTGTGGTAGTGTGTATCTGTAGTCCCAATTATTAGGGAGACTGGGGTGTGAGGACTGCTTGAGCCAAGGAGGTTGAGGCTGCAGTGAGCCAAGATCTCACCACTGCACTCCAGCCTGGGTGACAGAGTGAGGCCCTTTCTAAAAAAAAGCCACCAAAAGTCATGTGCCCCATAAATATATATGCCTACTATGTACCCGCAAAAATTAAAAACAAGGAAAAGAGCTGGACAAGATGGCTTATGCCTGTAATCCCAGCACTTTGGGAAGCCAAGGTGGGAGGATCACTTGAGGTCTGGAGTTTGAGACCAGCCTGGCCAACATGGTAAAACCCCATCTCTACTAAAAAAATACAGAAATTAGCCAGGCATGGTGGCATGCACCTGTAATACCAGCAGGAGGCTGAGGCAGGAGAATCGCTTGAACCCAGGAGGCAGAGGTTGTAGTAAGCCGAGATCATGCCATTGCACTCCAGCCTGGACAAGAGTGAAACTCCATCTCAAAAAATACATCAGTATATCAAAGGGAATCTGCACGTGCCCTATTCACAATTCACAATAGCAAAGATACGGACTCAACCCAGGTGTCAAAGGACCAATAGATAAAGAAAATGTCATACCATATACACAATGGAATACTATTTGGCCATAAAAAGAATGAAATCCTGTCATTTGCAGCAACATAGATGGAACTGGGGGTCGTTATGTTAAGTGAATTAAGACAAGTACAGAAAGACATGTCACAGGCCAGGCGCAGTGGCTCAAGCCTGTAATCCTAGCACTTTGGGAGGCCGAGGCGGGTGGATCACAAGGTTGAGAGATCGAGACCATCCTGGTCAACATGGTGAAACCCCGTCTCTACTAAAAATACAAAAAACTAGCTGGGCGTGGTGGCGCGTGCCTGTAATCCCAGCTACTCAGGAGGCTGAGGCAGGAGAATTGCCTGAGCCCAGGAGGCGGAGGTTGCGGTGAGCTGAGATCACGCCATTGCACTCCAGCCTGGGTAACAAGAGCGAAACTCCATCTCAAAAAAAAAAAAAAAAAAAGAAAAAGAAAGAAAGAAAGAAAGACATGTCACATGTTCTCACTAATATGTGGGAGCTAAAAAAAAAAAAAAAAAACCTGATCACATGGAGACAGAGAATAGAATGATAGCTATTAGAGCCTGGGACAGGCGTGTGGCATGCTGTGGGGGGGTGGATAAAGAGAATAGCAACATATAGTTAGATCTACAAATGAATAAACCCCAGTACCCACTAGACTAGGGTGACAATAGTTAGCAACAATGTATTGTCTATTGCAAAGTAGGTAGAAGAGAGGACTTCAGATGTTACCCATACCTGGAAATGATAAATACTCAAGGTGATGGATATCCCAAATGCTCTGACCTGAATTGCAATCCTATGCATATAACAAACATTCATATGTACCCCGTAATAAGTAAAATATTTTGTGTCAATAAAATTTTTAACATTTTTAAAAGGAAAAAATGACAGTGTGAGGTTTTTAACTTATTCTATGTTTAGAGCAGTGCTTCTCAAACTTGGATATGTACAAGAAACCAGCTGGGGATCTTGAAAATGCAGCTTTTGATTCAGTAGAGTTTAAGTGGTGCCTGAGAGTCTGCATTTCAAACATGCTGCTGTTCCTGCTAAAAGCCAAGCTCCATAAAGGCAGGAACTTTGTTTTATTCATCATTGTTTCCTTAGAACCATGTCTCACACATAGATACCCTAGTATTATAGTAAATATATGAACGAATACTTTTAGCTGTAGAAGGAGCAGTATTTAAAAATATACAATTATGGAAATATCAAAATGATACCATACTTGAGTTAATTCCAATGCTTTAGAATTAACATTGTTAGGAATACCACGTTTGGCTGGGTGTGGTGGCTCACACCTGTAATCCCAGCACTTTGGGAGGCCGAGGCGGGCAGATCACTTGAGATCAGGAGTTCCACACCCGCCTGGTCAACATGGTGAAACCCTGTCTTTGTCAAAACACAAAAAGTAGCCAGGCATGATGGTGCACACCTGTAATCCCAGCTACTTGGGAAGCTGAGACACAAGAATCCCTTGAACTCAGGAAGTGCAGGTTGCAGTGAGCTAAGATTGAGCCACTACACTCTAGTCTGGGCAACAGACAAGACTCTGTCTCCAGAAAAAAAAAGAAACTACGTTTAAAGAGGGGGACAGGTAAGTTTTATCAACGTAGTGCCTTGGCCCTCTACCCCATCCTAATATGCAGGCTCTCTTTTATTTAGAGTTACCAGTCATGTTCTTAACGAGTCATGTGCTGGCCTGGGGCACCATCTGCTTCCTATGCCTGAGATGACCCTGCCTGCCATCTAGATAGAGCGGCCCTAACCCACGAGGATGCTGACATTTATCAGTCACTGCATACGTAAGAATGGAAATCTACTCACCATCATCTACAAATCAGGTTCTGTCACTGACTGGTCATGTTTTTCGACCCAACAGAATCTAACTTTCCACTTGAGTATCTTATTCCAAGTTGGCTGTGCTTCTGGTTCACATTCCGAGGCTAAATGTTAATGGCTTGCTGCTGCCAAACTCTGCTTTGGGGATGACCACTTCCGTGAGAGGTGCCAGGACTTTAGCTGCTCAAGTGTGGGCGTTAGACAAGGCTGGTGTTGGATGGTTTTTTGTGGTTTGCTACTTGTCTATGACTTTGTTCCGCAGTTTCCATTTAATGGAAACACACATAGCTTTTACCCCTCCTTTCCCCTCTTTGTTTTTTAAGCAGTGGTGGTTCTGATTTAACTTCTGCTACTGTGTCCTTTCTGAACTCTGAAACAATTCTTTTTATTAAGCAGCAAGTCACAGACTCTGTGCCTGGCCTTGTGTTGGTGAGGATACAATAATTGGTGGCATGTTTTGAGTGTTTATTTCATGCTTCACACTTTACTAAGTGCTTTACACATAATTCATGTATTCCCCACAACCCAGTTTACCGATGTGGAAGCTGAGACAGAGCCTAATAAGGAAGCATAGATTCAAACCCAGTTAGTCTGAGCCCTTAAGGTTACAAGCACTACCTCCCAAATATCCTGCTTCTTGTTATACTTTATTATCTGACTAGATGTTTTTGTCCCTCTTCTAAGCTTTAATAAAGCTATAAGATTGGAAGCTTTGTTTAATTTTTCAAAATCACAGACATTAGGAATAAGAGCGAGAGTTTTCTGAAGTTAAAACAGTAAGACTACTTGTCATCCAAATTAGATATAGAAAAGAGGTTAACAACAGTATGGTTTTCCCATCCTGTTCTTCTCTACATGGGTGTTTATTCCACTTCTGATTAATAGCTGCTTTGAGGCATAGGGCGAGCGAATGAGAGAAAAAGGAGGCGGGGCTCCTATTTCTAGCAGCTTGCTTTCTCTCGGAGGGGAATAAACAGAGTGAGAGCCTGCTCTTTCTGTTGGTAGTTGGTTCTTCAAGTGTAAGATACCCAGATTGAATACGTAAGTGCTTTTGAAGTATGCAGGAGATGGGTTGTTAAAGAATTGCTGACAGTTATTTCATTGTCTGATTTGTGCCTATTTCTTCTGCATTTGCACACCTTTCATAAAAACAGGACAAAGTTAAAAGAGTACACTGACCATTTTGTTTTTCTTTTATGTAATAACTGATTGAGAAAACTCTTTAAGTTTTAGATGCTACGTTCCAAGTTAAGTAGTAAAGTGATTTTCTAAAATTATGGCAGTGATTCATTACTGAATTATAAAAAGTAAGACATTTAAGGCGTTTGAGTGAGCAATATATAGCAAAATAACTACCTTGATAGTTATTTTTTTCTTATTTTGTTATTTTTTTCCCTAAACCTAGCCTGCACATTTTTAATAGTAGAATATGGTGCAGGGTATTATATATATAACATGTATAGTGTGTATATGGGTGCATGTGTGTATATATAGTATAGAATATTTAGTAAATTTTATTTTACTTCTAATTCACTACTGAAGAACCCTTGTTATTACATGGGATATGCCCACAGAACTTATCAAGAATTTCTCAATTGTAGACCACAAATCTAGCATGTACTTTAATGAGTAATATGCCAGTGACATAAAATTAAGTAATTCCGTTAGAGTCTGCATCAAGTAGAATGAATGAAACCTCAGCATGATGGAAGCATTCAGGAGCTGATACATTTTTATGTTTTCTTAGAGTCTTGATTATGTTTTACAAATTACCTGGATGGTTGGGTTGGTCAAAAGTGTGTGAGGTTTGATGGCTTTTTAATTTTGTTTTTGTAGCAGTTGTGTGGTGCCCATATGTATTGTTTGGGCACCCCAAACAATACATATGGACACCCCCACACACCCCAAACAATACCTGTATGTGTGGGTGCCCACAGGTATTGTTTGGGGTGTTGGTTATTCTCTCAAACCAAGTTCACCATAAAAAAGTTTGAATTTTAGTATTTCTTTATTAAGTAGTGGGACATTCTATGCTATGTGTTGGCTCTCACTTAAATCATTTGTTTTTCTTACGCTTGGAAAGGTGTATTGTTGAACTCTTTAAACAGGCCTTTACTTTGGCCTAAGATCATATTAGAATACTTTTTGAAGTCACTTATTATATGCCGTAGAATTAGACAGTTATATGGTATATTCTCCCATTACATTTTAGCTGCAAAGCCCATATATTAAATAAACAAATCAACTATACGTGGCAATTAAAACTTAAAAAAAATAGTCTGAATTAGCTCTTAGAAATATTTAATCAAGTAATAGCCATGTGCCTGTAATCTCAGCTACTCAGGAGGCTGAGGCAGGAGAATCACTTGAACCTGGGAGGCGGAGGCTGCAGTGAGCTGTGATTGCGCCATTGTACTCCAGCCTGCGCAACAGAGCAAGACTCCATCTCAAAAAAAAAAAAAGAAAAAGAAAGGAACTATTTACAAATATGTGACTAGGTTAAGGGAAACCAGTAAGGTTGGGAATGCTGCCCTGGATTCTGGCAACAGTGGGAATCTATTTCTACTCTTTTTTTTTTTTTTTTGAGACAGAGTCTCACTCTGTCACCAGGTGCCAGGCTGGAGTGCAGTGGCGCAACCTCGGCTCACTGCAACCTCCGTCTCCCGGTTCAAGCAGTTCTCCTGCCTCAGCCTCCCAAGTAGCTGGGACCACAGGCGCGCACCACCACGCCCAGCTAATTTTTTTGTATTTTTAGTGGAGACGGGGTTTCACCGTGTTGGCCAGGATGGTCTCGATCTCTTGACCACGTGATCCGCCCGCCTCGGCCTCCCAATATTTCTACTCTTGACCTGAAGGAGAAAGGAAGCACAGCTGCAGCTATGGTTTTGGGAGAGCCAGCTTGCAGAGCTGTGGCCTTCACAGAGGAAGGCAGCCACTGCCAAGGCGTGGCCAGGGAAGGAGGGGAGGAGATGACACCCTGAACTCTTTCATCATTCTCACTGGGCAAGCCCAACCAGGAGCCAATGCACAGGGCAGCCATTTGGCTGCAGTTCATTGGGGGACAGCCTCTGGGCCACAATCCTGTAGATAAAGGCAGGGGCAGACCTGGAGAGGCAGAGAGAGTGCACAGCATTAGTGACTGTCTCCCCAGGAGCAGACTTGCAGGCTGTGTTTCCTGGCTTTGCTTCCATTTCCCAGAAGTGCATACCCAGTGAGAGGAATGATGATACACAGTGGAGTCCCTTGTCTGGAGAAACAAATCATGCACTTCTAGCTCAAATGATCAGTTTTTGCCTTTCCTGCTTTTCAGAATCACTCCTGCCTGTGTATTTTAGAAAGCAGAGCAGACGTTTTTGTGTGACATCAGAACACAACAAACACCTGGATGTTAGAGTTTTCCTGCAGAAACACCTTGAAATAATGTTTAATTGAATCACATGAACTAGCAATGGTTTTGCTAGCAGAAAATACAGTATTAGATGCATGCAGTATCAAATCAAAGCCAGGAATATCTGTCTTTATAAAATGAGCTGTTTCTAGTCATTTGTATTTGTTTGTACTTTGTCTGTTTTATATGTAAGAGCAGTAAGTGATACAGCTTTAGGTAAAACACATGAAGAGAAAATAATGAATTAGAAAAAGACTATCATTCTGTTTTCTCAGCAGGACACAAGCATTCTGAAGAATAATTGTTGGAAAGTCCCCAGAATAGAGAAAAAAAGTCACTTCTTGTTCAGATTCTCAATGAGCAAGGCAGGGCAAAATAAAATCTCTCGCTATTACACACAATTAAAGCATTATGCATAGAAGCTTTAACTGCATCCCTCAGTAACATTTGTTTTAGCCATCAAATATATCAATTTAGGTTGGTATCAGGAATTTTCTTTTACAAAGCCGTATCTAAGAAAATTCTCTCGTGGGGCTGGAAATTGAGTGCAGCTTTCCAGCACCTCACTTCTGCCTTGTAATGATCGTGGACCTTCCAAGTGAGATCCTGCAACTCTGCATTTCCCAGATCATTCGTAGAATATCATATAATGTTGGTCAGACTGCATTTACCAATGTACAGGAGTGGCTTACCATAATACTTCACTATCAGATGGTCTGCACTTCCAACTGCCCATAAATAGACTGTTAATCCAGAGTTAATCCAAGAAGCCTCAGAGTAGAAAAAATAAAAATAGCGCATGGGGAAGGGGATTGGTAACTAGAAGGGGCACATGGAGAACTTCTGGGGTGCTAGCAGGAGCTATGAAGAAGGTTTTGGGGGTCTCTGACCTACCGAAACCAGCTTGGTCGAGAGACCGCCACCCAGGTGGCGCTGAAGCTATCTGAGAGGCAGACACCCAAATAGCACAACAGTGCATCTATCCTGGGGACCAACAGCCTGAGAGCCTCTGGGGCTGCCAGCTCTCCAGGCTGAAGGCCCCCAGCAGATTCTCACCCATGTATGTAGTTGCTCTTAGACAGGTTATTCTTATTAATACACAGGTGCTCTGCATTTACTTATAACTCAAGAATAGACCAAGTAAGCAGCTGTTACCCACCTGCCACTAACTACAGACTAAAAGCTATCCTCCAAAGAGGAGCCATGGGGGCAAAGTAAACTGAATGTTTCTCAACACTGATCACATTCTGTTTCTTGATTGGTATAAAGGCAAAATATTTCATTTGTGAAAATTTAGCAAGCTATATTATATGTGTAGCTTTCTTTACATGTTTTACTTCAATCAAAAGTTAAATATAGATAAATTGATTGGGGTGTGTATATGCACATGTACAGTAGACACTTTCTGGCCTGTTTATCTTTAGAATGGGATGTGGCTACTGTCTTGTTTAGATACCTTTGATTTAGTTTTCCTCTTGTCATAGGAGATGGTCGGAGACATTAAGAAGCTAAATATTAATCAATTTTAGGGCTTAGTAATCCAGCGGCATTTCAGTTAGTATCCCTAAACATACAATTCAATAACTGAAGAGACTCCATATTCCCAAGAGCAATTAATTATGTTACATGTACTATTACAAAGGCTGGGAAACTTTTAGAAACCTTCTACCAAGATTAATAAAAGACTTACTGCTTAAAGGTGAACTTACTATAAAATGAAGCCATCCCAACAATGTTGAGAAGTGGAGGAATTATTGTACTGCTAATACAGTTTGGTGAAGCTACATTGAATCAGGAATTCCATTTAAATAAGTCACTGTGGCTGGGTGCAGTGGCTCACACCTGTAATCCAGCACTTTGGGAGACCAAAGCAGGTGGATCACCTGAGGTCAGGAGTTTGAGACCAGCCTGGCCAACATGGTGAAACCCCATCTCTACTAAAAATACAAGAATCAACTGGGTGTGGTGGCATACACCTGTAATCCTAGTTACTTGGGAGGCTGAGGCAGGAGAATCGCTTGAACCTTGTAGTGAGCCAAGATCATGCCACTGCACTACAGCCTTGGTGACAGAGTGAGACTGTCTCAAAAAAAAAAAAAAAGAAAAGAAATTTTTTTAAAAAGTCACTACACTCTCAAATCATTACATGCACTCAAAGTTTTACTGTTAGGTGAAATCACTTATAAAATAAATTTTGACTGTAAATAGATATTACACATAGATTGCTGCACAAAATACAGAAATAGTCGCTGCGAATAGAGCCAGGTAGGCTAAAATAATAGAACATTAGAGCCAGGGAAACCATTAAAAATTATTTGACTTGATCCCCAACCTTTGCAATGGAGAGAATTTAGGTACAGAGAGGTGAAAATGACTTTCTAAAAACACACAGATAATTATGTTATGGCTGATTTGCAACTAGTACTGAAGTATTCCTATTTGTTGATCTGTCCCCCTCACTCAGCCAAATTATTAAGAGAAGAGGTCTGGAATCAGACCAACTTGGGTTTAAATATCAGCTCTGGGACTTTCCAGTTGAATGTTACCCTGGGCTTCAATGACAGATCCTACCGGTTCGAGAAAATTACGTGGGCATTAATTCGGAGGTACAGACACTGAGGGACTTCATGAGAGGCATCCTGAGGGCACCTCCTTAAAACACGACTGAGACAGGAGAAGAACTAGAAGGCTCATTCACCTCTCTACAGGAGAGCAACTGAGAGAAAGGAAATCTGGCCAAATCTTGCAGCCGTCTTGGTCTCTGGGCCTGACAGCCCAGTGGAATTGTGCTTTGCTTCTTTGTGCATGCAAAAGTGCTCTTCACCCCAGGATCTGCAGGGATGATTGACTTGGCATTTGGATGTTACCCTTTCCTCAAATTCCCAATCTAAACATGCTGATCATGGTTCATGCTCCCAAGTGTCATTGAGTTCTGGAGTCTTAATGGTGGTATTTCTCTAATGCTATTTGCACCATAGTATAGACACCTGACATCTAATGGAGAAAGTAATAGAACTCACCTTAAAGAGCTGTCATAGGAATGAAAAACAATGCATAAAAGCGTGTGGTCAGATGCTTGACCCACATTGGACACTTATCAAATGTTGCACGCAACTATTGTTACTCAGTTACAACTCAACAGTGGGCATTGAGTTGTCCAAAAACCTGGCCACTGTTTGACTTAGATAAGATTTTCTTTTTAGAGCATATCATTTTAAAACGGTAAAATAGCTATGGTGAAAACACTAGACAACAGGAAAACATTGATAAAGATATACTACTTAGAAATTCAGTCTAGTTGGAACTTTCTGATTTGTTTCATAAAGGACAAATATATGGCTGAATCTGACTTTTTTCAAGCCTGGTCTTTGGGATTGGAAGACCAAACTCCTGTTCCATCACTTAACTAAAGCTGTCAATGGGCCAATTATCAGACCATCCTGAGCCTCTGTTTCCGCCTCTTTAAAATGAGGTTGATGATAATGCCTAGTCAGTGGGTTCTTGTGGAGCTCAAGGAAGAGAAGAAAAAAAGAAAAAACTTTGTTGGAGATGAACATTAAATAGTACAAATTTTAAGGAGATTCTGTTTACTTCTCTTTCCAGTTTTCATCTTGCAGCTGCAAAAGGACACGTGGAATGCCTCAGAGTCATGGTTACACATGGTGTGGATGTGACAGCCCAAGATACTACCGGTATGTGGTTTTTAATCTCATAAGCCAGCAGGCCAGCACTGGATGAGGTATCAAAAGGTGATACATATTCATTGTTGAAAATTTAAGGCCAGGTGCAGTGGCTCATCCTGTAAATACAGCACTCTGAGAGGCTGAGATGGGTGGATCACTTGAGGCCAGGAGTTCAAGGCCAGCCTGGCCAACATGGTAAAACCCCATCTCTACTAAAAATTTTTTAAAAAAAGCCAGGCATGGTGGCATGCACCTGTAATTCCAGCTACTCAGCTACTCAGGAGGCTGAGGCACGAGAATCACTGGAACCCAGGAGGTAGAGGTTGCAGTGAGCTAAGACTGCCACTGCACTCCAGTCTGGGCAACAGTACAAGACTCTGTCTCAATAATAATAATAATAATAGTTAGAGTCTACAGATAAAATTTAGAGTCCAAAAGAAGAAAAGAGAATCACTTCCAATAACTAGACTCTGACATGGTTTCGTTATATAACTACTTCTGTGTTTTCATCTTACGTGTGGTTAGTCAACTAGAGACTGTATGCTTCTTATCCTCATTTTTTATATTCTAAGATTATATGTGTAGACCAAGAAATCGCCCCTAATTTTTGTTTTTATGAATCATAGTGTGAGGTGATGAATGGAGTGAGTTACTCAGGAGCTCATTTCATCAGCTGAGATAGGCTTTGTAGATAGAAGCCTTGATCTTCATCTGAGCCAGCTGCCCACAATTCTCACCCCTTACTGTACTTCAGAGCATCCAGTTTACCTGGGAACTTGAAGGAAGGGAAAAGAGAATGAACAGTACACACACACACACACACACACACACTACACTACACTACACTTGATCTTCTGAGATTCAGATTCCATTTTCTGGATGTTGCCAGTCAACTGGTTTTTTTTTTAAAGCTCCCCGGGTGATTGATTCTAATGTGAAGCCAATGTTGACAAATGATGAAGAAGGCAAATGGAGAGAAAAGACAGTGTAGTCTTATCTTGTATAAAACACTGTCCTATAAGAAAGAGCCCCTGGGGACTCCAGCTTGGGATTCTGCCCTTGCTGGCCACCCCAAAGGACCAAAGCAACCACCGATGGCTTTCCATTTCCCTATTGCACTTGGGAATTTTTGGTTTCTAATAGGTTGTTATTAGTGTTTACCGGGATACAAAATCAGCCTTACTCCATTGCCTTTATCTGGGCTTTTCATGAACCTGTAATGGACCCTCTCCTTTTCTCCCACCCCCAAAATTGGCCTCTTCAGACTAGTCATCTTGGGGAATCAGCCAGGAATGCTATTATTACTCAAAATAAGGTTGGAAACCGGTTTAGAATTGTTTTCATTGTTTGTGGACCTAAAAGAATCTCAGTGGTTGGGAATCTTTATCCTTTGAGGATAGGTTGTTTTTTTTTGTTTTGTTTTAAGGGCAAACCAAGAGCCCTAAAAAAATTTGATGTCAAGTCAGGTAAATGATGTGTCAAACTGGTAAAACCATTTTTGGTCAAAAATAGGGAGTGATTGAAATAACAGAATGATTTTGCTGAGCAGTTCCACAGACTGTTCCAAAAATATTTTGAGAAATGGCAACATCAGTAGAGGGATAAATGGTTTCCTTATGTAACTGCCTCGAGGGAAATACTAATTTATGTTGTTCTAATTAAAGTCATTTTTAATCTCAAGACTCAGTTATTGTGTTTGTTTTTAAAGTTAATTGTCATTACTCTTAAAGTTAAGTCATAAAACCACATAGTACAGTATGATTTGCTAAAATACTGCTAATGAGATGTATGTCCGCTTAAGGAAGGGAAATTTCCCTCTAAGAAACTCATAATCTGAAAGCATTAGCTCAGAGTGAATAAAGTGGTATATTGTAGAGTTTTGTTTCATTGTACTTGATGTTAAGAAATGGATTAGACAGGACTGTAGTTATTTTCAGCATAACCAAAATCTTCCCTTACCTCTTTTTATTATAGAGAAAAATAAGTTGGGTTTTTTTTTTTTGTTTTTGTATTTAAGACGGAGTCTCACTCTGTTGCCCAGGCTGGAGTGCAATGGTGTGATCTCTACTCACTGCAACCTCTGCCTCTCGGGTTCAAGCAATTCTCCTGCCTCAGCCTCCTGAGTAGCTGGGATTATAGGCACCTGCTACCACACCCAACTAATTTTTGTATTTCTGGTAGAGATGGGGGTTTCACCATGTTGGCCAGGCTGGTCTTGAACTCCTGACCTCAGGTGATCCAGCTGCCTCGGCCTCCCAAAGTGCTATGATTATAGGGGTGAGCCACTGTGCCCAGCCAAAGTAAGTTTTTTAAAAATACATGCTCATTGTAGAAAAGTTGAGAAATACAGTAAACTATAAAGAAGATAACTCATGTTCCTACTCCTATCAGAAAGAAAAAAAATTTATTTTATTGTATTTCCTTCCAGATTTTCCCAATACATTTTTACATGCCTGAGATCACATTATATAATAAATTCTGTATCCTACTTTTAATTTAATAAATATCCCACCAGTTTCATTTACCCCATTAAAGGCTCTTAAAAAAAAAGAAAGAAAGAAAGAAAGAAAGAAAGAAGTGTAGTTCTTTGTGGCCCTATCACACCATGTGGGTAGAGCTCATATTTGCTATGAGAGCCCTAACCTGGTTCCTGAGAGGCTGGTGCAGTGCTGGGCAGGAAAACTGCCCCAGAGCAGTGCCCACTTCCTACAGACTAAGATGCACCATCTCTAAGCAGCAACAATGGAGGGGGCACTGCAGACACAGCCTGGATATTTCCCAGGATTGGTCAGTGGGAACCAATTGAAATTGGTGGGATCCACATCCCTTTGTGGCCACAGGATATTCCATGGGTTGAAGATGTCTCAGAGTTTCCATCGCTTCCCTCTCACCTAACATTTTTAGCCATGATGTTAAGCACTTCGGTCCTTGGGCTTTGTTTTGCTTTGGTCTGAATGAGATACCAGCTTCTTCCCATGCTTTCTTGAAATCATGCAAAGAGAACACAGGAACAAGAGAAGAACACTGCATGGAAAAAAGACATCTAGAAAAATGCTTCTCAATTTTTCTGTCCCAATAAACAGCTAAAATTGTAATGGCTTTTTATTGCCCATGCCTGTGTCTTACCTGTTGGCTCTCATACCCATCTGCTTACTCTCCCTCTCAAGAAAGCATATCTGAATACAAGGGAGGAATGAGCCTGCATGAGCAGCAATGCTTTTGTGGTCATCACTAGTCCTAAACATTTGTTGTGGTGGTTAGGGGATGGATTAAATGGCTTAACTTTTACAGGTATTGTCTTTTCAGTGAACCTACCTTAAGTTTTGCCATATTATTACTGAGATGCAGTCACCTTCAATCTCAAGACCCAGTGAGAACTGCTACAAAGATATGTTGCCATAAATCATCCTACATTGTAGAAACTTTGAAAAACAAAACACACACACGACTACTTTTCAAGATCTATTACACTGGCTCTTTTTATCCATGATTTAGGTCTACAGGATACTCAAATTGGTATAGTTTCCTACTTTTTAAACTTTTGACTGGATTTAAGTTATAGAAACAAGAATCTATAAGCATTTTTAAAAGCTATCTTTCTGGCTAGGTGCAGTGGCTCACACCTGTAATCCCAGCACAGGAGGCCAAGGCAGGCAGATCCCAAGGTCAAGAGATAGAGACCATTCTGGCCAACATGGTGAAAACCCGTCTCTACTAAAAATGCAAAAATAAACTGGGCTTGGTGGCACATGCCCGTAATCCCAGCTACTCAGGAGGCTGAGGCAGGAGAATCACTTAAACCTGGGAGGCTGAGGTGGCAGTGAGCCAAGATCAAGCCATTGCACTCTAGCCTGGCAACAGAGTGAGACTATCTAAAAAAAAAAAAGGCTCTTTCCATATGAAATGCTTGGAAGTCTGAGAATTTTTATGGATGTTTTACAAGCAATTTTGGGAGCAAAATGATATCAGAAGATAAGGCTTTGGATGTGGCCATAGTCCAGCATCAACAGTCATGTCATTTTAGATAGCCTTGAAGTTTGAGGCTTAAATGAGATGGTTGGTATGGGCATCTTAGCAGTGTCAGGCTCACGTAAGTGCTCGCTGTATATCCCTACTGTATTATCATGATTGTTGCTACTCCACCCACATCATGTTTATCATCTTGTACATATTGGGCTTTTGAAAAGTTTTTACATCTTTAAAAAAAAAAAATTATTTCCAGTGACCACACCAACTGTTGTCATTCTACAAATCAAAAAAGAAAATTCAAAGGAAATACTTAAGAACATGACTTAATGTTTTTGATTTCTGGATTTTCCCCCATGCCCCTTTAAAAAAAAAAAAAAAAGATGAAATCTCGCTCCGTCACCCAGGCTGGAGTGCAGTGGCACAATCTTGGCTCACTGCAACAACCTCTGCCTTCCAGGTTCATGTGGAAGGCAGCTTCCCAAGTAGCTGGGATTACAGGCATTCCCTGCCACACCTGGCTAATTTTTTGTATTTTTAGTAGAGATGGGGTTTCACTCTGTTGGCCAAGCTGATCTCAAACTCCTGACCTTAAGTGATCTGCCCACCTTGGCCTCCCAAAGTTCTGGATTACAGGCACGAGCCACTGTGCCTGGCCTCCCCCTATTTCTTAATTGCTAGTTTGCCAACTAGCACCACAGGCATAGCGTGATCAGATGGGAAAATCAGCTCCCAGACTCACTGGACCATCTCTGAACTAGACTCACATTGTGTGTCTGGCATTTTTCATTGCTTGTTGTTCTTGTTCTTCATCGTGTTAGGAATAGGCAGGAGTAGTAAAATTGACTCCTGGGTTTTTTTTAATTTTTTTTTTTTAATGCTTGCATTTAGCACCCTGGAGTATAGGATTAAATAGAAGCATTGCCGCAGGCATAGCTTTCAGACTCCCTTTATTAACAAGCATATACATCAGACACTATGTGATAGAGTTTCTAAATAAGAGGGACTTAAACAAGATAGCATGGTATTTCTCTCAGGTGAGTCCCATACTGGTAAGGCAGCTCTGCCCCACACCTTGGGGACCTGGGCGCCTCACCTTGTTGCTGTGCCATCTATGGTGTTACTGGGTCCCAGTGGTCCAGGATGACCCCCCAGAGCCTGTGTCCCAGCAGAAGAAAGAGAAAGGCGAGTGTGGCCCGCACACTGCACCTACATATTTCCACCCAGATCCACTGATGCACAGAAAGTGGTCTGTAGCCACATCTGGCTTTATGGGTAGCTGGGAACTTCTGGGCAGCCATTTTTCCAGTTAAGAATGAAAGGTTTTGCTGTAGAAGGAGCTAGAAACAGAGATTAAAGGATGATTTGCAGTTTCTGTTCCACTCACATCTTGAGTGTTCTCTGATCCTTTTGCACACTTGACTTTGCTAATAAAACTTCTTTTCTTAGAAAAGAAAAGAGATTTAGGAGAGTGAGAGGCTCAGATATGAAAATATGAATCCTTAGAAGGAGGAAAACTGGTGAGCCCATACTCATCCCTTGCATCTCCAGGTGCTGGTTTCGCTTTGGTTTTGATTTTGGGGTGGCCTTTTCTTCCATGATGCCCTTTAATCCCACTCAAATTTGACACTGTGTGAAGGCACAAAAGATAGTATTCACCCTAAAACTCAGGCACTTTAGAATATGTGGTGTTCTCAAATATAACTGCAATAAATTCATGATTTATGATAATATATTTGCTATTAACTCGTGTGTGGAGAGGTCAAAAGGGCCAACCATATATTATGATCAGCATAAGTTGGCCATGAGAATATTTCAGTATCTTTTTTTTTTTTTTTTTTTTTTTTTGAAACAGAGTCTCACTCTGTCACCCAGGCTGGAGTGCAGTGGCGTGATCTCAGCTCACTGCAACCTCTGCCTCCAGGGTTTGAGTGATTCTCCCATCTCAGCCTCGTGAGCAGCTGGGATTACAGGCATTTGCCGCCACACCCCACTAAGTTTTGTAATTTTAGCAGAGATGGGGTTCCACCATGTTGCCCAGGCTGTTCTCAAACTTCTGGGCTCAAGTGATCCACCCATCTCAGCCTCCCAAAGTACTGGAATTACAGGTGTGAGCCACCATACCTATCTGGCCATGAGAATATTTCCAATGATACTCATAGGCCAGGCACGGTGGCTCATGCCTGTAATCCCAACATTTTGAGAGGCTGAGGCAGGAGGATCACTGGGGCCCAGGAGTTCAAGACTAGCCTGAACTCTGTCTCTATTTTTAGAATAAAATAAAATTTAATACACCCAAAAGCATCTTTTGTGTCTATGTAAAACACTATGCACGTCTCTTTTTTTTTTTTTTTTTTTTTTTTCCTGACAGAGTTTCACTGTGTCCCCCAGTCTGGAGCCCAAGTGATCTTCCCACCTCTCAGCCTCCTAAGTAGCTGGGACTACAGGCATATGCCATCACACCCAGCTAATTATGTATTTTTTTGTACAGACGGTGTTTTGCCATGTTGCACAGGTTGGTCTTGGAGCTCCTGGGCTGAGATCCACCTGCCTCGGTCTCCCAAAGTGCTGGGATTATAGGTGTGAGCCATCGTGCCTGGCCTCAGATCTACATTGTACTTTTAAAATAAGGAGAACCTAAGGGGTAATTTCACATTGGTAAGAATGGTCATTAAAAACAAATATTTCACAATCAGATTTTCTCTCTGCTGGAAGTACGACAAGGTGAATGGACTTGGGCTTCATTCATAGAACCTGATGTGAAGATGAGGCTTTCTAAAAATAATGTGTTTAAATATAGTTAAAATTGTAAATTATAAAACAATTTATACTTTGTTCTTTAGACATATTCTGCATTCTGAAACTCTGATTTTTAAGAAAATATTTTAAACCTTATCAGTTGAGGGTCATTTAATGATCTTTATTTTTAAATGTTTCTATATTATGATCTGAAACTATTTAAGAAACAGTTTTTTTTTTTTTTTTCTTGAAAAAGAGTCTTGCTCTGTCCCGAGGCTGCAGTGTAGTAGCACAATCTCAGCTCAATGCAACCCCCACCTCCTGTCTCAGCCTCCCTAGTAGCTGAGATTGCAGGCGTGCACCACCATGCCCAGCTATTTTTATTTTTAGTAGAGACAGGGTTTCACTGTGTTGGCCAGGCTGGTCTCAAACTCTTGACCTCATGATCTACCCACCTCTGCCTCCTAAAGTCTTGAGATTACAGACTGTGCCCAGCCAGAAATAGTTTATTTCTAACTATTTAAGAAACATTCACCTTTTGGTATTTGTTAGCCATATCTTTGTATCCTATGATTTCACTGATTTTAACATTTTTCACATATACGTGAAAAGTATCTTCATAGGCCCATTGATGATTCCTCTATGATATTACTTAATTCTTCCTCTTTTTTCCAGTGGTCTTAAGAATTGAATACATGCTCATGGTCTGAGGTAGTTGTAGGGAAAGGTGCCCTATGGCCAGAGCAGAGCAGCTGGGCTCTTCTACTCAGACAGCCTTGAAGTAACAGGATTCTTAGACTACCTGTTATAGTCCAAGACTCTTGATTTATAAATATCATTAGTCTTTTATTTGCAGGCAGAATTCTGCTGGAATGCACTTAAATTAGAATTGCCCTTGTTATTTGCCCATAAATTGCTTCCTGATACTCTAGACAGATCCACAGATATATGGCAGCCAGAGATGCATTGTCTCATCAGGGTTGGATTCTGTCACTAACATAATATGTTGTCCAGATAATTTTGCATTTGGAAAGAGAATTTTGTGTTAATATTTGCAATGAGAGATATCTTACTTCAGTGTAATAGTGGTCAGGTGATGACGCATCATCGGATTTTGATACTATTTTTAGTGAAAAATACTTTAATGCCGCTTGTTAGAAAAACATCACAGGGCTAGGAAATAAAAGCATTTTTGCTTCTGCAGAAACCTGGCACCTATTCCAGTTCTTACTAGAAAACTTACTCAAAGTAAAAAGAAAACCTGTTATTTTACGATAAGTTGTTTACGTCTCCCAACCATCTTGTCTTTGGAGAGCTGTGTCTTTTTCCATTGGGTGCTACTTAGGCAGAGCAGCTATTGCCCACAGCAGGGACAAGTTAATGCATCACATGCACAACATAAACAGTCTCCAGCTTAAAATCAGGACGTGTTCCAAAAGCTCATTTTTAAGGCATTTGTTTAAAACTCACAATGTGCTTATCCGTAGAAACAGTGGTGTAAGTGATGGTTGGAGGGCCAAGCTACTCCACCAAAACCTATTTAATGCATCATGTAACTAAACTTATACAATTATGCTTCATACACCCTGGAAGGAGGGATCTCATATAATAGCAGGAAGAAAAGGAAGAGAAAATCTTTGTCTTCTTACTTCCAAGAATCTCTTTTCCTTTATTTTTAAATTTTGTGCATCCTCTTCCTTTTGGGAAAGGACAGAGGGATTCCTGTCTCTCAGTATCTCGTGCTGATGAAACAACTCTCCCTGACACCTACCCTAGAAATTTCTCCATACAGCTGAACTCAAAATAGAAGGAATCGGATCCTTTGACTTTACACATTTTTGTGCCATTAACCATAGCCCTGTGGCCCACTTAATTTTTAAATACAGTGTTTCCTAGCTATATGATTCTCTGATTAGTGGATTTCTGGTCAGTGTTACAAAGTAAAGACTGATTTAGAAAAGAAATGAGGCCGGGTGTGGAGGCTCATACCTGTAATCCCAGCAGTTTGAGAGACTGAGGTGGGTGGATCACCTGAGATCAGGAGTTTGAGGCCAGCCTGGCCAACATAGTGAAACCCCATCTCTACTGAAGATACAAAAATTAGGTGGGCATGGTGGCATACACCTGTAACCCCAGCTACCCAGGAGACTGAGGCAGGAGGATCGCTTGAACCTGGGAGGCAGAGGTTGCAGTGAGCCTAGATCATGCCCCTGCACTCCAGCCTGGGTGACAGAGTGATACTCTCTCTCAAAAAAAAAAAGTATTTGGGGCTTGGGCCACCATATAAAGAAATTGTTGTTCAGGAGTTGTGGGTCATGCTTGTAATCCCTGTACTTTATGAGGCTGAGGCAGGAAGATTGCTTGAGGCCAGGAGTTTGAGATTACTTGAGCAACATAGCGAGACCCCCATCTCTACCAAAATTTAGCCAAGGGTAGTGGCGTGCACCTGTGGTCTCAGCTACTAGGGAGTCTGAGGCAGGAGGATCACTGGAGCTCAGGAGATTTCAGCTACAGTGAGCCATGCTTGTGCTATTCCACTCCAGCCTAGGCTTCAGAGTGAGACTGTGTCACACACAAAAAAATTGCTCCTCCAAGTTAGTGGTTCTGATGAACTGGTGTGATTGTCACATTTGGACCTCTACTGGATAGGGGCCAGCCTAACATTCTGTACTGCATGGGATAACCACCCACAGCAGTTACTCAGCTTAACAGATCAATGATGCAGAGGTTGAGAACGTGCCTTAAGCATGTCCTAAAGTATGGGCATTATCTACAGGTGTTATATTTGGTCCAATTGCTTGGGAAATCCAGGATTAAGAGTTTACAGGTAGTGCTCGACTTACGACCACGGTCGTAACACGATTTGATCGTAAGTTGAGTAGGCTATATGTACAGTTGAAATGGTGCACACGGAGATGGTAGTGCTTCCAGAAGCTGGTCCGCACTGTCGTACACCCAGCTGGGCAACGTTTGCGCTGCCAGACGCGGAGCAGTCGTGGCTAGCGATCATGGTCGTAAAATCGAATGGTTGTAAGTTGCATAGGTCGTAAGTCGATCAATACCTGTACTAGATGTGCTGGGTTGTCTGGCAGTGGTCAGGTTCTCCACTCTGACCCTTTCCCTAGGTCCCCCAATCCAGACATTTGAAATTAGCATACTTTCTAATTCAGATGAACAGGAATGTATTGAGAGCCTATTGTGCAGCAGCAGTGTTGGTGATACTAGAGATATAGCAGGGAATCAACAGGGGTTCCTGTCCTCACTGGGCTTACATTCTCATATGGGGAAAAACAGTTAACTATATAAGTGTGTGTCTGTATAGAGAAATAAAGCATGGAGTGGGGATAAAAGAGTTGGGGAGAAATTGGAATTTGAAACAAGAAAGTCAGGAAAAATCTTGTTGAGAATTTTACAACTCTCATCTTTCTTTATATAAGAATTTTGAAAATCAGAAAACTCCAGATAATTTCCATTCAGGACTGGAGTACACTGAGAGGAAACGGAACTGAGATGTCAGGAGTAGGGGCTGAAGTGTGTGGATCTTTGATGTATTCTGCTGGCTTGTGGGTTTCTTTCCTTGGATTCCTCAGCCTGTGCTGGGCGTAGCCTGGCATGGATCTTGTGGACACAGAATATTTGGCAAACATATTGAAGCTGAAAGCAGAGCTGCTGAGCTGCATTATCATGAGTCCACTACAGGCGTCTACCCTGGAGCTGCTTTGCACCCCGAGAGAACAGCAGTCGGAGCCTGTGAATATCATCCAGTAGGTGGGATGGGGGATGCTCGATTCTCCTGCTCTCAAGAATAACAGTTCCAGCCCTGGCACAGTAGCTCACACCTGCAATCCCAGCACTTTGAGAGGCCAAGGCAGGAGGATCGCTTGAGCTCAGGAGTTTAGACCAGCCTGGGCCACATGGCAAAACCTCATCTCTACAAAAAATATGAAAATCACCCAGGTGTGTTGGCATGCACCTGTAGTCCCAGCTCTTTGGGAGGCTGAAGTGGGAGAATCACTTGAGGCCAAGAAGTTGAGGCTGTAAAGAGCCATGATCACATCACTGTATTCCAGCCTGGGTGACAGAGTGAGACCCTGTCTCAAAAAAAAAAAAAAAACCACAGTTCCATCTTTTTTGGAGAACAATTAATTTCCTTGTAGCTGCCTTCTCACAGATAAGAAAAATATTTTTTAAAGTGTGGCCTTTTTTTTTTTATTATTATTTGAAAAAAATCCATTTAGGACACAGCGCCTTACACCTTGCAGCCAAGAACAGCCACCATGAATGCATCAGGAAGCTCCTTCAGGTAAGGTGGTGACAACTTAGAATTATAAATGTTTCAGTTTTACAATTTAAAAGTAATCTTCTCTGTGAAAGAACAAACACACCCTCCATACACACTCCTGTAAATACTGTCCCAAAGCCTGTGTTTCCTAAGAAGCTTCATGATTGAAATGATAGCCAAGGGTAAGATTGTTTCCATAGCAACTCCACTGGAAGAGAAGAGGCTCTAATCAAAACTGGAGTGTCTTTTTTGGGATCCAGCCTTTTTCTCCCCTTTATTTGGTTTCTCCTTTTCTTTGTTGAAGGACTTACGCCCTCTAAATATCAGTTTCTAAGCCGCTGGAGATTCTTACCACACAGGATCTCCAGTATCCTAGTATTGTTAAATCATCAGTAGAATGTAGCTCTTCTTTGAGAAGCAAAATTTCAACCATTCTTTCCTTATATGTAACTTGATGAGCTTTAGTTCTTGGGTTTTGTTTAAGTCCTTGGTTTTATTCTTTATAATTTTAAGCCAACTCCCTGGTTCATAATCTTGCCAGGAAGTTTATAACGATCCCTTAAAATGACGACTTCTATAACTCTTTAAAGATGAATATGTAATGAACTCCCAATAGCCGTCCATGCGGTAACATCCAGTTGATGCAAGCTGGCTGTTCTCAGGAGCAGCATAGAGCAATAAAATACGTGTTTGGTTGTACTGTCTGTTCTGTTGAGCTGTTGTCTTGGCCTCCACAAGCACTATTTAGGACCCAGCATCTTGCTTTAATTTGGCTTTGAAATTCTAATGCAGAAATGTGGTCACATTCTTCAGCTTGTCCTGCTCTGTTGATCACACAGCTTCTTTCTTGCGTTATGTGATGCAAGCTACTGCCAGTTCCAAGAATGCTTAACCTTAGCAGGTCTTTGAAGCTAAATTCAAGAAAAATAGATCAATGTCTGTGATGTCATATTATGAGGCTTCTCTCTGAAGACAATTAAAATAGAACTTTTCTTCCCTGCCTTCTCTGGGACCAAACACTACGGATAAGTGAAAATCATTGCTCAAGTGCTCTGCCTCCATACCCTTGGCCCTACCTCAATTTTTAAGTAATTTATTTATGTTTGAAATCTCCATTCCCATTCTGGCTTGGCTATCCAGACTTTGCATCTGGCTCTGATTTTAAGGAAGAATTAACCTGACAAGCTGGATGTTCTCATGGGCAAGAACCAGATATTCTAGTCTCTAATGTAATCTTATATCTGGTTATGCAAATGGATTGGTTTTTCTTCGGAATCTTTGAAGCCTTTAAAGAGTTCCTTGTGCTGTTTTAAAATTAGGCCAAAGCATGGCAAGTCGTAACTTAATCTCCATTCTTCTTACCACGGAAGGGCAGACATTTCACTAGAGTAGTAGTGTGCTATTACCTCCTCTAACTGCCAAACCATCCAAATTGTTCTTCTTCCTGGATGGTGGTTAAAACCTCAGCCGTGTCCTCCTGTTGGGCTGCTTTCCCAGGTCCTGTTCCTCTTTGCTCTCTAGCTAGTTCTTCACCTCTTGTCTCAGTAGCAGAGGCTCTCTGTGCTGAGATCCCCATCACCTGCTGCCCCCAACTGCTACACCCTCTGCATTTACAGATCTCCCTGGCCTCTCCAGGCCTCTGCTCTTAACTTCCTGTCTGCTGGAGCCATTTCCCCTCTCCAGGGGCAACCAATGTAAAGTTCTTCCTTCTCACGGCAATAAGCACAAATAGAGCCTTGTGAGATTCTTCAAATTCAAATGAGCTCTTTCAGGCCAGGCGTGGTGGCTCACGCCTGTAATCCCAGCATTTGGGGAGGCCAAGGCAGGCAGATCACCTGAAGTCAGGAGTTCAAGACCAGCCTGGCCAAGATGGTGAAACCCCATCTCTACTAAAAAAATACAAAAATTAGCCGGGCATGGTGGTGCATGCCTATAATCCCAGCTACTTGAAAGGCTGAGGCAGGAGAATCACTTAAACCTGGGAGGTGGAGGTTGCAGCGAGCCAAGGTTTTGCCACTACACTCCAGCCTGGGCCATAGGGTAAGATTCCATCTAAAAAAATAAAAAACAGAAAACAAATGAGCTGTCTCCCTCCTCGAACCCCCAGCTATTCCTCCCACCCTTTCTCATACCATGTTTCCTGGGTACTGTGCATGATGTCAAACAGTGACAAACAGCTGTCCCTATCCCAGTGGAGCTCCCAGTCTGATAAATAATCTACAAGTAAACATTACAGATTGCACAGCAGTACGAAGGAAGCTAATGGGTTACTGTGAGAGAGGAATGAGAAGCGGAGGTTCAGGGAAGACCTCATAAAGGAGGTGATATTTAAGCTGAGACCTCCCAAGGATGCAAAGAGCCAAGAGGAAAGTGTTCTATGCAAATGGAACGATGTGTGCAAAGGGCCTGAGGTAGAAAGGTGCTGGCCAGGGAGTGAAGAAAGCCAGTGTGTGAGCCTGGAGCAGAGTAAGTGTGGAGGAAAAGTAGCGCAGGATGTGGGGCCTTGCTATGTCATCATGGGCTTGACTGCAGATCATCGTAAGTACAGCATGGAACTGTGGAGGGCTTTTAAGTAGACAGCGATGGTCACTGTGTTTAAAAGAGCATTATAATTGTTCAGAGAATTGATAAAAAGGGGGAAAATGCAGAACTGGGGAGACCCTCCAGGAGGTTACCTTAGCTGTTCAGGTGAGAAGATGCTGTCTCAGACAAGGATGCTGGGAACAAGAAAAGGAAGAGGGCAGGTCGGAGGTGAGTTTTGGGGAAACAAAATTAACAAGACCCCCCTCCCACTGGGGAGGGGGGATGGGGAGGAGGGGAAGAAGAGGAGGAGGATCAAAGCTGAATCACTGGTTGACAATGATGCTGTTGATGAAGAAGATGGTAGTCCAGGCTGGTCATGGGGGAGGGGAAGCCAGAGATTTTAGCTGGGCTACCTTTGAGGTGCTAACCTGGCCTGTCTAGGTTTGAATCTTGGCTCGGCAGATTTACTGCCACTTGAGCAAATTATCAACTTTTTCGTGCCTCTGTTTCTTCATCTGAAAGTGGGCGTAATGATAGTATCTACCTCGGGTCGTTAGAGGACCTGAAGCAGTTCTTTGAACAATGCCTGGCACGTGAGAGCTAATACATAGCACTTACTGTTGTACTGTTGGGATCTTGGCATTTGGAAGTCACTAGCATCCATTCTTCTAGTTAGTATTTCAGGTCGTGGGTGTGGAGTAGCTTACCCGGAAGAGAGCTCAGAGGAAGAGCACTGAGGAGCCCTGGGGGTTTCTGTTTGGCTAGAGGAGGAGCGGCAAGAGGAAAAGCAGAATAGGATGAGCCAAGCAAGGCTCTAGGAGCTGAGAGGTTGGAGAGAGGAAGACAGAAATGTTTACTGTCATTGGAAACATGAAGGTTGTTGGTGACCTCGACCAGGGCCATTTCCTTGGACTCAAAAGGGGACACCCAACTGCAGTGGTTTCAGGAGTGAATGGAGATGGGGGAGCATGGTCTGCACGTGGGTCATCCTTAAGAGAAAGCTGGTTTTGTGAAGGGGGTCAGAAAGGGCAGGCGATGGAGGAAAAGACAGGATCAAGATGAGAGAACTAGAGCATGTCTTTTAGCTGGTGGGGTGCTGGAGTGATGATGGAAGGAGAGGACAGATAGGTGAAGCAGCGAAGAGTGGGAGAGTTTGCCTGTCCCAAAGACATGAGTCCCCTTCCCCATAGGATACTGTAGATTCCTGGAGCACAGCAGTTGGGGCTTATTTATGTTTATAGTCTTCCCAATAAGTCACATCATACCTTGCAGGAAAAGTCTGAACTGAATAGAATTGTTGCAGCATATTTTATTATATGGATGTATTTATTTTTGTCTTATAGTCTAAATGTCCAGCCGAAAGTGTTGACAGCTCTGGGAAAACAGCTTTACATTATGCAGGTAACTTTCATTCTCCTTTTTGTCTTCTTCTGCCATGAGAAACACTAACTTTATCCTTATTCGAGCCATTAACCTTCCATACTATTCCTGGGGTTCTTTTCTGCCATCATTTCTAGACATTCCCATTTTACTCCATTTGTAAAATATGCAGAGTTTTACCGAGACGGACACCTAGAATTCATCAGTTGCCTTGCCACCCAACCACTGAAAATTATCACGATTAATATATTTTAACTAATTTAAGATTGCTTTTCAAACTAAGATATTCATAGACACTTGTAGATTTCAGGTAATGTGTGATACAGACTTTTTCATTTGAGGATTTTTATGAACATTAGTCAATTTTATTTACCAACATTTTAAGTACAGTTACACAACTTCAAGTGACAAACACTGACACTGAGCTATGAGTGATTAGATTTACACATGTGTTTTATTGCTAGTTGTGGAAAAGCTAAGTCCTGTGAAAAGCTGAATCAAATGTTTGCCTAAAGGCAACTGGCAGACATTGGCCTTAGGCCTGCATAACTCTGAAATTCTGAAATTAAGCAGTAATATAAAACACCGCTCACTCTTTTTTTTTTTTCTTCGAGATGGAGTCTTGCTCTGTTACCAGGCTAGAGTGCAGTGGTGTGATCTTGGCTCACTATAACCTCCACCTCCCGGGTTCAAGTGATTCTCCTGCCTCAGCCTCCCAAGTAGCTGGGACTACAGGCGCATGCCACCACGCCCGGCTAATTTTTGTATTTTTTTAGTAGAGACAAGGTTTCACCATGTTGGCCAAGGTGGTGTCAATCTCTTGACCTCATGATCCGTCTGCCTTGAACTCCCAAAGCACTGAGATTATAGGCATCAGCCACCACACCTGGCAAAACACCTCGCTCTTAACCGTCCTCACACTATTTCTCTTCAGTGCAACTAGAGCGAATACATGTAGAGTGGGTAGAACATCAACATTTCCTTCCTGAAGAATCTGATACCCCTGGTTGTGAGAATAACTGTGATTGGCTGTGGTGTTTCTATTTTCCTTCCTCCAGCAGCGCAGGGCTGCCTTCAAGCTGTGCAGATACTCTGCGAACACAAGAGCCCCATAAACCTCAAAGATTTGGTGAGTATCAGGTGGTCACTAGATATAAAGGTAGACGCTGGTTCCTAGAGCTCAGAGGGATACCTCTAGAGTCACTGAGACATTAAACCAGCAGTCCCCAACCTTTCTGGCACCAGGGAATGATTTGGGGGAAGACAATTTTTCCATGGATGGGGGTGGGGAGGGTTTCAGGATGAAACTGTTCTAGCTCAGATCATCAGGCTTTGGAGGGCACAACCTAGATCCCTCGAGTGCTCGGTTCACAAGAGGGTTCCTGCTCCTATGAGAATCTAGTACTGCTACTGATCTTATGGGTATTGATGCTCACTCACCTGCCACTCACTCCCTGCTGTGCAGGGGGTTCCTAACAGGCCACAGACTGGTACTGGTCTGCAGCCCCACTGGGCAAAATTCTATTGCTTTTCAACCTAGATTCTCTTCTGCAAAATGGATTTATGTATTATTCCTAACCCTTTTCCTATTTGCCCCAAGAATACTCGCTTGGGAAGTGCAGCATTTACCTCAAGATAACTTTGTCAGATAAAGAAATAGCTCACTTTTATTATTATTTTCACATCACTCTAGTATATAGACTTTGGAAACAAAAGACATCATTCTATTTAGAGCATCCTGTTTTTGGTAGTGTTATTTCCATGTGTAAAATATTATAATTTTTGATCGCCGAAAATGTCAAATCCTAGCAAATGTAGCATTCCTATGAGTGATGTTAATATCGTTCTCAAAGAACTGGCTGAAGATTCATTCGATGAATCCGATTTTTCTGAAATAGATGATTCTGACAATTCAGAGGATTCTGATGTTAGTTCTGTTTACAAATAACTCTAAGAACAGTTTTTATATTTTATTTTCACACTGAAAATCAGTCAGATTTGCTTCAGCCTCTAAAAGAGTGTATTTCTATAAAATTAAAAGAGCACTGGCAGAGAGCTGCATGGCTTTTTTCTCAACTGGGAAGAAGGTTAATTGGTTTCTAAAGCATTAGAAAAACATTTTGCAGCATGTATTTCCTAAATAGGTATATTTGTTTCTACGGCTATCCATGTTTTCTACCATCAGTGTAATTACAAATAAAACTTAATTTTTTCAATTAAAAAAAATAAAAAGTCCAAATAGAAATTTTACTACTTTCTTTCTGCACCCCATCTATCACCTTGAATACCTTCTAGGTAGAATCTCCCAACTTTGAAGACCGCCATTGGCTATTTTAACTTCACCAGGCTCTTTTGAGAATAAATTTATATACCTGTCACAATTTCATGTTACAGCGTGAGAACTGACACATATACACTTATACTTGATGGAGATTCTGTGAAGTGATGAGATATAATCTGTGAACAAATTCATATCCCTTGAATTTCCATACTTCCTAAGTAGAAAGTATTATAACTTCACAGAGATAATGCCCAGAAATCTGTCTGAAATTCTGCTCTCTGACAATACTCAGTCTTTAAGCAGCACTTGTATTTTTAAATAGCTGGATATATTATAACTTTTCTTTTCCCTTTGCCTGTTGAATGCTCCTACCTTAAAACTCACTGTCAATGGATTCGTAGGTTATATTCCAGGAAAAAGAAACAACAGAATAACAACTTCTCTTTATGTTTTGTGTTATTTGTGTCAGGCCTAAGATTACAGAAAATACCTATATATAGTCTTCTAGTATTTTTCATCATTTGTTTTATATTGTAATGTTTAAAAGTGTAATCCACCTGACATGGTTTGTATATGAGTTGGAGACCTAGATTTCCTTCTTCCCAAAGGCGTTGGAATTGTCATGACATATTATTCTTTCTATGCATCTCTTTATCTAGTCATGTGTTAGTAATAGACATAGGCTCTTGATCTGTATTATGTTTGATACCTAGCAAGATTACTAAAAAGCATACTTTCTGGGAAGAGTGGAATGGCAGGATATATAATCATTAGTGCACGGGGAAGAAGCTGCCTACAGGGCAGTGGGATCATCTGATGTTGTGCGAAGATTCGTCCTTCCTTTCTCCAGCACCATCCCTCAGTACACACAGTACACTTGCCTTGAGCCTTTACACACTTTGTGTTCTACCCTCTCTCACGATCACCCAAACAGTGATAGCCACGGGAACAAGCAGCCCAAGAAGCCAGAGCTGCTATGGAAAAGCTAGCATTCAGTGAAATTCCATAAGAAGAGTTGTACTGACATACACTTGTAGCTCTATAGGGACGCAGTATCAAGATGGACCAGATATTACATCAGCAGTCCAAGTCAGGAAAAGCATGTGCAAAGAACAGGGGCTGACTTTTGCAATTCTGGCATTTTGTGCCTGAGTTAAAATCTAAATCTGAATTTGTTTCCTAGGATGGGAATATACCGCTGCTTCTTGCTGTACAAAATGGTCACAGTGAGATCTGTCACTTTCTCCTGGATCATGGAGCAGATGTCAATTCCAGGAACAAAAGTGGAAGGTACCACAGAATTAGGCAGAAATCATGTGACTTCAGTGATATCCACATTCTGAGAGTATTTCAAAATATCACAGCTATATTTTGGATCATTTGCTATAAAGGGGTTTTAACTTCTTACCTTTTTTAAAGTTCTGCTGTTATTGATAATCAAGAATCTATGTTGACCTCAAAGCAATTTTCCCCAGACATCTGTGGACATCATTGCTGGCTAAGTCTGTGAGGAGACTATTATGTGCTAACATGAATAAGCAATTTCCTGTGACTTTCTATGCAAAATAAAATCAACCAGTTGGTTGGTTTGGAGAAATGGTCTTAGCAACGTGTATGTTATTTAAAGTGCTTGAGGTGAAAAAAGGATAAGATTCATGCCAGTCATATTAAATCCCATCACATTATGCCAAATAGTATAGAAGATTATGTTGTTTGACTAAATATGGTTTAATGTTTGGATTTAATCTGAAGTATTAAAAAAATGCCTAATTTCATCTTGATAGCATTCCACTTCGAATTCCCCAAAGATTAAGTGTAATCAAGGTTTAACTGCACTTAATCTTCTTTTGCCCTCTCTCTCTCTCTCTCTCTCTCTCTCTCTCTCTCTCTCTTTTTTTAAGACAACTGATTTCCCAGGAAAGAGTTTGCACGTTTTGTTGGTACTAATTTTGTGTCTCCCTTTTCCTTTAGAACTGCTCTCATGCTGGCCTGTGAGATTGGCAGCTCTAACATCGTGGAAGCCTTAATTAAAAAGGGTGCAGACCTAACCCTTGTAGATTCTCTTGGACACAATGCCTTACATTATTCCAAACTCTCAGAACATGCAGGAATTCAAAGCCTTCTATTATCAAAAATCTCTCAGGATGCTGGTATGTGAAAGAAAATAGCCAATGTTGTTTTAAATTTATCCACTCCATTTTCCCCAAAGGATAAAGGAATGTGTGCAATATGATATATTTTGTTATTCTTTTAAACATATTTTTGAAGAAAAATGGAGTGTTAAAAAATATTGTGTATGGTGTATGTGTGTGTATGTGTGTGTATCCCCCTACCCAAAGTGAATATGAATCATTATGGTTCTTATAATTCTTTTTTTCACTTTTTCCTCTTTAGATTTAAAGACCTCAACAAAACCAAAGCAGGTATTTATCTTTGGGGGAGGCTTTTATGTTTCATTTATGCTTGTGGGAATTCTGAAGTTCAGATTTAACCACTCCGTTCATATTTAACCACTCTGTGGTCCAATAGTAAAATAATAAAGACTGTATTAAAAATACTTAAAGATTGAAATATCTTTGAAATAAATGATTCATTGTTATAAGGTGGTAAAGGTTTTCTTAATAATTTGCTTTATTTCAAAAGCATGTAACTTTAAACTTGCTACTTACATGTTCATCTTTTTCTGAAATGTACTAACTCATACTTCCTATTGGTGTGAACATGTTTGATGTGGCTTAAACTCGCGACTGAATAACAATGTTATAAGTACTTGTAATATCACATGAGCTACAGACCTACAACCCAGAAAACGTTAGCTATTTAATGAAAATAAGAGAATTTAGCTTTTTCTTTTAATTAGGGTTTTTCTAGAATGTCATATAGTGTTACAAAAAGTAGAAATTGAGTTTGCCCTGTTATTATGTAGTTTTTTTCTAAAAATACATTGTCACTGTTTTTTGACGAACAGTGTATGTATGGTTGTTCTATTTATTTACACATCTAGGTTCTTGAAGAAATCATAAATAGCAAATATTCAATACTGAATATATGTGCTAACTGTAATACTTATCAATAACCTTCAAAACTGAAGTTATCCCTTTCCCTCATAGTCTCTTAAAAAGGAATGGAAATAATACAGAGGTGTGGAAAATACCACTGGTTTTCATTCATACAGAAAGCTAACTATGATTGTGTTCTGGATTCTAAATTGTGGTAGATGTCAACCTTACTTTGCCAGTTCTCCACACCAGCCTAATCTGGTTTTGTCTTTATGTGTTTTATTTTCTTGCTATTAAAGCATGGGCTGCTAAAAGAATACTTGGCGCATGCATATTATTTATGTTTGTAGCAGATTTCAGATTTTGATAAAGTAAGAAATGCATGAACTTTTGAGGTTTTTCTCATGTGTTTGATAAAGCTACTTGCTCAGACTTTACTAACCAAACTAACCCACCTCCATTCTTTGGACTGTGATAACTTTCAGCATGACCAAGTCTCTAAAATAAGCTCAGAAAGAAGTGGAACTCCAAAAAAACGCAAAGCTCCACCACCTCCTATCAGTCCTACCCAGGTAAAAACAAAAGCAAACCAATAATCAATAAACATACTACAAAAAAAGCCATAAATTTATCATTTTGTTTAGGCCAAAAAGGAATGCTTTAGAACTGACCTTTAAGTGCATATTTAAAATTTTCCTTAGCAGTTTTAAATTACAAATTGTGGTAAGAAGGATTTTGATGATTAGTATGGAAATAATGTTGATTCTTATCTATTTTAAAACAGTAGAATCCAACAGCCTCTTTTTGAAAAGTCTCTTTTGAAAAGTCTTGAGGAAATTTCTCAAAATCTTATCACAGACACTTTTCCCTTAAGATAAGCTCAATTTATTTTTAGTTCCTTATATTAAAAGATCTAGTAAGGAGTGGGAGAATGAGTAGCCAATGAGGCAGTTAGTTGAAAATGAATTTCAGTTGGTTTCTTAAAACATTGCTAAAATATATTTGCCTTTCTAATTACATTTATGGTTGGCTAATATTAAAAGTAGTTTTCATTTGTGAGCTTATAGTGACCATTACGTAGAGTAGGAAGCTCAGTAATCTATGTAACTGCATGGAAAAACAGGTAGAGACTTGTTATGTAAAAATTCAGAGGCCACAAAGAGAATAATCCATATTTAAACAGTAGAGAGGAATAGCTTATCTCTTAAGTATTTTTAAATGTATGTTAGCATACTTATTCTTAACCTGCAACAAGTTTTATAGATTAAAAAAAAAATTTAATATAGGAACAAAGTTACATTCTGTAAACTTTCAGAAAGTATTTGAAGTAGCTGAATTGCATTGAAAATATTCTACCCTTGAATTAATTGATGCCAAGGATACTTACTGTTAGATTTCATTGCATTGGTTAAACAGGTCAATTATTCTGCACTGGAGAAGAAAAGAGTTTGAAGGTGCATTCTTTATGGATAATTTTCATTTTGTTTGTTTTTTGTTTTTTTTTTTTAGTTAAGTGATGTCTCTTCCCCAAGATCAATAACTTCAACGCCACTTTCAGGAAAGGAATCAGTATTTTTTGCTGAACCACCCTTCAAGGTATTTTCTTTCTGTATTCAGTTTTGTTACTGTATTTTAAGATACATGATAGACTTGCTTTGAGTTATATAACACTGGGAAAAAACAGAATATGCTTCTGAATCAGTGGTTCACAACTTTTCACCAGGAAGTACCCCTTGACTATTTGTTCTGGCATGAACCCCATAAAGCAAGAATAGGTACAACTAGTATATATCCATAATAATTTAAAATTTTTAAAAAATAATTGAATAAATTAAATTTACAAATTAATAATTGATTTTCTTCGTTTAAAAAAGAAAAAGACAGGCCAAGTGCGGTGACTCACGCCTGTAATCCCAGCACTTTGTGAGGCCAAGGTGGGCAGATTATCTGAGGTCAGGAGTTTGAGACCAGCTTGGCCAACACAGCAAAACCCTGTCTCTACTAAAAGTACAAATGTATTTGGCTGTGGTGGTTCATGCCTATAATCCCAGTTACTTGGGAGGCTGAGGCAGGAGAAGTACTTGAACCCAGGAGGTGGAGGTTGGAGTGAGCCGAGATTGTGCCACTGCACTTTAGCCTGGGCAACAGAGCAAGACTCCCTCTCGGAGGTTGGGGGAAAAAACAAAGTTTACTTATATGGAATCTAAAAAAGTTGAACCCATAGAAACAGAGATCAGAATGATAATTGGGGGAGTGGTGGGAAGTGTTGAGGAGATGTTGGCCAGAGGATACGACATTTCATCTAGATAAAAGGTATATGTTTTATTCCTTTTATAAAGGAATAAAAGGTGACTGTAGTTAATAGCAATGCATTGGGTTCTGAAAATCACTCAGAGAGTAGACTTTAAGTGTTCTCATCACAAAAAATGATAAGTGCATGAGATAAATTAGTTCCACTTGGCCATTTCACATTATGTACCTATTTGAAGACATCATGATGTACATGATAAATGTACACAATTTTTATTTGTCAACTAAAAAATAAATTAACTTTAAAAAAAATAAAGTGTGGAAGTTACCAGCTTCTACCTGTTATTCTCCTCATTCTTTCCTGAATGCAGAATATTAAGGAAATGCCAAAAATTATATTTCAGAAACTTCTCTATATACAATGTAATATCCTAGATTGGATCCTGAGTCAGAAAAAGGCCATTCATGGAAAAACTGGTGCAATTTGAATAAAGCTGTAATTTAGGTAGTTGTAATTTACCAATTAACAAATTGGTAAATTTATATATGGCTACATATGCATATGTATTGTATATGGCCACAAATCGTATAATGGCTACATATGTTGTAAACTTTAGGAGAAATGAGTGAAGGTTTCTATCTTAAAACCTTTTTATAAATCTTAAATTGTTTCAAATAAAAAATGTATTAAAAGTTTTTTAAAAAGAGGAAGTACTTAATAGGTAACCAGTCTTCTTACCCAATTAAGTTGATATTAATTCCAGTCAAAAAGATAGAAACTTTTGTTATTCTCTGATGTGTTACTGAGAAGTAATTGTATAGTTAATTAAATGTTTTCCTGACTATAAAAGTCATATGTATTTATTTTACAAACGTTAGAAAATCCATTAGGTCTCATCCACCTGGTTCTATAGGTTTGTGGTTGGAAAATATTTTAAGGAAGTGGGAGGATATTTTCATTTAATATCTGTTTATCTAATATACTAAGAAATTATTCTTGGGGGAAATAAAATTTATAATTGTTAAAATGAAATTTCAATATTGTATATTTACTTATTTTCCCTTATTTAGAATTACTAAAGATGTTTTCTTTTAACTTGGATACACATTAATCTGGAAAAGATTCTATCAACCTGTCATTTCCCTCACTTTAGACTTTACTAATAAACTCTTCAGATGGATTCCTATATAAGGCAAGGCAAGGAAGTTATACTCTTGTAGTTAGTACCCTAATATCTTCTGATACAACTGTGCCTCAAACAAGCAATACAATCCAAAGAATAACATCATGAATAATGATTTTTCAGAGGTAGAGTATAATAGACTGTCATTTCTGACAAAACAAAAATCAAGATAAAAAGTGACATTTATTCCTGTATTAGCTTAAGGAGAAAAAAAGTGGTATTTAAAATGGCTAAAGTTTAAAAACACTAAAAATACCAAATGAAGATGTGGCAGAACTAGAACTCCATATTCTGCTGGTGGGAATGTAAAATGGCATAACTATTAACATTTTGGAAAGCTGGAAGTTTCATTACAAGTTAAATATAACCCTAATAAATGATCCAGCCATCCACTTACAGGTGTTTACCAAAATGAAATTATATGTTTACACACATAACCTTGTATGCAAATATTTGTAGCAGCTTTATTCACAACCTCCCCAAATTGGAAACAATCCATATGTCCATCAAGAAGTCAATAAAGACAATGAGATACACCCATATAATGCAATATTACCTGCCGATAAAAGGGAATGAACTGTAGTGCAAGTAACATTGTAGTTGAATCTGAAAAGTCATCATGCTGAGAGAAACCAGCCACCAAAAAATTCATAGGGGATGACATTCCATTTATAGGAATTCTAAGAAATGCAAAAAAAAAAAAAAAAGAGAGAGTTGTGATTAGGAATGACATGAGCAAGGACTGGTTGGGATAAGACATGAAGAAACTTTTAGTAATGAACAGATTCTCTATCTTGACTATACTGTTGGTTCCATAGGTATACATCTGTCAAAACCTCCTCAAATTGTAAAGTTTAGCTGGATGCAGTTTATTATACCTTATATAGTGAAGAATGTATAAACAAGTAGATTTATTATAAAAATGAAAGGACTACTTTTTGTAAAGATAAGCACTTACTAAAAATAAGCCACTTTTTTTTTAGCATTTGGGCTTTTATAAATGTATCTTTGCTGAAAACTTCTCTTACTGTCTGTGGCTCATTCGGATGCCATATTATAATTTTTAGCAAGCCACTGTAATGCTCTGAAATGAGAGTATGGCTTTGACGTTCCAATAATTTTTAGGGTAGATTAACAGATATTCAGGGACAAAGGATTGGAGAAAATCTTTAGGGAATCTATTGCCAATCTAAGAGCATTTATTACCATTTCCCTTAGAAAGGTTAATAACTTTAATAGCAGATAATTTATAAAATGATAAAGCTAAAAAATCTGATTTAAAATATTTAAATCAATGTATAACTAATGCAGCTAAATAGGACTTCTCTTTGACTTCATTATGAAAGTAGTATTTGCCATCTCAGTTTTTAGTACAGTTTAGTACAGTTAGCAGTTTTTGGAGAAATCAACTAACTCAGTAAATTAGCAATTACATGAAATTATTGTAATTTTTTTTCTGATCACCTCTAGCTTGGATAAATTATTATAATCTTAAATGTATTTGCATTGTACTCACTAAATGAAACTTTCGAAAAATATTTAGAGAATATACCTTCTGGAACTTCTAATGTTTTAGAAATTTAACTTACTAGATAATTGTCACTTTTACTCATTTATAGCTTAAAATACCATCTTTCTTTGAGATTTTCTAGCTGCTTTTCTAGTAGGATAATACCAGATCTGCTCTGCATAAGCTTAAGGAGGAAAGTCTGCTTGATTCTTTTGTACAATGTTACATTTAAGAATGTTCTTTTAAATCATTTTTGTGTTTCAATAGGCTGAGGTCAGTTCCATACGAGAAAACAAAGACAGACTAAGTGACAGTACTACAGGTAAGATAAGGAAGTATCTGTTTGTTTTTGTTTCTGTTTTTTGTTTAACCAAACTTTATTTCATGTCCATATAAAGAGGGCGAAGGCCAAGCTGGGGTACTGTGTAAAAAGGTAATGAGCCAACTGGGTGCGGTGGCTTGCACCTGTTTGGGAGGCTGAGACGGGTGGATTACAAAGCCAGGAGTTCGAGACCAGCCTGGCCAACATGGTGAAACCCCATCTCTACTAAAAATACAAAAATTAGCTGGGTGTGGTGGCGAGCTCCTGTAATCCCAGCTACTTGGGAAGCTGAGGTTGGAGAATCACTTGAACCTGGGAAGTGGAGATCGCACCACTGCACTCTAGCCTGGGCAACAAAGCAAGACTCAAAAAAAAAAAAAAAAAAAAAAAGTCATGAGCCAGCACCCCTCCACAGAGCTGCAGTAGCATACAAGCTGATATGCTCTGTACTTCAGGGTACCTTCACCTGCATTTTAAAGAGTCTCTGAATTCAATTTTTGAAAAATACATATTTATTTTCATTTGTCCCAAACTACTTGTTAACAGTTTCTTCAATTACGAATATAGGCAATAAGCTACAGTGGTATTAGCATACCAGTGATTTTGTCACCAAGAGAATTCCTATCACCTTACTGTTATTGCAGATTTCTTGAAATACCAACACTATTGCTACTAAAAATTATGGCAGTTATTAGACCTGCTGCTAGATCTTGTTATTGTTACCAAATAAGCTCTTAAGTTACTGTAGCCTGTATATTTTATCTCACACATTAAAAACATTATTTTCAGATGAGGTCCATAGGCTTCTACTGTCTGCCAACCACACTCTTTACAGCTGAGCAGCACATTATTTTATGAGGGAGAACCCACCATGTCACCTCCATGACTGTCCCAATCTAACTTTTTTCTACATTGGATTTTAAGTAGGCACATGCAAAGATAAGAATGTTCCTGAAATATATAATCATACTGTCTTTATGATCATAGGGTTAAATATTGTCTCCCTTAAAGAGTGCCTCCTAAGAATGCAATACAGTATCTTTAGAATCAGTTTAAAATAGAAGAGACAATTTCAAAGGTCCATTTTTGCTCCAGCATTCAGAGTCTTAATCTGTTGTGTATTTCATAGGTGTTCAGAGCCTTTAATATGCAGAACTTAGAAATCTTTTTTATTCATGCATGTATTTATTTATTTTAGAGATGGTATCTTACTGAATTGCCCAGGCTGGTCTCAAACTCCTGAGCTCAAGCAATCCTCCCACCTTGGCCTCCTATAGTGCTGGGATTAAAGGTGTGAGCCACCATACCTAACCCTAGATATATTAAACTTTCTAATTCCTGGCAGAGACCAATGTTAATATAACTGAACAAATGTTACATTGGGTACTTTAAAAACCATTCACTGTATCTTAGAAGTAATTTTTATTTCTTAGAATTGCATTTATGCTCTCATTTCCCTAATTCATTCCACACTAACCAAACTTCATGTCAAGGAAACTTAGAAAGCTATGATTTAGGCATCAGACATCAGGACCGTGCCTTATGATCAGAAACAAGCATTTCTTTGAAGAAAGGTCATTTTGCATCCTTCCAAGTTAAGATTAAAGTTTTCATCTTTGCATTAAATGGCTGTGAGAAAATTAAAAGCATAGCATTAAAAATTTAGATCAATGCTTTTCAGAGTATGGTTTGTAAAGTCTTTACTAGCCTATAATAGTTAAGGAGTTTGAGTAGGGTGTAGTGGCTCACGCCTGTAATCCCAGCACTTTGGGAGGCTAAGGTGGGCGGATCACATGAGATCAGGAGTTTGAGATCAGCTTAGCCAACATGGCAAAAACCCATCTCTATTAAAAATACAAAAATTAGCTATTTACATAAAATTATTGAGATTTTGTGTATTAGCTAATTATTGAGCGTGCCTGCAGTCCCAGCTGCTTGGGAGGCTGACGCAGGAGAATCACTTGAATCTGGGAGGCAGAGCTGCAGTAAGCCGAGACGGGGCCACTGCACTCCAGCCTGGGTGACAGAGCAAGACTCCATCTCAAAAAGTAATAATAATAGTATTAAGGAGTTTGGACCAGAAATTCACACAGTTACTTCACTAAGCACATTGTTTTGTACAGCTGACATTTTTCGTAGGACTTTCTAGATGAAGGAAGCAGTACATTGCACTGTGTTCTGGAGGAAGTTTGCTATCTCAGTGAGCACCTTGAACAGCACTCCTTAAGTTGTAATTCAGCATGATAATCAGTTGTGGTTTACCAACAGGGATTACTGTGGGATTCAGAGAAGAGAAGACAGTTTCATGCTAGGGTGGTCATTGAATGTTTTAAGGACTGGGCAAAGTTTGACATGATGCCTAAGAATTCCCTGGCAGACAGATTCTTCAGGCCAATCCTGTGGATTAAGAATGAATCAGCCATGTGTTGAGAATGTAGAGGGTGTGATGGGAACCATGAATCCGAGGAAAACAGAAATCTAGGAAAGTAGCAGTGTCATGAACCTGAAAAAGTAGACTGGGGCCAAATCATGGAGGCCTGAACGCAGATAAAGGAATTTGGAGATTATTTTTGGAGGGAAAAGAATTAAAGCACTTGACTGAAACGAATGATCCAGTCAAAGTATGTCATAGGAAGAGTGATCTGACGTTGTTGTGCAGGCTACAGTTTGACTGGGAAGAGGAGAGAGGCAGATTTTTTGGGAAGCTGTTTGCAGAGTTTCCAAGTAAGGTGATAAAATCTGAACTACAGTAATGGTGGTGGGGGTTAAGAAACCAGATTCCAGAGACATTTCTAAAATGATTCACAGAACTGAGCCTTATGAGGCACAGAGAAGAACCAAAAACAACCAAGATATGACACTTAAGCCAGTGAATAGGAAATATGTGACCAAATTCATCAGCTTTCAGAATTGCCTTGTATACACATGTATCTAGTATTGTGCTAACAATACCACAGTAAGGAAATCCAGAACGTGAAAATTACAGCTCATCCATCCAGCTGGTAGGGCGTTTTATAGTTAGGGCTAGGAAGAAGAACTGGATTTGGCTAGGAAGCGAATTTGTCTGAGGTTAGAGAAGTAAGAGTTTAATTGTTTTATATTATTTTAAATTGCTTTCTTTTCCCCAAGGTGCTGATAGCTTATTGGATATAAGTTCTGAAGCTGACCAGCAAGATCTTCTCGCTCTATTGCAAGCAAAAGTTGCTTCTCTTACCTTACACAATAAGGAATTACAAGATAAATTACAGGTATATAAATAGATTGCTATCACAGACTATTCTGTAGAGTCAAGCTCTTGGTCTCTTCAGCAGTCAGATGTATTTTGCTTTAAATGTGTACAGTAGTTTATTTTTAAATATTAGCTTTAAGCATCTTACAGTTTCAGATTATTTCATGAGTGTTACTCATTAACTCTGTAAATTATTCAACTGGTAAATTATATATGATTATACACATAGTATGATCAGTATTAAAATTATATGTTTAATAAAAAATTATATAAATAAAACAAATTCATAGAAATAAAAATTCTATATAAAATATACTATATACAATAACATATAATTATATATATAAAATTTTATATTTGATTTTACATATACATGAAAATTTTATATTTTATGTGTGCGTGTGTGTGTGTGTATAATATTAGCCATTCATTTATTTAGTAAAACTGATCACTTAACAGGTTTAAGAACTTGATAAGAAATAGCTGTATTTTATATCCATTGCCCCTCTTGGCAAATAGAATGATATGAGAAATAAAGGAAAATGTTGAATTGGGGGTCTTTAGAGAAAACAATTCTAGTGTTTTCAAAGTGACACAAATCATCTGTCCTAATAGAATGCAGAGCAAGCTTTGTGTCATTAGTCCCATTCTCGTGTCCCACACCATCTTTTTTCATGGCATAAGAATATACATGCTAAGTGATTATGCCACTCTCCCGTACCAAAGTTGTGGATTTACTCCTCTCATTCTCGTTGATTGCTTAGCTAACCACACCTTTGGTATCATTTAATTCTTGCTTTTTTTTCCTAGGCCAAATCACCCAAGGAGGCAGAAGCAGACCTAAGCTTTGACTCATACCATTCCACCCAAACTGACTTGGGCCCATCCCTGGGCAAAGCTGATGAAACCTCTCCCTCAGACTCCAAATCATCTCCATCTGTCTTAATACATTCTTTTGGTAAATCCACTACTGACAGTGATGTCAGAATTCAGCAACTGCAAGAGAATTTGCAAGATTTACAGAGGAGATTAGAGAGCTCTGAAGCAGAGAGAAAACAGCTACAGGTCGAACTCCAATCTCAAAAGGCAGAACTGGTATGCTTAAACAACACCGAGATTTCAGAGAACAGCTCTGACCTCAGCCAGAAACTTAAAGAAACTCAGAGCAAATACGAGGAGGCTATGAAAGAAGTCCTTAGTGTGCAGAAGCAGATGAAACTGGGTCTTGTCTCGCCTGAGAATATGGATAATTATTCACACCTCCACGAGCTGAGGGTCACCGAAGAGGAAATAAATGTGCTAAAACAGGATCTGCAGAATGCATTAGAAGAAAGTGAAAGAAATAAAGAGAAAGTGAGAGAGTTAGAGCAAAGACTGGTAGAGAGGGAGAAAGATACCGTGATTAAGCCACCTGCGAAAGAATACGAGGAAATTAAAAGTTCATATTCCTCTGTTATTGAGAATATGAATAAGGAGAAAGCATTTTTATTTGAGAAATACCAAGAGGCCCAAGAAGAAGTCATGAAATTAAAAGACACACTAAAAAGTCAGATGACACAGGAAGCCAGTGATGAAGCTGAGGAAATGAAAGAAGCCATGCATAGGATGATAGATGAACTCAATAAACAGGTGAGCGAGCTGTCACAGCTGTACAAAGAAGCCCAGGCTGAGCTGGAGGATTACAGGAAGAGGAAATCTCTAGAGGATGTCACAGCTGAATATATCCATAAAGCAGAGCATGAGAAACTGATGCAATTGACAAACGTGTCCAGGACGAAAGCAGAAGATGCACTGTCCGAAATGAAGTCTCAGTATTCAAAAGTGTTGAATGAGTTGACCCAGCTCAAACAGCTGGTCGATGCACAGAAAGATAACTCCATCTCTATCACAGAACATTTGCAAGTGATAACCACGCTACGGACTGCAGCAAAAGAGATGGAAGAAAAAATAAGCAGTCTTAAGGAACACCTTGCAAGCAAGGAAGTGGAAGTAGCAAAGCTGGAGAAGCAACTCTTAGAAGAGAAAGCTGCCATGACTGATGCAATGGTATCCCGGTCTTCCTATGAAAAACTCCAGTTGTCCTTAGAGAGTGAAGTGAGTGCACTGGCATCAAAATTAAAGGAATCAGTGAAAGAGAAAGAGAAGGTACATTCAGAGGTTGCCCAGATTAGAAGTGAAGTCTCACAGGTGAAAAGAGAAAAGGAAAATATTCAGACTCTCCTGAAATCCAAAGAGCAAGAAGTAAATGAACTTCTGCAAAAATTCCAGCAAGCTCAGGAAGAACTTGCAGAAATGAAAAGATATTCTGAGAACTCTTCAAAACTGGAGGAAGATAAAGACAAAAAGGTTGGTGAAACTGTATTGCTGTTGGGTTTCTAGCAATAAGTCAGGCTCTTTGGCTTTTACTGTATTAAATACTTACAGTGTTTGCTGGGACTAAACTAGAGTGAATGCTCAGACTCTGCACGTGAACTTTATCTGTCTTCAAAGCCACATTAAAAATGGTTGGTTGGGTATTTATGTTTTTTTTTTTTTTTTGAGACAGAGTTTCGCTCTTGTTGCCCAGGCTGGAGTGCAATGGCGCGATCTCGGCTCACCGCAACCTCCGCCTCCTGGGTTCAGGCAATTCTCCTGCCTCAGCCTCCTGAGTAGCTGGGATTACAGGTGTGCGCCACCATGCCCAGCTGATTTTTTTATTTTTTTATTTTTAGTAGAGACGGGGTTTCACCATGTTGACTGGGATGGTCTCGATCTCTTGACCTCGTGATCCACCCGCCTTGGCCTCCCAAAGTGCTGGGATTACAGGCTTGAGCCACCGCGCCCGGCCGGGTATTTATGTTTTAAACACTCCTCTAATTCAATACTTTGGGAGGCCATGATGGGAGGATGGCTTGAGAACAGCTGCAGCAACATACTGAGACTGCATCTGTATAAAAAATTTAAAAATTATCCAGGCATGGTGGTGTATGCATATAGTCCCAGCCACTTGAGAAGCTAAGGCAGGAAGATTACTCAAGCCCAAGAAGTCAAGGCTATCATGAGCCACATCAATGCCACTGTACTCCAGCCTGGACAACACAGTGAGACCCTGCCTCAAAAAATAATAAATAAGCAAACATAAATCTTCTGCCACTTCTTATACTGAAGCATTTTCACATATGTGCTACATATTTGTCCTTTAAAAATCATTTTACAGAAGCTTTGCCAGTGTTGGGGATCAGAAGTGAACCTGCAAACTGAAAATTACTTGGGATCCTCCCCAAACTTCAGGTCCTTTTTTTAGATTCAAAACAGATTCCTCCACAATATAAAACTAAAATACTCCTAGACTGAATCCTGCTTCCCTAAGGCCCATGAGCTTCCCCTCAAGTCAGTGTAAAAGCTACCCTCACTGGCCCTTCCTTTGACAAGTATGTAGGAGAGGAAGGGGGAGGAATGTGGAGACGTGGCAATTAGAGATGGCGCTGGACACAATTAGAGATGGTGCTGGACACAATTAGAGATGGCGCTTGCCACGCTCCTGGAGGAAGGAGGGAAGCTGAGGAGGATGTTTCGACGCCTCAGTTGGCTCTGCATCTCTAGTCTTGTCTCAGAGGTTCCGGATGCCATTCATTAGAATCTACTTATCTTTATTCTCTTGTAATGAGTGTTTCAAAAGAGCTCTGATAGCCAGGGAAACAGGGATTAGGGAATAGTGGGGTACAATGGGAAGTTAGTTGTGTTTTCTTTAAAGAAAGATGTCCAGAGATATCAGGCTTCCTAGGCCTTATTCCGGATCGCCCATGTCAGCAGTATTGAACAAAACAAAGCTGTCTCCAAATAAACAATGCCTGAAATCCTAATTCTGATTTTTTTTCAATCATACCCCTTTTAAGAGTAAAAGTAGGAAACCAACATCATAGCTTTTGTTACCATCATGCACCAAAACAAGTGTAATTCAGGGGCCTTTATCTGAATGTAATAGATGTAGTGGGCTTTGTTAATTTGCCTGATTTTGTTTTCTGTTTCATTTTATGAGGTTTTTTATTTAAACGTATTAAAAGGGAATTGTTCCAAAGTCCCAGAGGCCAAAAGAGATGACTGTGTTCGAGGCTTAGAAATATTTGAAATTTTTGCTTTGCAGACATGTTGCCACCTCCTAATACCATTTTCCTTTGTCCCTAGATAAGTGAGATGTCGAAGGAAGTCACCAAATTGAAGGAGGCCCTGAACAGCCTCTCCCAGCTCTCCTACTCAACAAGCTCATCCAAAAGGCAGAGTCAGCAGCTGGAGGCGCTGCAGCAGCAAGTCAAACAGCTCCAGAACCAGCTGGCGGTGAGTGGGCTTATTTCTGCTGCCTGGTTTGGGGTGGAGGGCCAGGCAGATTCCATAGCTCAGCTACTAGGGCAAGTGGGCATGAACAGAAAGATTCCCAGCCCAAAGGAACGTACTTCAGTGAGCAGTTGACTGATTTCTTCAGTGACGGCAAAAGAGGGAGCCACTGGTGGAATTCCTAGTCGTTATCAGCGATGCCATGGGTTAGATACTCACTGGGAAGGAAAGAACTGACAGGACAGGGGGAGGAGGCTGCGTGCTCACTTGTACCCTAACTTTTTATCCCTTCTCCTTTTTCTGCAACAGTCTTTCTCCATCTCTGGCAGTGGCAAGAGCTTTTCCTTGTTAGGGGCCTGGATCTCTATAGTTGCATCTCTACATATCTGAAGCTGCTTCTTGGTCCCTCTCCTTATTTCACCCAGAAAGTGCTTGCTTACCTAAACTTGTTTTCTGGGTCCATGTAACAAATCACCACAAATTTGGTTTAAAAGAACATGAGTATATTATTTTATAGCTGCATGGAATGGAAGTCCAAAATCACTTTCAGTCAACTTCAAGGTGTCGGCAGGGCTGGTTCTTCCTCGAGGCTGTAGGAAAAAATCAATTTTCTTGCCTTTCCAGCTTCCAGAGGCTGCCTGCGTTCCGTGGCTCATGGCCCCTTCCTCCATCTTCAGGGCACATCACTCCAGCATCTGCTCAGTCTTCCCATCTTCTCCTTCAGCCTTTGACTTTCTTGCCTCCCTCTCATAAGGACCCGTGTGATTACATCTAAAGCCCATATAGATAATCCACAATAATCTCCCTCTCCATCTCAAAACCCTTAATTTCATCTGCAAGATCCCTTTTGCCATATAAAGTAACATTCACAGGTTCTGGGAATTAGGATGTGGACATCTTTCAAGAGCCATTATTTAGCTTACCACAATTATCTGTTAAGGTTTGAGTTGACATAGGTACACTAGGTTTTCCATCTAAGTCCAGGGTTAGTCTGTCCTGGACTGTCTCTAGCTTCCATATACAAACAGAACGTGGATTTGATGATTTCTTCAGTATAGATCTAACTAGTGAATTCGGGTTTCTGCACTCCTTACTTTGGCTGGCCACAAAGTTCAGTGCTAGCTTGTTGGGACAAACAACTCTAGCAGTGGTGGATACTCAAGAGGAGGAGAAGCTGCTCCTTACTGTGTTCTGCAGGTCATTCTTCTCCTGATAAAATGGTATTACAGAATTGTAGATAAAGTGCTGTTAGTTTACACAGCAATTCTTAAAATTATGCAACATGTGTTTGTTGAGTTCTTACTATGCATCAGTATTATACATGGTGTTGATGATATAAAATGAGTAGGACTCACAGTTCCTGCCCTCATGGAGTTTATATAAGTTATCAACAAAGAGCTGCCCCGCATGACATGGGCATACAAAGGAAATGTGTCTACCCAATCATGCTGAGTCATGAAAAGATTCCTACAGGAGTTATACTTGTGCTGAGTCTTGAAGACCTGAGTAAAAATATGTTGTTACTCAGCAAGGACTGGCATGTGGCACTAGCTGGCTTTTGGGAACCTTGGTGAGAATCATTCCAGTGGAGTGGGGAGGATGGTAAAATCTGGACTGCAGTAGACTGGCTGCTAGAGAAGTAAGCAGATAGGTATCTATGGGGCTAACCAGTCACAGCAGGGGTTAGGGAAAGCCTGTAGCAAGTTTGCTGGAAAGATGGGAGGTGGTGATTAGGAAGTGGGATGCTTTCAGTTGAGATTTCGGGAGTGGTAATGACAGAGGCAAGGCTATGACCGTGAGAGGAGCTGCTGAACTGAAGAGGAGCATGTTGTTAAAGCTGAAGTTGAGGAAGTGAGAGGTCTAGATGTTAGATGGATCATTCACACTGATATCAAAGCCAACCAAATGATGACAGGAGAAGGGATTGAAAGGAAAACAGAGATTAGAAGATAAAATCATAAATAATTGAGTAGGGATTGCTGAAAGGTGAGGAGGGAGTATCACAAAGAGAATTGGCAAATGTGCCTTCTTCTGGTGTGAACTTCATAGGACGGGTTTCAAAGTGTCCCCTAATGACAGGAAAGATACCTCATATTCTGACACTGATGGGGGAAAGGAAGAATGGGTATTATGGACTTTTGTACATTTTTTAAGTAATCCATATATAGTGGTCTCAATTTTCATGATGAAGTAGGAGGACAGGCTCTTAGAATGAGAAGAGTTTCAGAGCTAAGACCCTTGAAACAGCCACTGAGAAGAACTGAGTCATAGCTCAACAAGGAGAAATAGAAGCATCAGCAGCTGCATTAAGGAACCACTGGAAATTAAGGCCACCCTGTTTGCCTCCTGGGTACACTGATAGCTCCCCAAGGGTTATACAACACTGGCCATATAGTGGGTAATCAATAATTCCCTTAAAAAGAATAGACTTTAAAAATTAGGCTGGGCGCGGTGGCTCACTCCTGTAATCCCAGCACTTTGGGAGGCCGAGGCAGGTGGATCACGAAGTCAAGAGATCGAGACCATCCTGGTCAACTTGGTGAAACCCCGTCTCTACTAAAAATACAAAACATTAGCTGGGCATGGTGGCGCATGCCTGTAATCTCAGCTACTCAGGAGGCTGAGGCAGGCAATTGCCTGAACCCGGGAGGCAGAGGTTGCGGTGAGCCGAGATCGCGCCATTGCACTCCAGCCTAGGTAACAAGAGCGAAACTCTGTCTCAAAAAAAAAAAAATTAAATTAGTACACATTTGATCATTATAGAAAAGCCGAAAAATACAGAAAACTCTTAACAAGTTCCTATAAAAGTTGTCCATCATTCAACAGCTTTGAGATAATCACTTTGCATTTGATATATTTCCTTACAGTATTTACATTGAATGTAGCTGTATTTGCATAAATGGGTGCATATATATACGTGTGTGTGTGTGTGTGTGTGTGTGTGTGTGTGTGTGTATTTTTTTTTTTCTCAAGACAGAGTTTTGCTCTGTGGCCCAGGCTGGAGTGCAATGGCACGATCTTGGCTCACTGCAACCTCTGCCTCCCAGGTTCCAGTGATTCTCCTGAGTAACTGGGATTACAGGCACCCACTATTATACCTGGCTAATTTTTGTATTTTTAGTAGAGACAGGGTTTCAGTATGTTGGCCAGGCTGGTATCAAACTCCTGACCTCCACTGATGTGCCCACCTCAGCCTCCCAAAGTGCATATATTTTTAAAAACAACTTGGGATTATAATAACTCCTTTTTATGCAGTTTTTTTCTAGAGTTGACATATGAAGATTTTTTTCCCAAAGATTATTGACAAGCACTAAGAAATACACAAGCCAGTAAGGCCACAACAATTTTAGAAGCTTCCAATGCTAGCATAAAGTGGAGGTAACCACTTGGGTAGCATTTGACTGCAGCTTTTCCATAGGTTTTTGTTTTTGTTCTTTAAAGATCTCCTAAGATCATTAATAATGTGAAATATTCTCTTTCTAGGAATGCAAGAAGCAACACCAGGAGGTCATATCAGTTTACAGAATGCATCTTCTGTATGCTGTGCAGGTATGATAATACTCCTTGAAGTATCTGGACATCCTAAAGAAATACGGCAGCAGATGTTGACAGAACTCCCATCATTAAACTAGTTGAATGAACAAGAATTAGAGGAGAATCCCTTTCAATGGAAAGCTTGAATATGCCTTTTTTATTGTTTTGGATTCTGTGTGAGGAGCCTTATGCCCTGTTTACCAGGAGCAGCTCCATCTTCTAAGGCAGGGCCTAACTCTGTCACCCAGGCTGGAGTGCAGTGACATAATCTCACCTCACTGCAGCCTCGACGTACCGACTCAAGTGATCTTCCCACCTTAGCCTCCCAAGTAGGTGGGATTACAGGTGCCCACCACCATACCTGGCTAATTTTTGTATTTTTTTTTAGAGACGGGGCTTTGCCATGCTGTCCAGGCTGGTCTCAAACTCCTGAGATCAAGTGATCTGCTCACCTCAGCCTCCCAAAGTGCTGAGATTACAGGCATGAGCCACCACACCCAGCCCTCCCATCATTTATTGAGGAATGAGGGATGACGTGGTCCTTCATTGAGAGGATGAGGGCTTTATTTTCCAGCAATGCTGATCTTCTCAGAGCTACCATCGCTGCCTTAGCTCTATGATGCCTGCTGTTCTGACTGCTGGACTCACATTTGCAACCAAGACCCCTTTGCTGAAGGCTTTGGTAGACACTGCTGCCTTATCTTACAGCTGGATAAGGGAAGGGCCCTTTCTTTGACTCAGTTCCTCATAGAAATGTGGGAAATGATAGGGCTGATATTCCTGTGAAAAATGGGTAAATTGGCTCAGAGCTTCATCACAGTCAGCCATCTCATTCCCCAGAGAAGGAAGTTCCATGGCTTAATTTAGGTTCTAATGAGTGTCTTATGTTTGACTATCCTAGGGCCAGATGGATGAAGATGTCCAGAAAGTACTGAAGCAAATCCTTACCATGTGTAAAAATCAGTCTCAAAAGAAGTAAAGTGGAGTTCTTGGCAGGACACTGCCCCCTTGTCATCATCTTCGTGTTAGATCCAGAGTTGCTGGCAGCTGCTGCCATTTTTCTCATTGTATACACTGTGGCCTAGCGTAGCTTCTTCCCTTTCCAAAGGTCTTTGAGGACTTGTCCCAGGAGAAGACTGGCGCCTCAGAACTGCTTAGAGACTTCAAACCAGCAGAGGTGAAAGTCCCTGTCATCCCTTCAGATTCCAGAGCTGGGATCAGCCACACCCAGAAGTCTGGTCCTGATGCTGGCAGGGGGGGCCCCTCCTCCATACCTGACCAGCTGAGTGGCTTTATCACCACCAAGTGATGTGCTGAGGCCTCCTGCAGGGAATGCTGCTTCCATTCCTGCACTCGGGCTGCGCCGTTCAGCTCAGGAGAGCTCTTTTTGCCTTTGGCTTTCAATTCCAAAACATGATTTAATTCCTAAATAAATTAGTATGGCACTAGGTTATGAAGTATCTGCTTAAAACTCTTTATCATGACATCCTGTGGATTTAAAAACTCTTAATTCCATGTTTTCTTCCCAACTGCCTTATATATCTCGTCACCCTGCTTATCAATATTCATTTTGATGAGCACTATTAACTAAAATACGAACCTTAAAAACAAAAGCAAGTTGTCCTTAAAAGTTCTTTTTTTAAGTAAATTGTTGACACATTGCAAATTTTCTATGCAAACCTGCCTCCTGCTGTTATCCATGAAGCTCAGGAAATCCAAACATTTGTGTTTCAACAAGGGACAGTAAACTGTGTGTTTACAGCCAAAAAAAAAAAAAATGCCTCATAGTTCTTAACCTCAAGTTTTGTAAAAGTGTTTTTTTCTCTGTAATATTTTTATTGGCTCGTAAAGAAGTTTTCATATCTAAACCCCTAAATAAGTGAAATCACAGTAGATTATATTAACAAAATATTTTTTAGGTAGCCATGCTTGAGACTTTTTAAAAATGCAACTTTTTCTCAAAGTTTTCAGCTATAGCAAAAGGTAGTTATGTATGCCAGACTTAATATAAGCTGACACCAACATTCCTAGAACTTTCAGCCATTGGGTCTTCAGAATTGTAGTGCATTTCTGAATCTAGCAAATTCTCTTTTTACCCGTTGAATGTTTTCGAATGTCCTGACTCTACCCGCGCCCATAAATGATCTCTGGAAGGACTGTTAGTACCAATCCGTTTTTCAACTTCAAGGCTAAAAACCCTGATATGGTAATATTATGGTGCATAGCAGAGGTCTTGAAAAAAATTTCTGTTCACTTTCCTTTCAGCTTCAAAATGTTTCCGACATGCTTGCAGCTTCCTTTGTGGCATTAATCTTGTTGAGGGAGAGAGACAGAATCCAGGACTTTCCGAAGTATTTAACTGAAAGTAGGGCCTGCTCTGACAGGGCCCACATCCCACAGGGCTGCCTGGGCTTAGGGGGTGCTTGGCTGTACCGGATGATATGTTGATCTGTATTGGATGAGGACCAAGGACAGCAAGGCAAAATTGGCTTTAAAGCTTGGTGTTACTTTTCTTAAGTTGTTTAATTACAGTTAAGCAATTTCAAAAATGCTCCAAAGAAATGTGAAAGGACTTTTTGTCACAGCACTTCAAAAAATACAAAACAACACCGTCTGACCCCCTGCCCCCGCACAGAAATGCTGCAGAGTATATGAAACTTGAGACAGTTTTGTAGGATGCCTGACAAGGTGTAGCCTTTTATCTTGTTTCCGGATGCGTATTTATTACAAGTACTCTGGTTAAATATTGAAAAGTTATATGCTGTAGTTTAGTATTTTGTCTTTGTAATTTACAGAAGTTATTGCAGAAAATAAACTTGTTTCATTTTGCATTTCCGGTCTTGATTTTTGGTGTGTTCAGATGCGTGTCTGTGTGGCTTCTGAAGATCAGTTCAACAGCATTTTAGCATGACGGGTTTTCTAGCCTGTGCTGTGCCCAGCAGGTACGAGGTGTCCACACTCCCTCACACAGTCTCACGTCATTTCCACTTCCCAGCTCTTGGATTCACCCTGAGCTCTACCCCAAGTATCAGCCACTTTGGGGCAACTGAATCACAGTCCTTTAATTCACAGTTGCCTCTCATTTGAACTGGAGTCTTTTTAACTGTTTGGAAGTCTCCACTGGATTTTTTTCCCTCCTTTCTTTTTCTGAAAAAGTAATTCATACACACAGTAAAATACATATATATATCTGTGTGTGTGTATATATATACACACACAATATATACACACACAATGTGTATATGTGGCAAGGTTAAAATCATAATTAAAATTGTTACAGGTTAAAATCATAACAAAGATGACATGAAATAAGCACAATTACTTAAGGAGTTAGCACTGTTTATCATACTACAACATAACAAGGCCATTTCCCTTCACTTAGAACATGATTCCATCACCTCTACTTCAGTTTCATTGCGCCTGCCTACTATACACTGAAAAAAAATTTCTTTATTTTGAGATGGAGTCTCGCTCTGTTATCCAGGCTGGAGTGCAATAGCACTATCTCAGCTCACTGCAACCTCCGCCTCCCAGGTTCAAGCGATCCTCCTGCCTCAGCCACCCTAGTAGCTGGGATTACAGGCATGCCCCACCATGCCCCGCTAATTTTTGTATTTTTAGTAGAGACAGGGTTTTGCCATGTTAGCCAGGCTGATCTCAAACTCCTGACCTCAGGTGATCCACCTGCCTTGGCCTCCGTAAGTGCTGGGATTACAGGCATGAGCCACCATGCCTGACCACACTGAAACTTATTTCAAACAAAGCATGTGTGTGATACTCATTTGGACCTTTTATTTCAACTGTGGCCAACCAGACAACTCAGAAAGTAACTTCATGGAGACACTCAGCTGGGGAGGAAACAGATAAACCCAAACCAGTCATCTTTGTTGGATAGAAATGCCTCATAAGGCAAAGATAGGGTATGAAAAGAAACTGTCCTGCCTCTGCAATTAGATAGCAGCTGAGACTGTAGGACAAGTGAAAGGAACCACAAATAAATCTTTCTCTTATTCCCCAATCCTCAGTACATTTCCCCAAAAGCAACATCTATTAAGTTTCTTTGGTGACCTGAGACATTCTCTGTCCATATGTACATGTAGGCATGTATTTTTCTTTCTTTAAATATCTTGGAGATTATATTCTGTCAGTACACACATCTCATTCTTTTTAACTGCTGAATAAAATGTCAGAGTATGGGCTATATTTTATCTTGATAATTCCACATTATGAAAACTGCTTCCAATATTGTAACTACAAAAATGATGCAATGACTATCCTCTGTATGTATGTATGTCTATATGTGTGCAGATTTTTTGAATTTTCAAATTGCTCATTTCTACATTAGCTTCCATCAAGATGTGATATAGGTAGAAAAAAAATATTGTTCATATTGTCACATTAGAAAAAATGGCCTTTCCCTTCATGTTGGTTGATTAAGAGTTATCAATTTGTTGCCGGGCGCGGTGGCTCAAGCCTGTAATCCCAGCACTTTGGGAGGCCAACGCGGGTGGATCACGAGGTCAAGAGATAGAGACCATCCCGGTCAACATGGTGAAACCCCGTCTCTACCAAAAATACAAAAAATTAGCTGGGCATGGTGGCACGTGCCTGTAATCCCAGCTATTCAGGAGGCTGAGGCAGAATTGCCTGAACTCAGGAGGCGGAGGTTGTGGTGAGCCGAGATCACGCCATTGCACTCCAGCCTGGGTAACAAGAGCAAAACTCCATCTCAAAAAAAAAAAAAAAAAAAAAAAGAGTTATCCATTTGTTTTCCTTACATACATTTTAAGACAAACTCCAAAGCCTTTAATAATTAAACCCACCAGAGGACGATCCAAGATGGCCAAATAGGAACAGCTCTGGAGTGCAGCTCCCAGCGAGAACACAGTGTGAGTGATCACCGCATTACCAAACAAATTTTTACTGTCCACAGACCAGGATATTCCTGGGCAGAAATGCACCACAAGTCACCAGCACAGCTGTTACAGCCAGCACAGCAGATCTCCACACAAAAAAACAAATCTGCACGCCGTTTCAACTGGCACGTGGAATGCCTGGGAGACGAAGTTGCCCATTCAACTGAAAAAAAGGGGGCTGAAACAGGGAGCCAGGTAATCTGGCTTGGGGGATCCCACCCCCACGAAGACCAGCAATCTGAAACACTCTGGATTGAGAGTTTCATAGCAAGCACAGCTGGACCCTGGACAAGCCAGCTCTGTTGGGGGAAGGGCATCTACCATTATTGAGGCAGTCCGCCATTACCGAGGTAGTCTGCCATTTCAGAGATAGTTTGCCATTACTGAGGCAGATGGACAGTACTGAGGCATTTCTAACTAAACCTCTATAAACAAAACTGCAAAGAAGTTCACACAGCAGCTGGGCAGAGCCCATGGAAGCTCAGCAACACCTCTGCTGGCAGACTGTGAGTAGGCTACCTCCTCGCTGTGCACAGCATCTCTGAAAAAAGGCAGCAGTACATCAGGAACTTATAAATAAAGCCCCACCTTCCCAGGACAGAACACCTGGGGAAAAAAGGCAGCTATGAGTTCTGCTGCAGCAGACTTACATATACCTGCCCAGCAGCTCTGAACTGAACAATGAAGCTCACAGCTCAGCACTTGAGCTCCTATGAGGGACAGACTGCTCAAGCAGCTCCCTGACCCTTATATATCCAAAGAGACACCTCATAAAGAACAGCTCAGGCTGACATCTGGCAGGTATCCTTCTGGAACAAAGATAACAGAAGACGAAACTGGCAACAACCCTTACTGTTCTGCAGTGACTGCAGATGATCTCCAGGTAAGCAGGGTCTGGAGTAGACCTGAGCAGTCCTACAGCAGAAGGGCCTGACTGTTAGAAAGGAAAACTAAAAAACAGAAAGAAATAACTTCATCATCAACAAAAAGGATGTCCACTCAGAGACCCCATCTGAAAGTCACCAACTACAAAGACCACAGGTAGATAAATCCACAAAGATGGGAAGAAACCAGCACAAAAAGGATGAAAATGTCCAAAACCAGAACACCTCTCCTTCAAGGAATTGGATGGAGAATAAGTCTGATGAACTGACAGAAACAGGCTTCAGAAGGTGGGTAATAACAAACTTCTCTGAGCTAAAAGAACATGTTCTAACCCAATGTAAAGAAACTAAGAAGCTTGAAAAAAGGTTTGATGAAATGCTAATGGGAATAAACAGCCAAGAGAAGAATATAAATGAACTGATGGCTGAAAAACACAACACAAGAACTTCATGAAGCATACCCAAGTTTCAATAGCCAAATCAACCAAGCAGAAGAAAGGATATCCGAGATGGAAGATCAACTCAATGAAATAAAATGAGAAGGCAAGATCAGAGAAAAAAAGAGTAAAAAGAAATGAACAAAGCCTCCAAGAAATATGGGATTATGTGAAAAGACCTAATCTATGTTTAATAGGTATGCCTGAATGTGACAGAGAGAATGAACCCAAGCTGTAAAATACTCTTGAGAATATTATCCAGGAGAACTTCCCCACCCTAGCAAGGCAGGCCAATATTTCAAGTTCAGGAAATACAGAGAACACCACAAATATATTCCTCAAGAAAACCAACCCCAAGGCACATAAGCGTCAGATTTACCAGGGTTTAAATGAAGGAAAAAATGCTAAGGGCAGCCAGAGAGAAAGGTCAGGTTACCCACAGAGGGATCAGACTCACAGAGGATCTTTTGGCAGAAACCCTACAAGCCAGAAGAGAGTGGGGGCCAATATTCAATATCCATAAAGAAAATAACTTGCAACCTAGTGGGGGCCAATATTCAACATCCATAAGGAAAAGAACTTTGGCTAGAATTTCATATCCAGCAGAACTAAGCTTCGTAAGCGAAGGAGAAATAAAATCCTTTATGGACAAGCAATTGCTCAGAGATTTCATCACCACCAGGCCTGCCTTACAAGAGCTCCTGAAAGAAGCACTAAACATAGAAAGGAACAACCAGTGCCAGGCACTCCAAAAATGTACTAAATGGTAAAGAGCATCAACACAATGAAGAAACTGTGTCAAATAATGTGCAAAATAACCAGCTAGCATCAAAATGGCAGGATCAAATTCACACATAACAATATTAATCTTAAATATAAATGGGCTAAATGCCCCAATCATAAGACACAGACTAGCAAATTGGATAAAAGGTGAAAACCCATCAGTGTGCTATATCCAGGAAACGCATCTCACGTGCAAGAATACACAGCGGATCAAAATAAAGGAATGGAGGAAGATTTACCAAGCAAATGGAGAGTTTAAAAAAAAGAAGCAGGAGTTGCAATCCTAGTCTCTGAAAAAACAGACTTTAAACCAACAAAGATGAAAAGAGACAAAGGCATTATGTAATGGTAAAAGGATCAATGCAAAGAGAAGAGCTAATGATCCTAAATATATACATACCCAATATAGGAGCACTCAGATACATAAAGCAAGTTCTTAACAACCTACAAAGAGACTTTAAATTCCCACAAAATAACATTAGGAGACTTTAACACTCCACTGTCAATATTAGACAGATCAATGAGAAAGAAAACTAAAAAGGATATCCAGGACTTGAACTCAAATCTGGACCAAGAAACCTAACAGACATCTACAGAACTCTTCACCCCAGCTCCACAGAATATACATTCTTCTCAGCACCACATCATACTTACTCTAAAAGTGACCTCATAATTAGAAGCAAATCCCTCCTCAGCAAATGCAAAAGAATGGAAATCATAACAAACAGTCTCTTAAACCCCAGTGCAATCAAATTAGAATTCAGGATTCAGAAATTAACTCAGAACGGCACAACTTCATGGAAACTGGACAACCGGCTCTAGAATGTTGAGTGGGTAAACAATGAAATGAAGGCAGAAAGAAAAATGTTATTTGAAACCAACAAGAATGAAGATATAACATACAAGAATCTCTGGGACACATTTAAAGCAGTGTCTAGAGGAAAATTTATACCAATAAATGCCCACATGAGATGCAAAGAAAGATCTAAAATTGACACCTTATCACCAAACTTGAAAGAGCTAGAGGAGCAAGATGAAAAAAACTGAAAAGCTAGCAGAAGACAAGAAATAACTAAGATTAGAGCAGAACTGAAGGAGACAGAGACACAAAAAACCCTCCAAAAAATTAATAAATTCATGAGCTGGTTTTTGAAAAAAATCAACAAAATAGACCACTAGCCAGATTAATAAAAAAGAAAAGAGAGAATAATCAAATAGATGCAATAAAAAAAACGATTAAGAGGATATCACCACTAATTCCACAGAAATACAAACTACCATCAGAGATTACTGCAAACAACTCTATGCATATAAACCAGTAAATCTGTAAGAAATGGATAAATTCCTGGACACTTGCACCCTCCCAAGCCTAAACCAGGAAGAAGTCAAAACCCTGAATGGACAAATAAAAAGGGCTGAAGTTGAGGCAGCAATTAATAGCCTACTAACCCAAAAAACCCAAGGTCCAGATGGGTTCACAGCCGAATTCTACCAGGTATACACGGAGGAGCTGGTACCACTCCTTCTGAAACTATTCCAAACAATCCAAAAAGAGGGAATCCTTCCCAAATCATTTTATGATACCAACACCATCCTGATACGAAAACCCAGCAGAGACTCAACAAGAAAACAAAACTTCAGGCCAATATCCATGATGAACATAGATGCAAAAATCTTCAATAAAACACTGGCAAACTGATTGCAACAGAACATCAAAAAACTTACCATCATGATCAAGTAGGTTTTATCTCGGGGATGCAAGGCTGGTTCAACATACACAAGTCTATAAACATAATTCACAACATAAACAGAACCAAAGACAAAACCACATGACTATTTCAATAGATGCAGAGAAGGCCTTTGACAAAATTCAACAGCCCTTTATGCTAAAAACTCTCAAAAACTATGTATTGATGGAATGTATCTCAAAATAATAAAAGCTGTCTATGACAAATCCACAGCCAATAACATACTGAATGGGAAAAAACTGGAAGCATTCCCTTTGAAATCTGGCACTAGACAAGGATGCCCTCTCTCACCACTCCTATTCAATATAATATTGGAAGTTCTAGCCAGAACAATAAGGCAAGAAAAGGAAATAAAGAGTATTTAATTAGAAAAGGAGGAAGTCAAATCATCTCTATTTGCAGATGACATGATTGTATATTTAGAAGACCCCATCATCTCACCCCAAAGTCTCCTGAAACTGATAAGTAACTTCAGCAAAGGATACAAAATTGATGAGTAGAAATCACAAGCATTCCTATACACCAATAACAGATGTAAAGAGAGACAAATCAAAAACGAACTGCCATTCACAATTACTACAAAGAGAATAAAATACCTAAGAATACAACTAATAAAGGGTGTAAAGGACCTCTTCAAGGAACTACAAACAACTTCTCAAGGAAATAAGACAGGACACAAACAGATGGAAAAACATTCCATGCTCATGGTTAGGAAGAATAAATATTGTGAAAACGGCCATACTGCCCAAAGTAATTTATACATTCAGTGCTATCCCCATCAAGCTACCTATGACCCTCTTCTCAGAACTGGAAAAAAACATCTTAAACTTCATATGGAACCAAAAGGGGGCCTGCATAGCCAAGTCAGTTCTAAGCAAAAAGAACAAAGCTGTAGGCATCATGCTACCTGACTTCAAACTATACTACAAGGCTGCAGTAATCAAAATAGCATGGTACTGGTACTAAAATGGAGATATAGACCAATGGAACAGAACAGAGGCCTCGGAGGCAACACCACACATTTACAACCATCTGATCTTTGACAAACCTCACAAAAACAAGCAATGAGGAAGGGTTCCCTGTTTAATAAATGGTGTTGGGAAAACTGGCTAGCCATATGCAGAAAGCAGAAACTGGACCCCTTCCTGACACCTTACACTAAAATTAACTCCAGATGGATTAAAGACTTAAACATAAGACCTAGCACCATAAAAACCCTAGAAGAAAACCTAGGCAAAACCATTCAGGACATAGGCATAGGCAAGGACTTCATGACTAAAACACCCAAAGCATTGGCAACAAAAGCCAAAATAGACAGATGGGATCTAATTAAACTCCAGAGCTTCTGTACAGCAAAAGAAACAATCATTAGAGTGAACTGGCAACCAACAGAATAGGAAAAAATTCTTGCAATCTACCCATCTGACGAAGGGCTAATATCCAGAATCTACAAAGAACTAAAACAGATTTACAAGAAAAAAAACAAACAAATCCATTCAAAAGTGGGTGAAGAACATGAACAGACACTTTTCAAAAGAAGACATACATATATGAGTCCAACAAGCATATGAAAAAATGCTCATCATCATTGGTCTTTAGAGAAATGCAAATCAAAACCACACTGAGATACCATCTCACACCAGTTAGAAGGGTGATCAATAAAAAATCTGGAGACAACAGATGCTGGAGAGGGTGTGGAGAAATAGGAACACTTTCACACTGTTGGTGGGAGTGTAAATTAGTTCAACCATTGTGGAAGACAGTGTGGTGATTCCTCAAGGACCTAAAAATAGAAGTTCCATTTGACCCAGCAATCCCAATATATTACTAGGTATATATCCAAAGGATTATAAATCATTCTATTATAAAGACGCATGCACATGTATGTTCACTGCAGCACTGTTTACAATAGCAAAGACCTTGTACCAACCCAAATGCCCATCAATGATAGACTAGACAGGGAAAATGTGGCACATATACACCATGGAATGCTATGCAGCCATAAAAAATGATGAGTGTGTGTCCTTTGTAGGGACATGAATGAACCTGGAAACCATCATTCTCAGCAAACTGATACAAGAACAGAAAATCAAACACCACATGTTCTCACTCATAGGCGAGTATTGAACAATGAGAACACATGGACACAGGGAGGGAAGCATCACACACTGGGGTCTGCTAGGGAGAACTAGGGGAGGGACAGTGGAGGATAGGGAGTTAGGAAGGGATAACATAGGGGAAAATGCCAGATATAGATGATGGGGATGGAGGCAGCAAACCACATTGCCATGTATGTACCTGTGCAACAATCCTGCATGTTCTTCACATGTACCCCAGAACCTAAAGTGCAATTATATATATATATATATATATATATATATATATATATATATATATAAATGTAATTAAACCCACTGTCTTAGGATAACCACGAGATGCTGTGTGGGGAATACACTCCCCGAACACGTTGAAGCACAACCTCTTGCAATGTGTCATAATAAGAATGTTGGGTGCTGACAGTAGTAGAAATGTTATCCAACAAAATGGGGAGTCATTTTTTGAGCATTTAAGAAGCAGACAGCAAGGCCAAGAGTGAGCTGGAAAAAGCCACAGACCAAGGAACCAGGACATTCACAAGAGTAGCAATTTCTGTTCAGCACCTCAGGGCAAAGATTTGTCAAGCATTATGGGACTGTGTGGCATATTTGAGAAACAAAAGAACAAGGGCTGAATGAGCCATAGTAGCTGGGCAAGGGAATAATCACTGTGGGTTCCAGTAGATGGAAAGGCTTATTTGAGGAGTAAATCCCCTATGAGGTGAGTAGGAGGGAAGCAAAAAGATATTCCTGCATACTTACTGTAAGGCTGGTTGCCTTGTCGGGAGGCTGGACACACCCACCTCTGCACCCGACACCAGACTCTGCACTCAGCACCTAGCTCTGCTGCATGGCTCCCCTGGAAGGCTCTGGCTAATGCAACCCTGGCCGGCTCTCCTACTGGAAAACCTGCCCAACAACCCATCAACCAATAGCGGCCCACCCCGTCTCAATCCCGCTCCCCTGGACCCAATCAGAGCACCCAGCTGTTGCTCGGTCCTCCTAGCCATAAAAACCCCACACCTCAGGAAGTCAGCAGGACTTCTCTGGCCCCCTTTCCCCGGGACCAGAGAACCTTGCCCAGAGCTGAATAAATTGACATTTAATTTTCCTATACTGGCCTGTTTCCTCATTTTAAACTCAGCAATAACCCTTACACTTACTATAAAGCAGGCTCTTAAATGGGAAGAAACAACATATTCAAGAACCATAAGTGGATGTACCAGATTATAAAGTGGAGGATACGTAAGTGTATTAATCTGTTTTCCTGCTGCTGATAAAAACATACCCAAGAGGCTGGGTGCGGTGGCTCACGCCTGTAATCCCAGCACTTTGGGAGGCTGAGGCAGGTGGATCACGAGGTCAAGAGATCGAAACCATCCTGGCCAACATGGTGAAACACCGTCTCTACTAAAAACACAAAAATTAGCTGGGCATGGTGGCACGTGCCTGTAATCCCAGCTACTCAGGAGGCTGAGGCAGGAGAATTGCCTGAACCCAGGAGGTGGAGGTTGCGGTGAGTTAAGATCGCGCCATTGCACTCCAGCCTGGGTAACAAGAGCAAAACTCCGTCTCAAAAAAAAAAAAAAAAAAAAAAAAAATACCCAAGACTGGGAAATTTACAAAAGAAAGGTTTAATGGACTTACAGTTTCACATGGCTGGAGAGGCCTCACAGTCATGGTGGAAAGCAAGGAGGAGCAAGTCATGTCTTACATGGATAGCAGCAGGCCGAGAGAGCTTGTGCATGGCAACTCCCGTTTTTTTTGTTTTGAGACAAAGTCTCACTCTGTCACCCAGGCTGGAGTGCAGTTGCGACATCTTGGCTCACTGCCTCTGCCTTCCAAGTCCAAGCAATTTTCCTGCCTCAGTCTCCCAAATAGCTGGGATTATAGGTGCGCGCCACCATACCCAACTAATTTTTTTATCTTTAGTAGAGATAGGATTTTTTACTATGTTGGCTAGGCTGGTCTTGAACTCCTGACCTTAGGTGATATGCCCATCTCGGCCTCCCAAAGTGCTCGGATTACAGGCATGAGCCACCATGCCCAGCTGAAACTCCCATTTTAAAAACCATTAGCTCTCATAAGACTTATTCACTATCACAAAAACAGCAGGGGAAAGACCCACCCTCATGATTCATTTTATCTCCCACCAGGTCCTTCCCACAATGCATGGGAATTCAAGATAAGGTTTGGGTGGGAACACAACAAAACCATATCAGTAAGGGACAGAAAGGAGCAGGACACAATCAAATGAAGTAAGCTGCTAACCAGCCAGAAGAGGGCTCCTTCTGTGTCACCTCCAGACGTTTTTAAAGCCATGCATTTAAGTCACACACGCTAGTAGGCAGAATACGTCTTCCCAAAGATGTCCATGTCCTACTCCTCAAAAGCTGTGAATATGTTACTTGTGAATCTAACCTGTGAAATGAATTACATGACAAGGAGGAATTAAGGTTGCTGATAGAATTAAGGCTGCTAATCTGCTGATCTTTAAATAAAAATTAGCCTGGTGGGCCCAGTATAACAAGAGGAGTCTTTGAAAATGGAAAGAAGAGTCAGAGATTTAAAGATGCTGCATTGTTGCTAGCTTTGAAGATGAAGAGAACAAATCAAGGAATGTAGTAGGCAAGCTCCAGAGGCTGGAAAAGGTAAGAGACCATTTTCTCCTTGAGCTCCCAGAAGGAGGCACCCTTGCAGACCTCTTGCCTTTAGCCCAGTGACAACCATTTCAGATATCCAACCTCCAGAATTATACAACGATAAAGTTGTGGTTTGTTAAGCCACTGAGTTTGTGGTGACTTATTACAGCAACAACAGGAAACTGATACACACAGGGAGACCAAAATCTCCACAAAGTTCCTAAAGATGATTTGTAGTTTATTAAATTTTTTTTCCCCAAACACTGATATATCCATCCCAAGAACTGTGCTGAATGCTGAAGGTTCAATGATAACAGCTCCTGCTCACAAGGAGCTCATAGCTGGTCAAACAGGGCCTGCTACCTAACAGGTATTCCATATTCACTGAATGGGGTGGATGAATATTTAGATGTATGGATCGCCCTCCATGACCTGATGCCCTGCTACTTTACTGGCACAGTCTTTTGTCTCTTCCTTCCTCATTTTTACTGCCCTTTGCTGTTCTTTGAATCCATTAAACTTGCTCCTGCCTCAGGGCCTTTGCACTTGCTGTTAACATCTTAGAATGTTCTTCTCTTAGATATCTGCACATTTTGCTGAATGATTTGGGGTCTCTTCTCAATGCCACCTTGTCAGAGAGGCCCTGTTTAACTACACTCCCATCATGGCCACATCATCTTCCAGATTCCTTGCCTGGTTTTATTTTTCTCCATAACTGTTTATCACTTATTCTTAAGGTGACTCTTCTGGTTAAGGGAGTGAGTGAGTCCTGAAATCCAGCCCACTCTCTGTTCCCAAAGCTGTACTCCTTAGCAGGGGCCTGAGTCTGGCTGAAGGAAGAGGCTTTTTCCAAATTCATACAATGTTGCCGCATACTCCCTAAGCTATGTGCCTTTTTGTAACTTGTAGAGACACCATATGTTTACTGGCAGCTCTGTTTTCCTTCACCTAGTAGAATATAAATTCCTCAAAAGCGAATTATTATCTTATTTGTTCACCTTTGCTTTCCTATGGCTTAGAACATTATCTGGCATATAGCAGGTATTCAACAAATATTTTTGTCTGGGTGGATGGATAGATGTATGGAGACTGGAGAAACTTGCAAATAAACAGAAGTGCCAATATAATGTGAGAGTCATGATAAGATTGTGGACAGGATGCTTCAGGAGGTCTGAAGCAAGGCATCTAACCTTCTCTTGAGAGACCACAAAAATGTGTTCCAAGACAAAGTTTATTTGTATTTCCTTGTCTTAAATTGCAGTTCCTGGGGTTAGAATAGTTTGGAAATAATCATATTTGATTTGGAATTGGAAGAGCCTGTAAACACCCTCCATACTGCTTCCTCTATGCAATTTCTGCAGTAACAATGCTTGCCTCCTCTGCCTCCAGATCAGGGGAGGGAATGTGAATACACAGTGGAAAAGTACTATCTACTTAAATTAGTGGGATTCCATTCCAGAGTTAGTGAACAACTAAAAGGGCATACACTACAACTAAAGTTTACATTTGGGGGACAGGGTTAGGATGGCAAGGAAAGAAAGTACCACAGAACTTCAAGAGTCTTCAAAGTTCTGGCTGACAGAGTGGCTCCCACCTGTAATCCAAGCACTTTGAGAGGTCGAGGTGGGCAGATCACCTGAGATCAGGAATTCGAGACCAGCCTGGTCAACATGGTGAAACCCCCATCTCTACTAAAAATACAAAAATTAGCCAGGCATGGTGGTGCACACGCCTGTAATCGCAGCTACTGGGGAGGCGAAGGCAGGAGAATCACCTGAACCCGGGAGGTAGAGGTTGCAGTGAGCCAAGATTGCACCACTGCACTCCAGCCTGGGCCACAGAGTGAGACTGTCTCAAAAAAAAAAAAAAAAAAAAAAAAAAAAAGTCTTCAAAGTTCTTTCATTTTGATTTATAACTTTTACAGATGCAGGCAACGTGCTTCTGGTTAGAGCTAATGAAATGGAGGCCAAAGCAGAGTGCTGGCTTTAGGAATGGGAATTCAGTGCCTGTTCTGGTTCTATTTCCTTTCAAAATTATCAGAAAAAGCAAGTTTAGAAAAGAGACATTACCTTTAATATACTTATAATCTCATAGCCATTTCCTACAGTGAAAGAACACTGAAACCTTTCAATTTGACGACCAACTTAACAAGGAGTAAGAGAAATAAATATTGGAGAACAGGAAACAGGTTCTTCCTTTTTCCTCTCATACATGTTAGATGCTGTTCATAGAGTCACAAAAATCGTTTACCCCTTACAGAAACCTGGAACCAGAAGAAGCTTTAGAAAGCAAGTGGTACAAATACCTTCACTATACAGACAAAAACATTGGGAGTCATTGGTTGTAACTCAGCCCAGGCTACAGCGTCAAAATCAGAACCCTGACATTCTGAAATCAAGTTCATTGCTGTCATCATTGTCCCCTGCTAAGAGTTTTCTTAGGAAAAAGAATGAGGGGGGGATCTTTTCAAAATTGTAGAAAGCTACTACAGAACTTGAAGGTACAGATTTAAATCTTGAGTTAACAGACCATACAGATTTTACTTAAGAGATATTCAAGCAAACTCATTTAAATAACTCCTCCAATCTAACTCTAGAAAGCCCTTCTTGGAAGTCTTCGATCAATGGCAATTAAACTTCCATCCTAGAGCTGGAAAGAGCAAACACCAAATGTAAATACCATCTTTCAAATTCTCAGTGTTCTCTGTCTCTCTACCTAGTCTGCTCTTTTCTGAAAACAACTGAGGCACATTCACTCCAAACCTGACTTGCTAGGGGCCTCGTCTATGACACGGTTCAAAATAACATCCTTCAACATAGCGCTGCAAGAGCTGGAGCTGTTTGTTTGGGTATGGCCACAAGTTGCCTCTGCACCCCGTGTGGATGACACACTCTGTGTATTCCAGGCCAACGAAAGGGTAAGATATGGGCGCATAATTTAGGGCTAAGTCCTAAATGTGCCCGACTCCCTCGCAGAACAGCTAACCCTTAGCAGATCTAGGAGTCAATTTCTTACCCCACTCACTTCCTGCAATCCGCTTTCCTAACCATGCCTAGCTCCAATCTTACTGGGTAACACACTCGGTGCCAGCACAGCCAACAGCCGTATCTGGGCCTTTCCTCTGGGGTCCAGAGAATCAGAGCTCCCGAGTTGCTGTGGGGGTGCACCGCGGCCGGGGGTCGTCGCCGAATGAGCCCGCACCCCTCGCGGCTTTAAACTGGTAGGGTCGTGGGGCCCGGCGCTCCCTTCCACTGTTGGACGGAATGTTATCTCCTCTCGCGCCTTCACCTCGGAGGGGTAAGGGTCTCGTGCGATACAACACGCCGACGCCCGTTGTGGGGCGAGCCCGAGGCCTTGCGGGGACCGGAAGGCGGAGGGGGCGGTAAGAACTGCGCGAGGGCCGAGCCGACTGGGATCCTCCGAAGCGGAAGTGCCCCTTGGCGCCGGGGCTTCAGGCGCTCCCAGCGGCCCAGGAGCGTTCCGTTCCCGTGGCAACGTGATTGTGTCCTCGGCCGGAACCTGGGCTGCGGAAGCTAACGGGGGACCTCCCGGGCTGTGGAGTTTCCGCGAGGCACCGCTTTGGCTCCCGGACCGAGGTCGGCCAGGGTCAGGAGGTCGACGCAGCCCGAGGAAGCCGCGCGGCCCGGCCGAGGGAGCGGGGACGCTGGTTCCGGGGCCGGGCTTCCCCGCCCTGGGCCAGGTGCGCCGCCCGCGCTCGCGCGCCCCCTTAGAGCGTCCGCGGTGGGGGTACCGCCGTCAGGGAAGGAGCCCACGCCGCACTGGGCGGAGCTCGGCCCGCAGCGACGGGGCTTGCGGAGTTCCCGCCGAACCACTGCGGGAAGAGAGTAGCGATTTGTACTGGAGACGGGGGCCGGAGTTGGGTGTTCGGCGCCAGGCGGAACGTCATAGGAGCAGAGTCCGGGAGTTTGAGAGATCAGAACTCCTTGCTGTGGGCATATTGTTGAAAGTGGAGGTTAAAAAGAGAAATTAGTGAGTCTCCCCTTCTGATTTTCGGATAGGGGATGCTCTGGAGCCTGGGTCAGAAAGCTACTCAGGGCTGGGCAGGACTGAGTGATTCTGGAGGGTGAAATGAGAGGCGACTTGGATGTTAACGTTCAGTAAACAACTGCTTTCGATTTGGATTCGATTTAAGCGACTGACAGCCTTACTTGAGGGCTGAATTTCACAAATACTGTTATTTACAAATCACATTTTTCGTCATGTGCTTCAGAGGTTTCCCCTATCATCTAACAACCACAAGCAAAATAGACACATGAATTTTATTTATTATTTTATTTTGAGGCGGAGTCTGGCTCTGTCGCCCAGGCTGGAGTGCGGTGGCGCGATCTTGGCTCACTGCAACCTCCGTCTCCCAGGTTCTATTCTCCTGCCTCCGCCTCGAGTAGCTGGAACTACCAGCACCCACCACCACGCCCGGCTAATTTTTGTATTTTTCCTAGAGACAGGGTTTCACCATATTAGCCAGGCTGGGCTCGAACTCCTGACCTCAGATGATCCACCTGACTTCCCACAGTGCTGAGATTACAGTTGTGAGCCACCGTGCCTGCCTTGTTAATTTTAACCCCTTTACTAGAAGCTCCTATTAGTGAAATGGCTCCAGGGAAAAAAGCAGAATTAACCAGTACACTGGCTGTGCTTCGTTTATTACCGAGCACTGGTTGCTTTGCTTAAATACATCTTGCCCTCAGACCTGCCAAAATAGTATCTGAGTTGAGTAGGTGACCATAGTTTCAATGACCCATGAGCTATAAATATGCTTGCTTTGAGACATTAAGGCCAGGGATTTTGGAGAAGTAGGGTAGAGTTGAAATCGGGGGAAAGAAATTAACTTAGACATTTAATTTGGCAAATGTCTTTAATTTCTGTTTTCCAGCGGTCTCCATATCTGAGTATGTGTAGTCTGTGGATTTAGGATGGGTTATATATTTGAGCAGTTTAATGTTAATGTTTAATGTTAATAGTATCTCAGAGGGGAAAACAGAACAGACACCCAGCCTTTTCTCCCAAAGCTGACCTTATCTGATTCTTGTAGGAAGAAGATGCGAGCCAGCCCCATCCGTATCCCAACCGTTAGCAATGATATCGACTGGGGTTTCTGCTTCCGTTCGTAAGTATCATAGAATTTTAACATCACAGGTACTCACTCGTCTGAAACACTAAATCTCCTGCTTATGGCAAGCCTGGGTGAGGAGCTTTGCATGAACATTATATAAAAGAGAAGGGTTCACGACCAGCCGGGCCAACATGGTGAAACCTGGTCTCTACTGAAAATACAGAAATTATTCAGGCGGTAGTGGAGCGCCTGTAATCCCAGCTACTGGGAAGGCTGAGGCAGGAGAATCACTTGAATCCGGGAGGGGGAGGTTGAGACAAGCTGAAATCGCACCACTGCACTTCAGTCTGGGTGACAGAGACCCTGTCTCAAAAAAAAAAAAGAAGGTTGTATTTCTGTGATGTGCTTTAATAATGATTATTCTAATGCCTATTTGTATTTAAAACCTAAGCATAATAGAAGATTGCTTTATTTTTTTTAATTCAGGGAATTTTAAAAGTTTTTAAAAATAAAAATAGATTAGTTATGACAAGATTGGCAAAGTTGTGTCGACTTAACTATAACAAAGTTAATGAGAAAATTAAGTTTTATGAAATAGAGTAAATAAAACTTTAATATTGTCACATACTATGTGCCAGGCTCTGTTCTAAGTACCTTAAACATCTTAGCTGATTTAATCTCCCCAAACCCTGTGAAGGAGGTATTATTACTGGCATATTTTATAGCTGAATGTGAATCAAAGAGATACATAGGCAGTTTGCCCAAAGTTGCATAGCTAGTAAGTGGTATTTAAACTGGGCATTCTGACTCCAGAGTTCATTCTTGTTTTCTTTTGTTTTTAGAGACAGTCTAGCTCTGTCAGCCAGGCTGGAGTGCAGTGGTACAATCACAGCTCACTGCAGCATCAGCCTCTTGGGCTCAGGCAATCCTCCCACCTTAGCCTTCCGAGTAGCTGGGACTACAGGCATACACCACCATACCTGATGAATTTTTAAATTTTTGTAGAGATGGATTCTCATGATGTGGCCTAGGTTGGTCTTGAACTCCTGGGCTCAAGAGATCTTCCTGCCTCAACCTCCCAAAGTGCTGAGATTACAGGCATGAGCCACCGTGTCCAGCTGGAGTCCATTCTTTAACCATTCTCTATACCAGGGTTTCTCTGTCTCTGTACTATTGACATTTGGGTTGGATAACTTTGTTGTGGAGGGTTGTCCTATATAAGATTTTTATCAGCATCCCTGGCCACTATCCACTAGATACCAGTAGTGCTAACTCCAGTTGTGACAAGCAAAAATGTCTCCAGACATTGTTAAATTTCCCCTGGGGGCAAAGTCATCCTTAGTTGCAAACCATTGCTCTGTACCAGTGCCATCAAATAGAAATATAATGCAAGTCAGCCAGGCACGGTGGCTCACACCTGAAATCCCAGCACTTTGGGAGGCCAAGGCAGGTGGATCATAAGGTGAGGTGCTCAAGACCAGCCTGAGCAACATGGTGAAACCCTGTCTCTACTAAAAATACAAAAATTAGCCGGTCGTAGTGGCGCACATCCGTAATCCCAACTACTCAGGAAGCTGAGGCAGGAGAATCACTTGAACCCAGGAGGCAGAGGTTGCAGTAAGCCAAGATTGTGCCATTGTACTCCAGCCTGGGCGACAGAGCAAGACTCCATCTCAAAAAAAAAAAAAAAGAAATATAATGCAAGCTACATATGTAATTTAAAATTTTCTGCTACCCACATTAAAGAAACGAAACACATGAATTTAATTTCAATACTATATTTTCTTTATTTCAATATATACAAAATATGCTAAAATTATTACTTTATTATCTTTTTATACTCTTTAAAATAGAGTGTATATTTTACATTGACAGCACATCTCAATTCAGACTAGCAATATTTCATGTGCTTGATAGCCAGCCACATGTGGCTAGTGGTTACCATATTAGATAGTGTAAATTTTTTTTTTGGAGGCAGAGTCTTGCTTTGTCACCCAGAATGGAGTGCATTGGCACGATCTTGGCTCACTGCAACCTCTGCCTCCTAGGTTCAAGCCATTCTCATGCCTCAGCCTCTGGAGTAGCTCATTTTGGTATTTTTTAGTAGAGACAGGGTTCTGCCATGTTGGCCAGGCCGGTCTCAAACTCCTCACCACAAGTGATCCATGCGTCTCCATTTCCCAAAGTGCTGGGATTACAGGCGTGAGCCACTGTTCCCATAAATTTAAATTCATAAAATATCTTGTGGTTAAGGATTATATGCCTATAAAAATTGAAGTTCACAAAAATGCTAAGTTCACAGTAAAATATCTGGGAAATAATGAGATAATTTATATTGGACATTACTGATCAGAATTCCTATTTATGATGGTAACATATGGAAGAAGTCATAAGCCTGGCAAGGCAGACCTTTCATTCAACCTCCTATTATTTTTATTCTGACCATCCTTAGAGATGTCTCACTGGTCAGGGTTCTCCAGCCATCCTTGTCACCTTTTATAACATGATGTTCAAATCTAGTTCAGGGATTTACATTCTCAAAGTATTTGTCAAGACCTCAATGTTTCTCATTCCTTTGAAGTCCCTGAGGTTGAAACTTGCTTTCTTTGTTCTTAGCTTAACATTATTCAAGTCTTAATTTAAAACGTTTCAGGCTTATAATTTTTAATATCCATAATTTGCAATCTATTTGGTGATTCCAGTAGATTTAACTTTTGCTCTAGGTCTCTGAAATATGCAGCTTAAGCAAAATTTTCTACTGAGGTATATTCTCTTTTTTTTTAAACTGCTCCTTGCAGAGCAAGGCTAGCATGCCCAGAGCCAGCCAACTTATGATCTTTTGCCACAGATTTCCTCTCTCCTCAATGTTTTTCAAACATTCTAAAGACCGATCATTCTTTTCTCATTCATTTGTTCATCATTTAATAGGCCATTATTTGTTTTTACTATGAGCCAGATATCAGGTTTTCAGAAACAAATGAGGCTCAGCCCCTGCCCTGGTGGAGTTTACTTTGCCAGGAGGCAAAGAAGACTCAGAAACAAACCAAAGAAAAAACAATTAAAAAAAATTAAAATTATAAAAACAGTAAAAAAAAATCACAGTGTAGTAGCAGTTTAGGGGAAATTTTTGAAAGCCCTTTGGAGGCTGCCTTTATTGCTACTCTAATGAAAGCCTTCCAGGAGTGATGACATCTGACTTGTGTCTTGAAGGAGGAGTATGGAATTCACCAGGCAGAGAAAAGGAAGTGTATCACCTGTCTTCTGATTGGGTTGTGTAGCCAACCTTCCCTGGCTGTCCCATCAAGTTAGCTTGTCTACTGAAAGCACATTCGTCTGTGGGCAGAAGGCGAGCCTGCCTGCTCCTGGGCCTGAAGAAATGTTGCTCTCCTATGTACACAACCTGGTTTGCCCACATTCCTCTTGATAAGTTAATTAGAATAGGAATCTAAAAGGATATCAGCATGCCATTTTTGAAACCTGGAGTAAAAGATTACACTTGGCAGTTATTTTCTTTTTGTGCTTTTCTGAATTTTCTTTTTTATTTAAACATTGAACATTCACTATTTAAGCAATTAGCAGAAAAGAAAGGTAAAGTTTTAAAACTACATAGTGGTTGAACTTTTGAGTTCTTGTGAGTACAAAGATAGATGAGTCCTTTGGGAGACTTATTTACGCTTAAAATTTCTACTGTTGCTCTTTTTTTTTTTTTTTTTTTTGAGACGGAGTTTCACTCTTGTTACCCAGGCTGGAGTGCAATGGCGCGATCTCGGCTCACCACAACCTCCGCTTCCTGGGTTCAGGCAATTCTCCTGCCTCAGCCTCCTGAGTAGCTGGGATTACAGGCAGGCGCCACTATGCCCAGCTAATTTTTTGTATTTTTAGTAGAGACGGGGTTTCACCATGTTGACCAGGATGGTCTCGATCTCTCGACCTCGTCATCCACCTGCCTCAGCCTCCCAAAGTGCTGGGATTACAGGCTTGAGCCACCGCGCCCGGCTTCTACTGTTGCTCTTAAGATCTCAAAATTCTGTTTCTTCTGTAGTACTTTATTGATTTTTCTGGTGATGTTAGGATATAGTTCTTTTTAACACAACTAAGAATATTTCTCCTCCAAATCTGCACTAGATGCACTATGGGGTTCCCTCCCTCTCTCTGGTGGGACCCATGTCCTCATTTCTTGGCCACCACACGTTGAAGCTTTTAAGATATGTGAAAGAAGACATGCAAAGTATAGCCTCAAAGTGTTGGTTTCCTTTCCTTTATTTCATTACATCCATTTTCTTTTCTTGTTTCGATCAGAAGTTCAGAACACAGGTGTTCTTAGGGATCCTCCAATCCAACACCCTTGTTTGTAGATGAAAAAGCCCTGTCATGGAGCTAATGATAATTAATACTAGTAGGTAACAATAAAGAACACATGGTAAATGCCACACACTGTGCTAAGTGATTTATGAGTATTATCTCATTTAATCCCATGCCCTCATCAAGTAGGCATTCATATTCTCATTTTACAGAGAGGTAAATTAATAACTTGGTTAGGGTCATGTGGTTAGTAAGCAGCAGAGCTGCAACTTTATAAATCAGCTTAATTTGAACCACCACATTGCTCTCTTAATGCTAGGCTTTGAGGGTGACATGAGTTTACTGCCTGGCTTTATTCTTTGAAGTTTATGTTAGAAGGCATGTCCCTATCCCCCGGATGGGAGAGCAGCTATGCCCTTCAATTTTACCTTGTTTGAGATGACAAAATTTAAATCCTGAATCTCTGCCTCTCTCATACCTACAGGTCACAGCAAACCGAGATCCCAGCTCATCAGCAAACAGATGAGTTGTCTCCCACTGGTGGGTCTGAGGAGAGTGAAGAGGAAACGAAAGAGGAGGAGGAGGCCATAGACTGTATGTCTCATCCCAAAGAGAAATTAGCTCAATCCCAGAAGAGAGTAGCTCAGCTGATTAAGGAAAAAATGGTAAAACAAAAAACTCACTAAAATTTTGTTTCCATTTAAAAGTAGGTTCATGATTAGCGAAGCTTTGCCTTAAATACAGATTGAAGCATATGAAACAGAGGAAGGCGTCATATTTCTTTGTGAGTAGGAGTAAACAAAGCAGAGCGTACTTAGGTAGGCATCCCACCTTCTGGTTCCATGCATGGTTCATTGTCAGTTCCTCCTTGGGGCATTTGTGCTCCAAGCTTTAAACTAAAAATTAGGCTGGGAACAGTGGTTCATACCTGTAATCCCAACACGGTGGGAAACTAAGGCGGGAGGATCTCTTGAGGCCAGCCTGAGTAACATAGTGAGACCATATCTCTACAAAATATGAAAAATCAGCCGGGCATGATGGAGGGAGCCTGTGGTGCCAAGCCACTTGGGAAGCTGAGGCAGGAGGATAGCTTGCGTCCAGGAAATTGAGGCCATAGTGAGCCGTGATTGTACCACTTCATTCCAGCCTGGGTGACAGAATGAGACCTTGTCTCTAAAAAAAAAAATTAAATTTTAAAAAACCCTAAAACTGATAATTTGGTTATTTTTGTTACTGTTACCTCTAACTTAAAATTAAAATATATATATATATATATATATATATATATATATATATATATTCTGGAAGGTTTCAGGATGCTATATTTTAGGTAGCAAAAAGGCTGGGATAGTAAGGCAGGTGGTTGAGAATAGGGTAGCCAGGCAGGTCTAAGCTCAGGCCTGGAAAGGATATGGGTCAGATGCCTTTGGTTACAGTGGAATCATAAACAAAACAAAGGGCCAGAAACAGGAGGTAGCAGCAGAGATCAAAGAGTGCAAGTATGTGTTTCTAAGAGCAAGTCAAAGACTTGAGTCAAAGATCTCAGAGCAGATATGTAAGCATGAATGTTCAAGATCCAGGAACCTGAGACAGCAAGATATCGACTCTCATTATTAGAACACAGGCACCAGCCTGCTTCCAGAGCATGATTTATCAACAGAAGAGTTTGTACCTTGACTTCCTGACTCCTCCTAGTCAGGAAAAAAAAGTAATCTAGAGAGGTTTTATTTTCTATCATTTGCCTGTGAGGTATCTCTCTAGATGGATATTTATAAATTTATCTCTGTAAATGACCCAAAGACCTTGCAAAGGATAATCATCCTGGCCTGGACCCATTAGTGATTCACAAATCCAGGCTACAAGGATCATTTCTAAAAACAGACAAGTACCATCTGCCATGTAGTATAAGTGGGGGGTTTTAAGTCTTGAAAACTCCTTGGCCAGAGTGGATAATGACAAAGATTTAGATCTTAGGAGAGAAATCTAACTCAAATCCCAAACTCATCAAATTGTATGTAATGAACATGTATAGTTCTTTGTATATCAGTTATATCTCAATAAGGCTTTCTTTTTTTTTTTTTAATCTAACCAACCCAGTACTCCTAGCCCTAAAGGGTAGGGGTAACCACATCAGCAGCATAGCACTGGGGTGACATCTGGAGCCCATATTGGTTGTCCCCATTTCTCCAAGTCAAGAAGCTCGAGGATAAATATACAATGTCCAGAGCTAAAGCTTTAGTCTCTCATTCTAGTGATTTTTTGATGGTATGATGCTTCCTCCTCAAAAGAGATCTTAGTATTTGCTGTGGTCAGTCCCTGGTGAACTTTCAAAAATGCTGACTATATGGATGTTTTGGAAGCATCAGGGGAAGTGTCCTTCTACCATTGCTTGCTTCTGTATATCTGAGCAGGGGGCAGATAAAACATGAAGCTGGGTAGAACATAGAAATCAGGAAGGAGTGTATTCCTTGGAATCACCTGTGGTACTGTTGTATCTTACATTACTCTTTAAATGTGTTAATTACCTGTATATTACTCTTCAAATGGGTTACATTTAGATTGCACTTACCAACATTGAATCATTTTTTTTCCTTATGGTAACTCCATGAGGTAGATAATACAGTTTTCCCACCCTCATAAAAGGAAGCTGAGATCGAGGTGACTTTCCCCAAAGCAACACAGTCAGTAAACAAACGTTAGAACTATGGCTGAAACTTTAGGGTTTTGATTCCTTGAAGTGTTATTTTCACTTTACCAAGAAAAAAATGCCTGACCATTTTGACTGCTGTAGCCAATAATGACTGTGTTTGTAAAGTCACTGAAATGTATGACTTGAAGATGCAGTTCTGTGATTTCTTAGAGAGCTCTACATGTCAGTTCTATAGGGTAGGGAGACTATTTCCCCAACTCCATCTTTATCCTTGCTAATAGATGATCATTCAGCAGGTTATACCTGTATGCAATGGGCAGCTAACAGTGAACATGAGAAATAAACTTCTGTTTTCAAGGGACTTATATTCTATTTGGGGAGATAATAGACAAAAATAATGGCTAATACAGTATCAGGTAGAAGTAAGTGCCATGAAGTAAAAATAAAATAGGTAATGGGGTATTGAGTGATGAAGTGGAGTCTATTTTAGATAAGCTGGCTAAAAAAAGGCCTGTTGATAAGAAAAGTGAAAATGAAATGAAAAAGTGAATGACATGGAAGAGTATACCAAGTGGAGGGAACAGCACATGCACAGCCCTGCACTGGAAGTTATTTGGCGATGTTCAGAAACCACCACTGGTCAGTCTATTCTAACAAATGAATTAGGAGGAGAGAGTGGTAGAAAATGAAGTTCAGAGGTGATTGGGGTTGGATCAGATTATGCAGAGCCTTGGAGGCCATAGTAAGAACTCTGAATTGTGTTAGAACAAAAAAGCAGGAAGCTGTTGGAGGATTTAGAACAGGAAAGTCATGATCTAATTTACATCTTAATATTACACTGACACATAAAATATGTTTAAAAGTCCATACGTTTCTAATAATAATAAATAAGCTATTTGGCCACAATTAGAGGATGCTAGGGAACAAATTCGTTTTTCTAAAAGCTATTAAAGAAAGCGCAAGGATAAATCATGTGTCCTGCCTTTCCAATGTGAACTGTACTATTGGGTAACAAAAGAGTAGAGGAGAAGAAATTCTTCTTGTAGAATTATTTGAGATAATGTATGAAGGAGGAGTGATAGGATTAGAATATTAGGATTTTATAATCTTTTATTAATTTTCCATGTAGTTTTTCTAATATCTGAAAAAATAAAAAAAACAGATAGTAGATGTAGTCTGCTGGAAGACCATACCATTAGCCATGAAGTCGTTTTGTGAAAAAAAAGAATTCAAAGCTAAAATTAACCACACTTCTAAATCCAACCGCTAATATAAAGGTAGAACAGAGAATGGAAGGACATGATGAGACACCACGAGGACACAGTCATCAAAATTTATGTCTGTGGGAAATAATTAGACCAAATGACTCAGCTTTTTCAAATAATTTATAAGAAAAAGAATTAGAAATGGAAAGGTAGCCTGTAGATGAAAAGAGACTGAAGAGACTGATCTCACAGTGTGGACAGTCACACTATTTAAAAAATTAGATGTCTGTGATTAGATATTTGATTTTAAGGAATTATTGTTATATTTTGGTGAGATAATGTTTTATTGTTATTTTTCTAAGTCCATATCTTTTAGAGGTACTTATGAAATGTTTATGGAGAATGTCTGATTTGCTTCAGTATAAGGTAAGGATGGGTAGATGATGGGTCTAGATATGAAACGAGATTGGCCAGGAGTAGATCACTGATCAAGTTACATGATTCATTCTTCATGCTGTCTATATTTATATATTAATAAATTTTTTATGATAAAAGGTTAAAAGAAGTAACTCTGGCTAGAAAGTATTATGTAGAAAGTAGACTTTAGGGGCCAGAGAGGAAGCAATTGGAAGGACTGCTGTGGCCAGCCAGGTAAAAGGTGAAGGTGGCCTGGACTAGGTACTCATGGCAGAAATGAGGAGAAGAGCTTTGTTTTAGGATTTAGGGGGAATGTGGATCCAATCAGACCTGATGAATTGGACACAGGATGAGAAGAAAAAAGAAGAGAAAGAAGATGACAGGTAAATTCAGTCCTGTGTTCCAGTGACAAGTCCATGAGCTAGAGACTTCTCCTCCTTTCCAAAAAATATAATCATTTCTGTAACCTACAGAATACTCAAGCAAACAAGGAGCTGATTCGATGTGTCATCCTTTCTCGGATTATTTTTGGGGACCATCACTGGAAATGTGCACGAGCTGTGACCAAGCTAGCCTATGGCTACTTGACATTGAGAGGTACTTGGTTTCCCCAGCTGGGTTTGGGTGGACAGCCTTTGAAGGCTGAACTGAGCCCCCACAACTTCAGTGAGGGTGGGCATGACTAGGAGGGCCCCTTCTTGCCCCTAATTCACACATTACCAGGAAGGAAAGTCCATGGATGAGGAAGACAGTGTGACAAGGATCTTAGTAATAAAGATAGTGATGATCCTGAGTTATCGAGTATTTAGCATGTGGCAAACTAGTCTCATTAGTCCTCACAATATTCCTTGGAGGGAGATACTGTTATTGTCCTCAGTTTATGGATGAGGACACTGGGGCACAGAGGGCAAAGACAGTATCCGGGGTTCTAGCCATAGGACAGTAGGAGAAGGACAGGCAGGGATGTACACTCAGCATCAGGGAGGCAGACCCAATAATGGGACTTAAATTCCAAAGTTAGAACTTCCAAGTTCCTGGAAGGTTTGGCTTAGTGAAAGGTAAGGAGGGCCCTCATCCTAGAGAAACGGTACTTCTGGAAGGTACTCTAGTGTAAGGGAATAAGACAGGAATCTATTTGCTAAAACTGGAACCCAAGTGAAAGTTCCATGAGAGTAGAAACTTTGTAATAGAGGCTGAATAAATACTGGGTGATACACTGAGGAGAGAGCACATTTCTGGAGCCAGGGATATAGCCAGCTCAAGGCTCTCTGTTCCTTGACCAGACATGTCCCCTTGTGTGGACTGCATACATTTCTACCGTGGAAATCATTGTACTGTGCTCATATATGCTTTAAATGCTTCTGCCTCTGACATCGAAGCTCCCTCAGGGGAGGGACTGGTCTCAGTTGATCTAGAGCAGTCCCTTGTACACAATATGGATCAGCATATTACTGCTTAGAACTGAACCACTGGCCTAGGGCTTGTCCAAGTACTTCAGGGACCTCAGTCTGAAGCGGGGCCTAATTTGTAATACAAATTAAGTGCTTTATGGGCTTAAGTGATTTGAAGGCTACAGGATAAGCAAAGCAATATTCTTGGGCCATAATGAGGCTAGATATCAGAAAGCAAAGCTTTTGAAAAAATTAAAATTGAATTCACTTCTCAATTATTAATCCCAAAATATATTCTTCTTAGGGCTCTGTAGGCCCTTTTATACCCATTTGTTTTTCATGCAACTTTAGATTCTTCATTGATGTGGCAGGATCACGAGTAACCAACATCACAGCATTAGGACACTGATGCTGTGGGGCACAGTGGGGCACAGTGAGGCCCTTTTATGCTTTAAGAACACATGTGTTGTGTTCCGAAAGAAGGTGCTGTGGCTAGGGAGAGGAGAACGTCCTTACTTACTGGCAGAGCAGGCAGCCACCTCTGTGAGATTTGAGAGTCAGCAGGAAGGATCTTCCCCTAGGGGTTCCATCCTTCCTTAATTGAAATCTCTCTATTCCCCTGAGACCGATTTTCTCAAAAACTTGCTACCTTAATGATTAAAAGTCAAATTTAGTGATTTGCTACTTCAGTACTTACAGAGTTCTTGTTATAAGCCTGGTGGTACTTGCGCTCAATGCTGGGATACATAAATCAATACTGGTGGTCCCTATGCTCTAGGACATACAGGGGTCTTATGATAGATACCATTCTAGAGGTAGGAACAAACTGAGGAGTTTGACAAATGAGGCAGTTCAGTGGTTTTGCCATTGAGGAAAGTCAGGAAAGGCTGCAGAGAGAAAGTAATATTTGTCCTGTCTTTGAAGGATGAGAATAGGTTTATCAACTAGATTTTTTTATTTTTTATATTTTTATTTTGTAGAGATGGGGTCTTGCTATGTTGACCAGGCTGATCTCAGACTCCTGGCCTCAGGTGATCCCCCCACCTCAGCCTCCCAAAGTGCTGGGATTATAGGCATGAGCCATGGCACCTGGCCCCCAAGTAGATTTTTGAGGGGAGAAGTAGAGAGTACAAAGTTGGTCCTTTATATGTGTTGATCTAAGGCATAGGAAGTGAGAGGAGGGCACTCTATATAAAACTCCTTACACAGAATATTGTAGCTTCTTTGTAGATCCAGGAGGTTAAGATAAGAGAGAAGATACCTTAGGACAGACAGCTCATGCTGGATTTCCAAGCATGAGTGAAAAGGTAATTTGGGCCCAGGAACCAGCGAGTTTGGCGAGTTATTAAAAGGTGAAGTGAGGTGCCAATAATCAAGCTTGTGTTATAAAATGAGACTCAAGGATGGGTTGGACTGGTAGAGAAAGAAGAGGTGAAGACCAGTTAGGCCATTAGCCTGCCCAGATGAGAGTTGATGAGGGCATTGGCTATGGCCGTAGGAATGCAGAAAAGATAACCTAAAATGTAGAATTGGTGACATTTAGTGGCCCATTCAGTATGGAGTGGGAAGGACAGGGAAGAGTTGAAGTTGAAGCAGGCATGACCTGGACAATTAACTGAAATAGATAATTAAAGGGAAAGACCAAGTGGTGGAGTGTATTAGTCTGTTCTCATACTGCTAATAAAGACATACTCAAGACTGTCATTTATAAAGAAAAAGAAGTTTAATGGATTCACAGTTGCACATGGCTTGGGAGGCCTCACAATCATGGTGGAAGGACGAGGAGGAGCAAAGGCATGTCTAACATGGCAGCAGGCAAAAGAGTATGCAGGAGAACTGTCCTTTATAAAACCATCAGATCTCATGAGACTTACTCACTGTCACAAGAACACCATGGGAAAACCCTGCCCCCATGATTCAATTACCTCCCATGACATATGGGGATTATGGGAACTACAATTCAAGATGAGATTTGGGTGGGAACATGGCCAAACCATATCATGGAGGAAGGGGGAAGAAGCCTCTGAGTTTGGTTTCTGACAGGCTGGATCACATCTGTTCAGTAGGCAACTGAAAGCGGGTCTAGAGCATTGGTAGGCAACTGAAATGTTCAGTAGACAACTGAAACCAGGTCTAGAGCTCAGGAAAAATGTTAGTTTGGGAGAGATGAGCACATAGAAACCCGTTGAGGCCAAAGGAGTAGATGAGCTTGATCAAAAGTAGTGTGTAGAGGCTGGGTGTGGTGGCTCATGCCTGTAATCCCAGCACTTTGGGATGCTGAGGCAGGTGGATCACTTGAGGTCAAGAGTTCAAGAACAGCTTGCTCAACATAGTGAAACCCCGTCGCTACTAAAAATAAAAAAATTAGCCAAATGTAGTGGTGTATGCCTGTAGTCCTAGCTACTTGGGAGGCTGAGGCAAAAGAACTGCTTGAACCCTGGGAGGTGGAGGTTGCCGTGAGCTGAGATCACACCACTGTACTCCAGCCTGGGTGACAGAGAGGGGAAGAGAACAGAGGACTGAAGACTGGAGAGCAAGAGCTTTAGGAATGAGGAAGGGAAAAAGGGGCCAGCAAAGGAAATAGAAGACTCAGGAGGAGCCGTGTCATGGAAGCCAAGGGAGGAGAGAGGGTTTTGAAAAGAAGTGCAGTGTGGTTTCAGCAGTTCAGATGGTGGAGTAAGGTCAAATAAGGTAAAGGCTGAGGAAAGACCCATGGATTTGGCAGCTGATAGGTCATTGCAACTTGGTTTGGCAGAGATAAGTACACTCCTTGGGAGTCTATTTGAGGTGATGAACTTGAACTGGAGAGGAAGGCATTTGAACCGGAGATTTCTCTGAGCCTAGAGCAGGGCCAGATGCTGCCTTTTCTGTCTTGCATTGAAGATGACTAGGGTAGGTCTAGAAGGAGGTTGGCCTAGATTTTCTAAAATCAACTCCTTCCATAATGAGCCACAAACTGCCTTTGAGTTTTGCTTTTCCAATTAGATTCCAAGTTAAGTCAAGATAAGTAAACAGGTTATATCACAAAAGATCATGATAAATCCTTTTCTCTCTAACTCAAGGTTTTTCTTGCTGCATGAATAGAGAACTAAGTTGAGGCGATAAGTTGGAGGAGAAACAAGTTTTCCTGTTCGAAAGAGTTTTTTTGTTTTTCCTAGATGGGAAAAACAGTCTGCTGGTCAGGATGAAGTACCCACGTGGTATATTGGAGGCTAGACTTGAACTCAGATTTTCTGACACCAGCCTAGAGTTTTCTTTAGAATAGGTTATGACTGTAAGCTTTCTTTGAGAATAGCCCAGTGCCCCTTATTTCAGTCATAATTTGGTTTCTTCACTTAAGCTTTTATTTCAGTTTCTTCACTTAAACTTTTTTAGTGTCTGGTCCATGGAATAAAATAAGTAAGGCTTTGAAAAATGGCAGATCTTCAAGAGAGATGAAGTGCTTGCTCAGCTGTGCTTGGTGGTGTCATTCATCCTTAACTGCTTTAAAGTGGACAGAATATATGAGCTGGCCTCCTGTGTAGGCGGATGTGTGTGTATGTCTGTGTGTGTTCATGCTTCACTGCACCCATACGTGTTTTATAGTCATCAACCCTGCTTTCCTCATTTCACTCTGAGCCTTTTCCAGCAGCCAAACACTGATTTCTCTCAATAAACAGTCACTCAGTGAGTATTTAGTGAGAAACTTGTATATGAGAAATGCCGTGAACACTTTGGGAAATGTAACATAAAAAAGCCCTCAAAGATTTTACAACTGAGTGTAGAAGGTGAACTACCTGGAGACATAACTATGAGGGAAGGCATTATAAGGTAAATGCCATGTAATTGATTTAAATAACGGGCTTAGGGAAGATTGGGTGAAATCATTTCTGGCTGAGATAATAGATTCAAGGGTTGTAAAAAAGGAGTAGGGTTTGAGTAGGTGGAATAAGGGGCAAGCATTTCTGATGAAGAGGAAGGTGTGGGCCAAGGCATGAGGAAGGAAAGTGCAATGTCTGTGGAGCAGCAGTAAGCAGCCTTGTCTGGTCAAGGTTAGGACTGGTGAGATGAACCTAAAAAGGAGAAGGGTACATTGGGCAGGCTATGGTGTGGTTTTAAATACAGGCTAAGGAATTTGTCATGTGTTTTATAGGCGAGAAGCACTATTAGAGATTTTCCAGCAGGATGATAAAAATATCAAAGTGTGCTTTTGGTAAGGTTAATCTAGCAGTGATAGAAGAGAAGCCATCTCAGTCATCTAGGTCTAAAATTAGGCTGACAGAGAAAATGGGTGAGAAGGTAAGGATTCAAGAGTCTACGAAAGACAGACACATTTATTGTTAAACCAGAAACCCACTTCTTGGAATCTTTCCTAAATACACACTGATAACATATGGACAAGATTATTCTTTGCAGCATTGTTCATGATAGTAAAAGATTGGAAACAAGCAAGTATCCATCAATAGGAAACTAGTACATACACACAGTGGGATATATGCAGTTTTAAAAAAGAATATCTGTATCTTTCTGTATCTATGTCCTTCTAGGGAAAGATCTCTTGGATACATCTTTAGGGAAAAGAGAATGCACAATGCAGTATGGTGTTTATAATATGCCTCCTTTTTTGTGTAAGAGGGAGTAAGAAATGGCAATGTATGCTTATTTTTAAATAAAGGAACACTGAAGGGTACCACAAGAATGAAACAAAAAAAGTTACTTAGAGGGTGGTTGGGAAAAAAGGGAATGGGATTGGAAGTGAGACCTCTCAATGTTTACTTTTTCATATAATTTTTAACTTTTCAACTATAGAACTATGTTACCTATTCAAAAATTATAAAAAGACAGACATCATGAAGGAGGAGTCTGCAGGACATGGTGTTCGATTTAGGGTTGAGTGAAAGTGAGGCCCAACGATGATCGTGATGTTTCGGGCCCCTGAAATTGCCATTTTCAGAGAGAAGTAGGTCAGGAAGGAAGTGGACTGGGAGAGGAATGCTGAGTCCAGTTCTTGATGTATTGATTTTGAATCACAATAGAGAATCCAAGTTGCTAATCTGAAAATCTGAAATCTAAAATGCTGCAAAATCTAAAACTTTTTGAGTGCTGTTGTGACGCTTTAAATGAAATGCTCATAAGGAACATTTTGGATTTCAGATTTTCAGATTTTAGAGATGTTCGACTGGTTATCTGCAAATAATCCCAAAATGCCCCCATCCAGAAAAATATCTGAAATCTGAAACACTTCTGGTCCCAAGCATTTTGGATAAGGGATACTTAACCTGCAATACATTTTCACTTGAGCTGGAAATTTGGGACCAGAACTTGGGAGGACAGAAGGAAAGGCTTATGCATAGAGGAATATTTGAGACCAGAACTAAAGAGGGAAAATGGTAAATTATAAGCATGAAGGCTACAGTTGAAGTAATAGGAGTTGATAAAACTTCCAAGAGGGAAAGAGAGAAGTGGAAGAAACACAAAGACTTGGAAAATTGACACATTGATGATAGAGAACAAAGGACCTTGATAAAGAGTTAGCAAAGAATCAATTCCAGAAGGTTTATTTATAAAGGAGAAGCAAGTCGGTGCAGTGCCTTGGGAGCCAAACAGGTAAGGGTGTCTTGATGCTGCAGTGAAGTGCATACTGAAACACTGTGGTTGGATTCATTTATTAGGATGTTTTTGAGGGGACCTCAGAAGAACAGTTTCCCCACAATGGTTGGAGGAGAAGCCAGATCCCAGGGATGAAGGGAAGGAATAGGGACCAATAGGCTGCTCGACTATGTATTCTGCATACTCCATAGTATGAAGGAATGAAGGGAAATAGGAGGGTAGATAGAAAAGGCAGAAAAGTCAAGTGAAGATGATTTTACAAGAGAAGGAGATTCAGTCAGATTTTAGGCAAAGAGGAAGGAGCCAGTTGGAAGAGAGGGTTTAAAGATTTTCTAATGGAGTAATTGATGAAATGGGATTCACAAGAGAATGTGAGGCTTTTGTAAAACAGAGTGTATAAAAATCGTTTGGCTGGTTAAACAGAACAAGTGACTCTAAAAGTCTCTCTATAGCCCACTGCCCTGGTGATGATCCTAAAGAGCCCAGTGATCCAGCAGCTGAGAAAGGGCAGGCAGAGATGACCAGGGTAGTTTGGTACCTAGTGGTGAACTGTTTTCAAGTGTTCAGGAAGGAAAATACAGTAACATGGATAAGCAGTTTTCTGAAATTCTGCTTATTAATGAAACAATAATTTAGTCAGCCTATTATTACTGAGAATCTTTCAGGTATTGGGGCTCTGTTACAAACGTTGCAAAATCCAGCAAAAGAAGCCTAATCATGAACTCTGCCTTCTTTGTCTAGTTGGTTAAAACAAAGATACAAAAACTGGTAAAGAAACAACAGGGAATTATAAAAACCAAGTAATCTGACCCACAAGAAGCCCGATACCTACCTGAAGTGAGTCTGCATTTCAGAACGCAGGGCTTTTACAAAGATTCTGTAAGCAGCACTATCAAAAATGTTCAAAATGAGTACAAATATGGTAAGAGAAATGGACCTTGGTAATAATAATGGCTAATATTTCTTCAAACTCACTTCATTCAAGCACTATTTAATCCTTTTTGTATTAAATTAATCCTTGTAACAACTCTATAAGATACAGTTTTATTACCATTTTGTACTTGAATAAACAGGCACAGATAAAGTAACTTGTTCAAGTCACAAGGATAGTAGTAAATGGCTAAGCTGAGATTTGTACCTGGAAAGTCTGGCTCTAGACCCTGCTCTTTTAATCACTGTGCCACAGTAACTGCTTAAATATAGATGATGATCAAAGGTGACTGCTTTCTGGTGACAGCAACCTGCAAATATTGGGTAGCTCTGAGCAGATTTTCTCTGGCCTGATTCAGTGTAGGAGACATCAATGATAGAATCCCAACCCAAACTAAAGCAAAATGGTCAATATATTTGTTAGACAATCTTTGGACTCATTTTGCCAACTCATCAATATTCCCTTGTAATTTCTGAATCTTGGGCCCCAGAAGCAGGCCTTGCTGCCCCTCTGACATGTACCTCAAAAATTGCTATACCGTCAGTGCAGGGAGAAGAATGGTATCCTTGCCTTGGGAGGACAGATACAGAAAAGTGACTTGGTCTATGAAGCATGCTTCATAGATATAAACAGTCGTAAATCTTATATACAGAGTGTTCTTTTTACATGAAAGAAGATGCACTTAGAATTAGTAAATGTAAATTTATTTCAAAATGTTACTGATACTGAATTCATAATACTTTTTTCATTATGAATTTTCTTAAGTAGTATATGCTATGAAAATAATTATTACAAGTGGAGAAAGCCATGTGATTTGTTGTTGTTGTTGTTGCATTACTAATGGCTGTTCTTTTAAAAAATATATATGTATATTTTATCGCACTTTAGGTTCTGGGGTACATGTGAAGAACATGCAGGATTGTTGCATAGGTACATATATGGCAATGTGGTTTGCTGCCTCCATCCCCATCACCTATGTCTGGCATTTCTCCCCATGTTATCCCTTCCTAACTTCCTATCCTCCACTGTCCCTACCCTAGTTCCCCCCAACAGACCCCAGTGTGTGATGCTCCCCTCCCTGTGTCCATGTGTTCTCATTGTTCAGTACCTGCCTATGAGTGAGAACATGTGGTGTTTGATTTTCTGTTCTTGTGTCAGTTTGCTGAGAATGGCAGTTTCCAGGTTCAGCCATGTCCCTACAAACGACATGAACTCATCATTTTTTTATGGCTGCATAGTATTCCATGGTGTATATGTGCCACATTTTCCCTGTCTGTCATTGATGGGCATTTGGACTGGTTCCAGGTCTTTGCTCTTGTAAACAGTACTGCAGTGAACATATGTGTGCATGTGTCTTTATGATAGAATGATTTATAATCCTTTAGATATATACCCAGTAATAGGATTGCTGGATCAAATGGAATTTCTATTTTTAAGTCCTTGAGGAATCGCCACACAGTCTTCCACAATGGTTGAACTAATTTACACTCCCACCAACAGTGTAAAAGTGTTCCTATTTCTCCACATCCTCTCCAGCATCAGTTGTCTCCAGATTTTTAAATGATCACCATTCTAACTGGTGTGAGATGATATCTCAATGTGGTTTTGATTTGCATTTCTCTAATGACCAGTGATGATGAGCATTTTTTCATATGTTTGTTGGCCTCATATATGTCTTCTTTTGAAAAGTGTCTGTTCATGTCCTTCACCCACTTTTGAATGGGTTTGTTTATTTTTTTCATGTAAATCTGTTTTAGTTCTTTGTAGATTCTGGATATTAGCCCTTTGTCAGATGGGTAGATTGCAAGAATTTTTTCCCATTCTGTTGGTTGCTGGTTCACTCTAATGATTGTTTCTTTTGCTGTGCAGAGCTCTGGAGTTTAATTAGATCCCATTTGTCTATTTTGGCTTTAGTTGCCAGTGCTTTTGGTGTTTTAGTCATGAAGTCCTTGCCTATGCCTATGTCCTGAATAGTTTTGCCTAGGTTTTCTTCTAGGGTTTTTATGGTGTTATGTTTAAGTCTTTAATCCATCTGGAGTTAATTTTAGTGTAAGGTTTCAGGAAGAGGTCCAGTTTCTGCTTTCTGCACGTGGCCAGTTTTCCTAACACCATTTATAAAACAGGAAATCCTTTCCCCATTGCTTGTTTTTGTGAGGTTTGTCAAAGATCAGGTGGTTGTAGATGTGTGGCATTGCCTCCGAGGCCTCTGTTCTGTTCCATTGGTCTATATCTCTGTTTTTGTACCAGTACCATGCTGCTTTAATTACTGTAGCCTTGTAGTATGGTTTGAAGTCAGGTAGCATGATGCCTCCAGCTTTGTTCTTTTTGCTTAGAACTGACTTGGCTATGCAGGCCCCCTTTTGGTTCCATATGAAGTTTAAGATGTTTTTTTCCAGTTCTGTGAAGAGGGTCATAGGTAACTTGATGGGGTAGCATTGAATCTATAAATTGCTTTGGGCAGTATGGCCATTTTCACAATATTGACTCTTTCTAACTATGACCATGGGATGTTTTTCCATATGTTTGTGTCCTCTCTTATTTCCTTGAGCAGTGGTTTGTAGTTCTCCTTGAAGAGGTCCTTTACGTTCCTTGTTAGTTGTATTCCTAGGTATTTTATTCTCTTTGTAGCAATTGTGAATGGCAGTTTGCTCTTAATTTGGCTCTCTTTAAGTTATTGGTATATAGGAATGCTTGTGATTTTTGCACATTGATTTTGTATCCTGAGACTTTGCTGAAGTTGCTTATCAGTTTCAGGAGATTTTGGGGTGAGAGATGATGGGGTCTTCTAAATATACAATCATGTCATCTGCAAATAGAGACAATTTGACTTCCTCCTTTCCTAATCGAATACCGTTTATTTCTTTTTCTTGCCTGATTGTTCTGGCTAGAACTTCCAATACTGTATTGAATAGGAGTGGTGAGAAAGGGCATCCTTGTCTAGTGCCAGATTTCAAAGGGAATGCTTCCAGGTTTTACCCATTCAGTATGATATTGACTGTAGGTTTGTTGTAAATAGCTTTTATTATTTTGAGATACATTCTGTTGATACCTAGTTTATTGAGAGTTTTCAGCATAAAGGGCTGTGGAATTTTGTCAAAGGCCTTCTCTGCATCTGTTGAGATAATCATGTGGTTTTTGTCTTTGGTTCTGTTTATGTGGTGAATTACGTTTTTAGGCTTGCGTGTGTTGAACCAGCCTTGCAACCCTGGGATGAAGCCTACTTGATCATGATGGATAAGCTTTTTGATGTTCTGTTGCAATCGGTTTGCCAGCATTTTATTGAAGATTTTTGCATCTATTTTCATCATGGATATTGGCCTGAAGTTTTGTTTTCTTGTTGAGTCTCTGCTGGGTTTTGGTATCAGGCTGATGTTGGTCTCATAAAATGATTTGGGAAGGATTCCCTTTTTTGGATTGTTTGGAATAGTTTCAGAAGGAGTGGTACCAGCTCCTCTTTGTATGTCTGGTAGAATTTGGCTGTGAACCCATCTGGACCTTGGGTTTTTTTGGTTGGTAGGTTATTGCTGCTTCAACTTCAGCCCTTTTTATTTGTCTATTCAGGTTTATGACTTCTTGCGGGTTTAGGCTTGGGAGGGTGCAAGTGTCCAGGAATTTATTCATATATTCCAGGTTTACTGGTTTATATGCATAGAGTTGTTTGTAGTAATCTCTGATGGTAGCTTGTATTTCTGTGGAATTAGTGGTGATATCCCCTTAATCATTTTTTTATTGCATCTATTTGATTCTTCTCTCTTTTCTTTTTTTGTTAATCTGGCTATCAGTCTATTTTATTGATCTTTTCAAAAAACCAGGTCATTGATTTATTAATTTTCTATAGGGTTTTTTGTATCTCTATCTCCTTCAGTTCTGCTCTGATCTTAGTTATTTCTTGTCTTCTGCTAGCTTTTGAGTTTTTTAATCTTGCTCCTCTAGCTCTTTGAATTTTGATGATTGGGTGTCAATTCTAGATCTTTCCTTGCTGCTTATGTGGGCATTTATTGCTCTAAATTTTCTCCTAGACACTGTTTTAAATGTGTCCCAGAGATTCTGGTTTGTTGTGTCTTCATTCTCATTGCTTTCAAATAACATTTTCATTTCTGCCTTCATTTCATTGTTTACTCCGTCAACATTCAAGAGCCAGTTGTTCAGTTTCCATGAAGTTGTGTGGTTCTGAGTTAGTTTCCTAATCCGGAGTTATAATTTGATTGCACTGTGGTCTGCGAGACTGTTTGTTATTATTTCCATTCTTTTTCATTTGCTGAGGAGTGATGTACTTTCAATTATGTAGTTACTTTTAGAGTAGGTGTGATGTGGTGCTGAGAAGAATGTATATTCTGTGGATTTGGGGTGGAGAGTTGTATAAATGTCTATTAGGTTTGCTTGGTCCAAATCTGAGTTCAAGTACTGGATATCCTTGTTAATTTTCTGTCTTATTGATCTGTCTAATATTGACAGTGGAGTGTTAAAATCTCCCACTACTATGGTGTGGGAGTCTAAGTCTCTTTGTAGGTCATTAAGAACTTGCTTTATGTATCTGGGTGCTCCTATATTGGGTGTGCATATATTTAGGACTGTTAGCTCTTCTTATTGTATTGATCCTTTTACCTTTATATATGCCATTCTTTGTCTCTTTTGATCTTTGTTGGTTTAAAGTCTATTTTATCAGAGACTAGGATTGCAACTCCTACTTTATTTTTTTCTCTCCATTTGCCTGTTAAATCTTCCACCATCACTTTATTTTGAGCCTATGTGTATGCTTGCATGTGAGATGGGTTTCCTAGATACAGCACACCAATGGGTTTTGACTTTATATCCAATTTGCCAGTCTGTGTCTTTTGATTGGGGCATATAGCCCATTAACATTTGAGGTTAATATTCTTATGTGTGAATTTGATCCTGCCATTTTGATGCTACCTGGTTGTTTTGCCCCTTAGTTGACACAGTCTCTTCATTGTGTCAATGCTCTTTTTCATTTGGTATGTTTTTGGAGTGGCGGGTACTGGTTGTTCCATTCTATGTTTAGTGCTTCTTTCTGGAGCTCTTGTAAGGCAGGCCTGGTGGTGATGAAATCTCTGAGCAACTGCTTGTTCATAAAGGGTTTTATTTCTCCTTCACTTATGAAGCTTAGTTTGGCTGGCTTTGAAATTCTAGGTTGCAAGTTATTTTCTTTAAGGATGTTGAATGTTGGCCCCTACTCTCTTCTGGCCTGTAGGGTTTCTGCTGAGAGATCCACTGTGAGTCTGATGGGCTTCCTTTTGTGGGTGACTTGACCTTTCTCTCTGGCTGCCCTTAGCATTTTTTCCTTCATTTCAACCCTGGTGAATCTGACAATTAGGTGCCTTGGGGTCGCTCTTCTTGAGGAATATCTTTGTGGTGTTCTCTGTATTTCCTGGACTTGAATATTGGCCTGCCTTGCTAGGTTGGGGTATTTCTCCTGGATAATATCCTGAAGAGTGTTTTCCACCTTGAATTCATTCTCTCCATCACATTCAGGTACACCTATCAAACATAGATTAGATCTTTTCACATAATCCCACATTTCTTGGAGGCTTTGTTCATTTCTTTTTACTCTTTTTTCTCTAATCTTGCCTCCTCATTTCATTTCATTGAGTTGATCTTCCATCTCTGATATCCTTTCTTCTGCTTGGTTAATTTGGCTAGAGAAACTTGGTTATGCTTTGCAAAGTTCTCATGTTGTGTTTTTCAGCTCCATCAATTCATTTATATTCTTCTCTTAGCTGTTTATTCTCTTAGCATTTCATCAAACCTTTTTTCAAACTTCTTAGTTTCTTTGCATTGGGTTAGAACATGTTCTTTTAGCTCAGAGAAGTTTGTTGTTACCCACCTTCTGAAGCCTGTTTCTGTCAATTCATCAGACTCATTCTCCATCCAGCTTTGTTCCCTTGCTGGTGAGGAGTTGTGATCCCTTGGAGGAGGAGAGGCATTCTGCTTTGGGGTGTTTTCATCCTTTTTGTGCTGGTTTCTTCCCATCTTTGTGGATTTATCTACCTGTGGTCTTTGTAGTTGGTGACTTTCATATGGGGTCTCTGAGTGGATGTCCTTTTTGTTAATGATGAAGTTATTTCTTTCTGATTTTTAGTTTTCCTTCTAACAGTTAGGCCCCTCTGCTGTAGGACTGCTGGAGGTCCACTCTAGACCCGCTTGCCTGGGGATCACCTGCAGTGGCTGCAGAATAGTAAGGGTTGCTGCCAGTTTTTTCTTCTGTTATCTTTGTCCCAGAAGGATACTTGCCAGATATCAGCCTGAGCTCTTCTTTATGAGGTGTTGTTTTGGATATATGGGGGTTGGGGAGCTACTTGAGGAGACAGTATGTTCCTTATAGGAGCTCAAATGCTGAGCTGTGAGCTTCATTGTTCCATTCAGAGCTGCTGGGCAGGTACATTTAAGTCTGCTGCAGTGGAACTTATAACCACCTTTTTTTCCAAGTTCCTCCATCCTGGGAAGGTGGGGCTTTATTTATAAGTTCCTAACATGCTGCTGCCTTTTTTTAGGGATGCTGTGCCCAGCAAGGAGGTAGCCTACTCACAGTCTGCCAGCAGAGGTGTTTCTGAGCTTCCATGGGCTCTGCCCAGCTGCTGTGTGAACTTCCTTGCAGTTTTGTTTATAGAGGTATAGTTAGAATTGCCTCAGTAAGGGCGGTCTGCCTCAGTAATGGCAGACTGTCTCTGTAATGGCAGACTGCCTCCATAATGGCAGACTGCTTCAGTAATGGCGGACTGCCTCGGTAATGGCCAACACCCTTTCCCCCACAGAGCTGTGTTTGCTGTGAAACTCTCAATCTAGAGCGTTTCAGATTGCTGTTCTTTGTGGGGGTGGGACCCACTGAGCCAGATCACCTGGCTCCCTGTTTCAGTCCCCTTTTTTTCAGTTGAATGAGTGACTGTATCCCAGGCGTTCCAGGTGCCAGTTGAAACAATGCCCATATTTGTGTGAGTTTTTATGTGGAGACCCGCTGCACTGGCTGAAACAGCCGTGCTGGTGACTCGTGCTTTTCCGCCTGGGAATCACCTGGTCTGTAGGCAGTAAAAATTCATTTGGAAATGTGGTGATCACTCACCCTCTGTGTTGTTCTCACTGGGAACTGGACTCCAGAGCTGTTCCTCTTCCGTTATGTTGGATCATCCAAGTGTGATTTTTAAAAAAATATATTGAAAGAGCTCTTTCATACTTGAAAAGGTTGGAAAAACATTTGTTTAGAGCAGTGGTATCCAAACTCAAGAGACAGCTCCTTTATCACTAAAAGAAACTTGAGCAAACAATTACTCTTTATACATAGATTTTAAATAGATTGTGTACAACAGTATTGATGTTGCGTAATTTTATAAATAGTTATAAAAATAGAAAAAGGCTTCAGATGAAAAAAATAGAGATGTTTTGATTTCCTCCCCACACTCTTATGGCATCTTGCATACCTGTAAGAGTTCACACACTCCACTTTGGAGATCAGAATGGATTCTGGGAAAGTGAAAGAAGTGGATTTTTCCCTTTAGGGCTTAAAATATAATAAACTGTTTTAAATTAAGATCCTCGTTTAGTTTGCTTACGTATCATTAGGCTCAGCTTTTCCATCAGAAGGCCCACAATGTGGGGCCTGGTCATCTCAAAGCAAGGAACTGTATGATTAATTAGCTGGTGAGCTGACAGGGAAAGTATTCCCCCTGGGAATTGCACAACCAGCGTGGGATACTTTGGCAGGGAGGGCGCAGGCTTGCGAAGCCTCAGAACAACTTTCTTGAGTGGTAGTTGTTTTATTTGCCATTCACAAACCCAGAAGTGGTGTCTGCCGATTTGGGGTGGTTTTCAGTAGCTCTTCCAGTTTTACCTTTCTTCTTCCTACGAACTGTCTGAATTTGGTTTTCACAGCCCTTAGTGACACACTCCCAATGGCCCACCTACTTGTGGAAAATGACCTGTTTGATCAAAACAGTCTCTCAATTTTTGACTTTATTTTCTTGGTCTAAAGTGGCAATCTCGGCTTCCAGTATCTGAAGCAGAGTTTTCTGTGAGCTAAGTAGTGATGCTGCCTTCTTCCTCAAGACCTGTGAAGACTCCCTGTTACCTCACAGATCAAATTCAACCTCCTCATCTTGGCATCTGCTATGATCCGAGCATGTCCTCTCCAGAGTTCAGGTGCTGCCAATGTGATAGCATCAAGAGGTGGGGCCTTTCAGAGTTGATTAGGCTGTGAGGGCTCCACCCTCATCAATAGGATTAAGGCCCTTACCAAAGCAGCTTTTTGTGGTGTATGGTCCTTATTCTCTTCAACTTTTCATCATATGTGGGACACAGCAAGAGGTCCCTCGCAAGAAGCTGGTGTCTTCATCTTACACTTTTCAGCTTCCAGAACTGTGAGAAATTTCTGTTCTTTATAAATTACCTGGTCTCAGGTATTCTGTTATTAACAGCACATACAAATTAAGACATCATCCAAGACTTTTTACATATTTAGTGCATAGCTTATATGTTTTTCAGTTCAGAGTTTCCCTTCAGTCATCTTTTTTCCTTCCCTAACAATCCTATATCCACCCAATTTCATCCCCCAGTGTAGCACACACACATACGCACACTTGCTTTTTCTGTCTTCATGGCCTCAAGCTATTTAATCCAAGTGGAAATCCCTCCTTGTATCAGTAAAAAATCCTATCCATTCTTGAAAAACAAGATGAGTCCTACTTCTTTTTTAAAGATTTCACTATGTGTTTCTTCAAGTGTGGTCCTCATACAACCTTGTGTTATTACCAAGATTAGTTCTTACAAATGAGAATCCTTGGTTACCACCTGAAACATGGTTGCTTGTTGTAAATGTGTATTCTTGGTTCTTACCCCAGAACTTGTGAGCTGTGACTACTGGAAGTGCAGTACAGGAATCTGCATTTTAACAGGGTGCTTATAATGCACAGTGCAATTTGAAGGTCACTCTTAACTTAGGACACAGCCCTCTCTTTCACCAAAGTCCATTTTTCTCTTCATTTGAGACCTATAGAACCGATATTTCTGAGTGTTCTGCAGAGACTTCTTGACTCTGGATCACCTTTATTTTTATTTTTGCAGTTTTTAGTGAAAGGTGTATTTAGGGGTACTTTGTCCCTGCATCTTCTCAAATGTTTCTTTCTTATATCTACCGTTTTCCATTACTGCTAAGTAAGATTTGGCTTTCCACTGAAGCATCTTTTTTCTTTTCCAGTTTAGCCTAGTGATAACTGCCTTGGTGGGGTCGATGCCCACGTGGATAGTTGTGCCGTTATCCTTTTCCCGCTGCGCCCTATCAGTATTGATGTTATATTTCTTCTGGTAAACGTGACTAACTGTGCCAGTTTGCTGACCTTTATAGTGTCCTTGCACCATCTGAACTTCATTATTCTTTTGAGGGGGCATGGATCAAGCATTGTACTTTTGTCTCAGCTCTTTGGAAAGAAGGGAACACATAATCTTGTGAATTTGAGAAGGTGCATTTGAAATTGTTTTTATGGTTCTTGCTTTGGTCAGAAATCACAAAAGGATTGAACTTCATTCTGACCACTGCTGCTTAGACGATGGCTGCAAAAGGGAAAAGGAACCTGGGTCACCTTTAGAACTCTCCCAGGGAAGGCCCTGTTCCCTTTCATTGCTGTAACTTAGTCAGGAGGTCCTTAGAACACAGTTCTAGATTCCTGGACCCCACTCAGGGCCCCAGGATTAAAATTAGAGATTCTTGGACCCTACTCCTAGAGATTCCCCCCACTCAGGAGGTCTTGGGTGGTGCCCAAGAATCTAGAACTTAGTTCTAAGGACCCAAGAACTTGTTCCCTTTCATTGCTGTAACTCATTCAGGAGGTGCACTTAGAACACATGAGGGCTGCAGGGATCAAAGACAAACTTTTAAATGTATCCTTATTGCCATGGACTTGCCCCTATTCAGAGAAACTAGGCTTCAGGAGCCAAAGGCAGCTTGCTGAGCAGGACTGGGGCAGGGGGTATGAAGTGAGGATTTGGGGCATGGTAGCCCACTTGGCAGGGGTGAATATGCTTACCAGTCCGTAGGTGCCTACATAGGACTGAAAGTGAACCCTACCCGTTGTTTTCAGTCTTCCCAGGTCTACCTCTGTTGACTGGACGAATAGCAGCTCATTTAAGTGCCCAGGAATACCAGCCTTTAGTTAGAAAACAAGGGGAAAAAGAAATGAGATGTGGCTGGAAAGGGGGCTGCCCCTTTACCCTTCATGCAATGCATATTTGAGGGGAACCTGGTGCTGAATCATTAGGTGACCTGCCTTTGGCTTAGGGTTTTGTATGTAGCAGAGCAGCTCCCCCACCTCAGTCTATTGAAACTCAGCCCTTGACACAAGGGTTTGTATTTTTTAATCTAAAAAAATCAAACAAACAATAAATGAAAAGGAAAAGGAAAGAAAAGGGGAAAAACCCCACCAGTTCTGTCTAGCTGGGGTCTGGCCTTGCCTTTGTCTTCTTAGTTTGGGACCTCACTGCATTTAGCAATTGCATTCTTTTTATGGGTGTTTTGTGACCAATTAGTATCACCAGATTCATCTTAGATTGAAAAAAAAAAAAATCCCCAGATGGAAGTAATTGCATTCATAAGCCCTTGTATTTATAGAATGCCTTTTCTGAAAGCTCAATGCACAGCACTCTATGGCATAACCTCCTTTGTTCCTGGACTATCTCCATGTGTTTGGTAAGGGCAGCTTCTGTAGTTATTATTGTTGTTCAACAACTGGAGGATGGAGAAGCTTTGTGGGTTGGAAAGTTCACATGGCATTAGTGGCAGAATCAGGAATAGGATACTTACCTTCAATTCCTGTCTCTATCTTGAGTTCCAAACTGAGGTCTGAAAGTTAATGTTGAGAGGGCTGAATAAGAACCACTTGTGGTACAGACTAAAATTAGAGATTCCTGGACCCCACTTCTCTAGAGATTCCCCAATCAGTAGGTCTTGGGTGGGGCCCAGGAATCTATATTCTTTACAAGCATTTCAGATAATTCTGATTCACAGTCAAATTTAGGAACCAATACTATAGGCCATATGATAACTGCACTGTCCATTTTATCCCCTCCCAGGAATGTTTTTGACTGAAGCATGCCTTTTTAATGTCTGTTTTCTTGCTACCCACCCTTTAACTCCCCTAGGCCTCCCAGTTCAGGCCAAAAAACATGCTGTGTCCGCTAAGAATACACTGTTGACCTGGAAGGCAAATACGACCTCAGATAAGGAGAAAGAGGAAATCCTGGAAGCTCTGGTCATGCTGTACTACACTCTAGGGGTGGCCTGGCTCCTGCAGAACCGATATCCTTCCCTTCCCAGTTGAATTTAGTGTTTGGGGCCAGAGGCCACACATGCCAGATGGGTCATTTCATACAGGAGGGTGGAGATGGAACCAAGGCCTTGTAGATCTATTCCAACATTCCAACATCCAGGCCCTCCACAATCCTTTCTTCTCCATCTTAAAGGGTGTGTATTCTCTTCCTGTGTCTGTTCATATAAGCTCTGTATTGAGCCATGGTAGGGGTTTCATTAGCGACACATCACCTAGCCAGTCGAAGATTTTCTGAGTCTGTTCTGCTCTTCATTGAGCCCCCAAGAAAATCAGTATTAGCAATGAGGATGAGGATGTGGTGGTGATGTAGGGATGGAGAGAATGGGTGGTAATTTAAAGCACAATTTGGCAAAGTAGGCTACACATTTTAATCCCCTGGGGAGCTTTAAGAATTTCTGCTATCTGTTCCTACCCCAAAGATTTTGACTGAGTAGCTCTGAGGCACATCTGTTCGTTGACGTTTTTTAAAGCCCTCCAGTGATTATAATACGTAGCCCAAAACCACTGATTAAGCTGACTCTTGATCATTTTAGTTTTTTGAAATGCTCTTGGGGATACTGCCCATGAGGCTGGAGGCCAAGCAAAGTAGACAAAACAAGTAGTTTTCCAAATCCCCAGAGGGGGACTGTTAATAGGTGCCTTTCCTCAGAACTTGGGATTTTGACAACCTTTTGTACCATCTCCACTGGAAAGATGTTAAGGGCATTTGATGCTCACAAATCACCATGAGCACTCTTTGAGCCCACGTGTCCCCAGTCTCCTCTCTACACATTCCCCTGTCTACTTTTTTGGTCCTAATGCTCAACCTGTAAAATCTGATATGTGGCCTTCTTCTGTAATACCCTTAGCAGGGGACTGTTGAAAATGTGGGAAATAGAAGAATGTTTGGGAATTAAGGGGGTTTTTGCTTTTCTGCTGTTTGCTTCTGGCCAAAAACCCACTTTGCTTGGACTTTCTAAATGACCCAGAAAGTTCCTTTCAGCATAATTAGTTCCTCTCTTTTACCATTCACAGGAACTGGCTTGGGAAGAATGAATAACTGTTGTCACGCAGTAGATGCCTCTAAAGGAAATCGAGTGTAATTTACAGTTTCCGTTCATTCCTGCAAACAGTCCCTACCTATTTTAGTCTTGGATTCAGGCAACCACCGCAGGAAACCCAAGCCCCTGTTCCTTTTCTAAAGCATTCTTCCTTCCTAACATAGAGAACATAGTTAAGTACCCATTTTTAATATTGCTTCATTTTTCCAAGAGCCCCTTTTGTTTCCTTATCACCCACTCCTGTGTGGTGGCAGTTTGTTTGAGTGCTTGGCATTTTCCTTGACTATTTCACTGGCAGAGAAGCCTATTTCAACCTGCAGAAGGCAAAGAGAAACATGAAGGAGCTGAAAGAATTATATAAAGGAGATGTTTGTGAATTAGAAGTTTCTGAGAAAGACCTAACACTTGCTTTGGGCAGGTAAGATATGGGCTTGGAGAAGCTGAGGCTTTTATGAGTGAGTCCTGGAATTATGTGATATAAGGGAGAAAAATATATAGAGCAAAAAAAACCCAGAAACTCAAATAATAATAAAAGAGGCTCATATTTACCAAACACATACACTGTGCTTTTTGTGTACTGTTCCATTTAATCCTCACAACAGCCATTGAGGTAGTTGGTATGATTATTATTTTATTGAAGGGGGGTCAAGGCGACTGAAGCCAAGGTTAAATGAATTGTCCAAGACAGCACAGCTTGTAAGTGTTGGATCCATGATCTGGACTCATTAACTCTTAGTCTTGCTTATACGTGCCTCTCAAACTTACTCTAAGATTATGTTTTTCTCTGAATTGCCACCTATTTTTGTCACTACATGTGACATTTTAGATGAAGGAACACGTAATGAAGACAACTGGAAGCTGTGAAGGCTACACACAGCATGTACATTTTTAAGGAAAGTTCTGTTTCATATGAAAACAAAGTTCATATGGAATTTGTTTAAGCCAGAACAAGATTTAACTGTCTTGCTGTTGAGTTAGGGATCCTCTGAGAATCAGAATATTTAGAAATGAATGTGGGTCCATCAGCTTATTAGAAGACAAAGAATAAAGAGTTTACTGTACCCTAGATTTTTCAAATACCTCTACATCCTTGAAAGCAATCTGTTTCCAAAACTGTAAGCACTTGGCATGGTACAGTATATGACTGAATGGCAAGTAAATGAAATACATGTGTCGTGTCTGCCTCCTCTAAACAACCATGAATCTAGAAGTCAAATGGGAAATGGGGAGATGCTGGAATGTCCAGAACTAAATCAAACTATGACTTAAGTCCATAGGGCCATAAATTAGAGTCTGGTGAATGTCTACTCCTGTCACATAGGGCCTAAAGTTTCTTCTGCCTTATGTGAAAGATAGCCTTATTCCTTTTTCAGAAAAACTCTGGTGCTCATTTTATTAATCCATTCTCCAGTATTTATTGATGCATATCCTGTTCTAAGCGTTGGAGTGCCTGCTAAGTATAACTACATACTAGACACTGGTCTAAGTGCTTTACATAATTTATTTCACTCAGTCGTCACCACAGCCAATAAGGATATGTATTTCTATTATTTTCATTTAGATAGCTTTTCACTCTGTCACTCAGGCTGGAGTGCAGGGTGCAATCAGAACTCACCGAAACCTTGAACTCCTGGATTCAACCTCCTCAGAAGCAGAGACTGTAGGCAGATACCACCACACCTGACTCACACATATATTTTTAATTCAACTTAGGAATACAAAGATTGGAGTGAGGAAGAAGGAATATTGATTGTATATCTGCTATATGTTAGGTGATTTTACACTTAATATTCTTCACAGCAGCCTTGAAATATAGATATACTCAATTGCTTTATTTAGAAGGAATTGTAGGCTTGTAGAATGTGATAAAGCTAATAACTACTAGAACCAGCTTTGAACTATCCATGCTCTCATTTTGCCTTGCTGCCTCTGGAAAAATAAACCTCAAAGAGATACTGTTTTATCCCCATTAAAAAAAATTATATTTCCAACTTCGTTGTGGAAAATTTGAAAATACAGACAGGTATGAAGAATAAAAAAGCCAATTGTGATTTCACCACACAGACATAACTGCTATGAACATTTTGGACAGATATATGTGGATATCAATAACTATATCTTTATATAGATCACATTTGAAGTACGGTTTTATATCTTTTTCCTTTTAGCATATTTTTAATATCTCCCTATATCTGTCTAAAAAGAAAACATGACTTTTAATATCTCTGAAGTATTTTATTGTACGATATACTATAATTTATGGAATATTTACATTTTTTTTTTCTATCCTCTCTCATTTTTAGCTGAGGAGGAATAGGCCAAATTAAATTGAACAAAACAAAGCAAAAACTTTCTTTGGCCTGAAAGAGAGGGAACCAGAGGTAATAAAATTTTATTTTGATTTTAGAAAGTCTATGTTTATGGGTAAATTATCCCATCTTGTGAATTCCTGGAAGCCATTTTTCCATTTGCTTTTTTAAAAAATTAGACAATAGCACAACATAGTAATGGGTTTAATGAGTGGTCATTAGTGGAATCTGTTGGGTAAAATGCAGGATAATTGGAGTTTATTACAGCAAGGCTGGAGTTTTGAGCCAGCTACAAAGATGATGGGCTTGTGAAGGCCAAATTCTTTAATTCTTGGAATCATTTCCTTTTGTGTCTGCAAAGTAAGTGGCCTCTCGGTGACGTTCTACTTTAATCCCTTTTCTTGCAGAGCCTCCTTGGCCATCCACAGGCTGAACCTAGCTCTGGCATACTTTGAAAAGGCTATTGGCGATGTGATTGCTGCCAAGAGTCATAGGACGTCAGATCTGATCAGCCTGTATGAGGAAACTGCTCAGATTGAGCAGCTGAGGAAGAACCACAACCAGGCCATCCAGTACTTGCAGCAGGTGGGTGGGTTGGCCGGAGCCCAGGCTAGATCGCCTTGTTTGGCCCCAGGCCTGGTTCTCAGGGTCAGGGAAGCATGGGCTTCTCAGAAGAACAAGGGGTATAATTGATTCTATTTTAACCCTCACTTTCCTCGGGATCCACCTAAGAGCCCTTGATCAAACCTTAAATGACCAGGGCAGAGAAGACTGATTCAGGTGGGTGAAAGTGCCACGTCATTTGATATGCGGCCAACACTTCCCCCTGCCAGGTGCCCATTCTCATCGCTGTTGGTGCCAGGAAGAGAAGCAAAGTGTGAGTGTCCTCCAAGGAAAAAAGACAGGGGCAGCCGAACTTTAATCTTCAGCAAAAACAAAGGACCTTTTAAATGAAAGTCATGGTATTTTTGTAGGGTAATGCTGTAATTTATACTTTAAACCAGTCTAGTTGATTATATTTCCAAACCTAAGGTTAAACTAGCAAAAGGGTGTTTCACTTGGAGGTAACTAACTTGGCAAATGCCCAGGGGAAAACAAAATAAAGCATAGGAAGGAATGTTGAGTCTATCATGGGGTAACAGTTTAGAGTACTTTTATGTATCATGTACTTGAAGCTGCTAAATTCACCTTTTCTCTCTTCCAAAGGAGAATGCTGCCCATGGCTTTAGGTATCTCCCACAGTGACAAACAGATCAAAATACTGGATATCCTGTATCATAGAAAAGGTGCAATGCAATCTAACGGTATACATGAAAACACATTCTGAAGAAAAGGCATTGCAAACAATCTGACAATCCACGATTATAAACATCACACAGTGGAGAGATGTCAGAGAATGCTACTCTGAAGGCAGGGAGTACACTGCTTACAGAGAAAGCCAGTCTGGTTTTTGTGTTCCAGACTTTCTTAAAGCAGTGGTCAGATCAGAATGAATAAAACAATAAATATCAGTGTTTCCTAAAAGATAAGAGCTAAAATTCATGGAATGCTTTTTCTAAGTGCCCTAGAGGATATATTGATTCATTTAATTTGTACAATAGCTGTATAAAGTAGATATCATTATTGTTTTATCTCATTTTAAGGATGAGAAAACAGAAGCACAAAGAGTTATAGCTAACTCAGCTGACATTGTATAGCTAACAAATAGCAAAGCAGGGATTTGAACTCCAAATTTGACCCTACAGCCTGTACTTACAACAACTCTGCTCTGTGTCTTGGTTCCAAAGTCTTCTGTGATAATCCCTTCAGCTCTTTGAAACACCTCACAGTATTTGGCCTGTGAAATATTAAGCATATGTGGTTCTTTTGTTGCTGGCGGATGTGGACTCAAATGTTTCTTTCTCTTTTCTAAGTGTTACACCTTCCATTTTAGCACAAATAATATGAAATCTAACACTTTTTTAGTGCTTACTATATGCTGGGTGGTTTTCTAACCACTTTATATATATTAATTCAATGTTTACAACAACTTTTCTTGGCAAATACGATTCTCATTATTCGTGATTTACATTTCCAAGACTGTCAAGACTGGAGTTCAGTCCAGTGAGACTAAGTTAAGGTTATGACTTTATTTTGGTATGAAATCTAATAAAAATAATACTAGCTAACATTTATTGAGGACTTACCATGTGATGGGTACCATGCTCTGTGGTTTGCATATACCATCTCACTTAATCTTTCCCAAACCTTAATCAGTGGCAATTATATATTCCTTCTACAAATGAAAGTGAAATTACTTCCTCAAGACTCAGAGCTAGGAAGTGGGAGAGCTGGGACTCAAACTCACTTCTCATCTGAATCTACAGTGAACACTGTCATTTGGTTGCTTACCTTGTCATGACTTTCTTTATTTCAGGCTCATTCTATCTGTGTTTCTTTGTTCACTGAAGTCAGCCCCAAAACTGCAGAAACGAGTGCATTACTGGCCAAAGCTTATGCCATGTCTGGAGAGGCCCACCACAGGGGTAGGTAAAAGAGATAGCCTTGAAGTTATCATTTTTCAGTCACATGAGGAAAGCACATTGGCATACAGTCTGAGATTCTAATCAGCTATTTATTCCTGTAATGGAAAGATTAGGCTGATCACAGTCTCATACAAAATCAATTACACATTAATTTAGACCTGATACTATACCCTCACATTTGTTGGAATGTCAGAAACAAATAAATCATCTGATTTCTATATCCTTTCTTTATTTTGAATCTCAGCAAGATTTGCCTTCCTAACTAGTAGAGATCACACACACTATGAATGTGGCCTGTGCAGGATTCGTTGATGAGGAAATTCAGTGATAAATGGCTCCCTGTCTCCTCCTCCACTTTCAGTCTCCTTGACTCTTTTACTCTGGCTTACAAGAGAGAATGTTTGCTAGCAGAGTTTTCTTGACCCATATTCAATAGTTAGATACTGTGGGTTCCAGAGAAAACCAACTGATTAATTTATGCTTCAACAATAGTTCTTTGTCTGGCAAGGTCATCTTTTTGAAAGTGGGTGGCTTTGGAGAGACACAAATGAACCAGCGAGGGAGGACAATATATCATTCTCTGTTGACTTGATCAGATTAATGGACACTGATGGATTCAATGGTCTGTCAGGAGGAATTTAGGCTCCATGAAGAATGTAACTTGATCATTTAAAAAAATGTCTATTTTCTCTGCTTATAAATGTAACCTTTTTGTGTATGTTATTTTCCACTTAGGGAGAAGGGTAGAATTATAGAGAAAGCTTTGCATCCTACTTTTTTCAATGCTTGTATTCTCCATGTCATTAAATAAACATTTTTTTTCAATTTGCCGAAGTTTTGATCTTTTAATTACTTTCTTAAGCATAAATATCCATTGAAGACTTCCTGATTCTTTGTTTTTCAGCTAATCCTTTTTCTCCTTTTAAGATTTCCTTGTCTATATTCACAGTGTATATCTCCATATATACTTGAGCTTTTTAAAAGTAGTCTTGTGGTCATAAGAAATTTAATCTGTGAATATATACAAATTTTAGCTTTTTTTAAAAAAAAAACGTTTATGTTTATAGAGTTGAGAGATTTCAAGGCTGTATTCTTGTCTTATATACTAATTTTTAATTTTAAAAATACAGTTTTTTATTGTCTCATTCACTAAATTAAATTCCAGATGGAGTAACATTTTATGCATTAAAACTAAAAATGTAAATTAACTAGAAGAAAATACAGTACTGGAATAAAAATGCTAAAATATTTTTAAAAATTGGAGGAAAGAACTTTTCTAAGCACACAAAGACATACCATAAAAGAATAGTTTGACAGATTTAATTATAAAAATGTCTAACATTTTTATTTGTCACAAAGTACCATAAATAAAATTAAAAACAATGTAGTCAAGATGAACAGATAACCTGGATAGGCCCTTAACTATTTCTTTTTAATGAATTTGTAGTTAATCTTTTAAGAAAGAAATCTCCAGGCCCAGGTGATTTCACCAGGGAATTCTATCTAACATCTAAAGAAAGAATAATACCAATTCTACATAATCTGTCTCAGAAAATAGAGGAGGAGAAAACACTTTCTAATTTTATGGGGCCAGCAAGACCTGATATCAAAACTCTGCGAAAACATTACAAGAAAAAAAAAAAAAGACAACTACAGATCAAGACCTTTCATGTGCGCAGTTAAAAAAAAGCAACAAAATATATAGCAATGGTCTAATGATGTCCTGCGTGTTTAGGGTGGTATGATCACAGCCTACCGTGATCAAGTAGTTTTTTTTTAGGATGTTAAACTGGTTTAATGTTCAAATCTGTCAGTGTACCTCCACCATATTAACAGTCCAGTCATAGAAAGCACATGATTTTATCAGTTGTTGCAGAAAAAGCATCTGACAGTATTTAACATCCATTCATGATGGAAGGGAACTTCCTTAATCTGATAAAAGGCATATACAAGAACCCTACAACTAATTTCATGTTTAGTGGTGACTATTTTACCCCGTAAGATCAAGAGCAAGGCAAGGATGTTCACTCTCATTACTCCTATTCAGCATACTACTAGAAGAAGTCCAGCAAATGCAAGAAAGCAAGAAAAATAAAATGGTCCCTATTTGCTGTCAAAATGATTGTCTCTGAAGAAAATGCCAAATAATCTACAAAAATCCTAGTTCTGATATGTTTAAGTTTAACAAGATCACAGTATACAAGGTCAATGCACAAAACTTAATTGTAATTCTACATAGTAGCAATGAACAACTGGAAACAAAATTTTTTAAAAATATCACAGTAGCCCCATCCCTGCACATGAAATATTTAGGTATAAATTTATCAAAATATGTACAGTATTTGTGTGCTGAAAACTACAAAACTAAATTAAAGATGACCTAAATAAATAGACATGCTATGTATGGATTGGAAGACAATATAGTAAAGATATCAGTCTTCCAAGATTGATCTGCGGATTTAACATAATTACAGTCAAAATCCCAACAGAAGCATTTGTAAAAATAGACAATATGACTCTAAAATTTGTATGGAAAAGCAAAGAAATTAGGATAGCTAAAATGGTTTTGGAAAAGCATACAGTTGGAGGAATCATAATACCTGATTTTAAGATTTACTATAAAGCACTAATCAAGAGAATGTGGTATATTGTGAAAGGACAGACACAGAGATCAGAGTCATCAGAAAACAATGGAGTACAGAAATAGACCCGTATAATTACGACCAATTAATTTTTGATAAATGTACAAAAGTAATTCAGTATGGAAAGGCTAGTCTTTACAACAAATGATATTGGAATAACTGGATACCACATGCCAAAAAAAAAAAAAAAAAAAAACTGGACTCTTACTCATGCCATACACAAACATTAATAATGTATCATTGGCCTAAATGTAAGAGCTAACATTTATATTTACACAGAAAAAAAAATAGATTTTTAAAAAGTATCAAGCCCTGGATAAAAAATAAATAGAGGCCAAGGTGAGAAGATCACTTGAAGCCGGGAATTTAGACCAGCTTGGGCAACATAGTGAGAGCCCGTCTCTACCAAGAAAAAAAAAAAAAAATAGCTGAGTGTGGTAGCAAGTATGTATATTCCTAGCTACTCAGGAGGCTAAGACAGGAGGATTGCTTGAGCCAGGGGTTTGAGTCTGCAATGAGCTATGAGTGTGCCACTGCACTATAACCTGGACAACACAGTAAGACCTTGTCTCTAAAAATAATAAATAAGGCCAAAATTCATATGGAAAAGGTTTCAATCATAATAGTAATTAAAAAGTAAAAGCAAAGTTACTTTTTGTCTACCAATTGTCAAAATTTTAAAAAATGATAACACCAGAATTGATAATAACATTTGATAAAAAACTCTGGAGAGCAATTTGGCAGGATGTCACACATCTTAAAATGATATGTATCTTTAAAAATGCAAGATTAAAATTTCACTCATCCTATATGAACATTTTTAAAATTTAAAAATATATAGCAGTTGGCAAATTATGAGTAAATGGGTCTGTTTATTCATAAGTAGTAAGAGTGAGTGTAAAGTGATATGAAATTTGGAGACTAAATTGAATATGTCTAGTAAATTTTTATTTATTTATTTTTTATTTTTTATAAAGATGGGGTTTCACCATGTTGGTCAGGCTGGTCTTGAACTCCCAACCTCAGGTGATCCGCCTGCCTTGACCTCCAAAGTGCTTGGATTACAGGCGTGAGCCACCATGCCTGGCCATGTCTAGTAAAATTTAAAAGAAAACATGAATAAAGATGTTCACTGTATCACTGTTTGTAATTGTAAAAAGTCACCTAAATATGTAGGGATAAGTAAAAGGAAAATTTGATGTATTCATATGTAGTGAATACTATATGGAGTTTTGTAGTTGTTAAAAGGACCAGACTAGATCTGTAGATATCAAGGTTAATTTTTAAAGAGTATTAAGGAAAAACTGGCCTTTTTAGGACACACAAAATAATACTATTGTTTATAGTTATATTGGGTAAACATTAAACTACAAAGTAAGATTTCATCAAAATGTAAAAATGTAAAGAGAGACTATGGCATTGTGAAGAGGTCTGTGAATCATATTCACACATACATACAGTCACACAAACTGAATCAAATGGTTATAAACAACTCTTTGATAGTGCTGGAAGTAGATAAAGAGAACAAATTGAAAAGCAGTTATTTTGAAAAAACTGCTAGAGCTTTGAGTAAAGAGAAAATCTGTGGCCCTCCTGCCTAGGGCTGCTTCCATCCACTGCCCCAAGTCAATCCATGAGAATTGCAATTTTATTGGCATGGGATACACAAGAGAACTGGCAGCTTTGCTGGCATTGGAGAAAGACTTAATTTGATGAAAGGAATAAAAACCCACAGGTTTATCAGATAAAGGGGGCAAACTCTGAAGGAAATACAAAGAGGAAAGCCTACATGTTGACTCTAGCCTGAAGTTACTGTTCTGGTTGGTGTGAGTGGCATCAGAAATTTTAATGGGGAGACCACAAAAGGGCTAAATGAGGTCTCCACATATCCCTGGATATCCACAAAACTACATACATGTGCAGGGGATATTTGAGAGCCTAATAAAGAGTCACAACCAAAGAATACAAAATTTGCAAGAGCTTGGAATGTATTTTCATCTACATATAGATCAATTGACAGTATGGGCAACATATAGCCTGAGTGTAGTTAAGTATAATTTCTGCCCAAATCAGTGGGTCAACACTAAGTTATGCAGACACAGGAGTGAACCCCAGGAATCCAGATTAAAAATAATAAGCACTAAAATCTGAGCAAAAACTTCTGGTTTCTGGTCTGGTATATAAGGAGTTTGGCAGTCATCACTGCATCCAAACAACAAGTAAAAAGCAAAATGAAAAATTAACTCCTCTTAGATCTGTCATAGAGAACTGAGGTCACACAGAAAACCAGTGCCCCACAAATTGGAGAGACAGCAAATAAAGGAATCAGTGTACCAAAGTAGAAATCTATCTCCACAGGAACCATTACCATAGACATGCCTTAACGAAATGTTAAAAGCCGTTCTTCAGAGAGAAAGAAAATGATATAGAAACTCATATGTACAAAAGGAAAGGAAGCGTAGTAGAGAATAAATGTGATCAGGAAATAAAAAACTCATTTTTTCTTTTTTTTTTTTTGAGACAGAGTCTCCCTCTGTTGCCCAGGCTGGAATGCAGTGCATGATCTCAGCTCACTGCAACCTCCACCTCCCTGGCAATTCCCCTGCCTCAGCCTCCTGAGTAGCTGAGATTACAGGTACACACCACCATGACTGGCTAATTTTTTGTTTTTGTTGTATTTTTAGTAGAGATGAGGTTTCACCACGTTGGCCTGACTGGTCTCAAACTCATGACCTCAGGCAATCCACCCACCTCAGCCTCCCAAAGTACTATGATTACAGGCATGAGCCACTTCGCCCAGCCATCCTATTCCTAATCTAACAAATAACAGTTTGTTGAGAATCATAGCAACAGTGTATTCAATTATGTATTTTCATGTAAATGAATGACAACCATGATTAGGAGCCGAAGGCAAGGATTAGGATTATTTTGTTATTCTAAGGTACTATATAGTGTTATTTGTAAGTGAACTTGGAATAGTTGTAAATGTATATTGAAAACTCCAGGACAACCACTAAAAAGAGTAAAAAAAAAAAAAAAAAAAAGTAACTGACATGCTAAAAAGAGAAACTGAAATATGAAATGCTCTATTTAACCACAAAAGGAGCTGGGTGCAGTGACTTGTGCCTGTAACTCTAGCTACTCAGGAGGCAGAGGTGGGAGGGCTGCTTGGGCTCAGGAGTTGAAGGCTGCAGTGAGTTATGATCACACCATTGCACTCCAGTGTAGGAGAAGAATGAAATCTTGTCTCTTAAAAAAAAGAAAAAATTTAAAAAGTAAAACCACAAAAGGCAGAAAAAGAGTGAAAGACAAAAATAGGAACAAAGAAAAAGGACAACAAATAGAAAAGCAACAATGCAGTAAATGTTAATCCAACTATATTAACAATGATTTTAAACATCAGTGGTCTAAATCAATATAAAGAAAGATTTCAGAGCAGATCAAAAAACAAGGCCCAACTATATGTTGTCTACAGTAAATCCACTTTAAATATAAAAGTACACATAGCTTAAAAGGAAATAGATGGAGTCAGATATACTACCTAACATTAATCAAAAGAATGAAAGAGTACCTATATTAGTTTCAGCCAAAGCAAACTTATTGCAAGGAAAGTTAACAGGTATAAAGAAGGGCATTACATAATGATAAAGGGATCAGTTCTCCAAGAAGGCATACAATCCTTAATGTGTATGTGCCTAACAAGAGTTTCAACATATTTGAGGCAAAAACTGATGAACTGTGAGATATATATGAAGGGGAGTTTATTAAAGAGTACTAACCTCACGTGATCACGAAGTCTCACAATAGGCAGTCTGCAAGCAGAGGAGCAAGGAAGCCAGTCTGAGTCCCAAAGTTGAAGAACTTGAAGTCTTATGTTCTAGGGCAGGAAGATGTAGGCTGGGAGGCTAAGCCAGTCTAGTCTTTTCACATTCTGCCTGCTTTTTTCCTAGCCATGATGGCAGCTGATTAGATTGTACCCACTCAGATTAAGGGTGGGTCTGCCTTTCCCAGCCCACTGACCCTATTGTTAATCTCCTTTGGCAATACCCTCACAGACACAACCAAGATCAATACTTTGCATCCTTCAATCCAGTCAAGACACTCAGTATTAACCATCACACCTTTGTATCCAAAATGGACAGATACATAGGCAGAAAATCAGTAAGGACATAAAAGAACTCAACTTCACCATCAATTAACTTGATATAATTGACATATATTGACTACTCCATCCAAACAATAGCATAATGCACATTTGTCTCAACCTCACATGGAACATTCACCATGAAGACCACATTCTGGGTCATAGAACAGACTCTGACAAATTTAAAAGAATAGAAAATACACAATGTCTGCTCTCAGACAACAGTGGAATTAAACTAGAAATCAACAACAGAAAGATACCTGGAAAATCCCAAAATAATTGGAGATTCAACTACACATATCTAAATGTGTGGGTTAAAGAAGAAATCTCAAGAGAAACTTTAAAATCTTTTGAATTAAGATTTTTTGAAAATGAAAACAATAAAAATTTGTGGGATGCAGCAAAAGTAGTACTTAGAGGGATATTTATAGCATTAAATCTGTATATTTGAAAAAGAGATCTAAAATCAGTAATCTAAATTTCTACCCTAGGAAGCTAGAAAAAGAAGAGCAAATTAATTCCAAAGTAAGAAGAAAAGAAATAATAAAAATTATAGTAGATATCAATGAAACTGAAAACAGGAAGTCAATGAAGAAAACAAAATGAAAAGTTGATTATTTGAGTAGATCAATGAAATTGATAAACCTAAGGAAAAAAGGCAGGACACAAATTACTATTATGTGAAATGAAACAGGTGACATCACTATAGATCCAATGGACATATGAAAAGGACAATAAAGGAATATTATGAAAAACTCTAGGCTCACAAATTCAATAACCTAGATGAAATAGGTCAATCACTCATGAAAGACAATTTGCCAAAACTGACATAAGAAAAACTAAGCCATTTAAATAGACCTATTTCTTTTAAAGAAATTGAATCAATAATTAATAACAATCCCATGTGGTTTCACTAGTGAATTCTACGAAACATATAACAAATTCTTGACAATCTCTTCCAAAAGATAGAAGCAGAGTAACTATTTTTAACTCAATCTATGAAGCCAACATTACCCGAATTCCAAAATTAGACAAAGACTTTAAAAGAAAACTACAGATCAATATCTCTCGTGAACATAGAGGCAAAAATCCTTAACAAAACATTAGCAAGTTGAATCCATCAATATATAAAAAGAATTGTACACCATAGCCAACTGGAATTGATCCCAGGTATGCAAGGCCAGTCCGGCATTTGAAAATCAATCAATGCATCACACCAACAGGCTAAAGAAGAAAAATCACATGATCATATCAATAGATGCAGAAAGAGCATTTAGGTGAATCTAACACTGATTTATGATAAAAATTCTCAGCAAACAGGGAATATAGGGGGATTTCCTCAACCTGATAAGTCACATCTACAAAAAACCTGCAGCTAACACCATTATTCTTTTTTTTTTTTTTTTTTTGAGATGGAGTCTCGCTCTGTCCCCAGGCTGGAGTGCAGTGGCACCATCTTGGCTCACTGTAACCTCCACCTCCTAGATTCAAGTGATTCTCCTACCTGAGCCTTCTGAGTAGCTGGGATTACAGGCACCTGCCACTGTGTCTGGCTAATTTTTTTATTTTTCGTAGAGATGGGGTTTTACCATGTTGACCAGGCTGATCTCAAACTCCTGACCTCAGGCGATCTTCCCACCTCAGCCTCCCAAAGTGCTGGGATTGCAGGTGTGAGCCACTGTGCCCGGCCAACACCATAATTCTTAATGATGAAAAACTAGAAGCTTTCCTATTAAGACTGGGAACAAGGCAGTTTCCTCTCACTATTCCTTTTCACCATCATCACCATCATAATAGAAGACCTAGCTAGTGCAATAAGGTAAGAAAAGGAAATAAAAACTATACTATAGGCCAGGTGCAGTGGCTGATGCCTGAAATCCCAGCACTTTGAGAGGCCAAGATGGGCAGATCACGAGGTCAGGGGTTCAACCATTCTGGCCAACATGGTGAAAACCCATCTCTACCAAAAATACAAAAATTAGCCAGGTGTGGTGGTGTGCACCCGTAGGCCCAGCTACTTAGGAGACTGAGGCAGGAGAATCACTTGAACCTTGAACCTGGGAGGCGGAGGTTGCAGTGAGCCAATATCATGCCGCTGCACTCCAGCCTGGGGAGAGAGTGAGACTCTGTCTCAAAAAATAAAACAACAACAACAACAAAATATTATAATATTTGTGAAGGAAGAAATAGAACTTTTTATTTGCAGATGACATTATTGTCTGATTAGAAAATTTGAAAGAATCAACAAAAAACTGGAATTAATAAGTGATTATAGAAAAGATTCAGAATACTAATATTCAGAAGTCAATACTTTCCTATATACCAGCAATGAATAAGTAAAATTTAAAATTTAAAGCAATACCATTTACATTAGCACTCCAAGAAATGAAATAATTTATAAATCTAGCAAAATATTTATGAAATATATGTGAGAAAAACTACAAGACTCTGATACAAGAAATCAAAGAACTAGCCAGGTATTGTGGTGTGTTCCTGTACTCCTAGCTACTTGGGAGTCTGAGGTAGGAAGTTGCTTGAGCTCAGGAGTCTGAGACCAGCCTGGGCAACATAGTGAGACCTCATTTAAAAAAAACAAACAAACAAACAAACAAACAAACAAAAAACAGAAAAAAAGATAAAGAGTTAAAATAAACTAAGATCTCTTCACTTAATATCTAGTCCATGTTCATGAATAAAAAGATTCAATAGACAAGATGTCAGTTCTTCCAACTTGATTTATAGATTCAACTCAATTCCAATAATCTCAGCAAGTTATTTTTTGGATATTGGCAAACTGATTCTGAAGATTACATGGAGAGGCCAGAATAACCAACAACAATGAAGGAGAACAAAGTTGGAGGACTGACACTACCCAACTTCAAGACTTACTTAAAAAAAAACAAAAAAAAAAAACACAGAAATCAAGACAGTATAGATAAGAAATCATCTTACCCCAGTCAGAGTGGCTATTAAGAAAATAAATAACAGATGTTGGTGAGGTTGCAGAGAAAAGGGAACTCTCATACAGTGTTGGTGGTAATGGAAATTAACCTCTATGGAAAACAATACGGAGATTTCCCAAAGAACTAAAAATAGAACTACCATTTGATCCAGGAATCCCACTATTAGGCATCTACCCAAAGAAAAGAAATGAATATATCAGAACGATACCTGCACTTGTATGTTTATTGCGGCACTATTCACAACAGCAAAGATATAGAATCAATCTAAGTATTCATCAATGGATGATTGGATAAAGAAAATTTGGCATATATACGCAGTAGAATACTATTCACTCATAAAAAGGAATGAAATCATGTCTTTTGCAGCAAAATGGATGGAACTGAAAGTCATTATCTTAAGTGAGGCAAGCCAGACACAGAAAGTCAAGTATCAAGGTTCTCACTCATAAATGGGTGCTAAAAAATGTGTGCACGTGGACTTAGTGCAGTGATAGATAATGGAGACTCATAAGGGTGTGATGGGGGGTGGATGATGAGAAATTAATGGGTACAATGTACGTTATTTGAATGATGGATACCCTAAAAGCTGAACACAATTGCACTTGTATTCTGTAAGTTTACACACAAAGAAAATATGGTATTGGCAAAATTTTCCCATTGTTTCTATGCATTTTCTAGATTGATATAAACATATATTATGTTTGGAAAGACACTGCATTAAAATTAAGCTTTCAAGCAATAACAAGTATATATTTAAAGTACTTATAAAATCACAACTTGGCCAGGCGTGGTGACTCATGCCTGTAATCCCAGCACTTTGGGAGGCTGAGGCGGGCAGATCACATGAGATCAGGAGTTTGACACCAGCCTGACCAACATGAAGAAACCCCATCTCTACTAAAAATACCAAATTAGCTAGGTGTGGTGGTGCATGCCTGTAGTCCCAGCTAGTCAGGAGGCTAAAGCAGGAGAACTGCATGAACCTGGGAGGCAGAGGTTGGGGTGAGCCGAGATCATGCCATTGCACTTCAGCCTGGGCAACAAGAGGGAAACTCCATCTCCAAAAAAAAAAAAAAAAAAAAAAAAAAAAAAAGTCATGACTTACTCCCTCCCACACCCCCCAAAAAACAGGAACCTCAGCAAACATTACTCCTTATCAGAGTTTAATTTAGCTAAAAATATAGTTTTGTGGTGTATCTGGGAGTTCAATATGGTAGTTATTTGTAGTATTAGCATGAGACTATTTAGACAAAAGCTTTTTTTTTCTATGAAAAATTCCATGCATTTTATAAGGAGAATAAAAATCACAACATTATCTGATGCCATTAAATCACATCTTAGACTTTTAAAGAGGCCTTCTGAGACCTGGCATGAGAACAAGCATGGACTTTAAGCATGAAAATGTCAAGTGAGCCAAAGCTGATATTAGACACTTGTAAAGGTTAGCAGCTTGTCTTAAATAATTGTTTCCATTTTTCCAGATGCTGCTGAGATATATTTCATAAAAAGTATCAATGCATATGGAGCAACATTGGGCTCAGAGGATTTTGAAACACTGAGCACTATTGCAGAATTTTGCAAATGGCTTGTCCAAAATGGCAAAAAACAGGTAAATATGATCAGTGCATAAACAGAATTGCTAATTTGTTTATTAGATCACAATGGCATTTTTGATCTTATAATTCAGATGCTGGAGATCAGATAAGTCCTAGATAAAACTAGGCAAGAACAACATTGTTTCATTATTTGTTAGCATTAAAGGAATTTTTTTTTTTTGCAAATTGGTTTCATTCTTTTGATGAAACTGAGCAACTCTGTCCAACAAGGTTAAGTTTATATTCAAAAACTGCACAGTAGGCTCAAAATATTTTAGAGGGAATCGATACTGATGGCAAAGGAAAATTTGTAGCTATATGTTTGCTTCTAACAACTCTCTATCAAACTTTTTTTTTTTTTTTTGAGACAAGGTATCTCTCTGTCACCCAGCCTGTAGTGCAGTGGGGTGATCTCCGCTCATTGCAACCTCTGCCTCTTGGGTTCAAGTGATTTGCCTGCCTCAGCCTCCCAACTAGCTGGGATTACAGGCATGCACCACCATGCCCGGCTAATTTTTGTCTTTTTAGTAGAGATGGGGTTTTGCCATGTTGGCCAGGCTGGTCTTGAACTCCTGACCTCAGGTGATCGGCCCATCCCAGCCTCCCACAGTGCTGGGATTACAGGCGTGAGCCACCATGCCCCACCAGCATTGCCTTTCTTGTTTGAAATGTTATAGCTGTATTTTGTTGTGTAATGTTATGGTTCCCTTTCTGTAAAATGTTATTTTTAGTGATCTAAATAAATCCTGTCTTGTTTGGAGAAAAAATAAAATAAAACTAGGAATACTAGACAGGGCTTAGGAGGCTTAGAATATTAGTAAAAAAAAAAAAAAAAAATCTTGTATCTTGATACATGAGATCCTTCAAATCCAGGACATGTGTAATCTCTGGCTTTGTGCAGTAGTGGTTTTCTCTTGATCTGATAGCTTTTTATTAGCCACAATTTTGTTTTCACATTAAAAAAAGTTATAGGAAATAATTGTTATTGCTGACCTTTTTACTTAGAAGTCCCATGAGTCTAAGCTATCACTCAAAACCTTTTGACCTGAGCTTTATATATTCAGTGCAGCATGAACACAGTGAAGACTTTTGTTGTCATAAGATCCCACATGAATTTATCTGACCAAGCCAACTTTATAATTCTTCAGGCAAGTGAGAAATATGGATATATTTGACATGGTCTTATTGGCCACGTAAAAACCAGTTTAAGAGTAGAGTTACAGGCACATAATAAGTAAAAATTTATTTCCAGGAATGAAGAAAAGTTTTTTTTTAATATCACATCTAAACATTTTTATAAATGATGACATTTTCTTCATTTCAATTTTAATTGCCATTTGTAAATACAAAAATCTTATAAAGATTTGCAACCTGTTTTCTGTGGCCATGGTATTTTCTCAGAACTTTTTTTTTCTGAGATAGAATCACTCTGTCACCCAGACTGGAGTGCAGTGGCACCACCTTAGCTCACTGCAATCTCCTTCTCTCAGGTTCAAGCGTTTTTTGTGCCTCCACCTCCTGGAATAGCTGGGATTACAGGTGCCTGCTACTACACCTGCTAATTTTTGTGTTTTTAGTAGAAACGGGGTTTCACCATGTTGGTCAGACTGGTCTTGGACTCCTGACCTCCAGTGATCTGTCCACCTCGGCCTCCCAAGTGCTAAGATTATAGGCGTGAGCCATCACACTCAGCCGGTTTAGAAGATTAACCTAAGATCCAATTGCCATGGGTTGATCTAATAATTAATTTTCTTTTCAAAGATGTGAAAATACTTTGCCAGAATGTTTATATTCTGGTGCAGTGAATACCATGACCTTGTTTGTGATAAACCACCAATATCACCACCAGTACCAATGCCCAATAATTTTCTGCTTCTAAACAAGTACTTCCTAGTATACCAAGCTCCTGGACAAAGCCACCAAAGGACATGAGTGCCAGGTGGCTCCAAATCTAAACCATAAGCAGGACTGTGGACAGGTCAGCTTTACCATTAAGAAGCAAGTGCCATGAGAGCAGGAATTTTTGTTTGTTTTGTTTACTGCAGTGTCCTCAATGCCTGAAACGGTAACTGGCACATAGAAGGTGCCCAGTAACTTTTGAATGAAGCTGCTGAATTTTATAACACATTTCCCATATTTAAAAGTAGCTTGATCTCCCACCTCCAAGCTCCATGTGAGGCTGTAGCCCTGTCCTAGAAGACCATAACAGAAACTCGCAAGACTTGGGAATTGTTCCCATGGAATACACACACACACACACACACACACACACACACACACACACACACACATATTTTGGTAAACAGTTTAATCTGCCATGGATAAAAAATAAAACCCATTCATCTGGAACCACCATCTTCCAATGATTCATCAAAATGACAAAACATGGTGGCTCACGTCTGTTATTCCAGCACTTTGGGAGGGTAAGGTAGGAGGATCGCTTGACCAAAACACTGAAGGGTTTGAGACCAACCTGGGGAACACAGCGAGACCCTGTCTCTACAAAAAATTAAAGAATTGGCCAGGTGCAGTGGTGCATCCCTGTGGTCCCAGCTACATGGGAGGCTGAGGCAGGAGGATTACCTGAGCTTGCAAGGTTGAGGCTTCAGTGAGCTGTGATTGTGCCACTGCACTCCAGCTTGGGTGACAGAGATCCTGTCTCAAAAACAAAACCAAAAATAGACAAAACATTGTCTCCTCTGGACACATACATGCAACTGAACTAATGGGAAGGAGCCTGAGCTGCTGGAACCTGTTTTATGAATAGCTAGATTAACTTACAGGAGAAGAGAGAAGACTGAAATAAAAAAAATCAGAAATGAAAGAAGAGACATTAAGCTGATGCCACAACAATTAAAAGGATTATAAGAGACTTCTATGAATGAATATTGCCAGTTCTTTTCAAACTTCACCATTTTCTGGAAGAGGAGGACACACTTTCAAACTCTTTATGAGGCCACCATTACTCTGACATCAAAGCCATAAAAAGATACTACAAGAACACTATAGTTTAATATCCCTGATGCATATAGGTGCAAAAATTCTCAACAAAATGCTAGCAAACCAGATTTAACAGCACGTTAAAAGTGTCATACGCCATCACCAAGTGGGACTTATCCCTGGGATGTCCATATGAAAATCAATCAATGAGATTATCACCTTAAACAGAATGAAGGATAAAAATCATATAATACTCTGAGATGCAGAAAAAGCATTTGACAAAATTGAATATTTTTACACGATTTTAAGAAAACACACACTGGGGTCTGTTGGGGGGAAATAGGGGAGGGACAGTGGGGGGTGGGGAGTTGGGGAGAGAGAGCTTGGAGAGAAATGCCAGATACAGGTGAAGGGGAGGAAGGCAGCAAATCACGCTGCCATGTGTGTACCTATGCAACAATCTTGCATGTTCTTCACATGTACCCCAAAACCTAAAAAAAAAAAAAAAAAAAAAACAGGCTGGGCACGGTGGCTCACACCTATAATCCCAGCACTTTGGGAGGCTGAGGCTGCAGATCACAGGGTCTAGAGTTCAAGACCAGCCTGGCCAACATGGTGAAACCCCGTCTCTACTAAAAATACAATAATAATAATTATTATTATTAGCTGGCTGTGGTGGCCAGCACCTGTAGTGCCAGCTACCTGGGAGGCTGAGGTGGAAGAATTGCTTGAACCCGGGAGACAGAGGTTGCAGTGAGCCTTGGGCCACTGCACTCCAGGAACAGAACAAGACTGTCTTTAAAAAAACTCAACGAAGAAAGAATAGAAGGAAATTACCTCAACATAATAAAGGCCATACATAAATGCCGAGCCTATAGCTAATATCATACTCAATGGTGAAAACTGAAAGCTTTTATTTTAAGATTAGGAACAGAAGAAGGATGCCCACTTTCTCCACTTCTATTCAACATAGTACTGGAAGTACTAGCCAGAGCAGTTAGGCAGGAAAATGAAATAAAAAACATCCAAATATGAACAGAAGTAGAATTATTTCTGTTCACAGAATGACATGATGTTATGTAGAAAACCCTAGTGATCTCTCTCTCTCTCTCTCTCTCTCACACACACACACACACACACACCTTGTTTGAACTAATAAATTCAACTAAATTATAGGAAACAAAATCAGCCTTCAAAAATCAGTTGCATTTTTATATACTAACACTGAACAATTTGAAAAGGAAAGTAAGGAAATCCATTTACAATAGCATCAAAAAGAATAAAATACTTAGGAATGAACTTAACCAAGGAGGTGAAAGACTTTTACCCTGAAAGAAAATAAACAGGAAAACAATAAATTAAATGCATTCTTTCCTCTCTAAAAAATGCAAAAATATTACAGTAACCTTAAGATTCCTGATTGGGCCAGGCGCGGTGGCTCAAGCCTGTAATCCCAGCACTTGGGGAGGCCAAGGCGGGTGGATCACAAGGTCAAGAGATCGAGACCAACCTGGTCAACATGGTGAAACCCTGTCTCTACTAAAAATACAAAAAATTAGCTGGGCATGGTGGCGCACGCCTGTAATCCCAGCTACTCAGGAGGCTGAGGCAGGAGAATTGCCTGAACCCAGGAGGTGGAGGTTGCGGTGAGCCGAGATCGCGCCATTGCACTCCAGCCTGGGTAACAAGAGCGAAACTCCATCTCAAAAAAAAAAAAAAAAAAAAAAAAAAAAAAGATTCCTGATTGATTGACAGTGTTTTCTGGAAAGCAGCAACTGACATCCCTTTTATGTTTGTTGTTCTGACATGCCACATTAGGGTTGATGATTACATGCTCAACCCAATTCTGAAGAAATGTTCTGTTATACCTGTCAACGTAGATAATTCAGGCAGTGGATGGGTGATGTGCAGTTCTTAAGGGAGCCAGCAACAATACCTCTTCACCTTCTCTAAAGACAGCACATTGGGAAGGCAAATGAGTACAAGCACCATTGTCCTACGGATAATTTCCAGTGAATACTTAATTTATTTTTGCTGTTTTGTAAGTAGTTAACAGTAACAGCTTTGCTGAAAGACAACTGGTCTAGATGTTTCAAAAATGTCAATGATATGAAAGCTCAAAAGGGCAGGAGAACTGTTACAGATTAAAGGATCATGAAAACTAAATGCAGTACATGAAGATTAGATGCTAGATTTTAAGGAGGTGTAAAGAACATTATTGGAACAATTGGGAAATTTGAATATAGTGCATATATTAGGAAATACTGTTGTATTAATGTAAGATTTATTGAATGATAATGTGATTGTAGATATGTAGGAAAATTTTCTTGTTCTAAGAAGACACATACTTAAGTATTTAGCAGTGGCCATGTGTGATGGCTCATGCTCGTCTGTAATTCCAGTAATTTGGGACACCAAGGCAGGAGGATCGCTTGAGCCCAGGAGTTCATGACCAGCCTGGGATACATAGTGGGACTCCGTCCCTAAAAAAATAAGTAAATAAATTAGCTGGGCAGAGTGGTGTGCAACTATAGTCCCAGCTACTAGAGAAGCTGAGGTGGAGGATTGTTAGAGCCTAGAAGGTCGAGGCTGCAGGGAGCCATGATCACACCCCTGCACTGCAGCCTGCGCAAGAGAGTGAGGCCCTGTCTCAAACAAACAAACAAACAAAGCATTTAGGGGTAAAGTATCTTGATTACTACAACTTATTTTCAACAAAAATACATGTGTGGATGCATATATATTTATATATAGAGAGATGTTATTTTTTAAGAAGAGAACAATAAAGCAAATGCTGCAAAATTGTAGCAGTGTGTGAATCTAGGTGAAAACTGTATGGGTATTTATTTTACTCTTCTTTTAGCTTTTCTGAAGGTTTGAAAAAAATTAAAATAAAAAATAGGTGAATAAAAAAGAGTGAGGGTTGTGGAATTCAGGTTGCCTGGTGCTGAAATTCTGACACTGCCAGTTATAGGCTGTATGATCTGAGGCAAGATCCTCAGCTGTTACTAGTTTCCATTCCTTCATCTGTAAAATGAATATAACGACTGTTCCTCTCTTGTAGGGCAGCCATGAAAATTAAATAGTATTATACAAATGAATTAACTATTATTAATTATAAGCTTGGAACTTTAATTCTTAATACAAATTACTTAGGTGACACATCACAACGGACTGATCCTGGTGGGTTATGTCATCGTTGGGTACAATGCCTTCTCCATAGAGCTCAGTGAATAGAACCAGCATGCTCCTTCGGAATTGCTAAGCTGATTTTTTTTCAAAACATTTTATCCCTCAGGAGGCTTACAGACTGCTAAAGTCTTCGTTAAAGTCCCAGATCATCAGCTACGGTGACTATAGCAAAAATGTGGCTGAATCTTTTTATAACATGGGCAGGATCTGCTTTGCCAAAGGGGAGCACAGAAAGGCAATTCAGCTGCTGAGGAAGGTGACTATTAGCTGGTTTCATTACATTTTCCCCTGGGCTTGTAAGCAGAATGCAAGGAGCGATGTATGTACGTATGTATGCATGTATGTATGTATTTTCCCCTCCCTTCCATTTCATTCCCTCTCTCTTTCTTTCCTTTTCTCTTTTTAAGTGATGTGTTATCTTTTGAAAGTTGTCTGCTTTCTTAGATGTGTTGAGGGAGAATATGATACAAAAACTTTTGTTGAGTCCATACCTGGACAAGAGTCTTAAAAGAGTAACACTCCATCCTGGAATCTAAGTATGATAGTGGCAGAGTCTCTTGAAAGCACTTCAAGGTTGGGTGGAATTAGTAATACCTTGTTTAACCATCCATGCCCAAGTACTCATTCCCCTTCCAGAGAACTCATTCCCTTGCAGTAGGGGTGTGGCAAGAGGTGTTCAACCAGTCAGTATGCTGACAGGATGAAGCTAAAGACTTAGTAAGATAGATGGGTATACCTCTTCATAAAACCTAAGTTTGTTCAAAGTCAGAGGAAAAGTTGGTAAAGATCAAGTAATACTCAAGTGAGCAATGGGTGGAGTCAGAAGCAGTCTACATCCAGTTTGCAGAGATTTTCATCTCATTTCAGGCTAACCTAATGTGATCAGAAAATGGTAAATAACAGGAGAAAGGGGTAACTCATTTTGAAGAATCAGAGGAAAAAGAAAGCCTCCTGAAAGTAAGTTACAGGAGCCAGGATAGCTTTTCCTGGGAAGCATGAACACATGGATGGCATCTGTATAATAGGGGCAGAGGCCTGGAAGGAGAGAAAACTTAAATGAAAGGATGACAATCTGAGGACGAAAGATGAGATGAAAAAAAAATGATGAGTGAAATGAGAAGGGGTTCCAGAGAAACAAATCTAATAAAATTCAAACCCACATTGAAAATAATGAAGACTCAACATGGAATGATACTGAGTATTGTTTCTCAAATCTAGAATTGCAACACGGTCAGTAAGAAACACAACAAAACAACAACAAACAGGTTCCCGAGTCTCACCCCAGACCATCTGAATTAAAAGTTGTGAGTTGTGTCCAGAATCTGTTTTTTTTAGTAGTTCTAGAGGCAGTTTTAATATGCTGCCAATTTTAAGAATCAAGATTGATATAACAAACTTGAAAAGCTCTCCTGGAACACAGAGTGAAAGAAGAGAGGGATCTCATGAGAAAGTAGTTAGTATGAAGGACAAAGTAGAGATTTAGCTAAAGAACTGCATGTATTTCTGAAAAAATTATAGTGATTAAAATAGAAGAAGTATCAGAGAGATCACTGAAGACAAACATTCTGAAATTTAAAAAGACCATAGCACACACATTGTGAGGGTTTACCATGTTCCACACAAAATCAGTGTAAGGAGAGCCTCATTTAGATTTTAACCTGACAATGAATTTTTGATGGCTTGTGCAATAGATGGAATGTTTGTGTCCCTTCAAAATTCATATGTTGAAACCTAATCCCTGATGCGGTGGTATTTTGAGATGGGACCTTTAGAAGGTGATTAGCACTCCAGAGTGGAGCCTTCATGAATGGGATTAGTGCCCTTTTGAAAGAAACCTCAGAGAGCTTTCTTGCCCCTTCCACTATGTGAGTTTACAGCAAGAAGACAGCTGTCAATGAACCAGGATGTGGGCCCTCACTAGACATGAAATAGACTAAGACATCATGGCTATATCCTCCATTTGAAATAGGGATTCAGCTTGGCTTTAGGATGCTGTAAGCCTAGGTGGGGGCTACATCCTTGTTATCAGCTTAGGGAACAAATGAAATGTAGTACAGGTGTTTGAAATGTAAACTTGTAACATCTCAGTTCTGCTGGTCCTTTCCTGATTTTGGTTTGCAATTAAGGTGCTTGCTATCTGACTTTCTTTATTCTGTTGTTTCTCACCTTACCTAGTGTCTGATGATTCAAATCCTTGCATATGGAGGTGAACACAGTAAAAGCAGAGAGACAAAGAGCCTCCTTACCCTGTTGCAGAGGTGAGTTCTGGCCCTGGCCATCAGCCATGTCATCAATGTGGATATATGCATGGCATGGCTTCTCCCCGTTCAACCAGGTAGGGGTGATTCACCTCTAACATTCTTGCTAGTAAGGTGAAGTCCTACCTGTGTATAAATTTAGCTAAATCCTATACTTGGGGAAACTAGTTGATTTCTTACAGTTTCTTAGAACCCAGTATTATAGGGTCTGCTGCAATAATATTGAGCATTTATAATATCCCTTTCCATGCTGAGCATTATAGAAAAGTCCTGTAAGGTTGTAGCTGATCACACTGCTATAGATACGATATGATTCAGACAAAGTAAACGAGTACCTTAAAATTATTTTTCTTGCTGGACATACAAAGTCTAGGTCCGTAAGCATAAGGCAAGTTTTTTCGGATACAGTTGTCTCGAAAGTTAATAATGACAGAGCCTCTGCAGATTCTTTTTTTAAATGTTTAGAATTGAAGTCAAAGAGAGTTTTGTATAGACTTGCCTCAGTCTTTAACCTTGATGTTGTCAATGACGCATATCATTGATGTTTGTTCATCTCAGAATAGTATTGACCTTTAACTCTTCTCTTTTAAGAGGGAACAGAATGAAAACTTGTTAAGTTCATACCAAATTCATTCTACTGAGCTAGGTCCTATTCATAAAGTATATCATTTAATCCTCACAAATACACAGTATGATAGCTCTCATTTGACAGAAGGGAGCTTGATATTTTATAAAGGAATTTGCCTAAATTCACTCAGTCTCGGAGATTTGGACTCAAGTAAGTGTGACTCTAAAGGCCATGTGCTTTTCCCTGAGAGCCCTCTAACAGAAGTGCATTGCTACTGAGAGTTAGGACCCTGAATCACCAGTAGTGGCTGACAATCGGTCCCCTTTTCACCAAGTACACCAGGCTGGACAGGTTGGGAAGACCATGCCATGGAGAATACATTCAGCCATCCTGTCCACACACTTTTCAGTCACAGCCATACCTGAGGTGGGCCCCGCAGGAGGCTACCATCTGTTTTATCATCATCCAGAGGAGGACGTTCTCCAGCCTCTGTCAATAATTCCTGTGTTAGGAGGATATAGAAGATCAGCCACAGGGCAAAATGGGAAACTTTGCTCCCTACCTGTTGGTGTATGTGAAAGCATTTTCTTACTCAATAACCATAAAAATATTAATAACTATAATGTAGAAGGTTTTCTATTTCCTTGGCACTGTATTATATATTTACATATACATTTTTGGATTCATAAACCACACTATTAGTGGGTATTTTTATCTTCCATGTTTAGCTGATGAAATTGAAGCTCAGAAAGTTTGGGCATCGTGGCTGGGCATGATGACTCACACCTGTAATCCCAACACTTGGGGAGGCCAAGGCAGGTGGATTGCTTGAGCTCAGGAGTTCAAGACTAGCCTGGGCAACATGGTGAAACTCCATCTTTACCAAAAATATAAAAATTAGCATGGTAAGTGGCATCTGCCTGTGGTCCCAGCTACCTGGGAAGCTGAGGTGGAAAGATAATTTGAGCGCGAGGTCAAGGGTGCAGTGAGTTGTGATTGTGCCACTGCACTCCAGCCTAGGTGACAGACGTGAGACCCTGTCTCAATAAAGAAAAAGGAAAAAAGAAAGGTTGGGTATTTTGTTCATAAGATAGCTGGTAAATGTAAGATTTCAATCTGGGTTGATCAAATTTCAAAAATATCCTTTCACTATGTAATACAAATTCTGACCTTGATGAATTTGAGTATATGTATGAGGATACCTGTAAGGTAAGGCTCCAGAACCCATTTTACATATGGAAAAACTGAAAACTGATTTACTGAAGTTAACTTACCCAGAAAGAGGCAAAGCTAGAATTTTAATCTGGGTCTCTCTAACTCCAGAATCTGTACTCTATAGGCAGTGTAGCTTACAATCTGAAGACAGACTGCCTGGATGATTTTTTTTTTAAGATGGGGTCTTGCTGTGTTGCTCAGGTCCAAACTCCTGTATCCAAACAGTCTTCCTTCCTCTGCCTCCCAAATATTTGAGATTATAGGCATCTTCCACTGCACCTAGGATTGTCTGGATTTAAAAAGTCAGGCTCCAACACTCAGCTCTCTGACTTGGGTAAAGTGACTTAACCCTCCTCAGCCTCTGTTTGTTCATCAGTAAAATATTAGTACTTTCATAAAAAAATACGTTTTCTGAAAGTTAATGAGATCATAAATAGTACAAGACTTATATCAGGGCCTGGAAGGTCTTAGCAGGTTTTAAATGCCCAATGAATGTTGCGATCATAATAACAAAATAACAATAACAATAATTATCTTTCCGAAGTGCAAGAGATAATAGATCAGAATGTTAAAATAAGAGGTTTCTTTGTATCACTCTATTATTGTTTTATATTAAGAGTACTAGGTACAGAGTTTATGTTACTAGAGTCAGACTTGTGATCTTAACCTGCCTTTTCCACTCACAAGTATGTGACCTTGGGCAAATCCCTTAACCTCCTTGAGCCTTGTTTCATATCACGAACATGCAGATAATAGTAAACCACATAGAGTTGTTGTGCGTTTTAAATAAAATCATGTCTATAACATGCATAGTACAGTGCCTGGTAGAGTATGTGCTCAATAGATGTTTGTAAAACACCCTTCCTTCCCCCTCACAGAAGACTGCCTTTTGCTTTCAGGGCAACAGTTCAGAATATTTGAAATCAGGGATAATTGTTAGTCACTATTACCATATGTTAGTTTTGCAAATTTGAATCTCTGAACATGCCTAAAGTACATTTTGTGCATTGAAGTTAATAATGAAACTAAAAGAACAAAGTGTGTAATTTCAGAGAAAGAAACACATGATCTTTCCTCCAAAATAAACAGAATAATAAACAGAAGTTCTACTCAGCTTGTATTTAAAATGACACACTTCAGAATATCTGGAATTAATCTAATTCCTCAGTAGCCAGAGGTTGCTTTGCCTTCCAGTATTTACTGTGCCTTTGAGGTGATTTGGAAAGATTCATAGAAGGAGAAAAATTAGGAAATCTAATTCAGACCCTAGGTATGAGTTTCTTCAGGCACTTGGAAATGAATTTTTCTTTCTGTAAATTACAATGAGACCAAACCTACCAAGAAAGTCCATTTAAGGGGAAAAGAAGAGTCTTTTGAAGGACCTTGCTGTAGCAGAAGTTTTTTTTTTTTTCCCCGAAACAAGCCCACATCTCATTCCTGAAGAACTGCTGAGCAAAGCCATGGGAGTAACTGCCAAAGCCAGATGTCAAAACCCCCGACAAGGATTGCTCTCTCTTTGCAAACTTCGGCATCTCACTGGAGTAATCAGTCCCAGATGTCCTGGAACTCTGCTAGTTTTCCAATGTGCTCTCCTGCTTCTTACCTCACCTCTTCCGGAAACTCCTTGACTACACTCACTGGACTTCCGTTGCTAGGAGCCTGAATTCTTGGCTTTTGAAGTCTCTGTAAAAAAGCAAAAATAGAAATGGCCCCTTGAAATTACAGTTAATTTCAAGGTTAAATGACACTTGTAAGGGCCTCAAATAAAATTTTGGTGTACAGAAAGGGCCTAGAAAATCTCAGACTTGGAAGTAAACTTTTAGGTTGTTTAGTCTTTTATCTAAATCACAAATGTACTTCAGTTTTAATCATTTACATATCAAGCTCACTTAAGCACAAGAAATACTAATATGTTTAAGCTATAGTCCCTTATGTGAAAACAGACACATACGACCAGATTACAAGTTAGTCTGAAGTAAGTCTTTAATAAAAATGTAAAGAGAAGGGCAAGCAATAAATCACAAGGCTAGAAATGTGGGTGGAAACTCTACATAGGTTGAGGGCTGGATTGCAGGGTCTTCGAAGACAAGTAGACACAGGCAGTAGACAAGAAGCCAGAGGAGAGTCTTCCAAGTTGCATGAACAGAAGCATAGTGGCATAGATACTTGATATCGCTGAGGAAAAGCAAGTGGCCTTGAGTCGTAGTTTAAGGTACCTGAGGAGGGACATGCTGGACATGAGTTTGGAAAGACAGACTGGGGCTAGATTATGGAATTTTTATGTGCTGTGCTAAGGCATTTAGAATTCATTTAGTAGACAGAAGGCAACCATCAAACAGTTTTGAGCAGAATATGACATGATCAATTATTGGCTTCAAAACATTAACTCTGACAGCAATGAGAAGGATAGATGGTACCTAGGGAGAAGTAGGGAGGGCAGTTAGGAGGCAGATCTGATAGTCCAAGGGAGAGATGTTTAGACCCTTAGTTATTTAAAGCCATAGTAGAAAGAATGTGCAGAAAGATGGATTGAGAAGTTACATGGAGTTTGTACTGCCAGACCTTGGGACCAGTCAGATGTGAGGCAGGAATCAAAGGTAGGTTTGAAGTTTCTAGCTTGGGCAGCTGGGTGAATAGCAATGCTATTAAATAGCATTGGCAAGAGGAATAATCTTGGAGGATGTCTAGGGCACCTGAGGGAAGATGGTTTCCACTTTGGATATGTTTGCGGTACCCACAATACATTCACTTGGCAATGACTGTAAGCAGTTGGCTGTATGGGCCAGGAGCTCAAAGAAATGATTCTGAAGCTAATGGAATGTAAGATAACCCATGGAATGCATACATGTGAAACAAGAAGGTTTAGGAAAGAACTTTGGAGAACGCTTACACTTATTTCAGAGAGAATATAATATAGTGATTTGGTAGCAGAACAGCTGGGGCTCAAATTTGAGCTTTCCCACTTATAATGAGACTTCCTAAGGCTTACTTTATTCATCTGTGAAAATGCACATAAATAGGGCATTTCATTTTAAGTGCTTTACTTCGTGTATGACACATAGTAAGCTTCTGTGACATGTTAGTTATTGTAATTATCACTTTGTATTATTTACAGATCACGCAGAAAGAGGAATTGAAGAGGAGACTCTGAAAGAGTCCTTAAGAATTAGGAGAGTCAGGAAATAATACAATGGAAATCAGAAGACAAAGTTTCAGTGAAAGAGAGGCCAGTGTCATTGTTGCAAAAGACATGGCGGGGGAGACACTTCAAAGAGGAAGAAATGCATGTGACCAATAAACACACACACGCAAAGATTCCAATCTCGGGCAGGATTCAAAACATGAAATACCATTTTCAACCTATCATTTTTGTGTTAATGAAAAATATAGGTAATAAAACCCAGCTCTGTCAAAGCTATGGAGTAATCAGCCCTCTCCATACTCTATTTATATGGGACTGACTGCCTCTCCTCCCCTCCCCGCCCCTCCCCTCTCCTCTCCTGTCTTTTTTTCTTTTCTTTTCTTTTGAAATAGAGTCTTTCGGCTGGAGTGCAGTGGCGTGATCTCAGCTCACTGCAATCTCTGCCTCCTGGGTTCAAGCAATTCTCCTGCCTCAGCCTCCTGAGTAGCTGGGATTACAGATGTGTGTCACCACACCTGGATAATTTTGTATTTTTAGTAGACATGAGGTTTCACCATGTTGGCCAGGCTGGTCTCAAACTCCCGACCTCAGGTGATCTACCTGCCTTGGCCTCCCAAAGTGCTGGGATTACAGGTGTGAGCCACCATGCCTGACCTAGCACTGTTTCTTGATTGCACTGTGTTGGTGGACATGTTGGGAAAAGTTTAAATTCATGTAACCTTTTACTCTGAAAGACCACTTCTAATAATCTGTCTTTTGAAATCCCTGCACAAAATACGTATTTATAAATATATGTATGTTATATGTATACACATATAACATACATATATATTTATGTTATATACATATATACATATATATATAGGTATCTTTTAGATTTTGTTTATAATATCATACAGTGGGAAAAACTCAAATGTCTACCAGTAGAAATACTAGTACATGTTTAGAGCCATATAATATAGTCATTCAAAGGCATGATGTAGAGTCATGGAAGAATATCCCCATATATATTGTTAGGGTTAAAAGCATGAAAACTTATATCTAGGACGTAGGATTATGGAGGGCTTTCAAATTCTATGTTATATATTTTTGTGCCATTTTCCTTTTATTTTTACAATACATATCATTTGTGATGATAAGAAAGATACATTTTAAGAGTATGGTATATGTATCAAATTTTAAGAGACTGCCATGTAGTGGTAAGGAATGGATTAGTGCCAGATGGCCTGGGGTATAATCCCAGCTCTGTCTTTAGCTGTGTAATCTTGGACAAATCACTTTACTTCTCAGTTTCCTCATTCATAAAATGGGGATGATAATAATATAATATCTACTTCATAGGGTTGTTATTAACAAGTTAATGTAAGTAAAACGGCAAAGAAGTTTCCTGGCACATAGTCTGTGCTACTTAGAGATGATGATAGTGTTGTTGATGATGACAATGATGATGACTGCAGATGGGAAGAGGATAACTAATAAGGAGCCATTATAGTTGTAAATAGAAAATCATCACTGATATTAGCATGAGCTGTATTCGTAGAGAAGACCTTTGAGATTACTGTTTGTCCAGTACCTGATTAAATAACTCCCATAATCAGAAATTTACTATCTCTCAAAACGTTCCCTTCCTTCCATTACTGGATAGTTCTGATTGCTAGAATGTAGTAGTTAAGGCCATAGACTACATTTAAAGTTAGACATGTTAGACATATCTGTGTTTGAATCCAGGTTCTACCACTTTCTATGTGTCTCATTTTTCTCTGATGAGGATTAGAATAGTATCTATAATATGGAAATATAATGAAGAGTAAATGAGATCATTCACACAAAGCACTTAGCACAGTATCTGGTATATAGTAAGTGCTCAATAAATATTAGCTATTTTTTAACAACTGCACCTAGTCATCAAACTTATTGATGTATGAATGCATGAAGTTATCAACTTAATATTTCTGTTAGATGTCTCTGGAACAGCTGTATACTGAAAAGTTAATTTGATACAACTTTTGATGGGTATAAAGCTGTAGAAGCCAACAGAAGAACAGGGAGAACCATCCTTTCTCCTTACAAGAGGGGAGCAGAGGAAGGTGCCTCAATGCCTATTAACCTATTAGTGATCTATTGATCACATGAACAAAATGGAACAGGCTCTTCTGGGCTGAGGGGCTGGAGAAGGAAAGTATGGTGGAAATGGGGATTTGGGAGGTGATTATCTCCAGAGAAAAGTGAGCAAGGAAGAAGAAAGTATATGATATGCTTCAGTATGTTTTGTGTCAGCCAGACCAGTCTTAGGCAAGACCTTAGTGATGAAAGTATGTTCCATAAGCTGCGTTGTTTCCAGGCTGCTGCATTCATCTTATTTTCTTATCATTTATTAGTAAACATTAGAACACTCCATCTACAAAATTAAGGAGAAAATATCTGGCCAAACTTTGGTGTGAGTGAGTGAGGAGCACAATCTGCTCCAGCAGCCAGGTATCCAAACAAGGGGCAGCAACTTTTCCAAATCAGGATTCTAGGACTAGCTGGAGGCATTAGGGGAGGTAAACAAGTGAAAACTTGGAAGCCTTTAGTTCCCTGCTTGACCGTCTCCTTTATGGGGAACAAGGGCTGCTAAGCCACAGTGAGCCAGCTCAGTGTGCTTTGTCTTTAGCAGAGCAGTGGGGAGCTCTGCAATCTCCAGCTACTCTGCCATGCCCACAGAAATAGCCTGGTAGTAGGGTATAGCAAGGAATAGATCAGGCAGAGCAAATCCTCTTAATCTCACGGGCCCATTCTGTTACTGGTTTCCTGGAGTGATGCTTGATGTTCAAGAGCAAAAGGCTGGGTTTGGTGGAGCTTGATCTATTAGTGTTGTCTCCTTGGGGTATGGGTGGGGGAATAGCTGGACTTCTATCACGTTTGCTGCTCAGGTATAGAGAAAAGAGCACTGTACTCTGAGTCAAGGCACCCATGTATGAATCCCCAAAACTATGAGACCTTAAGATACTTAAGTATTGAGTCTCAGTTTCTTCATCTTCATTCATTCCTTTAACAAACATTTGTTGAGCACCTACTAAGTGCCAGGTGCAGTTAGAACTGCAGGTGATAATAAGATAAATAAAACATGGTCATTAATCTTAAGGGGGCAGCATTCTAGTGTAAGAGACAAACATGAGAAATAATGAAAACATGAAGTATAAGTTCTGGAAAAGCAATGACAGCAGAAAAGAGAGACAGTCTGAGAATTCGAAAAGACTTCATAGAGAGGGTGACATTTGAGCTATTTCTTAAAGGACAAGTAGCAGTTCATCAAGATGGAGAAGAGAAGCCATCCCAGGAAGAAGGAACTCTACATACAAAGGCACAGAGGCATGACAGAGGGCAGTGTCGCGGAGGAATGGTAAGTACTTTACAGCTGTTGTACAGGGCATCATGTCCTGAAGGGGGTTGCAAGGATGCTGATTCAAAGGGATGTGCATCAGTTCTCTGGGGGAGGGAGAAAGGCTCTGTGGCAGAAAGACTAAGATTAATTAAGGAAAAATAAAAACTGGCTTATACAAAGTGACACAAATTACTTTCCTGAAGGGCTTCTCCAAACTTTTAACATACAAAACATTCCCTTATTGACATGTTGAGAGCAAATCTGTTTTTTAAATTTTTATTTTTACATTTAATTTGTAGAGATAAGGACTCACTGTGTTGCCCAGGCTGGCCTCAAACTCCTGAGCTCAAGCGAACCTCCCACCTCAGCCTCTCAAAGTGCTGGGATTACAAGTGTGAGCCACCGTACCTGGCTGCAAATCAGTTTTTTAGAAAGCATTGTCTTTTATATACCTGAAGTCTTTTTTGAAATGATCAGGGATTTAAATTTTGGCAAATAAAACTTTGTACTGTCTTTAGAACCAAAGTAGAGAAACTACGGTTTGGTTTTGTTGAAAGCAAAGGATGTAGTGTGTGTTTGCACTGAGGGAATACGTGAATACTTTTGCAGTTTGGTAAGGAATTTTGACCACATTTTAGGACATAAAGTATTTATGAACTATGACTATCTCATCAACTATTTAATCTGATCATAGAAATATGACTTCAGTGCATCCCTATAAAATAATTTTTCTTTTTGATTCATGGTGGTTAAGAGCTGTAGTTCTAGAGACAGGCAAGCCTGAGTTCAAACCCCAGGATTACCACTTTTTAGCTATGTGTGATTCTGGCTTCCTCATCTATAAAATGGGGATGAGTATAGTACCTGTGTGGCTGTGAGAATAAATGAGATAATGCATAATATGTAAAGCACCTAGCAGAGTACCTGGCCCCATAGTAATCATGTACTAAGTAACAACTATTTTTATTTTTACTGAAAGCTGGTCTTTGAGTTTATTGCCTTTTACTGACACCATTGCTGCATGAAGTAAATGGAGATAGGGGCTGATTATTTTGTAAAGCTACTATGATTTGTAAAATCTATGAAGCTGATGTGAAAAAACATTTTGCTGGTTAACATCTTCACAGAGATATAGATTTTATAGAATACATAGAGTTTATAGATATAGAAAGGGATATATATGTTCTGGAAACACAGGTAATATCATAGACAAGCAGTCTGAGACAATCACCTAAACTGAAAGATAATATATACACTGAGGAAATCAGTTGTCCTTTCAGATTTCAGGCAAGGGAAATCCTGCCACCTTGTGGTGTGAGAGAAGTGGGCCCAAGGCTGATTCCTACTTCCTAACCCTAGCAGCAACATAGCTCTCTCACAGTTCCTTGCCCATCTCTGAATTTATAAGATCCCTGAGCAATTGACTTAATCTGTGCCTATTTCTTCAGCTAATTTGGAATCTCATTATCTCCTGGTTTACTGCAAAGGAAGTTAAAGTGCCAGACAGCTTTCTGTACTTTATACAGTCCACTAACACAGAATAAACCAGTCTTTTGTGCAATTTGCATAAAAGCTCCAAGTTCATAAAATTTTGTATCTCATACTCTACAGAATATTCTTTTTAGGTAAAAAAGGGCCATGAAAACCACGCTTTTTTCATGCTTGAGGTAGAAATAGTAGGTAACTGAAGAACATTTAATAGAACTGTGTTTCTGGAGCAGTCTTTTGGATCATAACGTATCCAACTCCTGCTGAGCTCCTTCAGAAATGGGAAATCAGAGGACAGACACCTCAATGGCTAGAAACAAGCAAGAGTGATCCTTCACAGGGCTTTAGGCTCTACGTCTCTGTGCTCGTGAGAAGAAACCACGTGAAAATCATGAATGATATAAAAGGCCCTAAATTAGATAGGTTTTCCTCCTGGGATTTAAACAATCCGGGTAGCTCGGATATCCTTAGTTTGCCATCTGAATCAAGGGAAGCGCTCTCTGCTTTTTAGGAAGAAAACCCAAGACTCTAGTCCAATTTTAGAGGCCTACTAGAAGAGCCAACATTTTGAGAGTATAGTCATGTGGTGGAATAATGGTGACACAGTTGCCCCAGACTAAGTGCAACCTTTAGCTCAGGTAAGGCAATGAGATCTGCTGCTAAGGGAGGCAGGGCCAGTTATGGAGGAAGAGAAGGCAAGAACCAAGAAAAATGCTCAAATGGTTTTCTGCTTTCCTCTAGGTCTTCTGTTATCAGTAAATTGAAAACCTCTACACAGGATAGCCAACAATAAAAACAACCTTGTTGATGATAAAAATTCTGGACTACAAAATGTTTCTCAACACTGATAGCATGACAGATCTAAAACAGAAGTTTTTTTTTTTTGTTTTGTTTTTTTTTTTTTTTTTTTTTTTTTTATTAAGGACTCCAGAAAAAAGGGTCCACTTAGTAGCAGCATTCCAGGTAAAATACCCAAGAGCCATTAGAAACTAGGATCCTGATCTATGACTTGAGGGAAAGAACTCTTTTAAACACATGCTTTTGTTTAAGTTATAGTTTCCTGTGTCACTGGGACACCATTACCTTCCATTTCCCTTTTTCTCTTTTTCAGCTGTGATTAAAAAAAAAAAAATCTGCAATACCTAAGCAGTTTATTGGTGAACACTTTCATTTGCTACAGTTGACCACTGAATAACGCAGGGATTAGGGCTCCTGATGCCTTGTGTAATCAAAAATCTTTGTAAAACATTGGATTCCCCCCAATCTTAACTACGAATAGCCTACTGTTGATTGGGAGGCTTATTGATAAGGAAAACAGTTGATTAACACATATTTTGTATGTTACATGTATATTATGCATTTTTATAATGAAGTAAACTAGAAAGTAGCAAAGGTTATTAAGAAAATGAAAAGGGGCCAGGTGTGGTGTCTCATGCCTGTAATCCTAGCACTTTGGGAGGCAGAGGAAGGCAGACTGCCTGAGCCCAGGAGGTTGAGGCTGCAGTGAGCCAAGATCATGCCACTGCACTCCAGCCTGGATGACAAAGTGAGACCTTGTTCAAAAAAAAAAAAAAGTCCAGGCGCGGTGGCTCAAGCCTGTAATCCCAGCACTTTGGGAGGTTGAGGCGGGTGGATCACGAGGTCAAGAGATCGAGACCATCCCGGTCAACATGGTGAAACCCCGTCTCTACTAAAAATACAAAAAAAAAAAAAAAAATTAGCTGGGCATGGTGGCACGTGCCTGTAATCCCAGCTACTCAGGAGGCTGAGGCAGAATTGCCTGAACCCAGCAGGCGGAGGTTGCGGTGAGCCGAGATCACGCCATTGCACTCCAGCCTGGGTAACAAGAGCGAAACTCCATCTCAAAAAAAAAAAAAAAAAAAAGAAAATGATAAGAAAATATATTTACATTACTGTATTATATTTATTGATTCTGTAAGTTTACACTGTTTACAAAATGAATCCTGTGACTGAAATGAAGGGCAACCACAGCCACAGACCTCAGTCTTTGGATACATATCAAGCAATTCAGCTTTTTCTTGTAATGTCATGACTTCTCTCTACTTCTTGGGAACACTTCCAGCATCACTAATGGCACTTCATATGGGTCCCATTGTATTACTTGAGGTTTATGGTACTGCACTAACCACAATGAAAAATACTTAAGAATCTCGAGAGAGTACTTCTTTCTGCCACATGAAATTTACTGGAGAGTCTAACTGCTCATGCAGAGATGATTAGCATCACACACTGTTTTGAGAGGATATTCACAAAACCTGAGCACACTGTGCAGCAGGAGGAGGCAGCTACAAAAGGACTGTAGTACAGTATGTGCTCCAGTCGGCTTTATGCAGCTATGATTTAACCCTGTATCTTTACATTTGTTTACATTTCTCTGGACTGTGAATGGCACCATGTATTGTATATGTGTGTAAATTTTATGAATATTTCATTTTATAGTAGATTTGTGCACATTTTGTAGTAGCAAATGATAAAATAGACTAGTATATATATTTCATGCATTCATGACATACCTTTAAAATTTTTTAAAAAATATTTCTAGGCTATGCAGTTTGTGTTTTTTTCAAATTGTCACTAAACACCAAAAAAAAAAAAAAAAAAACCACTTCTAATGAATTTATTGAAAAAAATCCTTGTATAAGTAGATTTATACAATTCAAATCTATGTTAAAGGTCAACTGTATTTGGAAGTGTTTTTAGTCACAGCCTGTTTGAGGTCATCAAAACTGCCTTGTGAGGAATAGTTTGAATCTTCTGAAACACTTGCCCTGATCTGATTTACTGAACTCATCATAGCATGTTAAAAGTCAGAAAGTCAGAAAGGACCTTCTTATTTCATAAAGAAACTAGTGTCAAGAGAGAGTAAGTGATTTGTTCAAGGTCAGCTTGGTAACTATAAAGCAGACTTCCTAGATCACAGATGATTACTCTTTCCATCCAACTCCACGGCCTCCACCAAACTGGATTAAAAAGGCTTGTTTTAGGAAAAGAATACTCACTGAGGTTGTGAGTGTGAAGAAAATCGTTAACCTCTGAATAAGTGTATGTCTAGGAAAATAACTGGCAATCTTGTATGCCTTTCTTGTGAATTCAGGGACAGAGAAATCTCATTTGGGTTTGTGCTATAAATACTTTGATTTTTCCATCTTCATTTTTTCCCAGTTGTCTAACTTGATTTAGTACAGCTCAAATGGCTAGGTGTGGCGGCTCACACCTATAATCTCAGCACTTTGGGAGGCCGAAGCAGGTGCATCACCTGAGGTCAGGAGTTTCAAGGCCAGCCTGAACAACATGGTGAGACCCTGGCTGAGTGTGGTGTCGGGCACCTGTAATACCAGCTACCTGGGAGGCTGAGGCAGGAGAATCGCTTGAACATAGGAGGTGGAGGTTGCAGTGAGCCAAGATTGTGCCACTGCACTCCAAACTAGGTGACAAGAGCAAAACTCCATCTAAAAAAAAATAAATAAATAATAATCATCATCTCAAAGACTCCATGTCTTTGGGGATCCAAGTGTATCACTACCAACATCTATATCAACATACTCAAGTGCTTACAGAACCACATTTTGGTTCTTCATTCAGAAAGTTATTTCAGTCATTTGTTCAGCATGTAAAATCTAAGAATCAACCAGTACTCAAGGTATAGTGAGTTGTGTTCTGCTGTGGCAGAAGTACACATATAACAACGAAGCCAAAGACTTGCCCTCTGCTAGTAGTTGCCAACTAACTCCCAGGATGCTTTACGGTTGGCACTCAGGATCAAGGTCCCACATTGCAGCCCGGGCTGAAGGCAGCTATGTATTCCATTGCCCTTCTCTGCTGTGCTTATTAACTTGGCCTGTCATTGTTCATTTTAGCCCTGTCTGGAGATGGGGCTGCTGTTCTTCCCCAGAATATTCTGGATTATAGTAGCTTCAGAAGAGTTGTTTCCATTTTCACACACGTAGTTGAAAATGGCTTTGTGACAATGACTGACTTTAAAAATATATACCAGAAAGAAATGGCCATTTAGACTCCATTTTGGGTGGCACCAAAACTTATGAAATATTACTACTTTGCAATCCTAAGATCTCCAAACCGACAAATCTGTATCAATAAACAGTAGCATAACATTGTGAAATAATATTTTATGGTGTACCTGTTCCTGCATTTGAAATTTGTTGAAGAGAGATCCAAGATGGCCTATTACTAGCAGCTCAGGATTGTAGCTCCCAGTGAAAGTGAAGAGAACAAGAGGATGCCACACTTTCAGATGAATTTTTGTTGCTCATGGACCAGGAGATTCCCAGCGGAGGAGCCCCATGGGTCACCAGCTCAACTCTTGTGGCCGGCGCAGCAGCTTTGCTGGCGCCCTGGCATGGTTCTTGGTGCAGAGTAAATGGGACTGGGTCCCCTTTTGGTTGACGTTTGGAGCTCCAGGAAGGCAGAGTCGCCCATTCAGCTGATTGAACACCCAAGAGGGAAGCCAGACTGGAGATTCCTGGGCAGAAAAGCACCAAGAATCTTAAGGCGGCGCAGTGGGTCACTCAGATTTCCGCACTGGGAATCAAGTTGAACGTTACTCAGAGACCTAATTTGAAAGTCGGTAATTACAAAGACGACAGGTGGATAAATTTACAATGAGGGGAAGACACCAATGTAAAAAGGCTGAGAATACTCAAAATCAGAATGCCTCTCCCTCTACAGGTGATCACAGTTCCTCATCAACAAGGGAACAAGGCCTGATGGAGAATGAGTGCATTCCAATAACAGAATTAGGCTTCAGAAGGTGGATAATAAGAAACTTCTGTGAGTTAAAAGGACATGTTCTAGCCCAATGTAAAGAAAATAAGAACATTGAAAAAAGGTTTGACGAAATCCTAACGAGAATAGACAGTTTAGAGAGGAATATAAGTGAATGAATGGAACTGAAGAACACAATACGAGAACTTCATGAAGTACGTACAGGTTTTAACACTCGAACTGATCAAGCAGAAGAAAGGATATCAGAGGTCGAAGCCCAACTTAATGAAATGAAACGAGAAGACAAGATTAGAGAAGAAAAAGTAAAAAGGAATGAGCAAAGTCTCCAAGAAATATGGGACTATGTGAAAAGACTTAATTTACATTTGATAGGTGTACCTGAATGTCATGAAGAGAATGAATCCAAGCTAGAAAATATTCTTCAGGATATTATTCAGGAAAACTTTCCTAACCTAGTAAGACAGGACAATACTCAACTCCAGGTAATAGAGAGACCACCACAAAGATATTCCTCAAGAAGAGCAACCCGAAGACACATAATCATTAGATTCACCAGGGTTGAGATAAAGGAGAAAATTCTAAAGGCAGCTAGAGAGAAAGGTCAGGTTATCCATAAAGGGAAGCCTATCAGACTCACAGCAGATCTCTCAGCAGAGACCCTACAAGCTAGAAGAGAGTGGGGGGGGGGGGGGGGGTCAATATTCAATATCCTCAAAGAAAAGAATTTTCAACCCAGAATCTCATATTTAGCCAAACTAAGCTTTATAAATGAAGGAAAAATAAAATTTTTCGCAAACAAGCAAGCACTCAGAGATTTCATCACCACCAGGCCTGCTTTACAAGAGCTTCTGAAAGAAGCACTACACACATAAATGAACAACCAGTATCAGTCATCCCAAAAACTTACCAAAAGGTAAAGAGTATCATAATGAAGAATCTATATCAACTAATGGGCAAAATAGCCAGCTAGCATTAAATGACAATATTAAAGTCACAAATATCAATATTAATCCTAAATTTAAATAGATTAAATGCCCCAATCAAAGACACGGACACGCAAATTGAATAAAAAGTCAAAACCCATTGGCACCCTGTATCCAGATCCATCTTATAAGCAAGGACACACAAAAACGCAAAACAAAAGGTTGGAGGAAGACTCACTAATCAAATGGAGAGAGAGAAAAAAAACAAAAACAAAAACAACAACAGGAGTTGTAACTTTTGTCTCCGACAAAATAGACTTTAATAGTTACAAAGACTAAAAGAAGCAAAGAAGGACATTACATAATAGGATCAATGTAACAACAGGAGTCAATAATTACAAATATATATGCACCCAATCTAGGAGCACCCAGATACATAAGACAAGTTCTTAATGACTTATAAAGAGACTTGGACTCCTTATTCCTTCCTGTCTCCACTGTTAAGTACAATTATTGGCATAAAAGAGGTTTTTAATACCTATTTTTAGATTGCATTCCAGCCTGGGCAATAGAACAAGACTACTGTTCTCTCTCCCCCTTTCTCTTTCTCTTTCTTTCTTTAGGGAAAAAAATAAAAAATAAAAAATAAAATAAAGATAAGCTCGATATTAGGCCATATCAAAAGCAAAATACAAGAAAAAAAAAAAAGAGAGAGAGAGAACCAATTACTAAAAATGAGATATATTAGAAAGCCGATAAGCAAGCCAAATTATATTAGGTAGCTGTATAGTTATATATTTAAGGCCAGTATCTCTTTAAGAAATAATTTCATTAGTATTTATTTAAATTACTTTATATATTATGTTCAGCTGAAATAGCAATTCTGAGTTTAATTTTAAAAAAAGAAATTTGTTTTCAATATTTAAAGTTTTTATTGTCAGTGTAAAGTTGCTATTATCTGAGATTTTGATGTTAAAATGTTTTATAAAATGGTGGTGATACTGAATATATAATTTTAACATACTTATACCTGGCAAAATAAGTTGGCACCTATATTGGTCCCCAAAGTTTTCCCCAAAGGCTTTTTTTTAAAGCAGTTTTAGGTTCATACAAAATTAAAGGAAAGCTACAGAGATTTCCCATTTACCCCCTACCCCCACACATGCCTAGCTTCTCCCTTATCAACATCTCCCACCAGAGTGGCACATTTGTGACAGCTGATAAACCCACACTGAGACACCATTATTACCCAAGTCCATAGTTTACATGAGGGTTCACTCTTGATGGTATACATTCTGTGGGTTTGGACAAATTATAATGACATGTATCCACCATTATAGTATCATATCTATTAGTTTCACTGCCTTAAAAATCCTCTGTGCCCTGCCCCAAAATTTTACTATTTTGGGGGAAATCCCAAAGTCTTAAGAAGTCACATTAGAAATATAAAGCTGCATTCTCACTGCAAAATTATAGAAACTACTTTCTAAATTCAGTCAATCTGGATACCACAATCCAATCACACACCTGACATTTCTAACAGATCTAACATACACAGCTCTCACAATTCTTCTGAATTAGCTAACAAACACTGACATTTTTGAAATGGATGAGAATTAGCTATTTTCTGGCAATCTGTACCAAGTTAGAAAAAAAAAGTTCAAGCCCATATCAAGCTGTCTCATATATGGATTTCAGTAAACATTTATTATTATTATTTTTCATTTTTTGTTGAGACACGGTCTTGCTATCCTGCCAGGCTGGAGTGCAGTGGCATGATCATAGCTCACTGCAGTCTTGAACTTCTGGGCTCAAGCGATCCTCCTGCCTTAGCCTCTGGAGTAGCTGGGACTGCATGCATACTCCACCACACCTGGCTAATTAAAAAAAAATTTTTTTTTTGAGAGATGGGATCTTGCTGTGTTGGCAGATTGGTCTGAAAGTCCTGGGCTAAAATGATCCTCCTGCCTCAGCCTCCCAAAGTGCTGGGACTACAGGTGGGAGCCACCATGCCTAGCTCAATAAACATTTTTTAGCAAGCACACAAAATAATTTATGTATCTTGTTCTTTTTGTTCAATGAAGCCCTATTTGCTGATTTGGTAAATTCACCCACGACTGCATTAAAGGTCCACTTAAGGCAGGTTTGACAATTTCCAGAAATACTACTATCCTAACCTAGTCAGCAACATCACCAGAAATTCTTGGACAAAATGGCAGGAAGCAAGACCATTTTGGGATCAAGCGTCAGGTATTATGCCTAAGGGTACAGGCCATGGGCTTTATCAGGTTGTTTCTTCCTTTTCATTTAAGTATGAGGAATTACTCTGAAATAATTTACTAAGTTCACTTATCCTGAATACCTCTAGTTTTGCCAATGAGAGCCACTTAGTATCTATTGTAATGATCAACAAGCTACGAATTTTCAAAAATATACTTCACACATTGACTCTGCTGATTATCAAAATCTCTGAACGTAACTGAGATATAGATAGAAAAAGTACTTGAAGGACCAACTGCCTTTGGTCCTTCTGATTAGAACACTAGCTGTCCACTCCTGAGAAGGAAATCCTTGTTAGAGCTAATGACTGCTCGTGGGGTGCTTGTAACCTGACACTAGTAACAAAGCAGCACCACCTATTCCAAAGAGAATGAAAGCAAATTACAAACATAATTGGGAAAAGAAAAAATACTACACACTCCAATTTCTCAGGACCCAATAGATTTTATTTCAGGTGGGGATAAGGGTCAAGCAGTGTGAAGACCGGGAAGGAGAGAAGGAAGTCTCTAAGCTCTGAAAAATTCCCTAGCCCAAACTGTTGAAAAAGTGCCACATTCTGCCCTTTTAGCAATTTTAACCAATTTTTGATAACACCACAGAAACCCTGTGGCTTCCTATTAAAATGAGTAGGTTACAAGCCTTTTTTTTTTTTTTTTTTTTTTTTTTTGAGACTGAGTTTTGCTTTTGTTACCCAGGCTGGAGTGCAGTGGTGCGATCTTGGCTCATGACAACCTCTGCCTTCTGGGTTCAAGTGATTCTCCTGCCTCTCTTGAGCAGCTGGTATTACAGGCATGTGCCACCATGCCCGGCTAATTTTGTATTTTTGGTAGAGATGCAGTTTCTCCATGTTGGTCAGGCTGGTCTCAAACTCCCGACTTCAGGTGATCCGTCTGCCTCGGCCTCCCAAAGTGCTGAGATTACAGGTGTGAGCTACTGCGCCCGGCCACAAGCCTTATTTTTATTAGAAAAGTGGAATTTAATAAATATTTTATTTTTATTATTTTGAAGCATTTTATCAATTCTAGGTGGAAGCACTACATTATCAAATGGGAAATCAACAAATGAAAAATGAAAAATAAAAGATTACTTATCCATTCATAGTAAGCAAAATTTTGCTAGAGAGAGAGAGAAACTTCAAAAAGACAAAACTAAAAGTCTTAAATATAAGATTGTATTCTATGTTACACATGAATTTGTAGTGGTACCAGTGTCATCTGCTCTGCCTGAAGGAGCACTCCCCCTAGTGGTTTTCCATAGGAAATAAATTCAAACTTTTATTAAAGTAAAAATTCCTGGGTCAACTAGAACACACCTAAGGAGGAAATTCTTTATAAAATAAATACCTTGATGTTAGGGTGATTTAGAACCAATTCATTAGTTTCTGAATTCTAATTAGCTGAAGACATGCAGCTAAAATAATAGTTTTATTTGTTTATTTATTTTTGAGACGAAGTCTTGCTCTCTTGCCCAGGCTGGAGTGCAGAGGTGATCCGGCTAACTGCAACCTCTGCCTCCCAGGTTCAAGTGATTCTCCTGCCTCAGCCTCCTGAGTAGCTGGGATAACAGGCGCATGACACCACACCTGGATTTTTTTTTTTTTTTTTTTGTATTTTTAGTAGAGACAGGGCTTCACTGTGTTAGCTAGGATGGTCTGGATCTCCTGACCTCGTGATCTGCCCGCCTTAGCCTCCCAAAGTGCTGAGATTATAGGCATGAGCCACTGCACCTGGCCTGTCTCTACTTTTAAAGTAAATAAATCAAAATAAAATTTAAGAAAGATACACAAAACCATCTTTTGTGTCTATGTAAAACACTATGCAAATCTTTTTTTGTTGTTGTTTGACACAGAGCCTTGCTCTGTCACCCAGGCTGGAGCTCGTGGTCCTCCCACCTCTCAGCCTCCTGAGTAGCTGGAACTACAGGCATATGCCACCACACCCAGCTAATTTTGTATTTTTTTGTACAGATATGTTTCACCATGTTGCCCAGGCTGGTCTCTGAGCTCCTGGGCTAAGAGATCAACCCACTTCGGTCTCCCAAAGTGCTGTGATTACAGATCCTCACCATCACACCTGGCTAATTTTTGTGTTTTTAGTAGAGGCAGGGTTTCACCATGTTGGCCAGGCCGAACGCAAACTCCTGACTGCAGATGATCCACCCAAAGCATCCCAAAGTGCTGGGATTACAAGTGTGAGCCACCACAACCGGCCTAAAAATAATAGTTTAAAATGTGCAAAAATATCCATCCTTAGTTTTAAATTCTTTTAGATTCAGCTTTTAAAAAATACATTAAGCTGGGCGGATTGCTTGAGCTCAGGAGTTCAAGAATAGCCTAGGTAACATAATGAAACCCCAGCTCTACAAAAAATACAAATTAGCAGGTCATGGTGGTGTGCACCTGTAGTCCCAGCTATTTGGGAATCTGAGGTAAGAGGATTGCTTGAGCCCAGGAGATTGAGGCTGCAGTGAACTGTGATCCTACAATTGGACTCCAGCCTGGTCAACAGAGCAAGACCTTATTTCCAAAAATAAAAATAAACCTTAGATCAAAATAAATTTAGAGCTAAATCAGAATTAAATAGTGACTAATAAGATGCTAAAAGAAGATCTGAAATTGGAGATTCTTTCATCTAAGAAAGTTACTAAATGCCAATTATATACACTGTTCTTTGTTCACACTAGTGAACAAAAGAAAAAAATAACTATGCTATTTCACATTTAATGGTCCTTAGAATGTTGACTGATTAAATATTTTCTTAAGTATGTTTTAGGTTTGTACTGTTCTTGGTGTTCATCTAAACAAAAAATATTTTGACAACATTTAGTAAATTCGTCTGTTTCCTACTTGAATACATATACTTTATGAAATTCCAACTTCTTCTGTAGTTGCTAGGCATGCTGAGATTGAGAGACTTACTAGTTATCAGGTGCTGACCCTGGCCACCTCCCAGAACTGTCCATGTGCCTGGGAAGCAGTGCCAGCCATTGCACTGGAGCGGCTTCCTTGCAGCACACTTTGCGTAATACTCTCCAAACCAATTTTCTCTAACACTATGTGACCTATTTTAAGGTAAGCATTCCAGTATATCCTTAAATCTTGGTGAATATCATTGAACAGTTCTCAACAATGAATAGTTTGGCACACTTTTATTTGGCAGCAGATGGTGGTCACAATGACCATCAGTGGGTAAAGGTCAGAAAGGCTAAGTGAATCCTGCAATGGGATGACAGTTTTTTATCCTAAAGAACTGTCCCACCCAAAAGGCTAATAGTGCCTGTCCGTGGAGAGACACTGAGCTGTTGTCACCTGGTACAGTAACAAAGACAGAAGCTTCACTTTACTCATGTAATTTTTTCTACTAGAAAATAAGTCAGATAATTTTAGTATTGTATTTTATTTTTTTAGTGTTGTATTTTATTAAATAGAAAAATATTTATATACCACAAAAATTATTTTAGTCACAACTACCAGGAAAGTACAAAATCCCTTATAACTATTTTTTTACACCTTGATTTGTCAAGAAACTCAGAGGTAAATGCAAAGTATCTAATAAGTACTTACTGCAGTGAACAGTTTTGAGAACAAGAAGAAAAACCTGTAACTCTGAAAATTGTTTTATATCCCATTCATAGATCTCTTCAAAAGTCTACTCTAAAAATGAATCACATAAAAGAATTTTTCAGACTTGCTTGGTGATGCTTCAACTTCAGAACATTTGTAAGGAAATGACATGTAAAAGCAATCACCTCAGTACAATTAAATGTTTTTGTTTTGTTTTGTTTTTTAAGTTTCCTTTAAAACAGTGGTTCCCAAAATTTAGCATGCAACAGAATCTCCTGAGGGAAGCCTGTTAAAATACAGAATGCTGGCTTCCTCCGCAGTTTGCTACAAGTTTGCAGGCAGTTCTGATGTTGGAGGGGACACAACACTTTGAGAACCACTGCTTTAAGATCTAGTCTCTAGAAGTCAAACTAAGAAGCAATGCTCATATGCCTTTCCCATTCTAACAGTAAATAAATAAAAGAATATTTTCGGTAGCTGCATCAAACTTTCAGTCTTTAGATTCTTGGGAAGTTCTAATGAAATAAAACGTTGTTTCTCATGGCTGACAATTATTCTCATGAGTTCAGAAAGAACTACAGGACAGTCCTGAATAATCTATGACTACATGAAAACATGTATTTACATACCCTCTACAAACTGTATTTATAAAACATATAGTAACGATTGCGGTACACAACCTTGCTCCAATCTTCTCCATGCTTCTTCTCTATAGAAAATCTAATATGAAATTATAAAGAGTATTGTACTCAGAATAAGAACTTCATTTATGTACACATAAGTATCAGTGAATTGTCATATTCTAGATTCAGATTCAGGAACTTCTTCATCAGGGCAGCAGTAATATTCTACAAAACATATTTGTCCATCTTCATTTCTAATCATATACTGCAATGAAAGGAAGCCTCTGTTATCTGTCCGAATAGATACCTTACAAGATAGGACTAATGCCTTTGTAGAGGGTTTCAGTAAGGAAATCTTGTATCTGTAGAAGAATAAAAAGCTGTTATTCAACACAGTTAACATTGCTCAGAGCTCCAAGTAAAGGACAAAAAGTAGCAAATCTAAGAATAAAATCAAGTACTTATCCAATTTGCTAATATTTTCTTTTTTTAAAAAAAATTCGCCGGGCACGGTGGCTCAAGCCTGTAATCCCAGCACTTTGGGAGGCCGAGGCGGGTAGATCACGAGGTCAAGAGATCGAGACCATCCTGGTCAACATGGTGAAACCCCGTCTCTACTAAAAATACAAAACATTAGCTGGGCATGGTGCCACGTGCCTGTAATCCCAGCTACTCAGGAGGCTGAGGCAGGAGAATTGCCTGAACCCAGGAGGCTGAGGTTGCGGTGAGCTGAGATCACGCCATTGCACTCCAGCCTGGGTAACAAGAGCAAAACTCCGTCTCAAAAAAAAAAAAAAAAAAAAAAATATCATCCACTGTTAGCATCCTACAACTCCTAGTAAGTCCAGTACTCTACTGTTCATGTTTATAAAATGCTGTGCATTTTTATTAACAAAGTGGGTTTTTTTTTTTTTTTGAAATGGAGTCTCACTCTGTTGCCCATACGATCTTGGCTCATTGCAACCTTTACCTCCCAGGTTCAAGCAAGTCTCCTGTCTCAGCCTCCCGAGTAGGTGGGACTACAGGCGCCTGCCACCATGCCCAGCTAATTTTTGTATTTTTAGTAGAGACAGGGTTTCACAATATTATTGGTCAGGTTGGTCTTGAACTCCTGACCTCAGGTGATCTGTGCCCACTTGGCCTCCCAAAGTCCTGGGATTACAGGTGTGAGCCACTGTGCCCAGCTGAAAGTGTTTTTATTTAACAGAAATCTGGTATTTAGCTTCCTCTTTATCACCAATGGCAACCTCTATATTAAGGACTAACCTGTTGACTTGGGTCTGATTACAATGAAATGCTTCCATCAAATCAGAATCTTTGGGATAGTCAAGGTGAGAACTTCCTGCATTTCCAAAAGTAGATAACCTATAGAAAATGATTACTTCATTTATTTATTGGTCCAGAAATAAACCACATTAAGATCCAAATAAATTAAACACTTCCTTAAGAAATTCATACTAGTGGGTGAAACAGACATGTATACAAATGGTTACAATACACGGTAACAAGTACCATAATAAAGCTCCCACAGGATACTGTGGGAGTTCAGGGCAACTAGCAACTAATCAACAGCTTTGAAGAAAGTTAATCGTAAAAGGAAAAGGGCAGGGCACAGCTTTAATTTCATTACCCTAATCCTATTCTGAAAGCAGATTTTCTCCGTCGTTAAGTCAGAAATACATAATAGGAGAGAGAATAGAGGACTGATGGAAGACCTTGATCGAAGTTAACTGCAAACCTTGGGTTCTGTTCCCAATCCTATAGCAAGCAATTAGAGCTTTTCTGAATCTTAGATTGCTCTTAAGGTTATTTCATGGTTTTCCTCACTAGGTAATACCAGAAGTTATGTGTAAACAACTTATAAATGTTAATGTGCTGATTTCATCCGCTAGACTGGAGCATTTCCTGCAGCTGCTAAGCATTACATGAGCATAGTGATATGACCCAGGTGTTGGTTTTCTCTAAGCTCCATTTCTACCCTCATCTTCCAGGTGCTGTTTTTCCCCAGGCCCATCTTTTCTTTCTAATATAATCGCTCTCTCTGACCCGTCTCATCTATGCCCAGCCATGATGGTGGTTCCCAAATCTAAATTCCCAGTCTAGATGGATCTCCTGAGCACCATAACCATATATCCAGCTATTCCCTAGTGTCACAGGTACTTAAAATTTAACATATCAAGAAAAAAAATTTCAACTCCAACCTCCCTACCACCAAATTGTTTCCTATTTTGGAGATGAAAGATACCATGATCCATCTAGCTACCCAGGCTGAGAGAGATTACTGAGGAGATCCTCTGAAATATTGTTTAAGTACCTGAATTTTTCACTTCATTCCACTGCTAAAGTAGGGTTTTCAATTTCCATTTTGGTTAATACTTTGTCAGACCGTGAGACAAATTTTTAACCACCCAAAGTCATGAGAAGGACCTGTAATTCTTTTTCTTTTCTTTTCTTTCTTTTTCTTTCTCTTTTTTTTTTTTTTTTTTTTTTTTTTTTTGAGAGTCTTGCTCTGTCACCTAGGCTGGAGTGCAATGGTGCAATTTTGGCTCACTGCAACCTTTGTCTCCTGGGTTCAAGTGATTCTCCTGCTTCAGCCTCCTGAGTAGCTGGAATTACAGGCACCTGCCACCACACTCAGCTAATTTTTCTATTTTCAGTAGAGACAAGGTCTCACCATGTTGGCCAGGCTGGTCATGAACTCCTGACCTCAAGTGATCGAACCACCTCGGCCTCCCAAAGTGCTGGGATTACAGGTGTGACCCACCACACCCAGCTGGGCCTGTAATTTTTCTAAAGTAGTTACAAAAAGAATACCTTATACCTTTTATTCCATTATGTATTTAGTGCCTTTACTTAATATTCTGATATATTTGAAAAGAGAATATTTAGATCCTCTTACTAGAATTTCTAAACTAAGTCTAATCCTGGAAAGAGACTTGTGTTAAGGTATCAGAAGCAGCTTTTCTGACATTGTCTTCCTGCTGAAAACTGCCCTCGCTTTGGAAGTGAGCATTGAGCTATCCTCCCTAAATCTTTTTTCAGTGTTTCCCAGGGATCTCTGTGTGCTATCTTGGTACTTAACGGTTTGCTGTTTCACATATCTTGGCTTCACCTGAATTTTAAGTTGTTCTTCCCACAATGTTCAATAAGATGAATAAGCACATGTTGGGTGATCAACAGATACTTAGTGAATGAATGAACCACGTGCAGAAAACATGTTCTGCATCCTGAACTTAACTTGAAAAAGATACCATATAATACAAACACCCTTTCCAAACACTTAAACCCAATTTTCCTCACGATGTAACCTGATATATGACAGTAAGTAGTAGCACAATGAAAGCATCACTAGTTTAGAAATTAGGGGACCGGCCTTCTCATCTAGATGCCAACACCATCTAAATAGGAAATAGTGAGTTAATCTTTCTGGGTCTTAAGTTTCTTGATCCATAAAATTACGAGTAAGAGTACAAGCTATTTAAAGTTGTGAAAGCTCTCAAAATGTGGATAATAAAAATTTTGCATCCTAAGCAAATGTCTAGAGGGAAGACGGAGTACAGACCACATGAACTATAACTGCACTGCTCTCGAGTACCTGAAATAAGGCTTGTCAGGAGACATCGTAATTTGTAAGACTTCACTCGTCATATCCAATTCAGAAAATGCTTCACGGAGCCCCTCTGACTGCAGAATAATTTTATTAATAACATTGGTGCTGCAGAAGTCAAAGTCCAGGGTCTCCTCAGGCTCCTGCGTATTGATTTTGCAGACCGTCACCACTCCTCCTTCTTCTAGGAACAGCATCAAAGGGTAACCGTAACCTTGGTAACACATCCGAAGAGCAGTTAAAGTCCCTGCAGTAAAAAGAGATCATACTTGGCCTTAGCTTTATAGCTCTGGGTTCAGCTTCTCCTAAAAATAATAAAAAAATTTCTCAAGAATAATTCATTCCACTCAATTTCTCACATACATGTTATCTCCTCATAAAAAGGGATTATATCTTCCCTGATGATAGTTGTGTGTAGACAATTCTAAACACACAAGAAAATTGGGAACCAGAACAAAACGTAACGTGACTCTCTGGTATCATTTTCAGGTTATCATAAATACCTCAGAAATAGCTTGATTTTATATACATACAATTTCAGAATAGAGAATCTACATGGATCAACACAGCAAGTAACCAAATTGCTGCAGAACAGAGTATGCTATTTCTTGAAGGTTCAATGTGTGTAACAGTGGACTGCTACGTGTACTGTAATGTCAGTGTATTCACTCTTATGAGGATCCTTCCAACTTTTCCAACTCAGATACTCTTTATATTTCCTCAAATGTCAAAATCAAATTGAGACAAAAAGACGGTTAATAGTGGTGTAAATTTTAACACTGCAAACCATTAGGGGATGGAGGAAAGTGACAGGATATTCAAACTCCTCCTTGATGCATGGAGAGCCACAGTGAGTAATGGAAGATGACAGATTCTTTTATGAAAAACCAGCTGGAGAACACTGTATTAGAAAATGTATAGTTAATAACAGTGGAATTGTCAGTAGAAAATTAAAATACATTTTTTCTGGCGAACTATATTGAATTTTTCCTAATCTCCAGGTTGCTTTCCTATGAAATAAAATCATTCTTCTGGGGATTCCTTACAGTTTTAGACCCACAGCAACTGAATTTCACCATTCTTAAAATTAATTCCTTTAAGAAAAAATATATGTTTTAGAGAAAATCATTTGGCAAAATAGACATAACTTATAAAATATGGCTTGAAAGAAACAAACTTTGAACACAGTATAAACTAGGAGTCAGTAGAGCTGGCTTCTGTTTTTCCCTGCCACTAACTAGCTGAGTAATTCTGGACAAGTTCGGGAAAAGAAGCAATTACATTTCACAATGTTAAAGATATTTAAGACATGCCCAAAGTATTCTTTTGGCCAGTTCAAATTTAAAATCCCTCAAAGCCTTGTAAATTAATAAAAGAAGAATGTAAATACTTTTACAAATGAAAAGAACTATAAACACACTTGCAATTAACATTGGGAAAAGTTAGAACCTATGACTGTGGCCAATGAAAAATGAATTGGCAATAATTTTCTGAACAAATGTTTATATTCCAAATAACTTCCTGAAAATTACTTGCTTCTTTTCCCTAACTTGTCCAGAATTATTCAGCTAGTTAGTGGCAGGGAAAAACAGAAGCCAGCTCTATTGACTCCTAGTTTATACTGTGTTAATTTTTCTGACCATTGTATATAACATTTTTATGTCCTTCTAATGATAATAGTTTACCTGGCATAGGACTTGATCCAAAAATAGATAAACAGTCTAAAAGGACAGTTAAATTAATTCGAAACGTAACAGATTCTTCCTGAACTTTAAACTCCTGAAATATTCCAGCCTATGAAAAAAGTAAAAATGAAAATGGTTACATAGAAGAATGAAAACTAATATATAAGGTCCTAGATTTCACTTTATATGTTTAAAAAATACAATACTGTGCTAATCCCATGAGAATAATTTCTCATTAGCAATCAAAACATCTTAGAGACATCCTTGTGACGCATCCTTATCTCCATGCCTGGATCTAAAACTATCCCTCTGTGACTATCTCTTGTCTCATTTTTGTGCCTATCACTACTGCTAAGGTCACTTGGAAAATACACAAACGACTTGGTAACGCATTAGCAATATTAGTTTCAACTTTTATTATTTTTTATTGATATGGGGGTCTCACTAGTGGTTGCCCAGGCTGGAGCCATCTTCCCACCTCTGCCTCAGCCTTCTGAGCAGCAGGGAATACAGGTGTGAGCCAGTATATCATGCCCTGCATGAGGACAAGAACCATGACTTACTTACCTTTCTATCCCTGAGGTCATGCTGTGCACTTAGGTGTTAAAAAATGCTTAGCTGAATTTGCAATCCTATCTTAACCAAACAAATATTACTTTGGAAGAATAAAAATTCTATTACAACCAGTAAAAGGAAAAAATACTCTTTAGTAATAGCAAGGTGGTAGTATCGCAGTGGTAAAGAGCATATATTCTGGAAACAAATGTTCAGGGTTCTTATCCCAATTCAGTCACTTAACAGCTGTGGGGCTGCTAGCAAATCACTTAAATTGTGCCTCGTTTTCCGCATATACAAAATGGGAATAATAACAGAACCTACCTTACAGGACTATCGTTAAGATTAAATAAATTAAATACTAAGAGGAGAGCCTAGCCAATAGTCTAGCTTTTTAGTCGTTACTAACCATTATCTCTGTAAAACAAGATGGGAAAAGAATTTGTTACCAGGAGAGAAAAAAAAATTCAAGTAATGACGTGTTCTCTGACTTAAGACTATAAAGTTATTTATTCATATATTATTTATTTACGACTATTGACTATAAAGTTATTTATTGTCTACTAAAACCTTCAGATTTCATTAAATTACATTTAGAATATCTATGGCACAGGCTTAAAGGCGCCTATTTCCATACCTGAATAAAAGCATTTGCTTGCACACACTTTGCATTTTCCACTGTTACTTTGATTCCATTTTTAGTTGCAAAACACGTGGCATGTTCACGGAAATGAATAGCTTTCAAGATAGTGGAGAGATTCCTAACGTTGTCAAGGCTGGCCACAAGGCTGTACTGATCATCCTCGTCTTGGATCTGTTGGGTCAGAAGGGGCATTGTCCGCTGCACATTCGGCCCCGAGGGATGCTTCTGGGGCCGACACCTGCTCCCGCGGATCGCGAAATACCTGAAGGGATTGGACGATAAAACGCCCGTCAGGGCTGGCGAGGTCTGGCGAGCTCCACCTGCGCTGAGAAATGGAAGGGGGCTGGCCAGCTGAACTTGGCTGACCAGGCCGAACCCCACCAATGCCACTTAACCGTCTTTGTAACTCTGGGAGAAAATTATCTAAGCTACGGTTTCCTCATCTCCGTAAGGGGACAATAACCTGAAAAGTTGTGAAGAATGAAGACACGCAACTGACACGGGATCTTCGCTTGGGGCCAGCTTATCCCGGCCAAACAGGAGCTACGAATCCGCACGGAGTCGGTTTTTGGGTCGCCCGCGCCACAAGCCTCGCCTCCAGCGCAACAGGCGACGGGGGGCGGGCTCGGAGTGCCCAGAAGATCCCCCAAGACAAGCCCATTCACCAGCTCGCCCGCTGGACGGCATCACTTACTACTCTCAGTCCTCGAGTGCTGACACCCTACCTTTGCAGTAGGGTCTGGACGCCCGAGAGCCCTTCCCGGCAAAGTCCCTGAAGAGTAGCAAGGCGGCTCCGAAAAACCGCGGAGGAAGGGAAGCGGCGGGTCCCTGCACTTTTCAGCTCGGCCCTCCACCTCGGCCACCGTCACCACAGAGCTGAACGAAGCCTAGAGAGCCAAGCGGGCACAGCCTTCAAGAACGGAAACCGGCAGGCACCGCAGAGCTGGAGGACGATCGCTGAACCGAGCGCTTAGAGCTGTCGAACCATAGAGATCGGAAAAAGGAGCGAGCGGCCACACCGGAAGGAAGGCCAAGAGCGCGGGCGGCGAGACAAGATGGCAGCAACCAAGAGGAAACGGCGTGGAGGCTTGGCAGTTCAGGCGAAGAAGCCAAAAAGAAACGAAAAAGATGCCGAACCGCCAGCTAAGCCTCGCGCCACTGCAGAGGAGGTGGAGGAAGAAGAGAGAAACCGGATCCCAGGCCCCGTTTGCAAGGTAGAAGGGTTACATCTGCAGCGGCGGCTCTGTGCGTCTTTTTGGGGTTACTTACTTGACTACAGGTCTGCTAATTTTACAGTAGCTAGGGTCTTAACGGTAGGTCGGTTTTAGTAATTGTCACGGCCAGACTGGGCACGGAGTTTACAGCTAATTCTTGTGCACGTGGCCGCCCTGCTGGAGGCGGCGGGTTTTAGAACCCTTAGCCGGCCCACGCGGAAGCGACTGTCGGAGTGCTCAGATCCAGCGTTGTCTTCCTAGTAGTTCGATTTTTTTTTTTTTCTTTTTGGAGGGTAGTACTTTTCTTTGGTTATTTCTCGCTATTGGGTATTTCTTCCAGTGATTAGTATTCCCATATACTGCCAAAGTCGGCTTCTCTCAGGCAGGGATCCTGAAGCTTGTTAGGTGAGCCTTTAAAAAGTTGTTGCTTTTGGAACTGTGAATTGTTAACCAGGTCTTTAACTCAAGGGATAATGAAAGATAGTCCAGATACTTTGAGCTTTACTTGTATTCAACAGACACTGAATGTGCCAGGCATTGTTCCAAGTTAGGCTTCCTTTGGCAAAGATTGCAAAGGTGACTAGAATGTGACCTCTTCCTCCTGAAATGTTGGCGTTCAGGAGGAAACTTAAGTCAAATAAGTTGATGGTTTTTATTCAACAGAAGTGCACACAAGTTGTTTTAGTTAACTTTCATTCAACTAAGAACTATTCTTAAGCTACACAGTATACTGTGGAGAGAAGGATTATCTTTGACATTAATTTCTCTGTCCTCCGCACTTAGCAGAGTACTCTAGTAGGGAGTAGGTGACAAGGAATGACCCCGTGTGGTGTGATGGTGAGCTCTGAGGAATGAAAGTTAAGTTTAAATTCTAGGATCGTTATTAACAGCAACATTCTGTGCTCTTTTCTCACCTTCAGATCAGGTGGGGGTGGGGGAGGAATATTTACTTTTTATGAAAAATAAGCTGGACTTGTACACTTTCAATAAATGTTAGTGCTCTCTTCGCTTAAGGCGCTAATTTCTATAATCTGAGCTACACTTTAAATACATTCTGTGGAAATGCAGGAGATTGAGATTACTTTTACCCTTCAAGATAAAGAATCTTGAAGGATTTAGATTCAGCCTTTAAGCTGCATATCAGAGGCACGGTAGAATTTTGACATTCAAAAATGAGAGGGAGCACTCCAAGGGAGAGAAAGAACTGATGAAAGACTTTGAAATAGGGAAATGCTGAAAATGTAAAAAATAGAACCAGATTGGATTGCGTTAGGCTTCACTTGGGGCAATAATAATGTAAAAATGAAAATTTATTTTACAATTCAGTGTCAAAGCTATGTCATTCAGACTTTGTTTAGAAAACTCTGGGAAGTAAGGATGTGATTGAACTATTTAAGAAGTAAGCTGTTGAAAAAGCTTAGTCAACCATATCTATTGGAAGAGCTCATGTCTGGGATGGTTAGTCATTTAGGAGTTTTGTGGTTAATATAAGACACTAAATAAGTGCCGTGTGAATAAGAAAGGATTGAGAATTGTTGAAAAGAGAAATTGATAGCATTTTGTAGTGCTTATGATGATATGGGAGAAAAAGGGCAAATTGAAGATTTAAAGCCTGAGGGACTGAAGTGACAGCATCCAAAAAAGAAAAAAAGAAAAAGAAAAGAAAGAAAACGAAATAGCAAAGAAATACACCAGATTTAAGGTCTAAGATAATGTTTAGTATTGTAGAGTTGAGTCTGAGATGTTAATGAAATACTTGGATTATTAGGGCTAGAGAGAGTTCCTTTCTGTAGAGTGGACGACAATTAAAGTTGTGGGAAGTTATTGTGAGACCTGTCATAGAGAGCACAGAAACGAGAGGGCTAAGCCTAAGGGTTAGGAAGAGGTATTGGAGAAATTGAAGATGGAAAACAAGAAAGAAACCAAGGAGGGCATTTCTGGGTGGCAGATGTGGTTAGTGAATGTTGCTGAGAGATGAAATTAAAGGAGTCAGGATGGTTTGACTTGCTACTAGAAGCTCTTAAAAAACAAAAGGGCCAGGTGTGGTGGCACTCATGTATAATCCCCGCACTTTGGAGGCCAAGCCGCGTGAGCCCAGGAGTTGGGGACCAGCCTGGGCAACACAGGGAGAGACCCCCATCTTTACAAAAAAGTAAAATTAGCTGGGCATGATGGGACATGCCTGTAATTTGCAGCTACTGCAGATGCTGAGGTAGGAGGATAACTTGAGCCCTGGAATGTGAAACTGCAGTGAGCTGTGAGCCTGCAGCACTGCACTTCAGCCTGGGCAACAGCGTGAGACCATCTCTCAAAAACAAGGTCAGTTCAATATGATATTTTAAAATCTTTTAACATTTTCTCTTTCTTTAGGGCAAGTGGAAAAATAAGGAACGGATTCTCATCTTTTCTTCCAGAGGAATAAATTTCAGAACAAGACATTTAATGCAGGACTTGAGAAGGTTGATGCCTCATTCTAAAGCAGGTACCTTTACATCATATACTTTAGAAATTTCTATCTATAAACTTACCTATTTATATGTTTATACTTATTTTATATATTCTTCATTTGTTCAGTCTTTTCAGGAATAAAACACAGTAGCTTTTATCCTTTCAAGTGCCACAATTTTTCCAGTTAACATTTTGTTAGAAATTCTTTAGACTTCATGAGGTAGTTTCTTTACTTTTTAAAACAGATATCCTAGTATTACTGAAACATTTCTTGAAGGTCCAGGAATGCCTTGATTGTAATGCTCCTAAAGGTCATGACATACGTGGGATAGTTTGTCCTAAATGATTCAGGACTACCATATGTTACTTTTTAAGCTTTTTTTTTTTTTTAAACAGTTTTATTGAAAAATGGATGTGGGATAGAATTTGAAGCACCTTTTAAGTTGAAGTCAGAGCCTATTTCTAAATGCCAAGTTATTTATTTATTTTTAAGCAATGGGTTATTTTACAGGCACAAACAGTATGGCTGGGCATGGTGACTCATTGCCTGTAATCTCAGCATTTTGGGAGGCCGAGGTGGGTGGAACACTTAAGTTCAGGATTCCAGACCATCCTGGGCAACATAGTGAAACCCCATATCTACAAGATAAAAAAATGAAAAAAGTAAAGTAGTTAGGTGTGGGGGCCACCCACCTGCAGTCCCAGCTACTCAGGAGTCTAAAGCAGGAGGATTACTTGAACCAGGAGGTCACGGCTGCCATGAGCCATGATCATGCCACTACACTTCAGCATGGACGATGAGCAAGACCCCGTCTTAAAAAAAAATAAAAAGTTTATAACAGTGGAGTGGCATCACCATCATATGGCTGTTGTGCTTATGTTAAGAGGTGCTTTGGTTTTTTTGTTTTTTTAATTTTTAAATTTGGGGAGTATATGTGCAGGTTTGTTACATGGAGAGTCAGTTTTCTTTGACACCTGTGATTAAAAAGTGAAAGATATTTTCAGTGAAACTGGTTTCCTTTAACATAGTCTTTGGTTTGTGAGAATTTTTCCATTTTTGAAAAGGTTTTCTAGAATACCTAAAGATTGAGAAACACTGCTTAAACTATAATTTATAGTTGTTGCAGACTATTTTTTACTTATTTTTTTTACAGTTACAAAGAATCAAGATTTTTTAAGTGATTGTTTTCAGGTCTTTTTTTTGAAAATTAATGATAAAAATCTCCTTTAAACTGAAGAGTGTAAAAACAATTTCTAGATGGCATATGTGATTTGATTGAAGTAACTTTGAAATCACCTTTAATTTACTTGCTTTTTTTTTTTTCTAGATACTAAAATGGATCGTAAGGATAAGCTATTTGTGATTAATGAGGTAATTTTGGAAAGTAATTGCAATAAAATATTTTAGAAACACTAACAATTGCTTATTTCAAAAGTAAGTCATTCAGTGACTTTAAAAATTGTTTTTTAAAAGCTGTTCAGACACATTTTGTTATCTCTTCAATAACTGGTCTTTCAGATTTTTATATCTCACAGTTTAGTGCTTCACACATTTCTGTTTGTCTTGTTTGAACAAGCATATTGAAATTTCCTCAGGACAATGATTGTTATCTAATTTTTTTAATCCCGTGGTGTCTAGTATTATGCCAAATCCCGAGTAGGTACTCAAAAAATTATCAGTCAATATATGTAAAGTAAAATAAAAAGTCCATTAAACATATGTATATGAAAACCCACATGGTAAAACGCATTTTGCCAATATTAATTCGTGATTCATGTGGAATTGGCACTTAAGCTATTACAAATTAGGAACAGGTTACATTTTCAAAGTATTTTTTAACATACTAAACTCACATATTTTTTTTTTAAGTTCTAGAAGCACAGCACATAAATTTACATTTTAAAGCAAAATTTTCAAAACTTAGAAAAATTAAGATCGTTTTTTCACTATTAGAAAGCCTTCTTTAGAGCACAAACTTTAGAACCTCTGCTATAATATCACACTATTCTGTGTGCTGTAGAAACTGTTTAACACAGCAGTGTTCCTATCATTACGGAACTACGTTCAAATGGAGACAGGCCATAAACAAGGTTTATAATTTCAAGTAAAGGTAGGAGAAATAAAACAGGTTATAGGTTTTCGACAGCTCAGGCTAGACCGGAAAAACATTTTCAGAGGGATGATGTTTAATTTAATATAGAGAAAATGGCAACTACAAAGGCCCAGAAGTGGCACAAACTTCCCATTTTTATGTTTATCTAAGACCAGTAAGAAACAAAAGCATTGGACCTAAGATTTTTTTTTAAGTTGTTATGGTTTATTTGTTTGTTTTAAATTTTTTTGGAGACAAAGTGTCGCTGTGCCGCCTAGGCTGTAGTGAAGTGGTGTGATCTCAGCTCACTGCAACCTCTGCCTCCCGGATTCAAGTAATTCTCCTCCCTCAGACTCACTAGTAGCTGGGACTACAGGCACATGCCACTATGCCCAGTTAACTTTTGTATTTTTAGTAGAGACAGGGCTTTGCCTTATTGCCCAGGCTGGTCTCCAGCCCCTGAGCTTAAGCAGTTCACCTGCCTCAGCCTCCCTAAGTGCTGGGAGTACAGCCATGAGCCAACTCGTTCAGCCGTAGTTGTTAGGTTTAAATCTGAAATATGGAGTTTATGAATACTATAGCAATAAAAGACTTCACTCCTATAATGTTTTTGTATATTTCTCAAGTGTGACTTTTGTAAACCTTCAGGACATTGAAGTTTAATTTGAAATAGGTTTTATTTATTTATTTATTTATTTATTTATTTTTTGAGACGGAGTTTCGCTCTTGTTACCCAGGCTGGAGTGCAATGGCGCGATCTCAGCTCACCGCAACCTCCACCTCCTGGGCTCAGGCAATTCTCCTGCCTCAGCCTCCTAAGTTGCTGGGATTACAGGCATGCGCCACCACGCCCAGCTAGTTTTTTTGTATTTTTAGTAGAGACGGGGTTTCACCATGTTGACCAGGATGGTCTCGATCTCTTGACCTCGTGATCCACCCGCCTTGGCCTCCCAAAGTGCTGGGATTACAGGCTTAAGCCACCGCGCCCGGCTGAAATAGGTTTTATATAGACTTTTTACCCAATCTCTTAGTGATTTTATAGAACCAAATCACCAGAAATGGTAGTATAAATGAAGAACAGCTTAAGTTTTGCCATCTTAAAATCAAAAAGCTAAAAAGTTAAAAATCTAAATAATCATTAAAAAGGATGTTTTTAGTTCTGTAAAGATCTGGATTTTCATAAGATTGGCTAAGAAGATTGATTATGAAGGATTAGCATAAGAGGATTAATTGTGGTATGCCTTATCCCTAGGGCAACTATTTTCAGTCTTTGTAGTTTGTACATGGGACTATGGGCAGAAGAGGTTCCCAGTAATCAGAAGTGAGACCATTTTAGATACTAGGCCCAAAAATATGATAGATACTTTCACCCAAGAGATGGGCAGAGCATCTAGTTTACCTTGAGTAGAATACCTCAGAGGAACTTTAAAGCTTCCTTCTATGAAGAAATAAATGTTCAGGCCTTTGTAGCCTGTTAACCTAGTTAGATGTTTTTGAGGGAATCTAGATGATATTAATCACATCTAATTACTTTAGTTCTCATTTATATTATCTACTTCATTTTCATATACTTTGCTTCATTTAGGTTTGTGAAATGAAAAACTGTAATAAATGCATCTATTTTGAAGCTAAGAAAAAACAGGATCTCTATATGTGGTAAGAGAATGTATTAAGATTTTGGCTAAACTCATTTTAGTTGATAAAGAAAATTAAATATATGAATATTATAAGCATATTCTGTTTTTTTTTTAATGATGAGTAGGTGGTAAACATTGACTACATTTGCTAATTAGTTGAAAAAGCGTCCTCCATATCTTTCAGGCTTTCAAATTCACCTCATGGACCATCTGCCAAATTCCTAGTTCAAAATAGTAAGTTAACTCAGTAAAATTTTTTAGGTGAGAAAATTAAAAATGATCTTTTGGAATAGTTGTGCAAAAGTTATAACTATTTTTGTTTTTGTTGTAATTGTTTTAGTTCATACCCTTGCTGAACTCAAGATGACTGGGAACTGTTTGAAAGGTTCTCGGCCCCTTTTGTCTTTTGACCCGGTAAGTTTCTCACTCAGTGTATGAGGTCTAATTTTCTTAGCCGTCATGATTGTATAGTTGTGTAATTCAGTTTAGTTAACATAGAAACAAATGAGCAAACAGTTTAAAACAAGGCACTCTACTGTAGTTAAATAATATGCTTATTTTACTTTTATAGGCTTTTGATGAATTACCACATTATGCTTTGTTAAAAGAACTCTTAATTCAGGTAAATATCTTTTCTAAAAAGTATCGTTAGTGGTATAAGTGAGCATCTTCTTTGAACTTTTTCTTAGCTATCGAAAATATACCTGATATATTTTGGAATAAGGAACTAACATATACTTTTTTAAACTAGATCTTTAGTACACCACGGTATCATCCCAAAAGCCAACCATTCGTGGACCATGTGTTTACTTTCACCATTTTAGATAATAGGATATGGTTTCGGAATTTTCAGGTAAGCTTTACTTAATTTTTAATTATGTTTTTAAAAATTGAATTAAATTTTTTTTTTTTAAGAGACAGAGTATTGTTATATTGCCTAGGTTGGTCTTGAACCTCCTGGCCTCAAGTGATAATCCTTCCTCTAGGATTACAGGTGTGAGCCACTGTGCCTGGTCAAGTTTTAATTAAACTTTTAGATAAGGATATATAGGGTTTACAAACGCAAAAAAATGCAAATAATTCTTTTGTTTTAAATAGTTTCCTTTCCCTACAGAGATTGCTGCAAGTAACTATGTATTGCATCTTTTTTTTTTTTAATTCAATATTTGCAGTTGAACTGTCTTGTGTCTTAAGTGATCTCTTCCTCCTCCTATTCATGACTGTTAGTTGATAGAGAGTATGGACTTCCTAACAACCATTATATATTTCACTTTATTGAAAGGGAATAGCTTGAAGATCCATGAGATAATTGGGTTCCTAATTTGTGTGAAGTGCTGTAAGGATACAGTAAAATAGAAGCTTCTCTCTAAAAGCTTAAAAATCACCTCAAGGGTTAAAACCTAGCAAAATTTAATTGCTGTAGAAGCCATTCAGTTGGAACTGTTAGATAATGAGTCATACATTGATTCATTCAGGAGAAGAGAAGAGGTGATTCTAGAAATCTTGAAGCAGGAGTTTGGCAGGATAAGTCTGCAGAAAGATGAAGAGGTGGAAGGGAACAGCAAGAACAAAATTTTAGACAGCATCTGACATAACTGAGCTCTGTTTTGCACATTTTATATTGGATACCTGGCATGTGAGTTGAACACATCCTCTTAACCTCTGAGGGCAGACATGGCTGAACCAATAGATAACATAAATATTTGTTGTTCAGAAGTTGCGTTTTAATTCCATAATCAGTAGCTATTAAATTTGACTACATATAATTTTAATCTAACTTGAAAGAGATTTATGAATTTAGGGATTGATTTAAGTTTCAAGAGTTCTCCCATAATGCGCTTTAATACATTTTGTTAATAGTGGTTACTATTTTAAAATCTTATTTAACCACAGTTTTTTAGGAATATATGCATTGTGAGAAGCAAGATGTGAACCAAAATCTAATTACTCAATTTTAAAAGAACACACACACACAAATTGTTCCATGACAACTTCCTATAAGTACTAACAGATTTCAGAAAATATTGATAATTTGGCATTTACCAGGTTTCGCCCCACCTTGATTTTATGGATTATCAATTCTTTCAGGCACATTTATAATGAGATTATAGCTAGTATACCTTTTAGGAATAATATATCCAAACCAAAATGAAATGTTTCCTTTTTATTAAAGATTATAGAAGAAGATGCTGCTCTCGTAGAAATAGGACCTCGTTTTGTCTTAAATCTCATAAAGATTTTCCAGGGAAGTTTTGGAGGACCAACTTTATATGAAAACCCTCACTACCAGTCACCAAACATGGTAAGCTGTTGTGTTGTTCAGTAGTCTTCAATGTACCAGAGCCCTTTTGCCAAAATGATTCTGTGAACTTATTACTGTTTTATTACCTGTGAAACTCAATTTGGTTTTTGCTGCCTCGAGACTTGCAAATCACTCCCCCTTTTTTATGACACTGGGTGAAGGGATGTAAGGTTTGTAACTGAAAGTCTTTGCCTTATATAAAATGTTTATTTTTATTCAAAAGCATCTAATCGTTTTTTCCTAGCATCGGCGTGTCATAAGATCCATCACAGCTGCAAAATACAGAGAGAAACAGCAAGTGAAAGACGTGCAGAAACTGAGAAAGAAAGAACTGAAGACTCTTCTTCCACACGATCCCACTGCAGATGTTTTTGTTACGCCAGCTGAGGAGAAACCAATAGAAATACAGTGGGTAAAGCCAGAGCCAAAAGTTGATTTGAAAGCACGAAAGAAACGGATTTACAAAAGGCAAAGAAAAATGAAACAGAGGATGGACAGAGGGAAAACAAAATAAGTCAACGAAAACCTGATTTGTTTTCAGTTATTTTATATTTATTTTGTATTCAATGTGTAAATACTTTTATTATCCAGTACTACTTATGTCTAATTAGTGTGGCATTTAAAAGAGAGAAAAATTAAAATCTTAAAATCAGTGATTATCTTCTTCTAAATAAAACAACACCAGAATTCATCAGTTAATTTCTGATTTCTTTTTAAAGTTTGTACTGCTAAAAATTTAGCACAGTTAAGGTGTGCCTGCTCTCTTGGGTTAGAATTTTTGGTTTAGCAGAGCTGAAATGCAGACATTTATTAGGTTATATTATTTGTAAAACGAAGCATTTGATACTCAGACCATAGGTTGTGGATGGTAAAGCATGAGTAGACTGGTAGAAAGAAAAGTATCTCACTGAAGTTTACTCTGAGTCACTAGTTAATGAAGCCATGGAAGAGCCAACCTCTGTACATTAAAATGTTTGGGTTTTGAGAATTAAATGAGTTAATGCCTATCTTGAAAGCATTTTGTAAATTATACATTATGTATGTGTGTATGTATTTTGAGATGGAGTCTTGCTCTGTCACCTAGGCTGGAGTGCAGTGGCGCAATCTCAGCTCCCTGCAACCTCCTCCGCCTCCCTGGTTCAAGTGATTCTCCTTCCTCAGCCTCCTGAGTAGCTGGGATTACAGGCATGCATCACCATGCCCAGCTCATTTTTGTTTTTAGTAGAGATGGGGTTTCTCCATGTTGGTCAGGCTGGTCTTGAACTCCTGACCTCAGGTGACCCACCCACTTAAGCCTCCCAAAGTGCTGGGATTACAGGTGTAAGCCATTGCACCTGGCCAGATTACTTATTTATTTTAGAAGCAGTGTGTATAGATTGCTTATTTAAAAACCTAATAGTAAAAAAGAGAAAAAAATAGGAAAGTTGGTTAGAGGGAATACCAGAACATTTAAATTTCTCCCCACATAAAAGAGAAACTGCTTATTGTATAAGGGGCACTGGACTTAAGCTCTTATACGTAAATTAGTAACAGGTAAAGAAAAGATTGAGTACCAGCGACCAGGGAGGTAGGTGGCTGCTGACATGAACAGATATAAATTTGATACTACATAACACATATATCTAATGAAATTGCACTGTTTCATCACCTACTTTTTGACTTCACATTGATCATTTTTCTCTGTTTGTGTTCTACATGCTTACTTGCTAACTTCATAGTGTTCTGTGTACCATAGCTATGTAATCAGTCTGGTCAGTATTTTAAGTTTTTCTTTTGCTGGTATAGGTGTTTGCAGTGAATACTTGTCTACATATGTTACATACGTCTTTTTATACAACACTCATGGTTTCCTAGAAGTAGAATTTAGGTTAAAGGTTATGAACACTAGGCTCTTTGCTTGCTCCCTCCACCACCGTATCCTCACTAGAGGTTAGAGGGTTCATTTCCTTGTCCCCTTACTAATTTCATTATGTATGAAACAATCTGTCAATAGGTTAAAAACACCTTTTTTTAAATTAGTTACTGGTTTATCCTTTTTGACTAGTAATCATGTTTGTTTTTCTGTGGTAGGATTGTCTTTTACTGATTTTATAAGAGCTTTTATATAGTAAGTTTATTACAGGTATCTTTCCTAGTTCACTTACATTTTAATTTTATGTCTTTATTATTTTAACCGTAGGCAGGCTGATCAATATTCATGGTTTAAAAAAAAAAATTTTTGTTAAGGCCTTCCTGAGTGTTTAATTGGCTATTTATCTTGAAATAGTCTAAATTAGGATACTTGAAATCTTGAAGTCATCTGAATTATGCAGGTAATTCAGGTCAGAGGTTCACCTGAAATACTTGTATGTGACTAACTAGGACTAAATATGATTAAATGGATAAAACCAAAGTGGCCATTTTATTTAGGCAGTTGAATATAGTATTGGATAAAAATAAGACAGCCATATTCAGAATTTATTTTTGAACACCTACGTTTCAGGAACAAGTTAATTATAGGTTATAAACTATAGAGTTACAAACTTGTACTTTTGTTATGTGCGTTGTGGCATTTTGGTGGAATTTCCAATTTCGCAATTTTGAATTAACAGTTTCCATATAGAGATAACCTTATTTCTCAAATTCCCCTTCACAATTATATGGATACATTATTTGAGAATTCCTCAGGACTGGATCATCTATCAAGTCTGTAGTCATTTAAAGGGTACCTGTTTAATAAAAGATGTTCTTTTATTTATTAGAGGCAGTGTCTTGCTCTGTCACCCTGGGCTGTAGTGCAGTAGCGTGGTCATAGTTTACTGCAGGCTGTAACTTCTGGGCTCAAGTATTTCTGCTTCAGCCTCCTGAGTAGCTAGGGCTATAGGCCCATGCCACCACACTTGGCTAGTTTAAAAAACTTTTTTTTTTTTTTTTTTTCTGTAGACATAAATTCTCTCTATGTTGCCCAGGCTGGTCTCGAACTCTTGGGCTGAAGGGATCCTCCTGCCTTGGCTTCCCAAAGTGTTGGGATTACAGGTATGAGCCACCACGCCTGGTCAAGATATTTCTTTATAGTGAAATTTATATCCAGCATAGTTAACTTTCTGTACAATGCTATCGGCAAAAATCCCTCTTTCTTAAGAAGGTAAAAGGTGATTCCTAGAGGTTGTATCCAAAACCAGATTGAATTGGAGGGAGAAAAAGCTACTTTTCTTGTCCGTTTTTGTTCCCCCCATCATCCCAATTCTGTTCTCAGGAGGGAAAAGGTTTCATTTTCCCCCAAACTCAGACTTCTCAATCCCTATCCATTACCAATTTACCAACTAAGTGAGACTGTGTAGAATCTTCCTCCGGAAAAAAGGGAAGTGTATGAATTCTGAGTAGCGAGTTGGTTGGACAGTGGTGTGTGAAGTAAACTGATAAAGCTTAGAGTTGGTTTCTTCTGTTGTACTGCGGGCAGCATATTGGGGAAAAGGATAACCTTCCTAAACTGCTTGGGTACCCCCACCCTGTGCAATAGATATTAGCAATGCCGCTAACCATACACGGTTGGTAAATACAACTCACATCTGATGCATGTAAACATTCCACATTACAATGAAATAAATTGGTGTATTAATGCATTTTAAAAACAATTACGGTATTATTTTGATACCTTATCAAAGTGTTTGGAATAGTTGTACAGATCTCCCATCTCATAATACAATGTAATACAGCTAGTCAGATCAACCAAAACTTACTGGTTAAATACTATCCTTTAACTGCTTTCTTAAACTAAACCAATCTTGGAAAGGTAGGATTAGAGGCCAGAAAGTTAGGATTAAAGAGTGATGGATGGATAGGTCAGCACAATTTCATCCATGTTGGTGTGTAGGGCCACATCCCTAAAGGGTCATGGGGTGTCCCCTATCGCTGTGTTGAGGCGCCGGATCCAAGACGTAAAGAGACAGGACACAGAAGGACTGGAAAAGACAGCTGGGCTGGGGGTGGGGGTGGGGCACGCCACTTACAAGCAGAGACAGGCGAGGCCCCGAACGTCCAGGAGCATCTGTATTTATTGGGTACAAGACAGGGGGAAGGGTAGTGGGTGAGGTCATCTCAAGGACAGTGATAGGATCAAGACAATCACGTCTGCGACAAGCAAAGTGTCCACCCCCATTAGGTCACGAAGTCAAGGAGGTGGGCCGTGTGTAGCAAGGGGTCCACCCCCATTAGGTGGCCTAGGCTAGGAGGTGGGTCATGCGCGGTGAAGAGTGCAGTGTGCAATATCTCTTATCTAGGGGCAGGCTACTTCTAAGGAATTCTGTAGGAGGATGCTTTTGAGTCACACAGCAGCGACAGAGCTGACAGGGTCTACCGCCACCTGCTGGCAGCTTCCGATGATTTCTATAGGAGGATGCTGCGAGCCAGCACAGTAACTAGAGATTTGACAGGTTATACAGCTACCAGGACGTGATTATACTCGAGGGGTTTTAAGCCCTCGGTCGCTCGTGGGATTGCAGGTCTAAGGGCAGTCTTCCACAAGAACTGGACGTAAGGTACTGCAACTCCTTTTTCAGGAGGAGAGGCTCTTGCTCCAAGCCTACCATACAGCGGGTATCTTGACGATAGGGAATGCTGACGCCTGGGCCATAGATTCTTGTCCTGGTATAACTTTTTCCCTTAAATCATGCTCTGCACCATGTCTGCTCTAGACATTCCTCCAACTATAAGCAAGATATGCATAGCTGTTTAACCCTTAATTCATGCTCTGTACTGTGTCTGCTCTAGGCATTCCTCCGACTACGAACTAAGATATTATTTTATATATATATGGAAATAACTGAGTAGTAAGACATTCTTCAGGCACTAATTGTTCCCATTATAAACTAATACATGATTGATTATATAAAAGATTATATAGAGGAAATAACTGGGTAGTAACACTATAAACTAAGATATTCTTCAGGCACTAATTGTGCGGGGGATCTGCTTAGCTCTCCTTCCTCAGTGACCAGATGGGGGGTTACCCACATTGGTGGTAAGGCTTTTCGTTATTTATTTATTTATTTATTTGAGACGGAGTGTCGCTCTTGTTGCCCAGGCTGAAGTGCAATGGCGCGATCTTGGCTCACCGCAACCTCCGCCTCCCGGGTTCAAGCGATTCTCCTGCCTCAGCCTTTCGAGTAGCTAGGATTACAGGCATGCGCCACCATTCCAGGCTATTTTTTGTTTGTTTGTTTGTTTTTTTGTATTTTTAGTGGAGATGGGGTTTCTCCATTTTGGTCAGGCTGGTCTCAAACTCCCGACCGGTGGGTGATCAGCCCATCTCGGCCTCCCAAAGAACTGGTATTACAAGCATGAGCCACCGCGCCCCACCTCGTTATTTCCAAGTTGACGCCTTCCCTTTTAAATTGTTTCCGATTACATAATCCACTGTCCTTTGTCATGCATATTGGTCAAGAAGATCAATACCAGAGATCTTAAGTGGCAGCTGAAGAGAACCGAAAAGATAAAAAACCCTGGTATTCAATCCAACTGAATTCTGCTATTGTATTAGTTGAGGAGGCTTTAGCCAATCAATCACTTGACCACTTGGAGCCTGAATCACCTCATCTATAAAAACGGGCTCCATTGAGAACGTATAATCAGATATTTTCCAGAATCCTCTCCCATCCCAGCTCCTATCTCCCCTTTCAGCCCTCAGGTCGGCTGCCACTCACACTGACCGCCAACTGTGCCCCTCACAATGACACCAGCGTGGCCCCGCCTCCCTCCAAGGCCCCGCCTTCCTCCTGCGCTTCCCCACCGAGGCCCGCCTTCTTCCCACGCGGCCTGCCTCTCTCCCTGCCAAGGCCCCGTCTTCCTCCCGCACGGCCCGCCTCTCTCCTCGCCAAGATCTCGACTTCCTCCCGCGCGACACACCTCTCTCTTCGCGAAGGCCTCATCTTTCCTCCGGGCGTCCCCGCCTTCCTCCCGCGCGGCCTCGCCTCTCACCCGGCCAAGGCTCCGCCTTCCTCCCGCGCGGCCCCGCCTCTCACCCCGCCGAGGCTCCGCCTTCCTCCCGCGCGGCCCCGCCTCTCACCCGGCCGAGGCTCCGCCTTCCTCACGCGCGGCCCCGCCTCTCACCCCGACGAGGCTCCACCTTCCTCCCGCGCGGCCTCTTCCGGAATAGGGCCCACCCCCAGCCCATGCGAAGCCCCGGCCACCGGCGCCGCCCCCTTTGCGCTCGCGCGAGCCGCGGCCGGCGTTGTCCGCCGCCACCGCGTGCCTCCACCGCCCCTCGCCGCCGCCGCCGCCGCCGCCGCGCTCGCTGGCTGGCCCGGTGCGGGCGGCGGACTCCCGCCGGAGGAGAGGACAGCCAGCGCCGCCGCCGCCGCCGCCGCTTCGGCCAGAGCCAGGACCCCGACCCCGATCCCGTCCCGGGCCCCAGCGCCAGCCGGCCGCCTGGTCGGGCGATGAAGTGTCACTACGAGGCGCTAGGGGTGCGGCGCGACGCCAGTGAGGAGGAGCTCAAGAAGGCCTATCGGAAGCTGGCCCTGAAATGGCACCCGGGTAGGTACCTGGCTCGCAGCTGCCGCGGCCCCTTGGAGAAGCCCGGCCCTCCACGACCTACCCCTCCTCCGGGCGGACTCCGCGCGACCCGGCGGCTTCGGAGCTCCTTGCCCGGCCGGGCCAGTGCCCGGCGCCGCCCCGTCCGCCTTGGTGGCCGCAGCACTCCGCCCAGGCGCCCCTCGCCTCACACACCGTCTCCTCGTCCCCGCGACCCCGGTCCCGCGTCGCCACTGTGCGGGGAAAACTGCGGTCCCGCGGCCTCGCCTGCTCCCGCCACCGGGACGCTGACACCGAGAGGGAGCATTCCGGGACCCGGAACTCGAACCTGCCCCAGGCTTGCCCTTTCCTGCGTCCCTTGCAGCGCAGCCTCTCGGTGTTTTTCCTCGGCTGCCCTCCGCTTCGTCCGGTAATCCTAGCTGCTTAAACCTGATGTATGTCCCCTTTCCATTCTTAAGACACGGGAGCTAGTAAAATATCTTTGAAATAGGGATGCGCTTTTTTTTCTTTTAATAGGCTGATTGAGCAGACTCTGTACTTCACTTTGGACAGGCTTCTGCCGAGGAAGAGTTAATCAGGCAGCTTCCCTAGTGAAGTTTGTATGTTTAATTAGAAGTATCCTTCCTTTGGGTGTTTCACTGGGCTATAATCCAGGCCTGTGTGACTTTTATGAAGTAATTTGATCTTCCAGGCTGGGAAACTAAGACTGTAGTTGATGCTCAGCGTTTTGAAGTTCGTATGAATAGGCTTTTATATTAGCATTAATCAGTATACACAGTTACAGAGTATCCAATATATGCAAGTCACTGTACTGCTTTGTAGATTTGGAAATGCTAAGACAGGGATCTTAGAGTCTTGTTAGGGAAACAACTTACTGCGTCACACAAACGAAAAGTTAAATACAACTGCCAAAAAAAAAAAAATTACAACATACATAAATGGTAGTTAGATTAATAGAATAACTAATACATGCTCCAGGAATTCAGGGAGGCAGTTACCATTTTGTATTGACTCTTCCCCTTCTCAGAGGAGTTTGGACTGGATCCTAGAGGAATGTAGTTTGGAAAAGTGAACTCAACAATATGGAAAATAGCATGGTGGAGGAAAATAGATGTTCCAGGGGACAGTTTGATTGAAGGTGGTCTTTATTGCAAGTCTGAAAAATCTGGATTGAGAGAGGAGTGGAAGGAAGAGCCAGGAACACAAAGTCAAAAGGGAATGGCTATGGTTGATGGAATGAGAGATAGAGGTATGGATCTGTTACTTAAAGTCATGCTTACCAACAGAGGCATGAAAAAATGTGGTTATAAATATATTAGGGCCAAGCTTGGTGGCTTACGCCTGTAAATCCCAGCACTTTGGGAGGCCGAGCCAGGCTGATCACCTAAGGTCAGGAGTTTGAAACCAGCCTGACCAACATGGTGAAACCCCATCTCTACTAAAAATACAAATATTAGCCCAGCGTGATGGCAGGCACCTGTAAGACCACCTCCTTGGGAGGCTGAGGCAGGAGAATGCTTAAACCTGGGAGATGGAGGTTGCAGTCAGCTGAGATCAGGCCATTGCACTCCAGCCTAGGGGACAAGAGTGAGACTTCCTCTCAAATAAATAAATAATAAAATAAATAGAAGAGCAGAAGTAAATTAACTGATGTTCATCATAGCAGCAAGCTAGAAGATACAAGCCAAAATTAATAAATGTAAAAGTAGTGTAGAAGCATATTCTTAGAGTTGGGTTAGTGTAGAAGCATATTCTTAAGAGTTTGGGTTATTACTGATTTTGAATTTTAGGCTAAGAACTGTGAAATTAGCTTTGCTAAATAATGGAGAGTTGTGTCTGGTTTTATTAAGCTGCCTTGGGAGGGTACTATGAAGGCAACTGAATGGATTGAAGAGGGCTGGAGACAGAGGGAGGGTCCACAAGTGGACATGTAAGGGCCCAAGCCAGGCCCGGGGTCAGTGGGAGGGGGAAAGCCCAAGGGAAGGAGATGTTGGGAAGAAAAAAATGACCAGATTTGGTGATTAAGTAGAACTCAGTGCAAGGAAGAAGCACGCAGATACGACTAAAATCTCAGTTAACTATTACTAAAATATAACTAAAATATCACTTAGAACCAAACCTGTTAGGAACTGAATGCAAATATCTTCTCAGAATAGCATCATAATTTATGGCATCAGTGTGATGGTATCTGAGAATGGGCAGCCGGAAGCCCTGAAGAGCCATATTCTAGGGCTGCAAAACTATTTGTAGATGGTACATTGCTGGCTACTCTGGGAGTGGCCAGCTGTCATGTTTTCTTCTAACTTCTTAGAAGGGGAAGTATTGAGCTGTAGCTTAAAGAACTTTAGTGTGCTCCAATTCAAAATATTTTACTTTCTGAATGTATTAATTGTCTATTGCTGTGTAACAAATTACCAGTACCTTCGGGCTTAAGACAACAAACAACAAAAACAGCAAGCATCTGTTCACCGTATGGACTCCCATAATTTTTAAGGATCAGAATCTGAGAGCGGCTTGGGCTGAGTGATTTTGGTTCACTCTCATTATCTGGGAGAACCTGCTTCCAGCTCACCAACACAGCAGCTCGCCAACGACCAACTCACAGTTGTGGCAGGCCTCTGTGCCCTGCTGGCTATTGGCCAGGGCCTCTTCACCACATGAGCTTCTCTGTAAGCAGCCTGAGTTGCTCATGCTATGGCAGCTGGCCACTCCCAGAGTAATCGAGAGGAAAACCCAAGGTAGAGACTGCAGTCTTTTATAGACTGTCACAAGGTGGGGTGCTGTCTTGTAAGCTGACTGCCACCTGGAGGCAAAGACGCTTTCTGAATTCTGTGGTTCAGAAAGCACAGCTAAGGAAAGAATAACTGATCAGTGTACATTTTTTAAACTTTATGAGATTCCTTTCGATATACACTGATGAGAAAGAAAAAAACAATGTGAGCACTGAACATAATCTAGCACAGAATAAGCCTTTCTAGAACTGATTTTATTTATTTTACTCCTTTTAAAAGTAAAATTTATACTACTCAGGTTTTTTCATTGTGGATACCCAGTTGACTTTATTTTCCAGAGATAGTGTCTCGCTCTGTCACCCAGGCTGGAACGCAGTGATGCAGTCTCGGCTCACTGCATCTTCTGTCCCTGGGTTCAAGTGATTCTCCCACCTTAGCCTTCCAAGTAGCTGGGACTACAGGCCCTCACCACCACACATGGCTATTGTTTTTTTTGAGATGGAGTCTCCCACTGTGGCCCAGGCTGTAGTGCAGTGGCATGATCTTGGCTCACTGCAATCTCCACCTCCTGGGTTCAAGCAATTCTCCTGCCTCAGCCTCCTGAGTAGCTGGGACTACAGGCATGCACCACCACACTCAGCTAACTTTTTTGTATTTTTAGTAGAGACAGGGTTTCACCATGTTGGCCAGGATGGTCTGGATCTCCTGAGCTCATGATCCAGCCTCCCAAAGTGCTGGGATTACAGGCGTAAGCCACTGTGCCTGGCCTAATTTTTCGTATTTTTAATAGAGATGGGGTTTCACCAATAATCCTGATCAATGACTGTTACGTGGGGTCTCTTTGCCTTATTTGTGTGTCTTTGTTTTGTACACTTCTCATCTATTTATGGCATTTCTGATGGAAGAAGTCTTATTTAGATTCTGCCCTCTATGTTTTCAATCGACTAAATTTTCATGACTTTATTTTAACAGATAAAAATCTGGATAATGCCGCAGAAGCAGCTGAACAATTTAAATTAATCCAAGCAGCATATGACGTGTTGAGTGACCCTCAGGAAAGAGCATGGTGAGCATCATCCTGTCCTTCCCATCCTAGTTTGTGATGTTGGGAGCAGTTATCAATATAGGTGGTGGTTTTTTCAAATTTAATACATCAAATGGTTTTTGCTGTGTTCTGAAGCATCTGTCACTTAGTCATCACATAAAATCTAATATTTGGGTCAGAAGAAACCTTGGAAATGATTGCTCCAATTGTCTGATTTCATAGCGGGTGAAACAGAAAGTTTGGTGATATTATATAGTTTTAATTTTGATACTTTAGGTGACTTCTCAGTAAATACCATTTGGTGTATGACAGATTTACTGGTACCAGACACGAAGAATGTTGACTTATCCTTAAAAACAGATACAGTGTTGTGTTGTATTTTGTTTTGTTTTTGAGAGTGTCTTGTTCTGTCACCAGGCTGAAGTACAGTGGCATAATCTTGGCTCACTGCAACCTCCCCCTCCCAGGTTCAAGTGATTCTCCAGCTTCAGCCTCCTGAGTGCTGGGACTATACGTGTGAGCCACCACGCCAGGCTAATTTTTTGTTTGTTTGTTTTTTTAATAGAGACAGGGTTTCACCATGTTGGCCAGGCTTGTCTCAAATTCCTGAGCGATCCACCTGCCTTTACCTTGCAATGCTAGGATTACAGGTGTGAACCACTGTGCCTGGCCAGTACAGTGTTTAAATACAAGGATAGTAATCCTCGAAACTATGTAAAGGAATTGAATTAAGCTTCTCTGTCTATGACAGATATTACTAATGATGGTCTGATCATTTAAAATCATTTCCAGGTGAAAACTACTATGTTTGAAGTTCTGTGTTTTCAGATTCTCAATCTTTTGCCACAAAGAAAAAGGTTTTAAGCCTTGACATAACCGTGCAAGATCCTACTCTCACAAAGAGCTACTGTGCAAATCGTCTTTCTGTTAAACAAAGTACAGCACAGGTGATTGTCAAGAAAGAAGGGCTGTAAAGAAGAATTCTTATAAAATTGTATTTTATGAGAAAATAAGAGAGGATCCTGAACATTTCCCTACCCAAGGAATTTGGAGATCTGGTCTTAGAATTGCTTTTGCCATCCTCTCAGAACTTGGAAATTCTTTCCTGATTTCCTTTTGCCTAGTCTCTTCTCAAGATCTTGGGTTGTTTTCTGATCCTTGGGATTTTATGATCCTTTGTCTTTTTATTCAGAGCTCTTACTTTAACTCTTTTTGCCTGCAAGCAGTACCAGGTAGTGGCTCCTAGATTAAGTTGACATAAACATAGGAAGAATCTTACTCTGGTGCATCTTGTAAATTTCCAAACCACAGACGTGTAATGATTCTATGGGCCAGATTTCCTATGTCATGTTTTATATTTCTTTCCTGTGGAAATGCAGGACTCAGAGACAGTCATGAAAATTCCCTGGCTTTTTAAATTCCCCTGTTCATATGGACTAGCATTGTGTAATGTATCAGAAGTTGCAGGCCTATTTGTAATTAACAGTTTATAAGGAAAGATTATGAAGTCTTTTCATGTTGCTGTTTTCTTAAAATTTTTTGATTACAGATTGGACACGTCCACAGCCAAAAATATAGAGTAATAATATTAAAAAGGAGCAGAAAATCCTTTTGAATTCTTATTTATTCAGCCTTCACTGATGATGCCAATTTTTGTTTTTCAGGTATGATAATCATAGAGAGGCCCTACTTAAAGGTGGGCTTGATGGAGAATATCAAGATGACAGCTTAGATTTGCTACACTATTTCACTGTTACCTGTTATTCTGGTTATGGAGATGATGAAAAGGTAAGATAAATGAAATCATCCTTAGTTTATTATCAAGAACTTCATTAAGACTCACATACAAAGAGAATTCTTAACATTATTCTTGAACAGAAAGCGAAGCAGTGTTCATTTTGAAAACTGAAGATGCATTGTCTTCATATTTAAACTGTCAGTGTATAAAAACCTCCAGTTGAAATCTAAATGTACTTGCAGTGACTGAACTTGGTCCACAAATTCTTCAACATTACAATTTTTCATTTTATATTTCAAAATCTTACTCTGTAATTATGCTGCAAAAGTATTAAGTATTTCTTTTGGTTGCTGTTTTGTAGGGCTTTTACACGGTGTATCGTAATGTTTTTGAAATGATTGCAAAGGAAGAACTAGAATCTGTGTTAGAGCAAGAGGCTGATGATTTCCCAACTTTTGGAGACTCCCAGAGTGACTATGATACGGTAAAAGAAAAATGCATTGTGTTCTATAATTAGTATTTATCACTGTGCCATTTCTTTTCTTTTCTTTTTTGAGACAGGATCTCATTCTGTCACCCAGGCTGCAGTGCAGGGGTATGATCATATCTCACAGCAGCCTCAGAGTCCTGGGCTTAAGCAATCTTCCTACCTCAGCCTCCTGAGTAACTGCAAACACAGGTGTGCACCACCACATCTAGCTAATTTGTAAATTTTTTTGTAGACTTGGGGTCTTCCTAAGTTTCCTAGGCTGATCTTGAACTCCTGGCCTCCCTCCTTGGCCTCCCAAAGGATTGGGGTTACAGGCCTCGGCCACAGCTCCCAGCTTCCCATTTCCTTGTTTTAAAACAATCGGTTCCAGTTTTCGAAACTATCCCATGACCCCTCTTCATCTCTCTTCCTTTCGGAAGTAGATTTTGGATCTCTTGCAACCTTCCCTCTTTACTTTTCTCTTTTTATTTACTAATTATTTACTTAGTCACTGTTGTCCCATCCAGTGATTAGTAAGGCTATTTTTATTTTCTCATTAAGTCCATTCTGAAGAGCGATTTATTCTGGGTAGCCATAAAGTACAGTCTTTTCCAGTGATTAATAGAAGTATTATATACATGAAAAATGAAAGCTAAAAGATGTTTTGCATCACTAATATTTACTGCTGTTCTAAAATTAAAAAGAACAGAAGTTAATCTGTTTTCTTTGTCGCTAGGTAGTCCATCCTTTCTACGCTTATTGGCAGAGTTTCTGCACTCAAAAGAATTTTGCATGGAAGGAAGAGTACGATACACGACAAGCTTCAAACCGCTGGGAAAAACGAGCCATGGAAAAAGAAAACAAAAAGATTCGGGATAAAGCAAGGAAAGAGAAGAACGAGCTTGTCCGTCAGCTGGTAGCTTTCATTCGTAAAAGAGACAAGAGAGTGCAGGCGCATCGAAAACTTGTGGAAGAACAGAATGCAGAGAAAGCGAGGAAAGCTGAAGAGATGAGGCGGCAGCAGAAGCTAAAGCAGGCCAAGTGCGTAGCATGCGTAGGGTCCTCTTCTCAGTATCAGTGGGGTCAGAGGCAGCACCAGAGGTATCTGAGGTCATGTTCATGTTGGCTTCTGTCAGGGTCAGTCATCAGCCTGGCTTCATCTGCTTTTTCTTATTTTAAAATTGTGGCATTGGATAGTGTTTTTTCATTTACTGTATCAAAATTATTTTGGGGGGATGGATTCTTGCTCTGTCACCCAAGCCGGAGTGCAGTGATGTGACCTCGGCTCTCTCTAGCTTCCGCCTCCCAGGTTCAAGTGATTCTCCTGTCTCAACCTCCCAAGTAGCTGGGATTACAGGCATATGCCACCAACCCCCACCGATTTTCGTATTTTTAGTAATGATGAGGTTTCACCGTGTTGCCCAGGCTGGTCTCATACTCCTGGCCTCAAGGGATCTGCCCACCTCAGCCTCCCAAAGTGCTGGAATTACAGGCATGAGCCACTGTGGCTGGCCTAAACTTTTTATTTGAATTGATATTTTTCTTCAGAGACACTTTACATTTGAGAGATCCTTTAGACTCTTGTAAACTTTAATAATTTTAACTAATAACATTAATTGAATTCTTCCTCTGTGCAAGTTCGTGTTCTAAGCAATGCTGTGAAATAACTTCTCTGATTTTGTCCTCCTATTCTTTTGAGAAAACAGGGCAGACAGGCCTAAGATCACAGAACCAGTAGTTGATAGAGCAGAACTGGACCTGAGAATTCTAACTCTAGACTTCCCTGCTTTAGATCAGTGTACTCTGAGATACTCAGTTCACTTTAGTTCCTCTAAAGTTGTGTTGTTAAAAGTTACTGTAAAAGCATTGTGTCCAGAGCATTATAGCATTCTTTTAAAACTTGTTCATTTCTTTTTTTTTTTTGAGACGGAGTTTCGCCCTTGTTACCCAGGCTGGAGTGCAATGGCGCGATCTCGGCTCACCGCAACCTCCGCCTCCTGGGCTCAGGCAATTCTCCTGCCTCAGCCTCCTGAGTAGCTGGGATTACAGGCACGCGCCACCATGCCCAGCTAATTTTTTGCACTTTTAGTAGAGACGGGGTTTCACCATGTTGACCAGGATGGTCTCGATCTCTCGACCTCGTGATCCACCCGCCTCGGCCTCCCAAAGTGCTGGGATTACAGGCTTGAGCCACCGCGCCCGGCCTAAAACTTGTTCATTTCTTAAGAATTCTATTCATCCCACCCTCGTCTTTTGAAAATTAACACTACCGACACAAATTAAAATCATCTGAAGACTTTTAATAAGTTGCTGAGTTTACATGTAACAGGTAAACAGGTTTAAGTGACTTTGCCTTGGTTTTAAGTTTGTAAGCATCAATAAGCTTGGAGCAAGCTCTCTGGAGGGGATGGATTTTAAGCCTAAGTTGGAAGTGAAAACCACATAGAAGCGTGCTTGTCTCTATAAGACTATGCTGTATGTGTGCAGACTGGCGGAGCAGTACAGAGAACAGAGCTGGATGACCATGGCCAATTTGGAGAAGGAGCTCCAGGAAATGGAGGCACGGTATGAGAAGGAATTTGGAGATGGGTCGGATGAAAACGAAATGGAAGAACATGAACTCAAAGATGGGCGGGATGGTAATGTTCTCCATTTTTTAAGAGATTAAAAAAACAAACAAACAAAAAGTCATTGTTCATAGTAGTGTACACTCAGGTACCTGCCTGTGTAAGGCAACAGGGAATGGCAGTGCAGATGAAAACCTGAGTTCCAGTCAGCTGTCGCCAGGATTATGCCAAAGTTTTTATTTTTATGGTATTTATTTTGTTTGTTTTTTTTAAGTGAAGCTGGAAATCTCCCCACTTATTTGACATCTCCCAATTTTTAAATGTGGCAAATAATTAAAAACAACGTTGTATGGGCCAAAGGTAGTCTGTTGAGCTAGTCTAATTAAAGTAATTTGATTAACAAATTTTTTTCTGACCATGTTCTAAACAATTTGTACTTCCAGCTGCGTAACATGACAAATGGCCATGTTTACAAGTGTGACTGTTAAAGAAAACTCAAGCTATAGGTCAAGTTTTAATAGTAGCTGTTTCTAGAAAAGCTGATATTGCATGACAATCTATGTGTTGTGTATAAATTCTTCCTCTCCCTTCTGACTTTAAAGAAGGGCTCCTCTTGGTGTGCCAAAATGTTTTCTCTGCCGCTGTCATTAGAGAACAGGTATTTGACTACCTGAAAAGGCAAAGATTAGGCATTTTTGAGAATAGCTGTATGTCTGATTTTCCTCGCTGTCTTTAACTCTTTCATGAGGAATAAAATTGACCCAATTTTACCTTATCTACAAATGTGATTTTTCAGACTAGTAGCCCAAATGATAAAATGACAAACTTCATTCAAAATGACTATGAAAGGAAGTGTTTTATTAATGAATCAGAAGAAGTACTTCTGTAAGTACTTTGAAAATTATAAAGCACTCTATAAACATGAGGTGGCCTAATTTACAAAGAGTTTTACAATTTATAAAGTCCTTTCACATAAAAGATCTCACTGGGTCCTCACACAGTTTCCCTTACTTGGTGGTTTTGCTCATGGAATTGTCTCTCTTTTACCATTGTGGAAACTAGGACTCTGAGAAGCTGAGATGTGCCTGAGAACATATGACCATTGTTAGATCCAGGTTTTTTGCTTCAAATCCAATATTGTTAACTATTTGATTAATTAAAATGTCATATATATTATACAATATTGTAATGGAAAATTAACACCATATATTAAACATTAACACTAGATAGGATATAGTTTGATCATTTATGATTTGAATGAGAGTCCTTCAAAATCATACTGACATCACTTATAAAGAATGAACATGTAGAATATAGAAGATACACCTTGAGATATTTTTTGGTCCTATAATCCCAAGTGACAGTTTACCTGTTTGTTTCTTCAAAAATAGAATATGGATTTGTGAAAATAATTTCAGTTGAACTTTTTAGTCACTTTGTTTTTGTGGACTATACTGATAGTAATTACTCAGTTGTTAATAAAGCCAAAAACTTATTATAAAAAAGTTTGTAATGTTAAACTTTGCATGTAGTATGTTAACTTATGACCTATGAGTCTTACTGTGATGGGATATTATAAACTAAGTTTATTAAGTATTTAAGAGTAAGTCACAGTTGCAAATGTGTTTGGATCAAATCTTGTTCAAGAGGTAAACTAAGAAAAGACCTTTGTTGAAAAACTGCTTTGTGGTAGAACTATGAAAGTGGGATTTAATTTTTTAAACTTAGCCCACATTCAAGACTTTAAGGATGTTTTAAATCTTCTTCTAAGTAGACTTATGAAAAGAACTTCAAAGGTAAGGTGCTTTATCTGGAAGCCTTTCCTTATAGTATAGTGCTGCTTTTAAAAAGCCAATTCAAATCCTGATAGCATTATTTGTTTTTTTTCTTTTTTTGGTAAAGAAAAAAATTTAATTTCTAATTTGTGTGCAGCTTTAGATTCTTACCAAAGAGGTGAAATTTGTTAACATATTTTAGATTTGTGCTCTGATCTAAGAGGGTTCTTACTGCAGGCTTCCCTTTTCACAGGTAAAGACAGTGATGAGGCCGAGGACACTGAGCTCTATGATGACCTCTACTGTCCAGCATGTGACAAATCGTTCAAGACAGAAAAGGCGTAAGTTTATTTATTTAATTTAGTTTAATTTTTTTGAGACAGGGTCTTTCTCTGTCACCCAGGCTGGAATGCAGTGGCGCAATCATGGCTCACCACAGCCTTGACCTCTTGGACTCAGGTGATCCTTCTGCATCAGCCTCCTGAGTGGCCGGGGCTATAGGCACCCATCACCATGTCCAGCTAATTTTTGCATTAGGCTGCTACAAAAGTAACTGCGTTTTTTGTCATGACTTTATGGCAAAAAAGCAGTTACTTTTGCATCAACCTAAATGTTTTTTGTGGAGCTGGGTTTTCGCCATGTTGCGCAGGTTGGTCTTGAACTGCTGGCTCAAGTGCTCTACCTGCCACAACCTCCCAAAGTGCTGGGATTACAAGTGTGAGCCACTGTACCCAGCTAAAAGGAATAAGTTTAGTATCCTTGAACTTGTGTTTTCTTTTTTTTGCAACAGAGTCTCACTCAATCTCCAGGGTGGGGTACAGTGGCATCTCAGTTCACTGCAACCTCCTCCTGGGTTCGAGCGATTCTCCTGCCTCTGGCTCCCAAGTAGTTGGGACTACAGGTGCATGCCCAGCTAATTTTTGCATTTTTAGTAAAGATAGGTTCTCACCATGTTGGCCAGGCTGGTACCAAACTTCTGGCCTCAGGTGATCCACCTGGCCCAGCCTCCCAAAGTGTTGGGATTACAGGCGTGAGCCATGGTGCCCACCTCTTGTGTTTTCTTTTGAGGTGAAGCGTAACACTTTGAAAGTCCTAAAAAGAATGTGCTGTAGCAGTTGATAACTAGCCCCACATACTGTCTTGGGGGATTCCTTTCAAGCAGGGAAGGAAGAGGTATTTGTACCTACAGTTAAACCTATTGTACTGATGCTCACCATCCCAGTATTCCTATATAAGAGCTGCTTTTAAAACACATGCACTGTCTCCAGAAATAAACATTGCTTGTTTTGGCAAGGAAGACGTAGTCACATGAGTGAAAAGTCTAGGCCATGTCTAATCATCTCTCTCCACTGTTGGTGTCAGACTGACTTCCTACCATCATTGTCCCATGCAGGCTGATGCTGCCAATATAGGGGCTTTAGAGTTTCTTTGCTGAAGTGGAAGCACTTCATCTTAGGGGAACAATGATGATGAGAGAAGTATTAAAAAGGGTACCATTATTATAAAGGAGAGAGGAAAGAGCATGGGAGAAAATGAGAGTGGAATCAGCAAGGGAAAAGAAACAAAATGGGCATTAAGAGAGAAAGGAGGCCAAAGGATGAGAATGGGGATATGAGAGTTGTACGTGGTATTACCATATGACCTCAAGGAGAAATAATGGAGCAGTAAGGGCATTAGAAAGAGGAGAAAAATTAGAAACAAGCAAGAAAAAGTCAGTGAAGGAGATTAAAAAAATTTTTTTTATTTGGAAATAATGACAGACTTAAAGGTAAGTTGAAAGAAGGTAATATAGTGTGTCTGACTGACCTGTTACTAACGTTTTGCAGCATTTGCATGTGCTCTTTCTCCACACTCACACACACAGTTTCTATTCTGAATAATTTGAAAGTAACTTACATATGTAGTGTTCCTTTACCTCTAAATACTTCACTGTATCTTAAGAATAAGGTTATTCTCTTATGTAACCACACTACAGCTACCAAATACAAGAAATTAATAATGTTGATATGGTATTTTTATCTAATTTACTGCCTGTATTCCAATTTTGCCAATCAATCATTTATTTATATAGGACTTTCTCCTCTTCAGTACAGAATCCAGTCTAGGATCATAATATGGAACAGCTTGTATTGTCTTTTATGCTGTTTACATTTTAGAAGTATACTGTTCCTTTAAAATACTTTTTTTCATAGAAGTCTTCTCATTTTGGGTTTGTCTATTCCTCATGATTAGATTCAGGTTATACAGCCCCAGGTGGGATGTTGCACAAGCATGTTGTGCTCTCAGGGATTCACAGCTGGAGATAGGTAAAGTCCTCTGCCCCTCATTTGTGGTGATAATTTCGTCACCCAATCACAGTGTCATCCACATTTACAACTACAGAGCTAGTATTTTTTCCCTTGCAACAAGTTTTTCCTTGCAATATGTTTAATCGGTGAGGAGACACTTTGAAACTATGCAGATACCCTTCTTCTCATAGCTTTAACATCTGTTGATGGTTTTAGCTTGTATCAGCTTTATTATGATGGTTGCAGAATGGTGCTTTTCCAGCGCCAGTGCCCCCTCCAGTAGCACTTGGCCTTGTGCTGTAACCAGGAATCTTCCCTTTTATCCATTTATCTGTTCATTATCAATTGGAATTTATGAGTTTTTAAAATTTTATTTATTTATTTTTGAGACAGAATCTTGCTCTACAGCCAGGCTGGAGTACAGTGGCATGATCTTGGCTCACTGCAACCTCTGCCTCTGGGGCTCTAGTGATTCCCCTGCCTCAACCTTCTGAGTAGCTGGGACTACAGGCATGTGCCACCACACCCAACTAATGTTTTTGTGTTTTAGTAGAGACAGGGTTTCACTATCTTGGCCAGATGGTCTAGATTTCCTGACCTTGTGATCTGCCCTCGGCCTCCCAAAGTGCTGGGATTATAGGCGTGAGCCACTGCGCCTGTCCATCAATGTTTTATAATTCATTACTCACCTTTTCATGCTCAAATTTTTCCAGATTTGGTTAGTGAGCATTCCTTCAAGCCAGTTCCTGTGTCCTTTTGACATGTTACCATAACTTTTTTGGAGGACTTACTTTCTGTCACAAGATCTTCTAGTATCTCCAGGGTAGCTTGGTCTGAAGGAGAATTTTAGTGGGAAGGAAAAATAGCAACCAAAACTATAATACCAAAAGTCTAAACAGATGAGATGAAGTAGATAGTTGACAAAGATAACTACTTTTTAGTTGATCTAACTCTTGTAGCTTATGTCATCAGCTCTGTTTCGTGTGATGCTTTTTAGTTACCTGTAGGTATACTGAGACAGACATTGACAGTAGGCTTTTGAACCAAGGGGAGGAGGTGTGTCTGAATTTACATTATGGTGGTGGGAGTGAGGAAGGAGACCTCTCTCGAGAAGGTGAAAAGCAGATAGTGAAAAAGTAAGAGGCTGTAAACTGTATTTCAAGCCCTCCCACCACCATTTCTGTAGTTGAGGACACTCTTCCTTTTAACGTTAGAATGTGTGTCTTCTAATTTCCAAGTGATCCCTCCAAGTCTGTAGGATAGCCTGGCAAGTAAAACCAGCAGCAAATGCTTAGCAATTAAAAGGAAAAAATGGGGGAGGCTTTAAGAATTGAAAAATCAGAGCGATATACCATTCTCTCCCTTAATAATGACGTTGGTTTGCAAAACCTAAAGAAATAATAACAGACTATTTCATACTTTCAAGCAAGTCTTTATAATACAATACCTGTTATTTCTCTAAAATTTAAATAAAGAATTTTTAAACTAAAAAAAAAAAAAGAATTGAAAAATCAAAATAATAAGTAGAGAATTTGGCCAACCCCTGCCCCCCACCACCACCACATATCCCCATCCCCAAAAAGGAAGAAAACATATGTAGATGAAAGGACGGAGAAAGGCAGGGAAAGCTGTGGCATGCGAAGAAAGAGCATGGCCGCAAGCTTCCAGTGTGCTTTCTGCTGGAGGAATCCTGACACATTCTCTTTCTCTGTATAAAATAATGAACAAATAAAAACAAAAGAAAAAAATAAAATCATAAACGTTTTGCTTAGTGGGAAAAAGCAAATTTTATCTTAGTTGCAGTTATCCAGCAACAGTATCTGGACATGCGAACTAATTTTGGTGCAGCTGCTCACATCAGATTCCTCTTTCAGCATGAAGAACCACGAGAAGTCAAAGAAGCATCGGGAAATGGTGGCCTTGCTAAAACAACAGCTAGAGGAGGAGGAAGAAAATTTTTCAAGACCTCAAATTGATGAAAATCCATTAGGTGACAATTCTGAGGAAGAAACGGAAGATGCACCAAAACAAAGGTACTTTTAAATACTAAGTGTCACTTAAAATACTTATCACTGTCAGAGATTGCATTTAAAGGCTTTTTTTTTTTCTTTTGAGATGGAGTCTCACTCTGTCGCTCAAGCTGGAGTGCATTTGGCATGACTCCCGGGTTCAAGCAATTCTCTTGACTCAGCCTCCCAAGTAGCTGGGACTACAGGCACACACCACCACATCCAGCTTATTTTTGTATTTTCAGTAGAGACAGGGTTTCACCATATTGGCCAGGATGGTCTTGAACTCCTGACCTCAGGTGATTCACCTGCCTTGGCCTCCCAGAGCTCTGGGATTACAGGAATGAGCCACCGCACCCGGCCTTAAAGGCTGTTTTATCCCAAGGAAGTTATTCTGTTATGCTAACGTTGCCTCCATATTTTCTAGTTAGTGGAACTTTATAGTGTTGAAGTGGATACAGATATAATATCAACTATTATATTTATAGAACTTACTATATTAAAAGCAGTTTTTATATCTGGCAGTTGATATGCTGATTACCATCCATTGAATTACAGACTTTTGTTATTTTTTAAAATGACAGTGTGAATATTTTCCTTGTAATGCTTTATGATATTAAATATTTTTAATCTTCTATGTTACTGCTTTATCACTAGTGTTTCAACTTTTTTTTTTCACTTAATCTTTACAGAGTCAAGTATTTGACATTTTGATTTATATTTGCTCTTAGGCTTTCTAAAAAACAGAAGAAAAAGAAACAGAAACCAGCACAGGTATGTTCGAAAGGTTTTGTTATCATTAAATGCCAACTATGAAGTTGCATTTATTTCTGTTAAAAAAAAAACTTGTCCTAGTGGGATTTTTATAAAAATTGTATTGAATTTGTTCACACTGTAGGTTGTATTGACAACTTAACAAAATTAAATTATTTGACCCATGAACAAAAAAAAAAAAAAAAAGGAATTAAGTGAGTAAATTGTTACTGGCAACCAGATTCTTTTTTTGTGGAAAGAGGGAAATACAAATATAAATTGAGAGAGAGGGGAAGAATACTGTGGAGATGGATTGAAGTGGAGATGTTGGTATGAGCTCAGGATTTAAAGAAAATAAGTGTGTGAGTAGTGTGCTTTGTGAGGACCTAGAATCAGTGACACTCCTGGCAGTAAGCACACCTAGTGCAAATGTATTGGTTTTTAAGTTTCCTTTTCCATGAAAAGGAAACAGGTTTGCTCTTTGGAGAAGTAGCTGATTTCAGGGTTGAGACCAGGGAAGTAGAAGGTGGGCCTCAAGCATCTTATACTAGAAACTAAGGAAGTGCTCAAAACTGATGGGGATATGTTAAAAGTACTCAAAATCCAGCATGTAGGCCTACCAATTTGGGAAAATTTGAGTCATCAAAAGGAATAAGTGTAATAAATCTTCATACATTGCGTTTGTTTAGAAAACATTTATGTATCTATATTGACTTTAAAAAGAGTGAGAGTTGGCCAGGCCTAGAGGCTCACGCCTGTAATCCCAGCACTTTGGAAGGCCAAGGTGGGTGGATCACAAAGTCAGCAGTTCGAGACCAGCTTGGCCAACATGGTTAAACCCCGTCTCTACTAAAAATACAAAAATCAGCCAGGTGTGGTGGCACACCTGTAATCCCAGGTACAAGGGAGCCTGAGGCAGGAGAATCATTGGAACTCGGGAGACAGAGGTTGCAGTGAGCCAACATCGTGCCACTACACTCCAGCCTGGGTGACAGAACAAGACTGTCTAAAAAAAAAAAGTGAGAGTTGAAGAAAGGAGATGGGAAAGCTTTATTATTACAGAAGAATATGAATTAGTACAAGTGCAAATGACACAAGTAATAGAGAAAATCACTCTTTTACATCCACCAGTATATAAATGTTTCCAGCAAGAATCATCAATAGATTCCAAGTACACCCAGTAAATGGTTATTGGAGATAGGATATTCAGACAGTCTTAGAGTCATACTCTGAAGATTACTTATTATACTTTACAGTTGAAAAATCTGGCAATACCACCCTAACCAAATGATCAAACTTAATAATATCATTGAAAAATGGGACAAACTGGTATTTTGCCTCCCAGGATTATTTTTATAGTATTATGCTAGAAATGTTTTACCTGAATCTGATCATTTGGAAACAACCAAAGCAAGCCAAATTATGGGACATTCTACGAAATGTCAAATAGCATCATGAAAGACAAAACAAAAATGTGGGAGAACTGTTACAGAATAAAGGAGATTAAAGATACCTGACAACTAAATAAAACATGTGATTTCTGATTATACCCCCTATCCGTATGTTTCTATACAGGAAAAGGAATAATTGCTAAATTTGAATGTGGGTTGTGTAACAGATAGTATCAGCATTAGATTCTTGAGTGTGAGTATTGTGGACCTGCCAAAGAATGTTTTGATTCTTAGGCTGTACCTGGCAAAGATTCATATCTGCCTGCAGCTCACTTTCATATGGCTTAGGGGGGAAAAGTGTGTGTTGAGAAAGAGAAGAGGGGGAGGGAGCGAGCACAAATGTGGCAAAATGTTGCTCGAAAACAGATGGGTGCGCTTAGTGAGGATAGGTGCACCCATCTGTTTTGGATGCCGGCCTCTTTCTTTTATAATGCCTGTTTGTTGTTGCGGTTTGTGACTATAGAAAAATAGTTGCTCATTGCTTATCATTTGCAAAATATGAAAAACTGTCATCCTTAATTTTTCCTGTAGAGATTACGTAATAATGAATTAAATTGTGATTACACTGTAGGTATAATTTTCTCTCTTCTACTTTTGCTAATATGTTGTATTCTTTTACATAATTGCATATCTTTGGAAACATGATACTTAGGCACTTCAGAACTTTTCTTCATATATTTAACCATTCACTTTTAGAACATTTGGATTGTTTCCAGATTTCCCCTAATTTCACATCTCTGTAATGAACAACCATGTTCTCAACTTACCTGTTTCTCCTTTTTATTTCCTGAAGATATATAACTATTTGGCAACATAACATAAAAAGGTAGTATTAGTATTATATTAATTTTGTAATGGTACCTATGTTTTATTACCTAGAATTATGATGACAATTTCAATGTAAATGGAACTGGAGAAGGAGTAAAGGTTGATCCAAAAGATACAAACTTAAATCAAGACAGTGCCAAAGAATTGGAAGATAGTCCCCAGGAAAATGTCAGTGTCACAGAGATCATTAAACCATGTGATGATCCAAAAAGTCAAGCTAAAAGGTAAGTCAAAGTTGCATATTATTTGTAAATTACTAAATACTGATAGTAAGGATATAGCTTTTAATATCAAATAAAATCTCCTTTCCCATGACTGACCAAGTAATTTAGAGTTATCTGTACATATTTACAGACATATGGACACACACACACACACACACACACACGTATACAGATGAAGAGCATTGAGAAGAGAATGCTAGAAGAATGTGCCTACACACATCTCGGCAACATGGCCAAAATCAGAAAGAAGGCACTTTGATCCAGTTCTTATTTCTCTTATGCTGTGCAGTGGCTCTGATTTTGTCCTGGATCATTAACCATTGACACTCACATGGGAACAAGACTCCTGCTGAGTCCCTGGAGTGTCACTAACCAAATCTCCGTGCTCATGACAGCAGCCTTTGTTGGTTCCCACCATGTTGCGAGGTCGTATGGCAGCAGTTGGGGCCCTTCCTGCTCAGAGGAGCCCTGGACTCTTGGTGCTGCACAAGGCCCTGGTATGAACTCGGAGGAGGTCTCACGCAAGGGAGGTAGCCAGTCCTGTCCTCTTCTTGCTCTTGTCTTGTCCTGTCCTCTTCTGTTCCTCTAGAACAGAGAATCATTTCTTATTCCTTGAGGAGAGATCTCATAGTAAGGAGCTTCAGGTGTCTGTCATTACAGGACCCTGAAAAGAAAGTGACAGAGTAAGGTGGGAAGATAAGGTGAAAATGCTAACACTGGAGCAACAGTGATGGGGTGGGGGATTGTGTGTACTTAGGGGTTTAAGACACTTAGTAGTAGGAAGGAGGAAACAGATGTGCCTGAGGCCTGTGGTATGGCTCTGGCTATAGAAAAAGGGATGTAAAGAACTACACAAACTGGTAATGTTGAAGCTTTGAAGAACTTTGGAGAGTAGAAGCCTAGAAGGGGAAACTCACATTTGTTTCACTCTGACGTCAGGTGTTTGTTCCCATTTTACATATGGGGGGAACTGAATTTCAGATTAATTGTCCAAGGACAAAAGCTGTTGAGTAGAAAGGCTGACACTTCATTCCATCTGCCTGATGACTTAAAAGCACCCAGATCACCTGGCTCCATGAAGCCGGTGTGTCCTGTGGGATGGGCATGAGGGGTAGGCCAGGAGGTGGGGCTGTGGGGCTGTGGGCCCCTGAACCCTTTATTCATCTAGAACTAAATTTTTTTTCACTTTTTCCATGTCACTTTTTTTTTTTTTTTTTGGAGATGGAGTCTCGCTCTATCGCCCAGCTGGAGTAGAGTGGTGCAATCTCGGCTCACTGTAATCTGTGCCTCCCAGGGTCAAGCAGTTCTGCTGCCTCAGCCTCCCAGGTAGCTGGGAGTGTGGGCATGTGCCATCCCACCCAGCTAATTTTTTGTATTTTAGTAGAGATGGGGTTTTACCATGTTGCCCATGCTGTTCTCAAACTCCTGACCTTATGATTTGCCTGCCTTGGCCTCCCAAAGTGTTGGGATTACAGGCATGAGCCACCTCGCCTGGTCTCTATGTTACTTCTACATGAGAATTTATCTGGAGAGGAAAAAGGGTTCTCAGACTTGGACAACCATTGATATAGTTCAGCTTTCTCATTTCACTGATACGAGAAAAGGATTCAGAGAATTCAAGTGACTTCTTCACAGCTGCAGAAAGGCAGGGCTAAGATAGACACATTACACCCACCACCCCCCTGCACCAGTCCCGTTGTCCCCTGGCATCCATAGTCTTTCTGCTGGGCTCCTTGGCTGCTTCTCTGGAGCAGTGTTGACACTGGCTACCTAGTGAGAAGTGTTTTATTTAAAAGTGTGTGTGTGTGTGTGTGTGTGTGTGTGTGTGTGTGTGTATATAGTAGTAGTAGTAGTTTTAAAAAATAAAAGTCTTAGATATCAGCTTCAGAGATGTAACTGTCTTTCATAATATAAGTGATGTTTGCCAGGAATATTATACTAAATTTGTTAGACATATTTGTGGAATATCTGTGATAGCAGTTTGAAAATTAGTATGTATTATTTGTTGCCTTTTATGCCATTGTTTCCTTTTCTTGATGTTTTCAAAGCTGGCGAATCCTACACAATGATATGTTATACTCCTAATCTGCATCTTTTAAATACGTGGGACATTTAACTTAATACAGACTCTTGGCCTCTGCTTGAAGAATAGTATAAAGTAGAAGGATTATCATAATTTACTCATTATAACCCATCCTGTCTGTTCTGTACAGTTGCACCCAGATTTTTATCCTACAAATTTGGTTAGCACAAATGAGGGAAATTATGAAATGCCTAAGGAAAATTGAAATTCATGTAGGAGATGGGTAGAGGAATATTCAGGAGTTCAAGCAGAATAGGAGTAACCCAACTACACTGCTGGCAGTTTCTGATCTAAATGGTACGGTGGGGAAAACCCAACCAGATCAACAGAAAAGACAAATTTTTAATAAAAGTAAATTTCTTACATTGAACAAATTTAATTTTATGAAAAGTGCATTACAAAGCGTTTATTTAACTCATTTCTCTGTGGGACTGTTGAAATGTTTGTCAGACTGGATTACTTTCAAAAAGTTAATGTTAGGCTGGGCAAGGTGGCTCACACCTGTAATCCCAGCACTTTGGGAGGCCGAGGGGGACAGATCACGAGGTCAGAAGTTCGAGACCAGCTGGCCAATATGGTGAAACCCTGTCTCTACTGAAGAATACAAAAATTAGATGAGTGTGGTGATGCACGCCTCTCCTGGCTGTTCAGGAGGCTGAGGCAAGAGAATCACTTGAACCTGGGAGGCGGAGGTTGCTGTGAGTGAAGATCATGTCACTGCACTCCAGCCTGGGCAACAGAGTGAGACTCTGTCTCAAAAAAAAAAAAAGTTAATGTTAATGTTTTTGGGGAACCATACTTCATGACAAGATTATTTATAATTACTATTGGCTGGTTATAAGATGGTTTGCTCGTTTGTTAGTATTTTACTTTTTTTTTTGGAAACAGAGTCTTGTTCTGTCGCCCAGGCTAGAATGCAGTGGTACAATCTTGGCTCACTGCAGTCTCTGCTTCCTGGGTTCAAGTGATTCTCTTGCCTCCACCTCCTCAGTAACTGGGATTACAAGTGCCTGCCACCACACCCAGCTAATTTTTAGTATTTTTATTAGAGACGGGGGTTTTACCGTGTTGGCCAAGCTGATCTCAAGCTCCTGACCTCTGGAGATCCCGCCTCAGCCTCCCAAAGTGCTGGGATTACAGGTGTGAGCCACCACACGCACAGTGCTTTGCTTTTTATGGAAACACTGGATACAACATTCAGAGATATTTTAAGGGCCTTGTTTTAACTTTGTTTCAACTGTTTTAAGTAAATTCCTTAATTTTTATGCCAAATTTGATATTTGAATTTTGAAGTTGCTTTTTAAAGTTCATTTGAGATGTAAAAAATTAAATTGCCTTTAAAATTAATGAACTGGGGGCTGCAGTGGCTCAGGCCAGGTGTCCCGGCACTTGGGGAGGCGAGGCTATGCGTTCGAGGCCAGCCTGGGCAACATAAGAACCTTCATTCATTTAAAAAAAAAATTAATGAATTAACCTTTAAAGTTCATCTCACTCTTTAGAGTGTTCTTGAGAGCACTCAAATGATGATTAAAAGGAGTATGTTATTTTTGGATTATGCCAAATTATTTATTTTCCAGTGTTCCTAAACCCAAAGGAAAGAAAACCAAAGATATGAAAAAACCTGTCAAAGTACCTGCTGAACAACAAACAATGGTAGGTCAAAATTATATTTATATCTCTTTAGCAGATCTTGCTATTTAAGCTGTATAATGATCTAAAGATGTAAATGTGTATTTGGTGAGCCATTCCCTAGAGAACCTGCAAAGATGTGGATCCGTCAACAGTTTTGCTTGATAAAGGTAGCATTTGTGTATATAATGTATTTTTAAAATTAAAGTAAAAAGAAGGACATTGGAAATGCTAGATGGTACTAGAATAGTTACTATTGTTTTCCATTACTTTTCAATCTAAAGCCTTGGTGATAAGAATTACATGTCAAGTTCTGGAGATTAATTTTGAAGCATAAACTCTTCCTCTGTTCTACTAGACCATGAGGTACATGCTATTGAAACCCTCAGGATCCTTAAAGTGAATTGTGTTAGTGGTATTTAACCTCCAAGAACATCTGCCTTTGTTGAACTTGTTTATTAGCTGTCCATTCTGTTAAAACATCTTTATTTTACAATTGTTTGATTCTTTATCTTGACATTAAAACCTAAACAATACTTTCAAGTGATAACACTTGCTTTTATTTATGATTTTTTGCCCTTCTCAGAGTGATGTTCTTATCAACTGCACAACCTGCCATAGTGAATTTCCATCTCGAAATAAACTTTTTGACCATCTGAAGGCCACAGGTCATGCAAGAGCACCTTCATCATCATCTTTAAACAGTGCAACAAGTAGTCGAAGCAAGAAAGAGAAACGTAAAAACAGATAGAGATTCTGCCTATGCCTTTTGTTTGACTGTCTCTAGATTTTGAAACCAAAAAACTGAACTGAAATCATCTAAAGAGTTAAAATTTCAGTGATCTGCAATTAATTGCATTGTGGAAGATTATTTTTTACCTTGTAAAAACTTTTTTTGGTTCAATATATATATTTTAAATATTACACTAGTGATTGAATTCTACTTTTGCCATCTGAATTGACTTGAATATCTTAAAACAGGTAAATACTGTAAAGTATGTATTCTTGATGTTTGTTGGCTCCTGTGGATAGAAATATACAGGGAGAATTACATTATTTTAACACATGGAAGTGCTCCTTTCTGCTTTATTTTGTGAATTTCACATTATTTTTATTTATTTAATGCTTTTATATTTTGTTAATGCTTTATAATATGTCAAAAACTCGCATCTTTTAAAAAGCATCATAGATCATTTTTCCACTTGACATCATGACACTGGCTCTGATTTTTAAAATTATTTTTAAATAACTGATTATTGATTAATGTATCTTTTTTCTCAAGAACAGTGATAGAAACTAATTGAACATTTGTGGTTGTCTTTCAAGAATAGTATCTCTTCAATGTTTTACTATGTTGATTTAATTTGATATTTTACTGGTTTACCAGCAAGATATATTGTTCAGTTTTTTGCTCAGATTGAAATTGTGGAGGTGGAAGCAAATTAGTTCACATGGCACGTCCTCCCTAGGCACAGTAACAGCTGTAAAGTAGGATGGAACAAGGTAGCAGATGGTACAGAATTTATGCTATTTAACAAGAGATGTGTTTATTCATTGGGTTTTTTTCTTCACTATTTTCAGAAGTTTTCTTTTTTTTCTATCATTCAATGGAGAAAAATTTTGTTAATGAAAGATGTTGTGATAGAGCTGATGCTTATACCATCTATTTTATAGCAATGATGAATATTAACACGAAATATGGAGAACTGTTATAACTGAGCGTTTTAACTGAGTGTTGTAACAGTCATGTACATTGATTAGTGATGAGTCCATTTTTAGGATGGATTAGTCAGTTCTTTTAATTGGTCTTGAAAGTAATTTTAAACTAACCGACTTGAAATGTATACTTTGTAAAGTTAGTGCTTTCCATATATCCTTGAATCTTCAGATGAATAATATGAACAAATTTTCGGTTATAGATCAGCTCTAAAACACTTGAGTTCCTAAAGGCAAGGTCTTTTCTTATAGCTTCATGGATAGTATTGATGATCGGTCGTCTTCTGTTACCGACTTAAAAAAAAGTATTTGAACCTTAAATTTTTTTCTTTTCCATTTAGAGATACATTTTTTTTACTTTTCTTTCATACCTTTCTATTTCTTGCTAATTTCTATCACTAATTCCTTATAACTGTCTCTGCTCCCCTTCTTGATCTCTTTAGGGAGAATACTAGCTAGCTTTGTATCTTCTGATCTCTTATCCAGAGACTTCATCTGAATGTGCTGTACCTTCTTTGTATCTAAACTAGATGAATTGGCCATAATTATGAATAGGAATAGTAATAAACCAGAGGACATACTAGTCACATGTTATTATACAGTAAAAAATATGAAGTCATCTTGAAAGGCAAATAATGTACTGCAGATGTCCCTTATGACTTCTTTGCTTTCTCTTGTACTGAACATGCAGGTTTTTAATTTGTTTCATGAGCATTGATTGGAGTTACTTGTCACTTTTATTCAGATCAACAAAAACCAACCATAATTTTCAAGGGATCTTCATGAGTTGTGACTGGAAGCTGACCTGAGTCTTGGCGTTTCATCCTTTGTGATGTCAAAAAAATCATCTAGTTTCTCAGAACTTTTTCTTATCTCTAACACGGTTCTTAGCGTTATAATATTGTCTCCATTTATCATCCAGTGATCATAGGATCATTATGAAGGTCAAATGAAATAGTATATATGAAAATGCTTTTTAAACACAAAAGCTTTATACAAAATATTGTTAAATTTGAATAAGGTAAATCTTTTTTAGTTTATATATTTGCAGACAAAAGTGTATATGTTGGATTAAATGGGCAATTAAGTTTTATAGGAATTTACTTCCTAAGTCTGTATCTAAAGAGGAACATACCATATATTATACTAAGGGTAAAATATTTTTGGTGAATTGCAGACATTTAATTTCACTTGTCTGAGGCAAAACAATAAAATACATGGGCATGAATTTTACATTGATCTCATTAGAGGTCAGTTCTAAGTACCTATCTTGATTGAAGTTAGCTCCGATGTGGAGATTCATAGAATGAGGGTTCCAGGAGGAGACGGTTAAGGAAATCCCATTTTCTTTCTGTAATTCATTAAATGGTCCCAAAGCTGGGGGTTCCCTATAAAGCCCATTTAGACTTTCTCTACTTCAAAATAAGGGCAGGATCATTAGCTCTAGCCAAGCATTTTTCTAATTCCTGCCTTTGGCCACAAAGAAGAAAAAGCAAATCTGTGAATGAATTAGTGGAAGGTCAGTCACATCAGAGCTCATGTCCTAGTGATTGCTGGTGAGGTAATATTGACATTTTGGGACCATGAAAAGACATATAAAGAATTTCATCAGAAGTTTTAATTTTCTCTAAGTGTTCCCCTCCAAAATTTTCAAATTGGAAACTACTCTTGTAGAAGATTGTCTGTAAAATTGTGGTTTAACTCATGCAGAAAGTAAAATTCTTATAGCAAGGCATAGTTTCATTTTAGAGCACCACCAAAAGCCCATGAATACTCTGTGTAACCTTCAACATAAAATAATGAAGAGAACTTTTAGACTCTTATGAATTCCTAAAATTATTATTTATGTGGTAAAAGTTCTGTTTCCTATAATCTGCAATGCTGAAGTATCACTACTCAATTTCCATTCCTTACCTGTTAAGTTTAATGCCTTTATACTAAAATTATAGGCTCTTGGGATTGGAGAGGAAAATAGAGGTGATTTTCAAATTTCTTGTTCCATGGAAGAGGAAGCTGAGCTCAGGGATATATGAGCTTTACAGCCACAGATGGTTAGGGGCTCCTGCCATTAAAACAAGGCAGATGCCTGGACTCCCGACTCAGTAGGCCTTCTGCTACACCCCAAAATGTGTTACAGGGAAGAAAAAGATTACTTTTAAGAAAAAGCAAGATAATTTTGAAGAAGGCCAAGAGGGAAAGGCATGAACTTGTCCTAACAATATCAAAGAATATTTTAAATGTATACCAGTTAAAGCAGTGTGTGGCTGGTGCCAGTAGAGGTCAGTCAAGGAATCTCTGATAAGAATAAAGAGCCCAGAAACAGGTACATGTTTATATGGGAACTTGATTTTTGACAGATAAGGCAAGCTCTCTGGGGAAAACAATATGTACTACCTTCTACCCTTCCCCAAAAACAAATGGATTAAAGACCTAATATGAAAAGCAAAACTTTTAAATGAGAATCTATAAGGTTATTTTTCATTTTGCAAATGGGAAGGATTTTTTAAAAACGAGGCAAAAGCACACACAGGAAAAAAGGACTGTGTTAAAAAAGAAATGGCTTCTATAGAACAATAGATGCTGTGAATAAAAGAACAAGCTACAGTCAGGAAGGAAATGTTTGCACTTCATATAACTGACAAAGGATTTGTATCTGGAATACATTAAAAAATGAAAGAACCTCTTACAAAAGTCACTGAGAAAATGACAGCCATGCATTAGAAACTTATGGTCTCAAGATTTCTTTACACTCTTCAAAAGTGAGAACCCGAAAGTGTTTTTGTGTATGTGGATTAAGTCTATTGATATTTTCTGTTAGAATTCAAAAATTAGTTATTAAAAAATAATAAAAATGACTAGTTTTCAAAACAAAAGCTTAATGAGAAGAGTGGCATTGTTTTACATTTTTACAAATCTCTTTAACATGTAGCTTAATAAAAGATAGCTGACCTCTCATACCTGCTTCTGCAATCTGTCTACCGCTTTGTGCTTTGGTTGAAGTAGGTGAAGGAGAAAATCAGCCTTACATGGATAGGTAATTGTAGGAAAAAAAAATGGGACCTTGCATACCCAGTGAATGGGCCTCAGGGGACCCTTAGGGTCCTTGGACCACACTTACAACTGCTGCATTAGAAAAATGGATATACTATATGAACAGAAAAATCCTGAATAGTCAAAAAAGTGGAAAGATTATTACTGCCTGATAATAAGTGAAATGGGATCTAATGTTTTCATGCTTTCAGATTAGCAAAAGGTAAAAAGTCACAAGATCTAGTGTTGGTGAGAATGGAGCAATGGGAATGAACACATTCACTTCTTTTGGAGTAAAAACACGTTCAATTTGATGATGTCTAAGAAAGCTGAAGTTGGCATATTCTGTGACCCAACAATTCTAGGTATACACTTAGAGTCTCACTTCTCAAAGTGTGGGCCACAGAGCAGTGGCATGGGCTTTACCTGGGAAGTCGGCACCCCTCAGGTCCTGACCTGGAGTTGCTGCATCAGACTCTGTGGTTAGGATTTCTTAGGTGACTCATGCTCATGAAAGCGTGAGAAGCAATCCTCTGGAGAAACCATGCACAAGTGTACAAGGAGATGTACAAGAAGGCTCACAGCTGAATTATTTGTATCCCAGAAAAGGTGGAAATAACTTAAATGTTCATGAGCAAGAAAATGGATAAATAAATTGTGACCTATTTATAGATGGTAGACAGTTGGAGCAGTTAAAAGGAATGAACTTGATCTGTAACGTGGATGGCCCTTGAAAAAATACTGAATGAAAATAGCTGTCACAGAAGGTGAAATGCATGTCTTTTATACTGTTTAAAAAAACACTATGTGGATTGTTAGTTTTAGAAAGAAAATAAAGAAATAATGAGAAAGCAGTTGCTCTGAACTCAGAAGGAGAAGAGTGGAACTGCTCGTGGCTGCAAAAGGGCTCTCTTCCGTGTCAATTTTTTTTTTTTTTAAAGGATCAGAAGGAAGATGTAAACATTTATTAAATTCTGGATGGTGGGTCCATGGGGATTTATTACTCTGGTTCTCACAAATACTTCAACTATCAAGAAAAGTACAGATGAATGTCCCACTTTGCTAGTAGAATATATACACTTGGATGAAGGGAAAGATGAAAGGATTTAAGTTCTACTTTTTATTCCTGGCACACTCGTTAAGCACACTGTGGCAGAGGCTCTTGTCTCTCAATATTCATTCTCCTTTTTATTTATTTATTTATTTATTTATTTATTGCATTTTAGGTTTTGGGGTACATTTGAAGAACATGCAAGATTGTTACATAGGTACACACATGGCAGTGTGATTTGCTGCCTTCCTCCCCTTCACCTATATCTGGCATTTCTCCCCATGCTGTCTCTCCCCAACTTCCCTCCCCCCACTGTCCCTCCCGTATTTCCCCCCAACAGACCCCAGTGTGTAGTGCTCCCCTCCCTGTGTCCATGTGTTCTCATTGTTCAACACCCACCTATGAGTGAGAACATGCGGTGTTTGATTTTCTGCTCTTGTGTCAGTTTGCTGACAATGATGGTTTCCAGGTTCATCCATGTCCCTACAAAGGACAGGAACTCATCGTTTTTGATGGCTGCATAATATTCCATGGTGTATATGTGCCACATTTTCCCTGTTCAGTCTATCATCGATGTGTCTTTGTTGTCGTTGCTTTCGAAGAACATCTTTATCTGCCTTCATTTCATTGTTTATCCAGTCAACGTTCAAGAGCCAGTTGTTCAGTTTCCATGAAGTTGTGTGATTCTGAATTAGTTTCTGCATTCTGAGTTCTAACTGGATGCACTGTGGTCTGAGAGACTGTTTGTTTTGATTTCTGTTCTTTTGCATTTGCTGAGGAGTGATTTACTTCCAATTATATGGTTAGTTTTAGAGTAGGTGTGATGTGGTGCTGAGAAGAATGTATATTCTGTGGATTTGGGGTGGCGAGTTCTGTAAATGTCTAAGGTTTGCTTGTTCCAGGTCTGAGTTCAAGTCCTGGATATCCTTGTTAATTTTCTGTCTTGTTGATCTGTCTAATATTGACAATGGGGTGTTAAAATCTCCCACTATAATTGTGTGGGAGTCTAAGTCTCTTTGTAAGTCATTAAGAGCTTGCCTTATGTATCTGGGTGCTCCTGTATTGGGTGCGTATATATTTAGGATCGTTAGCTCTTCTTGTTGCATTGATCCTTTTACCATTATGTAATGTCCTTCTTTGTCTCTTTTGATCTTTGTTGCTTTAAAGTCTATTTTATCAGAGGTGAGAATTGCAACTCCTGCTTTTTTTTTTTTTTTTTTTTTTGCTCTCCATTTGCTTGGTAAATCTTCCTCCATCCTTTTATTTTGAGCCTTTGTATGTGAGATGGGTTTTTTGAGCCTTTGTATCCTTGCATGTGAGATGGGTTTCCTGGAAACAGCACACTGATGGGTTTTGGCTTTTTATCCAATTTGCCAGTGTGTGTCTTTTGATTGGGGCATTTAGTCCATCCACACATATTGTTATGTGTGAATTTGATACTGCCATTTTGATGCTAGCTGGCTGTTTTGTGCGTTAGTTGATGCAGATTCTTGATTGTGTCGATGCTCTTTACCATTTGATATGTTTTTGGAGTGGCTGGTACTGGTTGTTCCTTTATATGTGTAGAGCCTCCTTCAGGAGCTTTTGTAAAGCAGGCCTGGTGGTAATGAAATCTCTGAGTACTTGCTTGTTCGCAAATGATTTTATTTTTCCTTCACTTATGAAGCTTAGTTTGGCTGGATATGAGGTTCTGGGTTGAAAGTTCTTTTCTTTAAGGATGTTGAATATTGGCTCCCACTCCCTTCTGGCTTGTAGGGTTTCTGCTGAGAGATCTGCTGTGAGTCTGATGGGCTTCCCTTTGTGGGTAACCTGACCTTTCTCTCTGGCTGCCCTTAGCATTTTCTCCTTCATTTCAACCCTGATGAATCTGACGATTATGTGCCTTGGGGTTGCTCTTCTTGAGGAATATCTTTGTGGTGTTCTCTGTATTTCCTGGACTTGAATATTGGTCTGCCTTGCTAGGTTGGGGAAGTTTTCCTGGATAGTATCCTGAAGAGTATTTTCCAGCTTGGATTCATTCTCTTCATCACATTCAGGTACACCTATCAAATGTAGATTAGTTCTTTTCACATAGTCCCACATTTCTTGGAGACTTTGTTCATTCCTTTTTGCCCTTTTTTCTCTATTCTTGCCTTCTCATTTTATTTCATTGAGTTGATCTTCGACCTCTGATATCCTGTCTTCTGCTTGGTCAATTCGGCTGTTGAAACTTGTGCATGCTTCGCGAAGTTCTCGTGTTGTGTTTTTCAGCTCCATCAATTCACTTATATTCCTCTCTATGTTGTCCATTCTCGTTAGCATTTCGTCAAATCTTTTTTCAGGATTCTTAGTTTCTTTGCATTGGATTAGAACATGTTCTTTTAGCTCAGAGAAGTTTCTTATTACCCACCTTCTGAAGTCTGATTCTGTCATTTCATCACACTCATTCTCCATCCAGCCTTGTTCCCTTGCTGGTGAGGAGTTGTGATCCCTTGTAGGAGGAGAGGTGTTCTGGTTTTTGATGTCTACATCCTTTTTAGGCTGGTTTCTTTCCATCTTTGTGGATTTGTCCACCTGTTGTCTTTGTAGTTGCTGACTTTCAGATTGGTTCTCTGGGTGAACTTCCAGTTTGTGGATGATGAAGTTATTTCTGTTTCTTAGTTTTTCTTCTAACAGTCTGGCCCCTCTGCTGTAGGACTGCTGAGGTCCACTCCAGGCCGTGCTTGCCTGGGGATCACCTGCATCACCTACAGAACAGTAAGGGTTACTACCAGTTTCTTCTTCTGCTACCTTTGTCCCAGAAGGATACCTGCCAAATGTCAGTCTGTTCTCTCCTTTATGAGGTGCCTCTTTGGACATACAGGGGTCAGGGAGCTGCTTGAGGAGACGGTCTGTCCTTTATTGGAGCTCAAATGCTGAGCTGTGAACTCCATTTTTCATTCAGAGTTGCTGGGCAGGCACTTTTAGGTCTGCTGGAGCAGAACTCATAAATTCATTTTTTTTTTTTTCCCCAAGTGCTCTGTCCCAGGGATTTAGGGCTTTATGAGTTTCTGTTGTGCTGCTGCCTTTTTTTTTTTCAGGGCTGCCCTGCCTAGCGAGGAGGCAACCTAGTCACTGTCTGCCTGCAGAGGCTTTGCTGAGCTGCTGTGGGCTCCACCCAGCTGCCCTGTGAACTTCCCTGCAGTCCTGTTTATATGGGTGTAGTTAGAACTGCCTCGGCAATGGTGGCCCACCTCTGTAATGGCGGACCCTCTCTCTAATGGCAGGTTGCCTTGGCAATGGTGGGTTGCCTTGGCAATGGTGGGCTGCCTCAGCGATGGTGGACTACCTCTGTAGTGGTGGAGTGTCTCGGTAATGGCGTATGCCCCTCCCCCACAGAGCTGGACCATCCCAGGTTCAGCTGCGCTTGCTGTGAAACTCTCAACCCAGAGCGTTTTCAATTGCTGTTTTGTTTTTTTGTTTTGTCAGGGTCGGTACAGCCGAGCCTGATCAGCTGACTCCCTGACTCAGAGTTGTTTTTTTTTTTGTTTGTTTGTTTGTTTTTAGTTGAACAGTTGACTCTCTCCCAGGTGTTCCAGTCGTCTGTTGAAAAGGCACTGGGATCTGTGTGATTTCCTGTGCGGAGACTCACTGCACCAGCTGTAACAGCAGTGCTGAGATGCGTGGCAGTTTTTTTTTGCCCAGGAATCTCCTGGCCTGGCTCCCTCTTTCAGTTCCTTTTTAAATCAGATGAATGGGCGATCTGCCTTCCCGGGTCTCCAATTGCCAGCTAAAAGGGCACCCGGACCAGCGTATTTTGTAAGGAGAACCACTGTAGCGCCGGCAAAGTAGCTGCACTGGTTGCACTGGCCAAAACAGCTGCGCTGGCAACCCGTGGGGCTCCTCTGCCTGGGAATCTCCTGGTCTGTGGGCAATAAAAATCTGTCTGGAAATGCGATGTCCACTCGCCCTCTGTGCTTTTACTGGGAGCTGCAGTCCTTAGCTGTTCCTAGTCAGCCATCTTGGGTCCTCTCTCATTCTCCTTTTTAGAACTCTGATTTTCAAGTAAGTGCAAGGCCACCCAGCATATAAGGATTACTTTCCCAGCCTCCCCTGCAATCAGATCTGACCAGTGACCGGAGCAATGTTTGGGACATGTCCTTATTCCTTCCTTCTGCCAGCTAAAATGAAGAGGTAATGGCTGGACCTCTGGCCCCTAACTAGGATCATGAAGCCACAGAGGGCAGAACAACGCAAGCATAGGAGCTTCTACCCTTGACACCTCAGAGGGACTCTAGGAGCCCCGCAGCTGTACCTCCGCACTGGAGAGAAGAAAAGTACGTTTCTGAAGTCACTACTGTTTTGACCTGTCACAGATAACAAATCCTGATTCATTCATCTTTCCACATGTGTACAGTTACCTAAATGAGAGGTCTAGGGTCAAGGGCATATGGGTGTTTAACTCAGATCTTTCATTGAATTCCAGTCTTGTGTTAACATGGTTTTAAGCAAGTCATTTAAACTCTTAAAACAATTTTTAAAAAATTGTAAAACTAAGTGAGACCAATCTGGCAGAACTGTGAAGATTAGAGTCTTAAATGTGCACACAGTGCTTGACACATAGTAGGCATTCAATAATTGTTAGCTTTTATTTACTTCAAAAATCTCACAGTATTCTTGCTTCATTTAACTGTTCACTTTGTTTTCTGAAAGAATCCCAACAATGAAGTAATCTGGTGAGGAATCAGTGATTAAATTGATCCTGTACTACTGGTTGTTTTTTTTTTTTTTTTTTTTTTTTGAGACAGGGCTCACGGTTGCCCATATTGGAGTGCAGTGGCACGATCTGGGCTCACTGAAACCTCCACCTCCCAGGTTCAAGTAATACTCCTGCCTCAATCTCTCAAGTAGCTGGGAGTATAGGCATGTGCCACCATGCCAGCTAATTTTTGTATTTTTAGTAGAGACAGGGTTCCACCATATTGGCCAGGCTGGTCTGGAATTCCTGGCCTCAAGCAATCCATCTGTCTCGGCCTCCCAAATTGCTGGGATTACAGGCCTGAGCCACTGTGCCTGGCCTTGTACTATATTTTTTAAAAGACACTGTTGCATTTATGAAATTCTTTCTGGTTCAAATGGAAGAAAATTTTTAAAGGCTAAAGTTAGAAGCTGTCTTGAGGATAAGGGATCCTTAATTATGTTAGAAGGCTCAGTACATTTTTACAGATAATCACTTTGCCGTTAAAACTAGTTAGAGGGCCCCACATCAGTGATGTCCTTTTAGATACCAAATGCCTTCTGATAATAGAAAAGGCTCAAATTATTTTTTTTTTTTTTTTTTTTTTTTTTTTTTTGAGACGGAGTTTCGCTCTTGTTACCCAGGCTGGAGTGCAATGGCGCGATCTCGGCTCACCGCAACCTCCGCCTCCCGGGTTCAGGCAATTCTCCTGCCTCAGCCTCCTGAGTAGCTGGGATTACAGGCACGTGCCACCATGCCCAGCTAATTTTTTTTTTTTTATTTTTAGTAGAGACGGGGTTTCACCATGTTGACCAGGATGGTCTCGATCTCTCGACCTCGTGATCCACCCGCCTCGGCCTCCCAAAGTGCTGGGATTACAGGCTTGAGCCACCGCGCCCGGCTCAAATTATTTTTTTGCACTGCAAATCATTCGAATGTTACTTAGGGAATATGTCTTTTCTAACGATTTCTGAAAAGGAAAAGGTCATAGAAATGCAGCATTTAGAGAAAGTGGTATATAGTTTATAGATCTCTTCAGATACTTACTTTCAAACTAAGAACTCACACTTTTGTGAATCCAAAGGTTACAATTGTCTCAGCTTATTGTGAAGCAGAATTCCCAACAGTTCCATCCAACAATGGAATTGGTGTCAGCATGTGGTGAGCTCTCTGTACCAGTGAGTGTACAGTCAGAGATTGGCCAGTCCTGTTACAAACACTGTAGAAGGATTTAACAGCAGCTGCCATGGCCAGTGGATTGTCCTTCTGCACTTCCAGAGAGGCTGATGAGTTTGATAATGAGACAGCAGATTTGAAATCTTTCTACTGTTTTTTTGGAGACAAGGTCTCACTCCATCATCCAGGCTGGAGTGCAGTGGTGCGATCTCAGCTCACTGCATCCTCTGCTTGCTCGGGTTCAGCTGATTCTCAAGCCTCAGCCTCCCAAGTAGCTGGGATTATAGGTGCGTGCCGCAACACTTGGCTAGGGATTTTTTTTTGGGGGGGAGTATTTTTTGGTAGAGACAGTTTCACCATGTTTGCCAGGCTGGTCTCGAACTCCTGACGTCAAGTGATTCACCTGCCTCAGCCTCTCCAACTGCTAAGATTACAGGTGTGAGCCACTGCACCTGGTCCTTTCCTACTTTTTTGATGTAGGCTTTTATTACTATACAACTTCCCTCTTAGCACTGCTTTTGATATATCCCATAGGTTTTGGTATTTTGCATTTCCATTTTCATTTATTGCAATAATTTTTTAAAAATTTAAGAGCATGTTGCTTAATTTCCATGTGTTTGTATAGTTTCCCAAGTTCCTCTTGTTACTAATTTCTAGTTTTATTCTGTTGTGGTCTGAGAAAACATTAGGTATGATTTCAATTTTTAAATTTTTTTTGACTTTTTTTGTGGCCTAATAATACAATAGGAAACCTCAAAAAGTTTGTGAAAAAAATGGAATTAAAAGATAATATATAAATTATATTTCTCAAAATAAAGTCCTTCCTGGCCAGGCATGGTGCTCTTGCCTATAATTCCAGTACTTTGGGAGACCGAGGCAGGCAGGTCTCTGAGCCCAGGAGTATGAGACCAGCCTGGCCAACATGGCAAAACCTCATCTCTACTAAAAATGCAAAAAGTAGCTGGATGTGGTTGTGTGTGCCTACGGTCCAAGCTACTCGGAAGGCTGAAGCAGGAGAATCACTTGAATCCAGGAGGCAGAGGCAGTGAGCTCTCACACCGCTGCACTCCAGACTGGGTGACAGAGAGAAAAAAAAGTCTCCATCCAGTTCAAAACACTTTTGTAAGTGACATTATTAGACATGTAGTTCAGCCCTAGAGAAGTGAGGATCCTGCAACTTTAACCATTTCATTGCAGTATTTTTTTCAATATTAACTGAAGAAAAATGGATATCTTTTAGTTTTTTTTTTTTTTTTTTTAAGATTAGCAAACAAAAAAATTAGGAGCCAAATTAGAACTGTAAGGTGTATGCCTAATGATTTTACGTAGAAACAAAAGTTCTCTTATCTGATGGAGAAATCAGCAGAAGCATTGTGGTGGAGAAGGACTCTCTGGTGATGCTATACTGGGCATTTTTTGACTGAAACTTTGGCTAACTTTCTCAAAACACTTTCATAATAAACAGATGTTATTATTCTTTGGCCTTCCAGAAAGACAACATGCAAAATTCCTTTAGCATCAAAAAACAAAACAAAACAAAACAAAAAAAACTTGCCATGACCTTTGCTCTTGACCAGTCCACTCTTGCTTTGACTGGAGCACTTTTACCTCTTCGTAGCCACTGCTTTGATTGTGCTTTATCTTCAGGATGGTACTGGGAAAGCCATGTTCCATCTTTTGTTATAATTTTTTGAAGCTATGCTTTAGTATCTTGATACCACTTAAAAAAAAATTCTATTGAAAGCTTTGCTCTTGTTTGTTGCTGATTACAAATTAATGATTTTGGTGCCCATCTGGTGAAAGTTAGTTCAATTTTAATTTTTCAGTCAGAATTGGTTGAAGTCTGAAACAATTGAGATGTCTGTGGTGTTGGCTATCATTTCTTCTGTTAATTGCTGGTCCTCTTCAAATAGCGCACAACAAGATGAATTTTTTTCCTTGCACATTAATGTGAAAGGTCTGCTGCTGCAGGCTTCATTTTCAACACCATCTTGTCCCTTCTTAAAATGAATTATCCATTTATAAACTACTAATTTTGCTGTAGATACAGGGCCTCCCTGTGTTGCCCAGGTTGGTCTTGAATTCCTGGGCTCAAGCGATTCTCCCTCTTTGGCCTCCCAAAGTGTTGTAATTACAGGCATGAGCCACCATGCCCAGCCTCTAGTGCAAATTAAGTCCATTTTTGTTGCTAATTTTCTGTCATCATGATTTGTCCAGTGCTGAAAGTGAGGTATTGACTTCTTCAACTATTATTATATTAGAGTCTATCTTTAGCACTAATAATATTTGTTATTTATATTTGGATGTGTTGGTGTTGGTACATATATATTTACAATGATATCATTGTATACAATGACATATCATTATATATAATGATATATATAATATTATATGTGATCTTTTAAATATACATGTATATATATATCATTATATACCAATATATATCATTATATATATATATCTCATATACCAATATATACCAATATATATACCTATATATATATATGTATACCATCAATATCTACCTATATATATATATATCATTATATAATGATATATATAATATAACCTTCTTTGTTTCTTTTTATTTTATTTTTACTTAGTCTCTCTCTATTTTTTTTCTTTCTTGAAACAGGGTCTCAGTATGTTTCCCAGGCTAGAGTGGAGTGGCATGATCATGGCTCACTGCAGCCTTGACCTCCTGGACCCAAGCAATCTTCCCACCTCAGCCTGCTGAGTAGGTGGGACCACAGGCATGTGCCACCATGCCCAGTTAATTTTCTTATTTTTTGTAGAGATGGGATTTCCCTGTATTGCTCAGGCTGGTCTCAAACTCCTGAGCTCAAGCAGGCCTCCTACCTTGGCCTCCTAAATTACTGGCATGAGCCACTGCACCCAACCTTTTATTTTCTAATAAAAGTGTAGCTCCTCCTGTGTGTTTTTTGGTTTCCATTGTGTGGAATATTTGTTCCATCCCTTCAGTCTATGTGTGTCCTTACAAGTGAAATGAGTTTCTTGTAGGCAGCATGTAGTTGGGTCTTGTTTGTTTGTTTGTTTTTTTTTTGAGACAGAGTCTTGCTCTCTTGCCCAGGCTGGAGTGCAGTGGTGCAATCTAGAAATTCACTGCAACCTCTGTCCCAGTAAGTGATTCTCATGCCTCAGCCTCCCTAGTAGCTGGGATTAGAGATGTACACACCCACACCTAGCTAATTTTTGTATTTTTAGTAAAGGCAGTGTTTCACCATGTTGGCCAGGCTGGTCTTGAACTCCTGACCACAAGTGATCCCCCCACCTTGGCCTTTCAAAGGGCTGGGATTACAGGCATGAGCCACCTATTGGGTGGTGACAGTTTTGGTGGAGGACAACCCTTGAACCCTCATACAGTACATGCATATGTCAGCAGTGGCAGTGGTAGGCTTGGTGTACTGGTCTCCAGCACATGGAGGTACTGGTGGCAGTTGGGGTGTGTCCATCCTTATGTCTCTGGACAGTGCATGCATGTGCTGGTGGTGGTGGATAGGGTCGGACTAACCCCAGGCCTCCAGATTGTAGGCACAGGTGGTGGCATGAGCAGAATGAGCCTGTCTCTAGACCCCTGGAAAGGGTACATGGGTGCTGGTGGTGGCAGTCAAGGCAGATCAATCTCCAGGTCCCCCAGTGACATGCACAGACTGGCTCTAAAAGGGTTTTAATTGCAGCATTTTTTTTTTTTTTTGTAAAAGAAAAATATTCTAAATAACCTAAATACTCATGGATAGCTAATAAGTTATGATACAGCTACAAAATGATTTGTAAGATATAGTATTAAGGTTAAAAAAGCATGATGTATTTGTGTAATGTGGTGGTTGAAGGACCACTAACAGTGACTATCCATAGTGAGGTAAACTCGGTGACGGGGAGAAGAGATAAGCGCTGGAGACCCCTGCTGTGCCATCTTTTGTACTTTTGGAATTCAATACCAGCTGCACATATTGGTTATTTTTAGAATTTTATTCTTGTGGTAGGCAAAATTTAAAAATTCCCCCCACCTAAGAGTTCTTGTCCTGGAACTCATGAATATGATTAAAATATCGCCCCTCTAATTGTTATGTTATATGGCACAGTTGATTTTAAACAGAAAATTACCTGGAAGACCCATGTAGGCCCTGCAAGTGGGCTTTGAGCCATGTGGGCAGGCAATTCTAGGTATCTGGGTATCTGGATTGTGGTTTAAACCACAGGGCCTTGTGAATTCCTTGTTTCCTAGAAAGGGGCATGGCAAAGGAAAGGCTGGGTGGGGACTCTGGGGGAGGCAAAATTTCCCTTTCTTATTCAGGTCTCTGGCTAGGCTTAAGAATTAAATTGACATAAGACAGATGGATAACAGAAAAACATACATATTTTATTTAGTAATTTTTATCTGTACATGGGAGCCCTCAAAAGAAAAATAGAGACTCAAAGAAGCAATTAGGGCTGAAAGCTTATGTAGGGGATTGGACAAAGAGTAGTAAAGTTTGAAAACATGGCTTCCCTTTTGCTGCCATCACCTAAGCGGGAGCTGCCAAAATGAAGTTCAGTCCCTTTGGGACTTCCGACCGAAGCAAGAATCGCAAAAGGCATTTCAATGCACCTTCCCACTTTCGCAGGAAGATTATGTCTTCCCCTCTTTCCAAAGAGCTGAGACAGAAGTACAACATGTGATCCATGCCCATCCGAAAGGATGATGAAGTTCAGGTTGTACGAGGACACTATAAAGGTCAGCAGATTGGCAAAGTAGTCCAGGTTTACAGGAAGAAATACTTAATCTACATTGAACGGGTGCAGCGGGAAAAGGCTAATGGCACAACTGTCCCCGTAGGCATTCACCCCAGCAAGGTGGTTATCCCTAGGCTAAAACTGGACAAAGACCGCAAAAAGATCCTTGAACGGAAAACCAAGTCTCGCCAAGTAGGAAAGGAAAAGGGCAAATACAAGGAAGAAACAATTGAGAAGATGCAGGAATAAAGTAATCTTGTATACAAGCTTTGATTAAAGCTTGAAACGAGGGAAAAAAAAGTTTGAAAACATGACAAGACAAAGAGGTTTGGGGTAGAACAGTTAATTGCGGAAAAGTCACTAGGCAGATAAAGGTTAGTTTGATAAGTGTTTTCGTTTTTTGTTGTTGTTGTTGTTGTTTTTTTTTGTTGTTGTTTTTTGGTATCTGTTTCTCTCTCAGCTTTGACACCCCTTCTCTGAGGATAAGAGTGTCTTCCTTCCTCCTGCGCAGGGAGGGTACCTTTCACACAGAGCTTCATCTCTTGCTTTGAGGAAGAGAAAGGAAGATCAGAACGCCATTCTCGCACCTGCTGTTTCTCAAGTGCCCTTAACTCAAAGTCATCAATATGCCAAAATGGCATATTTTGGGGTGTCATGCTCTTTGTCTCTACAAAGACCAGAGCAGAGCTTCTGCTACCTGAGCTTGAGGGCAATAGTGTTTATATGACTCCTTTTCCATGAAGCTTTCCTAATATCTCCTCAGCCTGAGTAAGTTTGTCTTTCCCTAAACTCCTTTACCGCTTAATTCTTACCATGTGCTGCCTCAGGAGGAAGACATTGAAGCTTTTAGAAGGATAAACCTACTCGTGAATGGTTGCATCTCAGGAACAGGAGTAGAAGAGGTAGACAACATGTATTACTGTAAATTTCAAAACAAACTTTGAAAAAGCATATATTGCTTTTCATTGTCAGGAAACGTTTCATGTGTGTAAGTCACGACTTCTGTACCAGACTGCAAACTTGTGAGGACAGCAGCGTATCTAATCCTTGTATCTACCGTAGGACCTGATGTATACATAAGGATGCTTAATGAATGTTCATGGAGTATATGTGAATAAGTCAACCTGAGACAGAATTCTGTCTGCAGCTATGTCAAATATGACATTTTGGATGCAAGAAACAAAGTTTCTAATGAGCTTAGTTAATAAGGAAATGTATTATCTCCCAAAACAGTCAATCTAGAAATTGTACAGGCTCTGGACGCAATCCGTGGGGGTTCCAGTTCCATTTGTCTGCTAATATATATCTGTCCTCCCTGTCTCCTGTGCTGCCTTTGTCCTCGGCAGCCTTCCCTCATGGTCAAAAAACGGATACCAGTATCAACTGGAACAGAATATTGTCCTCTCACACTGTGAGGAGGGGGCTTGGTGGTGGGTTGGGGGAGGGCACGGAAAGAGAGAGAGAGGGCAGGAGAGAGAAAAAATCCTCTTCACTCATCATGGAAAGTTCATCCTTTCAGTCTGAATGGGCCAACTTGAGTCACAGGGCCTTTGATACCAGTAGCCATGGGAATGCCCCAGGAGGACTGACTTCCACAGGTGGGATGGTATTGCTATCATTGGCTTAGAGTATCCAGGAACCTGCCCTGGAGGTAGGGATAGAGTTAGCTGTTCCTGAGTCTTTTGGGGAACACCGAGCCAAATCCCAGATCTCTTAGTGAGAAACATGAGCAAAATCTCAGTTGTCTTAGGAAGAAGCAGGAGAGTAGATGCTGGGAAGCGAACCATTAGGGTAAACAAGAGCATCTAAGAGAGATCAGTCTCCCTCCTTTGCTTCCTTTCTTGCCCGCCCCAACCTGTACCTCCCAAGATGAAGAACTAGGAACTTAGCTTAGCTTTAGTAAAAGGGCTCTTTTGTTCCAGTGGCCAAGAGAAATGAGGGGGACCCCAGGAGGCGAGGAGAGGCTTTGTAGATAAACCCTTTTGAGGCTACAGAGTAAAAAGAGAGTCACTAGAGGAAGGTTCCTGAATTTTCAGTCAGGCAGGAGATTAGGTGGTATCCATGGTAACAAATGGATCGAGAGGATTCTGCAGAACAGGGGATGTTGAATGTGGAATCTGAGCACTCCCACCCTTAGGTTTTTGTTTCTTATCAAGAGGCCATATGGCCTTTCTGAGCCAGCTCTGCAGACAGGACCAACTTCATGGCATGCGACCCATGCAGACAGTCACCCAGGGCCTGTGCTCAGAAGGGCCCCTGAGTTTGATTTAATGCTCTTTTGTCACCACTGGAAATTTTTCATCCTTTTTTTTTTTTTTTTTTTTTAGCTGGAGTTTCGCTCTTGTTGCCCAGGCTGGAATGCAATGGTGCAATCTCAGTTCACTGCAACCTCCACCTCCCGGATTCAAGTGATTCTCCTGCCTCAGCCTCTTGAATAGCTGGGATTACAGGCATGTACCACCACACCCAGCCAATTTTTGTACTTTTAGTAGAGTTGGAGTTTTGCCATGTTGGCCAGACTGGTTTCGAACTCCTGACCTCAAGTGATCTGCCCACCTTGGCCTCCTAAAATGCTGGAATTACAGGCGTGAGTCACATACCTGGCCTTAGTGTATTACTCTTATGCCTTTGTATCCTCATAGTTTAGCTCCCACTTATGAGTGAGAACATAGGATGTTTGGTTTTCCAATCCTGAGTTACTTCACTTAGAATAATGGTCTCCAATTCCTTCCAGGTTGCTGTGAAGGCCATGATTTTTTTTCCTTTTTTGTGACTGAATAGTATTCTATGGTATATATAAACCACATAATAAATTTGAATTATTATCTACCAGGCTTCCTGATGAGTTTGCAGGTTTTAAAGTACATTATGTGCTATGCCATGTAGTTCTGCTGGTGCAAAGGCCTAATGATGTGTGGTGTGAAATTGGTTTTCAGTGTGTGTTCTTTTCCTGTACTGTTTTCTGCCCTCATTCGTATCTCCCATTACATCATGTGAGCCTTAGCTACTTTCTCCAAGGAGTGAGAAAAAGTGCAGGATCAGAGCAGGTGTTTCTCTATATCTGTAGAGATAAAGCAAGGTACAGGTAGGTGCTGGGTCAGCAACATTTGCTTCCTACATGGAGACAAAGGATTCCATATTATGCACTGAGTTTGAACATGGTTCCTGTGCTTAGCATTGATTTGTTCCCATAAGCATTTGTGAACCACTCTTAGTACCTTGTTTATAGTAGAAGCTCCATAAATAACATATTGATTAATCAATTGGTTCTTTACTCATATAAATTCATTCAGCACATTCTTACTGAGCATCTACTCTGTGCCAGGCACGCTTTGCTTAGCTGTAAGAACACAAAGATAAAAGATAGGGTTGCAGGCTGCAAGGAGTTCCTCGCCTGAAGGAAAACAGCCCTGTGATGAATGAGGAGGTCACAGTGCCCCATGAAAACACAGAAAGGGCGCCTTACCCCAGCCATGGAAAGTGGAGGAGAGGGAGAAGTAAATGCAAGGGAGAGAGTCTGGGGAAGCCTGGGGGTGGGAGAGCATCCAAACTGAGATACTGAGAGAGTTTATGTTTCTATACAGAGAAAAGCCTTTTTTTTTTTTTTTTTTTTTAGATGGAGTTTTGCTCTTGTTGCCCAGGCTGGAGTTGGAGTGCCATGGCACGATCTCGGCTCACCTCCCGGGTTCAAGCGATTCTCCTGGCTAAGCCTCCTGAGTAGCTGGGATTACAGGCATGGGCTACCACACCTGGCTAATTTTTGTGTTTTTAGTAGAGACGGGGTTTCACTATGTTGGTCAGGCTGATCTCAAACTCCTGACCTTAGGTGATCCCCCTGCCTAGGCCTCCCAAAGTGTTGGAATTACAGGTGTGAGCCACTGTGCTGGGCCAAAGAAAATCCCCAGTTTTATTAAGATATAATTCCCATACATACAGTTCACCCATTCATAGTGTACTAATTCAATGGCTTGTAGTACAGTTAAAGAGTTGTGAGGCTGGGTGCAGTGACTCACATCTGTAATCCCAACATTTTGGGAGGCCAAGCCAGGTGGATCACCTGGGGCTCAGGAGTTTGAGACCAGCCTGGCCAACATGGTGAAACCCCATCTCCACTAAAAATATAAAAATTAGCCAGGCATGATGGTGCATTCCTGTAATTTCAGCTACTCGACAGGCTGAGGCACAAGAATCACTTGAACCCAGGAGGCGGAGGTTCAAAAAAGAAGAGTTGTGGATCCATCACCACAGTCAATTTTAAAGTGTTTTCATCACCCCCCAAAAAACCCTGCATTCCTTAACTGGCACCCCTTAATATCCCCATGTCCCTCAGTGCCAGGCAACCACTGATACACTTTTTTTTCTCTCTATCATTCTGCCAATTCTGGACATTTCCTATGAATAGAATCATACATTATGTAATTCCTTGTGACTGGCTTCTTGCACTTAACATAATGCTTTCGAGTCATTGATGTCGTACCACCTCAGTGCTTTATTCATTTTTATTACCAGTATGATTTTGTTGTGTGGATATACCACTATTTTATTTATCTACCTTTCAGTTGATGGACATTGGGTTATTTCCACTTTTTAGCTATTATGAATAATGCTGCTATGAACATTTATATATCTATTTATGTGGACATATGTTTTGTTACTTGAGTATATACCTAGGAGTGGAATTGCTGGATCATACCATAATTCTCTGATTAACCATCTGAGGAACTGCCAGACTGTTTTCCAAAGCAGCTGTCCCATTTTACATTCTCATCAGTGATGTAGGAGGGTTTCTATTTTTTTATGTCCTCACCAACATGTATTGTTACCTTTTTGATTATAGACATCTTTGTGGATGTGAAGTGGTATCTCACTGAAGTTTTCATTTGGATTCCTTGATGGCTAATAATGTTGACCATTTTTTGTGTCCTTGTTTGCTATTCATGTATCTTCTTTGGAAAAATATCTCTGTAAATCTTTTGCCCATTTTTGGAGGGTATTTATCTTTCCATTATTGAGTTTTAAGTGTTCTCCATATATTCCAAATACAAGTCTCTTATCAGATATGAGATTTACACATATTTTCCCCAATTTTTGGGTCATCTTTTCACTTTTTTGATGGTGTCCTTCTTTTGAAGCACAAACAATCTGGATATTGATAATATTCAGTTTAGCTACCAAATCGGTTTTGACTGATGAGTCAGGTTAAGTGAGGACAGGATGGAACAGCATCCAGGTTTAGAACAAGCAATAGTACAGAAGCACAGAGATGTAACAGCATAGCTCATTGTAGCCATTCTAGATTGGTTTGCCTTGACAAAAGGGCTGTGAGTGAGAAATGGTGGGCAAGAAATCAAACTGATACAAAGTGGTAAACCATGTGAAGATACTAGATTTTATTCTATAATCAATAGGAACCACTAAAAATTGTTAAGTAGTATATATGAAAATCAGATTTGCAATTTAGAAAAATTCCTCTGTTGTGGAGAATGCATGGGAAGAGGATAATGTTAGAGATAGAGAAGTCAGGGGCACTGATCATGGTGACAAATGATGACTTGAACTTAAGCAAAAACAGTGTAGACAGAGATTAAGGAATGATTTGAAAAATATGAAGGAAATAGAATGGAAAGTACCTGGAGGCCATTGAGATTTGGAGGATGAAGGGAAGAAATGATTCCTCGGTTTTGGATCTGGGTGGTTTAACTGAAGGAGTACAGCTAGTGAGGGTAGTAGAAGGGAATGGGAGTGAAGAAGGTAGGTTCAGTTTTGCAAATGTTGGGTTGAAGTTCCTGAAGAATATTCGGGAGAAGATATTGTTACAAGTTGGTTTCTCCCAGAAGCTGACTCTGGAAGGGAGTTAGCATGCAGATTACTAGGGAGTCTTTTTGGAAGCAGCCTATGGAAAGGAAAGGAAGAAAGCAAGATTGGGCAGAGGAAGAAGCCAGGTGGCAGTCCTGGCCCAATGAGAGCTCTGACAGATGACTCATCAGCATTGTCCTTTGATAAGCTGAGATGGCTGAGGCTGTATGGCCCTGGCTGGATCATCTTGGGAAGGATGTGAACTTGGGCAAGGCTGCTCTCTGCACTTGAGGCAATTCTTAAAGGAGCTGACAACTGGAGGCATCTGCTGACTACACCCCTTGCTGCTGGGGCAACAAGTCCTTTCTTGAAAGAGAATCTGTGGGGTCCAGGTCAGTGTCTATTGCAGATATGCAGTGGGCAGTCCTGTGTGTGTGGATCTGGAGAAAGGTACTCACAGGAGGCAGGCCTGGGACAGAGAAGGAGAGTTGGAGGTGATCAACATGCATGGCATTCTTGGTGTCACATGACTGAATGGCATCCCTGAGGCAGGGAGTGGAGTGAGAACAGAGTGGAAGAATGCTACTGGGGTGCTTTCGAACACACGTAGCAGAATTCCTCATTTAAAATAGCCTAAGCTATAGGCTTTTCAGTCTCAGGTAACAAGAAGTCTGAAAGTGGGCAGTTCCGGCATGATTCATTTGGTGGCCTGGGAATGTCATCAGGGACCCAGGTGGATTCTTCCATCTGTTCTGCCATGCTCAGCATGTGGGTTTTTACCAGACTTGTCCCATCACAACCACAAGATACCTGCCTCCATTCTGGAAAGCAAGGGCAGGATAACTGAAAAGGAAAAAACTCAGTTCCCATCTGCCCACTCACATTGTCTACACGCTCATGGATACCAACTATGTGGGTTTTTTCTACATCAACAAATTCTGCAACTATCTGGACACCAACAAGACATCTGTAATTCACTCCTGACATTGAAGTTAGCACAGACCCCACAGGTTAAGGGCTTAGTCCCACAAGATTGATCCCAATTTTTGATACCAGTTGCAAGTAATATGTCTCCAGGTTACTCAATTTTGTCCAACTTAGCTACGATTTGGGGGTTCCCACAACTTTCTCTTCAGGTTTGATAATTTGCTAAGACATCTCACCAAACTCAGAGAAATAAGTTTACTGTTTTATTACATAACAGGGGATATGATAAATAATACAGATGAATAGCCAGATGAAGAGGTGTATAAGGCAAGGCATGGAAGCGTCCAGAGTGTGGGAGCTTCTGCCCCTGTGGAGCTGGGGTGCCACTGGGAGGGTCATCAGGGACCCAGGTGGATTCTTCTCTCTGTTCTGCCATGCCGGGGTGTGCTACTCTCCCAATATGTGGGTGTGTTCACTGACCTAGAAGCTCTGCAAACTTTGCCAAACCATGCAGCCAAGATCAATTTATTAACTTAATTTCCAGCCCCTCTTCCCTCCCTGGAGGATTTAGATGGAGCTGGAAGCTCTAAACTTCTAATGATGGCTTGGTCTTTCTGGTGACCAGCTTCCATCCTGAAGCCATCCAGGAACACACCAAGAGCCACCTCATTAAGACAAAAGATGCTTTTATCACCTAGGAAATTCCAAGGGACTTAGGAGCTCTCTGCCAGGAACTAGAGTTGAAGACCAAATAATAGGAAAAAAGGGTGCTCTTAGCACTCTATCACTTAGGAAATTATAACTGTTTCAGGAGCTCTGTGCCAGGAACCAGGGATGAAGACCAAATGTGTATTTCTTATTATATCACAGTATAACAATAACTTTAGCCATTTCTCTTTTTTTAAACAGGAATTGGGTATGAAGGGAAGTGGAGTGTCTTTTCTAGAAGCTTTCCACTCCACCCCCAGAAGCCTTCTCCTTACATCTCATTGGCCAGAGATAAATGAGACTACCATGATAGTTAAGGATTTGCCCCTGGGGCTGGGTATGAGGCAACCTCCCCTTAGGATGGATACCTGAACAAAAGTGGGAACAGGAATAAAAGGATAAGGCTGTTGAGTAGGTAATCACCAGTGTCTGCCATGCTGGTTAACACTGATTTTCAATGCTGGAAACAGAAAAGGCCTAAGACACCAAGGGAGAATAGTCAGATAATTAGAAAAAAATAGAATTATGAAATCCAAAGCAGGAGAGAATTTCAATAAGAAAAATACAATCAATTGTGCCAAAGGCTGTAGAAAAAGTTAAGAAAAAAAGCTGAGTAGGACTGATGTGTGCCCACTGGATTGGGCAATTCAGAGGTTCCTAGATGTATCTGTGATATCAGGACAGAAAATTGTAACAGAATGGGGTCGCTGATGGGGAACAGAAGGGAAGAAGTCAGAAAACCTTCTGGACAAGGTAAGGCTATAGCAATAAAAACAGATCAGCAATTGCTCGGGCTGGGGACAGAGGAAGGGGGTTCACTACAGAGGGGCCCACAAGCATTTTGGGGGGTTATGGAAATTTTCTATTTATTTATTTATTTTCTTTTTCTTACTTTTTAAATTGCATTTTAGGTTTTGGGGTACATGTGAAGAACATGCAAGATTGTTGCATAGGTACACACATGGCAGTGTGATGTGCTGCCTTCCTCCCCATCACCTATATCTGGCATTTCTTCCCATGCTGTCTCTCCCCAACTCCCCACCCCACACTGTCCCTCCCCCATTTCCCCCTGAGAGACCCCAGTGTGTGATGCTCCCCTCCCTTTGTCCATGTGTTCTTGTTCAACACCCACCTATAAGTGAGAACATGCAGTGTTTGATTTTCTGTTCTTGCATCAATTTGCTGAGAATGATGGTTTACAGGTTCATCCATGTCCCTACAAAGAACATGAACTCATCGTTTTTTATGGCTGCATAGTATTCCATGGTGTATATGTGCCACATTTTCCCTGTCCAGTCTACCATTGATGGGCATTTGGGTTGGTTCCAGGCCTTTGCTATTGTAATCAGTGCTGCAATGAACATTCGTGTGCACGTGTCCTTATAGTAGAATGATTTATAATCCTTTGGATATATACCCAGTAATGGGATTGCTGGGTCAAATGGAATTTCTATTTCTAGGCCCTTAAGGAATCACCACACTGTCTTCCACAATGGTTGAACTAATTTACACTCTCACCAACACTGTAAAAGTGCTCCTATTTCTCCACATCCTCTCCAGCATCTGTTGTCTCCCGATTTTTTAATGATCATCATTCTAACTGGCGTGAGATAGTAACTCAATGTAGTTTTGATTTGCATTTCTCTAATGACCAGTGATGATGAGGATTTTTTCATATGTTTGTTGGCCTCATGTATGTCTTCTTTTGCAAAGTGTCTGTTTATATACTTCACCCAGTTTTGAATGGGCTTATTTATTTTTTCTTGTAAATCTGTTTTAGTTCTTTGTAGATTCTGGATATTAGCCCTTTGTCAGATGGGTAAACTGCAAAAATTTTTTCCCATTCTATTTTTTGCCGATTCACTCTAATGACTGTTTCTTTTGCTGTGCAGAAGCTGTGGAGTTTGATTAGGTCCACTTTGTCTATTTTGGCTTTTGTTGCTAATGCTTTTGGTGTTTTTGTCATGAAGTCCTTGCCTACACCTATGTCCTGGATGGTATTGCCTAGGTTTTCTTCTAGGGTTTTTATGGTGTTAGGTCTTATGTTTAAGTTTTTTAATCCATCTGGAGTTAATTTTAGTGTGAGGTGTCAGGAAGGGGTCCAGTTTCTGCTTTCTGCACATGGCTAGCTAGTTTTCCTAACACCATTTATTAAACAGGGAATCCTTTCCCCATTGCTTGTTTTTGTCAGGTTTGTCAAAAATCAGATTGTTGTAGATGTGTGGTGTTGCTTCTGAGGACTCTGCTCTGTTCCATTGATCTATATCTCTGTTTTGGTACCAGTATCATGCTGTTTTGATTACTGTAGCCTTGTAATATAGTTTGAAGTCTGGTAGTATGATGCCTCCTGCTTTGTTCTTTTTGCATAGAATTGACTTGTCTATGCGGGCTGTTTTTTGGTTCCACATGTAGTTTAAGGGTTTTTTTTTTTTTTTTTTTTTTTTTTTCAGTTCTTTGAAGAAGGTCATTGGTAGCTTGATGGGGATAGCATTGAATCTGTAAATTACTTTGGGCAGTATGGCCATTTTCATGATATTGGTTCTTCCTAACTATGAACATGGAATGTTTCTCCATCTATTTTTGTCCTCTCTTATTCCATTGAGCAGTGGTTTATAGTTCTCCTTGAAGAGGTCCTTTACGTTCCTTGTTAGTTGTATTCCTAGGTATTTTATTCTCTTTGTAGCAATTGTGAATGACAGTTCGTTCTTGATTTGGCTCTCTTTAAGTCTGTTATTGGTGTATAGGAATGCTTGTAATTTTTGCACATTGATTTTGTATCCTGAGACTTTGCTGAAGTTGCTTATCAGTTTCAGGAGATTTTGGGCTGAGATGATGGGGTCTTCTAAATATACAATCATGTGGTTTGCAAATAGAGACAATTTGACTTCCTCCTTTCCTATTTGAATACCCTTTATTTATTTTTCTTGCCTGATTGCTCTGGCTATAACTTCCAATACTATATTGAATAGGAGTGGTGAGAGAGGGCATCCTTGTCTAGTGCCAGATTTCAAAGGGAATGCTTCCAGTTTTTGCCCATTCAGTATGAATGGCTGTTCATTTGTTGTAAATAGCTTGTACTGTTTTGAGATACGTTCCATCAATACCTAGTTTATTGATGGTTTTTAGCATAAAAGGCTGTTGAATTTTGTCAAAGGCCTTCTCTGCATCAATTGATATAATCATGTGGTTTTTTGTTTCTGTTTATGTGGTGAATTACATTTATAGACTTGTGTATGTTGAACCAGTCTTGCATCCCTGGGACGAAGCCTACTTGATCATGGTGGATAAGCTTTTTGATATGCTGTTGCAATCAGTTTGCCAGTATTTTATTGAAGATTTTTGCATCTATGTGCATCATGGATATTGGCCTGAAGTTTTGTTTTCTTGTTGAGTCTCTGCTGGGTTTTATCAGGATGATGTTGGTCTCATAAAATGATTTGGGAAGGATTCTCTCTTTTTGGATTGTTTGGAATAGTTTCAGAGGGAATGGTACCAGCTCCTCTCTGTATGTCTGGTAGAATTTGGCTGTGAACCCATCTGGACCTGGGCTTTTTTTGGGTGGTAGGCTTTTAATTGCTGCCTCAACTTCAGCCCTTGTTATTGGTCTATTCAGGGTTTTCCCTTCTTCCTGGTTTATGCTGCAAGTATCCAGGAATTTATCCATATCTTCCAGGTTTACTGGTTTATGTGCATAGGGTTGTTTGTAGTAATCTCTGATGCTGGTTTGTATTTCTGTGGAATCTGTGATGATATCCCCTTTATAGTTTTTTTTTTTTTTTTTTTTGAGACGTAGTTTCGCTCTTGTTACCCAGGCTGGAGTGCAATGGCGCGATCTCGGCTCACCGCAACCTCCGCCTCCTGGGTTCGGGCAATTCTCCCGCCTCAGCCTCCTGAGTATCTGGGATTACAGGCACGCACCACCATGCCCAACTAATTTTTTGTATTTTTAGTAGAGACGGGGTTTCACTATGTTGACCGGGATGGTCTCGATCTCTCGACCTCGTGATTCACCCGCCTCGGCCTCCCAAAGTGCTGGGATTACAGGCTTGAGCCACCGCGCCCGGCCCCCTTTATAGTTTTTTATTTCATCTATTTGATTATCCTCTCTTTTCTTTTTTATTAATCTGTCTAGTGATCTGTCTATTTTGTTGACGTTTTTGAAAAACCAGCTCCTGGATTTATTGATTTTTTTGAAGGGTTTTTTTGTGTCTCTATCTTCTTCAGTTCTGTTCTGATCTTAATTATTTCTCATCTTCTGCTAGGTTTTGAGTTTTTTGATCTTGCTCCTCTCACTCTTTCAATTTTGATGGTAGCTTGTCAATTTTAGATCTTTCCTTGCTTCTTATGTGGGCATTTATTGCTATATATTTTCCTCTAGACACTGCTTTAAATGTGTCCCAGAGATTCTGGTACGTTGTGTCTTCATTCTCATTGGTTTTGAAGAACATCTTTATTTCCTCCTTCATTTCATTGTTTGTCCAGTCAACATTCAAAAGCCAGTTGTTCAGTTTCCATGAAGTTGTGCAGTTCTGAGTTAGTTTCTGAATTCTGAGTTCTAACTTGATTGCACTGTGGTCTGAGAGACTGTTATGATTTCTGTTCTTTTGCATTTGCTGAGGAGTGATTTACTTTCAATTATGTGGTCAATTTTAGAGTAGGTGTGATGTGGTGCTGAGAAGAATGTATATTCTGTGGATTTGGAGTGGAGAGTTCTGTAAATGTCTATTAGGTTTGCTTGCACCAGGTCTGAATTCAAGTCCTGGATATTCTTGTTAATTTTCTGTCTGGTTGATCTAATATTGACAATGGGGTGTTAAAGTCGCCCACTATTATTGTGTGGGAGTCTAAGTCTCTTTGTAAGTCATTAAGAACTTGCCTTATGTATCTGGGTGCTCCTGTATTGAATGCATATATATTTAGGATAATTAGCTCTTCTTGTTGCATTGATCCTTTTAGCCTTATGTAATGTCCTTCTTTGTCTCTTTTCATCTTTGTTGGTTTGAAATCTATTTTAACAGAGATGAGAATTGCAACTCTGGCTTTTATTTGCTCTCCATTTGGTTGGTATATCTTCCTCCATCCCTTTACTTTGAGCCTATGTGTATCCTTGCATGTGAGATACGTTTCCGGGATGCAGCACATTGATGGGTTTTGGCTTTTTATCCAATTTACCAGTCTGTGTCTTTCGAGTGGGGTATTTAGCCCATTTATATTTAGGATTAATATTGTTATGTGTGAATTCGATCCTGCCATTTTGATGCTGGCTGGCTGTTTTGCCCATTAGTTGATGCAGTTTCTTCATTACGTCAATGCTCTTTACCATTTGGTATGTTTTTGGAGTGGTTGGTACTGGTGTTTCTTTCTATGTTTAGTGCCTCTTCCAGGAGCTTTTGTAAAGCAGGCCTGGTGGTGATGAAATCTCTGAGTACTTGCTTGTTCCCAAAGGATTTTATTTTTCCTTCACTTATGAACCTTAGTTTGGCTGGATATGAAATTCTGGGTTGAAATTTCTTTTCTTTAAGGATGTTGAATATTGGCCCCCACTCTCTTCTGGCTTGTAAGGTTCTGCTAAGAGATCTGCTGTGAGTCTGATGGGCTTCCCTTTGTGGGTAACCCAACCTTTCTCTCTAGTTGCCCTTAGTATTGTCTTCTTAATTTCAACCCTGGTGAATCTGAAGATTATGTGCCTTGGGGTTGCTCTTCTTGAGGAATATCTTTGTTGTGTTCTTTGTATTTCCTGGACTTGAATATTGGTCTGCCTTGCTAGGTTGGGGAAGTTTTCCTGGATAATATCCTGAAGAGTATTTTCCAGCTTGGATTCATTCTCTCTGTCACATTCAGGTACACCTATCAAATGTAGATTAGGTCTTTTCACATAGTCCCATATTTCTTGAAGACTTTGTTCATTACTTGTTATTTTTTTTCCCTCTAATCTTGCCTTCTCATTTTGTTTCATTGAGCTGATCTTCATCCTCTGATATCCTTTCTTTTGCTTGGTCAATTCGGCTGTTGAAACTTGTGCATGCTCTGCGAAGTTCTTGTGTTGTGTTTCTCAGCTCCATCAATTCACTTATATTCCTCTCTAAGTTTAGTCTCATTAGCATTTTGTCAAATCTTTTTTCAACGTTCTTAGTTTCTTTGCATTGGTTTAGAATATGTTCTTTTAGCTCAGAGAAGTTTCTTATTACCCAACTTCTGAAGCCTGATTCTGTGAGTTCATCACATTCATTCTCCATCCAGCCTTGTTCCCTTGCTGGTGAGGAGTTGTGATCCCTTGTAGGAGGAGAGGCATTCTCGTTTCTGGTGTTATCATCCTTTTTGCACTGGTTTCTTCCCATCTTTGTGGATTTATCCACCTGTTGTCTTTGAAGTTTTTGACTTTCAGATTGGGTCTCTGAGTGGACGTCCTGTTTCTTGATGATGAAGTTATTTCTTTCTGTTTCTTAGTTTTCCTTCTAACATTCAGGCCTCTCTGCTGTAGGACTGCTGAGGTCCACTCCAAGCCCTACTTGCCTGGGGATCTCCTGCAGCTGCTTCAGAACAGTAAGGGTTGCTGCCAGTTTCTTCTTCTGCTATCTTTGTCCCAGAAGGATATCTGCCAGATGTCATTCTGAGCTCTCCTTTATGAGGTGACTCTTTGGATATATAGGGGTCAGGGAGCTGCTTGAGGAGACAGTCTGTCCTTTACAGGAGCTCAAATGCTGAGCTATGATCTCCATTGTTCATTCAGAGCTGCTGGGCGGGTATGTTTAAGTCTGCTGCAGCAGAACTCATAACCCTCCTTTGTTTTTTACCCAAGTGCTCTGCTCAGAGGATTTAGGGCTTTATTTATGAGTTTCTGTTGTGCTGCTGGCTTTTTTCAGGGCTGCCCTGCTCAGCCAGGAGGCAGCCTAGTCACTGTCTGCCTGCAGAGGCTTTGCTGAGCAGCTGTGGGCTCTGCCCAGCTGCCGTGTGAACTCTCCTGCAGTCCTGTTTATACAGGTATAGTTAGAACTGCCTCGACAATGGCAGCCCACATCTATAATGGCAGACTCTCTCTGTAATGGTTGGCTGCCTCAGCAATGGCAGACTACCTCTGTAGTGGTGGACTGCCTCGGTAATGCTGGACGCCTCTCCCACATGGAGCTGGACCTTCCTGGGTTCAGCTGTGCTTGCTGTGAAATTCTCAATCCAGAGCCTTTTGGATTGCTTTTTTTTTTTTTTTGTGGGGGTTGGACAAACCAAGCCTGATCACCTGGCTCCCTGCCTCAGAGCTCTTTTTTCTTAGTTAATTGGGTGACTCTGTGTCCCCAGTGTTCCAGTCACCTGTTGAAAAGGTGCTGGGATCTGTGTGATTTCCCATGCAGCGACCCACTGTTCTGGCTACAACAGCCGCGCTGAGATTTGTGGTGCTTTTTTGCCTGGGAATCTCCTGGCCTGGCTCCCTGTTTCAGTCCTCCTTTTTTCATCAGTTGAATGGGTGACTCTGTATCCCAGAAACTCCAATCACCAGCTAAAATGGCACCCAGACTCGTGTATTTTGTGCAGAGAACCGCCGTGCCGGCCAAAACTACCTCGCCGGTCAAAATAGCCATGCTGGTGACTTGTGGGGCTCCTCCACCTGGGAATCTGCTCATCTTTGGGCAACAAAAATCCATCTGGAAATGTGGTGTCCACTCACTCTCCACTGGGAGCTGCAAGCCTGAGCTGCTCCTAATTGGCCATCTTGGATCTCAGAAGTCTTAACTTTATTCTATTTATTGAATTGGGCATGGTTACATGCCTCTTTGCATTTGTTGAAACTTGAAGAACTGTTCACTTTTTTAAAAGGATACATTTTTCTTTACATAAATTATGCCTTAATCAAAAAAATAAAAAACAAACAAAAGGAACACAACCCCCACAGCTCCTCTCATTGGGGCCTGAGCCCCCTCTTTGAAAACTGAGCAGTTTGAATGACCACAGTGTCATTCTGCCAACAATGCCACATCCCGCCCAGACACAGTAACCTCACAGACAGACCCTGCAGAGTCTGTGCTGAAGAGCCTGCCCATGAAATCACTCAGCACTGGAGGGAAAGAGGTAAGTTAGAAATACTTAGTGAAGGTCCTTGTCTGTTTTGACTCTATTGTCCATTTTCAAATAAAAACTTCAGCTTGTTTGACCCAAGTATAATTTTCTTTCTTTTTTTTTTTTTTTCTTTTTTGAGATGGAGTCTTACTCTGTCACCCACGCTGGAGTGCAATGGTGTGATCTTGGCTCACTGCAACCTCTGCCTCCTGAGTTCAAGTAATTCTCCTGTCTTAGCCTCCTGAGTAGCTGGGATTACAGGCATTCACCATCATTCTCGGCTGATTTTTGTATTTTTGTAGAGACAGGGTTTCACCATGTTGGCCAGGCTGGTCTCAAACTCCTGACCTCAACGTGGTCTACCCACCTCAGCCTCCCAAAGTACTAGAATCACAGGTGTGAGTCATTGCACCCAGCCTTAATTTTCTTTAACATTTAATTAACCAGAAGTTTAATTCTTTGTCATCCTATCAGTATTAACACAGTGATACTTCAGGGGAGAATGAGGTAATGTCCTCCTCACTCTGAAGTTTTCGCTCTTTGGGAGGGATCCTAAAAATATCATTATATGTTTTTCAGTGAATCTATTATGTTGGAATTTTAGAAATTTTTATATCATCTCACCCTAGTTAAAATTGCTTATGCCAAAAGGACAGGCAATGACAGATGCTGGTGAAGATGTGAAGAATGGGGAACGCTCAGACACTGCTGGTGAGAATGTAAATTAGTACAGTCACAATGGAGAACAATAAGGAGGTTCTTGAAAAAGCTGAAAATAGAACTACCAAATGATCCAGCAATCCCACTGTTGCATATATATCCAGAAGAAAGGAAATTAATATGTCAAAGAGATGCCTGCACTATCATATTTATTGCAGCACTATTGGTAATAGCCAAACTATGGAATCAATCTAAGTGCTCATCAACAGATGAATGGATAAAGAAAATGTGACATATATGCACATTTGAATATTATTCAGCCATAAAGAGTAATGAAATCCTATTATTTGCAGCAACATTGATGGAACTGAAGGCCATATGTCAAGTAAATAGCCAGGCACAGAAAGACAAATACTATCTATTCACACTCATAAGTAGAAGCTAAAAAGGGTGGGTCTTGTGATGATACAGAGTACATTGGTGATTTCCAGAGCCTGGGAAGGAAAGGGGAAAGGGGGAATAAAGAGAAAAAAAATGATGTAACTGTATTTATTACCACTGAACTGTATACTTGAAAACAATCAAGATACATAGGAAAAAAATACACACTGGCAAATATAGGGAGGAATTGTTAGGGAAGCAGGAGAGACAGAGTAATGTCATTTTAAGTTTAGCTCCATTTTGAGAATAAGAAGGCACATTCCTTGCCAGTCATGACCCATAGTCATGACCCATAAGATGTTTATAGTTGAGGGAACAGCCTAAAGATATCTACAAGGATATGCTCCTACAACAGCAAAAAGTCCAGATGTCCCAATACCCATAGCAGTATATGCTTCCAAGATAGTTATAGTTATCCTTTGATGTATTTACATGGTAGAATGTCAAGGACAGTTTTCTTGAAATCAATAGAATAATAAAAATAATAATCAATAGAATAATAAATCATACTGTCTGCCCACCTGCATACAGACACAGCTTAGCTTAGCTTTTACACTGACAAGACCCCCATATAAGCAAAACTTAAAGATGACGCATTCCTCTGTTTGCTTTCTGAAGATGCCCTACTCTATATCTTTCAATAAACTATCTCTTCTCACTGCACTCTATGACTCACCTGAAATTCCTTCCTGCATAAGATCCAAGAACTTTCTCTGGGGGTCTGGATTGAGACCCCTTTTCCCAGTAACAGAATGACATAAGAAGTCCTTATAGCCCAAAGGCTACCACTGCTAACTTTCTGGTGTTTTTCTTGTATATTGTTTTAATCCAATACCACATATAATTTAGTTCAAAATGGAATCCTATACATTCTGTTTCATAACTTGCTTTTTTTCATTTCCCATGTCTTTCTCTAACTCCTGTGGTTTTAAAAATCAGACAAAAACATTAAACAATTAGCTAGCAAACCTTAAAAAATGAGCTAAGTCTTCACTGTTAAAAAATTAGTAGTAACTTTGTTAAGCAAAAGTTTCCTTTCATCTTGGTCATTTATTATTGGCACTTGGCACTTATGAATTTCATCACAGGGTGAAAATGTAATCATTGGGAACACATGGATATAAAGATGGGAACATTACACACTGAGGACTACTAAATGGGGGAGAAAGAAGACAAGGGCTGAAAAACTACCTATTAGATACTATGCTCACTACTTGGGTGATGGGATCATTCATACTGCAAACCTCAGTGTCACACAATGTCTGGTATGACCTGCAGACCTTGACTTAGTGACAGATGAACAAATGCAATCAGACACAAATATCTAGTGAAAGAGTGGGCCAGGGGTCAGGGCAGCTTACAGACTGGGTGCTGTAAAGAGTCAGCAGCAGCAGCCCTCACCAGCTGGTGCTGCAGGCATTTATTCAGTATAGATTTAATGACAGAGGCTTTGAGTCAACACACTTGTGGATAAAAATAGATATAATAAATATATATTTATATATTTAATGGATAATAAGTGTGTTGACTCAAAGCCTCTGTCATTAAGTCTATACTGAATAAATGCCCTCTCCAGAGACAGCAGTCTTACAGCTGATTAAAGGGCAGGTTCTGGGGCCTAAGTAAACTTATCTAGATTACTTTCTTTACACCCTTTTGTTATCTAACTTAAGCTTTCAGTCACCAGATAAAAGAATCTGGCTGCCTTTAGCCAAATTCCATTCCAAGCCTTTTGCAAGACCCTTCAGCCTTCCGAGAAGGTTTGCATTCTTCTCCTACAATTTCTCCCACCACCCTCACTGAACCCCTACAACACAATATACTGATGTAATAAACCTGCACATGTACTCCCTGAATCTAAAATAAATTATTTATTTATTTATTTTTATTTTTATTTTTGAGATGGAGTTTCGCTCTTGTTACCCAGGCTGGAGTGCAATGGCGCGATCTCGGCTCACCGCAACCTCCGCCTCCTGGGCTCAGGCAATTCTCCTGCCTCAGCCTCCTGAGTATCTGGGATTACAGGCACGTGCCACCATGCCCAGCTAATTTTTTGTATCTTTAGTAGAGACGGGGTTTCACCATGTTGACCAGGATGGTCTCGATCTCTTGACCTCGTGATCCACCCGCCTCAGCCTCCCAAAGTGCTGGGATTACAGGCTTGAGCCACCGCGCCCGGCTTAAAATAAATTATTTTTAAGAAAAACAATGTAATCTAAGAGCAGACTGTCTGGCACAATGTCAAACGACCATCACCAGTACATATTTGCTGAGGTTTTCTCTGTGCCCAGCCTGTGCCTGGGGCTGTGGAGCATTCAGTAAAAGCCCAAGATATTTGTTGCCTTCAAGGAAAATCTTCCATATTCCCAGATCTGAGAAATTTCCTCAAGTTTCCCCTGTCATTAGCAGTATTCTGGTGTCCTTACAGTCACTTGCAACGTGCCTGTTCTTCAGGAGACCCTAGGCATCTGTACTGAACAAGTCACTGGGCTTAAAGACCTTCAAGAACTTACTTCAGCAGTTTCCAGGAAAGACTATATTGAGGTCCTCTTATTGTGCCCTGCTGCTGCTTTAAAATATCAGAGTGGAAAATGGTAGTGTGGGTGTGGACCTTAGTTTATCTAACTGGAGCTTGTCTAACCTGTGGGTCATAGGCTGCATACTGTCCAGGATGGCTTTGAATGTGGTCCAACACAAATTTGTAAACTTTTAAAACATTATGAGATTTTTTTTGGCAATTTTTTTTTTTTAGCTATCAGCTGTCCTTACTGTTAATGTATTTTATGTGTGGCCCAAGACCATTCTTCTCCTTCCACTTTGGCCCAAGGAAGCCAAAAGATTGGAAACTCCTCATCTATCTAGTTCAACCTGCTCATTTTACACATGAAAGAACTCGCTTTAGGGAGATGATCCTCCACCTACTTTGTTAGGATGTTTGCTGAATAGTGATCATGAACCAGGCATCTTTGCTGGTATTTATACTCATTTATATATTGATTAGTATCTTTCCTTGTTCTAAGAAGGATTTAAGACAAAATGTCTGGCATTTAAGAAACCCACACGTGAAGAAAATAGATGAGCTTTCTGTGTGTGCTACAGTGAACATTTTTTTCTCACCTAGATATGAAGTGGGGCTGTTTTTTTTTTTTTAACAACTAAATCTCTTTGTCATTTTATTCATTTATACAATCAAAATCTCTATATTAATTCTTTTCTCTGCCCTCATTGGAAGAAATATTCTCCATATGTGAATAAATTCTTTAAAAATGTTTACATTAAAAAACTTGTAAAACTTATTATTATTATTTTTTTTGAGATGGAGTTTCACTCTTGTCCAGGCTGGAGTGCAATGGCACGATCTTGGCTCACCGCAACCTCTGCCTCCCGGGTTCAGGCAATAATCCTGCCTCAGCCTCCTGAGTAGCTGGGATTACAGGCACGCACCACCATGCCCAGCTAATTTTTTGTATTTTTAGTAGAGACAGGGTTTCACCATGTTGACCAGGATGGTCTCGATCTCTTGACCTTGTGATCCACCCGCCTCGGCCTCCCAAAGTGCTGGGATTACAGGCTTGAGCCACCACGCCGGCCCATCATTTTAACCATTTTAAAGTACACAATTCAGTGGCATTACGCACATTTGTAATGTTGCACAACCAGCTCCACTATCCCATTTTCAGAGCTTTTTCATTATCCTAAATAGAAGCTCTGTACCCATTAAATAATAATTTTCCATTCCCTCTTCTCTCCATAAATGGAGAAACAATAATTTCTCCATTCCTTCTCTGTATTGTACTTTCTATCTCTGAACTTGCCTACTCTGGGTACATCACTCGTATTTGTGGAACCATACAGTAACCGTCTCTTAGGGTTTGGATTGGGACCCCTTTCTGGTAACATGACCACCTTGGGCACATGTTCTTGGGGTCTCCTGAGGGCCGTGTCATGGGTAATTGGTCACTCCTATTTGGCTCAGAATAAATCTCTTCAAATATTTTACAGTTTGACTTTTTTTGTTGAAAGAAGCCTAATACATACAATTATATACAATACATAATACTTGATAATGATAATAAGTTACTATGATACTTGTTTATATATGCTTTTAGTCATTATTTTAGAGTATATTCCTTCTGCTTATTAGAAAAAAGTTAAAACTGTAAAACAACCACAGACATGTCCTTGAGGGGGTATCCAAAAGAAGGCATTGTTATCCCGGATGACAACTCCCATACCTGTTATTCCCCTTGAAGATGTTCCAATGAGACAAGATATGGAGGTAGAAGACAGTGATATTGATGAACTTGACCTTGGGTAGCCTAACCTAGTGTGTTTATCTTAATTTTTAACAAAATAACTTAAAAAAATTAAAAATAGTAAAAAATTTCTAGAATAAAGATATAAACGAAGAAAATGTTTCTGTAAAGCTGTGCGATGTACTTGTGTTTTAAGCAGTGTTACTATAAAAGAGCCAAAAAGTTAACAAAAAGTTAAGTTTATAAAGTAAAAAGTTACAGTAAACTAAAGTTAATTTATTATTGAGGAAAGAAAATTTTTAAAAAAATGTGTGTGCCTGGAGTGTACAGTGTTTATAAAGCCTGCAGTGGTGTACAGGAATGTCCTAGGCCTTCATGTTCACTCACCATGCACTCACTGACTCACCCAGAGAAACTTCTAGTCCTGCAAGCTCCGTTCACGGTGAGTACACTAAACAAGTGTACCATTCTTGATTTTGTATGCTGTGTTTTGACTGCATTTCTTTTATATTTTGATATGTTTAAATATACAAATACTTGCTATGAGTTACAACTGCCTACAGTGACAGAGCAGGAGCTTCACCATCTTGGACAAGCACTGCCATGCTAAAGTTCACCTTCAACAAAAACTGCCTCAGGGAGGTTGCGGTGAGCCGAGATTGTGCCATTGCACTCCAGCCTGGGTAACAAGAGTGAAACTCCATCTCAAAAAAACCAAACCAAAACAAAAAAAACAAAAAAACAAAAACCAAAAAACTGCCTCAATCCAAAGGGCATCAGCCTAATGGCAAAGGTCAGCATGACCATAAACAACCAGTAACATCTCCGACCAGAAACAGATTCCAAACCCCTCTCCAACCAGAGACATTCCAGACCTGAGATAACCCACCTCTGACCAGGAAGATGCCAGCCCTGAGATAACCCCCCTCCGACTGGAAAGATGTCAGTCTCAAGGTAATCTCCCCTCTGCCCAGTGACATTTCAACACTGCCATAAAAATTCTCCCTGACACAGAAATATTCCAAGCTTGTGATAAGCCCCCTCACCGTAAAACCAGTATATACTCATAGTCTGTAAAAGAAAATGCTCCTGATCTCAAAACTCTGATAGAAAGTAGCAAATGCCATGTTTTCTATTACTCTTTTGTTGTTCCTTGAAAGAAAGGTGAGACTTAAGTGAAACTTAAAGGTGGAAGAAGAATTAAATCTTCCCGTAGTTTAGAGATACATTTTGAGATTAGCTTGAATTACTACAAAGTTAAAAGTTACACCGTTAAGGCTGGAGTGTTACAATACAAATGGGATCGTATTTTCTAATAATAAAATATTACTAAATCACAGGTGTTATTTTATAATAATTAGTGTTGTATTATTACAATAGTAATATAGGTGTTAATATTACTAATTTATAGGAGTATTACTAATTTATAGGTGCATTTTATAACAATTATTATTACTAATGATATAAACAAAGCTTGATATAATGGGCTTTTAAAAAATTACTCCCAGCTGGGCACAGTGGCTCATGTCTATAATTCTCATACTTTGGGAGGCCAAGACGGGTGGAAAATCTGAGGTCAGAGGTTCAAGACCAGCCCAGCCAACATGGTGAAACACCATCTCTACTAAAAAATTACAAAAATTAGCCAGATATAATGGCACGTGCCTGTAATCTCAGCTACGTAGGAGGCTGAGGTGGAAGAATCACTGAAACTCAGGAGGCAGAGATTGCAGTGAACCGAGATTGTGCCACTGCAATCTAGCCTGGATGACAAAATGAGACTGTCTCCAAAAAACAAAAGGAAAAAAAAATTACGCCCTCCTGAGTACATTGGCATCTTAAGTGTTTTTAAACAGTTGCCAACATTTTAATACATATTCTAATCACATGATTGACTGTCAATTTGTTCCTTGTGTGAAAAAATGTTTACTCGAGCTGAGTGTTCATTATCTTCACTTTAGATAGTTTTAACAAGAAAAAAATTTCTAAAAATCTTGGTGAGAATGTGGGCTCCTTGCCTTGTGTAAGCTGGCTCACATCCCACTGCCTGTGGGAAGAGCAGAAAAAAGAAGGGAGAAAAATGGGGATGCTAAACCCCAGCCCATGATTCCAAATGGAAAGAGGGAGGAATCCATTATGCTTATAAGCCAGTGAAGGAAATGAATGGCCATAAGCATTCTGAGGGCACAATTTTTGCCCTTCCTGCTCCCATGCCTCTGATGACTTGCTCATCTTCAATCCTCAACTGCTCTTCAAGAAAGAGTTGCAGTTTATCCTGATGAGCAGGAACTGGAGTACAGCCATGCAGCCTTCATAGTCAAGAAGAGACTCAGGACCTGGCTACCTTTTGGAATTTCGTTTCTGACTTTGACATTAATATGTCCCTTGGACATGGGAAACTAGCAGGATATACTGTTAGGTATATACAAGATTCTGTAAGACCCAGGGAACCACAAGGAGTATGTTGCATGAATTTATTTGAATGACTAAATCTCTCAGCTTCCTCCTTCCTGGAGAGGATGTCCTGGCACTAGCAGGGATCTTCACCAGACATTTGTTGTTGCTGTTACTGGTTTTAAGTTTGAGTTTTATTGCTTCCTCTTCATATTTTATTAAATTTTATCCTAAATTGTGTTTTCAGTGTTCTTCCCTTTTTCTTTATCTTAGGGGAAAAGGATTGTTGGAAGTTGAGGGCTTTGAAGAAGAACTGGAAAGTAAGTGTTGACTTTCTTGTTCAATCTCCCTGACCCTGTAATTTTCACTGGCAAAGAGGAGAAGAACATTCCAGGGAGAGTGAACTATAGAAGCAAAGAACTAAGGTGCATGACATGGAAACAATGGTGGAAATAAAGCTCAAAAAGCTTGTTTGGTGACAAATTGTGAAGACTCTGGAATGCCATAATAGGTGGAGTTTGGACTTTGTTCTATGGGCAATAGGGAATCCCAAAGGCTTCAGGAGACAAGAGACATGGTCATATTTATTTGTTAAGTAAATGACTTTGGTATTCATGTAGGGGATGGATTGGGAAGGAGTCCAGAATACCAGTTAGAAGGCTGTTTAAATAGTTTAGGGAGATGATGGTCCAAATTAAGGCAGTTTTGGTATAAATGAGTCATACTGGAAAAAATGTCAGAGAAGTTATTCTTGAGACTTAGTCATATAAAGGGCAGAAAGTTAACTTGGGGGAGAAATGATATGAATCATTGTGAGCCTGAGATGAAAAAGGGTACCCTTAATTTAAAAAGGATTCTTGGAGGAGATATTATATTTAGTAGAGTTTGTGTTAAATCTGTTGAATTTGAAGTGTTCCTGTGACATGTAAATGACAGAGTCCAGAGAGCTAGAATTTTGGAGTTAGAGCTCAGAAAAAATGGTTGGGACTAAAGATAAATATTTGGAAGTCTTCAGCATAGTTAAGATAGATGAAATTCCAGAAGTGGATAAGGTTGCCTATAGGGAGAGAGTATAGCATTAAAAAGAGACAGCTTGGGACAGAAACTTGTAGTTGAGGAGTTGCCAGAAAAGAGGCTGAGAAAGCCATCTGAGATAGAAGGACCACGCTGCAGAAGCCAATGAAGGAAGCAGCAGTTGTTCAGAAAGACCATTAAAAGGAAACATTAAGTTTTGGTTATAAAGAAGTCACCAGGTGCCTTCTGAAAAGGCATTTGCCAAGGAATGAGAAACAGGAATGAAATCCTAGTGGTTGGGACTTGGGTAGGAGGCAAAGAAGTATAAGTGAGGCACAAAAACTGCTCTTGAGAAAGATTTGGTAGTGAAGAAAAGAGAAGAAATGTGGCTTGAAAGGAAGACATTTCTATTGGTCTAGGTCATTGGTTTGCAAAGCGCTTTTACATTTATTGGGTCACTTTATTCCCAAGGCAACTCTGGAAGGTAGGAAGAGCAAACATTTACACTCCTGGGAACAAACCGAGGTTAAAAGTTTTGCCCAAAGTCAGTTACAGCAAATAAGGGGAAGAATTGGGTTTAGAATTCAGGTTATTTGACTCTTATTCCAGTGATATTTCTACTGTGCTCAAACAGAACATTTAAATGTTTACTCTATTTGGATATTGGATACCAGACAGCAACGAGCTCCTTGTTAAAGGTTTTGACCTCATCCACGGTACAATGGCAAGCTGCTGGAAGATGTTATGCCAGGGAATGCTATGTTTCACTTAATGCCTGATGGAAACAAATCTGGCAGTGAGGTGTGGGATGTGTTAGCAGAACAGACACCTGATGGTGGGGAGGGCTTGGAAAACGACGACAATTAGCTTCAAACTGGAACACAACTTTTGATATGTATTCAATCACATGCTGAGAAAGTGATTTCCCTTCAGTTCTCCAGACCCTATTCTGTTTGTTTAGGAGAAGGTCTGTTTGCCAGTATTTTTTTTTTTTTTTTTTTTTTTTTTGAGACAGAGTCTCACATTTTCGCCTGGGCTGGAGTGCAATGGTGCAATCTCGGCTCACTGCAACCTCCGCCTCCTGGGTTCATGTGATTCTCCTGCCTCAGCCTCCTGAGTAAGTGGGATTACAGGTGCACACCAGCACACTCGGCTAATTTTTTGTATTTTTAGTTGAGATGGGGTTTCATTATGTTGGTCAGACTGGTCTCGAACTCCTGACCTCATGATCTGCCCACTGCAGCCTCCCAAAGTTTTGGGATTACAGGCGTGAGCCACCATGCCCAGTTGTCAGTATATTTTAACACATTTCAAATAGTCTCTCTCTTTTTTCTTTTTCTTTCTTTTTTTTTTTTTTTTTTTTTTTTAGACAGAGTCTCTGTCACCTAGGTTAGAGGGCGATGGCACGATCTCCACTCACTGCAAGCTCCACCTCCTGGGTTCAAGTGATTCTCCTGCCTCAGCCTCCCAAATAGCTGGGATTATTGGCATGTGCCACCATGCCCAGCTAATTTTTGTATTTCTAATAGAGTCAGGGTTTCTCTATGTTGGGCAGGCTGGTCTCAAACTCCTGACCTCAGGTGATCCACTTGCCTTGACCTCCCAAAGTGCTGGGATTACAGGCATGAACCACCTTGCCTGGCATTTCAAATACTCTCTCATATCCCTTTTGAACAAAGAAAGAACAGCACTCAGGCTGAGAACATTTGCAAAAACTGCACCTTGCTAAAACTGAATTACATTGCTTTCTGTTCACTCTGTTTTTATGGTTACTTTCTACTTATGACAAGTAGTATTGATTTATCATTTATTGTAATTATAGAAAGTTTACTATACATCTAAGTAAAAAACTCAAATTAAGGAAAAATACACCTAAGACAAGTAGTAAGCCTCTATGGAGAAAATACATGTGTGTATTCTAATGACTACAGTTTGGGAAAGTATAGTTTTGGAGAGTATTGCAACGGGAGTAATAGGGTTCAGACCAGAGTGGGATGTTAGTAGTAGGTCAGGACAAGAAAAGAAGGCTCTGATAGATGTTTTAAAGGAGTTAAAGGAGAGGGAGACTGTCGTTACTTGCGGGGTATTTTCTGCAGCATTTCTCAGGATGCTTTTGGCTGTAATAGTGAAAAATTTAAAAAGTCATAGGCAGTCCAGTGAATTTATTACCTCATATATCAAGCAGTATTGAGGTAGGGTGGGTCCAGGAATGATTCACTGACATCATTAAGCATTTGGCTTCCAACCCACCTTCCAACCTCAGCAAACAGGGTTTTCCTCATGACTTCAAGATGACTGACATGGTGCCAGGAATCTCATCATGGACATACGGTGTTTTCAGTGCAAGAAGAAGACATCTCTCCTTGAACTGAAGAGTGAGGTGTGAAGAAAACTTTCCCGGAAGCCACCTTCACCAAAATATTTTTCTTCAGAATTCACTGGACAAAAATACATCACATATTCATGCATAGACCAATCACTGCAAAGAGGAATTATCAAATTACGATACCTAACATAAACGAATTAGGATTTATTCTTTGAGCTAGGGAGATCTTTTCTCTGAATAGTGGAGTTCTCAAAATAATACCGGCTCTGCTAACAGATATGGCTGGTAGGCAGTCAACCATGTCTTTCCCAGCTCCCATGGAGAGCTGCAGGCTTTCTCCAGATACCAGTGGTTCTGAAATTCTTCAAATTCACCCTTGAACATAAGCGGCACATTCTTCAGATCTGTGATTTTCTTTGTTGCTGAAAATGTTACTTAGCTCTTCTTTCCATGTGCTGGGTCAAGGCAGAACGAAAAACTTCTACTGCAAAATCAGCTTCTGGTTTAGTGATGCACATTGGGGGTGCAATGCGGAATGTCTGAGAAGACACAAGAAAATGGAAAAACAAATCATCAGAGAATCACATATGACTTCGACAAAATGCACTAAACTAAAAATCCAAAACCTAGTGTTTGGGACGTTTCTCATACTTCTCTCGGTTTGAATCCTCCTCTGTCCCCCAGTGCAGGATCCAGGCCATTCACCTCCAGTCTCCATACAAACCCCTGTACAATCTGGCTCTGCCCCCTTTTTTGTTTGTCATATATTTACCCCCTGGTCTTTCCACACCTTCACTGAGGTCTAAGGTCCCTCTCTATACTCCGTTTCTTCCAAGGGTGACTTCCATGTCCTTATGTGCAACCCAGCAAACACGCTTCTCTCTGCCTTATTGCCACAACTCCCAGAATCTTTATGTCCGCCCCTCTGCATCCATTCGCACCCATGGCCAACGCCATGAGCCTCCTCTTCACCAAGAGTAACTCAGTGTCTGATTCCCACTACAGCTCTCCTTTTCATGAAAACTTCAGAATCCTAATTCATCTGTTGTCTTCAGATCTATCGCCCCACTCAGGTCTCCTCCTTCCTTTACATCCAGCTCGGAGCACAGCGTTGGCTGACCTGGGCTTGCACGTGCCCTTCATTTTGCCTGCATTTCCACCCTTATTCTGCCGCACTCATACAGCCAATCCCGGCCCTAATACACGATTTTATTGAATGACTTTTCTCCAATCTAGATGGCGGAGATGTGTTAGAGAAAAATCGCACAGCTAGGCTGAGCAACACCGCTAGATATTCAGGGTCTCCAACTTCCGTGGGTCCTCCCAACTCTTTTTGTCTACTGTCAGCATCCTTTCTCAATCGAAACCATTATCATTCAATTTTCTTACTCAACTCCTGCGCCTCTCCCTGTATTTCATAGACAAGCATCCCTCATACTTCTCAGAAAACTGAAGCTGTCAGGCAAGGTAAACTTGTTTGCTCCCACATCCATTTTTATAACTTTTCCTCAGAGAACAAGATGCCTTTACTGTTCAACTCTAAATTGTCCACCTATGCCCTTGACCCTGGATTCTCCCATCACCTTCATTCCAGGAAACATCCCTTTGTCCTCTTGCATCCTCAACTTCCCCTTAGCCTATAAACAAGCAGGCTTAAAGCTCTCATGACTCCAAACGAGACCACACCAAATACAAAGCTGTGTTGACTCCCTTGTCCCCTATAGCTATCTCACAAATGCTTTCTTCCTGCTTTTAGCCACACCATTAAAAAGACTTGTTGGTGCTTACTGGCCATTAGTTATTACTTTGCCCTTCCCCCATTCACATCTCAATCAGCTGTAGTCTGGTTTCTGCCCTGTCAATCTTCTGCCACCACTCTACTAAAGTTACCTGCAAGTGTGGAACCCACTGGGCGTCTTCCAACCCTCATCCTCTCTGGCATTTTCTGCACTTGACTCTTTGGAATTCCCACCCCACTTCCTGAATCTCTCCTCTCTCTTTCTTCCATGACGTCACACTCTTCTTACTCTTCTAATACCTGTCCACCCTTTCAGCCTCTACCTGGGCAGCTTTTTCCTTCTCCTGCCCTTGATTATTTTTATTTTTTGAGATGGAGTCTCACTCTGTTGCCCAGGCTGGAGTGCAGTGGCACAATCTTGGCTCACTGCAACCTCCACCTCCTGGGTTCAAGCATTTCTTCTGCCTCAGCCTCCTGAGTAGCTGGGATTACAGGCATGTGCCACCACACCTGGCTAATTTTTTATATTTTTGGTAGAGACATGGTTTCACCATATTGGCCAGGCTGGTCTTAAACTCCTGACCTCAAGTGATCTGCCCACCTTGGACTCCCAAAGGGCTGATATTTCAGGTGTGAGTCACCACGCCCAGCCTCTCCTGCCCTTGGAATGTCAGTGTTGTGCAGGTTTCTATCTTCATTTCACTGAGCTTCTCATCTAGACATCAGACTTCCTGGGAGATTGCCTCATCTCACCACGTAAATGCCGATGACCCACACAGATCATGACCTTTAGTCATTGCCTCTGAACTACAGACTTTTACAGATGATTCCTGACAGGAGTTTTTTGACTTTACAATGATGGGAAAGTGATACACATTAGTAGAAATTGTATGTTAGGTATCTATACAACCCTTCTGTTTTTCACATTCAGTACAGTACTCAATAAATTACATGAGATACTCAACACCTTATTACAAAATAGGCTTTGTTAGATGATTTTGCTCAACTGTAGGTTAATGCAAGTGTTCTGAGCACATTTGTGGTTTGCTGGCTAAGCTATGATGTGCAGTTGTTTAGGTGTATTAAATGCATTTTTTACTTAAAATATTCTCAATTTAGGAGGAGTTTATCAGGATGTAACCCTAAGTCAAGAAGCATCTGCAGATTGAGCGAGATGTTCATGAACACCTTGAATGGAGGATGCTTAAAGCTGGACTCATTCTTGCCCACCCCAAACTAACATGAGAGCTTCTTCCTCGACTCTCTTGTTCTTCATATCCACATTCTGTGCATTTTCCAGGATTATCCTCAGAATGTCTATTCTATCTCTACTACCATGGCTCAAGTTCAAACACCATCCTTGGCTCCCAGAGGGACCCCCTGCCTCCAGTCTTGTCCCTTAGATTTGCCCTCCCCAGAGGACAGATTATGAAATTAGACTGCCTGAGTTCGGATCCTGGTTCTGTCATTACTTAACCTCTCTGTGTGTCTTTTCCTTTATCTGTAAAATAAGGATAATAATAGTACTTATTTCACAGGCTTGTTGGGAGCATTAAATGAGTCAGTTCATGCAAAGTGTTAGGACAGTGCCTGATAAGCAGGAAGGACTTCATATCAGCTCCACTGACTGCCTCAAGCCTTTGTGCCAGCCACATCTGTGCGGCATGATGTGGTCTGCAAAATTAGTTCTTTGTACTTGGCCATGTTTCACGTACACTTTGGTTGTTTATCTCATTATTTAAGATTCCACTAGCCAGAAAGCCTGGCCTAGAAGTCCCTTCTCTCTACTCCTTGAATACCTTTTTAAAAATATTTATAGATGAGCTTACTACATTGTATTGTAATTTTCTATATTATTGGCCTTTGTCTCCCACTAGCTCCATGAAGGAAGGACTAGATCTTATTTATCATTGTATTGGGTTGATGCAAAAGTAACTGCAGTTTTTGCAATTAAAAAAAAAAATCAGAAAAACTGTAATTACATTTGCATCAACCTAATAGTTTCAGTTCCCGGAATAACACCTGTTCCTTAGCACATAACAAATTCTGCCAAATAATAAGCAAGTACACAAGTATCTTATGCCTTTATAAATTGCATGTCTTAGGATTCATAATCATTAAATTATGCTATCTGATTTGTACAGAAAAATATTTATGACCAGGACTAGAAAAAAACTCACAGAGTACATCCCAATAGAAGTGCTCACTGGTTTTGTTGTTTGGGCTGGGAGAACTTTAAGTGTGTTTTGTTTAAAGAGGAAGTTGAGGAAAAGTTGAAGATGCAAGAAAACATGGGGATGTTTCCTTGAGTGAAGGTGGAGGGAACTTGGAGAAACAAGCGCACAGATGAAGACCCAAATTCGCACAGGAGAAATACCTCATTCCTGGAACCTTCAGGGGAGGAGGTGCTACGATCTGGACATTTGTGCCTCTACCCCTTGAATTCATATGTTGAAATCCTAACTCCCAAGGTGATGGTCTTGTGAACTGGGGCCTTTGGGAAGTGATTAGGTCATGAGGGCTGTAGGAAATAAGAATTAATAAAAGGTTCCTCTTCAAAACTTTCCTTTTAGTTCATTACGAATAAATAATAGTTTCTTCGAAGGTTAATTTGTTTTAAGGCTTTTGCTAATGGTCTTAAATTAGCTGTTAGTTATAATGAAGAAATAAGTGTACTTCTTAGTTCCTACGCTTTGACCTAGGTATTTGCCCTGAAGCGCCTGGACAAGCCCAGGTGAGTCTTAGGTCAAAGCTTATTCCTTTTCCTTATTTGGAAGTAGTTTTGCCTCTCTAAGCATTCAAATTACTTCCTCTTTTCCTTTGTTCTCCTCTGCTTTTACCTCTTTAGGAAAGTTTTAAGTTGTTAGCCACCAGAGTGCAGCATAGGCTGTGAAGTCCCGTTTCAGCCAGTGGAATGAGGACACAGCAGGAGGGTGAAGCGATATATGGCCCTGCCTTCTTTGTTCAGTGCCCTCTCGTGGCAAGATGGCTAACGAGAGCATCGTTTCTGCAGAAAGTAAATTTGCCTTGCTGAGAAATTTAAATTTATATTTGAGTGCTACTCCTTTTGTGGCACCAAAATTTTACATAAAACAAGGGCAGAGCCCATGTGGAGATTAGTGAAGGCCCAGGGAGCTCTCTTGCCTCTTCTGCTCTGTGAGGAGACAGCAGAAAGACGGCCGCCTAGAAAGAGAGTCCTCACCACACACTGAACTTGCTGGCACCTTGATCTTGGACTTCTCTGCCTCCAGAACTATGAGAAATGAATTTCTGGGGTGTATAAACCATCCAGTCTATGGCACTTGGTGATAGCAGGCGGGGTGGACTAACACAGGAGGTAAAAATAGATGTGGGGATGAGTGTTTATATGGAGGTTTTGCCTGATAGTTTCAATTTTCTCTGAGAAGTATGAGGCAGGAAGTAGCTATTTCAGTATCCACTGAAATTGTGAGAAGCAGGAATGGAGCAGGGAAACTGGGAAGGGTGGGGGTGTTTAAAATGGGAAAACAAGTTGGCAAAGGATAGGAGAAATTAGAGAGAAGCCAAAGCTATCTTCTCTCTTAAGTCTCTGCCCCGGAGCTCATCCCTGGGGAGGGGCCTGTCGCTGTGAAGGACTGAGGGGCAGCCCACTTCACTCACAGCGGCGGTAGCAGCCCTTGGGCAGTGCAGGGTGAGGCCGGAGAGCTGGGCGTGGCTTTTCAAGGAAGGGAATGGGAGGGCTTGACTTTTGAATCTCCCAGCCTAAGGGTGAAGGACACTGGCAGTGGCTGATTTCAAGTTTGGCAACGGGGGCTATGCCCACGTGGTCTTCCATCTTTCCGACAGGCGTCACTCGGGGCTGCCAGTGAGGCCACCAAGGCTTATCAGGGTCACCAAGTCAGAGCCCGGGGCAGAGCTAAGAACAGCAGGAATTGCTTTCACAGGGGCTGGAATTAATTATACAGGAGACAAATTATTGATTGCATGACGGTGATCTTTCTTATCATCCGTACTGTAAACTGCCTGCCTTGGCCATCCTGCGTCTACCTCTATCTTTACCCCACAGAGCCGCGGCGACGACCAAACCATTTTCTCTCAGCGCCTCCTAGTGGCCTGAGGCTGCATTGCCCCACCCACACTTTTTTTTTTTTTTTTTTTTTTTTTTTTTTTTTTTTTTTTTTGGCATGCCTGAGCTTCATCTCTAGATGACGTGTGGCTGGGTTCCCCCAGCACAGTTGTGAAGAAACTCGGACCAGCATTAGGACAACGGGGAGACTCCTACCTAGAGTAATAAAGAGCAGCATTTCTCTTACCTGAGCAAAAATGCCGCCTTTGCCAACGAGGAGCCCCATGTTTTTGCAGTCCTCATGGATCTGATTAACTTCTTCACGGGGAAGAGGCTGACGGCTTTTCTGTAAATACATTTTAAAAATGCTTGTTATTTTGTGTTTGAATAGTTAAAGAAATTATTTGTTGAGGAGAAAAAAAGAAAAACCCTCCAGCCATCGATGCCCTTCTTTTTTCTCTCTCTCTTTCTCTCTCTCCTCTCCTTCCCCTGTAATTAAGTAAAGCTGCTAATTGCTGAACCAGATTTTTGGAGAATGTTATTAAAAATTTCTGTTTTTAATCCCAATTCATCTCAAATTCCCAAGAGACAAAACGAAGTTCCGCGGGGATAGCCAGTGAATCTTAGCTTTGGTAACGGCTGCCTTGGGGGTCTGACTCCTTAATAGCTAAATTTGGAGTCTGTTTTACATGGAAATTCTCCTTAACTCTTCACTTAGTTCTCCCCAGGGAAGTCCAGGAAATGGCTCAGAAGTGCACAAAGGCACCAACAGCCTGAGCTTTCCCTGAGCAGATCTGGGGGGAGGGGGACAGCTGAGGAGGAGAGGTTTGTCCTCATTTTCCCTGCTAATGGGACTTGCTCTCTCTCCCCCAAGATTGCATCCTCCAGGGTTAAGGAAAGGTAAGTGCTTCAGGAGCAGAGAGGCTGTGTCAGATCCCCAGCCACCAGAAACAGGTCCCCTCCCTGTGGAGTCAGATTTTGGGCTGACTTGCAGCCTTTCTATACATCTCCTGTCTTTTGCGTCCGTGAGTATAAACATCTCTCTCTGACTTAGCCATGTCATGCCTGACAGCGTGTCTGCATTACCTAGAAGGCTTTCAAACGACAGGTATTTGGGTCTCACGCTAGGCCAATCGTATTAGAATATTTGAAGCAGAGCTTAAGCATCTGAATTTTTTTTTTTTTTTTTTTAAACTTGAGACAGAGCCTCATGCTGTCGCCCAGGCGGGAGTGCAATGGCGCGATCTCGGCTCACTGCAACCTCCACCTCCCTGGTTCAAGCGATCCTCCTGCCTCAGCCTCCGGAGTAGCTGGGATTACAGGCGCGCGCCATCACGCCCAGCTAATTTTTGTATTTTTAGTAGAGACCGGGTTTCACCATGTTGGTCAGCTGATCTCGACTTCTGACCTCGTGAACCGCCTGCCTCGGCCTCCCAAAGGGCTGGGATTACAGGCGTGAGTCACCGCGCCGGCTGCATTTTTAAAATGATCGTCAGGTGCCTGGGCTAAGCGCATCTCTAATTTTCCCCACGATGAGAGCTGAGACCTGTCGCTGCCACTGGTCTCCTGTTTCTCCATAGGCGAGCCCCATTGAGCTTCTGCACCAGGCTGGCTCTCTGGTTTTAGATGCATAAGACCTGAGCCTTGCTCTGGGTCGTGAGGTAGGCGTGGCCCCTCGAGGGTGCCCAGCTTCATTACCTCCTGCGCACTGCCTACCCACCCTCGCTCTGGGGCTTTGGCATCCACTTCCTTCTCCCACCAACCCCAGATCCAGCTCCTTCCCCAATCCTCCATTTCTTGTAAGATGTCATTGGCTGAGAACAGAGTAAGTCTGGGCCTCCTTGAAAGATATGCGCATTTTGGTCTGTCTTAAAGCCTTAAGATAAGCAAAATACATGTTCAAAATTTCGACTATTAGATCAGAAATAGGGAGGGAGAGGGAAAGACTAGAATCTTCTCACTGAACCCAAAATGCTATCTTGCATTCTTGCTTACGATTGATTGGAAAGGGATGATCAAAATGATTTAGGCTAAACTGTGAGAACTAGAAGGGCATTAAATAGGAGTTGAGAGGCCAGAGGGACCCTGGAGAGTAATCCCGAGGGAAGGTTGGGTTGTGGGGGTCAGTTCTTTTGTTGTTGTTTTATTTTTTGGGTCAGAGTCTCACTCTGTCACCCAGGATTCAGTGCAGTGGCAGGATCTCGGCTCACTTCAACCTCCGCTTCCTGGGCTCAAGTGATTCTCCTGCCTCAGCATCCTGAGTAGCTGGGATTACAGGTGTTGCCACCATATCTGGGCAATTTTTGTATTTTTCGTAGAGATAGGGTTTCATTATGTTGGCCAGCCTGGTCTCGGACTCCTGACCTTAAGTGTTCCATCTCGGCCTCCCAAGGTGCTGGGATTACAGGTGTGGCCACCGTGCCTGGCCCAACATGACAGTTTTGAATGGATGGAGTCTGTGTGGCTTCACCCTAATCTTGCTCTGGGCCAGCACCCTCCTGGCTCTCTTGCCCGTTTTATCCCTACCTAGCTTCAACTGCTAATGACTAATTGAACATCTTGTATGCCTTCCCCAGGGGAAAAAAAACACAGGATCTGAAACTCTGCTGAGGCTAAAGCCACAGAGCAGCCTGCTGATGCCCTTGTGCCCATGCCTGTGCCCCAGCTGCTTGATAATGAAGTGGGCATGCTAGAGATAAATTTCTGGATGAGTGTGTAATGGAGCTTCATGTTTATCTTTTTTGGTGAATCTATGTTTAAAGAATTATAAAATTAATCTTTGAAAAAAATTCAAATGTTCTGGAAGTGCATAAAGTAAAACAGAACATGTCCTCACTGGCCATCCTATTCCTAGGGACACCTCCTATTGACATATGGTGTGAACCAGATATTTTTTCTATGAATGCAAATACATCTATATGCATGTTTAAAAAAAGTCATTGTATAATGTTCAGCAATTTCCTTTTGATAATTTATAGTATATCTTGAACATCTTTCCATGTCAGTAGATTTGGACCTAGTGTTTTGTTTTGTTGTTTTTTTTTTTAGATGGCATTTCACTTTTGTTGTTGCCCAGCCTGGAGTGCAACTGTGCCATCTCGGCTCACTGCAACCTCTACCTCCCGGGTTCAAGCGATTCTCCTACCTCAGCCTCCTGAGTAGCTGCGATTACAGGCATATGTCACCATGCCCAGCTAATTTTTGTATTTTTAATAGAGATGGGGTTTCACCATGTTGGGCACACTGCGATAGAAACACAGGGAAGGATTTGAGACACATGGCAGAGAAGGGGTTAATGGGTCTTGATATTAGAAACAAGGGAAGAGGAGGAGTCAGATCATTTTGTGGTATTGAGGCTGAGTAACTGGAAAATGGTACAGGGTTAGAAACAGAAACAGTGATCTTGAAAGAAATTTCTGGTTTGGGGGAAGATGCTACGTTCAATTGTTGTTATGATGAGTTAGAGGTCTCTGTGGGCAACATTCCTCCCTGGTTACTTGGGAGATTAAATCTATTCACAAGCAAGTAAGGATACAAACAAACATGAAACGTGTGGCTCATGACTGTAATCTCAGCACTTTGGGAGGCTGTGGTGGGCAGATCACTCGAGGTCAGGAGTTTGAGACCAGCCTGGGCAACATGCAAAACCCCATTTCTACGAAAAATATAAAAATTAGCCAAACATGGTGGTGCGTGCCTGTAATCCCAGCTACTTGGGAGGTTGAGGCACGAGAATCACTTGAACCCAGAAGGCAGAGGTTGCGGTGAGCCAAGATCACACCACTGCACTCCAGCCTGGACGACAGAGCAAGACTCTGTCTCAACAACAACCACCAGCACCCCAATATATCTTTAATATCTTCACCTCAAATCTTCACGATAACCTTTTCCTGGCCCTTCTTTCTTACTTCCTTCTGTTCCTCCCCAAATAATTTCCTCCCTTCCCTGTATTTCTAATTCAGTCATTGCCTTTGTGCTTTGCCTAGGATGGCAAGGATAATGCTGGTTTCTTTTCCCAAAGGCTCTCCTTCATCCCTCTAGAATTCTTGATGATCTGACAGCATTTTGTTCATACTCAACACTCTCTACTAATCTCTAAAGGGCTTTGCTGAAATGTTGCTGTTTGTGTGCGCTCTCTCCCTGAGAGTAAATGAAGTTTAGCCAATGCTTCCCCCTCTACCTCCTCCTGGCCCCCGGCAGCTGCAGAGAGGAGCAGATGAGCACCTACCTTATCCTGCACCATTTCTATGCCTATCATGAGGCCTTTGCCTCGAACGTCTCCAACAATTTCAAACTCATCCTGCAGCTTAGCAAACTTTAGCAACATGTAGGTCCCAACTTCTCGACTGTTTTCTTGTAGATTTTCTTCTTTAATCACCTGTTGAAAGAAAGCCCCAGATGACCTTACATGACAGAAGTTCTAAGATTGACTGAGAATCGTGGAGCAGTCGCTGGACATGACCCTCTTGTAACTCAACCAAACTGAGTGCAGAACAAGTCTAGTGCGACCACAAGGACTACAGAAATCTTAGGGGAGTGGACATGCCTCTGCCCCCAACTCCCTCACCTTCAGAGGTGGGTAAGAATTTAGGAAGAAATGAAAGGTGTGTCTCACTGCAGTTGAAAATGTAGATTCTGTAATCCTGAGGCTTGTTATTGCCAGGCTTTCCTGAGAACTGGGATATAGTCGTGTATAAGACAAATGCTCTGAGGAAATCAATATCACATACTGGAAGATGGTGACCTTTGCTCAGCAGCTCTTAGCCAGACACAGGCTCTCATAGACCAAGCGGCCTGGTCTGGGGTTCTAGCCTCTTTGGCTAAGCCCAGAGTCAGGGCACAGAAGATATAAAAGGATTTTTATCTAAGTTCAACTCACAGCAAACACCTGTGGTTCTTGACAAAACACATGAAATACACTATATTTTTATTTACCTGGCAATAATTGCATGACTCCAGGCAAACCTTGTTATTTTTAAAGACCTGTTTGTTCACCTAAACCTTCTCTACCTTCTAAATTGGTTGAGGTAACAAAGCACTTTTAAAAAGAAGTTGGCAATGCTGGCTCAAGCTTGTAATACCAGCACTTTGGGAGGTGGGTGGATCACTTGAGGTCAGGAGTTCAAGACTAGCCTGGCTGACATGGTGAAACCCCATCTCTACTAAAAATACAAAAACAAGCTGGGTGTGGTGGTATGTGCCTGTAATCCCAGCTATTCAGGAGGATGAGGCACGAGAATCTCTTGAACCTGGAAGGGAGAGTGATCCAAGGTTGTGCCCCCGCACTCCAGCCTGAATGACAGAGGAAGACTCTTAAAAAAAAAAAAAAAAAGGCAGTGTCTACAAAGTGAAGTAAATGACACATTCCTACCCATACTTTCTCATCTCATGATTTAATTGTATTTGAAGATAACTAATTAGCAAGGGCAGCATTTACTTATTTAGTTTTATTTAAAAATACTTAAAAATTTTTTTTGAATAGATAAATCAAGTTCACGGTCAAAAATCAGTGAGTATAATTGCTGGTGGGAGTGTAAATTAGCACAACCTCTGTGGAAAGCACTGTGAAGATTTCTCATAGAACTAAACGTTCTACCCTTCGGTCTAGCAATCCCACTTCTGGGCATCTACCCAAAGGAAAAAAAGCCGTTATAACAAAAAGACACCTGCACATGTGTGTTTATTGTAGTGCAATTCACAATTGCAAAGATATGAAACCAACCTGAGAGCCCATCAATTGATGAATGGATAAAGAAAATGTGGTACACACACACACACACACACACACACACACACACACACCATGGAATACTATTCAGCCACAAAAAGAAAATAATGTCTTTTGCAGCAACGAATAAGTGTTCTCACTTACAGATGGGAGCTAAGCTATAGAAACACAATAGACATTGGAGATTCAGAAAGGGGGACGGTAGAAGGCGGCTGAGGGATGAAAAATTACATATTGGGTACAATGTACACTACTTGGGTGATAGTGTACTAAAGTCTTAGACTTTGCCACTATACAAGTCGTCCAAGTAACCAAAAACTTGTATTCCAAAAGCTATTGAAATAAATTAATAAATATATAAATAAATATGTGTATATGTGTGTGTACATATAGACATACCCATGTATATATCAGCAAGTATAAAAGTATATACACAGAATGACTCTTGCTGACCCCTTGTCCCCAGTCACCAAGTTTTCCTCCCCACAAAAAACCACCGTCATTTACTTCTTCGACATTCTTCCAGAAATTTGTTATAGTTCTTTAAGCAAATGATATTAGGCATGTTAGCAAGAACATTAAAAAATAATCTTTTTTAACAGATGAGATCCCAGGCTAAATCAATGGTGTAGGGTTGAACAGCTGAATTTTCTTGCTGTAGCTTGGAGAACTCAATGTCTCCTTAGTTATTCAATTTATAATAGTCAACAAAAGGAAGGAAGAAAAAATAGCCAAGACAAGCTCAACATGAAACTAATTACCAGGATAGCAGTTAGCATCTATAAATCACTACCCAGATAACAAAGAAATTCCAGTGCAACCAGCTGGCTGGGAAAATTCTTATGTGTCCCATGTATGTAAGGTTTATTATATATTATTTCTTTTTCTTTCTTTCTGGTTTTATTTTTATTTTTATTTTTTATTTTTGACAGAGTCTCTCTCTGTTGCCCAGGCTGGAGTGCAGTGGCATGGTCTCAGCTCACTGCAACCTCTGCCTTCTAGGTTCAAGCGATCTCCTGCCTCAGCCTCCCGAGTAGCTGGGGCTATATTATTTCTTATTCAATACTTCAAGCACCCAAAGTAGATCTTTAAAATAGAATAATAAATGGAAATCTAACTTTAATGGATAATGAGTTAATTCATAACTCTTATGGTGTGGTTATGAGTCATTTGTGAAATGAGTGAGGTTAATGTGGCAGCTGGAACCAACCTCAAGCACAGCAGATCCAACCACACAGGCCAACGGGTTTCCTCCAAAGGTGTTGAAGTGCTGCAGGCATTGCGCCAAGGATTTGGCAATCTCTAGAGGGAGAAAATAGAAGGTATGGAAAGAGGACACATTTCTGTCCACCATCTCTCATCATGCTGTTTGGACTACAGTTACTTTGTGTTGTAAATGGCATCCTATTCAATTCATGCTTCATTTACCTGATAGCAGGTATTAGGGACGAAATTGCATCATCTCCTCATTCACCTGATAGTGGGTGTTAGGGACTGAATTGCATCTCCTCATTCACCTGATAATGGGTGTTAGGGACTGAATTGCATCTCCTCATTCACCTGATAGTGGGTGTTAGGGACTGAATTGCATCTCCTCATTCACCTGATAGTGGGTGTTAGGGACTGAATTGCATCTCCTCATTCACCTGATAATGGGTGTTAGGAACTGAATTATGTGTCTTCAGAATTTATATGGTTGAAGCCTTAACCCTGAATATTTGGAGATAGTGCCTTTAAATAGGTAATTAGGTTAAATAAGGTCATGAGGGTTGGGCTGTAGCTAATCCCAATGGACTGGTTTTCTTATAAGAAGAAGAGGCAACTTTCCTTTTTCCACCCCTTCTCACTCTTCCAAATACCTCCATAGTGTGGTGGAACCCTGCATTTCATTGCAGGCATGGGAGAGTTAGTTTTCCCTACAGCAAGATCAGAAAGTGCTGGCCTTCAGATGGGGGTGCAGGGGCTCACGCCTGTAATCCCAGTAGTTTGGTAGGCCAACATGGGCAGATCACCTGAGGTCAGAAGTTCGAGACCAGCCTGGCCAACATGGTGAAACCCCGCTTCTACTAAAAAGACAAAAATTAGCTGGTCATTGTGATGCACACCTGTAATCCCAGCTACTCAGGAGGCTGACGCAGGAGAACTGCCTGAACCTGGGAGGCAAAGGTTTCAGTGAGACAAGATCATGCCATTGCACTCCAGCCTGGGTGACAGAGCAAAACTCTGTCTCCAAAAGAAAGGTGGAGGACTGGCTTTCTTCGATCTGTTTCACAGTCAGGCAGACAGTTTCTCTCTTTCATTTGCTTGGGAAATGCATCATGCAGTTTCCAATCCATACAGGTTCCAACACACGTGTTTTATACTATAGCCCAATGTGCAAGGCCCAGAAGCAAACACAAAATGCCTGTGGGTCCTACCTGGAGTGGTTACGACTGCTGCCATGGGAAAGCCATTCCCAATCCCTTTAGCCATGGTGACAATGTCAGGCAGGACATCGTGGGTTTGGAAGCCCCAGAAGTGAGAGCCCAGCCTTCCAAATCCTGTCTGCACCTGGAAAAACAAATTCAAAAGCATTGGAAACCCTTCAAGTAATGCTGTTTTCTTTTCTGTTCTCTTCCCTTTCTTCCTCTTTCTCCTCCTTCTCATTACGGCCAACATCAGCCATTATCATCAGCATCCTGTAGGATCATGGACAAAGCACTTAATCTGTGCCTGAACTGTTAGATATCGAGTGGTTTTCTAGCTTTGTGCAGTTCTGGGTATGTTTCTTAAGTCCTTAGAACCTCTGCTAACTCATCCGTCAAGTAGAAATATGGCAACGTGTCACAGGCTCCGTGAGGGTCATAAAAATAATATGAAAGACATCATTGTGATTAACAATCTTTGATGAGCATCTCCTCCGTATCAGAAAGCAGGGTAGAAAAATAGAGAAGCTGGGTCTGCCCAGGACAGATGAAGGATAGACGAAGCAGCGGTTACTGTCAGTCAAGTGGAGCTGGGGCACTTGCTCCAGCCCGTTAAACTAGTCACCCTCTTCCCAGCAACGCCTTCCCCTTCCTGAGAACTGTGTCATGAGGAGGACCCAGTAGAGCCAGTTAACTCAGGGTTGAACTTCTCTAATCTATAAATTGTCATTTGGACTAAAAGTTGACCTTAGTTTTTTTTTTTTGTGCATGCTGTTTGCTCTTTCTAGAAGACCCTCTTCCTACTTCTTCATCTCACTGACTTCTGTGCTTCAAAACCAACTTTGCCATCACTTGGCTTCTGAAGGTTTTCCTGAGCCTTAGACTCCCCCTCAAGGTACTCTGGGCATGCTGCCGTCAGAGACTTTCATAGAGGACTGTTATCACCAGTGGACATATCCGATGGCAGGGACTGTGTCTTCTTCCATTCTCCATCCACAACACCTAGTACAGTGCCTGATGCAAAGTAGACATTTAGTAAGCACTTTTGGAATGAACGACAGGGTGGCAGAAGTGCCTGATTAAATAAAGCCACTCAAACATCTCCATGTACATTTCTGCCAGAGCCTTTCTGGCGAAGGCTCCTTGATCTCTTCCTGGCTCTCGGTCTCCCTGTCTGTCTCTCTCCACATATATACACAATGCAGAAAGGGGGTTAGAGATGTGGGCACTTGAAGCTGATTCTAACATGCACTTAAAAGAGTGAGCTTCCAGGCCCACCATGGTGGCTTATGCTTGTAATCTCAGCACTTTGGGAGGCTGAGGTGGGTGGATTACCTGAGGTCTGGAGTTTGAGACCAGCCTGGCCAACATGATGAAACCTTGTCTCTACCAAAAATACAAAAATTAGCTGGGCATGGTGGTGGGCACCTGTAATTCTAGCTACTGGGGAGGTTGAGGCAGGAGAATTGCTTGAACCTGGGAGGAGGAGGTTGCAGTGAGCCGAGATCATGCCACTATCCTTCAGCCTGGAAGACAGAGTGAGACTCCATCTCAAAAACAAACAAACAAACAAACAAAAAAAAACAACCAAAAAACAAAAAAGAGTGAGCTTCCTTCTCAGATTCCTTTCTCATTTTCCTACTTTCTCTTGGCTGCTGCAGCAAAGACAAATTCTAGGGGTTAGAAGTAGATGATAGGTACCAACGTAGAAGAGCTTAACCCAGGAGTCAGGCAGATCTGGGCTGGAATCCTGAGTTGCCTCCCTCCTACTTATAAGCTTCTGGGCAGCTGACTGATTTTCCCAAATGAGATAATATAAAAGGAGCTCATGGAAAATCCATCCATTTTGTCTTCCTGCCTATCTTTCTTTCTCACTCCATCTAAATATTATACATAAATGGCATAAATGGTGAAAAATCAGATTGCTTGGACAATGCGTGACAGTGAAAAGGGGGCCTAGCATGACTAAATCCATTTTGCTCCTAACCGGCTTGCTCTCACCCTTCCCCTGTGATGATGTCTTTTAGGTTAACTGCTTTTGTTTATCTCTGCATATAGGCTAACCTAACTATGAGAGGAATTTAGTTTATAGTTTAACTTTCAAGCAAGGATGTTTAAAAAGAATCCCTGAGGAGATAAGAAGGATGTACATACAAGTAACAATGTTACATTAAAAATTTATAGGCTGGGTGCCGTGGCTCATGCCTGTAATCTCAACACTTTGGGAGGCCAAGGTGGGAGGATCACTTGAGGTCAGGAGTTCGAGACCAGCCTGACCAACATGGTGAAACCCCATCTCTACTAAAAATGCAAAAGTTAGCCAGCGGTGGTGATGCGCACTTGTAATCCCAGGTACTTGGGAGGCAGAGGCAGGAGAATCACTTAAAACTAGGAGGTTGTGGTGAGCTGAGGTTTTGCCATTGCACTCCAGCCTGGGCTACAAGAGTGAAACTCTGTCTTAAAAAAAAAAATATAACAGTATTGTGACCTGACCAAGGACAAAGACGTTTACCCTTGCTGTGGCCCAAATGTCTATGGTCATCAGTCACCTATGGACTTCAACCTCCTTCCTCTTCCCCTTTCTCTTAACATAAAAGGAACCCACATTTGCTTAAGGTGGTTCTTTAGGACACAAGTCTGCCATCTTCTCGGTTTGCTAGCTCCCCCAAACAAAGTTGTCTTCCTTGCCCCAATACCTTATCATTTGACTTACTGACTGTCTTGCAGCAAGTGGTACAAGCTTTGGACTCAGTTACAAATGTGTGGAATTATGTAGGACAAGAAACCATGTTTAGTCACTAAGGAAGTATCTTAGTCACTGAGGAAGCATCAGTTTCATAGACTCTTACAGTAGTACCAAGGTGGATCGTTCTAGGGTCGATAAACTCAAATGTCTTTTAAGATGAGGAGCATACAGTAGGGAGAGAAGCAGGCTGGGTCGCAACAGCAAGCAGTGGGGGTACTATGGGTGTGCACACCCCGCCCAAAGCAGTCAGTTGCAAACTCAAATTCAGTCTATGCCAATATGGGCCCAGAGGCTGCCAGTTTTCTACCTTTAATCTAGATTCCACATTTTAAAGAAAAGAATGTCACTGATTGTTAATTAAGATGTGTCAGGCACTGTTCATAACACTTTGCATGTATTAATTCGGTCAACAGTTCTATAGTATGCCCCATTGCTATTATTCCCATGTATTAGTCCTTTCTCATGCTGCTGATAAAGATATACCTGAGATGGGGTAATTTATAAAGAAAAGAGGTTTAAAGACTGGTTTAAGTCTTGTGTAAGACTGCTCCTTGATAGAACTGGCCCTCTGCACTCAGGGTTTTCCATCCTCTGTTCCTTCCCCTTCTGTCATGATTTGTATTTCTATACCATGCTCTGTCATTTTGGAGGGGCAGCTTGATACACTGGCTAGTCATGTGGTTTTGGGAGCCTGAGTCTGAGTCTTGGATCTATTCCTACCAATGGCATAAGCTTGACAGGTTATTTAATCACATTGGACCTAAATTCACTTATATTTAAAATGGGATGATATGATTTAGCTGTGTCCCCACCCAAATCTCATCATGAATTGTAGCTCCCATAATTCCCATGTGTTGCAGGAGGGACCTGGTGGGAGATAATTGAATCATGGGGGCAGTTTCCCCCATACTGTTCTCATGGTGATGAAGAAGTCTCATGAGATCTGATGGTTTTATCAGGGGACCCCCTTTTTGCTTGGCTCTCATTCATTCTTGTCTGCTGCCATGTAAGATGTGCCTTTCTACTCCTGCCATGATTGTTAGGCCTCCCCAACCACATGGAACTGTGTCCTTCAAATTTCTTTTTCTTTATAAATTACCCAATCTTGGGTATATCTTTATCAGCAGCATGAGAAGGGACTAATACGTGGGAATAATAGCAATGGGGCATACTATAGAACTATTGATAGGTGTGGACTGAATTAATACAGGCAAAATGTTATGAACAGTGCCTGACACATAGTAGGTACACAGAAAGTTCCAGCTATCCTTATCTTTACCTAGTCATTGGGATGGTCCGTCTTAAGGATACCCTGTGTTAGACAGTTTTCAATTCCATTTTTGAAAGTCACAAACCCACAAGACAGAAAATTCTAAAATTCATATTTTCTTCGAATTCAGCCTACCTTCTCTTTAATTAGTCTGACTGTGACAGCTTCACTATGTGCCGATTTGGAGGCCAAAGTTTATCCTTTTCAGTGATGTAGCTAATTTTAAACTGACTGGATGTAGTCTTCTTTTTAAAATAGCAGATTAACTTTCTCCAGCCGGGACTTTGATTGGTTTGCAGGCAGGTTGGAGGAGGGAGGATGAGCACAGCAGGAGCAAGCTGGCCCGAGTTGCCTGTGGCATACCTGGGGCATCCAGTGTGCCTGGGCATAACAGAGACCCGGCTGCACAGGCAGAAATTGCAACATTTCTGCTGATGGAGCAGCTCAGTGTCAACTGTAGGGAATTTTTATTTATTTATTTATTTATTTTGAGCTGGAGTCTTGCTCTGTTGCCCAGCCTGGAGTGCAATGGCATGATCTTGGCTCATTGCAACCTCTGCCCCACCCCCTTCCCCCACGGGGATCAAGCATTCTCCTGCTTCAGCCTCCTGAGTAGCCAGGATTACAGGCATGCACTACCACATCCAGCTAATTTTTGTATTTTTAGTAGAGATGGGGTTTCATTGTGTTGGCTGAGCTGGTTTCCAACTCCTGACCTCAAGTGATTCACCCGCCTCAGCCTTCCAAAGAGCTGGGATTCAGGTGTCAGCCAACATGCCCGGCCTAGCTGTAGGAAATTTTTAGTTGAGGCAATGTATTCCAGCAATGATGGCTGGACTGAAATAGGTGTGAAAATACTTACAGGTTCTCCACCTGTCCTTGGTTGGTCTAACCACCTGTTAGTCCAGTCACGGTAGGTCACCCAGCAGTAAGTCTGGACTTCTGTGGCCCTCGTGATCATCCTCTGGTCTTTTAATTTCCATAGCTATTCTCAGGAGACAGAGGACTGCTGTCTCTGATACGCTCTAATGTGAGGTGTAGTTATAAGTAAATTAATCCCTTTTAAAAACACACAGGCTAGCGCTCACATAGTCAATGAATTTTATTTCTATTAAAGTAATGCCCTTGGAGGTAGTGTGCTTATTCCACCAACGCTGCTTTAATTCAACCTATTTCACAAGTTTTTGTTAACTATTTTCAAAGGCGGTATCTGCAGGGGTGGCACTCTTCTAATTTAGAGGCCGGATTACTATTATTATTTTAAAAACATTATTTCCAGGCAAGTTTTGTCAGAAAGGTATATGCTGCCAGGTTGATAGATACTATTCTGGCAAAAATAAAGATTAAAAACTTGGCTATTGGACCGGGCACGGTGGCTCACACCTGTAATCTCAGCACTTTGGGAGGCCAAGATGGGCAGATCACTTGAGCTCAGGAGTTCGAGATCAGCCTGGCCAACATGGTGAAACCCTGTTTCTACTACAGTACAAAAATTAGCTGGGCGAGGTGGCGCATGCCTGTAGTTCCAGCTACTTGGGAGGCTGAGGCAGGAGGTTGCAGTGAGCCAGGATCAGCACTGCACGCCAGCCTGGAGGGCAAAGTGAGATGTCATCTCAAGAAAACCAAACAAATAGAAACAATAACAAAAAAACTTTGTTATGAGATTAAATTTCCTATGTGGTTTGTCAGCCCCTGAAACAATCCCTAGAAAGGAATTAAAAAAATATATTGAGTCACGGTATAATAACATGCTATTATTATTATATAGTCACGGTATAATAAATGCCCGTTAGCAACTTATTTGATAGATGTCTATTTGGATATTTAAGTTCTGTGGTACTTGCTAAACTGATCAGCGAATGTACTAGCAAACCAACCAGCCCACCAGCAAAAGTTTTGTTTGTAGGCACACTTGGGAATCTACAGAGTGGAAGCTTTCTGCCTGGAACACAGAGAAAGTTTAGGTTTCTGTCTGTGCCTCACCTGTTCCCACTACACTGAATAGCACTCTTACGTATCACTTACTTCATCGGCAATGCACACGCCTCCCCTTGCCCGCACCAGCTCAAAGGCTTCCTTTAGAAACCCCTTTGGATACTGGACAACTCCATTCACACCCTGCAAAAGACCAGACTAAGTAGACCTATAATAACAGCATCAGTTTTTTCAAAGCATATAAAAAAGTTAGATCATCATTATCATTATCATGATAATAACACTGCAGACTGATTAACAACACTCTGTAGAGCAGTTTCCACTATGGGTGAAAAGAGGAGTTACTGCTCTATACCGTAACTTCTGGACAAAAGATGCAAACATTTATTATTTTCTGAGATTAGAAAACAGAATAAAGGAACTTGGTGAGATTAAAGAGAGTTCTTCGGACAGTGCGGATGTTATTAAGCAGCTAAAAATAGCCAGGGTTTTCCCTTCTTAAGAATTTTGGGAGTTCAGTAGTTTCATCTGTCTGGTGGGAATGGAGGAGAGGGTTTTTAAAAGGTCATTTGAAAGTCAGTGTCTCCTTTTTTGCAAGGAGACCAAGAGAATGCATTGAGAGAGAAACACAGTGAGCACTTAATTGATTTGGAATTCTCTAGAATGTATGAGTTTAAACTTTTCTGAAAATTGCGGATTTAGCTCCATTAGTGTCTAAGGTTCATATACCCACTTGAATAGGTTCTGCAAAAAATCCAGCAATTGACTTGGCCACAGATGTACTCAGCGTATCTTTGAATTGCTCAATATACTGATCTTTGGCTTGGCAGCAGTCTGCAAAAAACAAACAACAAAACAAACCACAGCATTTGAAAATGTGAGCCTGATATCTAGAAGCATGGAGAAAAACAGGAAAAAAAAAAAAAAGACAGTGTAAGCCAATCACGGACTTCAGAATATGGTAAACTAGGGGGTGAGGATCTGCATTTCTGAAGGGGGAATATTCTGTCTGAATGACTTCTACTTTGGTTCAAGGAGGGAGATTAGGATAGCCACAAAGGCATAAACAAACCACTTCAATTCTTTCCATCTGGGAAAGAAACGTCCCAAAGTGTCATTGAGCTGGTATAGACAGCTGTTTCACCTAAGAATGCCCATCCTCTCAAATGAGTGGATCTAACTCAAATGAAATTGGAGTGATTTCATCTGTTTGAAAATAACTCTATTTACCTTTCATTGCCATTTAATCTGATGTGCAATTTTAAAGCTACAGAGTGTCTTTGTCTTTAGAGTTAGTAAATAAGTTTGTAGAACAATTAGAATTCAGTCTAAAGAGAAATGCTCGAGAGCCAGGTGACTTCCATCCATCACAGCCCTTGGCACTTGGTCCCATGCTTGTTTTTAACAGGTCTTTCTCCCAGTAATCAGGAGGTTTTTATGAACAGGAAATATGCCTTGTTCATTTCTAAAATCTCTGTGGCCAAGCAAGCTGTTTGGTACACCGTAGGTGCTCAGTAAACGTTTAATGCATTAAGAAGAAAATACTAACAAGTAGTAGAAATTATGGCTGGAGTGAGACATTGAGCAATTTTACTTGAAGGCCTTTCTTTCTTCTTTTTCGTTATTTTTTGAAGGTCTTTCTAATGGAGAAAACCAGTGAAGTGTCCTTGTTCAAGTGATCTGTCTTTAGTTCATTAATTCTCTTTTTGGCTGCCTCTTAACTGCTGACAAACCCAGCTGCTGAGTTTTAAATTTCAATAGTTACTTTTGTATTACTAGAAGGCATATTTGTTTTCAAAATTTGCTCTCTCATTCTGCACTGTGCCCTATCCCTTTTACATATTTTCAAGCTTATATTTGCTTTTCTTGAAATGCATTAAACATATTCATGTTATAGTCAATCTGATAATTCTGTTAATTTGAAATCCTTGCAGATCTTTTTCTTAATAGTGGGGTTTTGTGCGTTGTATGTTTAGTTTTGACAAGAAGCAGTTTATTTTCTTTGGAATTTCACTTGTGAGAATTCTCTGAGACCCAGAATGAGGTACATCCCTCCAGAGCCTGTTTGAGTTTGCAGCTTCCAAGCGCACTGGGCGTTACTAGTCTAAGATTCCTTTCCATTACAAGCTTGAGGAAATGAGCATTCATAATGCAAAGCCTTGGAGGGCCGGCCTGCAGGTGAGAGTTTCAGTGCTGGTTCCTCCCAGTCCCTTCACTTCTCATTCAGCACCAGAATGCTTGCAGGCCCTTTAACCTGTGACGAGTTGTCTTTGGTGGTGTGTTTAATTCTAGTTGACACTTGGATGAAGATGTGGCCTATTGGGGGCTCCAGATTTGTGGCAGGGGAGGGTTTTCTATAAGATCCCTTACTTTGGCTGGACCCTGGACTTCGTCATCTCTTCCCTGCACTCCACAGAGCCATCAACATGGAAGCTGAAGGTTACCAGGTTACACAAACGCTCTCAGGGTCAAAGCTGGCTGCAGTGTCCTAATGACCTCTTTGGGTTTCTGAGAATTCATGCTTTCTTGTATCCATGCTTTAAAGGGAATGCATTTCATTTTATCCAGGATTTTAAAAAATTATTTTCCACTGGAGAAAACCCAGGCTATCATGTTACCAGTACCAGCTGTCCATCCAGGTCAGTTGTCTTAGTAGTAATCATATTTACTTTCCCATCCCGCTTAAAAATACTAGAAACGTCTCTGCCATGCTTCGCTAGCTGCAAGCCTCACCGCACAGACACACAGGCATGAATTCTACAGACGGGAGAGGACGAGACGACAGTGGGAAGATTGCCCAGCAGGCTTGCTCAAGCTCCAGAAACTTCCATCTGTGTGTCAAAATTGAAAGTGGGAATCACCAAGGAAGCAGGAAAGGTGAGAGAAGGAGAAAGAGAGAGAGAGAGAGAGAGAGAGAGAATGAGAGAGAGAGAGAGAGAGAAATTCTACTCTGGAATAACAAAGGTCCCAAATCAATTGTATTCATACATGACTGAACCTTCAAAACTTTTATTCACATCTGTCATTTGGTTCTAACAGCACCATGCAGTCTCTGAACTTAAACTTATAGCCATAGATGGCAGAAGGAGTGCAGATAAAGATGTGGATGGGATGGAAAGCCCCAACTCAAGTGCCAGAGAAAGCAGTTGGGGAGAGGGGTCACTCCATACCATCCCAGTGCTTGCTTAGAGGCATCAATGCAGCGCTGTCTCCAGGGGGCTAAACAGAAGGAATAGAAACCTTCTGCAATCACCATCATAACCAAAGCATAAATATATTTTATACCTCAGCTCTTCAGATTAAAAGTGGGGAAATACTAATTGGCCCCGAACATATTGTTAGGTTACATGTGATATTCAGAAGCTTCGATTGACAGAGGTACCTAATATCTTTGGTTAATTGGAGGTTGGTGGTTGAGGGTATGAGAAAGGAAGTAATGACAAATATGTCAAACCCTCAAAGTATGTTTTTTGCATCACTTGTGTTGTTTTGATGGGAAGAATATAGTAGACAAATAAATCTGTGCCTCTAGAAACCAAAATTCGAGAATTTCCCCTTTTTATTAGGAAAGGAAGACAAGTCAGCTTCAGATGACCCTAAAAGATGGATCAGACCTATGTTCAAGAGACATAATTTGGAAATTTAACAAGCCCATTTACACTAGAGAAATCAAAGAGTGGAGCTTAAATTTGCCAGAACTACAACAAAAGGTTTTGCTTGAACCTACGCTAGACCTTTCATGTGTTTCTCCCTCTCTGCCCACATGCTCAGCAGGGAGAGAGTCACCGGCTGTGATGAGCTTTTTACTTTATTTCACACTAGCTGCATCCGCTGATTGCTGTAACTCTTGCAGGGAGGCTTGGTGCATTGGTGTCTTCATGAAACCCCAAGGGAGTGAAGAGAGGCTATTCTGTTGGATACTACAACAGAATGGCAAAGGAAGAATTTATTCCAGCTGGTGGTACAGAAAGAGCTATGCTGAGTGAGGAGCCAAGAAAGAACTGCAATTTTTAAGACAAAGAAAACTTGCCTTCCAAAAGAAGAAGAAAGACATGATCAGTACCAGGTTTGGAACATGGTGAGGGCAGTAGGTGATGAAGAATGAATCTCATCATGGGTTACATCTGAAACTCGGGGCCTGGAAAACTTCCCCTGGGAAGAAAAAATCCCGAGAGGTAGACGGAATAAGATAAAGAAACATACCACATAAACATCTAGATTAGACTCACAAAATGGCCCCCTGTCTATTTTGGGAGGGAACCTATTTCTGAGATGAGAAAAATCTCTACCATCGTTGGTGCCTCAATTCCTCTTAAGGTATTCCTTTCAATACGTTTAAGAGGATTGAGAACAGGCAACATCTGTAGTCAAAGAACTGTACATGTTTGGATGTTTTTGTAAACATACATGAATATTCCAGTTTTACAGCAAAGACCAAACACTTCCCAGCTCCTAAAGGCACTGAAGGAGGCTAGAGTCCTTCTTTCATACTCCAATCTTGTTTGAAGTTTCCATAAATAGTATTGTCCCTTGAAGATATGAATTAAGAAAACAGCCGACTTCAGATATGCCAAAGACAACACTTCAGAGCAGAAATGTACGCCTGTCACTATCATTTAGCCTCCAGATGCCACTAAAGAGATGACCATGGACTTCCAGTATCGTCACATTGGCTGAAGGCAGAGAAGAAGGCCTTATAGTAGTCCTCTAGGAGGCTTTATAGTGGGCCTGTCTCTCTTATATATGGAAAAAGCAATGTGTAGTAGGAAAAGAAGGGAGTGATCACCTCTCGAGTGCCTCTGTCTACTAGGCTTGTGCTGGTGGTTTTGCAGTCAGACCAAGGTCTGGGAGGTGCATCAAACTGGTTTTAGTCCTTGATGCTGTACAGATACAATATTCAAATATGGCTTTACCAAGCATTGCTATAGTCTGTCCATCTTTCTCTACAAAAACTCTCTATACCTTATCTCATGAAGTGCTATGATGGTGTTGGCAGCAGCCAGATATTGCTGTCTCTGTTTTACAAATGAGAAAACTGAAGCAAAAGGTGACGCTTTTGCTCATAGCTGAACCATGATGCCGGGGCTGAGAGTGGAATCCATGTCTTGACTTCATGTACCTTCTCAGTCCTGGCCAGTGGAACAGGAATGGTTTTTCAGCTTGGGTTTATCTTGACGGTACATCGGTGTGGATGAGGATGGCTGTGGGAATTGAGAGCACTGGTTTTGGAGTCAGAAGACCTGGGGTCAGATTTTAGCCCTCCAGTCTCCTCTATGTGAACCTCGCTTTCCTCATCTTTAAAGTGGTTTACAGCTTTACATTTCCTTCTGGTTTTAAATTCCATGAGCATGACATCTGGCCTTGTTCCAGTACTTATTCTTTCATTCTCCTGCCCCCGTTTTGCTATTATCTCATCTGAATTTTAAGATGATGGGGAATTTTCTTCCTTTCAGAGCTGTCTTTTAAGACTTCTGTTTTGTATTTTTCCTCTCAATCCAGTGATTCATACTATTCCATTAAAAATCACTGTGCTGAAGCTTCTAGTTATTTCCTTCAGAACTACTAAGGAACAGCTATTCAAAAGGTCGCAATGACAAATCAGAGGCAGGGCTTGCTGATTAGCAAGGAACAGATGATGTTTCCTGCCTCCTCTGTCCCCTGTTAGGCATAGGTAGAGGATGCAAATAAAAATGCGATTCATAAATGGAAGTTCTGCTTGTGAGAAAGGCTTTAAAACTTTTGCCAGGCTTGTCAGCAGCCTGCAGGAAGGGCAGTCTTGTGTTTGACAGATGCTGTCATTTTGGCTGGCAGTCCCTGGGGAACTTGTTGACTGGAGTTTTGAGATCCCCAAAACCATTCTTTTCCCTCCTTCCATTGGGACATTGGGATTGGTAAATAATCTCACCCATCTTGATTTCTTATTTTTGTTTTGTTTTGTTTTTGAGACGGAGTCTTGCTCTGTCACTCAGGCCGGAGTGCAGTGGTATTATCTCAGCAACCTCTGCCTCCCAGGTTCAAGCAATTCCTGAGCCTCAGCCTCCTGAGTAACTGGGATTACAGGTGTGCACCACCATATTTGGCTAATTTTTGTAGTTTTGGTAGAGACAGGATTTCACTGTGTTGGCCAGGCTGGTTTTAAACTCCTGACCTCAGGTAATCTGCCTGCCTCCACCTCCCAAAGCTGGGATCATAGGTGTGAGCCACTGTGCCTGGCCAAGGCGTGTTCTTTCATGCAGGCTGGAGTGCAGTGGCATAATCATGATTCACTGCAGCCTCGACTTCCTCAGCTCAAGTGATCTTCCCACAGCCTGCCCAGTGGCTGTGACTACAGGCATGCCACCATGCCCAGCTTGTTTTCTTTTAAAATTGACACTAGAGTTATTGTTATTATAATAGAGCTAATAGAAAGCCTTGAATTAAATACCAGGTGACAGTCACTTTTTTAAAGCTTAGCTCTGAGAGCGTGAGATGCTTTTCCTACATGGCCAGACAGATGGTCTGAGAGTGAAGTGATAACAGGCATAAACATTGATTCAATGAGGAGTAACTTGGTTACTTTCCAGTTTTCCTTCCTCTGGCTTTTCTCATTTCGGTTTTTTCAAATTCAGTTGTTCCCTCAGGGATAGGTCTGCCTTTATTTGAGTCCTTGGCCACTTCCCACCCTCCACGAGCCCCTCCCTTGCCCAGCCAGACCTGGTGCACAGCTGCACTTCCTGACTGTTTGCACTGGAGAATCTCGACAGTGGCTTCCTCCCCAAGGGCCACGAAAAACATCTGGACACATTGTCTGCAAATGACAAAAGAAGCAGTGTGGCAAAACATGAACACAAGGCAGCCAGTTTGGGGTAGCATATGGCCACCATCAAGACAAGAGGGCTTCTTAATTTTCCTCCCTCATTCTTCCCCCACTTAAGGTGAAAATTGAATGATCTGCGTTGAAGAGATAATTTTTTCTTAGAAATCAGCTACGTGGGCACTCTACAAAGCAAATTGATTTCTATTTTAGCCTAGAAATAACTTGCTCAAGGGTTTGGGGGTAAGGGCATCTGAAAGAATAAGAATAATTAGGTATCTTCTTCCGATGCTGAAAAGGTGGGTACAGTGAGTGAGAACAGAAGGTGAGTGCAGTGATGATTGCATAGAAATTTTTTGTATTCAAGATTCTCAGAGCCTTGCAGTTTACTTGATTTTACTTAAAAGCAAAATAAATTTTAAGACCCTATGATTATTATTCAGACTCAGAAGTCCTTTCTAATGGTTTCCTCAAGTGGTCTCCAATTCAATTAGGTCAAATTGAGCCCCTGATTAATGACAAGCTTTATATTAGTTTCTAATCCTTATACCAGGGAAACCTGATCAACTGCTTCACACACCCAGCAGTCTTTAAAGAAACAAGAGAAAAATCTTCAAACTCACTGATTGGCAACCTATCCCACCAGGGAGTTCCATCTTGTAGGTGCCTACGTTTGTCAAGCCAAGTGTGTAAGGACTGCACCCGTGGTAGGCTCCTCTGCAGAGAAGAAACAACAGGAGGATGGGGTCAAGTTCCTGGTCCACTGAGTAGGACAAAAGAGAAAAATCCAGGAAGGCTATGAAGGTGAAATAGAACATCATTCACATTCACCTCTGATTTCTAAGAATGCATCTAAGCCTATGTCAGGTAAATGTACCTAATAGTCTTTTCTAACTGTTGTTAGAAAACATAGATTTGAAACTGTGAAAGGAATTCTGGAGACCGTTTGTCCAAGAACTCCCATTTTAGGACTTGCCCTACCCTATGACTCTATAGTAACGAGACTTATCTTTTTGAAACATACCAGAAATTATATGTTCGATGAATACCAGTCTTCAAAGTAGTCACCTTGGGAAGCCAAGTATCATTTCCTGTGATATACCTGTTGTTCAATATCTTTAGGGACTTACACACCTTATAAACCAACTTGCTCTCCATATAAGAAACAGGTTTTTGGCTGGGCACAGTGGCTGATGCCTGTAATCCTAGCACTTTGGGAGGCCAAGGCAAGCAGATAACCTGAGGTCAGGATTTCAAGACCAGCCTGACCAACATGGAGAAACTCTGTCTTTACTAAAAATACAAAATTAGCTGGGTGTGGTGGTGCATGCCTGTAATCTCCAGCTACTTGGGAGGCTGAGGCAGGAGATTCACTTGAACCTGGGAGGTGGAGGTTGCGGTGAGCTGAGATTGCACCATTGCACTTCAGCCTGGGCAACAAGAGTAAAACTGTTTCAAAAAACAAAAAACAAACAACAAAAAAACAAAACCCCCCCCAAAAACATAACAAAACAGGTTTTGTTTCTTTGGAAACAAATCCTAGTCACACAGTGTCAGCTTCAAATGAGTTTTAACAATTTCCCATATCAAAATCACCTTTAAACAAGGATTCAGGACTATTAAGACTATTCAAAAGAATGGTTACGTTAGGTCGATGCCAAAGTAATTGCAGTTTCTGCCATTACTTTTAATGGACATACATATGTCCAGGACATATTCTGGAATGTTATTTAGGTAATACATCAGTCACAATTCTTTATTGCTATATTTCTTTGATAGCAAATGTTTCCTTATTCCTGTAATAACTGCATGTTCATTTGTTACGGAATGTGCAGTATCAAATATACTATCATAAGGATTAAGTAAAACCTTCTTTTGAATTCACACAGAAATGATGACCAGACAGGTTAAAAATGTGACTATTTCTTCATTCCACTAACTTTTACCGTAAGTCACCCTTACCTTTTACATTAACCTTACGGGAGTCTGTTTAAATGTGCTGTATACAATTACCCAAGGAGGCAACTGTAAGCAAAATGCTTAGTTTTTAATTATTTTTTAGTGCTAATACAGCCATGCAGGGTTTATTAATTAATCTATTAAGTTATCAGTTCTAAGAGTCACCGAAAGAAGCAGAAATATACAGGGTTATATATGCAACCTCTGAACTTAAGGAGAATAAAAGGTGAAAAACGGGTTCAGCTAGCACTGTGAAATAAGTGGATAGCTCCTTATCATAAGCAGAAGTTAAAATGTGCCTGGTATCATTTGGTAGAACCTTGATCTTCTAGGGTGGGGAACAGTCATTTACTGCTTGGTATATGGCGTGGTCCCTGCCACATCTTCAAAGTTAAAAAACTATCACGTGGGTTTCTCTTTCATTCCACAGGAGGATCTGTGACATAATGAGGACTTCAAGCTGTTTGTTCCAGTTGGGACCCCCTATCTTGTATCAGGCTAACTTGGATGGAGTTACACAGTCACAAAATTCAATTGACTGATCCTACCTTAAAACTTACAATTAGAAAAATATCCCTGAGAAAACCTCTCTCCCACTCCATGCTGCAATTTAAAGATACCCATTTAGAAGGGGGTAAGTCAATGTTACTAAAGTTGATTATTCCAAGTTGTGATTACCTGAAGGAAATGATGTCTGTGTTGTTTGAGTGTGCCCTGGCCATCAGCATGGCCAGATCATTGGCTTCTGAGCCACTGTTCACCAAGAAAATGACCTGGAGAAGAAAGGAAGACAAGTGGCCTCACAATTTATTTCCTTATTACCTAATTTATTCAAAATTGCTGAAGGGCATGTGTGCGGCCTCTGAGTGTGAAGGAGAGTTCCCTTCAGAGCAGCTCGGATTACCTAGCAGTTCCATCATTTAACCACACTGTGTGAATTCTATAGCCCTTCCTGGAGTAGCTGCTGAGTGCTAGATGTACAAAAATGGCTGAGAGATTGTTTCAGCTGTGGAACATTCCAGGCTTTCATTGGCTTTATTTGATGCTCTTCAAAATTCCAAGAGGGGTGACTTGCTGAGGGGCACATGGAGTAGCTGATAGATCGAAATACTGTGCTTCTTGGCTCCTGATCCTAACCCGCTCACCTGATTCTGAAGGGTTGGAAAAGACAGGACTCCTGACCCTGAAACTCCAGGGGTTGTCCCAGCCGGACTGTGCTTTGTGTGTAAATGTTGAAAAAACCCCAAAACAATTAAATAAGCTGGGTGTGGTGCCTCAAGCCTATAATCCTAGCATTTTGGGAGGCTAAGGTGGGCAAATCGCTTGAGGTCAGGAGTTGGAGACCAGCCTGACCAATATGGTGAAACCCATCTCTACTAAAAATATGAAAATTAGCCAGGTGTGGTGGCAGGCACCTGTAATCTCAGGTACTCAGGAGGCTGAGGCAGGAGAATCACTTAAACTGCAGAGGCAGAAGCTGCAGTGAGCCAGGATTGCACCATTGCACTCTAGCCTGGGCAACAGAGTGAAACTCTGTCAAAAAAAAAAAAAAAGGAAAAAACAAGTAAACAAATAAAAAAACAAAAAACGCAGCTCAGCCTGGATGAAAGAATGAGGAGAATAAAAGGAAACTGTGCCCTCTGGACTCAGGGACTGGCAGTCATGTGTTTGTGACTCTGCTGACTTCTCTACTTCTGCTCTTCCATGAACATCTGGGCTGAATTGAGGGTTGCAGTTCTTCCAAGTTTCTTCATCTATTCTAGGTAATGTAGACAACATGGTAAAATAATAATAGCTAACACCTGGGTCTGAGCACTGTTCTAGATTCTTCATATGTATTAACTCATTTAACGCCTGAATGGAAATCTTGGCCAACATTTTAACGTCTCAGTTCAGTTTAAAATATCAGTCATTTCAGATGCCGAAAAATAGTTCATGCAGAAAAACATATCTAAGTGTATTTTGGACTAAATGAACCAAATGGCATTTATTAAAAATGGTTCCACTTTTGTAAAAGAAACGCAATAACTTTGCACAAAGGCTAAGGAGCAATGAGATAAAAACCTCTTGGGGACATAGATGAGATCAGAAGGCCCACGGCTCCCGGGAAGTGATTTCTGCAAAGATATGGTGAGGAGGGCAATCAAAGAGAAGCAGACGCTCAGAGGTGACACAAGGGAACACTGGCTTGTTTCACCAGCCATTCATACATTCCCTTCTTCGGTCTGATTGCTTTCAGCTGTAGCTATCAGATCACCACTACAGATGTTCAATGCAAAGGCTAAATTCCCTGCTCATCCTCCTGCTTCTTAGGGCAGCTCCCCTAGAATCAAAAGACTCCTGTCCCTTTGAGCTGGGAGCATCATACCTTCTTTTCTACCCATAAAATTTAGCTCCTGCAGGAAGAGCATTGTACCTTAAGAGGCTCAGGAAGAAGCGCGGCAAGCTTCTCAGCATATTCGTGTATTGGAGCGTGGAAGAAGATGGAACTTGTATGCCACAGGCGGCCGAGCTGCTTTTGTGCCACTGCGTTCACCTTCCTGGATAAGCAGTAGAGCAGAGTTACTTGCGCTGCGTGCCACGTCCCTCCTGTGCACTCACTGGCCATTGGACTCAAACATACTGTTTTTTTCTCAAAGAGTTTCAAGAGGCAGATTTTATCCGCACATGAGAATAAACTCCCTTAACCACTAACGGTGTCCAGCAATGGGATGTGTTGCTTCAAGAAGTAATGAATTCCTTACCAAGAGCAGGGTTCAAAAGGAGACTCAGTGATTACAAGAGATTTTAGAAAAGAAATGCCTTGTTTAGAAGGAAATTTGAGCTTAGAATTTCTTCTAACTATACTTTCTTATTAACCATCCTTTGAACAGTTTGGAAAAAGAGATGACTAGCTGTAAGCCTGAGTTCTTAATTTTTCTAAAGAAGAATAGATTCATCAAGCACATGTATGCAAGATCAATAGTTCTTCCCTCCCTCCTTTTCTCCCTTCCTTTTTTTCTTTCTTAAGGAATGGGCTCTTACTATGCTGCCTATGCTGGAGTGCAGTGGCTATTCACAGGCATAGTCATAGTGCACTGAAGCCTCTAATTCCTGGGCTCAAGAGATCCTCCTGTCTCAGCCTCCTGAGTAGCTGGGATTACAGGTGCATGCTATCATGTCCAGCTAAGATTAACAATTTTTCTGCAGGGAGATTCTAATATCTGAGTCTGAAAAGTGGTTAGTGTGGATAAACATTTTATAGCTATAAAGTCACATTCTTTGAAGGATTGGGCCAACCTTACAGGATTGGAAGGTTCACACTGAGAGAAAACAGCCACTAAGGATGGTAGATTTGTGGAACCTCACTTGGCTTTGAAAACACAAGCCAAGATGTCTGAAATTGCTGTAAAGGATATTAATTGCTAAAGTTTGTTACATACCAATTTTGTTTGTTGTTAATATCTTTCACATCAGAAAAAATCAATTTAGTGGGTAAATATTTTGAGAAATACCAGATCATACAGATTTCTTTACTGTAGGACATTTTAGTACCTATGATAGATTAACGTGCACTGTTTCTCTTCAGAAGGGAGATACAGTTTAAAGTGTTTCCCAAACCGATTTTCTCATAGGACCCTTTTCCATGGAAACTCTTACGATCGGTGATCCATGAAACTCATTTTAGAAAATTGTGAAGTATCAGTAAACTCTTGAAAAGAAGAGACACTTGACAAAAACATTGTTTACCAAAAACAGGAGGGGAAGGGAAGATGGCTTCCCATTACCAGGGAACACTGTCCATGTTACTGGGAAGATTCAACAAGAATGTTTGAACTCATTTTCTACTCCATTTTCTCTACTTCTTTCACATGTTTGTCCTATGTTTTAAATTGCATCTGAAATTTATTTTGGATACTTCTTGGGACTCTGCATGAGACTATGGCCTCCTGACGTTGGAAGAGGGTAGGAGAAATCAAGGGGAGGAAAAGATGAGGGCCGGGCCCCCGAGGCACACCCACTCCTTACCTCCTGACAGCTGCCTGAGGGGGCACTCTTTGCCTCCTGCTTTGACAGAAGGACCCAGACCTATTCAGTTTATTTTAGACTTGCTGCTTTATTGCTTTACCCTAACTTCGTGTGAGTTTTACTGGTCAGATTATTAAAAGAAAGAGAACAGACATGAAATGAGAGGGCTGCATAAAGACCAAGAATGCTCCAAGGGTATTTGTGTGGGCTAGTGGACAGGCAACACTGCAATCTCTAGATTAATTGATCCATACATTTCCAGGTACATTTTCAGCTAGGATTGCATCTGTCTTTTATCATTCTTCTTTTCCTCTTTCATCTCTCAGAGGCCATGAAGAAGATCCCCAGGCTAGAAGCTATTTCTCATCTCTCATCAGCCCTCGCCTGACAAGGCTGTCCCGTGTTTCTCTGATAGCCGCCTGTCTTTCCCTTCCCTTCCCTTCCCTGAATGCGCCCCTCTCTTTGGAAGGCTGTTGCTAATGAGAAACACACACAGCAAGACTCCAGTCACATGGTACGTGCCACACTATATGTGCCATGAGAGTATCAAAATCTTGCATTGTCAAGAAAAGGAAAAGTAGAGTTTCAAGGTTTTGTACTCAGGAAATAGCAGGGAGTATGTCAGCCACAATCTGTAATAGATACTTTTTTTAAAACAAGATAAGTAAATCAAGAGTTCAGAATCACAAACATAATTGTTTTCCATGCATTCTTTTGGAAAAGAAATCGCCAGAGTTCAAGGATACTCACGGGTGGCAGTGGCCAACGCTGACAGTAACAATCCCAGAAAAGAAATCCAGGTATCTGTTTCCCTCAGCATCAAAGAGCCACTCCATGTGCCCCTGGTGGAGCAGCAGGGGTTTCTGGAAAAATGCCGTCACCACAGGAGAAAGATGTTCCTTGTGAATTTCCAGGACACGGTTGTAGCCAAGGGACTGTAGATAAACAAGATTTAAACCCATACGCTTCTTACAAGATCAACAGCAGTCAATCTACGAATAACAGTGCCCCGTCTCTCTAGTGGACGGAGCAGAGGGCTGCTGGCCTGTAGAGGCTCAAAAGTGAATGGACATTCCCAATATAGTCCTTGCAAGAAATTAAAGCCTTTTCTTTTAAGGAGGTGAATTTAAAGCCTTTTCTTTTAAGGAGTCTTTCAATCTCTTTCTAGGTCAAATACGGAGAAAAGGGCTGGAATTTCTACCTATCAATGAAAAGCCTTGGCTTTGAATTGATTTTGACTATGAAAAAAATGGACTTTGGAAGTAAATGTCTGAAATAATAAGCAAGCAATTAGTCTGAACTAATAAGTCATTATTGTTGTGGTAGTTTTTTAAAACATAAAAATGCAATGAAGTGCTGGTCGTGTTTGTATCTTTAATTATAGAATATCTCTCCTATATTTGTCTTCTTTGTGGATCCCTCATGAGTACCTATTGATTCCACAATTTCTAACCTGTCAGTATCATGTAGAATAAAGAAGTTGCTGTGTGTGCGTGCATGCGTGCACGTGTACGCAAGAGAGAGACAGAGAGAAAGAGAGAGTAACAAGAAAAGAGAGAGAGAGAAAGGGAGAGAGAAAATGCCAGCTCGATCTTTGTTAGCCTGAGAACAAAAATATAACTTCATTATTTTTGCTGGAAGATTCAGGAAGGTCAGATGGCCACATAAGTCAATTAAAACAGGAACAACATTTATTTTAAAGCCAATGTATGCGTATCGCCTGCAATACATATATTAATTACCATGTATAGACTGTTTCTTGTACCCTCTTTCTTTGCCTCTGTCTCTGTCTCTATCTTTCACATAAGGACAACAATTCATATACTAGCATTAGGGGAGAAAGAGGGTTTCAGATGCTTCCAATGACTTAGAGGGTACAATATCTGGAATGAGATAGTTTAATGGCAGGCAGGGCTATTTTTGTGTCATTTTAAAGGAAATAATCAATTGAGACCTCCCCAGAGAAACCACCTCTTTGGGTTTTCCTAAAGCCCTGAATCTTACCTGGTATTTTTCAGGCGTGAAGTCACATGGAGGCATTCTGGGCCTGGTATGGAGACCAAGCTTGGTCGCTGATGTCCAGGAAGCACCTACTGAAAGTGAAGTGAGTTAGAATCCTCAACCAAGCATGACATAGGTCGGTTTGTGAAAGTCACCTATAGTTATCCAAATAAAGGTGCTGAGACCATTTTATTTTTTAGTTAAAAATTATGTAAATCAGCTTTTAGTTTGGATTAAAAAACTGAGTGTCTCAATCATGAGTTTGCTGAAGAAAAAAAGAAAAGATAGTTCTTCTCAAATCTAGTCTGGAAAAAAATCTACTGCAGTACCTTACAAGCCTGGGGAGCTCAGTTGAGGCAAACTGTCCATGTGACTCTCACCACGTTGACTCTCTTGTCAGTAGGCAAAACTTCTGCTGGTGCAATGTGTTGTTAAAGTCTGTCCTCTGTTAACAGAGGTGCTTTTTAGGCTCCAGGCTGCCTCGTACCTGAATTCTAGTGTGCAGCCAGTGCCTGGTACCTGGTTAGCTCTCAGTGTACATGGAATTAATGATTGTTGACTATTCTTGTAGGAACTGAGGAGAGACAGGTGTTAGACGATGTACTGGAGTAATAAATACATGCAAATAGACCCGGAAGATGAAATCTCCCTGCTCTCTCTCCCCCGACTCCCCCCAAAGGCTGCCAACGCAAGACCATGACAAAACAGGGATAAACTGCCCCAGATTCATTAAATATTTGGAGCTAGAAGGGACCTTACATTTCTCTCTCTCTCTCTCTCTCTGTGTGTGTGTGTGTGTGTGTGTGTGTGTGAAAATGCATACTTTATAGATAAGAAAACCAGCGTAAAGTGGTAAATTAATGGGTTTAAGGTTATCAAGCGAGTTCCCGAAGAACAGGAACAAAACTCCTCTGACTCCCAGCTCAGCAGTCTGCTTTGCTCTCTCCTCAGCCACTTCCACCCTTCCCTGCCAGCACAGACTTTGGCCTCTCTGCAGCAGTAGAATGGAATGACGGAATCAGAACATCAGAGCTGAAGGAGGTGTCTAGAGACCTTGTAAGTACTCCTAGGAAAGATGCTCCTACTTTTGAAGACTCAAGGTCAACATTCAGATAATTTTCAGGTGGAGAGAGCCGAGGAAATTACATCTCTTTCTCAGCATGAAGATTTGAATGCATGAAAGAAATGTTAGAGTTCTGCGTGGCTATGAAGTCACAGTCCTGAGAAACATAATGAACAATTGAGTTTTTAAATGAAGATGGAAAGCAACAGCTCTGAATATATCTTTATTCAAAGAGATCCCATTCATTTTCTGCTTCAAGTAAGCACTAATGTCATTAATTTGCTCTTACTTTAAAAGCAAGTGGCTTTTGGTTATCTATGCATAGAAAAGACCAAAAAATTTGATAGCTTCAGTTTTCTGAGAATTTCACCTTTTAAAAAGCTTTTCATTGTGTCTCTCTGCATTTGTTATTCTTCTGAGATGGGAAAAAAAAAATTCCGAGTGTTCTAAGAATTCAAAAATCCTTTCATTTCTTCAGTCTCATTTTCCTATCTGCAAAATTGGAGTTGCCCATTGAGGAGGTTGTAAGCACTCTTGACTCCAAGGTTATAGGAATTATGACAGTAGGCTGGAGCAGAAAGGGAGTTGGAGAGAAAGACTCGATAAAGAAAAGACTGAATTTTAAACAGCCAAGGCAGTCTTATTCATTCATTTCTTCACAAAAGTGATAAGCATATGATGGTGGAGTGAGGGCTTGGCTTCAAATAAAACACATGAAATTCTGCAAGGAAGAAAGGAAAGGAAGGGAGGAAGGGAGAAGAAAGAGGAAGGAAGACACAGAGACATGGTAATTAGCAAGTAGGGGAAGAATAACAGGAATCAATAAGTGAAAGAAATCTGGATAATACCTCAAAATCTATTACTGTCATATCACCCCTCTTCATAAATAACTAAAACTCAAAAATAATAGTAATAATATTGATATGGACAGAAAGAAATAAATATGCCTTGGTTTTTATTATTTGCCAGAAAAAATTGAAATCTAACTATTTAGATCATCGTATGCATTCTTTATTCCAAACAGCCTGTGTTTTGAGGATTACATAAGAGTTGAGGGTTCATCAAGCTTTTTTGGGGCTCCTGGAAATTGTGTATGTGCATGGATATATGTACATGCATATCTGTGTGTGTGTGTGTGTGTGTGTGTAAGGCACAGATGGTGGATTAACAAAACTCGAATATAGTTTTATTAATCCTAATCTTATTTATTTCTGAATAGGTATTTGTACTGTTTTTGTCTTATTGTTTTAACTAATTGGATAGTGTCTTTTTGGGCTAAACAGATGACAGCTAATGATTTTCATCCAATTACCCAATTTTCACTTCAATTCATGTGAGCAACTCAAGACGTCGAAAGATGGAATTCAATTTGGAGAACATCTCTTGTATAATACATGCCAAGTGGGTAACTAGCGAGCTTTAATTTCCCAGCTGCCTGCTTCTCACAGAGTTCTATAGCATGCAGGTCACTGTAACTTTGTTTTCATTCCCAAAATCATAATATGAAAAGACAAAAACTGTTGGGCAAAGCAAGTGAGAAAAATCAATATTTGGCATTTGGAAACTCTCGGCAAAGTTCTCTTTGCAACGATAAAGAGTTTTTCAGTATTCACAACCAGTTTTCAGTATTCACAACCAGTTTTCAGTATTCACAACCAGTTTTCAGCCAAGAGGGAGTGTTTATTAAGGGCTTCCTCACCCTTTTTCTAAAATATTTGAAAATATGCAATGGACACAGTGTGATTTATTAAAATGCTAATTATTATTATTATTGAGACAGGGTCTGGCTCTGTTGCCCAATGCTCATATAATGTGTTAAAATAATGACATGCTATCTGAGTTGCAACATTTTTAAAAATCAAAGGAAAGAAATTAAAAAAAAAAGTATGGCTTCGATTTACAGATACGCAGGGATGATTTCTTTCTATTTTTCTTTTTTGAGACAGGGTTTCCCTCTGTCACCCAGGCTGAAGTACAGTGGTGTGATCAGGGCTCACTGGAGCCTCAACCTCCCAGGCTCAAACGATTCTCCCACCTCAGCCTCCTGAGTAGCTGGAACCATAGGCACATGCCACCATGCCCAGCTATTTTTCTTTTTTATTTTTAGTAGACATGGTGTCTTACATGGAGTGCAGTGCTACAATCCCTGCTCATCGCAACCTCTACCTCTCAAGCTCAAGTGATCCTCCTATCTCAGTCTCCCTAGTAGCTGGGACCACAGGTGCGTGCCATCACGACTAACTAATATTTTGTATTTTTAGTAGTGACTGGGTTTTGCCAGGTTGTCCAGGCTGGTCTCGAACTCCTGAGTTCAAGCGACCTGTCTGACTCGGCCTCCGAAACTGTTGTGATTACATACGTGAACCATTGCATCAGGTCTAAAATGCTAATTATATTTCATTTCTATATAGCATCTTAGGTAATTTGAAAAAAAACCTTGTCACATTTGGAATCTCATTTGATACTTAGGATAGCCAAGGAATTAGGAAAGGAAGATTTCATCCTCCATCCACCTTAGAGTGGAGGCAGTGACAGATGGAATTTGAAGCCTTGGCAGTTTTGAAGTCCCTCACCAATGTTGAGGGTTTAAGGTACCACCTCCCAAGGAGGCCTGCTGAAGCTGTGCTGGGGTTTGGATGCCTGAGGGGCAGTGTTTGGTCGGTGGAGAAACTTTTTCTCCTCCTTTTCCCTGTGCTGCAGCTGCCAGCTTGGGGACTCTGGAGTGATCCTTTTCCCTTCACATATGGGGGTGCAGTCTTCAGGGTGCTGCGGAAGGCCCTTGCCATTGCTGTTGGGGATCATCCAGCTCTGGACATGCTCTCTCACAGCCCTCTCTGTGGAGGTCCCTCTGTCTCACGTGTGCTCTGGGAGAAAGGATGATGGTGATGAATGCCAGGTGCCTTCTTACCCCCAGCGAAGCTGTTAAGAGGTGGTTCCCACCGGGCGTGGTGGCTCAGGCCTGTAAACACAGCACTTTGGGAGGCTGAGGTGGGAGGATCACAAAGTCAGGAGTTCAAGACCAGCCTGGCCAATATGGTGAAAACCCTTTTCTACTAAAAATACAAAAAAATTAACCGGATGTGGTGGCATGCACCTGTAATCCCAGCTACTCAGGAGGCTGAGGCAGGAGAATTGCTTCAACCCAGAGGCGGATATTGCAGTAAGCCGAGATCGCACCACTGCCCTCCAGCCTGGGTGACAGAGTGAGGCTCTGTTTCAAAAAAAAAAAAAAAAAAAAAAACGCGGCGGTTCCTACCGGAAGTTACTCTACTCCCGCCTGCCCTTTCTTGGCTTCTTTGAGTGCAGGGTCTATATTCAGCCTTCTGTCGAATATTTCAGCCATTCGCCCTCCTTCCCTCCCTTCCCTCCCTTCCCTCATACCCTTTCAGTATATGCCCGTTTGCTGAAGGCGAACAGGGGTAGTTGTGGCTGTCCCAAGCAAGAGCTCTGCCCCGTTCCTGATTCTGAGGCAGGTGGGTCTTCCTTCCCTGCAGGTTTGGATTAGGCATTCTCCGTGATCACTCTTCCTGGTCGTTGGCATGTGTTAAATCAGTTCTGACTGTGGCAAGACTGTCTGGAGCGGTGCAGATGGGAGGCCTCTCTTTAGGGTGAATTTAAAAGTTTTTCTTAAAATAGGCTTGGCAGGAATGGGGAAACATCTCAGCTGAAGGCGGATGCATTTTTGTGTCCCCCTTCCTTTGTGGGAGAGCAGGGATATATTAGGATATTGGTACATGGGAGCACATACCCCAGCTACCCACAAATGTTATACATTTCAGTCATTAGCTAACTGTAGGAAAGAATGCACCACTGAGATATTTCTCCACACTTTTGTATTGAAAACAAATTGCTTCCCTAACTTTGCATACACAGCCCAAAGTGACTATGCAGATCAAAGCGTAAGCAAGGCTGAACATTTTATGCATATGAATACTGTTCGGTAACTATGTAGGTGCTACACAAGAATTGTGACTTATTTATTTCTGTGTGTCTAACAACGTTAAAACATGATGATCTCCCTAACAGCTCCTCCCCTCTCCCCGTTATATTTTTCTATTCCCTTTCCTGATTTGGTTTTGTTTATGGTTTCTCTACTGGATACATATGTACACACACACACACACACACACACACACACACACACACTTTTTTTTTCTGTTATATTTTTCTTTTTCTTTTTTTGAGACGGAGTTTCGCTCTTGTTACCCAGGCTAGAGTGCAATAGCGCGATCTCGGCTCACCGCAACCTCTGCCTCCTGGGTTCAGGCAATTCTCCTGCCTCAGCCTCCTGAGTAGCTGGGATATTTTTCTATTCCCTTTCCTGATTTGGTTTTATTCATGGTTTCTCTACTGGATACATTTGTGCGCGCGCGCACACACACACACTTTTTTTTCTATTATATTTTTCTGTTCCCTTTCTTGATTCGGTTTTATTCATGGTTTCTCTACTGGATACATATGTATACACACTCACACACACACACACACACACACACACACACTTTTTTTCTATGATATTATATTTTTCTGTTCTCTTTCCTAATTTGGTTTTATTCATGGTTTCTCTACTGGATACACACACACACACACACACACACACACACACACACACATTTTTTTCTGTTATATTTTTCTATTCCCTTTTCTGATTTGGTTTTATTCATGGTTTCTCTACTGGATACATATGTACACACACAAACACACACACATATATTTTAAAATATTTGCTTATTTGTCTACATCCATCTTCTCCTGGAATGGGCAGGGCAGGGGCTTTTTCTTGCCTATTGTGGCTAAGTCTGCAGCACTGGTGAGTAATAGATGCACAAATATTTTGCCTGAATGTATTTGCACATGGCAGGTGCTCAGGAAATGTATATTAATTGAGTGTGTGTTTGGATGAACAAGCAGAGGCAGGTGTAGACTTAGGTAGATTAGATAAGAAAGCAGACATAATGATCCCGAAGGTTTTTGCAAGGCCAGGTCATGAGCATGGCATTCAAGTCTAGGTGATGTGGTTTTTGCAAGATTGCTTCTTCGTAGTGTCCCTGCTGGGCTGATGGTAAGGAGTCCCCAGTCAGTTGATCAAGATCTCTAGGTCCTAGGCTTCACCTGCCCTTTCTAGGTCACCTGCTGCTCCACAGTGCAGCTCCACAATGCTCAGAGGTTGGGGTAGGAAAGGGGAGGGGGGCAGCCTAGGGCATTTCTATTTCTAGGTCAGCAGCTGATACTTTCAGCATAATTTCCTCCTCACTGAGTGTAAGGCTGGGTATAATTTTACCTGCTTCTAAGAAAATATTGGAGTTAACTGATGTTCTGGTAAAAAACTCATGATAAGGGAAAAGAGAAGTCCAAACAGGATTGGAAGGGTAGGGGAGGTTACAGCGGGCCTGGTAGAGTCTCTCCGAGTTTGGAGTCAGATAGACCTGGCTTTGAATCCCAAGTTATCACTTCCATGTTTCTGCCTTTGACCACATTTCTTATATATTCCTTATTCTGTTGTCTCCCCATCTGTGGATTGAGGTAGTAGTACTCACTAACAAGTTTGGCTGAAGATAAAAGGAGATAATGCATTTAAAGCACCATGCATATATCAAATTTCAAAAGATTGCAATTTTCAGGGGGAAGAAATCAAAGAGGAAGGGAAGGAAGGAGGGTGAAAGGGAAAGATGAGGAGAAAATGAAGACAAAGTTGGTCATGATGGGAAATGGAAAAGGTCCCCTACACCTGTTAAGGGCCTGTGAAGAACGGGCACATACATGTGCAGACAGCTGCTTAATCTCATGTTTGCACGAAGGAATTTGCCGGGGAGGTGGTGGGGCTCTTGTGAAACAAGATCCATGTGAAAAATCACAAGCACAGAGGATATAACTCATAAAGCCACCAATGTCTGGTTACCCCACATCTCCTTATGTTTTCTGTTTCTGCTGCAGAGAGGAGAGTCTGAGTGGATGGGCAGGGCCCGGGGTCAAGTCCTGGCTGGGATGATGCTGGGTAAATCACAGCACTTGTTGGTAATTGAGAGAGTTGTCCCACTTCCTAGAGGCATGGTGAAAATTCATGAGGATGCTTTATGACTTTAAAATAATCATCCTGGTCAGGTGCAATGGCTCAGGCATGCAATCCGAGCCACTTTGAAAGGCTGAAATTAGAGGATTGGTTGAGCCTTGGAGTGCGAGGTCAGCTTGGGCAACAGTAAAACCCCATGTCTACAAAAAGTTAAAAAAGAAAAATAGCTAGGTGTGGTAGCATGTGCCTATAGTTCCAGCTACTTAGGAGGCTGAGGTGGGAGGATTGTTTGAGCCTGGGAGGTTGAGGCTGCAGTGAACCATAACCACATCTCTGTACTCCAACCTGGGTGATAGAGGGAGACCCTGTCTCAAAAAAGAAAAAGTAGAAATCATCCCTGAACATCTGTAAATTGAAGTCACACTTTCTTTTGAATTACCTTCTTTTGGTTTTTAAAAATATTGCAGCTGAAATAGCATGTCATGTTGAAATTGTGTATAGTCGGGTTTCATTATCCATTAATTTCATTTAAAAAAAAAGGGAGTATTACAAAATATTGACTATGAAAATGGGGTATTGACTCAGGGCGAGAACCTCTGTGTTACATGCCTCATCTCTAAGACCTTATTCAGGTCTAACATTCCAGAATCCCAGGCAGCAGCCTCCAGAGCTCAAGCCTTCCCCTCTAGCTGTCCCTCTGCTGACCCGTGTCCCCCTAGTTTCCACTTACAGCTCAGGAAACGGCACATCTCGAGGATCCTGTGAGTGGAGGTGACCAGGCACAAGGGTCTCGGCAAATGTCTCCAGACCAGAGTCATCTCTCCCATTCAGGAAGCCAGCCCCTGTGGAAGCAGGTTAGAGGTCAGGCTCTAACTGCCTGCTGTCCTGCTGGACTTTGAGATTAAGATGTGGAGGTGGCTCTACAAGGGGAATCCTGAGTGGTGACAGCCCATGGCTTCAGGCGAACCTCAGAGCTGTCTATTTTTATAACAGTGCCTTCAAGGAGGAGAGAAAGAGAGTGAGGAAAAGAGAAACAAAGAGAGAGTGAAAGTAGGAGGGAGAGAGAGAAGAAGAGAGAAAATAAAAGAAGAGAGGAGAAGGGCAAAGGAAAGAAAGCAGGCAGGTAAAGCCAAGGTCATCTGACTAGTTCTGTTCAGTTTTCCATCAGCGGTTCATACGGGTGAGCTTTTCTCTGCAGGAGGGTGGTCCTGGGGGGCGGAGAAGGATCAAGATATGGTCGAAGGGGTCAGAGATTGAGAAACGAGGGATGTGACTAAGAGAGCAAGAAGGAGGATATGCATGAAGTGAATGAATACATGAATTGGTTTTGGGGGTCTTAGAGAAAGAGAGGAGAAAACAATGGGGAAAGAGCCATTCCAAGGAAAAACGGAGAGTACCAAATAGCTATGTAAGGTTCAGGACAGCTGTGAATCCTCTTACGTGTCTGAAGAAGGCAAAAGGTTAAGAGCTGAGGTGTTAGCGTGCCTTCTTTTCATTAAATTTTTAATTTCTTAAATTCCCATTTACCCCACTCTGGCCTCCCCCCACCGTCAATCCCCATAAGCAACTACTTAGCACGTTTATATATATATATCCTTTGGTTGGCACACATTCTTGTAAAGTGTGTATTGTTTAGGGTGACTGCAGATTTAATTTATGTAAATATATGTAATATGTGTCTTTTTTTCTTTTCAGTTAGAGCCGTGTTTTTAAGATGCAACCAGGTTGTGAAAAGTCCATCTCTTCTAGGTTTCCCACTGCTTCACAATGGAGGACCACACACTTTACATGGCAGTGCCAAAGGGGGACAGTGACAAAGGCAATTGCAACCAGGGGGTCAAGGCAGCGGGGATGGATAGATATCATTACCTTGGATCACTCTGGAGGGGAGACAACTGACTTGGCCACATCCTTCACAAACACCTGCAAAACACCTTTCACTCCTAATGCCCGTAGGAGGTGAAGGCACTAGGTAAGCACAGGGAGTTTGCTACATTCAAAGTCATTGTTTCTTTTTGTGTAGGTTTCCGGCTCCTAGTCAATTCTGCTTTGGGGGTAGTATGGAGTGGGCGTATGAGCTGGCTGGTCCCCTGCTGCAGGAGCAATCCAAGTCAGTGAGGCCAGAGGACACACAGTGTCTCCCTGGGGTGCACGGCCTGTCCTGTGGTTGGACAGAGGGGAGAAGATGCTGAGGTCCTGCAGTCTGGTACATGCTCCTTGGCTCTACTGGACTGTGGTCAATTTTGCCTTTGTGAACACCTCAGGCTATAGTCTTCCTTGAGCTTTTTCTTGGGCTGTAAGATTAGAGATTTTTATGGTGAGAGGCACCCAATATCAAGGGGTCACCTAGAGTGGGGAAGAAAAACAGCACTGTTTTTCTTCAAATGCACTTTTGAAGAACTTCTAGAGGAAAAGTGAGAGGTTATACTTCCTTTATTTAAAAGTAAAATAAATTATTCTGATTACCATAATATGTACTTTTATTAAACAAACTCAAGCCTAGAAAAGCATAAAGAAGAAAGAAAAAAAAATCACAATAAATCTGACCATAGCATAAAAGAAAAGCAGGAAAAGCCTGAGTTACTCAGATACAAATGGGTTCATGAGGGAAATAAAAAGGAAAATAACAATACCTCATTTTACGCTCACTGAATTGTCAAAAATTAAAACATCTGAAAGCATCAGGCAATAATGAAGATGAAGAGAAATGGAAAGCACTATACTGATGGCAAGGGTACACATCAGTAAAAATACTTTAGGAGGAAGCAATTTGTCAGAATCTAGGAAATGTTAAGATACGCATTTTATATGACCCAACCATAAATACCTCTAGGTGTATATTTTGGAGAAACTTTTGCACATATTCCAATGGGACTGGAATAGGAATGCTCATTGCATCGTCATTTATGACAATGGAAATCAAATGCTGCTAAATAGGGAGATTAATAAATTGTATGTATGTATACAACTATAACAGTGGTATATACACAACTTTTGTCATTTATGGCAATGAAAATTAAATGTTGATAAACAGGGAGACTAATACATTGTATGTATACAACTACAGCAGTTGTATGCATAAAGCAGTAAAAATTAAATGTTGATAAATAGGGAGCTTAGTAGATTGTACAGATGTATACAGCTGAGCAGCTGGAGCTGTTTGTATCTCAAAAGCCTAAAGCTGAATGAAAAAAATCGAAGTGCATAATGCTATCTGCTATTTTTTATGAAAACTCATAAATACCAAAGTAATTGCTCATATTACTTAGAGATAGATAGATATGAGATACATGCATTGTAAAAATAGCAGGGAAGGATATATAATAATTTTAGGATTGTGGTTACTGTTGAAAAGAGAGATAATTTGGTTGTTGAGGGATGTAAATGAAGGTATTTGTAATGTTAAATAAATCTGTGTTAAATAAAAAAAGCACAAGCCAAAATATGAAAATTTATGAGATTTGGATGTGAGTAAATGACCTTTGTTATGTTTTTCTATATATTTTTCAAGTACTTGTGAAATATTTTATGCAATAAAGAGAAGATCACAAATGGATGATGAAATCACGGCTGGTATTAAGCAAAGATATTGGATAATTCGAGGCAGGAAAACAAGATCAAAAGAAACTATGTACCTTTGGCCCTGAGATTTGTGGCTTGTCAAATGAAAGTTGATTATATCTCAGGTTTGGAAACTTGGGAAAATTGATTGAATCTCAGGTTTGGAAACTCTCCTTTTGATTGCTCTTGGTCGTTCCCAGGAGAAGTTCAAAGAAACTTCTGAGTGCTTCCAAGCATGCTTGTATTTTCAAGGCTCGAGTCTGGCAGATGAATAAAGCCTGGGGGAATGTGTATTCTGTTTTGATTTAGAATAAGTAGGAAAATAAAACCAGAGGTGTTCAAAGATGAGCACAGAAATTAGTGCCTGAAAAAAAATGCCACAGTTGAGTGTCCTAAGATAAATGTTTCAGCATGTGTCTGTATACTCTATTTCCAGAGTTAAAATGCAGTTTCCTCACCCTTCTTTTATAAAATATATTCTGATGCGTTTCATTGTGGCAAAGAAAAAAAACCTGTCTCAAGTTATATTTTTCATGTAATGCATGTTTCACATACATATATAAAGACCCTCCAAAAATCATTGCTCAGATAATAATTTATTAAGTCAATTTAAACTGAACATTGCTACCATTGCAAAAGCATTTTCTCTGAAAAGGGACTGCAAAATGCATCATAAAGTTACATAGTTCAGCAACGATATCAGTATTGATTACGTAAAGTAAAACTACTGGCGAATGTCATTTAAGCTTACCCTGTAATTTTTAATAACTTTATAAGAAGCAAATGTGTCACCTTAAAAATGTACCAGTGGCATTTACAAATTCTTTCAAACTCGTTTATAAATACAGTAATAAAAATTCCTGAGCTTCCTTTTCTTACACCAGTGTTCACCAATCAACATCCACACGGTGTTTTATTTGACTGATGATGTCCTCTTTCCTTTTCTCAAGAAAATATTTTGTCACATTCATAAAAGTATCTTTGCTTCAAGTCAGTTTGTAAGTATCTGTTTTAATGTGAACCTGATCATAACAAGAGAAAAATGCTTAGCATCAGCAGGGGCAGCAGGAATTGAGGGGTGGTGTGGGGAACGGTGGAGAGGGTGTAAATAAAAGAATTCCAGTTTAGGCGTTGGAACCTCCAAAGTAGAATACATCTGACAATATCAAAAAACAGGCTCAGTTTCATCTGGATGGTTTCGAGGAACTTTCAAAGTTAAAGCCAGCAGGAATTATCTGCATATTCTGGTCAGGAAGGTCCCTCTTGGGGACTTTTCAATAATCCTATATCTTACCCTTCTCCCTAGTACCCCCACTGCTCCCTTACCCCAAGATTTGCAAATTTCTATGGAAATGAAAGTTGCATCTTCCAGGTCCCCCAAAACTAGGGAGATTTCGAATGTATAAAACTTGATTAGTAGGTTGTACGAAATCTGACAAGCTTAAGGTTTCAGATGGGATTCTGGCAAAATGCGGCAATATTTAATTTCTGTTTTCTGTTGGGAAAGTACATTCAATACTTTTGAAAAATTAGCTACATATTACTCCTCCAGCTCATCATTAATTGTATGCATCTTGTGTCTAGTGACTAAGATTTCAAATTTTGTACCTTAAAAATATAAGAGGGTTGAAGAATTAAAGGCAGATGGCTTCAATATAAGCACAGGAAAGCTAGCATTCCTTTGACTGAAGCCAAGTTTTTTAGAGCATGATACTCAAGTAAGAAAGAAATTTCTCATTCTTCTGTAAGACATGGCATTAGAGAATTAAGAGGAAGCAGAGAAGAACTTGTAAAGCAAATCCACACACCATTTCACAATTCTGCAGTATAAACATGAACAGTGAGTGACATTTTCTAGGTCTAGATCCATTAAAAGTAAAAGATTATCCACTTACACTTCAGCTGAAGAATTTTGTCAGAAAAGGTGTTAATAATATGGATAAATAATAACTGTTCAAAAGGATTCCCCGGTTTAAAAAATGGTTTGGCTCTTTCTTTATTTCACAATATTTAAATAAGCTTCTCTTATTGAATCTCCTTGTATCTGGTTCCATCTCCCCTCATTTTTCTCAGCCTCCCACGTTACAGGGATGAGGTAAAGGAGGGAAATTTTGTCTTGCAATCATATGGAAGGGTGGACATAAAGAGGAAGATTTTTTTGGTCCAACTTACATAAACAATGTCCTGATTATAGATCTTTTAGCAGCAAGAAATGTCCAAAAAATTGCTTCAGCCATGCTTACATTATTTTGCTCATCTCCATTTCAAATAAAAAAAAAAATAGAGCAAGCGTAGGTAGGGGAATTAAACATTTATTGAGCCAGGCATTGAGCTGGGTATTTTCAATAACGATGTGAATAGGAATATAATGAACATATTGTATTGGGATGTCTAAGATTTTTGTTTGGCAAGCACAGTTTTTGGCATGCAGTAAAAATGAAGATGTTACGATAATAGCAGCTAGTGTTATCTCCCATACTATTGACAAAGATTTAACTACCCATGTTGTTCCCTCAAAATAGAAGGAGACAAATGAATAAAACCATGGAAAACAGAGAGCACAATGTGCCGTAAGCAAAGATTAACAGAATGAAAAATGCAAAATAACAAATCAGATGACTGTAGTTTTCTACAATTGTTTAAGTCTAAAAAACAGACATTACAATAACTACATATATAAATGAGTTTTTAAAATCAAAACAAGATTATTCCTTGTAAATGGCTGACTTTTCCCATATCATACCATGTTTGATGGCTAAAACCAAATAAGGAAGAGAGTTATTTCTAGGGGGGTTACAGAAGTCAATTTGTAAGAGATATCATTATCACGGCTTTGGACAACTATAAGGTGACTTATAGTTAGGAAAAAATCTGCAGTCTACTGTTTTGTGGGTTTTTAATCTGATGACTTACGACACATTCTTTCGGAACCTCTTGCAGCCAGTTTTTATAAAATGTAAAAATATAAGAATGGTTATTCAGAAACTTGCATAACCCTGCAAAGCGGTGAATTAGAAGGTGTAAAAAAAACCAAAACAAAAACAACCCCAGCAATTTAATTATAACAGTGACTTCTAATTTCTCACTTAGCGTTGGGGAATTTTGCTTGGCATTTTCTAGGGAAAGAGGAAAAGCAGAGGTAGTGCTAGCTTTGAAAATATGGAATCTTAAGCTATTACATATAGCTTCACTTCAATATGGCTTACAGAAGACACAGTCACCCAACAGGCTGGTTCTAGATTGCTTTGGTTTCCAATGAGACTCTTCAATTATTTACAATGAATGATAAAACACAAAAGCAAGCCTCATTATGCAAAGAACACTCATGAGGCATCAGCAGTCACATGAAACAGAGCCAAGAGGCTGACTTTTAAACAACTGTTGGATTGTACTTTAAATGTGTAATACCCCAGAGCAGCTGTACAATGAATGACAGAGAATCCTGCTTCTAGACAAAGATTGAGAAAAAAATTAGTACATTCACGGTTTCAACAGAAATATATTACATATTTTTTCAGTTTTGTTTTACAGTCATAGACACAATCATGTTGAAATTACATACAAATAGATTGTAAGTTATTAAGTAATGATTTTCATTTGTCTTACGTGATGAGTTTCACAACATGAAGATTACATATTTCAATGTGGTGTATACTATTTTCAAACCACATAAAGCAATATAGTACAAAATAATGTAACAGTTACTGTAAAGTCAGAAATGCCACTTGGCAAATATATCAGATATTCCACTGAAAAGCAATCAAAGCATGAGACGTGACACCTTTCATTTCTAAACTATAAGCGGCTTTGAAGGAAGGACATTAGGATACAAAGGGGAGGTAGTTACTTTTAAAAATTCAAAATTGTCTTTTCAGGAATTTTATAAAACAAATTGTTTTTCAGAGGTATCTTTGCCATATAGTTTTTCAGATAACATGATAAAAACATGTTTCCCCCAGGATTTGCAAAATGTGCACAAAAAAACCTCAGACTACATTTTGAGTTTTATCCAAGTGAAGCATAATTTGACCATAACTATTAAAGTTTGTTTTTTATAGTCCTACTTCAGTTGCTGAAGTTTTTTCTTTTTAATCAGCAGCAAGTAGAATGTTAATTAATTAAGATTATCTGTGGTCTATTTATTGACCACATCTTATAAACAGGATAGGTTTTTCCTATTTTGAGACTTTGCATGTCTCAATACCTTCTGAATTGAAATCAGAGCATTAAATCAAAGGAATTGGTGTGGACAAAACAGCTGCCAGCACTACAGTGTTGTGAATTATGTACCTCTCTTAGACATAAACTCAAAACACTGAACAGATTTAGATTTACCATGTCCAATAAAAATTGGATTTAGTGGGTTAGTCTCAGCATTTCATGGAATCCTTAGATGCCCAAATCTCTGGAAACTTCCTATCTCCTATTTTACTGTCCTTTTCCTTTTATTGAAATGGGTGTCATGAGGATCCCAGACCAAAAGTCACCATCCTGCAAAATAAAAGTCTGGGGTGAGAACTCCTGTTTTATTTTTGGATGATATATTTGCTAATCATAGAATAAGTTCAGATCATAATTATAAATAAGATTTCTCTGAAGCAATCACTCTGTATTTTTAAAGCTTTTCCTTAAGACCTCCAGTATCTAGTCATCAACATAGCTTGGATTTATTTATTTATTGAGACAAGGTCTTGCTCTTCAAGGCTGAAGTGCAGTGACACAATCACGGTTCACTGCAGCCTCAACCTCCTGGGCTCAAGCAATCCTCTGGCCTCAGCTTCCCAAGTGGCTAGGACTACAGGTATGTGTCACTATGGCTGGAATTTTTAAAATTTTTGTAAAGACATGGTCTTACTATGTTGCCCAGGCTGGGCATGGATTTATAAATGGCCTTTGAATTAACTAAATCATTAATGAACATGGCTTAGTTTCTAAGCATGCAAATCTCTGAATGGGGTATACTTATGATCCTCAACTTGGGCTTGGGTATCTGTGGAACTGATTTAAACTCTGACTCAGTCTTTTGTAGTGCCAAAGTCATTGCTTATGAATAATTTCATTTCTTGTGGATTCTATGGTTGCTACTCTTAGGAAAAAATAGTAGGCTCTGGAGAAGGAGTAAAAACCCTACAATTATGTAAAGCTTGGAAGAAAAAGGAAAAGTAAAGATGTTATATCAATCTGACTTGGAAGAACAGATCTCTGTTTTTCTGTTAAATATTGTTACACAGTCTCACATGTTCATGGCTTCAGGCCAGGGGCATGTCGGCAAGGCTTTCTTCCACTGCACCTAGGACTTTGACCTGAAACCCTGGAATTTACCTAGATAATGAGAATCAAAGACAGAACTGACAGAGGTCTTAGAAACCTTTTAGGCCAACTCACCTGCTTAACAAGTAAGGAACCTGATGGCCAGAGTTTAAAAGACTCATCGAGGGACATACAGCCTGCTTAGTGGTGGTGATGTGGTTTAGTCTTGGACATTGAGTGCTCACTCACTGTCTTAGTGACAGCATTATTGGGCTTGAGACAAAAAGGTAGAAAAGGAAATTTGTTCACTCAAGTACACATGAGACTTTCGTCAATGGCACATCTATGTTAGCAACACTTGGGATGGTAATTCCAAGTAATTTATATTTTTCTGTCTGTGTGCAAAGTTCCAATGTGCATGCATTGTTCTCTTCAGGTTTAGGCATGCGAGCCAATGACATTCAAAAACGTAGCAGTGTGTTTTAGTATGGAGTGTCTTAAATCACAGGATGGCAGGTTTATCCCAAAATCACAGTCAGACTCAATTTCTTATCAGGTAAAGTAAGTCACACATTCACAACAGCTCTGTGTTGATTCAATTAAAAAACCATAAACATTCACTGAACATTCGCTGCTTGGCCCTTAGACCATTTGCTGTGCCCTTTCTGGCTTCTTCTTATCTCTCCATTCATTCATATATCTGTATATCAATCTCTCTCACTATATATCCCTACAAGGCAAATGCTACTTTCTAATCAACACATTTTTCCTTGCAAAATGAAAACTTAAAAAAAAAAAAAGCAGACTAGAGGAAGGCACTTTGTAAAATGTGCACAGATCTGTTTCTTTCTTGTCTACTCTAAGGAGATAGGGAAGTTGCTAAAGGCAGGGCCAGGTCTTTCTGCAAATGATGGGCAGTGGTGGACACTTCAGAAAAGAGAATGTTAGAGTTTTCCCAGAGCCAAACTGCTCCTTGGAATGCAGGGGCCTCTGGTTGCTCAATAACTCACAGGCTTTTCACACTCAGCTGGCTCATCACAAGACAAAGAGCAAAACTGTCCAGATCTTGTACAGGCAGTAAAGGATTGACTCCTTCAGACCAAACCAGTTAAAGTGAGTCTTTTGCACTTAAGTGACTACCAGGATTGGTTTTAGGCACTTAGGAAAATTTAGAGTCTGTTAAACAGCTAATAAATGTATGATCTGTTAATATCTGGCATGGCTCATACTAACTCGTGCTTATACATATCTGTTAGAATGAATTGGAACATTTTGCTATTTGGGTTGTAAGCTACACAAATCACCCACTGACTGGATTCAGTTTCCATGTGCCTTAAAACTTGAGTATTTAGGTTTTTGTTTATAAAAATGCAACTTTTTATAACTCAGAGTGTAAGGATCCTTAAGCCAACTGTGCAATGGTTGTTAATCTAGGATGATGAGAGAAAAATAATTAACAGCTAGACATAAGAAAAGGGATTTGGGGCTGTTGGATTCAGCAAGGAATGAGTATGGCTTGATCCAGTAAAAGATCATTTTTCTAAAGCTTAGTGCCTCATTCAATATGTCTCTTCAATCTCATGCCTTTTTAAAATGCCTTTTCTTTCTATACATATATTTGCATGTAATATTTGAATATGATTCTGCACACAATATCACTTATAAAATGCAGTGCAATATATTAAGACCAAATGGAAGTGATGATTTAGAAAGCACATCACTGAAGATTACTTTGTATTTCTGTGATGAAGAGCAATTTTTTGTTAGTGTAATTTAGAAGGCATTGATTGGACTTATCTTTGCAGAAAAACATTCAGTGAGTCATGGAATCAAGGAGTCAGTTTCAAAGGACCTTAGAGATTATTTGGTCCAACATCTTCAGAGGAAACTGAGGCTTAGAGAGCAGAATTAATCTCTCTAAGGCAAAGCAGTTAGGACCAGAATCTAGGTCTCTTGACCATCCCCTGCCCCATAGGTATCCTTCCATGTGAACAGCTGTCTCCTTGATAGACCACAGAAAAAGTTCTTGCTAGATCACAAAAAAACCTTAATTCATATAGCTTGCTAATTGATCACAAATTAAAGTTTTGACTTAATGAGTGGCTAATTGGTATTTTTTAGGGATTTAATTCCTTAGCTGTAACATTTGTTCATATGTATTATATAAAATTACATGTCAAAAGCAGATTACTTTTATGTTTAGGTTTTCAAACTATAAGAGTGACGGATACATATCTTCTCTATTCTTAGAGAAGAATATACTATGTCAGGAAAGATTTAGTCTGCATTGGCTTTGAGGGTGACTGCCTTTGGTCAATGCTTCTCAAGATAGAATATATTCCTTGGTCTTTCAGAACTTACGTGTACTTTTGCAGGTCATTCTTTTATGTGAATTCACAGAAGATTCAGCATAATGTGAATCTTAAACCATTGACATGTTTCTTTTTTTTGCCTTCGTACATGCAGTGTTGGTCACTGCAAGTCAAACAGACTTGATCTGTCCTTTCCAAAAAAGGATTGTTTCTATACACTAAAACAACCTTTAGTGGAAATGGTTATCTAGAACAGTGATTCTTAAACTTCAGTGTGCACTTGAATCATTTGGGGATCTTAGTAAAATGCAGATTCTGATTCTTTAGGTTAGAGGTAGGGCCTAAGATTCTGCAATTGGAATTTTCAAACACTGCCCAGGTGATGCCTATGCAGTTGGCTCTCAGACAGTGTGTAAGTGTTGAGGATCTAGAGGACTGAATGAGCCTGGACAACTTTCCCACATGCTTCCCTTACTCACATAATATTGTTTATATATTAGGAAAATAGAGCTTCATGTCTATTGCTTTTGCCATTCCCAAAACGCTGGCAATGTGTTCCCTTTCTAACAGGAGGGGGACCTTTGAGTCCAGTTGCTATCAATCTGGGCTAGTTGGGGTGGAATGTTTAAATCCCAGAGGTGAGATCAAGTTCTCTATGTCCAGCTAGTAAATGAACATATAGAATAGATTTGCCATCAAGTGAAGGGAAAAATAGAGGGAGGGTGTTAGATGAGTCATGGACGCGCCCTTTAAAATGAAAATCCAAGCTTTGACTTCTTTCAGGAAGCCTGGCATTGGAACTGACTAGGAGAATCTCACTACCATACTCTGACCTTTGGAGCTGTTCCCATTGCTCTACAAATACCTAGTTTCCTAGAACTTTTATTTGGACACTTCTGATATGAGCTCTGTTTCTGTGTCTGCCAAGATTTTGCAGATGAATTTACTTCAGAGAGACACTAACTCCTGGTTTTGCTTAAAAATATTTTTTTGCTGTCCAAGATTTCTCACAAAAACAAAATCTCTCTCTTTCAAACAGCTGTTATAAATCATCACTCTCCCTTTTTATGGTAGCTTTAGGAAGATTCACCCGTTGATGAGCAGGAGTCCTAGAGGAGCCTTAAACTCAAAGGAGAAATAATTTCTGGTCTGTGAAGAATTCTAAATCCCTAGGTGGTTTTTGTTGGTAGTTGTTGCTTAAAGTGTCCTTGCGATTAAAACAACCAGGTAAACTATATTATATTGTGTTGAAAACTGAATTTTGTCATTCACTTTATATTTCACAGTGGGCTTTGGGTTGGTATGGCATTTTACGCCACAAACAGGAACTGCATATACTACTATGTACTATAAATACACATTATAACCTTGGAGCAGAAAAATACTGTACCCACTGAATACATAAACAGCTGTACTGGGAAAATAGAAAAGAGTCTTTTATTTTACCTAAGTGATAGAAAAATAGTCTTCAAAAATACATTGTTAAACTTATGGGTTTATATTAAAGTAGAATTTGTATATACAGTAAGGCAGTAATTACATTAATATCCTGCTGTGGTTTTCTTTTAAAGTTAGTCTTTAGGAATTTTTTTTTCACTAAGAAAAGACTAGGGTGTATAATTAATTATCTGTCATGCTGAAATGAAACAGGAAAACATCCTAAAAGGATTGACATGAAATTCATTTGCCCCTTGTGTAAGAAAATTTTAATTTCCAAACCATATTCTAAAGAGGCTTTAGAATAAAATAGAATTCAGGGGAAGAAAATCCATACCTAACATATTTAAACTATTTTAAGAAAAAATTAGAGGCATCGTTTCTGACTCGCCTGTCAGCAATGTGTCAGTAAGGTGTAGGAACTGATGTAAACAATTTGTTCTGGAATGCATTCTTTCTGTAAATGGTTATATTTGGGTAATCCTAATAAAATGGAAGAGGAGCGTAAAGGTTATATAATTGTTTTTTCAAAAGCAATTTTCAAGGCATTTTCCACCTATTTGTCATCTTTCTATGGTAAACAGTTTTGACAATTTCATTTCCATCTGTCCCATGCCAAATCATGAAAGCCTTTTCCAGAGGATATACCCCTTGGCATTGTCCCTCATGAATACTAAGCAGTGTGCTTTTATTTCATCAAACACAATTTTATAACTAATAGTAAAGAGAAAATCTACAAATCACAGTTAGGAAACAAAATGATTTGTTCTAGAATCAGCTGTTGCAGAAAGAGGCAAGTGTTTGAAAATGGAGCATGAAAGGAGCTGGGAGCTTTAGTAGTGTCAGTCTGATTACATTCTTGAGCATTTCATGTACTCTGTAGTGTTACCTGAAGAAAAATCACATTTTAACCAATCATTCCATTAGTCAAGCTATCAATGAAAGGAGTGTGTAAAACATGCGGGATCCAGGTAATCCAAACCACCCAGCTGGAGCCTGCAGTTGCTTGGTGTCGCAGTGAAGTCGGCCAGGCCTTTCTCAGCGTGATTCTGTTCAAGTGACGGTGGGGCCTCTTTGGCTGATTCTTCAAAGCAGGCCACGTTTTTAGTGTGCGGATCCGGCACCAACACCAGGATGTTGTTATCCATGACCCTGGACACCTTGGCATACTCCTTACTGTTCTCAGGATCCTTGGGCTTCTCAGGCTGGCTGCCGTTATTTCCTGGTTTTGGTAGCAATGATAGTGCGCCATCTTTGTTGACCTTGTGAATCTCCACATAATCCAAGGGTTTAGCGGAGCCAAAGGGGGTTTTCTCCTGGGGCAACAGCCAGTCAGTCTTAGAATGGAAGCTTTCTACCTCCTTCTGCTGGGCTGCCTTTCCCTCCTCTCTAGGCTTACTGACTTGAGAGGACTTTAAAGCATCTTTGCCTGCTTTGTCCAACGGAGTGGCTGGTGCACCTGCGGGGCCCACAGCCAGCTCACACGCATCAGCAATGTTGTGGTAAGAGGATCTGGGGTTGTGCTGGCTGGGCTGTGGTAAGGGCCATGTTGAACATTTGGATCCACCAGCATGAAAGGAGGGGGTTTTGCCTTCCATGCTTCTGCACTGAGGGTCCCAGGTGTGGGTTGTTTCAGGATTCTCTGGCTTCTCAATGACCTCAGGAGCACAGAATGTGGAGGGACTGGTCTGGGGTTCCTCGCACTTTTCAGACAAAAGGGAGGGGCTGTCACAGCTCCCCCGGCCTGAGTCAGTGTCAGGTTCCAGGTGTGTGGGTTTCATACCTTGACTTGAGTGTTCTTTTGAATGGACTGACATTAGATGCTGGTCCTCACTGTCATCTACTTCTAAATACTCCACCAGCAAGTCCTCATAGTCAGAAGTGGGAGGAAAGTCTTGGCATCCCAGGGCGCTCAGTAGTTCTTCAGACTTGCCCTTCTATGAAAACACAGGCACAAGAAGAGTTGGCTGTTAGCTTCAGAACATTTCAAATCAGCATCCCTGTTAAGTGGTATCTCTTCATTGCCACAAGCAGGTAGGAAGATCTCAAACTTCAGACATTTGTGTGCCAGGCCATCTAGAATCACCTTCTGGATATCATTCAGCAGATATTTTTCTTTAAGTCAACTCAGGATATTTAAATTAGTCTCTCTCCAAGCAATAATAGTAATGAGTTTAGTGGGCAAGTCGTATATACACATATAATAATAAACAGATAACTATAAAATAAAAGTTTGTGAAACTTCTAAACCCAGTGCTCGCACAGGCATCTGACACTGTGGCCCACTGGCAGAGGTGTGGTTTCTGGCCCCCTAACTTCTTCTGTGATTTTCTATTATCTGGCAATAGTAAGTGGATTCCTGTCTTTTCCTTCCGTGGTTCCTCCTCCTTCTCTCCTTATGTCCCCTTCCCTTCTCCTTTTCCTGAACCACTGTTTTCTTCTACTCTTCTGCTCTCTCCTTCTATTCTCCCTTTATCTCCTGATTCCATATTTTCTCCCATCTCTTCTTATTCTTCTTTCTCCTTCTATCCTTCTTCTCCCCCTCCTCTCTCCTCCCACCTCCTCCTTTCATTCGTCCCTCTTTTTTCTTATCATCTGGCTTGGGTCAGGTACTGACCTAGGTCTTGGCTTTATTACTTATTGTAGGGTATGTGACTTTGGACAAGCTGTTCTCTGAACCTCAGCTTCTCCATTTTTAAAAGGTAGAAAGTAATATTAATATTACCCATCTGGGAGGGATCTTTTGAAGATTAGAGGTAATATTGTTAAGAATATTAATATATATATTTTTGAGACAAAGGTCACTATTTTATCATTAAGTCTCTGTTTTATCATTAAGCTAGCACGTTAAACTGTGGGCTGGACAGCAGCTAATTTAGTTTGTTGAGACATTCGTGCTGGTTCTGTCAGGTCAATGCTGCTCTGGATAGTGGAGGAAGATCACTGGATCAGGAACCCAGATGCCTGGGCTCTAGTTCCTGCTCTGATATTTGCAACCGAAGTGAACACAGATAAGCCATATAATCTCGGCATCACTTCTATTTTTACACTGTCAGACCCAGAGCAGCTGGGTCAAGTGGTATTTGCTTTAAAGTACAGCTAGTTGCTTTTATATACATCTATACATCATTGTTAAGCCTAAAAGCCAAACTGAAACTATATATTTCAACTCGGAGAAAAATTTTAAAATGTTTTAACCTCTTTTCATTCAAAACACCCACCATTTAATTCCCTCTTTCATCAGCCTAAATGGGCCCTGGCAAACAGATGGCCCCACTGTACTGATCTGATCTCAACTGAGTACCCAAAGTAAGAGATAATGGCAATAGGATATTCTGTTACTATGGCTTTACATAAAGAACATTCAAGTAGAAGCTTTTACCACATATGGCTAGGGGAGTGGTCCTTGTTTTGCATTAATCAAAATATTCACTCTCTTTCTAAATTGATTATTTATACAACATGTTTATCTCTATGCTTATGAGTCAACCAGATAAATCAAGCAAGCATTGCTACGTGTTTCCACGTTTTCTTGACTTTGTCTCCTTGCCCTCTGACATTTAGTGTGTGAAAGTAAGTACCCTCATCCTTCACACATCTTTCTGTTAACACACATACTGACCAGGAGAGACAGCCCGAAAAGGCTGGCTGAAACCACCAGGCTGACCTGATGGGGACTGTGTGTACGAGTGTAGAGTTAGTTATTGCAAAGCAGTGAGTCACACTGGAGTTTTTGCCTCTTGTCCTTACCTCCAACAGATGAGCATCAAATCCTTTTATTTTTGGCCCAGGAACTGGCGGAAAGATGCAGGTCGCCATGCTATAAAATAATTCATGAGATTGGCTAAATGACTCATTTCTGACTGTAATTTTTAAAAGATGAGTATAATAGCTGCTATATGCATTGTGGTAGAGATAGGACTTAGAGTTTGACAGCTACATGAAACAATCAATGATGAAAATAAAATTACACAGTCCTATAATAAAATTAGCTCTAGCTAATTAAGGAGGCTGATTTTGAAGTTAGTGGATTATTTGGACTATTTGCTACTTTTGATTTTAGCTACTCTTGCCACATTTTTACTGTTTTACAACTATCAATTTCTGTTTCATAGAAAGAACATTAGCCTAAAATGTTTTTTCTACTTTTTCTAGCAGTGATAAAAGATTTTTTTTTAATAGGCAGACACATTACATCTGATGGCTAAAATGAGGTGCTTGGATTATCTATAGGTATCTATCATCTTTGTGTTATTCTTTTTGCCATTATCCCTGACTATCATGAGGCAGAGAAGAAGTTCAGAGACAGTGAAGTACCTATAGCCCTTCAAAGCCACTGCCCAGACAATAATCAAACAGATGACAGCAGAAAGAACAGCCACAGAGATCCACACGGTTGTATCGTTCATGGTGAACTCTAAAAAACAAACAGTCAGAAAGCTTTGATCACACACAGCATCATTAAAAACAAACAAACCTAATGAGTGAAACTCTTAACCGAGAGTGTTTTCCTCCATCTATATATTTTTTGATTTGAACAGCAATCCAAAGTAGCATCCATGACAGGGCTATTTTCTTTCCAATATTATTAATATATTAATATGCTGCATATATTTTATAGTACTCTACAAATTTAAAAATCCCTTCACATATTCTTTTAATTGATCCTTAAAGAGGAAATCCAAGGTCACACGGTCATTAGTAGTAATAATAATGAAAGCTAACATTAATTAAATTCTTACTAAAAGCCATCAATGGTGTTAAGCTCTTTGCCTACGTTGCTTTGTTACAAAAGATAAAAAAACTGAGAATCTAAGAGTGAATTACCAATGGCCATATAACTATAGTGTTGCAGGCTGGGATTTGAACTCAGGCTTTCTGCCTCTAGATCCTGTGCTTTTGTTAAGTAAGAGGCAGAACTGGACTAGAAGCACGCCTGATTTGCAGTTCAGTGCCCTTTCCAGTATGCCAAGCCAATGAAAGCCCAATACTTTGGTCAGGCAAGTTGTTAGAAGAGCTAGACTTGGCCGTGTCGCTCTGGGAAAGACCCCTCACTTTCCTGAGGTTTACTTTCTTCACTTTTCTGTTTCAGGCTGTCTTGCTCTGTCACCCAGGTTGGAGTACAGTGGCACGATCTCAGCTTACTGCAACCTCTACCTCCCTGGTTCAAGCAATTTCCCTGCCTCCACCTCCCAAGGAGATGGGATCACAGGTGCACACCACCATGCCCGGCTAATTTTTTCTGCATTTTTGGTAGAGATGGGATTTCACCACATTGGCCAGACTGGTCTCGAACTCCTGACCTCTACCTGCCTTGGCCTTTCAAAGTGCTGGGATTATAGGCATGAGCCACCATGCCCGACCTTTTCACTTTTAATTCTTGACAATAATCATATTCTCTGAATACCTGGGAGGGTTGGGAGGACCAAACAAGGTACAGCCTTTGTAAGCTATAAGGCATTTTAAAAATGCAAGGTGGATTGTTCCCTTATAGAACAGAAGTTACTGAATTAAGATGCTTTGCTGGAGCTGTCTGTTTTATATCCCATGTCTTCACTAAGAGACTGAAGTATAATCCATAGCAGAGACTGAGTATCGGTTCATGCCTTCGAGACAGGGTAATGCCTTATAAATTCCAGAAGGACTAGATGATGACCTTGACCAAATCCTCTAAACGATAGGAATGCGGCAGATGGTGGGGGCAGAATGACTGACCATCAAGCCCCGTGAGACACCAGGCCCATGTCTGTAGCCTTATCCTAAAACTGTTCTCCACTGGCAGTAATCCAGGGAGAAATGCTGCTCTTCAAAATCTATGTACTGGGCAGAAAGTTTATAAACCCACCTCTCCTATTCTGGCTAAGGCTCAAAGTTGTTTCTCTATTAGTAGTTATTATATGCAAATATACCATTTAAAACATATTTAGGGACATAAGTAAAAAAGAGCCAAGATGCTCACCACTAGGTATCTGAATGGAGTATTCTGGACTCCATGAACTCCAGTATCCATGGTCTGGCTTGCAGCGAACCTGGACAAGATATTTCTGTCCTGGATGTAGGCTGAGAATCTTAAACTCTGTTTGCTGCCCAGCAAAATGGGTCTAAGGTAGAATAAGGAAAACAGAAGTCACTTCTGACATTTGTTGTGAAGAAAGAGAGTTTTTCCCTAAAAAATAAACTACAGTGGAGTTAGGCTGAACAATCACACACAGAGAATTTCCAGCTGTCATTGCTCCACTGTCTTAGCCCCATCTCTTCCTCCTCTTAAAATTATTCACACAAAAATTTAACAGGTTTTCTATCTTTCCATTTGGGACTCTACTTCAGAAAAGTCAAATATTCCATTCCTCCCACTTTATGAAAAACAACTAGTTAATATAAAGAATTGTTAGCTTTTAAACCTTAATACAATAACTGATTCAATAATAAATTGGTGTTAAAGACACGACGTGAAAGAGAATTGGGCATTCATGTATGGTAAAGCAGTAGCATACAAATTAAAAATGACTTTACAATCAAGGGATCAGTGTGACATCTCCCCAATTCAGGGACCAGTTTTAGTCACTTACAATGGGTCAACCAGATAGTTTTTGACATCTGATTAAATACAATATAGTGTACATAATATCACCTCTGAATTTGCCAACTCTTGGCAAAAGTTGTTCAGCCTACATCTAATCAAGTCTGGTTACAGGAAATGGAGACATAGAGAAATTAGCTCAATGACCCGACAAAGAACTGATCAGAGAAATGTAGAAGGTGGGATACTGTAGGGGACAAGGAGCCCGGTCTTCCCATTGCACTGAAACTGAAGGGATATAACAATCAGTTACAATGTGTGGTCTATGAGTGGATTCTGGTTTGGACAAAGTAGCTTTTAAAGAGATTTGGAGGCACTGGGAGGAATTAAACTAGGGACTGGCTATTAAATGATATTGAGGAATTTTAATTAATGTTCTTATGTGTAATCCTATTATTTTGGCTATGTTCAGAAATGTACCTTTTTTAAAGAGGCATATACTAAAGTATGTAAAGGTGGAATATTGTACTGCCTGCAATTTACTTATTTCTCTAGGTTGAAGTATTTTTTTATTTATTTATTTATTTATTTATTTATTTATTTATTTGAGACAGCCTTGTCACCCAGGCAGGACCCTGGGTCACTGAAACCTCCACCTTCCATGTTCAAGCGATTCTCCTGCCTCAGCCTTCTGAGTAGCTGGGATCACAGGCAATCGCCACCATGCCTGGCTAATTTTTTGTATTTTTAGTAGAGATGGATTTTCGTCATGTTGGTCAGGCTGCTCAAACTTCTGACCTCAAGTGATTCACCTGCCTTAGCCTCCCAGAGTGCTGAGATTACAGGCATGAGCTACTGTGCACAACGTTTTTTGTTTTTTTTTTTTTTGAGTTGAAGTTTCATTCTTGTTGCCCAGGCTGGAGTGCAATGGCACCATCTTGGCTCACTGTAACCTCCACCTCCTGCATTCAAGCAATTCTCCTGCCTCAGCCTCCCAAGTAGCTGGAATTACAGGCATCCAGCTAAGTTTTTGTATTTTTAGTAGGGATGGAGTTTCCCCATGTAGGCCAGGCTGGTCTTGAACTTCTGACCTCAGATGATCCACCTGCCTTAGCCTCTCAAAGTGTTAGGATTATGGGTGTTAGCCACTGCACCTGGCCTGGTTGAAGTATTTTAAAGTAAATAAAAACACAGCCATCGACTATGACTGAGATTCCCCCCTCCTATCTGGTGCCATTTAAGTACTCTCATGAGGATCTACATCTAAAATGTATTAAGGGAGGAAGTTTGGAAACCTGGTCAAATGTCTTTGCAGTGCAAGAAACTAGCCTGAGGAGAGCTGTGAAGATGAGCCCCCATCAATCCCAGTAGAGGGGAGAAGAACTTTTCACATCTGGGTGAGTCATAACTGCATTGGAGGCCAACATGGTGACCCAATAATTAGGAGGAACAACTTGTTTTCAGTTGTGAGGGCTTTATCCTTGCCAAAGGCCACGGTTCCTTCAAAAAGCATATGGATCACTCACCTCCCATTCCTCTGCATTCTCGGGTTTTAATTGAATTTCATATAGGAGCGTGAACCAACCAGTTTTTAAGTCAATCAGGGTAGGTGGAGACCATTTAATCCACAGATAGGGTTTTTTGTCTTCTGGCTGTTTTACTTCCACAACCACATTCAGAGGAGGGTCTGGTTGAACTGTGGAAATACAGCAAAGTCCAGTAGCACGCACTGCTTGCATGTTTTCTTTGGCTTTACCATTTTCTATCAGGAATTCCATTTCCTATTTATCATCTCACTGTTCTCACTGTACTATAAGCCCCCAAAGACCAGGGATTCTGGTCTTCTACCTCTTAGTATGTGACCAACCATATTTGTGCATACAGATAAGATTTAGTTGGAAAGAATATTAAGCAGCTGGGATTTCATTCTCTGCATGTTCTCGTTTTCCATCAGCTAGAGTCTCATAGCTATCCCCATAATTTTCACGATGACAGAGACCAATGATCCTTTCGGTGACTTCATAACAGTCCATTGGTCCAGTCACTCATTCAACAAATGTTTAGTGAATTCCCATTAGCAAAATAATAGCTAATGTCTCTCGAGTATTTACTACATGCCAGGGACTGTAAAAAATACTATCTCTGCATCATTTTTTATAATCCTCTAACAACTGCATGAATTGCTGTTCCCATTCATTTTACAGAGGAGGAAACAGGCTTAGAAGAGGGAAAATGACTCGCCTAAGGACACATATTTGGTAAAAGTGTTATCTGAACCCATAACTATACGACTTAGAGGAAGCAGCCTCTACCATTTCACTCTACCATGGTTGTAAGGCTTTGCATTTATGTCAGGTGCTGGAGAGCAGGCCTGGGATTAGGTTGAGGTGAGTGAAGTGCATAGGATACAAAATTCAAGGAAGGACAAATGGCCAAGAAGCACATGAAAAGATGCTCAAGGTTATTAGCCTTCTGGGAAATGCAAATCAAAACTTCATTGAGATACCATTTCACATCTATCAGCCTGGCAAGAATTCGAAAAATGAAACATAACAAGTGTTGGTGAAAATGTGGAGAAATTGGAACCCTCATACATTGCTGGTGGGTATGCAAACCAGTGCAGCCACTGTGGAAAACAGTCTGCAAGTTTCTCAAAAAGTAAAACTTGCCATATTACCCATCAATTCCACTCCTAGATATAGATTCGAAAGAATTGAAAACAGATGTTTAAGAAAATCTTGTACGTAAATTTTCATAGCAGCACTATTTATAATAGCCAAAAGTGAACAAATCATCAGCTGATGAACAGATAATAAATGTGGTAGAGGCCAGGCATGGTGACTCATGCCTATAATCCCAGCACTTTGGGAGGCTGAGGTAGGACGATCACCTGAGGTCAGGAGTCCAAGACCAGCCTGGCCAGTGTGGTGAAACCCCCTCGCTACTAAAAATACAAAAAATTAGCCAGGCCTGGTGGTGCACTCCTGTAGTTCCAGCTACTTGGGAGGCTGAGGCAGGAGAATCGCTTGAACCCAGGGGGCAGAGGTTGCAGTTAGTCAAGATTGTGCCATTGCACTCCAGCCTAGGTGACAAGAGTGAAACTCCATCTCAAAAAAAAGATATGTGATATAGCTACATATTTGATTTCATATATACATGAAATATCCAGACGAAGCAAACTCCTAGAAACAGACAGCAGATTAGTGGTTGGCAGGGGTTAAGGAAGGGAGAAATGAGAAGTAACTGCTTAGTAGTGGATGTGAAGTTTCCATTGAGGGAGACAAACGTGTTATGGAACTAGACAGTGGTAATGGTTGTACAATATTGTAATAAACTAATGTCATTCCATTGCATACTATAAAATAGCTGAAATGGTGGATTTGTGTTTTTTGTTTTTTTATCACAATAAAAATAAATAAAGTGGCTTCTGCTGGTAGGAATTTAAAAAAGGAAAAATGAAGGAGGCATTTACTCTAGTAGGCTTCTGTGGCTACAACCCCTATGAGTACCTTCCTAAGACTCAGGTGCTGGGGTGCTGGCTTGCCCCACTCCAGTCTTAGTCCTGCTGGTCAGTGACATTTTCTCTATTCCTTTATTATTTCCTTAAATCAATCTCTGTACCAGATGGGGAAAGAGTGAGTGTAACTATAGTATACTTGGCATTATGACCTACATTTGCCTAAAAACCAACATTTAAATATTTGCCACCCATTGTGGAAGGACTCGTACCCACAGTCCATGCCATCACCACTCCACTGAGAAGACTGTGAATGGCTCCTCTGGGAAACTGTGGGGCAACAGCCATGGGGCTTTCCAGAACATGATCTGTGCATCTTTGGTGCTGCCAAGGCTGAGGGCAAGGTCATCTCTGAGCTGAATGGGAAGCTCACTGGCATGGCCTTTCATGTCCCTGCCACTGCGCTGGTCATGGACCTGACCTGCCATCTAGAAAAACCTGCCGGATATGATGACATCAAGAAGGTGGTGAAGCAGGCATCGCAGGGCCCTTTGAGAGCATCCTGGGCTACACTAAGCACCAGGCTGTCTCCTCTGACTTTAACAGTGACACCCACTACTCTTACTTTCCATGCTGGAGCTGGCACTGCCCTCAATGACCACTTTGTCAAGCCCATTTCCTGGCATTACAACGAATTAGGCTGCAGCAACACGGTGGTGGGCCTCATGGCCCACATGGCCTCCAAGGAGTAAGACCCCTCCAAGGAGTGGGATCACCAGCCCCAGCGGAGGCAGAAGAGCAAGAGCGAGGCCCTCAGCTGCTGGGGAATCCCTATCGCACTCAGTCCCCCACCACACTGAGAATCTCCCCTCACAATTTTCAAGCAGACCCCCTGAAGAGTGGGGGCTTAGGGAGCCCCACCTTGCCTTGTACCATCAGCAAAGTCCCCCCGTACCAAAAAACAATTGCCATCAATTCTAAACTGGTATGTTACTGAGTAAATACCTAAGAAAGATTACTTTGAATATATTTCCTAAACAAATGGCAGCTAATAAATATTTTAAGTTAAATGCATACCAAGCAATGCTTCTGATAAAAAAAATTGTACAAAAATTCAATTCAAATGCTCAAGATGTTTCTTTTAGAGCATGCTTTCCCAACCTCAGCACCACTTGCATTTTGGACTGGATATTTCTTTGTTGCAGGAGACTGTCCTACGCTTTGTAGAACGCTTCATAGGATCTCTGGGCTTTATGTACCACATAGAAGTAATACTCCTGCCTCCCCACTTTCCTAGGTTGTGATAAAAAAAAGTCTCCAGTCATTGCCAAATATCCTGTGGGAAGCAAAAACAGCTTCCAGTTGAGAACCACAGCTTTCAAGTGTTTTCACTATAATTAAATATTACTCAACCACAAAGAATTCTACTTCTAAGCAATTATCTGCCAGTGATGTCATTCTGTACTACAGGTTATTACTGGCTAAGAGCCAAAGGGTCAGAAAATGTACCATCCACTGTAAACTGAACTTCCATGGGCTGTCACAACGCTGTAGGCTGCAGGATTATACAAGAGTTCTGTGGAGACTTATTACTTTGAAAAATATGGTCCAACATATTCTTTCACCAGAGAGTTTGTTTTCCAGAATCAATGAGAATTGCATATACATTTGTTCATTTCTCTTTTGAAACATACTACTTTTCTTCAGTGAACTCTTTTTATGGATCACATTTATTAAAACAGTTGCTAATTTCAGAACATTTCTTGCTTTTGTTGTTTTGCCTTCAAATATTATAACGCTTGAGGGTAAGGCAATACACACACCACACACACACACACACACACACACACACACACACACACAGCACACTTACATAACATTTATCATCCATCATGGAAGGACTCATGCCCACAGTCCATGCCATCACTCCACAAAGAAGACTGTGAATGGTCCTTCTGCACAACTGTAGTACAACAATCATGGGGCTCTCCTGAACATCTTCCCTTCTTCACCACCCTCTTGATGTCATCATATTTGGCAGGTTGTTCTAGACAGCAGGTCAGGTCCATGACCGACACATTTGTGGTGGGGACATGGAAGGTCATGCCAGTGAGCTTCCCATTCAGCTTGGAGATGACCTTCCTGCAACCTTGGCAGCACCAGTAAATGCAGGGGTGAAAATCAATCTCTCTCTCTCTGTGTGTGTGTGTGTACATGCACACACAGAACAATGGTAGTTTTTAACATTTACATTACATTATTTTCTTGAACACTATGTTTGTCAAGGATTACATGGTACCGGATTACATGGTACCGCCTCACATTATCTTCTTAAGCTATAAAAGTAACATGTTTAGTAAAAAAAATTACAAATGGGGTGTGTGTGTGTGTGTGTGTGTGTGTGTGTGTGTGTGTATCTGCATCCACAGCAATTGCTCCCATTGCTTTGCCCCAAACTCATACGTGTGTGTGTGTGTATACATATCACATGTATACAACATATACATGTTGTGGAGCAATGGGAGCAACTGCCGTGGATGCAGAACCAGATGAACCCTTCTAAGAGCTTCTTCTTCATGGAGCAGTTCTGTCTTCCATGAAAAGAAATAAAAAGAAATCTCAGCTTGCTAAGGAAGAAGCGAACATTGATTACAAGGGAAGGGCAAGATAGAAGGGTTGGCAAGGGAAGCAAACATAGAACATTTGTGCTGAGCGCAAGAGGATGAGGGTCAAGGGAAAGCACAGGAACACAAGGATCCCAAGTGCCAGCCTTAGTGTCATGGACGCTTTGATAAAAAGTGATTTGAAATGCTCAGTTGACAAGCATATTGTGAATTTTCTCATCCTTTTTGGGGGTGGGGGATCCATCCAAAACCCAAGAAAACTCACACTGAGTCTGACTATTGTCTAATGCATAATGGAGTAACAAATTCCTCACCCATTTCCCTCCCCCTTACCTATGTAAGTCACGTCCACGTAGAGTTCATCTGACAAAGTGCTTCCCATCTTGTTAGTAGCGTTGACTGTGATGACGTATGTCCTCCACATGGAGGTGTACTGCTTGCCAAAGTGGCAGGAGTGGGGGCCACCGGTTACGTAGTCTGGACATTCATGTATCAGTGTCTCTCTGAAATAAGTAACGCATTAGGAATGAATAAGAAAGTGATAAAGCAAATCTAGTTTTTTCTTCGTAGATCAATACCACTGGCCTTTGGGTATCAGAAATTTCAAGCGCAAAACCCAGAGCTGATGAATGGTTCCCCAGGCTTCCGTGTTCCTCCCATTTCAGCTGAGAGTGAGAGAAAGAAGAGCATGCTGGAAAAGTTATTTTAGGGCCTCAAGTATTCTGTTTCTTATCAACCCTTCCCTTCTGTAAGTGTTCTTGTGGGCTCTGGGATATATATTCCCTGCTGATAAACACTTGAGCTTTCAATGACCAGGGCGCCACCAAACCCAGGTCATGCCCATGGGGTCACCTCAGGGAACTGGAACTTTCACCTGTCCACACATGGGGTGCAAAGCACAATGCAGCAGCTTTGCGCATGTGTGTTGAATTACATTTCATTGTTTAAAAAAGGGTCCAAAGGCACAAAAACTGATGCTGATCCATTTCAGACTGCACCAAGTCAGCAATAAAGTGAAGTGATGTTGAAAGGAGGTATTTCAGGTCCAAGTGGCTTAGTAGGCTGCTCACATTTAGACTTAGGAGCCTCAGCACAAGACACACTACACAGGTATAAAGGCTTGTTCAATTCCAGTTGTATTTGAGTTCCTGAAATCTGTTTACATGATGCCCTTTTGGACTTCAGCTGGAATAACAGTTTTGTGTACAACAAAGTGCAGGCATCGGAAAGTGGGCCAGCTGTCTTTACCAGCAACTAAATATTTTCCTTTTTGAAGAAGAGTGCAGCTCTCCCAGGAGTTCCAGGCGGGTCTCACTGTGAACGTAACAAAATGCTTGCACAGAGATGATCTGGTTTAGCCCTCATTGCAACCTTAGGTCCAAATATGTCCTCCAGGAGATCACGGCTCTTGGATCAGCAATCTCCTAAGGAAAAACCTCACTTTCTTCTCCCTACAAGGTTCTTTATTTTTCTTGAACATAAAACAAGTTTGAAAACCTTGTACCATGTTTATCATGGATTACGTGGTGCCACTTCACATGACTGTCTTATGTTACAAAAGTGACATGTTTAGTAAAAAAAAAAAAAAATTTACAAATGGCATAAGGTTTATAGATGAGCACCTAAGATTAACTAGCACTTAAGAAACACTTATATGAGGCCTGAGGCTACAACCTAAGCTGTGACAGGGATTTGAAACATTGCTGATATTGCACTGCTATGGCTGGTTACCTTATGTATATTGACACAGCTCTTAACAGACATTAATAGGACAATGTAGGCACAAGACCTTAGACTCCCCTTTCCCCAGTGGTATGAACCTTACTGGTGGAAATTCAGGGAAGTGCTGTCACTCAGAACCAGTGTTTCTTTGCCCTGGAGAATGAAAATACTCATGTGGGGTTTGACAGGAGAGAAGGAAACTTCTTACCCTTCCTTGTGGTAAGTCAGTGAATAATTGGTAGGAAGTCCTCCATCTGCTCCAGGCCTCCACCAGCAGGTGAACGTTTCCTTATTGGGAGAACGACATTTAAAGACCTCAGGTTTCCCAGGAGGTGACTGTCCTAGGAAAAGACAGAAGCCACTGCATCGATATTGAGGTCCGTTTAACCATTTGATCCTTCTGCTGGTGGCAGAACAGACTGATGGAACCCAAGCCAGTGATGAAGTCTCGGGGTGAGGAGACCTAGGGTGGCTGCTCAGAAATGCCAAGCATCAGCATCCAGCAACACTCCTCTGTGGGCTGCCCTGATGTTGGCAGGGCTCTTAGAGAGCTTTGTGGTATGTGTGTGTGTGTGTGTGTGTGTGTGTGTGTGTGTGTGTACTTTGAGATGGAGATATCAATAGCCTACGTGAGGGCTGGTGACTAACTGCAAAATTTCAACAAAGAATGAACCTTGAATGCAAGATAGACACATAAGGATGGAAGAGTGTGTGGCCCTTTGTAATCCCATGAGGTCTGTAAAGCTGATACCCTCTCATTCTAAGGGGATCATACAAAGAATCCTTCCCAGGTATGAGCAACCTACAAACACTGCCAAAACACCACCCTCTGGCACTTATCCACCCTGCTCACCAATCTCCATCTTTCTGCCAACCCCACACATGAACTCAACCTGTTCCTGACCTTCTGTCCGTTTACTGCATTGCGGAAGCTCCCTGTATCTGGGCGTCCTTCCCTTCCTCTTTCCCCATCTTCTCCTTTCTTTCTCCTTTCCCTTCACGTTTTCTTGATTTTATTCAGCTTTGATCTTGTGACCCAGACTCACAATCTCTCTTCTCATCCACTCCATCCTCATTCCTGAATCTTAGTTTTTAGTCCTCGTTTCTCTTAGATTTTTTCTCTTTCCTTTTCTTTTTTTGTGGTGAGGTTGCAAAAGGCTTCCTTTGGATTCATAGGGCTTGAAGAGTGTGTTGCCCTTTTGTAATCTCACAGGGTCTATAACACTATAATTCGATGGATCTTTTTGGGATAGGAGGTATGGTAAGGTGTAGGAGAGTGGCCAGCTCCTCTCCTGGTTCTGAGCAACCACTGTTATCTAAGAGCTGTACCTAGTTCCAGGTTGGACTCTTGAAGGCCTCAGTGAGGTGGCGTGAAAATACAACACCAAGGATATAGAATTTTTTAGTTGCCAAATCCCCAAAGCTCTTGGCAAGTGGGCCCCCATTTCTCTTGCTTGGATGTCAGGTTCAAAGAGGGACAGCAGAGCCTGGGAGTTTGCCCTGATGCTGTGGGGCTGGGGAAGTCACCATGCTCACCTCTATGACTTCAGCTGGTCCTCTTTTTTGTATAGCTAGATGCTCTAGTATTGAGTTCGGGATGTCAGGAACAGAGAGGAGCACTTTCAGAGGTGGGCCAGCACCTCTGGGGGTTCTCTCTGTTTTCTCCCCTATACCTCATGCAGGCTCCAAGACCAGAGTATCTAGCTGAGCACCAGATCAGAAACAGTAAGTTAGGAGGAGACCTCAGCAGGGGGAAATGGATGGGAAGAGGGGTCTCTAGGCAGAGCTGGCCAGAAAGAGAGATTTAGTGGAATGGCATGTTGTGGGACACAGGCTGGATCCCAGGACACCAGGCTGGATCCCAGGACAACAGGCTAGTAGTATCAGCTGGAGCTCACCTAACGTCCCGCTCACAGGCCCTGCTGAAATCTGCCCGTGCCAGCCTGGGGCGGCTCTGCCAATATTTGTAACATTGTTCATCCTCTAGGGACAATTTATTTAGGATAAGCTGTTGCTGGGAGTCACAGTAAGAATGCAAGTTTTTGTTTTGCTTTGTTTTTGTCATGAGTGGGGAGAAGCGTGTGAAGTAGAAAGAAAAGCTTATTTAAAACATTCAAACCCTATGGTTCAGTAATGAGTGCACTCAGAAGCTAATCAGGGTGATCATTGATTTCCTGAGTATTTAGAGTTTCTCTTGCAGGTCATTCTGACCTCTGCTTTCCCCTTTTTCTCTCTTTGAAAGCTTCTCTTCTTATTTTATTGTTTATTAATAGTACCTTCAGGAGACTCAAGAGAAGAGGGTAGATTTGTAAAATTGCAATTAGACACATGTTTCTTTCATCTACATTAGAGGAATAAATTAAAATTAATGGACTTTCTCAGTGCACAGAAACACAGAGAAAACCACATAGGTACCACACGCACAGGTATGTAGCTGCCCACACAGGGCCCACATCAAAAGCACACCCCCTGCATGCCCCCCCCCCACAGAGAAATACATACAGGTGCATACTCATGGAAATATATACTGGTATGCACACAGGTACATGCAGAGAAGTGTACACATATGGATATACACACACACAGACATACACAGAAGTATACACGTACAGGTTCAGACAGAGAAGCATTTGCAAACAGGTCCATATGGAAAAGTTAATATCTACACAGGCACATACAGAAGCCTGCACACCCAGAAATGCACAAGGGTTGACATACAGAAGTGTATATTCACAGGCACCCATCCTCTCATTTAGCTGTGGACTTCATTTCTCCTATTAGCACAGATAGTAGAGTTGGCTGTACCTGCTTCCCACCATGTAACAGCAATCTGTTATATCCCATCATGGTTTTTCAAAGATTTTTCATATACATTATTTCATCTGTGGTAGAGGAAACATCACTATCCTTACTTTAAAAATTTGGAAACCCAGGGAGTTAGGTAATTGGCTCTAGCTCACGCAGCTAGAAACTGGCAGGACCTGGATTAGAACTCAGGTCCTGTCTTCAGAGCTGTTTCATTACATCCCTGGAATGAGGACAGAAGGCAGAGAGCACAGTGACAAGATTTTGCACTAACTGCATTAATTTTTCTCATTAACTTTAATGCAAAATTATTGCAAATAATTTAATAGCACATAATGCAAGCATTTTCATTTTTCATAATAGCATTGCAAGAAGACTGCAATGGGCTCTGTTGACAAACACCCCAGGCAATGAAAGAGAGCATGATAGTCTCTTACTTACCATTCAGAAGACAAGTGTTGAGAAAAAGCAGCAGAGTGAAAACAGTTGCAGATGCCACATTTTCCTTCATGTTGGCTACCTTCTCTTGCTACAGGAAATGTATCAGAGGTTCACTGGAAGAGAAAGGCACCAGGTAACTTTTGCGAAATGACAGTCTGGCCAGCCATCCACCACTTTATTCTGCGTGTTTGCAACTGATTGTTACTCCTTGCTTAATGTGAATGACAAAACAGGAGGAAAGGAATGCAGGAAAATGTAACAGGGTTGGATGGCTTGGCATGAAACATCGATTCACACACACTGGGAAAAATTCCACCACCAGAGGTCCTCAGATGACAAGGTAGAGAGTTCAAGGGGAGCCAAGGCAGTCAGTCAGTTCCTTTGCACACGCCCAGAGAAAAATTGTTCTCTTTCCACCCCATATCCACCTAACAATATAGCAATAATCTTACATAACTTAGATTGTATATCCTACGAGAGAATCCTTCTATGAGGGCTCTTGCCCTGGTCCATCAGCCAAAAATTCTCCAGGCTGAAAAGCCAGTACCCTCAGTATAATCTCAACCTAACCACGTTGATCCCACTGAGTTAGGGAGGCTTTGAAGGTTCACGCTGGAAGTCTTCTGGGATATATGCATTACCGCAAGGCAAATCACACGATGAACTCCAGTGAACCTCCACGTGGTTTCTTTCTCCTGTTTGGAAAGGCCCATAAACAAAAGATAATAAACTCTGGTAATAATTTAAATCCCTTGGGTTCAGAGTATTAAGTAAATTTTGAACCTGCAGGGGTTGGGAGTTTGGGGCAATATATTATTAATATTATTATTGTTACCCTTGGAACAGCTTTCAAAGCCTCAAAATGTCCTTCTAAGAAAAAAGGATTTCTAAAGACATTTGGAAAAAATGGCTCATTAGTCTTGTTGGACTTCAAACAACTCAGAAAACAATAGATTTGATGAACTAAGTGTAAATTCTTAGAAACGCATGGCTTAAATTTCTCTCTCTCTCTTTTTTTTTTTTTTTTTTTAAATCAAGGGAAGAACATTCAGGGTCAAAGCTGCTTATCTTGGGGCATTTGAAAGGTCTGGGTGTGTTTGATAAGCCCCTAAAAGACCAACCTTTGCTATGGCTCCTTGTGGGACATACTCAGAAAAGGAGGAACCACAGCCACAGTAAAGACTGGACACCCGGGCATCGTCAAGTATCTCTTTGAATCTGAGGCTCCAGCTTCAGTAAAGGATCCTGGCCCAGCAGTGGATCCTGTGAGGTGAACTGTATTTTGTTTTTTTTGGGGGGGACCTTTTACCTGCTCCTGCAAGATTCCTTCCAAACAAATGCCCACCCATGGTGCACTTTCTAAATCACCTCCTCCATCTCCCCCTTGAGGGTCATCTAATTAAAATCAAATGGTTAAAGGCTCCTAATGGGTTTAAAATAATGCCTATGACCTCTAGAGCATCAACTATGGGCAGACACTGGGCAAAGTAAGTACCTTAATCATGTAAATTTCATTTGTTATCACAACCGCCCTGTGTGCAGGTACAGGTTTTAACGTGAGCAAATGGAGGTACAGAGATTTAGTAGATTGTCAGTCATATGCCTATGAGAGAAAGACATCTGGGAAACCTGAGAGCCACTGAGAGATCATCCCGTGTGAAGTCTATGATGGGGGACCCAAGGTGAGCAACATGAAGCCTTGAGTGGCTGTGGTGTTCTGAGTAGGAGCAGGAGAGCCAGAGGTGAGAGAGGCTTTCTCAGTTACTGACCTACTTATGCCCAAGGAGCTCAAACACTGTTGATCTCATGAATCCAGCCTCATTATGGTCATATAGCCCAAAACAGTTCTTTATCCTGGTGATCTGGTGATCTCAGCCTGGCTTGGAGATGGGATTCTACCCACTGGCTGAAGACTTTCTATAATATTCCTTTATTGAAACTTCTTTTCTTTTTTGGGCATCACACTAGCATGCTTAAGATCAACGTGCTATAAATCAGACCTTCCTGGTGAGGCTGGGTGCTATCCAGAGAGTTTTGCTGAAGCAGGGCTCCATGTGTTTCGCAGAAGAAACTCTGGGATGGGAAGCAGAGTGGTCAGGTAGGAGCAGATATTAGATATTGTCATCTGCTTATATGTTCTCATGTACTAGTGCAGGATCAAAGAAACTCTTCTAAATAAAGTTTTCCTGTAATAATATCTTCAGGAAGCATTCTGTGAATGAACAACAACAACAAAAAACCTTCCCTTAGGGATTTCTTGAGACATATCCTGGAATCTGGTTACTATGATGCACATTTTAATGCCTAAAACCTCCATGCCAGAAAATTAGCCATACTCACAGTGGTGTCCTAACAATGATTTCCCAACTCATCCTGCATTTTTCTTCCCAGATGGGCAAACACAATGGGGGTAATTTAACCTTTAGAGAGAAAGATGATCACAACTTCTCACTCCTAAAGGAGCTATGCTATAAATGTTAATTAACTCTGATCACACAAGGAGATGCTTCTCAGTACTAGGCACATCTGTTTACTGACAGACTTTTTTTTTTTTAAAGGCTGGCAGACTCTAAGCTGGGGATAAATTAGGTTTTGTCTCTCTGAGTCCATTCCGTATTGCTCTCAAGATCTTGAACATGGGCAGGCATGGCCCTTCCTATTCTCTCCCAGTTGAGACTGTAACATCCAATGAGGGTCCTCATCTTTTTAAGATGTTAGAGCAGCAAATGGCTCCAAGTATTTGTAGTTCAGTTAGCAAAAAGTCAGCCCCACACAGCCCAAGGACTATCTTCCTAGGCTTCACTCCTCAGCAGCTCCTTGGTTGTGACTGAGGTTTAAAAATGCAGGTGGTGGATCCGCAGATCAGGTTTGTAGCAAGTTTGCAGCCCCACACCTTGCCTGTGGCTAGCTGCCTTGGCTTCCCTGCTTACCCATCCTCAAAGACTCTCTTATCCTTCTGCTTCTCCCCTTACCTTATTCAAATATGCTTTCCCACCACTCTGTGGCCAACTGTGGGGTAAACTCCAAGGAAAGTCCCTTCTCCCTCATGCTGCTCGGCATCAGTGCTGACCCTGTTTAGGCTCTCTCTTTCCAAAAGCCTCCCTTCATTTACCTTTCCATTAAGCCAAGTCTCTTCCACAGAGGCCAACAGTTGAGAAAAAGGCCCAGCAGCCTGGGCTTTTGAGAAACTAAAGCCAGTCTCTTCATATGAAAAATTGGGGTCACAGTCCCATGGCCTGGGCTGATGGTACTATCCATATTAGGAAGGGAAGGCCATAGCAGAGGAGGCAGTGTGGCCTCATGAGAGTTAAAAATAAACTGGATCTGAGCTCCCAACACGCCACTCCCCACTGTCAACCCCTCATCCTCTGTAATACCCGCTCTTAGACTTCACCTGTATGTTCTGGCCGATGCAGTCCCTGAGCCCATCCTGCCTGCCAGCAGTCTCAGCCCCATCACTCTGTGGAACTTACTCCCAAGACTGGTATCCAGTGACCCCCCCTGAGCACAGTCCCCATCCTGTCCTGCCCTATTGTATCTGTTGCCCCAACCTTCTGCTCAGGTTTTTGACTCAATTTCCCTGACTCCAGAAATGGACCTACCATGCTAGGCAGGGATTCTGAGGTTCTTTTTAGTTCTTGCAAGCTTAGTTCCTGGATAATCGATCAGGGCCCAATCCAACATCTGAATTTCACACTATCATACATACGACATTATGCACCACATAATGATATTTCGGTTAATGACAGACTGCATATATATGATGGTGGTCCCATAAGATTATAAGGCTGTATGTTTACCGTTCTTTTTCTATGTTTAGATATAATTAGATACACAAAAGCTTACCATTCTGTAACAATTGCCTACAGTATTCAGTTCTGTAACCGCTGTATAGGTTTGTAGTCTGGGAGCAATAGGCTATGTCATATAGCCTAGTGTGTGGTAGGCTGTACGGTCTAGGTTTGTATAAGTACACTCTATGATGTTTGCACAACAATGAAATCTCCTGACACATTTCTCAGAACTTACCCCTATCATTAAGTGACACTTTTGCCAGTATTCTGCTCAGTGAAGTTTCTCAAAGAGAATATATCTATATTACCAGTCAGTTCAAGAGATTAACCAATAATAGCAGCCTGGGAATCCAACTTGTGCCTCCACCCAATCTCTACCTACTCCTTCTTGACAGAAACCATTCTTCCACCCAAATGCCCATCGATGATAGACTGCACAGGGAAAATGTGGCACCAATACATCATGGAATATTATGCAACCATCAAAAACGATGAATTTGTGTCCTTTGTAGGGGCATGGATGAATCTGGAAACAATCATTCTCAGCAAACTGACACAAGAGCAGAAAATCAAACACCGCATGTTCTCACTCATAGGCAGGTGTTGAACAATGAGAACACATGGACACAGGGAGGGGAGCACTACACACTGGGGTCTGACGGGGGGTGGGGAGTTGGGGAGAGATAGCATGGGGAGAAATGCCAGATATAGGTGATGGGCAGGAAGGCAGCAAATCACACCACCATGTGTGTACCTATCTTGCATGTTCTTCACATGTACCCCAAAACCTAAAATGCAATAAAAAAATTTAAAAAAAGAAACCATTCTTCCAGCTTCTCAGATTAATGTCACCTACCTTTGAACTTTATATCAATAGGATCATACAACATACATTTTTGAGTGTGTGTCTGGCTTCTTTCATTTCATATTGTTGTAGGATTCATCTTTGTTGTTACAGGTACTTTTACATAATTTATTTTCATTTCATCTCATTCATTTTCATTCATGTTATATTGAATGAAATACCATAATTCATTTATTCATTCTACTATTGATAGACATTTGAGTTGTTTCCAGGTTTTGGCAAACTTCGGGTTTTGCTGAGACAGATCAAGACTCAATAGCAGGGAAGCCCTGTGAATCTCATAACCACCATGTGCTGCCTGCTGTATCTCCCAGTAAACTAAATTAAATTTAAGTGCCCTTTTTTTGTCCTGAAAAAACAAAAAGTCTCATTTCTTGCAAACAAATTTTGAATACGTTCATTCATTGTTTTCAGTATTAGGCATTGTGTTAGGTATTTCCTTCTGGGTCCTCGGCCGCTGGGTTTCCTTACCTGCCTTGTCCTACCTGGGCTAGATGGCCCGAGGCTAACATAACAGGGAGCAAACCTCACATCAAGTGCCATTTAATTTCCAGGAGTTGGGCTTTTTAAATTTTTTTGAGACAGGGTCTTGTTCTGTTGCCCAGGCTGGAGTGCAGCGGCATGATCACTGCTCACTGCAGCCTGGACCTCCCTGGGCTCAGGTGATTCTTCCACCTCAGCCTCCTGAGTAGTTGAGACTACAGGCACGAGCCAACCAACACCCAGCTAATTTTTGTACATTCTATAGTGACAGGGTTTTGCCGTGTTGCCCAGGCTTGTCTCAAACTACCAAGCTCAAGCAATTTACCTGCCTTGGCCCCCCAAAGTGCTGGGATTACAGGCATGAGCCATCGTGCCCGGCAAGAAGTTGGGGTTTTCTTTCCAAGTGTTGGTATAGAATGCCAACACTTAATCTGGAAAACAAAGGTCATAATGTGCTTGGAGGGGAAGAGGAACAGTAGAGATTAGCTATTATATACCAGGCTAAAGATTAAGACTGTTACACAAGCTCTGCCCATTGTCAACAGTCAATGATTGTAGAATAAATAAATGAATCCCCAAAGGTGAAAAAAAAAAAAACAGAACAAGATTCTAAGATATGGGAACCAAACTTTGCATATGGAAAGACTGGTCCCATGCTAGTATTTCAATTACTGGACTTACAGTCAGTGTAGATTTCAGTATTTGACAGGGGAATCTAAAGAAGTTTTAAGAAGAATATGGGAGCTGCTCTTTCAGGAAGACATTGAAAACTTGGGATATAGTGCTAAGAGAATCCTAGCCGGAAGGCAGGGAGATGAAGGTTCCAGCTGTTCTTGCTCTGCCAATAACTAGCTTCACACACACATGTGCCTACAATGAATGTTCCTCTGCCCACAGTCCAGGCAGCACATCTACACATTTGTCTATGACAGTCCACAGCAGGACACTTGCTCGTGTGGTCATTCATTATTATTTTTTATCAGAACAATTATCCAGTTTACATTTTGCTGTTTCTTGAGGTTTCCATCTCGTACTCTGTTTTGAGGTACTTATTGGTGAAAACATCCAGAACTTTCCACAGTGAATTACTTTTAGATGAAATGTTTATCACTTTACAATCTGGCAGTTTAGTCAGAACATCATGACTGGGTGAAAGTAATTAGAAAGAGTATAGAGGCTGCCATAAAGTGTTCAAATCTGATTCCAGATATTCCCCTGCTCCTCTCCTAGAAACCCCAAAGGTTCCACTGAGGAAAGAACTTCCTGAAGACTCTGCGCTCTGTGAAGATCATCAAGAGGAGCGCATGTGCTGTGCCTGGTGGTGGCTGCATTTGGTAAGAGGCAGACAATCAGCAGAGATAGCATTTGCCTAAAGCAGAGCTGAGTCAGGCCTCGGGCCACTCAGGGATACTATAAAGAACCGCCTCTTGGCTTCTAACCTAATCAGGGAAAATGATTCCGATATACAGTCCTTTGCACTGTAGTCACTTTAATAACACAGAACACCCATGCTTCCCCGTGGCTGGAGGTATTGCTTCCAAATCCAGTTACATTAACTCCACTCACTCACCACAGCATCCTCATCCCAGCAACATCTTTTATCACAGGGAGGCTTGTTTTTAAGCAGCCTTTTTGGCTTAAAGGCAAGAATAGGAATTGGATGAGTTTTAATTCCCCCTGGCCAGTGCACATGTGGGACAGATGGTGGAAAATCCATGTTGGCCTGATTATCAGAGGAACTAGTCCCTCATGAGACCATCAATTAGTTACTAACAATCAAAAAAACACCCATAAATCATACATTATGTTTCTATAGACATCACTGGTTTTTAATCAAGGATTCCCATTACAGTCTAAGGAGTGTCTTAAAATTTCTTTTTTTCTTTTTGACTCAGAATCTTGTTCTGTCACCCAGGCTGGAGTGCAGTGACATGATCTCAGCTCACTGCAGCCTCTGCCTCTGAGGTTCAAGTGACTGTCATGACTCAGCCACCAGAGTAGCTGAAATTATAGATCTGTGCCACCTTGCTTGGCTAATGTTTGTATTTTCAGTAGAGATAGATTTTACCATGTTGGTCAGGCTGGTCTTGAATTCCTGGTTTCAAGTGATCTGCCTGCCTTGGCTTCCCAAAGTGCTGGGATTGAGCCACCATGCCCAGCCTGAAAATTTCTCATTCTTTTGCTCTGTCCCTGGACATTCTCACTAATTGTCGCAGAAATGAAGCTAATTATTTGAAGCCAACTTGGAAGATATGGGCATTTAAAAAAATACTTTCTGGATGATTCTATATTGGAGCCAGGGTTGAAAAACACTGACTTATGTGCTATCACCTAACATGTAAGTCCTTTGAGTCCTCTAAGGCAGCCTTCCTCCTGGTAACAGCTCACGCAGCATGTTCTCCATGCATAACACTTCTAATAGGAGGCAACTTTATCTCAAAAGCCTCTGCTGTTCTCAGACCTGTGTGGCAATGAAATCAGCAAACCCTTGTACAGAATATACTTACACACTTATAAATATATAAAAACATTTATACTATCATATGTGAAATGTTTCCCTGTGATCCACTGCATGTCAGGCACTGTTTTGTTAACCCACTTCACCCTCACAACAAGCCTGAGTTGTGGGTATGATTATTATTCCTAATAGAGGAGGGCACTGAGGCCCAGAGAGGGTCTGTGAGTTGTCCAAGGTCACACAGTTAGTGAGTTGTATATGGAGGAAGAGGAACTCAGTATTTGATCTCTGGGGTCTGTGCTAACTATCACACTTTCTTTTCTCTCTCTCTCTCTCTCTCTTTTTTTTTTTTTTTTTTTTTGAGACGGAGTTTTGCTCTTGTTGCCCAGCTGGAATGCAATGGCACAACCTGGGCTCACTGCAACCTCCATCTCCTGGGTTCAAGAGATTTTCTTGCTTCAGCCTCCTGAGTAGCTGGGATTACAGACATGTGCCACCACACCTGGCTAATTTTTTGTATTTTTAGTAGAGATGGAGTTTTTCCATGTTGGTCAGGCTGGTCTCGAACTCCCAACCTCAGGTGATCTGCCCACCTTGGCCTCCCAAAGTGCTGGGACTACAGGTGTTAGGCACCATGCCTGGACATGATCACACTTTCAAAGGTGTAATGACCCTACCTTCAAGGAGCTCTAGAAGTACAAATTCCATGTTGGCTGTGAGGAGTGGGGACAGCTCAGAGGACCTTAGGGTTGCAGCTTCTGAGTCCTCTAAGGCAGCCCTCCTCCTGACAATGGCTTACTCAGCATGTTCCCCCAACCCAAAGGCAGCTCTGATGCCCAAGGCTGTGGGAACCAGAGATAGCTCTTCAACAGTAGTAGGTATTCCTGGGGTATCCTTTCCGGGCACCATTACCTACTTCAGATAGAATGTGTCAAAATCTCTGGAAGGAGGGCCTAGGAAGGGGCATTTTTGACAAGCACTTAGATGATTCTTATCAAGCTCGTTTTAGAGCCCGAGCTCATGCCGAGAAGGGCAGGAAAGGAAGACGCAGTGGAGAGGGCAGAGTGGCTTCCTCTCTATGGGAAATGTTGTATTTAGAACTTAGAGCAGGCGTCCCCAAACTACGGCCCGCGGGCTGCATACGGCCCCCTGAGGCCATTTATCCGCCCCCCCTGCCGCACTTCAGGAAGGGGCACCTCTTTCATTGATGGTCAGTGAGAGGAGCACAGTATGTGGCGGCCCTCCAATGGTCTGAGGGTCAGTCAACTGGCCCCCCTGTGTGAAAAGTTTGGGGATACCTGATAGATAGAGCCATTGGGGTTGTGATCTGTTGGGTTATTGTCCCCCAACTATTTGCTTCCTCCCAGCAAAAGGATTACATATCCCTACCCTGTACTCAAGCACTCTGTGAAGGAGTACCTCAATCACTTTGTACTTGGCCATGTGAAAAGCTGTGGCCCAAGGGATGTGAATGGTTGTGATGTTTTTTTGCTGTGTTTAATCTGAAGCTTAAATGCAATTGGGGGCTTTGGCTCAGGTCTCCTTGCTCTTATTCTCCACTGCCCTTAGGATGTCACAAATAGCGGCTATACCCTCAGTCTGGCTTTTAAAATAAGACAGGTAGAACCCTGCTGAGCTCAGCTGAACCCAGCCAATTCTAGCAGAGCCACAGACAGCCTGCAGCTGACTCACAGCCCTTATGTAAAGTGAACGAAGAGTAGATGTTATAAGCCACGGAGATGTCACTGTTGTTTGTTACTAATTGCAAAACTAATACAGGGCAAGAGTAGGAGGAGAACATATGTTTTGCAAGACTGTTCAAACAAGATGATCTTTTCACACATGGAGCTCTGTGTATCTCATATATGTGTGTGAATGTGGTATTCATCCAAACACAAAATAACTTTACTCTGCCATAAAAAGTCATTATTGTATTAGTAACAGCTTTGTCTATTGTTATATTTTAACATCTGGAAACTCAGGCTTGGAAGGTGAGAAGGAAAATTAAAATTAAAAAACAAATTATTGGCCTACTGGCACTGCTTGGTTGTCTCAGGAGGAAGGGAACATCAGGAGTTCTGGAATCATGGGATTCTGGATCTTTAAGGGTCCCAAAGACTTGAAAGGTATTCTAACTCAACCCCTCACTTTGACACAGGGGGAAACTGAGGCCTGGAAAAATGAAGTGTCTTGGCCAAATGCCTTTGGGAGAATCTTTGGAGCTTGAGGGTGAGCACAACTGAGAACACTGACAAGTCTAAGAAGAAAGTCTCAAGAATGTTGTTAAATGTATTTTCCCACTCTGATTCCTGCTCTCCCTATCATCTCAGTTAGAACCTTGGAATCCATTCATAGGAATCGTAAAAGCATCAGGTGTCCATCAGAATTTGGTTTTCTTTTCTTTTCTGGCCACACAGTTAAATTTACTTCATTGCTTCCCCTATAGTTAGATCAGGCCAGGTGATCAAGTGGTGGCCACTGAAAGTGTGTAGAAATAATATACAGTAACGCACTGAATGACAAACTTTGTCAACCGTAGACCGCTTAGGTGATAGTGGTCCTATAAGATAACAATGGAGCTGAAAAATTCCTATTGCCTAGTTGACGTCATGGCCTTTCTAACATCATAGCATAATGCATTATGCCTGTGTTTGCGGTGACACTGGTGTAAACAAATCTACTGTACTGCTAGTCATATAAAAGTAGAGCACATACAATTGCGTGCAGCACATAATACTTTATAATGATAATACTATGTCACTGGTTAGTGTATTTTCTATACTATACTTTTGTTATTTTACAGTGTACTGCTTCTACTTAATCAAAAAAGTTAGCTGTAAAACACCCTCAGGCATGTCTTCAGGAGGAATTCCAGAAGGCATGGTTTTCACGAGATGACAGCTCCATGCATGCTATTATCCTTGAAGCCCTTCAAGTGGAACAGGATGTGGAGGTGAAAGACGGTGATACAGATGATCCACTCTCAATGTAGTCCTGGGCTAATGTGAGTGTTTGTGCCTTAGTTTTAACCCCTACCCCATCCCAGGCTTGAAGCTCATTACTCTGTGCATTTTTTTTTGTATGTCCCATTGTGAGAGATGGGAAAGTTCTTCTCCAAGTGTATATCTTAGATTACATTATAAGGAGTTACAATCTCTTTCTCTATGGTCATTATCCGCTGTTAGAATAAATATATACCTATGTATATATATTCTCTAAATCAGCTGTGTCTTAATTCTGCTACCTTGACTCGCTCCAGAATGTCTGAACAGAACTGGGCACGCTCCAAACCCTGGTGCATGCCATTCCTTATTTGGAAACCCTCCTGACCTTCTCCTCACTAGCTGCTTCTTCTTCCTTGCCTTCTTCCTTGTCTTCTTTCTCACTTATCTATTCAGGAAATTTCCAAGTTTTTAGCCAATGGGGTCAAGCATAGAATGTGAGGTCCCGTTTCGGCCAATGGAAACTGGACACAGTAGTAGGGCAACTGAGTCAGGTTATGAAAGTTATAGATGTCCCTCTCTCCTTTGTTCAGGTGTGCTCTCCTGGCCAGACTGCTGGTGAGTTACACCCTTCCTGCGGGAAGTGAACTAGCCTTGTTGTGTGATCCACTGTCTCGGTGTGGATTGCTCCTGATGTTACAAACCCATTTCCAACACGCATGCTTAATGCAAAACTGGATACATAGTAGGTGCTCAATAAATGGTTCTGAATAAATGAAATGTATGTGATCTAGCTGTAGTCAGAGGGCAATTAGTAAGAATTTTATGCTTTAAAGAGTTGTTAATCATTGGAATATGTGATTGAGGGAGGTAATGCCTTTTCCACCTTGGATGGTTTAAAAATTGATACTAATGGCAACAGGCGTTTTCATGCAATTTTAGTTTTCAAAGTATTTTCATATGAAATATTTTATTTCATTCTCTTTCCAACCCAGTGAGATTTTAGGACGGTATCATTGGGTTTGTAAACACTTCTGGCTGCTCGATGGTAAAGGTGGGACAGACATTTTATCTTTTGATTATAAATTCATGTATCCCTTTAGGGTAATATATTTTAAAAGCCTTAAGAATGTAGATACACTTTGAATCACAAAATGGGCTTCTAGAAATGTATCCCAAATGTATAGAAACAAAAACAATTCTGTATAAAGAGAATCCCACCCTCCTACTGCTAGAATTCAATATTCTATTTTCATTTTGCTATTTATAAAAACAGAATCGTGGGGAAAATATCTAAATATCAAATCTTAAGGGATTGTTTAGCTAGATCATGTTCTAGTCATACAATGAAATATTACTTAATCTTTAAATAATGTGATGAACCAATGATATAGAAACATGGAGAAAATAAAAAAGAAATTGAATACAAAAAGTAGATGTGTTTGATCCCAATCTAATATACATCTCTCTATATGTGCACAGAAGAAAGACTAGAAATATATATATATATATATATATATATATATATATATATATATATATTTCCCATATATATTGGGAGTAGTTGTCTCTGGGAGGATGATTCTAAAATAAAACATGATTACTTTGGTAATAAATAAAATAAAATAAAAAGGTATTACTTTTGTAATTGAGGAGGAAAATCCCAATTAAAAATTTAACACTACAAAAACAACTCCCTAATGAAAACCTGGCATTTAGTGGTACAAATACATGGAAAAGCTCCCTACTAGGGTAGAAGATAGAAATTACTTGTATGTTTGTAGCAAAATTTTCAGCAGTTGTTGATGGTTGACCTACCTATGCTAATCAGGGTGAATGGCTGAGCCTGTGCCCTGCCTCCTCAGCCTGTGTTTAATGATATAAACAGCTTTTTATTTTGTTTTGTTTTAGACAAAGTCTTGCTTTGTCACCCAGGCTGGAGTGCAGTGGCACAATCTCGGCTCACTGCAACCTCCCCCTCCGCCTCCCAGGTTCAAACAATTCTCCTGTCTCAGCCTCCTGAGTAGCTGGGATTACAGGTGTCTACCACCACACTCAGCTAATTTTTGTATTTTTAGTAGAGATGGGGTTTCACCATATTGGTCAGGCTGGTCTTGAATTCCTGACCTCAGGTGATCCACCCACCTCAGCCTCCCAAAGTACTGGGGATTACAGGTGTGAGCCTCAGCACCTGGCTATTTTTGAACAGCTTTTGATGCTTATGGCCTGCTCACTTGTTTCCCCCTACTTCTCTGAATTCCAACACTGTGTTTATCTTAAGGTTATCTGAAGCATTTAGCCATTATTTTGCATTATACTTCTGAGAAGTGGGCAATTTCGTGGGAAAACTCATTTCTCAGTGCCTCAAAGAAGGGTGGGTCATCTTATTAAAAAGGCATTTAATAAATTCAGTGGGGCTCTCTCTGAGAAGTTGGATGCTTGTTTTACTCTGGTTCCTGGGCTTCTGCTAGTCCTTATCATGCAAAGGAAGAGGAAGTGGAAGTTGAAGGAGTGGTAAATGGGGAAGAGGTTAGAGAAAGAGGAGAAAGCAGGAGGATCTGGAAGTTGAAAGGCAGGTGGGCTCAAGGTGAAACCCCCACTTTTTTGCCTATTGCCAGGAGTTTGAGCATCCCTGCCACCTCCTGACATTACTACTAGTCCCAAAGTGCCTCTCTCCCCCATCACTTTGCTCCATCTTGTACAAATACACTGTTTCTACCTGATTTCGTCACCTTTTCTCATGAACAATATGGTCTTTCAAGCTTGCTTCATTCAAAACATCTGGGCTCTTTAGCAAGATAATTGCTTGTTTCTCTTACTGGCTTATATTCATTCTTTTTCCCCCCCATTTTATCCAGCATCACTCAGCAGCCCTTTCTTAGCAGAAAAGCCACCTGTCCAACCACAGTGATAATGGCCAAGGCCCTTAGCTAGGCTGGTCTGGGAGTGGGACAATTTATACTCCCAGGGCAACCTGTGGGGAAGAGGGAGAGAAACCACAATCCAGCTCTTTTCAATGTATTTTCACAAAATGTAGGGTTGACCTATTTAGTGGCTAGAACATCCGTCCTTCCATCCATCCATCCCTCCATCCATCCATCCATCCATCCATTCATCAACCTATTCATCTATCTATGTACCTACCTAGCTACCTATTCATTCATCCACCCATCCAACCACCCAGCCACCCATCCATCCACCCACCACCCATCTATCCACCGACTCATCCATTTATCCATCAACCCATCCATCCATCCATCCAACCATCCATTCATCAATCTACACACCTACCCTTCTGTTAATCCTTCAACAAATATCAACTGAGCATCTATGATGAATGAGTAGGATCCAAAAAAATACAATGTTGTGCTGAAACAACCCTCATAGTACTTCCAGTCTCCTGAAGAGAGGAGCTAATAACACATTTCAGTGTAAGTGATGCAAGTGCTAAGAAGGAGCCCTGGAGGTACCATGAGAACCAATGGCAGGTGAATCTGACCTGGCCGAGGAGGCCAGGAGGGGTTCCCTGGGGAGGCTGCTTCAGGGGAAGGAGGAGTAGAAAGCCCCTCTTCTTTCTCTATCGTAGCCCTGAATATAGCTGGGTCTGGCAGACACTGCTGGTTGCTTCTCCAACACCCACTTCTCCCTTCATTTTTGTCCACAGAATCCAGTTTCGTTAGGTATCAGGCATCTAGCCCCAGGCGGTGTGGAGGTATCAGTCTGAGCTGACCAGGATCTCACTTGCCTTTTGCCTGTGATTAGTTTAAAAATGTTCTTGCCATAGAGGCCTAGCAGAAGTCTCCACGATTTTGGTTGTCAGCTTGGAGTTGGATGTGAACTAACTTTGCTGCATGATCCATGGGGCAGGCGCACACTTTGCAGTTGACATACTTAGGGTCTTGCACAAGAACCAAGTAACCTCATCACTTGAGAGAGACAGAGTAGATGGATGGTTTCTAGAGCTGGTCCTGTCATTCACCAGCCACATTAAATTTGGAATGTCTTTTCCTCTTTCTGAGCATGAGTTTCTTTTAATATAAAGTGTCAAATGGGTCACATGTGCCCAGCTTTCCTCTGTCAACTGTTGTGCGGATGAAATAAATGACATTTTTGTGCAAGTGTGCCACATGGCTGCGGAGTGTTATCAAAGTGTGAACCACTGTTATTGGCAAGGTGTGATAAATGCTCCACCATCATCTTGCTTCATTCAAAGCATCTGGGCTCTTTATCTAGCAACATAATTGCAGTTGGGGTTACAACTGCTCCTTGGAACCCTCCAGGTTCCTCAGGTTCTCTGAGTGGAGGCCTCATTTCAGATGGAGATGCTCCTCTTCCTTGAAATGTCTTTTGACCTGGAAACTCACTGCTCCAAGTGGGCTCTGGGAGACTGCCTGGCTCCCTGTGTCACCAGGGTGGAGATTTCCCAGAGGCTCCCATTTGTGAGTGAAACTCTGAGTCCCTCTTGCCTCAGGATTCAGGATAAGGTCTTTTGCTTCATCAGAAGCCCACAGAACTCAGAGGCCATCCAATGAAGGAAATGGGCGACAAAGCCAACCCCAGTGGCTCCTTTCTTGCCATTTGTTAACATAAAGAGCTTTGGGTGGGGCAGATGCGTGTTTGCTCAGGGCTGCGCCGAGCCTTTGGCTCCCTTTCCTTTTGGAATTTGGTTCCTTCTACTCTTCTCTATCCCTGCCCACAGAGCTGGTGATGTTGGGCTGCATCTCTTTTCCAGAACTCTCTGCTGGAAGTACCAGCCTCCAGCTCAAGGCATGCTGTTCAGAACTTTCTATGGAAATGTCCAGTGGATGTCCTTTGCCCAATGGTAGCCACAAACCATGTGAGGCTGGCAAACATTTGAAATGTACCCAGGGTGATGGAGGAATGGAATTTTTAATACTATTTAATTTCAATTAATGTATGTTTAAATTCCTCTAAGTAGGTAGTGGCTTGTGTATCAGACAGTATAGGTCTAGAGCTCAATATCCCAATCATTCCAGTCTCTCCATTGCAGTAAAAATGCATCTGTCCTGTGTCCCAATCCCAAGGCCCTCTTCTTAGAGAAGCACCAGCAAGACAATCTCATAAACAAATTGCTATCCACAAATTAAAGTCTTATTCCCTTAGGTACAAGGTTTTGAGTAATGCCACAATTTAGTCAAAGCAGAGGTTCAAATGATAGGAATCTGAGAAACTCTAACAGGTAAGTGGTGGGGGAAAAGATGATGAGTATAGAGCTTTAAATGAACTTCAAAGCACACCCTATGGGTGGGCACATCCTCCCCAGTACCCTGGGCTGCTTCTAAGGTCCTCCTAGCCTCTTGCAGTCTGGAGAGAGTTAAAGGCAGACATGTGTGGATTGGAGCCTGGGAAAGGGCTGGAGGTGGGAGGGTTGGAATGGGCAGAGCCTGAGGGATGTCTGAGCTCTTGCAAAATAATCTGGCATGCCAGGCAGAGAGACAGTTTGTTCCACCCTGGGTGAGTATGGGGCCCAAGGGAGTGATTGTTAGGGAGTGATCATTACAACTGGGACAGGATTGGAAAGCTAATAGTTAAGTTAAAGAGACCAGACATCAGATCAAAGGCTGCAAATAGACTGCGGCACTTTTGGTCGAGTCTTGGACAGGAATTGCAATTCTACTCTTAATTTTTAATCCCCTCTTTTAAGGAAGTTTTTCCCCCCTGGAATTCTTTTATGAATATTGCTTTCTGGATATTCTTGTCACCCTGAAACTGAGCTGTGTTTTTGTTTCTCTTGGATGACCATGTAACTACTTTCAGGCTCCTGCCTGTGTTTTCAAGATATCCACTGGAATCAGAAGTATCTTTGTAATCTAAACACCAGGTTGGGTAAAGGGTGGAAAATAATGGAAGCTGGATGCAGGGACCAGGGGGAGATCAATCAGGGGAATAAAAGGTCCTGGAGGGGCACTTAAAGATGAGTAGGAAGTGTGTGTACAAACCCTACGGCTTTGGGATTTCCTTTTAGGGCCTTGGTTTGCCAATGGATACCACAGGTAAATCTGCTACCACCACCTTATCTACTCTATACTATTTGGTTAACTTTTTTTAAAAAAGGATTTCTGGTTCAGCCACTGTTTAGAATGGTGACCCATTTGCTGTAAAAAGTTAAAATTATATAAAGCGAAGTGGAGACTATGTCTCAAATATTTTGTCAAAAAGTGTTGCCTATGAATACATGTCTATGAATAATGAATACACACATAAATGCAAAGTAGTAGCCAAATTTCCCCAGAGCTTTGCAACACAGCTCTGTCTACTGGTGCTTCCTGACTCTTCAAACTCTTAAAGGAAAGGTGCACTCAGGATTCAGCATTGCCTTGTTCTCCCTCATTTACTTTCCTTCCAGCAAATAGCATGAGGGATTTGGCATCAAGGGGTAGAAGCCAAGACTGGAGAAAGCAACTCAGAGAAGTCTGAATGGGTCGATTCAGCCCTTCCAATGTTACCTACCAGATGCTCCTGAGCAGGGCTATTATGCTATGGGGTGCTCTTGTACCCAGAACATTTTGATGACTGATGACATTCCTGCAAGTATTTGCTAATTTTATTCTGAACACTATAAATTTCAGTCAGTTTGCATGAAAAACAAAAGTTCCTGCTGGGCTGAGGCAACTTAGAGCAGTGGATCTTGGTAGGGACAATTTTGTCCTCTCCCGGAGGACATTTGGCAAAGCCTGGAAACATTATTTTACTGTTACTTGTGTTGGGGGGTGTTTTGTCCTCCTGGGACCTGTATGAAGACAACAGCAGTTGTTAGACCTAGGTGGGGTGGTGTCCTCCTGGTCTTTAGTGGGAGACACCAGGAATGCTGTGAAGCATCATACGATGCACAGAGCCACCCCACAACCCAGAATGATCCGACCCAGAATGTCCACAGTGTTGTTTGAGACACCTTCGTCCAGAGGGAAAGTTCAGGCTCAGTTCTTGACACCAAGACAGCATGATGGCTCTCAGGGAGCTATTATGTTTCAATGTTTCAACCCTTAGATTGTCCCAGGAAATCCCAGGAAAATTTTGCCTAGAATTTTCTTCAACCAATAACCTCGTCAGTTCCCTATCTTCCTGGCTCCCTCACTTTCTCTGAAATTGAGAGTACAGCCTCAATGTCGTACATGTGGAGCTCATCTCAGTGGGTCCAGATCCCATTTGACTGTAGTATAGACAGAGGCAAGTCGGGGGGCTTGGTTTCTCCATCTGTAAAATCGAGTCATAATACTTCATGATCTATTTGCTAGGTAGTCCTGGCAGCCTAGGGTTTCCTTGCCGCTGGTAGATGGGGGAAGATCCAGAGCCTGTCATATATGAGTCCTGCCATGAGGGCTGGGAGGAAGAAGACACAGCAGTGACATTATGGGGTCCAGAAAGCTGTAGCAAGAATTTATGTCGAGTTGCTTAGGAAAATAAAAGCAACACAGTCTCTGATAATAAAAGTAACACAGTCACTGTTAATAATCTCTCAACTACAGAACACTACAAGGAGAAAATAAAAATTTGTCATGATTGTACCACTAGGAGATATCAGCTATTAAAAGCTTTGGTATTTTTTGAGAAAAACAGAGAAAAGGATGAACATCAGGTTTTCTGAACTGCACAGGCTCAGGAGATTAAAACAGTCTTTGAAGATGGCAGAATGTGCCAGTGTAGACATTGACTTGTTTGAGATGATATTCTCTGTGAACTAAGATAGTTGAGCCCTTGCCCTGGATGAAAGGGACAGTAGGGCAGATCGGTGATGTGACTGAGGGGCATGTAAGTAAGTCCCCCTTAACTTCAGGGTTCATGTGGAAAGCATCCTCAGTGTTTGCCTCCATACATAGGAGAGTTCTTTAGCTGAAAGAGAAAATGATTCATTTTAGCTCAAAGATGACGAAACAGGAGATTCCATTTCTGGCTCACTCTGCAGTATGTAGCATGGCTGAACATTGGCACCTCAGTGATAGGCATGAACAGCTCTAGTGTTCTGGAATTAGTTTTTTTGGCAGCCTTATTTTAAAGTAATTTTAATCTTATAGAAAAGTCATAAAATTGTAAAAAAAAAAAAAACAAAAAACAAAAAACAAACAAACCCATATACCTTTGACCTACATACACCAGTTGTTAACATTTTACCATATTTGATTTATAATCTTTCTTCTCTGCATATAAAAGTTACTTTTTTCCTATTTGTGAATTAGTCACAGCCATGATGCATGTTTATCCCTAAATATTTCAGTGTGTTTTCCTAAGAACAAGGACAATTATCTTACACAAATGTAGTACAATGATTAACATCAGAAAATTAATGTCGATACGGTATTATTACCTAATCTACAGAGCTTACTCAAATTTTGCTGGTCATTCTAGTTGGGGTTAGATTTCATGAAATTGGTTTTGGAGACCTTAATGAAATCTATTAACATATTCTGACAGAGTCACAGATGAATTGGGAATTCTAGGTCTCGTATAAGAACTTTCAGACTCTGGACTGACTGGCCTGTGTCTGGGAGGCATGAAGGGACAACTACTAGAGTTATAGATTTAAGAAAAAAAATGATTTCAGGATTTGAATGCAAATAGACCTGCATAGGTCTATGGCTTTTTTTTTTTTTTTTTTTTTTTCTTGAGACAGCGTCTCACATTGTCTCCCAGGCTGGAGGGCAGTGGTGCAATCACAGGCTCATTGCAACCTTGACCTCCCCAGGCTCAGGTGATTCTTCCACTTCAACCCCCGCCCTTCAACCCCACTCCAAGTAGCTGGGACTACAGGCACATGTCATTATGCCTGGCTAATTTTTTTTGTATTTTTTGTAGATATGGGGTTTTGCCATGTTGGCCAGGGTGGTCTCGAACTCCTGGTCTCAAGTGATCTGTCTGCCTCGGCCTCCCAAAGTGCTGGGATTACAGGTGTGAGCCACCGTGCCCAGCCCACAGCTACTTTTTAAACTAGGCTTCGATATATATGAACAGCAATTCCTAGTTTAATGCTCAATTTTATCTTACCCATTCCAAGCAAAGACAAATAATCTAACCAGAGTAGCAGACCAAACAATGCTTTCTCTAAGTCTTCGAAATCCAGAATCTTCAATATTCCTCAAGGAAGCCAGTGCTGAATATTCTCCATGCTGACTCAATGGGCAGAGGAGGAGGTGATTGGCAGGAAGCTATGGATGGTCACCAGCAGCCTCATGCCATTAACACCCTCTATCTCTCACACACACATCACTTTGTCAACATTCCGGCTGTTGGCATAATCAATCAAGAGACTGGGAGTCTTTGCAATCAAAGGCTACTATGTGACAAGAGCATCTGCACATAAGAAAGCCAGCCCTGAAGCATTTAATAAGGAGGGGCCTGATGGATCCAGAGCCTGTGACACAGACATCTGGGGCATGCTTCTTAGAAGCCACTCATTTTTCTCCGTAGGGTATAGTGACACCAAATTTTCTGTTTAAAAAAATTTTAGATTCTAAGAATTATTTTAGAACTTAAAATTCTCTCTTTGATTAGAGTTGTCTTTCTCTGTTCAGAACAAATTCTGTTCCATTGTGTCATTTCCCAAATAAGATCCAGACTGGTTTTACACTCTTGACAGAAACCCCGAGGGGCCAGCGAGGGACTGGGAAACCAGGACAAGGGTTGTGCTGGGGTTTGGAGGTCTGGGGCAGCGGACAGCAGCAGTGAGGGCTTCGGGGCAGGCGGGCATAAAGCGATGGTTTCTGCTGTTCAATGAATACTTGTTGAGTGACTGGCCCTGGGCCCACTTGATCCGTTCATCTATTATTCATTCAGCATTAATGAAATGCTTGGTCCACAACTTAGCCCTTGTCATCTCTGCCCTGGCTCCCACACCTATTCTTTACCTGCTCTGTGCCCTGTGATTCTGACTCCTGTGCCTCCAGCTTCAAGTAGGGTACTACCCAATGTAGGTAGAACATGGAGATGGGCATGCCAGGGTATCAATTTCCCTCCTTCCTTGCCTGCCTCAGGGAGTGGGGCTAGCCATGGCTGTGTTTCTTCTACGGTAAGTCCTGCTAAGTAGTCATGACTCCAGCTATCACTGGGCCCTGGCAATTCCTCTTTATGCAGATGGGGGGTGGGGCGGTGACAAATTCCCTTGTTCTTCTAACTCTACCACTGGGCAGATGAAGAGTCTCTACATTCTCTTCAAAATCCTAGCTGTGACTGCCATCCTTTTTCTGTCTGACCTTGAATATGTACTAAATTATGCCTGATGGCTCTGGACAAATAAGAAAGATGTAAGATTTTGAATATAATTCCTAACACAAAGCTATATCATGATGGGGTGATGGGGAGACATAATTTAGTAGAAGCTTCTGGGACAAATAACTTACAGATTTTGTCTTTTATACACTTGAGTATTGTGTGCCAGTCAAAGAGCTATCTGATCTCTGGCTACATTATCTGAAGTAAGGCATCCAGAACAGGGGAGGTGATAGTATTACTTAGTTCTGTGAATTCTCCATTAGCTCCCACTTGCAATCCTATGCTCATTTCCCTGCTCCTCACTTTAGGAAAGAGCATGTTGCTTATCTTCAAGTTCCGTCACATAGAGCAGAATTTGAAAGAGTTTTTCTTCAAGAGCCAAATAATAAATATTTTCAGCCTTGTTGGCTGAAATGTTCCAAGTATTCAGTTACTGTAGAACAAAAGCAGCTGTAGACAACATGTACATAAATAAGCTTGACTGTGTTCCAATGAAACTCTTATTTAGAGAGATAAATGGGCTGCATCTAGCCTGCAGGCATTACTTTGCTGATCTCTGATAGAAAAGTACGAAATGAATTTATTCTAGAGGCTCCCAGAAGGCAGAAATTTGATCAATGTGTTAAAATCATGGGGTGGTTGATTTGTGATAATTTTAAGATCATTCTAGTGGTGATTACTGTTCCCAAAGAGAATCATCTGTTTCATGAGTTGGTGAGTTTCTTGTCATTGTACGGGTTCAAAGCAGAGACTGAGTGTTTTAGAAGAATTTCCTCCAGATCATGGAAAGTAAATTGGATGATGTGGGAGATACACTGCCTCATATTTACATCTCTTCAGCACTTTACAGTGCACACATGGTAAGTCTTGTCAGTTCTATGTTTCTAGAGGGAGGGGGCTGTGTCATATCCATCCTTGTACCCCACCCACTCCTGAAAGCCTAGTATAGTGCTTTAAATATGGTGAGTGTGACCAATACACTTTTTTGTCAACTGGACTCAAATCAAATCTTGCTGACAGACTGATTATGCTAATTTGTCTTTAGTACAATCATCACTGCCAGTTATATTAAAATAATTCAATTACCTCTGATAAGCTTCAACGTTTGAGGATTTTCACTGAAAATAATAGACAACATTTACCAAGTTCTTAAAATATGCCAGCTATCATGTTAAGAACTTTACATGCATTATCTTATTGAATACTCCCCAAAATCTATGAGGTAGATATTATAATTACCTATTTTATTGATGAAGAAACTGAAGGTCAGAGAAGTCTCACAGCTAAGAAGTAGCATCCAAAACCTGAGCTGAGATGTCTTTGATGACAAAGGCTTTGCTCCAACCACCATTCCATTCTACTTCCCAGTCATTCATGTATTCTTTCATTCACTGAGTATTCAACAAATACCAACTGGTTGCCTACCATTTGCCAAGTACAATTTTAGGTGCCAATGACAGAACTGTGGATACAAACAGGTCAAGTCCATGCTCTGAAGAAACTTATTTTGGGTGGAATAAAGTGGGAGTTGATACACAATTAACAAATGAGAAGCTAATAGATGGTCATTCATCATAAGACACGGGGAGAGTAAAAAGATAATAAATATTTCTTGTTCACACTACAACCACAAGTATAATCCTAATTGATGAATTTAGTCAAGAAATGGTAATTCATCACAAGACATGAAGATTAAAAAGATAATAAATATTTCTTGTATACACCAGAACCACAGGTATAATCCTAATTGATCCTAATTGATGAATTTACCAAAGTCATTTCTTGTTTTTTTTTTTTTTAATTTTTTCTTCAGCTTTTAAGTTCTGGGGTACATGCTCAGAATCTGTAGGTTTGTTACACAGGTAAACATGTGCCATGGTGGTTTGCTGCTCAGATCAACCCATCACATAGGTATGAAGCCCCGCATCCATTAGCTAGTCTTCCTGATGCTCTTGCTCTCCACACCTCAACTGATAGACCCCAGCGTGTGTTGTTCCCCCCAACCTGCTGCCCCATGGGTCCATGTGTTCTCATCTTTCAGCTCCTACTTATAAGTGAGAACATGCAGTGTTTGGTTTTCTGTTCCTGAGTTCTTTCTTATTGACTGACATTAGCCCAAGGTTAGTCTTTAGTCCTGACAAATTGTCAGATAAACTCAGATTCAGAAAGAAATCGTCAACATTTCTGGCAACTGATAGAGATTACACATGGCAATTTGTAGCTATGCATGTGGAGCTCCTGAATGAAAAAGAAGTCTATCCAATAAAGCACTTCGGAATTACTCTTTTTGGGCAGGCTGAACTTGAGCAGAAGCAAACACATCAACTTGAGTCAAAGGAATGGGCATCGTTTAGGAGTAGAGCTACCAGGGTAGGTGGGAGTGGAGATGCCAAAGGGGAATTACAAAATCTTGATTGAGAGTGAGACAGAGGGAGTAAGAGCACTAAGGGTCAAATAGGGTCAAGTCAAGTCGACTGTCAGGGCCAATAGGCAAGTGCTGACTGGGAATGGGAGACAGTGCCCGAAGGTCAGGGGTGGAGTAAACACAAGCCCAGATGAGGAAGCCAAAGAATGCAATATTTCTTTTGTGTCTTAATGGGTGCCAACTACAAGAAGTGGGTGTGGGTGGCCTAGTTACAGGTGAAGGATAGGAACTGACAAATAGTAGTAATCCTTTTGCAATTCCAGAATTCCTTTCGCTAGTGGATTGTAAAGTGATTTCAGATTAGGGAGTCCTGACAGCATCAGCAGCATCTTACTTTTAAAAATGGGTGGAAGGCCGGGTGTGGTGGCTCACGCCTATAATCCCAGCACTTTGGGAGGCGGCTGAGACAGGTGGAATACGAGGTCAAGAGATCAAGACCATCTTGGTCAACATGGTGAAACCCTGTCTCTACTAAAAATACAAAAATTAGCTGGGCATGGTGGCGCACGCCTGTAGTCCCAGCTACTCAGGAGGCTGAGGCAGGAGAATTGCCTGAACCCAGGAGGCAGAGGTTGTGGTGAACCGAGATCGCGCCACCACACTCCAGCCTGGGTAACAAGAGCGAAACTCCGTCTCAAAAAAAAAAAAAAAAAAAAAAAGGGTGGAAAACAGAAAGACAGTAATTGACATTTATTAGCTGTCAGACATTGCTTCTAAGCCCTTTAATGCTTTATTTCATTTAATCTTCATAAGTATATTTTGAGAACCAAGCTTTTAAATAGGGAGCTAATTAAAGAATGACTAAAAACGTAAGTGACATTTGGAGAGAACCTATGTAATATCATCATTGAAAACGAGTCCTGGTCATTCATATTTTGATTTGTTCACTCACATATTCAGCCTATAGAGCACCTAATACATGTTGGGTGCTATTCTAGGGCCCTTGCCTGGTTGATGTTATTGATTTCATTGTTCAACAGAGAGACAGTGGAGGGAGCGAGGGATTGTGAGTCAGAAAATCTAGGTTCTGTTTCTAACTCTAACTGGTCCCGTGGTTCCTGAAAAAGTCAGGCTGCTTCTCTGTTTAATATGTTCTAATGTAAAACAAGGAGCTAAGATGCTTGAGGTCTTTTAGAATTTACTGTTAAAGTATTCAGTAGTTTTATAGTACATTGAAGCTTACAATAAATACTTACAGCCTGTCATTCTACCCTCCTGCCCCCTCCTACCTTTCTGCCTCTAAAGCCTCATAAATAGTATTATTTCTCTAATTTCCCATTAGAGAAATAATACTATTTATGAGGCTTTGGAGGTGGAAACTTGTCAAGGCTTGGACCAAGTTCCTCTCCACTTTTCACACAATTCCTCTACCTTCTATGTAGGAGCTTGTGTTAATTTCTAAAAGAATTATAACAGAGCTGGGTGCAGATGTCAGAGGAAAAGGGAGAGATACAGATAATATAGAAGACAAGGAGAAATTAAGAGTGGGAAGGACAAAGTACTAGCTCTCAGGAGCTTTGTGCCCTGTTTCTGAAATCATTCAGGGCTGCCATATTCATCAGCAAAACATACCCAAAGGCACAAGAAGAGAGACCTTCCAACTGATGGAAATTACATGAAGGCAGATTTGGGTGCAGTAAAATGGTAGAGGAGTTCCTCACTGGACATTCCGATTGCCCATGACTGGGCAGAGATAAAACAAACAAGGCAAAATAACTTTTTAATTTTTAAGGCCCGCCAGTCAATAGATTACTATGGCAAAGGATGAAATGGGCCACTCTAGCAGGAAGTGAGCTCCTCATCATGGTGGATGCTTATGCAGAGACAACGTAAAATCCTAGAGGGGTTAGCAACTTGGATCAGGGATACAAGACCAGAAAAGGGACTTTCAACTCTGAACTGCTATGACTCTAGGAGGCAGGAGGCTTACAATTTCATCTGTAGCCTATAATGCCTAGTCCAGAGTTTACATATTCTTACAGTAATCTACTGGGGAAAATTGAAGGTGCTTTTCTAGACACTGATATCCAGATGAAATTCCTTAATTTATTTCTTTAATATAAGAAGTTCCTTGTATGAATTTTTGACAGCATACCCACCCTGAGCCCCTGTTTTTGGCATTTCAGATCTCTCATCATTCTTGACAAATAACCACGATGGGAACTTCTCTGGGAACCAGAGTTGAACCAACATATTGAAATTCTAGGTTCAACAGTCAATAGATTAACAAGGTTACCCCTGAATTTGTCCAGTGCCCTTATTTCCCAAAACGTTTTTTACCTGCTAGCTTTATCAGAAGTGTATCAGTCAATTGGCATTCTCCAAAGGTAATAACTTTAACAAGAGAAGGTATATGGAAGTGCTTTGTAACAGTGAAACACTCTGAAAAGTCATAAGTTTTGTTATTGTTACAACCTGCCAAGGTCACAGTACTGGTTATTAGCAGATCCCTATCTAGAGAGGGTTACTTGGAATCCTTTTGGAGGTAAATAAATAACACTACTGATAATTTAAAAAGAAGAGAAGTCCAAGTCTCCTTGATTGGCCAGCAAGCAATAGTAACGTTTAGAGCTGGATTTTGCAAGCACAAGAGAACCAAACCAGGATCACTTAAACAGAGGCGGTTGTTCCAGTCCAGTGGGTAACTGTGGCACGGATGTGAGTCTACAGAAATTGGCCAACAATCATCTTGACTGGGACAATGATGGGCTGGACATGGGGATGAGGTGGCCACCAGCAGTGGACCTGAACGAAATGGCTTTCTGCTTAGTTTAGTTCAGAGGCCACGAGTGCAAATTCATCTTTCCCCTGATGGTAAGGGGCATTTACAAGCTGGGTCTCCACTAATAATTTAAAGTAGACTGGTAACCAGTGATTAAAAAATACCTCCAAGTGATGAAAAGACACTGTTTAGACTTCTGAAGGAAATGGTTTAAAAATAATCCCCCATTGATTGCAATATTAAGAACATTCTTAAACTGCTACCTTTGTTCTGATCTCTTAATCCCCATGAGGAGTGGTTATCCATAAAGGTTCTTTAAGCATTTGAAGCCACTAACACCATGAGTGGAAAAAGAACACGCTCTTTTAATTAAAGTGGAAAATTTCTATGTTCTTGTTAATCTCAATTGAGAAAACCTAAACTCATAAGAGAATAAATGTTTCCCGGTCTTAGTATCCAAGGCTTAGGATTATTTAAGATCAGTAGCCAAACTGTTCCTATTTTACACTGATTAATCAGGAAGAATGTTGAGAGGGGAATGTTAGCAGGAGATCTGTTTCAGTTTTCCAATTACATCAGCCTGGTTGGGGAATATCTAAATGCCTTGACCCTGAACTATTTTCTCCCTCATTCTTGGGCAACACAGCAAATGACCCTCATGAAGCAGCAAATTAGTAGCATGTGTCAAGGCTGACACTTCTGTTTTTCAATCTAATTGTTTGTTTTGCTATCCAAAGCTGCCTTCTTCAGGGGTAGCTGCACTTGGAAGCATGATAAACTGCTTCTGTTTACTCATTTGTTCATAAGGCTAATTTAAAAGTGCAGTGGGTAGGTGAGTGATGTTGGTGATGAGAACATCTCAAGGTATTACGTTGAGAACTGAGATATCAGCATGGGCACAATAGACTCATTCTCTACTTGATGGAAATGAGTTGATGTACCATTTTTTAGCTCGAGAGGATCATGTGTAGTTTGTTCTGGTCCATAAGCCAGGGGATCTGGCTCTCTGGAGCTGGAAAGATGGTAACATTGGACCAAATAGTATGCTCCAGTTTGAGATTCCTTAAGGCCCAAATTTGTTCCAGTTGCTTCATCCCAGGTTCTCACTTTTGTTCCCCCCTCATCGGTTTTGGTGACATTATTTTCCAAAGTAGCCCAATTGCATCCATCATTCATTTTAATTTTAAAATACTGAAGGAGTTTTTTCTTTGTGTGTATTACTGTGTGTGAATATTGGCCCACCTGATTCATTACATATAGGCAGCATCGTTCACTGGATGTGTATAAGATTCTGAATCAGACCAAAAGGCATCTATATATGACTTGTGCTACTATCTGGCCCTGTGACCTTGAGAAGACATGTAAGTTCCTTGAGTCTTGTTTCTTCAGCTATAAAGTGGAAATACCTATTGCTACCTTTAGCTACCTTTCTGGATTATTGTGAGTGTACACAGTATCTAGGAAATAGCAAGTAATTAATATATCCTAATGATTATTAATAGCTAACATTGATTGCATATCTGGTATGTGCCAGGAATTATGGGACTCCTCAAAGCATCTTTAGGAAATAAGAACCATTATTATCTTCACTTGCTGATGAGAAAGAGATGGGCTAAATACTGGCTCAATGTCCAAAAGATAGGAGATGGTCATGCTAGGATGTAGAGCCTTCAGTTGGCCACTACACCCCATGAAAGAATGGCCATGCAGTGTTTTGCCACCTGGAGTAAGAAGTGCCTGAATATGTATCCCAGAAAGAATTCTAAGACCTGCAGAACTCCTTGCTCCCAATTCCCCCTCTTTTCCATGCCTTCTTGTTCATACTTAAGCTAGAAGCTGTGAAGGACAACTCTGATGCAAATAGACAGGACCATGTGGCCAGTAGACCCCTGGAAGACCTGCTATAGCTGGCAGACCTACACCTGCTATAGTGTGAAACTCACCTGCAAACTTGTCAGCTGAACATACATCTGCAGGTGCAGCATTCCAAGTGCATGCCATTAAGATAACTGTAGTCATTCTAAAGTATGTCATTAGAAGGGAGGAGTAGAGCCTTAAATACACACCCACTCTATTAAGATAGTTGAAAAACACAAATGTAAATATCATGACATTATCGTGCTATCACTGTTACATCATCCGGCAAACACCCACTCTCCACAAACTCAAATAGAAATAATTTTTGCTCTCAATACTAAATACCTTAAATCTAAGAGATTAAGATCAGGAACGGTTCTAGTAACTCATATACAGCTAAAAAGGTGTATAATCCAGATTAAAGGGATCACGGCACTTTGCTGTTTAATTAAAATACTGGTGTGCTATCCATCAACTGATGAATGGATATACGAATGTGGTATAATCCTACAGTTGAATTTTATTCAGCCATAGAAAAAAAGGAAGTACTGATACATGCTACAACATGAATAAACCTCATAAAACAATACCACAAGTGAAAGAAGCCAGACAGAAAATACCCCATATAGTATGATTCCATTTAGGTGAAATGTCCAGAAAGCTAATATGTAGAAACAGAAAGTAGATAAGTGGTTGCCAGGGACTGGGGGTCAGGGAGAAAAAGAAGTGGAGAGTGACTGCTAACATGTACTTCTTGGGGTGATGAATGTTCTAAAATTAGATCGTAGTGATGGTTGCCTAACTGTAAATACAGATGGTCTCCAACTTACTATAGTTCCATGATTTCTTGACTTTACGATGGTGCAAAAGAGATAGGCATTCAACATGCTCTTTGATGGGGTTAGGTCCAGATAAATTGTAGGTTGAAAATATCATAAGTTGAAAACATCCTTTTGACTTAAACAATATTTTTAACTTTCAACTTACAATGAGTTTGTTGGGATCTAATTCCATTGTAAGTAGAGGAGCATCTATATACTAAAATCGATTGAATTGTATACAGTTGTTCCTCAATATTCATGGGGGATTGGTTCCATGTATAATTAGTTGTATGCAAATATTACAGCATCTTATATCAAGGACTTGAGCATCTGTGGATCTAATGAATATCAGAATGCCAGATCCACAGACGCACAAGCCTTTGATATAAGATGTTGTAGTATTTGCATACAACCTATTCACATCCTCCCATATACTTTAAATCATTTCTAGGTTACTTATAATACCTAATACAATGTGAATACTATGTAATAGCATGTAAATATTTGTTCTACAACATTGTTTTTAATTTTGTATAAATTTTTATTGTATTATCTTTTTTTTCAGAATTTTTTTATCCTTGATCGGTTGAATTCATGGATATAAAATCTGTGGATACAAAGGGCTGGCTGTACTTTAAACAAATGAACTTTATGGAACATAAAGTATATCATAATAAAGCTGCTTAAAAAGTACAAGCTTGTTATTTCCCCTAATTACTTGCAGAAATGATAATATTATTTCATGTTCAGCAGCTCTTTTTGAATAAACAGCAATGAACAAGAAGGCATTTCATCCACCTCCTCTGAGACTTGATAATTAATCTTGTCCTCACCTCCTCACTTTTTAACCTGCCCGTCAAGTATTTGACTGCTGGGAAGCTGGAGTTGCAGAGATAATTGGCTCTCTGCTTATCAAGCACAAATAGTCCAGACCTTCAAATGTGTCTCCATCTCTGCCTCCTTCTCCATATTCCCTCTTTTTCCTTTCAACCCTTACTGCTGAGCACCCAGTCAGCATTCAAAATCAGAGCTGAACTGACTCAGATCAGGGTCTTCTGCCTCTGTGGGTCTTCACTGAAAAGGGAACCAGAGTCATTTGTTAATGAATAAAAAGCAGAAACTGGCAGGGATAAAAAGAGATGGTTGAATTCTCTCCTTTCTGGATGCTGGTAGTGGTTATGTAGGCAGCTTTCATTTCTGTAAGTGTGCATTACAGTAGGAGTGAGACAGGAACCAGGATGCCGATTGAGAGAACTAAGAAAAATTGTGATTGGCATTTAGGCATCAAGAGAAAAAACTCTCTTAGTGTTTTTGACTTGCTCAATTTACTGTAAAAGCAACTAAGGTGATGGGTAAATTGTATCCTTTGGATTGAAATCTCCATCTAGTTTCTAAATATTGAGGGAATCTTGTTCTCTGCTCAACTTTCCTGCATCCATAAGGTATTGGCCAGGAGACCAGCCACTGCGGAGCCGTGTGACTCAGACAGAACCCTTACTCCACATTACGCTGGCCTAGCACAGTTGGGAGGATTTACACAAAGGTCAAGGGGTCAACCACAGCAAACATGGGGTTGAAACTTAACTGTGTGTGGAGCGGACCTCAAGTCTGAGAAGATTCCAGAAGCTTGGCCAAATTCACCCTCTCTATCATTCAGAGACATCATCACTACAGTGATAAGTTTTAAGCATTGTAATCAATTTTTTTTAACCCATTGGATACCTATTTCTCCTTTCTCCCATTTTCTTCTTCTTCCCTTCACTGTCCATCCTCTGCCAGTGACAGAGAAATTTTACTTCTTCCCACTTTCCTAAAAGTGCCAAGCCGGGGGTGGGGGTGGGGTGAGAGTGGGCACAGAGCATGGATTCCACAAACGTACTTTCTCTGCTATCCCCTCAAAGGACCTAGTCCTGAAGCAGAGAAAGAGAAGTGAGCTTGTGGCACAAGGAAATCTGCCCAGAATCCATGAAGCCAAGTGACTTACCCTGGGCATGTTGCAAGCCAAAGTTTGGATGCTTGCTTCCGAATGCACAGGGTGAAGGTGCAGAGCTTGCCAGATTTACCAAGGGTGCCTGCTGGGGTTTGCTCCTGGCACCGAATATCCTCAACAACCAGTCTGTGCAGCTCTCCTGAGCTCCAACCTGTTTGCCAATTAGTCCTTGGTAAGCTGACTCTTCAGGGCAGATTGATATTTGCCCTGGGATATACAAGGCCCTTATGACCCCTCCCCATTGCAAAGAAAACAATAATTGGATAACTTGCTTTTGACGGTGGTTGGATTTATTTGGCGTGGCTTGATTTGGTTTACAGCACATCTGTGGCAGCATCAAACTGGCTCGATTCAAGGCAGCTGTGGTTTCAGCAAAGCAAGAAGAATAAGGAGTTGGGACGGGTGGGGCAACCATCGCAACAGCAAGCTACAGGGTTGAGTCATGAGTCCCTTTCACTCAAAGCTGCGGTCTACGCAGCCGTCCCTGTGTTGCCAGCATCTGCTCATGTGGCTTCTTTGGGACGTAGCACGCAGGATGGGACACATGATTCTGAAAGGGCAAGCAATGGCCACAGAACTTGGGCTCTTATCTCAATCTTCTTGTCAAAAATCACTCTTCAGATAGGAAGTAAATTTTTAGCTCTAAATTATGTAAAGTCAAAAATCTAACCACAACAGAGGACAAAAATGGAAACCTTATCAAAATGTCATTTGTTTGGATGGTATTATGGGTTGATTGCGTCCTCCCCAAAGAGACGACGAAGTCCTCCACTACCTTAGAATGTGACCTCATTTGGAAGTAGGTTCCTTGCAAATGTAATTGGTTAAGATGAAGTTATAATGGAGAGGGGTGGGCCCTTAATTTAACAGGACTGGCGTTTTTATAGGACAGAGAAGAGACACACAGGGAAGACACCTCAGAAAACAGCAGCAGAGACTGGAGTGACGCGGCTGCAAGCCAAGGAATGCCGAGGAGTGCTGCCACCGTGAGAGGCCGGGGTGGGGCAAGGGAGGACTACCCAGAGTCGCAGAGGGAGCACGGCCCTGTTGAAACCTGGATTCCATACTTGTTGCCTCCAGAAGTGTCCGAAAATAATTTTTTGTTGTTTTAAATCATCTAGTTGTGGTGCTTTGCGATGTCAGCCCTAATAAACTAACTCAGATGATTTATATGTGAGCCAGCTGGGTTTGCCTATAAATGCCTTTTCTGCAACTTCTTATAGGAACCAATTTAAAATTTAATAGTATTTTTAATCAGTGAAAAAAGTTGATGGTATGGCATTTGGTCGACCTAATGTGGGGACAGCACATGTTTACTCTAGTGTAGCAGCAATATGCGGAATCCCTATCAACTCCAAAGGGGACGGCACCAGGTTCAAGAGGCTGAAGAAGAGAACCAGAGCCAGAAAATGAGACATTGGGGTTTTACTGGGGGCTGATATACAGGGGAGAGTCTAGTGGTGGTGGACTGGACAGAAGAACTGCTGGTCCAGTGGCGGCAGGCTGGTAAGAAGAACCACAGCTGCCTGCAAAAGGCCTGCAGTTTATGCAATATTTTCACTTAACACCCTCCCCCTAGCAACCTCAGCCTAAACCTTCATTTAACCCCCAAAAAAGGACTCTGATCCCCTGTATGGCCCACCTGGGATGGCCTGGGACTCAGATGTTCCTCATAGATAAGGAATGGATCTCTGGGATGGCCACTTCTTATTCTTTAGCTTGGAACTCTGAACATACATTTGGGTGCATCCGCCTCACAGGGTCCTTCTCAGGGTAGGCTCAAGTCAAGTTATCATTGTCAGGAGTATCTACCATACAAGCATCCCTCCCCACTCCAGTGATAAAGTTGCTAATGTCCTGTGAAAAGCCAGTGGTAGTGTTCTGAGTTCACTGCTATGATGTCTTGTTATTCTTTCTTTAAAGGAGAGTTCTGACCACTAGAAAGAGCTTTAAGTATGAATAAAGTGATATTGAACAGACACAGAAACTTTAGAGGACAAATAATGCCAAAAGGATACTTATACCGTTGGCACTTCCCCAGCAGGAAGGGAAGGAGGAGTAGAGGGAGGTAGTCTTAGCGCCTCACGTTCAATCCTCACTCTGGCTTTGATGTTGTCATTAGCATGTATCCCCAGAAAAGTCACTTATCTCTCTCAGGACTTCTATGTTATCCAGGGGAAATTGATTTCCACTTACCAACCTAGCCATAAAACATGGAGGAGAAAAAGATAAATTCAACCTTCATGTTCCAGGTCTTTAGGAAAAGCATTTTGTGGCCTCTAAAGCTTCTAGTCTCTTGGTTTTGTGTCCAGAACAGTTAAGACCATCAACGTCTGTATACTCTAGGCCCCTGATTCCTCTTTCTAGAACACAGATACCATATTCAGAAACCTTTCCAGCCCAAAAGGAATCTTGTGAAATCGGCACATATATTATTTTGTAAAAAAAACAAATGCCAGACATGTTGTTTTATGCCTACCTATTTCAGTATGTATCTCTAGCAATTATAACTATATTGTTATGTAACCAGTATTCTTTTCACATCCAACAGAATTACTAATTTCTTAGTAGCATCTAATTTGGATAGAGTTTTTTTTTTTTTTTTTCAGTTCAAAATAAGAAACACATTAGTTCTACTCAAAATAGGAAACACATTGGTGAATTACTCTAAATTGTTGAAGTTGAAGGGACCTCAGAGGAACAATTTCTGTTAGTACCTACACTTCTCATGGCAGAAGGCTACATGTCCTATTGTTAAATAACATAGGACATTCATATGTAATGAGGAACTTTGGGAATTATCTAGCTCAACATCTTATTTGATAGACGAGGATGCTGAAGCCCTGTGATGGTTAATTTTGTGCCAACTTGACAAGGCTAAGGGGTACCCAGATAGCTGGTAAAACATTATTTCTGGTGTGTCTCTGGGGGTGCTTCTGGGAGAAACACCCAGTACGCTTGGTGTTGAATCAGTAGACTGAGTAAAGAATGTCCAGCCTCACCAATGTGGGTGGGCTTTATCTAATCCACTGTGGGCCTGAATAGAACAAAACGTGGAGGGGGTGCAAATTCTCCTTCCTTGAGCTGGGACATCCTTCTATTCCTGCCCTTGGACATCAGAGCCCCTGTTCTCAGGGCTTTAGACTCTCAGACTTATATCAGGCCTCTTTCTGGTCCTCAGGCTTTTGGCCTTGAAGTGGGAGTTACAACATCAGCTCTCCTGGTTCTCAGGCCTTCAGAATAAGACTGAATTATGCCACTGGATTTCCTGGGGCTCCACTTTGCAGATGACAGGTAAGAGGACTTTTTGTCTCCATAACGATGTGAGTCAATTTCCATAATAAATCTGCCCTCATATATATCCACATATAATCCTATTGGTTCCGCTTCTCCGGGGAATGCTGACTAATACAGGCCCTGAAAAGCCATGTAACACGTGGTGAGTTGGAGACCAAAGTAGAATTGTAAGCCCCCCATTTATGATTCCCATTCCACAGCAGACTGACTCTTTAGGAATGGAGATGCCATAGGCTTTGCAGCCCAATTTATTATTTAATTCCAAACTTAATGTCTCTGGCTCACTCTATTCCCAATTAACTGCACTTTAAGCTCACTTCCTCCATGGAAATAGAGACCAAGCAGATTGAATATTCTTCCTTCTGACCTGTCATAGTTTTGAAGACCATCATTAAGTTGTGGTTTCAAGCTTTTCCTATCAGATTAAGCAGGCTTCAATCAGATCCCTTCCTCACAGGATGTTTTCCCTCCTTAAAGGCTGTAAACAAACAAATGAGGAATCTATGGGCTACCTGTTGCTCCCATACACCTGTTGGGAGCAAACAAATGATACACTCTCATTTTTGCCAAGTGGTCATGAGAATATGCCAGCAAAACAGACCGCACTCAGAAACAGGCCCGACTGAGCTACTGTAGCCTGGTCTTTTCAATTAAGTTTATTAAACAATGAACAACAAATGGAAAACCAAACACTGTATGCTCTCACTCAGAATTGGGAGCTACACTGTGAGGATGCAAAGGCGTAAGAATGATACAATGGACTGTGGGGACTCAGCGGGAAAGGTTGGGAAGGGGGCGAAGGATCAAAGACTACAAATTGGGTTCAGTGGATACTGCCTGGGTGATGGGTACACCAAAATCTCACAAATCACCGCTAAAGAACTTGCTCATGTAACCAAACACCACATGTTCCCCCAAAACCTATGGAAATAAAAAATTAACAAAAAACAAAAAATAACAGACTAACAACAAAATCCTTCACATATAAAGACGAAAAGAAACCAGGAAGCTGAGATTGGGACTTGGGTGAGCTCTTGAAAAATTTACTGAGTGGCTGAGATGTTGCTTGAGCGGCTTGACGGCTCCTCTCTCCTTGGATTAGCACACCAAGGTCTGGTGCTGTCAAGACCATATTGCTTTCTGCTCACTCTGGTGAATAAGGGAGGGGCAAAGAAGTCCAAATATCTCCAGGGTCCAAAGTTGTGTTTGGATAAATTAAAACGCCAAGTTACAAAGTTGAAGATTAAACTAACAACCACTCATCAGCAGAAAAAAACGTTGCTTGACTACGGGATGCTGAAGTGCTGGTCTGCTATTCCGACTGAAGGAAGCAAGGACCTGGCTGGCCGTCTTCTGGCATGAAATTAGAGCACAACCTCGATAAAATGGGATTTCATTTAATTGACTAAAATTAAAAAAAAGGTGTTTTTTGTTACATTCTATTTGAGGAAAAGTAAAGTGGCAAGCAAGCAAGCAAGCATCAGGGCCTTATTAAAACCATCTCTGAGACAGTAGGTCTTCAGCGACGCACATTGGAATCACCTGAGAAACTTTAAAAACTATGGCTGTCTGGCTCCCATCCCTAGACGTTCTGAAGGAGTGGGGTGCCGCCTGAGGTTTGAAATTCTAACGTGGAACAAAGTTTGAGAACCACTGCTCTAGATATTTCTTGGTGCTGGTATAGCACAGCCCAGTCATCTAAACCATCTATAACTTCGAACTGAGGAACTTTTTTTTTTTTTTCCTTTTAAATCTACTGACTGAAAGTAGAACAATCCACTCGAGAGCACATAAATACAAATATAATTTAATGTCATTTAGAGATGTGTGTTGTTTTTTCTTAGAGAGTTCTATCCTGTTGCTTTTGAAATGAAGAATTAGGAAACAAATACTTCTTTATCATTCAGTCCGAAAAAGAAAATAATTCTGTCCTAGGGAAATCAGCTAAGGAAAAGGCACAAGGAAGGGAAGGAGAGACAGAGATGGAATGCAGAGAGAACCAGGTAAGACAGCCCAGATCTCCCAGACCCTGCCTCCTGTCCTGCTCCTCGACTTGCCCAGCACCCGCAGCCTCTCCAACCCGCTTGTACGCGTTGGCTTCTGGTGAGAGAGGAGGGGAGAAGAGGCGGCCAGAGGGAGACCCAGCTGCCTCACCTTTGCTGATCGGCTGGGTTTTTTATTGACCTGCTCTTGTGTCTGCACTTCAGCCTGTTCTGTCCTGATTATGTCCACCGCCTTAAGCCCTGACCCTTCTTTCCCATCCCTGAGTTATTACTTCTTCGTGGTTCTGCAAAACCTCCTCTTAGGCTTCTGAGGGTCTGTGTGTCCTTGCCACACCCTGGAGTTTCAGATTGACTCACTCCCTTATCTTCCTGTCTTTCCAGACTGCGTTGTGGCTTCTCTGGCCAGAACCCAACCCCTGGGATTTCTGACCGTCTTCGTTAGATACGACAATCACGATGACTCCCTCAGCCAGTGCCCTTCCTGAGGGAGCCTGCCTTGGGCAGCCATGGTTTTTTGAGGCGGAGTCTCCCTCTGTCGCCCCGGCTGGAGTGCAATGCTCTCAGCTCACCGTGCAACCTCTGCCTCCCAGGTTCAAGTGATTCTCCTGCCTCAGCTGGGATTACAGGCATGCACCACCATGCCCAGCTAATTTTGTATTTTTAGTAGAGACAGGATTTCACTGTGTTGGTCAGGCTGGTCTCAAACTCCTGACCTTTGATCCGCCCACCTCAGCCTCCCAAAGCGCTGGGATTAAAGGCATGAGCCACTGCGCCCGGCCTTGGGCAGCCATGGTTTGTTCTGGGTGACACTGACTCCGCACTGACATTCCTCATCCGTGGGGACCCGACCCGGACTCAGGGCAGCTGTGGTGTGGGAAGGCCAGGGGCCTATGTCGTTGTCTGGTGGGAGAAGCTTTGTCCAAATAGGAGAGAGCAGGATAATCAGATTCCTTACCTTGGGAATTCAAGCTGGGAAATATGGCCAGGATAAGAAAGCAGCAATGTGAGAAGCAGCTGAGAAGTCAGGAAATAGAAAAACAGCAGTGTGGCAAATGGCAGTGATGAACGAGCAGAAAATGTGAGGTAGGGAAATCATACGCAGGATGAACATAGAATACAACCCGCAAGAATATGATGAAAGCTCCCTTCCCCAACATGCAGAATAAATTCATACACAACAACAGAATTTTGCAAGCTTTTGGGAGTTTGTGGACTCTCTGAGGCCCATGTATGAACCACACAGGGTTCACAAAACGCTGTTGAAGAATTTCTTGGGTTCAAAGTAAAGCCTTAGTCGGTGAAGAAAAGAGAGACAAGCACCTTGGGAGGACAATCTCTAGAGGAGGCTTCCTCAGCCTCAGCACTGCTGAGATTTGGGGCTGGATAATATTTTGTCGTAGGGGCTGTCCTGTACATTGTATGGTGCCTAGCAGCACCCATAGACTCTACTCACCAGAGGCCAGTAGCAACTCCCCAGTCAGGACAATAAAAAACGTCTGCAGACATTGCCAGATTCCCCTGGGAGAAAAAATTGTCCCGGAGAGAATCACTGCCCTAGAAGTTGACTGAATCAGGCATGGGAGAGGCAGCATCAGGGTTAAGACTCATCAGCTGTAGCTGCAGAAGTCCTCAGATCTGGTTCCTGTCCTTGAGAGGCCCAATTCCTGTTCGTTTCGTCTCTGCTACTGACTACCTCCGCCCACCCTCAATCTCACCGGCTCCCACTTTAGCTGGCTAGCCCACCTGAATCTCGATTTTTTACAGTGGCGCTCAAACTTTATCAGAATCACCTGGAAAGCTTGAAACATAGATTGCTATCTCCACTCCCAGTTTCCGGTTCACAGGTCTGGGTTGGGGTCTGACGCTTGGCATTTCTATTAAATTCTGACTCAGTGCTAATGTTGCTGGTATCGAGTCCACACTTTGAGAACTATTGCTTTACAGAAAGAAAAAGAAAAAAGAAGCCTAGCTACTACTTTTTCCTGAGCTCCTATAACAGAGGCAGATGAGTAGGAGACAGAAAAAGAGAAAAAGTGATGCTTCAATTATGTCTGGTACTCTGTGATTTCTTTTCTTTTTTGTTTTTGTTTGTTTGTTTGTTTGTTTTGAAACAGAGTCTCACTCCTCTGTTGCCAGGCTGGAGTGCAGTGGCAGGATCTTGGCTCACTGCAACCTCTGCCTCCTGGATTCAAGTGATTCTCCTGCCTCAGCCTTCCTAGTAGCTGGGACTACAGGCATGCACCACCATGCCCAGCTAATTTTTGTATTTTTAGTAGAGATGAGATTCCACCATGTTGGCCAGGATGGTCTCAATCTCTTGACCTCATGATCTGCCCTCCTTGGCCTCTCAAAGTGCTGGGATTACAGGCATGAGCCACCTCACCCGGCCCAATACTCTGCAATTTCTAATGCAGAATGCTATCAACAAACATTTACTGAGAGTGAGGATGCATGCAATAATACTACTTTTTAATCCTTACAGTAACTCAGAGATAACAGTAGATATTATTATCTTAATTCTACTCATACATAAAACAAGGCTTGGAGAAGGTTAGGGATTGGTCTAAAGACCACATGGGTTGTAAGTGGACTGTAGTTTGAATCCAGGTCTGTTTAAATACGTCTGAACTTTCTCCACTTTTCAAGACCTTTTCTTAAGCAGCATAACTTTCATTTCCTTATAGAAAATCTCATGGGGGATTTCCAAATAGAAAAGAGAAAAGAGAAGCTGAAAGGGGCCCAGAAGGAGATGCAGTGAGTCTCAGCCATTTGGCCTCCTGTCTTTTGTGGACATGCTAGAAGGCATCGCCAGAAAGGTCTAGGGTTTCTAGAAATCCAGTAAGAAAGCGCCTGTCTTACAAATTCTGTCTTCCCATTGGTTCATATATTTCAGAACAATCTCTTCCTTTAACAAGGGTATGATTATCTGATTCATCTACACATTTGACTGCATACCGTGAAAGGTTATTCTCTGCTGTCAAAGAAGCATTCGACAAGACAAGAAAAGAGATATGGAAATGAAGATTGTAGTGCTTTGGCTCCTTTAATAGAAGGACACATGCATTTTAGTGGGAGTCAACCAGAAGGAAACATTCTGAAATATTAAAGTGTTACAATATTCAGGATGCTGAGGCAGGAGAATCGCTTAAACTCGGGCAGCAGAGGTTGTAGTGAGCCAAGATTTCGCCATTGCACTCCAGCCTGGGTGACAGTGAGACTCCATCTCAAAACAAAAAATATTAAAATGTTTAATTTCATTAATTTCATTTTATAGACTAAAATAGCCATTTGTTCTTATACACATATGAAGAGAGCAGAGTTTGGAAAAAATATTTAAAAATTTAATGGTCCTGTCTGGCCTGGGTTAGGGCTAACTCTCAGGCTTGAGGCTTAGAGCTATTTGAAAACGTTTGACAAAAATTATAAGCACTGTGCAGCTAAGAGCTGGAGATGAGCTATTTCAATTCCATGCAAGAATTTTTCAGTAAGAATGACCTTTTAAAAAATATCATGGAAGTTTTGGTTTTGCAAGATGAAAAGATTTCTGGAGACGGTTGCACAACAATCTGATATACTTAACACTGCTGAACTGGATACTTAAGAATAGTTAAGATGGATATGGTTATATTATAAACTAGATCTTAAATTTTTATTTGGATTTTTGTTTCAGTAACTAGAAATGTGGTATCCTTTCTAAATCTTTAATTGGTACTTTCTATAGGAATGAATATGATTTGAACTCATTCATGTTGAAAGGGTGTCAAATTGAGAACCAGGCAGATCCACCACTTACAATAAAAAGTTCAACTTCTAGGACCCTAAAGTAAATTGGTTGAATAAATTAGATCCCAAAGATTCTTGGTGAATTCTGAAGTCTTCATCAGTATATCTGTATTAAAAGGAGATGACAGAAGCCAAAATAAATTAATGGGCTGATAGGACAGCTGGATTAAAGTAAGCATCAGCTTCATTAAAAAGGGCTAACTTGCAGCTCTTTAGAGCAGGCATCCCCAGACTTTTTACACAGGGGGCTAGTTCACTGTCCCTCAGACTGTTGGAGGGCCGCCACATACCATGCTCCTCTCACTGACCACCAATGAAAGAGGTGCCCCTTCCTGAAGTGCGGCAGGGGGGCCGGATAAAAGGCCTCAGAGGATCTAAAGTGACTTTGATGGACAGTGGAAGAAATCACAATATGGAATTCCTTGAATAAAAATTTATTGATTTTAAATATACACAATTAAAAAAAAAAAGAATAGTTAAGATGGTAAATACTATGTTATGTGTATTTTGCCACAATTGAAGAAAATGTCATCATCGTGAAACCACAACATTTTCATTGAGGAGATGGGCAGTCGGGAAGTTTTTTATTTTTTGATTTTTTGCTGTTTGCGATGGAAGAGCTGTGGAGAGATTGGAAGTTATGGAAAACAGGACATGCTTTACAATGGATGGACATTTTGGTTTTAGTAGTCATGTGAAAGGCACAAGTCAGTGAGATTCAAATTTGTGGTTGGGAAAAACATCCTGTGTAGAGAATCAAAAGGAAGAATATCTATATACTTATTCTGTCTTATTTTCCAGTTTCAAAGATTTAAACTTCATTTTGGTCAGGATACAATAGTGCACCAGTCAAAAACAATGCATGATTCAGAGCAGGTTCCTGGATCATTCAGAAATTCTTCAAGGACACTGTCACTGTTGGAGATTACTTTATTTCATTGTATCTAAGGAGCTTTCAATCATTTTATCTGCTGCCATTATTTTATCTACAACCAAGAAAAAAAATCTTCCAATTAAAGTATGGTATGCCAACAATTATAGGATGTATTCCAACTTCAAAGATAGTAAAATGTATTTAAAAAGATCTTTTCAGGGAGGGGAGGTAGGGGAAAGGACAGATATTGGTCAAAAGGTACAAAAAAAAAATAAGCAAAGAAAAAAATACAGCTTTTTGAAATTTTATATAGGGGAGGGAATATTTTCCATGCAGTTAAAAGATAAATTTTGTAGGCAGTTGATCTATAGGCGATTCGAATACGCATATTAGCCCTATAATTTTTTTTTCTTTTTCTTTTTTGAGATGGAGTCTTGCTCTATTACCTAGGCTGGAGTGCAGTGGCATGATCTCAGCTCTTTGCAACTTCCGCCTCCTGAGTTCTAGTAATTCTCCTGCCTCAGCCTCCCAAGTAGCTGGGATTACAGACATGCACCACCACACCCAGCTAATTTTTGTATTTTTAGTGGAGACAGGGTTTCACCATGCTGGCCAGGGCTGGTCTCGAACTCCTGACCTCAAGGGATCTGCCCACCTAGGCTTCCCAAAGTGCTGGGATTATAGGCTTAAGCTACTGCACCAGGCCGCTCTATAATTTTCAACAAGTGCTAATAATAAAATGAATCCTGGTTGACAATTATAAAAAAAGAAAAAATTTCCTCTTAGAATTGAAGATGTGTGGTAGACAGACAAAAATCCATATACTATAAAATAATCCAGATACAAACATAACAATAGAAGTTTTCCTAGAAGATGATAGATGTAAGCACATACTTGAAATATTAAAAGGAATCAAACTAAGAGGTTAAAGATAAAATAAGGAAACAAAGTGCCCATTATAGACTAACCTTTATTACTCCATAGAATAATTTGCATCTGAGAGGTGTTTTAATGGAAATAATTTCTCAGAAAGATAGGTCTTACCAAAGCCAGTTTGGAAATTGGATATGCATATATGTAATTTTTTCTTGGTAGCCCATTATCAATACTCCAAATAATTTAGGATAAAGTTGCATCTCAATTCAAGATATGGAGGGAATGGAGAATAAGCTGGAGAATTAGAGCAAGTAAAAAATACAGACATTAAAATATCATTTAGAAATAAGCAAAGCAAAGAAATATAAAGTGTTTGAAATAATTACATTGGTGAAAATTAAACCACAAACATTTAAAATATAATTTTTAAAAGAATTAGAATTAACAGATGAATTTTTTAATTGACCTCAATTAAAAAATTAAATTGTTCAACACCCGCCTATGAGTGAGAACATGTGGTGTTTGATTTTCTGTTCTTGTGTCAGTTTGCTGAGAATGATGTGGGGAAGGGAGCACTACACACTGGGGTCCGTTGGGGGAAACGGGGAGGGGAAGGTGGGGTGGGGAGGTGGGGAGAGATAGCATGGAGAGAAATGACAGCTATAACTGAGGGGAAGGAAGGCAGCAAATCACACTGCCATGTGTGTACCTATGCAACAATCTTGCATGTTCTTCACATGTACCCCAAAACCTAAAATGCAATAAAAAAATAAAAAAAGAAAAGAAAAAATTAAATTAAGAAAATTAATAAAATGTAAGAAAATTAAATTAACCTTAATGCTCCATCCCAACTTCTGAGCATTATGATTACTCAACATTTGAGTGAAAAGACATAGTACACTATTAGGTTCATTATAGGCTGGAAGAACCAGATGCAAGTCTTTAAGAAACTGACTTGATTTGATTATTGGGGTGCTCCTTATTAGTTTTATTCATGTAATAAATGAAGAAAAAGGGCTTCTCAACTCTACTGTGCCTGAAGCTTTTCACTGCAGGGAGTACTTTTTCTAAGTCTGTAATAATCCTTTTAAGTAGCTGTAAGAGATTTGAGCAACTTTCAAAGTCCCTATCTATTGGCCAGCTTTATAATCAATGGTGGAATTTTGGAAGATACAGCCACCATTCATAGGAGTCATTCATTCCTGAGAAAATAGAATAGGTAACAATTTGAACACTTCTTTGTTGGGCTGTCTCATCCCCGGATTACAATTTGAATAATTCAGCAATTAATTCTCTTTCACAGAAGTGAACACTTACTCTGTATGAATCCCACTTTCTTGAGGGCTAGAAAGAATGTATGCAAAGTGTAATCCTGTCCTTGATGGACTTAGGTCTTATGGTGTGGGGGGAAGAAAGATGACAACTATATACAGTAACTATAATGCAAAGCAAAAAAACATCAGGGCTGCCATTCAGCGGGCTACAACATGCTGGCCAGTGTCTGTTCTGATTGACCAGTGGCTATGCCAGAACTCTTTTAAATAATTTGAATGTTACATCTGAATAACCTTCAGTAAACAATGCCAGTTGCCTATCTAATATCCCTTCTCCATTTCTTCTTTATTGGTACAATCCTCATTTTGTTTAATATATCAATGTACTCAACTAAAAAAGAGCATCTTCCAGCCTCCCCTCCTACATCTAGGGGTGGGCTATGACATAGTTCTGACCAATAAGATTTAAATAAATTCCACTAAGAACTTCTGGGAAAGCTCTCTCAAACTAAACCAATTCAGCTGGCCCTTGATTTTGCCTTTTTGCTATCTTTCTTCTTGCCTGGAGCACAGACTTGAACCTGGAGGTGGGGCAGCTATCTTGTATCAGGGGTGACTAAGAACAAAGACAGAAGGAGTCTGGGTCCCTAACACTGTTGTTTGCCAATTTCATCATTCATGTATTGCTTACCTCCGTATTCCTTAATACCTGAGAAAAACAAACCCCTGCTGTGCTTAAGTCCTTGGTTAAATAGATTTGGTAACTGACACAAGGTGTGACACAATTCTAACAGACACAATATTCTAAGGCTCAAAATTGGGAAATGCCACATGAATCCACGGGGGTCATAAAAGCACTATGAAATGGACATGGTTTAAAAGATAGAATTTCAGAGGTGGAGAGAACCACAGAAATCATTTTGTTCAATATCCTTATGGAGGTGAAAAAACTGAGTCTGAACAAAGTAATTTGTCCAAAATGCCACAGCTGGTTACTGGCAAAATGAGCAAAGATTGGTTCTCTTGCTATCTTGAAACATAAAAGCACCCATGAAAAATGAAAAAATTTGTGGCCGTTTGAACAGACAAGTATCAACTTCAGGTGTGTCCAGAACCATATACTGAAAAAAGGCTAATAGCTCAACAAAACGTAAGTGATGAAATCACAGGTTACCCTTGAATAACCTCACACTCTCCACACTCTAAGTCTGGTCAATTTGACCTTTTAAATCTATGCTTTAGGGAGCCTTTCTGGACTATGCCCTTCCACTCCCAACTCCTCATTAGATGCCATGTCCCTGGAACCACTCTGTCATCCTGCATTCATGACAGCACTTGCTACATTACATGTTCATTTTCTCTTAACTGGGTCCTATCTCCTCTACTCTGTTGAGGGCAGGGATCCTTCCCACATGTGTGATTAGGTACTGCTCAGCACCGTGTCATAACTCAATAACTACTCATAACCCACACTCAGTCTTAGAAAAAATGGCAATTCTTGAATGTTTAATTTTTTCCCTGGGTGTGAAAATGTTTAAGCACAAGTGACATTTGGAAGCTGATACCAACCTTCGGCAAATCTCTTCAGCCTATTTAGAAGTGAATAGGATGGCCAAACAAAGAAATACAGACATCTTCTACAGAAATTAGCACATATATAGAATCAGGGCTGGGGCTAAGTGTGTAGTGCCTAGGTTGAACTGAATATTGCAGAATTGAGGCTTTCTGAAATGGACTTTTCAGGTGGTTTGCACATGGTTGTACCAAGCATATCTGGGATTTTTGTGGAATCATCTGGCAATTTTAGATGGAGATGCTGAAGTTATCCTTCAGGAAATGGGGAGAAAAAGAAAGGCAGTATTTGCTCAAGTGGCATATCTTACAGCCACGACAAAGGAGAAAGAAGGCTGTGGAATTATTTAGTGAATTTAATAATGAGTACTTTTAAATATCTAAAGAAACAGTCTTGATTGCTAGTGTGGGCAGGACCATTCTTGAAAGCACCAATTATCTACCTAAAGCTTCTCAATGAAGCTGGAGATGAAACTACTTGGAAACCCTCATATTCTAAATGCTAAGCAAGGAATAACAGTAAAATCTGGCTCCAACGCTAATTCTAAATTCTTTGGTGCAAGATAGTGCAAGATGTTTGCTTCCTTATGCAAATTAGGAACAGGCAGTTTTAAGCAGTGGTATCTATTATGGTGGTGAGGTTGCAGAATATTAAATGACAAAGGCCGTTTGGAACAGTGCTATGGCCAGGTTGTCTGGTCTTCACTCTTGGCTCCACCATTTATTTTCTGTGTGAGCTACTTAACTTCTGTGTTCTCATTTTCCTCATCTATAAGCTTGAGTGATTCTAGCATCTACCATATGGGACTGTTCTGGGCATTACCTGTAATGTATTTCATGTGAAGTACCTGAGTGTCTGGGACGTAATTTCACCCAATAAATGTCAGCTATCTTCACTAGGTATATTTCAACAAAGTTTCTATAAATGGTTGGTGTGAACGTAAAGGTCTAAAAACAACAAAATAAAAAAGACAAAAAAGTTACGATTATACAAATAGGCAACTTAGAGCCAGAGTCCCCAAACTTTTTCTATAAAGGGCAAGATGGTAAATATTTTCAGATTTGTGGCTCATAGGGTCTTTGTTGCAACTATAAAACTCTGCTGTTGCAGTACGAAGACAATCATAGGAAATATGTTAAAGAATAGGTCTGGCTGTGTTTCAAAACACTTTATTTACAAAAACAGTCCTAAAACTTGATGCGAACAGACTATGGGCTGTATTTTGCAAACTCCTGATTTAGATGATTGTACACTGCTTCTGTCCAGGCAGCACTATCTTCTGGAAACCATAGGTAAACGTTCTATTTCTGTCTGACATTACTGCCCTAGCAGCATGATTGACTCTCTCTGATCACCTTATGCAAAGTACTTCCTTACAGACACACAAACCTTTTTTGTTTTCTTCATGGCATGTATTGCAGTTTCTAATTATCTGGTATATTTGTTCACTTATTTGTTTTCATTGTCCTCTCACCTAAATGTAAACTCAAGGAGGGCAGGACTCTTAATGCCCTATGCTTATAGCAATGACTAATTGATCCATAGCAGCAAAAAAAAAAAAAAAAAAAAAAAAATTATTAAATGAATGAATGAAATAATTACTGATGACAAAGAACTTGTACATTCTGACAATTCGATACACATATTAAGTCCTACCCTCAGTAAAACATGTTTATGTAGTCACGTATTTCTAAGAAAACAGAGCTATGCATTTGCTTTTAATTTGCTAAGTTTATAAAAGAGCTTTTCTTTCTAAAAGTAATGGGCCTTAGAATAATATGAGTATGACAAGAACAATTAAAAAACAACAACAACAACAACAACAAATTAATGGGCCGATCATAATCTTTTTCCAGCTCACAGTTTACTCACTGCTGTTAATTGAAATCATGTGTTCTGTAGACTTTTGCCTTCTCTTAGCTCTAACACTCATCATTAATACATTTCTATTTAAGGCACCGACTTTACATTCTTTTTTGTTTTGTATGCCACATATTTTCAACAAGCTTACAAAAAAAACCCCAAAACAACCAGTCCCTGAATCAGATGCTTCTTTATTTTATTTCATGCTTAAGATTTAGCATAGTGCTTGACACACAGTAGGTGCTTAACAGATATTTGTAAATGAACAAATGATTGAATCTTTATTGGGGCATTGTAGAACACTCTACAGTAAGTGAACAATTGAAAGGGGCTGTGATCCTTAGAAATGCAGGTAAACACAGAGATAATGTAATTTATGTGTTAAACGAGTACCAGAAAGTGAGAATAAAATCAAATTTAAAAAAACAAATTATTTTTAATTTAATTTAATATTTTCGAGATGAAGTCTTGCTCTGTCACCCAGACTGGGTGCAGTGGTACAATCTTGGCTCACTACAACCTCTGCCTCCCAGGTTCAAGTGATTCTTATGCCTCAGCCTCCCAAGTAGCTGATATTACAGGTGCAAGCCACCATCCTCAGCTATTTTTTTTTCTTTTTGTATTTTTAGTAGAGATGGGATTTAGCTATTTTTGCCAGGATCTCAAACTCCTGGCCTCAAGTGATCTGCCCACCTCAGCCTCCCAAAGTTCCTCCAATTACAGGTGTGAGCCACTGCACCTGGCCAAACTTTTAGGCAATGTTTTTAAAGAGATAGAGTCTCACTGTGTTGTCCAGGCTGCACTTCAAGCCCTGGTCTAGAGCGATCCTTCCACCTCAACCTCTTGAGTAGCTGGGACCACAGACGCACAAGGTAACTTTGCCTTTGATTTGCAGCATTTAGAGAAGACAGCCAGAGTTCCGGGAATAAAAAAGAGCAATGGGAACACTGTGTCTCTCAAATTACCATATGCATATTATTTACCATAGGGGTGAGACAAGTAATGAATACACTAGGAGAATGGTGCTCATCTTCCTTTGTATTCTTGATGAAATATCAGCCTTGTCAAATCATCCGGAAGTGAATATGATGAGCTGTGGAAAGCTAGTTCTCACATCAGCCTGCTTCAGCAGCCACTGAAAATCGATTTTCATAAACGTTTTATGCTGGAAAAGGGCACAGGAGCTTTCTGACTGCACAGAAATATTTATCTGTTTTTTCTATCATCTATTGCTGGAGCATTCAATTGTCCTGAGGGTGATTAAATGAAAGAAGAATGAAGACAAGAGATATGTTTCTCTCTTCTGTTCAATGAATTGTTGCAAGAAAAAGTGGACAACCCCTAATCTATGTCTACTGCACACCAGTAACTGCTTCCTTTCCAGCTAAGGGAAGAAGTCCCTACTCTACAGAACCTGAGGATTGGATGACTCTTTCGAGGTTGCCTATTCTTACCAAATGCACTCTTTGAGGCCTTTGTTGTGGCATGCCATATGTTAGAAGGTTCTTTGAACTTGTCTTGAGCATTTCCATGGCTTTCTCTATGCTTTTGTTCTACTTTGTATATAACACCATTGTTGCATTATTGCAACTTAGAAAATATGCTTGCTTTGCCCATATGACAATTAACACAGGAGTCTGCATTTACCTTTACATCTCTAAAACTTTGCCAAGGGCCTAGTTCATGGCAGGCCCTCAACAAATGTGCACTGACAAGGAAAGAACAACCAAAAGCTTAATAGTTCAAAGTAACACCTTTCTTCTCTTGTTAGAAACTTCTTCACAGAACTGCATACAAAATAGTCTGCATTTCTATTTGTCTATCAGTAACTCAGGCAATTGGAGGTTTTCAAAACATGGCTAATGCAGAGGGTATCTAAATGCTGTTGAGTAGAGAGAGATTTCTCTCCAAATTAATTAGGACAAATTAATTGTCCTTGCTAATTACTTTAAGCAGGGCTGTTCCCAACAGACAACATACAATTTCCTTAAGTTGCTGGTGGTGTGAACTGGTTGACAAAGAACCTCCATAAATCCTAGTACTTCATCCTAGTGCAACTTTGTCATGACCCTCAAAATCCATGATGATGGCATTCTTATGAAACTAGACCTGCTTGGTCACTTCCAGAATCAGATTCTACCAACCAGTCATTGTAGGCATTTAATTTGACATATTTAGTAACAACTATTTAGAAAGGACTACACTAGCCCTCAGGGTGGGGGATATCATAGAGAACATATATAGATTTAAAAAAATGAATTTCATGGTCCCAAGGAGCTCACAGTGTAGCAAGAAACAGGCATCCAAACAGATCAATTGCAGGGAGGGTTTGTAAGTGTATTGTTGAGTGTAGTTATTTTCTTCATGACGTTCCTCTCCTTGTAATGTGTGCATCATTTTATCATACTGCTGATTAAGTTTCTCCCATAAAGGGCTTTCCACTTTGAAGAAGAGACTCACTTTAACAGAGCCCTTTCCTAAGGACTATTGTGTTCAGTATATGGGTGGCTTCCTTATTTCCTAACTGAGGGCTGGGGAACACCTCCATGTCTCCCTCCTGTATGTGTCATCATTATAACTCCTTCTGAGAACAGAAGTCAGGAACACAGTGGGGCACCCCACAGATGGTCATGGTTTAGAAATGTGGAGACTTAATTCCTCTCTCTGCAGGAAAGGATGGAGGCCTCAGAATGTCTAGACTTAGAGTGATGAAAGACAACCTCAGTAGTTTTCTGAGACAAATGCTTCTGCTAGAGTGACTCTTTAATCCATCAGGCAATCAGATCAGTTTTCAGAAAATCCAGTTTGTGCTCTTATTTAGCCCTCTAAACCTTTATGGAGCAAGGTTTCTTTCATTCTTTTGCAAATGAGCTGGAGAAGATGCAAGGAAGATGGAAGTGGAGCTATCCAACTGGGTTGGGAACAGGAATCTACCCCCTTCACCACACACACACACACACACACACCCTAATCCTATCTAAACTCCAGGGCCAAGAATGGGAAAGGATGTTGAGGAGGAGAGTAGGATGCTGATCTGAGCACCATTCTCTCTTCCACGAAACGTCCCGTCTATCAAGCCATTATTAGAGGTCAGTTCCTTTTGTCCTACCAAAGGTAAATGACTAGTTATACAATTTTATGTTTCATAATTTCTTAAATATCAACCCAGCTAGAATAGTAGTGGAATAACAGCCACAGCTGGGAAAGTGAATGGTCATGTTTGTGATTGGTCCTGTTTCTGGGAGACCCACTGTTGTGAAGCTAGTTACCATATCCCTCAACTTTCCTGGAGATCTGCTGCTTTCAACTGTGCATGAGCAACATCATTGCCACGTCTCCCCTCATTTCTGGAAGCATGAAATGCCTTCTTACGTTCATAGGGATCTGCTACTATTTCCATCTCAGGAATTATAAAAACACAATTTTAAACAGCAAATTTCTTGCTTTGTTGAAATGAAATGTATTTTCATTTCATTCAACCAATTTTCACTCAAAGTAGGAATTGATAATCAGACAATTTATGTCTTGCGGGACAGAGCTTAACTGGGGACCAAATGGTAATGGGACTCCTGATAGTTAAAAACTGTGATTGTCCAATTTTCTTGGGATTAGTTGAGAAAAATGTTTTGTAAAAATCAGGGCCTCAAAATAAAGAATAAATCCTAAAACAAGAGTGGTAACCTTAAAACAATCACAATTTAAACGAACCAGAATACAGAAGAAACTCAAAGTACTATTGATTTTCATAAAATCCTTGGTTTATACATGGACAAATATATTCTAGTGCTTAAAAAAGAATAGACAATAATATGTGGCAAAAAAGAAAAACAAAAAACAACGGTTTGTCAAATTCATATGGTACTTTTTATGCAATCAAATGGATAACAAGATTGTCGCAGGACAGATGTGTCAGATTCACTATAGAATTAGAAGAAAATTGCTCTTGAAATCTCAGGAGGACAATATGTAAAATATATTTATATGTATAATAGAGATAGAAAAACAACAGAGAATTAATCATAGGTTTAAGTTTTATACTCATTTGTAAGGCAGTGAATTTTAGAGCTGTTTTGGCTAAGTTCCCTGAGTTGGATAATTTTGCAATCTACCCTTCTAAATATTTCAAACTGTCTTTTTAAAAAATTGCAGTTATTTTTGCCTTAATTATCTAGAAAACTGCTTCAATCTCCAGTTCACTTTGTATAATCAATTTTTAGATGTGGATTAATTAGTCCATACGTACCAACGATATTTTGACCATTCAATTTGGGCTGAAGTTGGAGTGTAGGGTTTTTGAGAATTGGTGATTTTTGTGCTTGGATGATGCCAATAAAGGGAGTAGAAGATTCAGTTTCTAGCCTTTCCCCTCCTGCCTCAAAAGGCTTAATTTTATCTGGGGTAGATAAGCACTGTTTGCTGAAAGCTACTATGTGAGCCGAGAAGGAGCAAGGACGGAAGAGAGTGAGTTTTGATGCTGAGCAGATTTGGGGTGGGATCCAAGCTCCCCTACTAATTGGTCATACCAACTTGGACAAGCTTTCTTCTTTAGAAGGTTTAGATTTTTCATTTGTAAGAGAAGAATAACAGCATTACCTGATACAATTGTTGCAAGGATTAAGTAACTGTAGATGAGCACCTGGTACAAAGTACATGCACAATAAATACTAATTCCTTCCTTCTCTCAGAAATGAAAGAATCTTTGAAAGCATTTATAATAGTTCAAATCTTGATTTTAATAGACTTTTAAAAACTCAACATTTTATAAAAATTAGATATTGCAAACAAGTTAATTCCTAGTTTTAAATATAACAATAACATGATTCGTACCTAAGTATAAAAAAAGAAACATATTACAGGTACCATGTAAGTTCTAAGGGATCTTGGAAGTATATACAGATTCAAAATTTTATATATGCAAAATATATACACATACACAGAATTTCTTTTATTTTTGAGGACAGATGATCCCTCTTAAGTTTTAAAAGAATGCTGTAAAATAGTGCCTTGGACTCCAAAGCACCAAATAAAGAAAGTTCATCATTTATGTAACTGAAATTCTTGGAAATCAAAATGTTGAGTTACTTAGTAACTATTTTAGTATAATCAGTATGCAGCTCTATGTACATCTGACCCACTTTAAAAGACCCAATATTTTATTATTGTGGGAGTTAAAGTTATCAGAATGTCTATTACCTGTTTTGCTTGTGGTTTTGATAGCATCTTTCTTTATTTCTTCTAACTCAGCCAAATGTGATACTCCAGATCTGAGGAGTAACTGTCTGACCTAGTTTGGAAGACCTAAGGAAGCTGTATAGTTTTAGAAAATTAAAACCTTTGATAATAATCCTATAAATATCCAGTTTTCATCTGTGATATATATATAGAATATAGAATACCGTGATAGAGTAGCAGACAACTAAGCTTCTTATGCAATTTCTGATAAGTGTTGTTGTTATTTTGGATACACTTCAAAATGTAAGAATCTCTGCTAAAGAGCTATAGTGACCCTAATTTATAGTTTTGTCATCTACTTGTTTATTTAAACACATCTTAAAGATACTACAATATTTCTAGTGTGTGCCTCCGATCAATGCCATTGCATTTACTATGATTTGCCTTTAAGTAAGAACTTGACCCAAATTATCAATAATTTAGACCTTTTCAGTGGGACATTTCATAGCATGATTTGGTGCACAGATTAATCAAGAGTAAAAGTGATTTTCTACATAGCCAAAATCATCCAGGAAGACAGCTACCTAGCCTTAAATAGGTGGTATTCTTGCTTCCATCTATCATAGAGCCCACTTCTTCCTCTTTATTCTTTCTTACCACAGAGTGAGGATCAGTCCACAGTTTTCCATTAGAAACACATTTTTTTCTGATTGAAGAAACACAAACAGGCCCCAAACAGCTCCTGATGGTTTTTGTTCTTGTCACTGTTGAAATGCAATGGTGGGCTCTGCTTTTGGAAAACAGAGCCCTTCTGCCTACGACTTAGGCACTTTTTGCAGACTTGCTATATAAATTTCCTTTAAAACAACAACAAACAGAATAATGCTGTCAGACTAACTATGCATGATAACTCTAAGCTGGATTAAAATGATTTAATATATAAGATAGTTAATTGCCGTGCAGTATTGAATTAAATTATCTACATTTTCTGAAAATACAGCTGCATGCTTAACAGTGGGTTATAAAGTTAAGGCCTACAAAGGGAAAGATATATGATAAATATTAGAAAGATATTAAAATACATATAATAGATACTTGACTGACCGTAGTATATGAAAACCATAAAGTGGGACCATAGGAGGTAAGAATAGTCTTACCTATTAAAAAAAAAAAGTCTTATTTCACATGCATTGGAGGGGACAGGACAAAGTACGAGCTGAAAGAGACATTTCTCCCCAGAATAATCAATGACAAAGCACCTGAAAGTTTAGTTTTCTAGAGTAAATGACATGTTGTTTTTGCGGAGCAGCTGCATTCCCTCCAGGAACAAGCTACTGATTGTTGCTTATAGTAGGCATATAAAACACCTTTGTTGGATGGATGAAGGAATGAAACTGATTTGATAAAGGGCAAACATCAGCAATGAGGGAAACTATAGGGTTTCACCATCCAGGCAATATCTCTGAGGCTATGGTAAACAATATTGCTATTTACCAATATTTTTCTGGCTCTCCTACCCTTCTGGGTACACAGGAGGGCCTTGCTGCTCTACTGGATTTGGGCATGGCTGTGTGAGCCATGAAGTATAAGCAAGAGTGACTTAAGTCCCTTCCAGCTGGTGGTTTCTGAGAGTAGTGTGTGAACCTCCACACTACTCTTGCCTCATAGCAATGGTGGTTGTGGAAAAGCTGTAAAATGGAAGCAGCAGTTTGGATTGCTAAGCCAACAAAAGAACAGCTGCTCTGGATAATTGTCTAGATTCACAGCCGACTTTGAGCAAGAAATAAACCATTGTTGTTGTAAGTTGATGCATGGAGGAGGATATATTTAATAGATGAGCCAGATGACCAATAATAGCTTGCATACAACTTCGGTGTGAATTTGACACTCTCCCATCCACAGGTGGAGTCTGTTCTCTCTTCCCCTTTGATCAGGGTGGCAAAAGTGATGCTGCATGACCACCATGACTCTGAGTAGTTTCTCTTAGAGCATCCATTGTCTCGGAATTCTTGTTCTCTGCATGCTCCCTCTCAGAATGCAGCCACAATACAGCCCAAGCCCCTGTGAGGGTTCACATATAGGTGTGTTTGTCAAGACCCCAGCTGATCTGAGTCATCTCAGCTGGGCACCAAAAATATGAGTAAGGAAACCTCCAGCTTATTTCATTTCCCAAGACATTTCAGTGTTCACAGTTGAGAACTCAGACATTACACAACAGACATAAGATGTCACCACTGTGTTGTGTCTTATTTCCTGACTCACAGAACTTGTGAGTACAAAAAAATGATTGCTGTTTTAAACAAGTTTTGGGGTTGTTTGTTATAAAGCAACTAGTTGACAAGAACAAACTGCTGGAGCTGGTTTGTTACCACACCATAATTTATCCCATCCTAATAGAAAGGTGTTTTTCAGAAATTCACAAAGTGTATGTAACAAAGTAAGATGAAAAGTACTATTTTCAGGTTTTTTTGGTGTTAATGTCTTCTTTGGTACCACCATTCTAGAGAATTTATGCAGGTGTAATCTGTGTGATCCATTCTCCTGGACTATAAACCAAATTTCCATTGTCTCATTCATGTATGTAAGCTTTTGTAAGCTGAAGTCACTGGGGCATAGCAATTTTTACTATTTTATCCGGCAAGATTTATTCTGCAAATAACTGTATCCCTCTGTGCCTCAAGGAAATAAATGGTATATTAAAGGATATTGATGCATGATAAGATGCATGAATAAAACTGGGAGGCTTATATTGCGGGACAATTGATGTGTCAGAATAGGTGGTGTCTACACTATTACCATATTAGATGCGGGTTTCAGATATTGCTATGTAGATTGAGAGACTTAGGAAATATTGCTCCCTCTCACCTTCAAATTATCACAAAATTTTAGCATAGAAGAAGATTGCCAATATTGTACACAATGATAATAGTAATGAATTAGCTGACTTTCAAGGTTCTACACCTCTAAAGACAAATGAACACCATGAATCCACACTAGTACAAGTACTAGCTGAGTAAGGTCTAGTTCACAGCTTCTTAATTAAACTTTGTAGGCCAGTTTCATTCTTCACAATATATTGGGAGTCATGTACCCTAGAGAAAATATAACATGCATATTTTTAGTTTGCCAAGAAGTCAAAGTAAATATTCCAACAAAAGAAAAAAAAAACAATCCAGAGCAAGGAACTAACCCTCCTCTGAAGACAATGATATACATGATCATTTCATGTCATTCATTTCTCTCTCACAGCAACAAGCCAGGCAAAATGAAGAGAAGTGGATAACGGCCCCTGTACTGGGCCCTTGTTGTTGATGTGTACATTGCCTAAGTATCGCATGACTTAACAGATGCAGGCTAGGGTACTGGCAGGCATGGAACTTGTTATCCATAAGAACTGGAATTAAATCACAGTTCCTCTGTTACCATACTGTTTAACCTTAAGCAAATAACTTTTTAATGTCTCAATTTCCTTCTCTTTGATATGGACACAATAGTATGATCCTTCAGGGTTCTTCTGAATAGGGAAATCATGTATACAAAGTGCCTGGTATAACATGAGCACTTAATAAAGGATGGCTATCATTATTATATTTTAATAAAAAAGATGATTAGTAGCAATCCTTCCAATACAAAGCTATACAGATTAAATAATCTTTGGATTACAGAATCTACCAGTTAATTTGCTTCTTGATAACTTGCTGAGGGAACTACAATTTTGGATTCTAGGTGAAGGCTTTATAATGTTCTTTTATCTTGCTGTCTTGTGTTGCCCCCAAGGCCAATTCATCTGAGATTGTCTCTCTCAAAAGATATGTAATGATCAGCTTGAAAGCTGCCTGTCCAGGTCTGTGGGCCAAAGATTTAGCTCTCATCTTTTTTTTCTTTTTTTTTGAGATGGAGTTTCGCTCTTGTTACCCAGGCTGGTGTGCAATGGCACGATCTCGGCTCACTGCAACCTCCGTCTCCTGGGTTCAAGCAATTCTCCTGCCTCAGCCTCCCGAGTAGCTGGGACTACAGGTGTGCATGACCATGCCCAGCTAATTTTTGGATTTTTAGTAGAGATGGGGTTTCACCATGTTGACCAGGCTGGTCTCGATCTCTTGACCTCGTGATCCACCCATCTCGGCCTTCCAAAGTGCTGGGATTATAGGCATGAGCCACCGCACCCGGCCCTAGACTCTCATCTTCAAGGCCTTATTCCTCACAAAAGCCATATGTAAAACTGGCTGGGAAGTGGTAATTTCCTTCTGAGCTTTCGTCAGTGACACTAAAATGATTGCTATTATATAACAAGTGAATGGAGGAAGTGATTTGCTAGCCAATGATTCATACACACAGCTAGCATTGCTAGAACTAAGAAATTCTAAGAAATTCTAAGAAAATTAAGAAATTCTTTGATTAGCTCAGGGTAGGTTACTGCTTTGATGAGTGTCTTTTCCCATTTCTTGCTCATCACTCTGCCAACTGTTCCCCACCATTGTAAACACACACATTACATACACACACACACACACACTCTCTCTCTCTCTCTCTCTCACACACCATTATTATTTCTGCAAGGCTACAGGAAGTCAGCTGCCTTACCCGAGTGCGGTCCTCTAGACCCAAAAATGATGGATGCCCATTTGGTCAAGTCTGAGAGGAATTTCAATCCCAAATGTCATCCCAGGTTGCCCTACTTGCAGCAAAGTCTGTTGGTAACGAGGTTCCTTGGTTCCAGAAAGAGCCCACTGAACAGATTTTAAAACCAATTATACAAAACAGATGATTCCTTTAATTGGTTTTGATAATTTTCTCAGATCTCAGAAGATATGTTAACAGCTTCAAATAATTGTAGCTTACCAAAATGAGATACCAAAGTTTAAGATTAAATAAAATATATGTGAATATATTTCCTACATCAAATGGAAGGAATAGTTTCTAGGTAGAAAACTCATAGAATTATAGAACTCTGAAGCTTAAAGTCCTCTGAGAAGTAAAGGTGTCTAAATTCTTGTTTTATATTTGAGGAAGCAAGGACTCTGAAAGCTTGCACTGGATGCTTAAATAACTCAGGCATAGAAACTCCTGGAGACTTGGAAAATGATCTCTCAACTATTTTAGTGCCTAAATACTTTTTGACACATTTCTAACTTTGTAGTTATTGAGTATCACTCTGTCCTTCCTATTTTTCACTCATTTATTTATGTATTTATGATAATCATAAAGGATCTGAGGTCAAGTCCTTCATATATGTAGAAATATTACTGACTCTGGTGAGGTTGCAGAGAAAAAGGAATGCTTTTTTGCTGTTGGTGGGAGTATAAATTAGTTCAACCATTGTGGAAGACAGTGTAGCAATTTCTCAAAGACCCAGAGGCAGAAATACCACCCGACCCAGCAATTCCATTACTGAGTACATATCCAAAAAAGGAATATGAATCATTCTATTATAAAGATCCGTGCATGCATATGTTCATTGCAGCACTGTTACAATAGCAAAGATATGGAATCAACCCAAATACCCATTAATGATAGACTGAATAAAGAAAATGTGGTACATATAGACCATGGAATACTATGTACCCATAAAAAGGAATGAGATCATGTCCTTTGCAGGGACATGGATGGAGCTGGAAGCTGTTATCCCCAGCAAATTAATGCAGGAACAGAAAACCAAACACCGCATGTTCTCACTTATTAGTGGGAGAGGAATGATGAGAACACATGAACATATTTTGAGGAAAAACACACACTGGGACCTGTTGGGAGAGGGGGTGAAAGGAGCGAGAGCATCAGGGAGAATAGTTAATGGATGCTGGGCTTAATACCTAGGTGATGAGATGATCTGTGCAGCAGACCACCATGGCCCATGTTTACTCATGTAACAAACCTGCATATCCTGCAAATGTGTCCCTGAACTTAAAAGCTAAAGATAAAAAATATTAAATCATATGAATATATAAATATACCTTTACAGCTTTTATAAAAAAGAAATGTTACTGACTACCAGCAGGAATGCTTGTTTTTTGAACTGCCTTCTCAATAACAGTGATGGATCTACACTTTCTTGCCTGATTCATGTTGTAATCAATTCTACTCATTTGTGAAGCTGAGGTGAGGTGTGTGGCCAAGAAACAGATGAAGCCAATTTGTACACACATGCAAAAAGAGCACCTCATTAATTTCAGAATATAACCAATTGTGCTAACTGGTTTCACCTCTTTGATCACACAAGCCACAGTTCAAAAAACCTATAAACTACTGGTAGCAAGGAAGAATAATGAATAAGGGTATGAGTTATGATGCCCTTGTAAGAACAAATATTTGTTTGACAAAGCTGTTAAAAATGGAAGCATTCATCCTTAATGATACCTGGGAGTTGGATGCTGTTTCATAGTTGATGAAATGGGTAACCATCATCTTTAAGATGTAGAAATTGAGGATTCACAGGATTAAAGGAGCTGCTGGGGATTCCAATGTTAATGAGTCACTCCCAAGGCTTGAAACTAGGACCAGGGCTTATTCGACTGTGACCTGGTGATTTTAGGCTCTTAGCTTTAGAAAAAAGGTACAATGGCTTACAAAGATATTTCTAACTCATTATTAAAATGAAATTCAAACAAAAGATAATTTATGATTTCACAAAGTTTTCTCCAGCTGTAAACATTAGTGAAGGAAAAACTATATAAATGCACAGATTTTTACAGATTGCTTACATGGGCAGAACAATACAAGTTCATCTTCCTTACTTGGTAATGTTTGTTTTTACCATATTCCAAATCATTTGGGTGCTTATTTTGATTACCACCTGTAATATAGTTTATAATTATGTTTACTGCCATGTTACCAAATAACTAAGTCAGTTAAACTGTTGACTCCATCTCTCCAGTTGCTCAGGATAAAAACAAAAACAAAAACAACAACAACAACAACAACAACAACAACAAAAACCTTTGAATGATCCTTGATTTCCTTCTCTCTCTCATTTACTCCAATCCAACCCAAAGGTGAATCCTGTTGACTCTATTTTTAAATGAGATTTTAAAAAATGCAATTTCCTCTCACTTTCCTTACTTGAACCACCTAGGTCTAAGTGATATTTGCCTGGATAAATGTCTGCATTAGCCTCCCAGTGGGTCTCCCTGCCTCTCTCCTTGCCCTTCAGTTTATTTTTAACACAGGAGCCAGTATACTTCTTTCAGAATGCAAGTTAAATCATATGACTTTTCTGTTCAAAACTGCTTCCCATCTCATTCAAAGTAAAAGTCAAAGTTATACAATGACCTACAAGACTCTTCAGGATCTGGCCTTCAGGCATCCCTCTGAAATCACCTCCTACCAACACTTTCCCCACACTTATATGGACCACATTTGGCCAGTATGGTCTTCTTGATGCTCCTGAACATACCAGGCAGGGGTTCCTGAGGCCAGGGCTTATAAACTTACTGTTCCTGCTGTCTACAATGCTCTTCTTCAAATGTCTTTCATGGATTGCTCTCTCAGCTTACTGTGCTCAAAGTTATCATGTGTGCGAGTCCTTTATCAGTTCTGCCTTTTGACCTAGGTTGGAAGGGATTTCTCTTCTCCAAACTTCTAGGCAACATTCTGAGTTCCAAGAGCTCCTGCCCCTGTGGCCCTGAACCCACTTCCAAGACATGCAGACTGTGAGATGAAACCTCATGGAAGAATTACACATGCTAGGTGGGTCTGCTTTTCACTAAAGCTTCCTCAAGTCTTGTGACTCTACTCTTTCTCCCAGGATGTCTTGTTGCATCCTTAATTTAGCTCCTAATTCAAAGCCAAGCTCATGGACTATTTCAGGCTCTGGACCATGAGCTTAGCTCTGAACGAGGAGCTAAATTGGGAATGCAATGAGATGTCCTGGGAGAAAGAGTATAGTCACAAGACTTGAGGAAGCTATTGTCCTGCCTGAGCATTCTGTCCCTAGACACATCAATACCAGGCTGTTCTTTTCCTGCAGATGGTCCTGCAAAACTTTCCTTGATGGAAACTGTATGTCTGAGGCCAGAGCCGTATCTTATATCTGAAATATGCACTTCTTACCAGGTCTGGGGGCAGAACCTACTGGTGGTCCACATTTATTATCAGCACAATATCCTGCTGACTTCCTATAGAAGGCCTAGATTTTGGGAGTAGTGAGCATCAGGATATTTCAAGGGGGCTGAGGGATAGATGCTACCATATCCATCCTGACCACCATTTCCCGGTTGATGTCAACCCCTTCCAGGGAGGACTTGCCCCCTTCCCTTCACAGAGCTGAGTTTGATGGCTCTTCAGGGTTACTTATGCCACATCCAATATAAGTACAGAACAAAGATGAGGAAGCTCAGCACAGGGTCACAGCATGTCCATACTGGACAGGGCCGTAGGTCCTCATTCATTCAACACCTTCTTCTACTCATGGAAACCTGAAGTCCCAACAAGACACTCAGGCATCTGCTTTAAGCACACACACCCTCATCTCCTCAGTCACTGAAAGGCCTGAAAAGGCAAGGGAAAAAACAAAGAAATAAAATTCCCTTTTATCCTTGGAACTAAAATTTCCCTCCTTGAAAAGACATCTGTCTTCATATTTTAATACTACTTTTCGTGAGTTTTGGCAGCCTTTAAAGGGCACCTTAAAAATACTTTTTCTGTGTGTGTTCTCGCTAATACCTTCTTCCCAGCTGAGAAATCTGATTAATTTTCCATTAATACATTAATTAAAAATTTGTTCCTTTCTTGTTATTTTCTCCCCATGGTATGAAGCTCCCTCTATAAGCCAAATTTATCCGCTAGCTTCACATTTTGAGTATTTAGAGAACCTGTGGATTGTGCTGAAAATGGTGGTTCTTTTCTCAAAGTCGGGGCTGGCAGGGATGTTAGCAATGGCATCCAAGTCTTTGTACTATCTATATTCTCACACTAGCAGAGGAAGATGAATGCTCTTACTCCTGTCATCTTTGATCCATGAAAGGTAGACCTCCAGCACCCTGAGCAGGCGTCGCAGTCTACCGCAATGGCTTGTATGCCTGCCGTTTATTTTTTACCTTCCTGAAGTAGACCATGTGTGTATTGCGAGCAGGAGAGGGTCTTTTTGGCTTGTGTTATTTCCAGTTATAACCCAGTGAAAGGAAGGAAAGACGATGATTGGGGAATGAAGAAGGAATCCAGAAATGTCTAAGGATAACTGATGAGTCACAGTATGGCTTCTGATTTGCTTACTGTTTATAAAAGCCATATTCATATTAAGTAGACAAGAATAATTTACTAGCATAGTCCACAGCTTTGAGTTTTACGCCTGTCCCACATGCTTGTTTTCAGAACTTCCTTTTCCTCACTCCCCCATGATTCTAGTGGGAGTGTTAACCCACAGGCTTACCTTGCCCAATGAAGGGATGAACATGTGCCCCTTGCTGGCCAGTGAGTGTACCCAAGCCCCTCTGGACTCATTGCTAAGTCCAAGAGTGAGCACACAACTCAAGCAAGGACAGTGGGTTCTTTTTATGCAGACAGACTCTGGGAGAGAATCTCTTTCCTTCTGGGATTGTGAGCTGCAAGGAACTTATGAACCTGAAAAAGCTGGAGCCCACCTTTCATTCCACATGGAGAAAGCTTGTCAGAGCAGGAAGTCAACGCAGATGAAAGCAGAGATAAGAGAGAGGAAGCGAAAGAGAGAGGGTAGCTGCTGCTCAAACACTGCATGCAATTATGTCTGAAGATCAATCCACAGTTCAGATTTTTGAGCTAATGGATTTATTTTTGTTTAGGTCTGTTTGAGTTACACTTACAACCAAAAATGCTTGATAACAAGGTGACACTGAACCAGCGTAAGTGATTGAGAGGGGTTTCATGTTCTACAGTGTGGAAAAAGCAATATGAGTCAGAGTTCCTGGCCTCATGGAAGGGATCTGGATTACAGTTCTAGTGACCCACTCATAGCCCTTCACCCTGCACTGGCTCCAGCCAAAAGTCACCACTGTGGCAAGTAACTGCTTTGGCATCTTTTGGCCTTCTCTTGGCCTCCAGAGAACCATTACGGCTCCCTCTTTTCTTCTGAGAGTCCTCCAGTCAAGAAAAGAAAAAAAAAAGGCAAAAAGCATTTTCTTCTTGGCTTAGACCCATTGCCCCCATCGAAGTCAGAAAAACTACAGACCTGCATCTGCTTATAACCCAGAAAAAACTAGAGTGTCACCAGAGAGCCCTCCACTCTACTGAGACAAATAAATAGTGTCAGCAGGACAGAAAGTCTTTGAATTTCAAGGGAATGCTTGGCCGTTAAGCAAGCATGTTAAGTTAGCAAACAAGTCTGGCCTGTCCAAGCACTGTGCCACCAGAGCTCAGGCAGACCCAAGGAATGTGGCAAATTCCTTGAGGCGGTTGTTTATATAGAAACCCAAGTACTTCCTTTCATTGTAACAGCTTAGTTCATGATCTTGGTATGGGGTTTTAGGGCATTTTCTGTATTTTCCACTAAAGCTATGTTAACAAGCAACATTTGTACTTTCTTTTCTCTTCTGTTATGGATTGCAACCCAAGCCACCAATACTTGGGACAATATCACGGGCATTTGTGGCTGGGTCTGCATTTGTCAGAGGACTTCTCTTCGGTCCTCTTCTAAGTTAGCCCTGGGACTTTAGTCATACCTAGAATGACTTTTATTAAATAAGGCATGTTAGAGATGAACTATAAAAGTGACCCAATTGTACAGTCTAATGTGACAACACTCTTGCAGAGGAAAAGTGACTGAGACGGGGAAAGGAGCCGGAGAGGAAGAGCATTACCCATGGTACAGGAGCAATTCTCTCAAGGGCTGAGCTGTGTTACTCTGTAACAGAGGCAGGCAAACTACTGCTCTGGACCAGCTCCAGTTCACCATCAAGCTAAAAAATGATTTTGACATTTTCGAATAGTTGAAAACATTTTAAAATGAAATATCTTGTGACATGTCACAATTGTATGAAATTTCTATTTCAGTGTTAATTCATGAAGTTTTACTGGAACACAGCCATGCCTATTCCTTTACAAAGTATCTATGACTGCCTTCATGATACAATGACAGAGTCGGGTAGTTGGTGAAAATCCCTTTGAAAAATTTAATCAGTGAGAAAATTACGGCAGTGAGGGAGATCTGATCTAGCCATCCCTGCTCTTACCTTTAGTGGTCAAGCTGCCTTAATTATTCCTGGGCTTAGGCCAAGATAACTTTGGAAGACCTTTCTGTTATAGTTCAAATGATAATAGCCCTTCCCTCAAAGTCAGCTATCTTTGTGAAGCTATGAGAAACCCTCAGTCTTTGGGGAGGAGAGGAGCCTGAATTCCGCTAAGGTGTAGGCTGGTCACAAGATCTGCAAATTCCCTAATTACTCCTGCAGATAACAGATAACATCACTATTGCAGATTGGCCTTTTGAGATATCCTTTCAGATTTTTGCCTGTCTGGCACAGATGGCTCCACTTGCACACAGGTTCACCTGGACCTGCCAAACCACCCCGATGGCTCCACCTGTAAGTGAATCAGCTCAAGAGGATAGCTTTGACCCCTTATGATTTATTCTCTGCTTCAACCAATCAGCAGCAAGCACCCATTTCCTAGCCACCCCCACCTCTTCCCCCAAACTGTCTTTTAAAAACCGCTAGCCGACAGGCCTTCGATAAGACTGATTTGAGTAATAACTCTGTCTCTCACATGGTGTGGCCAACCTGGTGTCAATTAAACTCTTTATTGCCATGCTGTGGTCTTTGTGCAGTGGGCAGGAAGAACCCATTGGGCAGTTACGTTTTATAGAGGCCATTTAACCTGCAAAAACAAAATTATTTCTACGTAGAGAGTTACAAACATCATCTGCTGACCCTTTCTCTGCAAAGTTCTTTCTTCCAGGGCTATTGATTACATTGCTATCCCTTGGAAGACATCAGAGAAGCATATGATACAATGAAGAAAAGCAACCAGAATTGTCATTCTGGCTTCATGCCCAGCCACCTGTGCAACCCTAGAAAGTGATTTAACTCTTGTCCAGCCTTACTTCCCTCCTGTTGTACCTTATTTTAGAGCTGGTAACTTCATTTCAACTCTAAAAATTATCTGATCTTGCAAAAGCCTGGTTGCAAAGGAATAGGTTGGATGGTTGGGAGCACATTCATCATGACCAAAGATTAATGCTAGGAAAGGGGCCTAGGCAGGGTCTTCGTTCTACAAAAGTATACAGCATCACTGCTTTATGAGGCACCCTGATCTCTAAAATCACCACTTTATCCACATGACTTTATTTTCAAAACTGTGGCCATAATCACAGAATCAAAGTGAGTTAAAAAATCAGAGGACCCAGATGAATATATTCCAACTTGCCAAATGCGTTGTCTTGAAAATATCTGATCATGGTGCCAGTCACAAAAAACGCATTAATCTGGCCTAACTGGTGAGGTTTCTTGCTTCATCAGGTAAGTTACTTTTTGTTTTCTCAGAGGGTAGTGCTGGCTTGCATTATCTGGATAAATGCCCCGTCTGGCCTCTTGGCTCGGCTAATGAAGATCTGGCTAGAGCTAGCACGCTTGGCAGCCCAGATTTGAGAAATAAAACTTGCAGAGAAGATAATTTTGCAAGTGATAGATTCTTTTCCTTGTGAGCCTTAAAACACTATTGACCTTAGATCTTTTCCAAAATTCTTGTGAGACAGAAAAAGCTTGAGGTTTGTCAGGTGATACTTTTTAAAGCCAATTTTCCAAGGCTTTGAAAAACTCAAGCTGCTGTGGATTTAGCACCTAATCGTATTCGTCTGTGGACGTGATTCACAGTCACAATAAATAGCTGCTGCTTTTCCAGTGAGTCCTGTGCATCAAGAAAAATCCTGAGCATTTAATTCTAACATTTGTCACAAGACCTGCCAACCCTTACCCTTTCCAGTAACAAAAAGCTTGTCAATGATTATGATGAATTAAGTTCTGGTTAAAACGTAAGTGTGGCACACAAGAAAATCTCTCTACCTTAGCATTACTGTTTTGTAAGCTTCAATGTTATTTTACCTCTCTGCGAGATCAAAAAATATTTTATATTTAAGATTGGCTCCAAAAACAAATCACAAAGTTTGAGTAGCTCAAATTCATAGGGCTCAACAGTCTTCCTACCCAAAGGAGCTTCTTGGCTTCTAGGGTATATTTTGTATACTTTTCATCCATATTTTGAGGAAATATGTACAAGGATTTTCCATTCAAATAAGCAGAAATACAAAGGTAGCATAACCATGAATTTTACTGGATTCTTATGAAACTATGTGAGAGCACTAAGTATGTAATCACATACATGCCCTCCGAGGAGACTTCTCCTCAGGACGATGGTCTCAGAATGCAAGGCTTCTCCAGACAAAGAGAATCAGAGCTGAGCAGGATCTCAGAGATGAGCTGGTCCAGCTGTTTCATACCCCAGATGAAGAGTGGGGGGCTCTGGAGGGGAGCAACTGGCCTGAGTGAGCAGCACACTGGCTGCAGAACTGGATCCAGGGTCCACCTCTTCACATGCCTCTTCTCTGGGTCTCCTGAGCAGTTTCCTCTACCCCATCTCCAATGTGACCCCTTGTAAATAAAATGATTCACTGTTTTAAAAATCATTGCCATGTGGGTGGAAGGGGAGTATGTTGATCTATTCCAATGAACATTTTGAGTGAATTTGCCTGTGTTTTCTTTCTGTGGATCTTGTTGAATCACATATTACTCTGCAACTGAGAGTCCTTTAGAGACAGCCAGGTGAAAAGGGGTCCCCAGATAACTCCAACCAGCTTGCATACTGGGAGGAACACACACTGGGATGGGGCAACAGAAGTTGGCACAGTTTGCAGCAGGGAGGAGCCTGGTCCTTCCTCTTCCTGGGTGGTACCTTGGATTCAGTCTGTGAGGCCAGAAGTGTTCCGGCAGGGACTCTGGCTTTGCAGAGGGTCCCTGTTTCTCTCCCCCCTCCACTTTATTCCCAATAAATTCCATTTTTCTCTCCCCCTTCAAATCATCTGTGAGCCTAATTTTTCATGGCTGTGCAACAAGGACCTAGCTCTTAGCTGAACTAAGGAGAAAGTCCTACTACACTTTGGTATGATTTGCACTAGCAGATAACAAGGCCCTGAGTCTTCCTGAAAGTCTGCCAGAATGATGTGGGCTTTACTTTGCCTGAACGTTAGGACTCAGCAAATCCAGAGGAATGCCACTTCCTGAGGAGCAGCTAGGAGATGCGAGATAGTGACAAGTGAACTGTACATTCAGGCTTCATAAAAGAAAGGCTTACATTAGAACATCAGTAGAAGGAGGAAGAGCAGTGTCTTTTAAAAGTTGTATTCACTGCTGGTATTATCAGAGTGGAATTTGCAAGGCAAAGGGTCAGAGACGTGGCAAGTGCTACAGGGAGAGGTGTTTGCCTAAAGGAAGTATATCTATTGCTGAAATCATTCATGTAAATTGAATAGTAGATTTCAGTTATAATATCAAAGAAGGCTTATGTTAATTCCTTAATCCTCAAGTGCCACATTTTCTAGCTTTTTAAACATCAACTTTCTCTGGCCCTAGTGTTCCTGAGAAGTTCATTCATTCATGCATACAAGCATCAAGTATTCATTGATTGCTAACTATGTCAAAGCAGTGTACTAGAAACATTGTGACAAATAGATGGACTTGGCTGCTGATGAAATGCAAACCAAGTAAAGGTACCAGGTTAAAGTAGACACACTACTGAGTACTTGGTAGGAGACTCTGGTAATTCATATACTGAAAACACATGGCTGAAAGCCTGCTTATTGAAGCTGAGATTTGAGATAGAACTAGATATATTTTTTAGCTATTTTGAGCTGTCAGTCATGTCAATTTGCTTGGAATAATTCTTCAGATTGAATTGAATGTAAATAACTGTCCATGTGTCCTTGGCCACTTGCTGTAGTGGCTTTACTAAGCACCTGATTGCTATTCAAAGACTATATAAAGAATGAAAACTTACATAAGCAATTAGCTGATATGTGGGGCTTACAATCTAGTGGAGGACACAGGAAGAAACAAGTAAACCTGGTAATAAACATAATAATTATTGACAGTGGTAAGTTCCAATAATACCCAATGAAGCCAAGAACATTTTACTAAGGGTACTCAGGGAAAAGATGTCTGAATGTGAACCCTGTAAAGTTTATACATTAAAAAATGCAGAGGAGTCAACTGCTTGAGATCCTCAGAAAATGCATTCCAGGCAATGAAAATAACAAGGACAAAATGTCCCAAATCAAGAAAGCACTTCGATTGCTTGAGATACTGAAGAGGCAAGCATGGCTGCAGTATATGAGAAATGGAGTTTGGTACAAGAAGGGGAGGCAGGTAGGAGCTGCATGCACCAGGGTCTATGAGTCTGGATTTTCTTCTAAGTACACTGAAAAGCCACAAGGATTTTAGTTAGTGAAATCAATTTTAAAATATTATTTTGGCAACTGTGTGTACAATGGAGTGGAGAGGAAGAATGGAAAAAAAAAAACCACACAAAAAACCAAAAACCAAAACAACAAAACAAAACAAAACAAAACAAAAAAACAGAAGCAGTGGAACCGGGCTGCTGGAGAACTTAGCCCAGTTCAGAGCTGATGCCAGGATTAGGCAGAGTTGGAACTGGTGAGGACAGGTGAGACTCGAGATGTATTTCAGGGACAAAGATAAGATTTGCTAATAAGATTTAATAAGATTGCAAGAGAGTAATTAAGGATGATTCCCGAAGTTCTGGTTTGAGTGTCTGTGTTGAGGATGGTCCACTTATGAGGGAAAGGGAAATAAAGAGTCCCCTTAGCACATTTACATTTATAACTGCACAGTTCCCAAATTCGTTTTTACTTAAGCAGTTCTCCCATGTGAAGACTTAAGAGACTAAAGGAGAATTCTGCTGGTCTTTTCATGGGATCAAAAATTACTCTGGATGACTTTCCCAGGTATTCTTCTCTTCCTACAACTACTACTTTGCTCTGCCCAAATCACTGCAGCATCCTACCTAGGAACAAAAACAAACAAGAACTCAAAGGGGGTGAAAATACCAATAGTGAACAACTGCATTCCATGTAGCTACACAACAGGGACTCTCTGATTAATTCTGTCATTCTTTACCAAATGGCTCACCATTGAACAGTTTCTCTGCATTGTACCAACAGGCAAAGAGATACCAAGTTACACCCTTCAAAAAATTGCTATTGTATGGGAATAATGATTTCTTCTTTTACACAAAGATTATTTAGGCATTCTCGGGAATTAGAACCACATATTTCATTTCAAATGGCTGTTGAAGCGAGTTTCTGATGGTTCTGTTCAAGCTGATTTATTTCTATGGGCTTATCTTTTTAGATCATAAACAAATAATGTCTGGGTAACCCATTGGCCTTTGGAATGTAGTGATTCGGGCTTATTTACAGTAGTACCATCTTAGCATGGGGCAGCGCCAGAGTTTACGGAAGAGGCTAATTCTTATGGAAGAATATGTGAAGAGTAAATACTGAAAGAATTACATGCAGGGCATAGTCTTATTTGTCTTATAAATATTTATAAATGCATGGTTGAAAAGGTTGAGAAATTAAAACAATACTGTTCCATGACTATTTCAGCAGAACTGAATTCTGCTGGTGAACATGAAATTCACATGCTAGGAGAGAAGAAGCCGGGACTTGTTAATGGTTAGTCTCCATGGACAAGCTCTTTCAGACAATCTTTCAAACATGTCCAACATGACCATTTGGTTGACAGTAATGGTTTCTATCCTCATGTTCCTTACACACAACATAACTACACTTAGTTCCATAGTCAGAAATGAGACTGTTTAACATTCATGTGTTGCAAATACTGATACAGAGTTTTGACTTTTGAGGCCAAGGTTTGAGACAGAACAAGACATGCTTGGAGATACTTTAAGGTTGCGCCCTCCATAATCATTCTTTTTTTTGTTTACTTTGTCTCACAATAGTACTTCAAAATAAATGTGAATTATTCTCTAAGGCTTCATGGTCATGTCCCATAGCAGTCAATTCTAGATTGTCTGTTATGTGTTATAGTCCTTTCACATCTTTTCAATATTGGAATAAATTTCCAACCACAGTCAACTCTGCTTTGGATAGTAGGGCTTGTTTAATGTCACAGCTGGATTTTGTAATGACAATGTTCATAAGAGACACTCTTGGGGAAAACAATTCATAACTGGAGAATATCTTGCCTTTTCAACTGTATAATCTTTATTTTATTTTATTTTTCAAATTTCTTCCTTTCTTACATCCATTCAGATTTGGTAGTTCCCAGAGTCAACCAGGTAATTTAATTAGCTTTAATGGTTGAGCCTTTGGACTGATTTTGCCAAGATTTTGGAATACATTATTGCAGCCAAGATTTTGGAATACATTATTGCAGATGTTCAGAGAATCAGTATTAAATATTCTCCTTTCAATCTTGAAGACAACTATGAGACAAAGCTCTGATACTCTACAAAAAATTAGGGTAGACTTATTCTTAGATAAAAATTTTCTAAAGAAGCCTGCAATGAATATAAGCTGTGAGGCACACATGTAATGGCCACACTGCAGAACTCTTACAATCGTTGCAATAAGCGATAACTTCTTTATCAATTGACTATGTTTGCTTTCCCTGTGGATTATATTGCTTTTGAATAGTAATCACTGTTATCTTAGAATCGTCTGTAAGTTTGTGGCTAAGCTGGTTCCAAATACACATTATTAAATGTATGATAAGAAACAGTTGTTTCTGTTTTTTTGTACATGCTAGAGAGTCTTGGGAGTTCAATTGGCCTGACATTCAAGAATGGCTATGATGGTAAATTCAATGCTATACAAACTTATTCTCTAAGAATAAATTGCTTCTACCTCTAGCAAAGATGGAGTAGCTTATTTTATACTATTCACACTAATGCTGCTGCTAAAAATAACACCTGTCTATCTATCTATCTATCTATCTATCTATCTATCTATCTATCTGTCTGTCTGTCTGTCTGTCTGCCTATCTATCTATCTATCTATCTATCTATCTATCTATCACCTAAAATTTAAAGAAATTGGTCAATGAGAAGGACCAAGATCCCTGAGAAAAGGGAAGTAGATTGAGGTGAGTTTCATACTGGCTTTTCTTCATTTCTCCTTGAGGCATTTGCCAATTTTTGGAACAAGAATAGATGTGGCATTAAATAAACTGTTCTGGGATTTGTGACAGTCTCGCTGGGTTAGGGGCTGCCAATATGACCAAGTCTTGAAAGTCAATAATCTAGGGACGAGAGAACTACAGAAACTGAGCCCGAACTAAAACTAAGAAAATATATACAAGCAGCTTTGAACTAAAAGAAATATTAGTAGGAGTTCTATAGGCAGAAAGGACATGGTCATGGAAGCATGTAATATGGGAAAAAATTATGTTAATCAGAAAGGGTAAATATAGGGTAAATTTTTTAAATTGACTATTTAAAACCAGAACAACAATAATAATATCTTGTGATTTTAATAATACATGTAGAATTAAAATGCATAACAGTAGTACAGAAGACAGAAATGATGCTAACTAAAGGGCTAAGTTAACTTAAGTAGACTGTAATGAGTCAACAATGGATGCTATAATCCCTTGGTTACCACTAAGTGAGTTACAACTGAAGTCTAATTAGTAAAATAACAGAAGAAAACAAATGGAAATATTTTTAAAATTGTCATTGGTTAAAACTTTTATAAAGGCAAGCAGATATTAAAATAGAAACGAAGAACAGGTGAGACACAAGAAAAAGAAATATTAAGATGGTAAGTTTAAATTCAAATAATCCAGTAATTACAGTAAATGTAAATGGATTAAATAGTCTAATAGGGACCAAGAAAGTTGAAAATAAAGATATTAAAAAAGACCATCAAAACACTAACCAAAAGGAAGTTGGTAGAGTTCTACATAATATCAGATAAAGTAAAACTTAATGCAAGAAGTATTATTAAATATAAATGTGGCACATCATAATTATAAAAGGGTCGATTCACCAGCAAAATAAAGATCTACATTTGTCTAATTACATAGACCCAAAATATACAAAGCAAAAACTTCCAGAACTAAAAGGAGAAATAGTCAAATACACATTCATAGAACATGTTAACACACCATTCTTATACATGATTAAACATGAAAATAAAAAATTATAAGGGAATAGCTGATTTTTACAACATGATTAACAAATGACTTAAATGATATTTATATAATAAAACACTGCAGCCAACAACTGTAGAATGTATGTTTCTTTTAAGTACCCATGGAATATTCACTAAAATAGGCCATATCCTGAATCATAACATTGTTTCAGCAAATTTCAAAGGATTGAAGTAATATAGAATATGCATTCTGACCATAGTGAAACTGAGTTAGGAATCAATATCAGACAAGTAACTAAAATATCCCTAAATACTTAAAAACAAATATACTTTTAATAAACCCATGAGTCTAAGAAGCAATCACAATGGAAATTTAAAAATATTTTGAAGTGAATAGTAGTAAAAGTGTTTCATTTCAAGAGGAGCAATGAAAAGGCTAAGCAATGCTTGTTCTTTGTGAACAAAAAACATGACAGAATTGAATAGCCCTGGGAAGTCTGAAGATCTTGTTTTATTTATGGTGCAGGTACATCATGGATTTCACATACTGCAGAGCTGATAAAATGATGTTACAAGTTCTAATTTTGTATTTTTGTTTACTCATTTGATATATTACTAATATAGGACTTCAGTACAAGATCTTTCTGTTCATTTCCTGATTAGGCTATAAGTTAATAGGGATCCCACACCTCAAATCTGGAAAGCAGGATCTTCATGAAGCTGGATGATTATGGGGCAGAGAAAATCTTTTTTCCCAGGTGCTTAACTGACAATCTTTCATTAAATGATGACTGGCTGTTTTCCTGCAGTAGCATGGCAGCTAATTAGTTTCATATCAGCTTCATTAATGCTAGGTTTCGTATAGACTTTTATTTCCGCAAGAACAACCAAGAACTGAATGACTCAAGGCAAGGACATGGATGCTTGTCAAACATAGATTGACAGTGTATTAGACTTGATGCCTGATCATTTAGCTCTGTTATCCATAATCTAGGTATGTGTGGCTTGTGGAAAGGCCTTATTTTATGAGACATTCAAGTTCTTTTTTATTGGTTTATCAGTAAGGCAAAAATATATTTCAGATTTATAAATATCCAGGTATAATAATAGTTAGGTCAAAATGAAATAAGACTGATTTCTGCGTTCTAACTCTGGTTTCTGAGAATGGCCCAGAAAATCTCAAGAAGATGCTGATGGAACAGCAGGCATTCTAAAGATATAAATTAATACTGAAGCCATGACTTCAAGATGATGTGAACTGTATTCCTACCAAAAGGTCAACCAAGGAGTCATACTGCATATCCCTTCATGACTTCAACAGTTTGTCTTGTTTGACCACTGCAATCTGTGCGGTCACTACAACAACTTTAGCAATTATTCTTATGAGGAAATACTACGGAAGACCTCTAATCAATCAACTGATTTACCAACACCCACTAGAGTTAGCTTTTATCTTGTTTCTTACCTTAGACTTTTTGAATTATATGTCTTTTGGACATCACTTAATATTTACTAAATAGCCAAATTTACTATTTAGTAAATACCACTTACTATTTACTAAAATAGTAAATAGTATTGGAAGGTTCTCTACTTCCATACAGATCTCCTTAGGTGGCTGGTTTCCTGCATAGTCTGCATTTAGCATTCTATAATGCAAATACCCCAGGCGCCTCTCCAAATTTATCTACAGCATGAATTTCCTGTGTAGTGCCTACTGCTTTCATATGAGGCTCAGTCTCTCAGATGGAGGAAGTTATTTCTTTCAGAAGCTACCACTTAATTTCTTTGCCATACCATTATAGTATCTTACTAAATAAAGCTGTTTCATGGAGGTTTATAAAAATGTAAATTTTGGTTTAGTCAAGAGACTTCACTGAGCACACATTATTGTGATCTCACAATCCATAATGTAAGAAATCATCCAAATGGAAATGGTAAAATAGATGCTATGTGCGGCAATAGAAGCAGCAGTGTGTACACTGTGCATTTCAGTTGCAAAATTTGAATCTGAGGAAAATAATTGATCCTGCTGGTGAAAATAGAATTCAAGCATCATTAGAAGTTTATCACGTGCCTTAAGTGAAGGGGGTCACTATTAAGTCTGGAGTTAGTCAGTGGACCATCAAGAGCAGAGGACAGTTCTTCCTAGGACTCTTTATTCATTAGCATTATTTTCTTTGTTTCAAAATAGATATTAAGGCAGGAGGATAGTTTGAGCCCAGGAGTTTCAGACCAGCCTGGGCAATGTGGCAAGCCTCTGTCTTTACAAAAATAAATAATAAATAAATAAATAAAATTTAAAAATTAGCCAGGTGCACCTGTAGTCTCAGCTAGTCAGGAAGCTGAGGTGGGAAGTTTGTTTGAGCCAGCAAGTTTGAGGCTGCAGTCAGCTATGATCATACCACCGCACTCTAGTCTGGATGACAGAGCAAGAACCTATCTCTAAAAAAAGAATGAAAGCCCCTTTGCCTATAAGTTCCAAAATGAGATGGTCTGACTTCAAAATTTAATATGAATATGCCCTAAAACATCTATTGTAAGCATAGATTTAGCAGAAGGGTCAAAGCCTGAGTCTAGTTTATTTAATCAATTCATTAATTAAAAATACATTGAGGGCCAACTATGTACCAAGCACTGTAATAGGCACTAAGAATAAAGTATTGAACAAATGGACAAAGTACTGTCTCTGAGAAAGGTTTAAAATATAGTGATAGGAAAGAATTGCTTATCAGTATTGGAGGCTGAATTTAGTTTCCTTTTTCCTGGTTTGTTTCTGTTTGCTGTTTTTCCCTGTGCGTGTGTGTGTGTGTGTGTGTGTGTGTGTGTGTGTGTGTTTTAGTAGGATCCTATTTTACCCCTATAACTTGTTGAGTGATAGAATCAATGAGTGATGAACAATAATTCTTTAACTGATGCTAAAATCACTCTGAAAAATCCTGCCGTAATTACCGCAGCAGACACTTCAAGATCTCAAAAGAACCACACCAGGGAGTCAAAGAGTAAACAAATCATGACAGCAACCCTTGCTGATATGCAACAACTTGAAAGTCCCCATATCTGTCATTAGAAAGGCTTTTGGATTCATTTCCAGAGAAATTTACCATTGGATAGAGGTGTTGTTCAGTCTGTTGATTCCTAAAACTTGAACCTGCCCAGGGCAAGGTATGAGCTAATGGCTCCTAGAGAGTGGCCTTTGTTTTCTTCTCCGCAGGTGAGGACCATCACCTCAGTAACTCCTGTGTGAGCATAGGTGATGGTGAAACTCTTTAGCAGCCCATCTGTTCTAGGCACTGACCACTTGGAACAGATGTACCTGGCTGTGCTAGACAGGGGAAAGGAAATGCTTTCATTGCTGGCATTATAATGGGGCCCAGAACACTATGGAGAGGGGGTTTAGGAAGAAGGCTAAGCCAGCAGTGGAGGAAATCTGGAAGCCTGGGGCAGTGGAATTTGCCGACTGGAACAGGAAGTATTTGGATAACTTTCCTGTATGGGATGGTGGGGCATGTCTGGGTTGTAGGACCTGGAAGACATGAGTCTGGGGCCTGCTTAAGTTCATCTCTCAAAATGTCTTGCCTAGGGACCACTGTGATTTTTTGAATAGTCCTTAATTCTACTCTAGGTGATATCTTTTAAAGAAACCTTACTTTTTGAAAAAGTGGACACTTATAATTTTGTGATGCAAAAAAATCTCACTTGAGTGTATATTTTGAAGCACCAGTTCTCCTTAAACCAGAGCAAAGCTGAACTCCATATTTAATAACTTATGTCAATATTGAAAGTATTTTTTTTTCTTTGTCCAGCCACAGCACTCAGGTTGTTTAACAGGAAGGGCTGGGGCGGCTTTGTGAAGTTAGCTCCTAGAACCTGTAAACTGATGAAGAGGTTAACAGTGCAAGGTACATGGTTTCAGAAAATGTAAGCACGTCCTATGAGACCTGATGCAGCCTCTTTATTTCGGAGGCATCTTAAATGCTGAAAGCAGGACACAGCGAACATTCAGGCTGAAGCATAACGACTGTAGGCATGACAGGGCCACAGGGCCAGGAGCTGGAAGACCTGCTGTGCCCAGCGTCCTCGCTTTGCCTCTCCTGTTTTAACCCTTCCTGCCCTGCGTCCTGCTCTGAACTCCGTGGACTGCATCCAGGGGCTCTTTTGCCTTCTCATTTCCAGGATGAACTTGACCCACAAGGGATCTTCCGTAGGAGGCTGGAGGAAGGGAAGGAGTGAGGCTGGGAGTACTCATCTCCTTGCTGCCTGGTTGTCACCTTGGGCTGACTGAAGGTCACTGCTTCCCTAGAGATGGCCTTTTCTATGGAACTCTCCCTTCTAGGGTTGTGGTGACTGTCCTGCCCTCTGACCCTTCTGACATGGATTGGTTCTGGAACCCTACAGTTGCTAGCCCTGACACTAAATTCTCTTGTGGTTTTGAATATTCTACTGACACCTTTGTAAAGGGTTCCATTGTCAAGCCCCCCTGTCAAATCGTCCTGTTTCCTGTAGGGACCATACCCTGTGGAAAGCAGAAATCCATCCTCCCTGCTGATACAGCAGCATGAGCTCTCTCCTCTCACCAGGACTTGCTATCTCTGGCCACGGTGGAGACTCGGTGTCTGTTTTTACTACTGATGTACTTTGTCTTCTAGGGTTTTAGAGGGGACTTTATTTGTTCTGAGCAAAGTGTTAATGTATTTATTTAAGGAGAAACGAGTTCCGGCCTAGGAAACGGTTCTGTGAAAAATATAATAAATTTATTTTGGCTTTTTAACCATATGGATAAGTAGATGGTTTCTGATAATTAGGCTGTTCAGATTTTTTTCTGTTTTGGTTTGTGTGCTTTTTGTCTAATGTTGCAATTGTTCTTAAGATGTTTTCTAGAAAATTTAGCCTTGAGAAAACTTGACTCGTTGGCAAAGCACATCTTGTTCCCACCCTCTGCTTCTACATTGTGATTCTAATTGTCTCCTCTCACTCTCCTCCCACTTAACCCAGCCCATCTGTGGGTATAATTTACCTTGCCAGGGACACCCACATATATGTTGGCTGATAAAATTCAACACCTCCCAGGAGTGGCTTCATTTTTACAAGAGCCTCTTAGATTCCAGAAAAGCTTCACTGTGAAGGTGGAATGACAGGTGGAGAAAATGGAATTATTATTTTGAGTATAGGGTCCATTATCATGCCCTGCTTTTTCCCTTCCTCAGCCTTGATCTTGTTCCCTGGGGAGTGAGTCAGTCTGGTGCAGAGGAAGCCAAAGCAGGTCTTCAGGACCCTGCACAGCTCAGCTGAAAGAATCTGGCAGAATAATTTAACAGCTCAAGGGGAAGACTGACCTGAAGTCCAGGGCACTTAATTTAAGGAAAGAATTGGCAAACAAAGTGCAAAACCTTGCCCTCCTCCAAGGATTCTGGCAAGAGTGACCTTCCAGTTCAGGAGCTAAATTCTTCCCTGTTTCTCTTTTATATTTGGCAACTTTCTTCAAAACACATCACATCCAATTGAAAGACATACTGATACTTCAGTAAGCAAATTGTGAAATGAATGTGAAAGAAATTATTGTTTATAAGCATTCCTTTAAAAGGTAAGTTTTTATGTTTATTTTCAAAATTGACACATGCAGCTCTGGTTTATTAATTTCCTCTGCTGGAAATCTCACTATTTGAAAACACTATAATTAAATTGTTTATACCTGCTGATGGACGACGAAGATTTTTCCATGCCTTTCTCTTTCAAACAACACTGTTGTGAACATTCTCTAGCTTGATGATAGACCTAAATGTAGATGCTGCCCTTTGTCTTATCCACCATCACTCCCTGTCTTCCACCTAGTTTTGCAATGAATCCCTCCCACTTGCCCCACTCTCAGGTCCCTCTCTTTGGGCTCCTTGACTCCTACTGTATGACCAGAACCTTGTTCCTATGACCTGTCTGGGGACCAACCACCTTGACTTTACCCTTGTGAACTCTTTCAGGATGAATTTCTTGTCTCTGCCTTGAAGCTTCAAAGAGGAAATAATGGATAAGATGCCCACCCTGAGTACCACAAAGCCTATGGAACTTGCCCTACTTGGACCAACTCTTTCTGGCTCACACTGGACAAGAGTGTAAGCTCAGAGAGGCAAGGGTGGGTCTCACTTAGTCAATGTTATGTGCTCAGATAATGTTAGGTATAAGGATGGTTTTAAAGTTATATTGTGACTTAGCAAGTAAATTTTCAATACTTTTAGGTACCGATTGTCTTGTAGACATATCTCAATTAAAGATAAATATATGGATGGATAGATAGAAAGAATAAAGAAAGGAAAGAAAAGAAAGAAAGATATGGTTTGGCTCTGTGTCCCCACCCAAATCTCATCTTGTAGCTCCCATAATTCCCATGTGTTGTGGAAGGGACATGTGGGAGATAATTGAATAATGGGGTTAAGTATTTCCCATGCTGTTCTTGCGATAGCGAATAAGTCTCACAAGATCTGACGGTTTTGAAAACAGGAGTTTCCCTGCACAAGCTCTCTCCCTCTTTGCCTGCTGTCATCCATGTAAGACGTGACTCACTCCTCCTTGCTTTCCACTATGACTGTCAGGCTTCCCCAGCCACGTGGAACTCTAAGTCCATTGAATCTCTTTCTTTTGTAAATTGCCCAGTCTCAGTTATGTTTTTATCAGCAGCATGAGAACAGACTAATACAATGATGAATAGATAGATGTGCGCTAGTCCAGTATATAGTGACTTATGGAGAGTGTAGACGTAGATCCCTTGGGAGAATCTGCTAAACAAGAGGAAAAGGACTTTTGTAAACTTTGCCTGGAGAGTTACTAAGAATAAGTCTTCTAAGCCTTAGCATTTCAGAGGTAGTCCCATGCCAAACTGTTCTGCAAGTGATGCCCACCCTGGTCTATGCATTTTCTCCAGTGCAAAGACTGGTCTTCTCGAATAGGATACTATTCATTAGGAAGACTTCACAAACTGCCTCCACTTCCTCCATCTGATCAAGAATACACTTTCTCTAGCAACATCCTTCCACACTCACTTTCTTCTTGTTATTGTTCAACTGTCAGTGATCACTGCACATAGTTAGAAGATACTGAGAAGCAAAAGAGGGAAGGATCCAAGTCACCCCAAATCCCACTAAACAGGGACAGCTATTGTTAACATTGGTGGTATATTTTTTGAGAATTTTTCCAGTGTGAATATATAGTTATTACATATTATATTTCATGTATATTAGATGTAAATACACATATACACCCATGTGCATGCACATGGCGCCCCTATATTTATCTGTTTGAGTGACTTCATAAAACTCAATTGAGTCTCTCTGTACTGTTTCTTGTTATCATCTGTTTCTCTCCCAATTTTCTGTGACTCATCCATCTCTTTGTTTATAACATCTCCCACTTACAATTTTTTTTATGGCTTTTCTAAAAACCAAGGACTAATTTCAGTAGTTACAAATCGGCTTCAAAAAAAACATCATTAATTCCAAGTTTAACATTGTTTAACTTTCTTTTTATTTTAAAAATTAGGATATAATTTACATATCACAAAATTCACTCTTTCACAGTGTACAGTTTAGTGGTTTTTGGTATATTCACAAGACTGTAGATCCATTACTACAATCAATTTTAGAACATTTTTATCACCACCTAAGGAAACTAACCATTAGCTGTCACTCCACATTTCCTCCTATCCCCAGCCTCTGGCAAACACTCATCTACTTTTTGTCTCTATGGAATTCTCTATTCTGGATCTATCGTATACATGGAATCATAAAGTATGTGGTCTTTTTTGACTGGTTTCCTTTACTTACCATAACATTTTTGAGGTTCATCTATGTTCTAGTATGTATCAGTACTTCATTCTTTTCTATGGCTGAATACTGTATTGTATAAATTACCACTTTTTGTTTATCTATTTTTCCATTGATGGATACTTGAATTGTTTTCAAATATTTGAATAGTGTCAATAGGGCTGCTATGAACATTCATGTACAAGTAATTTTGAGTATCTGTTTTCAATTTGGCAGGCACAGAGCTAGTAGTGGAATTGTTGGTTCACCTAAGAATGTTATCTTTTTGAGAAATGAACTTTAACCTTTTGAGAACTGCCAAAATGTTTTCTGAAATGGCTATTTCATTTTGCATATCTACCAACAGGGTATGAGGGTTCTAAATTCTCCACATCCTTGCCAACACTGGTTATTGCCTGTCTTTTTTTTTTTATTATAGCCATCCTAGTGAGTGTGAAGAGGTGACTTATTATCATTTTGTTTGCATTTTCCTAGTTAATAATGATGATGAGTATCTTTTCTTGTGCTTACTGGCCATTTGTATACATTTTTTGAGAAACGTCTATTCAGATCACTTTGCCCATTTTTAAATTGGGTTGTCTTTTTATTATTCCAAGTTTAACTTTTTGAAACCAGATTTTTGTGACTCAGTTGCAAACTAAGATTTCAGGAAAGATGACTTAAGGAGTATTTCTACTCAGGAGATCTTTGTCTTCCCACTTGCTCTTAGAAGCTGAGTATACTAGCCTAGGCAGCACAGCAAGACTCTGTCTCAAAATAATAATAATATTAATAATAATAATAATAAAACCATACTCATAGTTAGCAACAATCTGAGACATTCTCCAGCCCAATCTCCCACCCAGTGGAAAGTATTCCCTCTTCAACTCCTCAGCTGCTGCGGTCCCTACTCCCAGCGATGGTGTGAACACATCAGATGCAGAGAAGGCACCACCCTGCAGAGCACCAACTCACTGCAGAGAACTCCAACTGCTAGAAAAACTCGGCCACCTTATAATCTCATTTCACTGCTCCTAGTTTTGTCACTTGGAGCAAAGAAGAATCTCCTTCTCCTGCTTCCATATGACAGGCCATTAAACAGCAGATAGCCACCACGTTCCTTCGAGATTTTTCTCTTCTATGGGAAATAATCTCTGGTTTCATCAGTCCGTTTCCTTGTCGCCCCCCACTGGACACCCGGTGAGTTGCCGATGTCTCTTGCCAAAGGTATTAAGACATCACAGAACTGGGTACAGGGCTCTTCATATGTCCTGGCCTTAAGCCTCAGTTCCTCCAACAAAGCTGCAGCCTGTAGTGTGCCTTCTGGGGCCAGAGAGTGTGGCATGATCCCAGGTCCTGAGTCTCCTTCTCAACGAATCCATCATATTGACTTAACCAAAGCCAACCGTTTCCAGGACACAGAAAAGGGAGTCCTTTAGGCTCCAGGCTTTTTTCCTTCAGTTCACACTGGGAGAAGGGCCACAGAGCTCCAGTGAAATCTGGTCCTGTTAAATCATTTGTGGTCGGCTGCAGATGCACATGTGGGCATGTGATAGTTTTGATTTAGATAACCCACAACCGAGCAGAGTGTTGAAACCTCAGAATTATAGGCTGGTGCCTCTGTGAGAAAACCACAACAAGTATGGTATTTAAAGGACCCTACCATCTTCTTTTGCCAAGTTACTCATTATGAACCTAAGAGTTTTCAAAGTATTGTGCCCAACTGAAAGAAAGAACCCCTGTGATAACTTGAATTTATTTGTATAGAAGTAACTCATAGTGATCAGACTAGATGTCAAATGACTGTTCATACTTACGGTCTGAATTCTAAGGCATCAGAAGGTTTGCCCTTCCCTATAGGACCTTGTTCTTTTGGATTCCTGGGATGATATAATGAAATTGTGATAATTGGAATAATTGGAATTCCTGATAATTGAGAATTCCTGATAATTTGTGATATTTAGCTAATTAAAAGGTCATTCTCAGAAGAGTACTCGCATTTAAGTGGGAGACCCTTAAACTTTCAAGACAAAAACCGGCCAGGCACGGTGGTCCATGCCTGTAATCCTAGCACTTTAGGAGGCCAAGGTGGGTGGATTGCTGGAGCTTGCGAGTTCGAGACCCCCCTGGGCAACACAGTGAAACCCCGTCTCTACTAAAATACAAAAAAATTGGCCAGGTGTGGTGGCGTGTGGCTGTAGTTCCAGCTACTCGGGAGGCTGAGGCAGGAGAATTGCTTGAACTTGGGAGATGGAAGTTGCACAGTGAGATGAGATTGTGCTACTGCACTCCAGCCTGGGTGACAGAGCGAGACTCTGTCTCAAGAAAACCATGAAACAAACGAACAAAAAAAACACACACACACAAAAACAACCAACCAGACAATCCTACCAGACTAGAATGACTGAATCAGGCATGGGCATTGGATCCATTGCACTACATGGACCCTCATCTATTATGTCTACCTGTAAGGTCAACTCAGCCTGTTTCTTATCCTCCTCCTCATCTCACAGGGCATGATTCTACTTGGCCAAAGCAGGCACTCACCAAAGCTGTAGGTAAAATGGGGTGATAGAGTTCTAAGCATTTTACATGTATTTATGCAATCTTCCAAATAACACAAGTATCCACAAGGCAGCTGTGAAGTCACCTGACTGTTACACATGAGGAAATGGGGTAGTTAAGTTTGGCATAGTGCCACACATATAGAAAATGCTCAACAAATGTAGGTGTTATTGGTTTAGAATGATAATATTTAGGCACGTTAAGCCAAAGGCCACCTCTAGATTATAGCAACAAAGGAGAGTTTTGTTTTGCATAAATACAATATCAACTGCTGGAAAGACAACTTGTAGGACACTGTGAAGCATCCTTTAGCTCTCAGCTCTCCTCGGGAGGAAGCCCACTGGCCTGTGAGTACTTAATCTTGCTCCCCAGACTTGGCCCTTCTCTTCATTTCTGATGCTTCAGCCATACATTGAGAAGGACCAGTTTCCATATTCCTTCCATCTAAATTCCAGAATGTGTTAATTTCATAGTGGGCATACGTAGCCAGTAGATCAAGTCTCCTAAGAGCTCACCATTATTTAGAGTTATTTTATGTGATGAATGAAATTCTCTTTAAATACTCCACAAGTCTGGCTGGATGACCACAGTTCCTTCTAAGGTAGTGTGCTTTTATTCTCCCCAAACATCTGTTTGATTTAGATGTCAAATAGGAAAGGTAACTTTCCTAAAAAAAAGAAAAAGCTTCCAAATGAGTTCCCTGAGGTTCTAGGCTTGGGTCTTTTCTAACTAAAATTATGGGTTCAACGTTTGTGTGTCTGTCTTGGGTTCCTGAGGAGGAACCCAATGGGGACAAAGTCCCCATGGCAATATACTTCTAAAAAACACAGGAGCCTTACAGCAAGACCTAGCTCTGGCTCACTGTTGAGTTTGTTAATAATTAACTCTGGATCTCTGAGCAGGGACAGTCACATAAGTAGAAGGCAGGAATTCTATCTATACATACGTACTGCTGAGAATGGTCCTAGTAGTTCCTCTACCAGGAACTAGAGCACGTTTCTCCAACTTTGACCAGGTGCCTTTATCTGAGACCAGCCCGTTGATTGCTTGTGGGGAGGGAGTGGGCAGGAGGGTGAGTCGTGATTATATTCTGCTGGATCTGTTTCTATTCAGACTATGGGAGCAAGGTAAAAGTGTTCCCAATTATATGAGTGTTCTCCAATTTGTCAAAGGTCAGGGTGGAAAGAGACTTCAGAGACCCACTGAGCCTTGCTGGACTCATCTATCTAGGAGACAATTGCCACATATGGATCAATAGCCTTTAAGTGTACACTGGACACGGGATCCATTGTACCACATAGACCCTTGCCTATTGCACCACATTGAGGTGCACTGTCAGAGTGAAATACACACTGAGTATCAAAGACTTTGTATGAAAAAGGGAATGGAAGGTACCTCCCTAATAACTATATTATCACACATTAAAATGGTGATATTTGGGATACATTGAAACAAATAAGATCTACTATTAAAATTAATTGCACCTGTTTCTTTAATTTTTTTTTTTTTGCTAGAAAATATAAAGTTACATTTGTAGCTCACATGCTACTTCTATTGGATGTGCTGTTGTAACACGTACACATTCCCTCTCCTTGAGGTCCTCCCTCAGCGTGACACTAACCTGATGTTCATCAAGACTTAACTGTTACACTGGCTAGCGCTGCTGAGCCATCTAGACTACAACTTATTCTAGATTCACCCTGGAGAGATCTTAGAGGGCACATCTTCTTTACTCAGAGAAGGCATTTATGCCTTATGGAGGCCTCCGTTTACCCAGAGGAAACGGCTCTTCCCTGTAACCCTGAGAGGTGCTGGTGCTGCTCAGGGCACCTGTGTTCTGGTGCGCCTGGTCCTTTAACTAAAGATAATGGGGCAAAGGAAAGGGTGGGGAGCCAGTATGAATACGTCACTGTGAAGCAGAGGCAGCTCCCACCCCACCTGCACCGGGGCGGCCCTGGCTAACTCATCTTGCTCCACCCTTGATTAAACAGATTTTCCAATGTTTTTGCTTAAACATCTCTTTGATTCACTGAAAAGTAGTTACAAGTAGTTACACTGGGAAGATGAATGCTACATTTCTGCACACACCAGTGTTATAAACCTGCCTGCCCTCAAGAAGCAGATCCTGGCTCTTGCTGGGTGGGGTTGGTGCCAGCCTACACCAGAGCACCCATGGTGGCATGTGGCTGGGATTATCGAAGGGAGACTGGAGGCAGCTGGTGTGTAGCAGGAAGAGCACCAAACCAGCAAAGTCCTGGCCCTTCCATTCGGCAGCTGCAGGATCCTGGGCAAGCCAGTCTCCTGATCAGTAAAATGGGCATAAGAGCGCCTACTTCAGAAGGGTGTCGGCAGGGCATGGTGGCTCACGCCTGTGATCCCAGTACTTTGGGAGGTTGAAGCAGGCAGATCACTTGAGGTCAGGAGTTTAAGACCAGCCTGGCCAACGTGGTGAAACCCCATATTTACTAAAAATACAAAAATTTACCAAGCGTCATGGTACATGCTTGTAATCCCGGCTACTAGGGAGGCTGAGGCAGAATTGCTGGAATCCAGGAGGTGGAGGTTGTGATAAGCTGAGATCGTGCCAGTGCACCTCCAGCCCGGGTGACAGAGCGAGACTCTGTCTCAGAAAGAAAGAAGAAAGAAAGAAAGAAAGAAAGAGAGAGAGAGAAAGAAAGAAAGAAAGAAGAAAGGAAGAAAGAAAGAAAGAGAAAGAGAGAGAAAGGAAAGAAGAAAGAAAGAAAGAGAAAAAGAGAGAGAGAAAGAAAGTGTTATGGGGAGTAAATGTGAGCATTCTAACACTGTCAGCAGATAAGGGCTCACTATTACTGAAGAAATGTGTCCCAGGTGGGAGTTGAAACGCAGAAGTTTTAGGTTCCTTGCCCCTCATTTAGCTCTGCGGTTGGGTGCAAGCCTCTGAACTTTTCAGCTGTAGGCTCCTTATCTACAAAAAGGATTCCGAAGATTCCTCTCAGTGTGAAGAATTCATGATTTCCATGACCCCAAGCCCTTCAAATAATAGAGAAAATCAAAGAAACTGAGCCCAGAAAGGTCAAACCACTTGTCTAAGGCCACGCAGCTTTGGGGAAGCAGGATCAGAGTCCTGCCTCCCGGTCCAGGGTTTTCCTGCTGGAGCACAGGAGCCCCCGTTTAAGCAGCGCATTGCCTTGGCCTTGGAAGTCAGGGAGTCTATGCTTCTGTGGTGAGTGGGTCAGCAGCAAAGTCAGCCCCACAAAAACCTCTCTGTGGACACAAATCCTTCCGGTATCTCCCTCAGTGGTACCTGTATATCCCTAATCATTTTCCCTTTGCAGCTCAATTTTACTTTGGCTGATTGTGTTCAGCAACCATTTTTGTCAAGCAGGTGCTGTCTCCTTAATCTCTTGCTACTGCAATCACCTGGAGCAGCCACCAAGCACCATCAGGAGCTTGCTAGGAAGAAAGTAGCAATGCCCGGAAAGCCGGGCTCTTCGGGTCCAGCTCTTGCTAATTTCAGCAGCTTACCTTCTGATATTTTCTCTTATTCCTCTTTACCTGGAATTCATTTTGGGCCATCTGATTTGTTTAATCATCACACAAAAGATCAACATACTGTATTTATTTTTTAAAGGACCAATTCTAAGGTGAACTGAGGTGAGCAAACACTTTTACACATGTCAGCGGCTCCTTGGGCACCTGGGATCAGCCCCTGTTGCACATTCTCTGAGAAGCTTTGTCTCCAAAGCTCAGCATGGAGGCTCTACCCCAGCCCACTGAGTGAGTGACAGACATGGAGAATTTTGCTTTTGTGGGCTCATTAGGACAGACCTTTATTGGTTCCCCTTTAAAAGAAATGGCAGTTGTTTTTTCCCCTGGTTGGGGCAACTTGCATGGTTCTGTGTACACAGCTTGGAGAACAGGGAAGAAAAACCAGAACCCATTGTGTCTACTCCTTCTCATCATGCACCTTTTAGCCAGGAGTATTATTCAAAATATATACCTGGTATGGCTTAAGCCCTGACCAACCAAAAACTGGCAAGGCCACACTAATACAAATCCAGCACAAGCTAACATTGACTGAGAGCTTTCCGAATGTCAGACGCTGTTTTAAAAGCTTTCCAGGAGTTAACTCATTTAATTCTCAATGAAAACTCTATTAGGTAACGTTTGGGTTGAATTGTGCCCTCCCACCCCAAATTCATAGTTGAAGTCCCAACACCCAGTACCGCAGAATGTGATGTTATTTGGAAGTAGAGTCATTGCAGATATAATTAGTTGAGATGAGAGTATGAGGGTGAGCCCTAATTAATATGATTGGTGTTCTTATTTTAAAAAAAAAGGGAAATTTGGACATAGATGCATGCACTCAGGGGCAGCACAACATGGCGATGAAGGCAGAGGTTGGTTGATGCTTTGCAAGCCAAGCAACACTAAAGGTGACAGGCACACCACCAGAAGCTAGGAGACGGGCGTGGTACAGATTCTTCCTCACAGTCCCAGAAGAGACCCAACCCTGCTGACAGACACCATGCTTTTGGACTTCTGCTTTCAGCACTGGAAGACAACACATTTCTGTTGTTTAAGCCACCCAGTTGTGGTACTTTGTGATGGCAGCCCCAGTAAACCAGTACAGGGGACAATATAATCATCCCATTTTACGTGTGAAAATTGAGGCACAAAGAGATTAAGTTGTGCCTCAATGCCCCACAGCTAACACCTGGCAGACAGTCTGCTCCAGAATGTGCCCTCTTAACTGCATTCTTAAAAGTAATTCTGGCTGGGTATGGTGGCTCACACCTATAATCCTGACACTTTGGAAGGCTCATGTGAGTGGATCACTTGAGGTCAGGAGATCAAGACCAGCCTGGCCAACATGATGAAACCTCGTCTCTACTAAAAATACAAAAATTAGCTGAGCATAGTGGTGAGCACCTGCAATCCCAGCTACTCAGGAGGCTGAGGCAGGAGAAGGTTCTAGTCCACTAGAACTAGGTAGGTGGAGGTTGCAGTGAGCTGAGATTGTGCCACTGCACTCCAGCCTGGGTGACAGAGCGAGACTTTGCCCCAGAAAAAAAAAAAAAAAAAGATTTGCTTTGGCCTAAACAATCGGATGCTTTTTCTTTGAAATAATTTTTGTGTGTGTGTGTTTAAAACGCAGTCTTTTTTTTCATGATTTTTTAAAATTGCATTTTAGGTTTTGGGGTACATGTGAAGAACATGCAAGATTGTTGCATAGGTACACACATGGCAGTGTGCTTTGCTGCCTTCCCTCCCCTCGCCTGTATCTCTCATTTCTTCCCATCTCCCCACCCCCCCGTCCCTCCCCAATTTCCCCCCAACGGACCCGTGTGTAGTGCTCCCCTCCCTGTGTCCATGTGTTCTCATTGTTCAACACCCGACTATGAGTGAGAACATGCGGTGTTTGATTTTCTGCTCTTGTGTCAGTTTGCTGAGAATGATGGTTTCCAGGTTCATCCATGTCCCTACAAAGGACGTGAACTCATCGTTTTTGATGGCTGCGTAATATTCCATGGTGTATATGTACCACATTTTCCCTATCCAGTCTATCATCGTTGGGCATCTGGGTTGGTTCCAGGTCTTTGCTATTGTAAACAGTGCCGCAATGAATATTCGTGTGCACGTGTCCTTATAGTAGAATGATTTATAATCCTTTGGATATATAAGAAGCCAACAAACATATGAAAAAATGCTCATCATCATTGGTCAGCCCCACAAGAAGTGCAAATCAAAACCACATTGAGATACCATCTCACACCAGTTAGAATGGCGATCATTAAAAAATCTGGAAACAACAGATGCTGGAGAGGATGTGGAGAAATAGGAACGCTTTTACACTGTTGGTGGGAATGTAAATTAATTCAACCATTGTGGAAGACAGTGTGGCGATTCCTCAATGACGTAAAAATAGAAATCCCATTTGACCCAGCAATCCCATTACTGGGTATATATGAAATAATTTTTAATCTGAACATACTTCTATCATAATCAGAAAAGAGTAAGTGTACTCTTTAGGGGTCAATGATCTTTCCCTAGTGAGCCCGTCTTATTCTGCTGCACTATGCTAGAGCATCTTGGCCACTGTGAATCTACTTCTAACCAAAGAGGAATCTTCTTTCCAACAGAGGCTCTGGCGAAGAGACACACAGCCGGGTCCTTAAACCTGGTGATGAGCAAATATTGTAAGGAAGCTGGTACGGTGATAGACACACAGTGAACTTTTATCAGGAGGAAATATTTACATGATCAGGATTTTATACTACGGTGACCAAAACAAAGCCTCGGTAGACATTGACTACACAGAAATGATGCAATTAACAGATGTGTTATTTTCAAGAAGGCTCTCTCCCCAGCCTGCCTTCCCCTCGAATAGGGAGTCTGAGGTGGCCAGGTGTGTGTGCAGGGAGAAAGAAACTTCTGAGGAACGTCATTTCCAGCCTATTTTATTTTAACAGCCTCCGGTTTTCTACGTCATCTATCTTGTTCCCTCCAAACTGCTCTGCACATTTCAGCCAGAACTTTCCTTCTGCCAATGCAGATCAAATCATACATCTCTCCTGCTGACAGACCTTCCGTAGTTCATAGCCTCAGCCTTGCAAACTGGCCTCAAAGTCCATCTTTGGAAATTCTGTTCTGGTTAGCCCTCGAATAACAGACACCCCAAGAACACAGATCCTTGTGAGATGCAGACACTGCATCTTTCACATAAAAAGGTTTGGATACAGAGATTTGGCTCTGCTCCCACCCAACCTCGGGTCTCACTTCTCCCTGGGCTGTACCATTAGGGTTCCAGCTACTTGAACCCCTGTTTTCCAGTGACCACCATGCTTCCTCAGTGCCTCTGCCCTTGCAGTGGGTTCCTTCTGCCAGGAACACAGTACCCAGAGCCCTTCTCCTTCCATTTCTACCTTCAAGTTCAGGCATTAACTCCAGAGGAATTCTTCCAAGATCAGCCCAGTTGAGTTCCAGGCCCTCTCATGCAGGCCCATGGTTCGAGTGTCCCTCAGAACCATCAACTTGATCATGCTTGATGTTACCATCCTTGGTCCATGTGCCTGTCACACCCACAAACTTCTTGGGGATAAAGGCTATGTTTCATTCATCTTTGTACTGCCAAGGCCTACCCTGTTACATAATTGGTGCTCAATTCCAATGCTGAGAGAATACATGAGTGAATGAATGACACACAGTTCAACACTACAAAGAGTAAGGGCACGGCTCTACCCTTTGTCAGGAGCACCCGTTCTTTAATGCCCCTGGAAATCCAGGGCTTCTTGTGAATGAGCTAGTGCTAACCTCTGCATGCCATCCTCAGCTCTGTGCCCTCCTCTCTCCCCGACCTCTTAATTCCCTAAGGACTCCAGCTTATTTATTTATTTATTTATTTATTTATTTATTTATTTATTTTTGAGACGGCGTTTTGCTCTTGTTGCCCAAGCTGGAGTGCAATGGCACAATGTCGGCTCACTGCAACCTCTGCCTCCCGGGTTGAAGCAATTCTCCTGCTTCAGCCTACCAAGTAGCTGGGACTACAGGCACATGTCACCACGCCTGGCTAATTTTTTGTATTTTTAGTAGAGACGGGTTTTCACCGTGTTAGCCAGGATGGTCTCAAACTCCTGACTTTGTGATCCGCCTGCCTTGGCCTCCCCAGAGTGCTGAGATTACAGGTGTGAGCCACTGTGCCCAGCCCTACTCCAGCATATTAAATGTGCTCCAACGTCTATGGCTGAGAAGTGCAGGGTGGGTAGAAAGGAAGTGTGTAGGGTAAGATAAAAGGAGCTAAGCCTAAAAAGGGTTCTGGAAAGTCAGGAAGAAAAAGTGTGAACGAGAGGAGGAGAGGATTTGGGAGGTGAGAGTCACATTCCCAGACAGAGGAACACAGTCCAGAGCTTTCTCTTCTCTTTCTTTCCACTGCTACCAAATGCTGGATGTTGCCCTGAATATTCAGGATCAGCCTCTTCCATGTATAAACATGAGTGCAAATGAGCAAGAAAATAAGATGGTAATTCTGTTTTGGTTAGCTCCCAAATAGCAGATGCCCCAAGAAAACAGATTCTTGTGAGACACAGATGCTGTATCTTTCACATAGAAAGTTTTGGATATGGAGAGCTTAATGGTCTACGTGGGGGCCTCTGTGTGCACAAACTGCCCTGAAGACATCCAGGTGCAGCAGAAGCAGCCAGATGCTGTTGCGTTAGGAAAGACGAGCTGTCCCTAAGGCTGATGCTGTGCTGAGATTTGAGTACGGTTTTTTCCTGCTTGCATTTGCAGTTACATGGAACTTGTTGGGCCACTTCCTGTGGTTTGAAGAGTCTAAGCCTGGCACATTAGGAGCAACGGAATCACCATGGGGCCCTTCTCCCCATGGACATGTCCTTCTTTTTCAGAGAGGCCATTTAGGAGACTTTAAAGTGTCGAGGCAGCTATTCCTTGCCCAGCCACCCCCATGTCTACCATCTGTGTCTGTCTACAGTGACCCTCAACTCCGCTAGTTATGCAAACAGCAGTGGGGACAAGGAACAAGACGTAGATAAGCCCCACACTGAAAAACAACCTTTGAGCAAAGCAGCCCGCAAGTTCTTTCTCTTAGGTAAGAAATTCTCAAAAACTCTCTACCCTTGTGCTGACTGTGCAGCTTGTGTAAGCACAAACACGTGTAGGCTATGAACAGATCCAAAGCAAAGCACTCTATCGTCTTACTGGGTTCATTCTCTCTCTTCATTTCATCCAGAGAAAGTAAAATGGACACCATGCCTTGGGAGGCCTTGGTTTTAAGACACAGGTCTGACCAATAAGCTCTTTTGCTTGGAGGGCACCACGGAGCTAGTAAATTCTGACAGGCAGGTTCCTGTTAGTCCTGCAGTATTCTTTTTTTTTTTTTTTTTTTGAGATGGAATCTCGCTCTGTCATCCACGCTGGAGTGCAGTGGCATGATCTTGGCTCACAGCAACCTCTGCCTCCTGGGTTCAAGCAATTCTTCTGCCTCAGCCTCCTAAGTAGTTTGGACTACAAAGGCGTGCCCGCCACACCTGGCTGATTTTTGTATTTTTAGTAGAGACGGGGTTTCACCATATTGATCAGGCTAGTCTTGAACTCCTGACCTCATGATCTACCTGCCTCAGCCTCCCAAAGTGCTGAGATTACAGGTGTGAGCCACCACACCTGGCTCGTCCTGCAATCTTTATGTCAGACCCTCTGGAGAGCGACCCATGACCACCCAGATTGCTAGCTGCACCCCTCAGGCTGGGCTTTCACACCAGAGCATGGGAGCTACTGCTATTGTTGCACAGATGTTCTGTCCTCCCAAAGGTAAACATCTGGAGGGCACAGCCACCTCATCTTCCTCTCACAGCATCCAAATCACCCTGCTTGCTCTTCTTGTTACATAGAGGTCAGATGGTCTAATTCTGATGCCTTGTGATTGGGTTGGAAGATGAGTGCATGGAGAGCTGGATTCTTACTGAGGCAAGAACGCCTGTTTTTATCTAGCATGTTAGATTGGCATGCATCTCCTTTGGTTTTTCTGCTTTCCTGCAGCGTGGCTCTGGTTCTGTCTATGGAGCATCTCCAAAGCCAGGCACAGATGCTGGCAAAGTGATGCACTCCCGGATGAGGAGGTGTGTGTCAGGCAAGCTTGATGCTGCCCTGTGGCATGGAGGGTTCAAATAAGCAGCTAGCTCACACCTGCCCTAGATGACTGGCTCAGGGTCTGCTAGGCCACTTACCTTCTGGTGTCTGGGAGAACTTGCTGTTTTAGAAGAGACTTTGAAGGTTTCATTGGAGTAATAAATATTTATTAGATGCCTACAAAGTGCTGGGCTCTCAGGATGAAGCTGATATGGTTCCTGCCCTCATGACACTCTGTCTATAAAATCAGGAAAGGCCTTGTGCAGGTCAGCGAGGGGCTGCCTCTCTCACTGAGTGTTGGTTACAAGGCCCTGCCTTACCCCAGGTTAGGCCTGTGTGCCCATCTCTCTAGCTTGTTTTCCCACTTCTCCAAAACCTTCCTCCTCTTGCTTCTATTTTGTCTTATGTTCCTTGCCATTTTCCCTTCATCCACCCTTTCCATGGCTTATGCCTTCTATCTTGATGGAAAGTCTGCACAAATGGATAAACAGACTGCACCACACCCATACAATGGAGTATTACTACTAGGTGCTAAAAAGAGCGTAGCTACCAAACCCTGGAAAGACATGGAAGGACCTTAAAAGCATATTGCTAAGTGAAAGAAGCAGTCAGAAACGACTACATTCTGCATGATTCCAAGTATATGACATTTCAGAAAAGGCACAAGTATAGAGACAGTAAAAAAAATCAGCAGTTGTCAGGGATTTGCAGGAAGGAAGGGAGGGTGATTTTAGGGAAGTGAAACTATTCCGTATGATGCTGTAATGATAGATAAGTGTCATTCTACATTTGTTAAAACTCATAGAACCATACGACTCAAAAAGTAAACCCAAATGCAAACTCCAGACTTGTTAGTTAATAATGATATATCAACATTGGTTCATCATGATAAATATCCCACATGAACGTAAGACGTTAGTAATAGAAGAAACTCTGTGGGGGAAAACGGGTATAATGGGAACTGTCTGTACTTTCTGTTCAATTTTTCTGTAAACCTAAGGCTGCTGCAAAAAATGAAGTTTGTTAAAAAAAATCATCTCAACTCACCCTGAATGTCATCCTGGCACAGGCTGTGGCGGGTTCCCTGGCGGCTTCTCTCCGCCTTCCAGTGAGATCGGGAGATGTTCTCAGCTCCACGCCAAAGCAGCCTCCTTGTTTCCCAGTTCACTCCAAGGACTGGTCTGTCATGTGACCGGGCCAGTGTGTTACTGAGCCACCCTCTTGATCTTCGATCCCAGGCCCGGGCAACACTGTCTCCGTGGAACTCCTGGGGTCTAACACGTGGTCTCCGTGCTCATCTCCTATTCAACATGGCCCTGCCCATAAGACCCTTTTTACTACCACTGATACCCCAAACACACCCCACCCCTGACCATTCCCAATCATAGGTGAGAGGGATTGAAAGGCGAGAATCAGAACGGACAGAGAAGAGAGGAAGGGGGCCTGAGTCTCTCACCTGTGGCCTTCAGGCAGTTGGACACGTCACCCCCACTTCTGGCTGGAGCCTGCCTCATCTTTGTTAGGAGTCTTAGCGGCAAGTAGCCAGAGGTAACATCCTCCTCTGCATTTCCTACACTGACAAGGAGAATGCTGTGGCTCTACCCAGTCACCCTTTTACAACGTGGTGAAAGGTACAGCCCACTGTTAATCATTGATCTGCATAGTAAAGTACAGAGTATTTTTGTAGGCAAGGCAATTCCTTGCTGGAAAACGCAAGGACACATTTTGCGTCAGATGGTTCCAGGGGCTGGAACTTGGGGTCAGGGCACAACTTGCTCACACGTGTCTATTGGGTTTGGCTGGGAGTAGAAGGGGCAGAGAGAGGACCTCAATCTTTAACAGGCTCTAAACAAAATGGAAAAACTAATTTTGAACAAAAATGTGAATTCTCAAGTTTGTAAGAAAAGTTGTCCATCAACTCTTACGAAATACCGGCTCTCCCTAAATAAAATAAAATAAGGAGAAATATTTGCAATGGTAAAGGGCAGGAGAGTGGTTCATTCTGACACTGTGGCAGTCCTGTGCTAAACCTGCACTCCATGAAAGGCCAAGCTGGCAAGTTTGGACTCAATCCTGTAAGCTGTGAAGAGGCAGGGAGCTGACACCAGGCTTTCCAGGCAGGGAGGTAACAAATGTGTATGGTAAGATAAAAGGAAAGGGAGTGAAGAGGGGAAATAACATTAAAAAAAAAGCAAAGGGAATACAAAATAGTCCTATTGTATGAAAGATTCTCATGCATGCACTGTCGGCTTGCTCAGAATCTGGATGTCGTTAGAGAAGGGGGCTTCTAGGACAGCGGGTACATTTTGGGATCCATAAGACCAACTGGGATTCTTAGAGGAATTCTACAAAGCCTGAGTCCATCAGCCAGGCGATTAGGCAGGGGACAGGCTGGGACCTTCAATGAGCAAAAGTAAGACAAGAAGCTTGGCTAGTAGGAACTAACTTCTTGGAAGATTGCTCCGGCCGGAATCCCCTCCTCTGTCTCCCAGGCTGCTGTGTGAAGATTGCCATGGGAAGCACACATCAGTATGTTTGCAAACTGGGCTAGGTGAAGGCTAATCAAGATCTTTCCCAAAGGAATGGGCCTCAGGAGTGTCTTAACCAGGTCAGTGCTATAATAAAGTGCTTTAGACTAGGTGCCTTATAAACCACATAACTTAACTTTCCACAGTTTTGGAGGCTGGAATTCTGAGGTCAGGGTGGCCGCATGGTCAGGTTCTGGTTGGGGCTTTCTTCTGATTTGCACACTGCTGACTTCCTGTTGTAACCTCACATGGTGGAAAAAGGTGAGAGAGCTCTCTAGAACCCCTTTTGTAAGGGCACTAACCTCATTCATGAAGCCTCCCAAAGGCTCCATTATATTGGGGGTTAGGATTTTAATACGTGAATTTTGAGGGGAGCACAATATTCATTCCATTTCAGGGAAGAGAAGTGTAGATTCTTGGAAACCATTTTCTCCTGTCCTCAACTGTTTTTCATTTTATTTTATTTTCATTTTTAAATACAAGGTTTAATCCAGTTTGCCAAGAATCTTAGCCATGATGTGGAATCAAAAGTCACAAGTGGGAGAACGGGAAAGTGAGGCCAGCTCCACCCACGTGCTTGGCTATAGGATTGGGGGGAGGTCACAGGCTCATTGGGAGTGTCTGAAACTATGATCATCTTCTGTTTTTGTTTTTCTTTCTCTGAACCTTAATCAACTACAGGGCCAACTCCTTTCTTTCTGGCGGCTCCCCTAGGTCTACCCAAGTGCAGGCTTACCCGCCATGGGAGGTTTCCCTCACTGCTCAGATCTGGGAGTGACCCCTGATTGGTGCTCAGGTGAATGACTGAGACTCAGCCAGATGTCATTCTTGCTGGGTTTGTACAAGTGCCAGCACACTCCTCAGTTCCGCTGCTTTTGTCACTCACACCAGTCCTTCCTCCCACCTGTTTAGTCCTTGAGGCTGATACAGTAATTGATGAATCTACAGGCCTAAGTTTGGGTGGGGGCTGAAGATGAGCCAATTAACTGGCAGCATCCCCAAGAGAGGACCCTCAGGTTATGGCTGAGACCCACTTGCCCAGGAAGCCTCCCCCACCAGCGACTGCTGCTCCGAGCATGCACCTCAGTACAGTCCCGACTGCAGCAGAGCTCTGAGAGGATGCGGTTCAGGGTTTTCTCCCCACCTGGCTTTGCCACCCTGGATCAGCACTGTCCCCTGAGGGCATGCCTTGGACATGCAATGGCATGAGGAGAGGTGAGACTGGCAAGCTCAAGGAGCGACGCCCATCCTGGTTAGAGGGAAAACCGCCTGTGATGCCTGCCCTGACAAAGGCGGGGCAGTCCTCGAGTATTGCCACGTAGATGCCGATGGCATCGTTCCTCCAGCCAGCCCCAGCCCTTCAATCCCTGTGACAATATCTTTCAGCTTCCCCGAGATTCCCCAGTGACAGGGCAGCATTCTGGGCAGCTCCGTTCTACTTTAGCCAGTTGCTAACACTGCTGACTCAGTTCGTCGTCCTTTTGTTGACATCTCAGGGCCGCTCCGAGTACAATGCTGAGGGCAGGAAGATTGAGAAGCCTGGTCCCAGGAAGGGCCCCCTTTTCCTACTCCAGTGGTGCTGGCCCTGAGCCCCAGCAGAGTATCACTTAGTAAAGTCATCTTCCGCTTGCCAAAGTAAACAAATGGAGCACTTTATTATAACATGCCCTTGACTCTACGGAGCGTTCCCCCAGTTCCCAGTGAGGCTGCAAAGCAGAGCGCCTCCCGGGGTTCCGTGGCACTGGACAAAAGGCGAGATTCTGAGGATGCCTGCAGCAGCCTCTTTCTACTCCATTGAATGGACATTGGCATTTCCAGTGTTGTCTCTTTGCCGCTCTCTTTCCTCAGACATAAGAGTCTGAATTCCTGACCTTGGTTTCCTTGCTCTGCTATTTAGTAAACTGGACATTTAATCTTATTCGATCTTATGTTTTGTAATTTGTGGTTAAATGGGAGATACCAGTCCTCTAAACAGAAACATACGTTAGCTGCTGAAATATATATATATATATATATATATATATATATATATATATATATATATAGGTTTCGACCACTTGGTCTTTGTTCTCTCTGCTCCTTCACCACTAGAAAACACTTTATGTCTGCCTGGTTTGGGTCATAAAATTGGTCACTTGGACCGTGTTCACAGCAGCTCTGACAGCGTTTTAGACCCATGTCCTCAACTCTCTCTCAGTAAGCTGTTAGCCGATGATCCACCTACAAGAAGAAGCTGAAACCGTCCCCAGAGCCAGCTGATCTGCTCTCCATGAAGCTTTTGCTCTTAAAGGACAACCACAGCACAACCACAGCATGATTAACAGCCAAGTTCAAATGAGCTAAAGATGGATTTCTGGCTCTCCGGAGCTGACTGCTGAGAAAGCAGGGTCCCTTGGCAGGAAGCTCTTGCAGGGCTTCTCCTCCAAAGCAGGAAAGACAAGGAAAAATGCATAGAAATGCAGCTCTGAGCTTCTCAACTTCACCAGAAGGTTACAGAGGCTCAAGCAGTTCCCAAATCTACGAGCTCTTCTTAAGCACAAGGAAATGCTATATGAGAAACGCAGATCAGCCGAGTGAGAGACAGAATTTGATGTGTACCCTAGTTCTTTTCTCCCCGTGAGCCAGGCTGTGTAATGCTGTGGACATTTTCAGTTAAGATATTCCAGATGTGAAAGCAGTTAGATTGTGAGACAGACAATACATCTGATTGAAAAACAAACGTCATTTTCTGAAAGAAACGACTGTGATCTACTTTATGATGCTATATGGCTAAGAATATTGATAATTCTCACTATCTCCTATGATTGTGACAGAAATGTTTCCAAGGTGTCATTTTCACAGCTATGAATTTACCTTAAAGGGAGTGAAATGTAGGAGAAATTCTTTAAAAGTTTTTTATTTTCTATTTTTTTAGATGGAGTCTTGCTCTGTCACCCAGGCTGGAGTGCAGTGGCATGATCTCAGCTCATCGCAACCTCCACCTTCTGGGTTCAAGCAATTCTCCTGTATCAGCCTCCCAAGTAGCTGGGATTACACGTGCCCGCCCCCAGGCCCAGCTAATTTTTGTATTTTTAGTAGAGATGGGGTTTCACCATGTTGGCCAGGCTGGTCTTGAAATCCTAATCTTGTGATCTGCCCACCTTGACCTCCCAAAGTGCTGGGATTACAAGCGTGAGCCACTGCACCTGGCCTAAAAGTTTTTAAAAACACATCTTTCTTCAAAAATTGGAAATTGGAAAGAAAATCCATCATCTAAAATGTTTCCCCTTTACGTTTTATCTTTTATAGTTCTCTAAATAAAATCAGATTATTAAATTAGTACTATAGTTAACAACATAACCTACTTGATATCCCCAGATAAAGTGATTGTAAATGTGTAGAGGAGAAAGAAAATTAATAGTTTATATTAATTCCCATAACATTTTGTTATTCTCTTTTCCTCCACAGATTCCAAATTTTACCCCAAGGTATCAAAAATTCAAAAAATGTATTTATTATCACAACTAAATAGAAAAGCAGAACTGACAGGAAAAAAAAAAATCCTCTGATTAACTGTCATAAAGAAAAGAATGGGAATTGGGTTTGATCTCAGTCTTGCACCCTCCAAAGTGTGGGTGTGAGTTTTAGAAAATACAAGATTTCTTTTTTGCCAGCATGATCCTCTAAGCCTTGAGTGGCTCTGATGATTGCCAAGAGAAAAGGGGTAGAGCTGAACAAAGTAGCACTTTGGAATGAGCTGGCTGTTTAGAGCATGTTCTTTCTGGCATGTCTCACAGAGCCTCACTTTCTTCCTTTGTAAACTGGGGATAAAAATACTGTATAATGGGGGTATGGAGGCGGCAAACCACCTTGCCATGTATGTACCTATGCAACAATTCTGCATGACCTGCATGTGTACCAGAACCTAAAGTACAATAATAAAAAAAAGAGATCACATCCACTATGGGAGTTGCATTGTGAAAGGAATTTGTAACAGTGGGCCTGGTGCTTTTTAGGATAAAGCTCTTAGACAGCTTTTTCAATTTTTAAAAGATATTTCTTATAGAAATCATCTTAAGTTTTGGGGCATATTACAGTCACTTAGAGATTTCTTTCAAAAATGCTTATGTTCATGCTCAACATAAACAGTTAAATGAGAATATCTGGGAGTATGTGCATAAATTAGTTTAGTTTGGTTAAGGTTTTATTTTTAAAACAAACTCCTCCTACTTCCATAATTCTAATGTGCAGCCAAGATTGAGAAGGGCTATTTAGATCTCTATCTCTTTTGAGTCAACCTTAATAAATAAAAAGTTCACCTAAAAAAAATACTGTACAGACTTCAGCGGTTTGGAAATAATACAGTTAACATGCCTGTCCTATACATCTAATATCAAGGAGGTAGTTAGTAAATGGCAGCTCTCCTGATAGTCGTGACTTTGGACACAAAAGCAAATCAATTCTATCAATTCACACTGCCCCAGAACCTGCCCTCTGAAAGCTCTGCTTGCTCTAGGATGAGAGAAGGAAGCTAGTCATTCTCAGAATATAAAAACTCTGAGAGCAGAGACTCAATCAACTTGGGTTGTTGACTGACAATTGCTTTGCCCAGCAGCCAGTGGGAGGGCTTTCAAATGTATATTCTTTGTGAAGGGCACCCTAATTTCATTTAATGTGAAACTGCAAGGAAATAGAGAGAATTTCATGGACATCTATCTCTCTTTCTTCAAGAACAAGGCTTTTCTTAACCAAGCTGTCCTGGCAGCTGAGGAAGGACTATGGGATTGAAGGAAGAGCTCAGGGTTTCTGGGTATTGCTGTGAGGTGTCAGTACACCAGGGATGTAGTTTTAATTCTAACACTAAGAATGGTGCCATGTCTTTACATAGGGCTTTCCAGGTCAGAGAGACCCTAGGTGTGCCTGGCCTGACTGTACCCTCCCCTGTAAGATATCAGCCCAAATAGCACCAGTCCCATTTTATAAATATCCCGTGGTTTAAGGAGTTAACGTATTTGCCTAAGATCACACAGATGAATGGAAGCAGGTTTCGAATTCAAACACAGATCTTTCCTTTACTGCAGGTTGTTCCTTCTTCTTCCTCGGCACTCTATTCATAAGGCTCTGCTTTTTCCTTCCAATTTTTAACTGCATGGAACTAGCAAATTCTTTGGCTTAACTCACAGGTTCGGTGGCAAATTCTGTCTCTACCAAGCTGTGTAACTTTGGGCAAGTCACTTAAGCCCTCTGAATCCTAGCTTCTTCATTAAATGGTGACAATAAAGATAGGAATCAAAATTATGAAGATTAAAAGTAATAATGCATGCAGAGTTGTTAGTATGGTATAGATACTGGTTCTAGCCTTTGGAGTAACTCCTCCTCCTTCTCTTCCCACACAATAAATTTTTGATGTTGAAATTCCAACAAATATTGATCTCTAGTAAGGAATTTGAGGGCTACAGCTATTTAAAACATGGTATATTTGTAAAACCACAACATTCGAGTGATGTTGTGAGAGTACATTTATTATTTGTGTGTCCAAGGAAAATGATATCTTCCCCTTTTGGTAAGTGTAAAGTAAGAAGACAGCCTTAAGGCCTGTTTGGAGGTTATAAATATCAGTGCATCTAAAGAAACACTTGCAGGACCTGTCTGTCCTGCTCTGGCTTCACTGGACACTCCAATGTCTTTTCCATTTTCTCCATGAAGACTTAAACAAAACCAAACCACCAATATTTACCAGGCACATAATAACTCTCTTAGATTGACAGCCATTAACTTGGGTAGTTAGCACAATTGCAATCTTTAGAGCATCTCAGAGGTCTCAGTCATATCCTTTAATATTTTTGGAGATACTTTTAGTACTCTTTTCTTACCCTTAACAGGGTGAGGCTGCCTGGTTCCAGATATCTGGTATCAAATTGCCAAAAATTGGTAAAGAAATGGCTATTTGAAGACATGATAGGTTGAATTCCCTTGACTCCTTGACCCCAAGACCTCTGTTATCGCAGACATTAATCTTTCAGTTTCAGACTGAGCAATATCTAACCTATTCTGGAGGGCAATCTTTACTTACCAATGACAGCATCAGTAGAATGCAGACAAATGCATAAAGGCCTCTAGGTAAAGAGAGGCTAACGTGTTGTAGTTAGGACTAGAGACTCTGGAGCCAGATTGTCTAGGATCACCTAACTAGGTATGTGATCTTGAACAAGTTACTCGAGTTCTTTATAATTCAGTTTCCTTATCTGTGAGAGGGAGATGATAGTAAGAGAACCTACCAATTAGTTCTTACAGGCAATTTACATATTTCCATTGAGAGATCTTTGATCAAATTCAGTGTGGTGTCCATTAGCGTTTGGAAGGACAAATGCAATCTAGCCGAGTCAAGAGACATGAGTCAAGTCCTCTACCTGATTCACAGATCAAACCATTTAGCACAGTACTCAAAGCTTTTTACAATCTGACACCTACCTACATTTTCCATACTTGCTGTCACTTCTTCTTCTTGTGTTTTGCTCATCAGACTATTTGCAATTGCCCAAAATATCAGGCGTGTGCAACTCACTCTGTACTATTTTCTCTCACAGAATCCCCTCCCTACTCACTGTTTACTTGTTCATTAACTGCTCCCCATTCTGGCCATGGCTACATTATGTCTGTCCACTCCATCAGACTGTGCTTAGAGAAAGTGGAGAATAGTCACCTTTTCATATTGGTGCCTGGTATACAGCCTGGCACATAGTGGGTGAGCAACAGTTATTTTTAAGTAACTGAGAGATTAAATTACTGTTTTCTCATTAAGGCTCTTAAGAATTGTGATCATAATATGTCTCCTTTCTGCTTTTGAAAAATATGTGAGGGCATCTTAAAATAAAGTTATAACATACTTTATTGTCAGTAATATAATGACTCACTAAAGACGTGAAAGTAACTTAGCCTTAGGCCATTCTTACAGTCCTTTGAAAGCCTGGAAAAACATTCAAATGGCAATTCCATTATGTGCCCTTGAAAATATCAGTGCAAATTCCTTTGTTAATAGAGTATCTGTCCTCTGACAATCAAATGGGGGCATGTTGCATAATGACCCCACTAGCCTTGTTCTTAGACAGATTATAAATCCCTGATTACTTCTCATGGTTTGCTGTGTCTGGATAAATCTTGTTCCCATAGGACACTGGGGAGAGGAGAATGCCTGAGATGGTCATTTCCTTCATCTGGCTCTGAAAGAAACAGCAATCACCAGGCCACCTTGTCAACATGTTACCTCCAGTGCTTTCTTGCTTGAGAGCAATTCTTTCAGAAAGACTGAGCTGTCCTTTTCTACAAGCAGTAGAGAAGTGGATGAATTCTTATGCCATAGAACTTGTGATCTTGGCAAAATACGGCTAAACTTCTTTAGGTACCTTTAAATATCTTGTTATATCGGTGTGATAGTGGTACAGCAGATGTCTTGTTCAGCAGAACATTGTGTTGAGTGTGTAATTAGAAAGACCAACTGGATGGAAGAAAAGAAACAAGGAACCAATATTTCTTGAGCTTTCTACCATGGCCAGGGAAAGACAGATGGAATTATTACCCTGAATTTGAAATCATCACCGGAAGGCAGACATCATTTTTTATGCCAGAACTTTGGACCCAACATCATTCTTCTCATCTGTGATCTGAAGTAGAGGGGTAGAGAAACCTACTTAATGAAACTCCAGTGGTTGGAGGTGTGAATACAGATCTGATGGGTCTCTGTGTTCATGTAACACAGCTTTGCTAGTAACTTGTCAAACATGCATTACAGAGAAATAATTCATAGTAAAGAAGCAAAGCATTAATGAAACTAACTTATTTCTTGAATATGGTTTCCTAGTAGCAAAGTTCTTCTTTTTATTTAGTGAGAAAGCATAAGAATTTTGAGCCTTTACCAAAAGCTCAGCATTACTGTACTCAATATTTTTGGCAGGTAGTTGAGCTTTCTCTCATTGAACCATTATCTTTGTTTGGTATCCTTGGTGTTGCAAATCAAGATTGAGAAAGTCAGACTGATTTTTTTGAGGATCACAGTAGTCACCAAAAAAAGAAACAAACAAATAAAACAACCCAGCAACAAAAACAACACAGCTCTAATTTTTATTGGTGGTAACAAGAAAAATCATCACGGGAAGGACATGTGTGTTTCTTAGAAATATTGTTGTAAGGGGCAATATATTCATGGTACTTAAAAGAATGTGTATTTCAAAAGCTAGTTGTATAAAAATTTTCTCTCAAAAGAAGATCAGAATGTTGTGCCATTGCATTCCAGCCTGGGTGATAAGACCAAAATTTCTGCCTCAAAAGAAAACAAAACAAAACACACACATACACACACGAAGATCAGAATGTAATGTTATCTTACTCCTGAGTTGGAAAGTATCCTGGCCTGAGAATATGTAATACTCAAGTGAGAAGATGGGTTGTTTAGCTATGTCTTGCAACTCATGATGAGGATGGGCCTCTTTCCTAAGGGAGCAGGCTTTGGGATTTCTAATAAGTGGCAGAGGGTACTTACAGGATACCTTAAGAACTGTGCTGAAGATTCAGCCTTAGCATCTGAGTTATTTAGTATTATTATTTCAAGACACACCTACCTTACCAATCCTATACCCCAGTGGAATAATGCAATCTAATTCCAGAATCAAAAGATTTCTTAGTAGCTATAAAGACCATAATTCTAAGAAATAGGAAAAAATAAATTTGTGAGAATCAAAAGATTTTTTGAACAACCTGGGAGAATCTTCAGAAAATTCCAAAGACTCAAGCCGTCAGCCTTATACATGACAACAGTAGTGGCAGAAGAAGGACCTCAAATTACCCACTGCCAAAGATCATTTCTTATGCATCTCTATGTTGTCTTTCTATTAAGGCACCTGATACATCATAGGGTTTCACTAAATATTGACTTGAATTCAAGTGATACTCAAAGATGATAACATCACATCATTGGAGACACATACTTAATCACTCTTTGAAGAAAGGGACACAAACATAACAAGTTTCCTGCCACCCTTCTTCCCCAGGACACTTGGTTATCTGTTAAAGAATTTTCATGGTGAGAGAGCATTTACAAATGCTACAGGCTGCCAAGAGTGTTCATTACGTGTTTGAATTTCTGTATGTATGTAAAATAGGGAAACATGTTAGTTGCTCATACTAACTTGGACTTTATTGAATGAGAAATTCAACCAAGATTCATGGGAAAAATATGTAGAATGATAAAAATCTTAAAACCGGAAAGGACTTAAGAAGATATTTGTTAGATTTCTGGGAAGAAGTTCCAATCTTCAACTATGCTGAAAGATAAGAGGTAGGGGAGGAGGGAAAGGCAAATTCTAGATAATACCAAACTCCAAGACCTACAGTTAGCCCATAGCCAGAAACTTGGATGACATGTTACGACTAACATTACCCATGTCACTGTGAATTACAATTATTCTGCCCATATATTATTTGCTGTTGGAAACAAAACTAAATTGTTAGCTTCTTCAAATAAAGTAAAGAGACAGTTCATTCCTTTCCTAAAAACTGGCTATTGCTCTGCCAGTTAGAACCATTTTAAAACAAGCAGAGTATCCCTTCTACATCTGTATAAAAATCTCAACTCTCAGGAAACAATGAAATTGAATGTTTGAAGACTGGGCTGTGATGAACTGAATCCTGGAACACACATCTAGCAAGTAAGGACTATCAGGATTGTGTTGGGAGAAAGAAAAAGCTCTAAAAGAAGAACATACCAAAGAGCGTAACTTTTTATGTTCTCTATTTTGCCTGCAGGGTAATAGGCAATGGAAGAAGAAAAGATCCTATCTCAGTGCAGAAAACTACATCGGTAGCATTCCTGTTAGAAGATGATATTGAACTAGGACATGTCATTCTGCCCTCCAGCTGTAGGCCAGAACATTTATAGCCTAGTACATATTGAACAGCTTTAAGAACACAACACATATGCTCAGTGTTCACAAATACTGGATCTAAGTAGATTGATTTTCATTCCTAGATGAGTAATCTTGAAAAATAAGTAGCTTAGACAGTGAAAAAAATTGCCTAACAAGAAAACTGAAACATCATCTCAATGTCAATGCCAGAAAACTGTTTCTCATCTTTAACTGAAATGGAAAATACTGAGGAAAAGGACAGGTAGCCCTTATGAAATAAAGGTAAGGAAGGAAAAGAGTGCTGGGTTAGATAAAAAAGGGTTGTACAGGAGCCAAAAATGAAATAATAGTGCTAATTTGTCCATTGAAGGCAGTCAGGGTTAAAACTGGCACTATAGGAAACAGAATCAGGTACTTTTGAAAATGTAGATGAACTACATTATATGCCTGAAAAGGATAATAGGATAAAAGGTGGTGGATCTTAAGATATTAAAATTAAAAAGTAAAATAATGAGAAATTTATGGCATAAAAAGACAATAGCTATGGACACAGAAAACACATGGCCATAGAACGGCTCAGAAATGTATTATAAATGGATTATGTTGCTGAACAGATCACATAACTCACAAAAGAGAAGTCATGTAATATAAAACATTTACTGGCAGTAACTTGAATAAAAAATGTTACATTATTCTTACAAATAACTGAAAAAAGGTTGGAAGAAAGTAAAATGGATTAAATTAAATTTGTTTTGATGGGGTTATTCAAAGATACCATTTCATTTGAAGTTGATTAGAAAATTGTATGACCATGTCTTTAACTTTGGTAAGTATAAAAATGTGGGTAGAAATGTTTTGAAAACCTTAAGTGTAATTACTTGTAGAAATAAAAAAAAGGGTGACTAGCTTCTAAATTATTGAAAAAAATTAAAAGTAAATCCAAATCATAGTCCATATGGCAAAAGATAGATCAAACAGAAAAGACAAGAAAGTATCAAAATTATTTATCTAAAAAAAGAAAGATCAAGTTACTATAATTTTGACTGTCATAACTGATATAAATTTCTAAATGAGGGACAAATACATAGTCAATTACATTACATTTTAGAAATACTGGGTTAAACTCAGTTGAACTCATCTCTTTATTATAGATCTGATATTTTTATTTTATTTTATTTTATTTTATTTTATTTTATTTTATTTTATTTCTTTATTGCATTTTAGGTTGTGGGGTACATGTGAAGAACATGCAAGATTGTTGCATAGGTACACACATGGCAGTGTGATTATCTGCCTTCCTCCCCTTCACCTATATCTGGCATTTCTCCCCATGCTATCTCTGCCCAACTCCCTACCCCCTGCTGCCCTCCCCTATTTCCCCTCGACAGACCCCATGTGTGATGCTCCTCTCCCTGTGTCCATGTGTTCTCATTGTTCAACACCCGCCTATAAGTGAGAATATGTGGTGTTTGATTTTCTGTTATTGTGTCAATTTGCTGAGAATGATGGTTTCCAGGTTCATCCCTGCCCCTACAAAGGATATGAACTCATCGTTTTTGATGGCTGCATAATATTCCATGGTGTATATGTGCCACATTTTCCCTGTCCAGTCTATCATTGATGGGCATGTGGGTTGGTTCCAGGTCTTTGCTATTGTAAATTGTGCTGCAATGAACATTCTTGTGCATGTGTCCTAATAGTAGAACGATTTATAATCCTTTGGATATATACCCAGTAATGGGATTGCTGGGTCAAATGGAATTTCTATTTCTAAAGCTGGAGGCATCACACTACTGGACTTCAAACTATACCACAAGTCTACAGTAATCAAAACAGCATGGTACTGGTACCAAAACAGAGATATAGACCAATGGAACAGAACAGAGGCCTCAGAGGCAACACAACACGTCTACAACCATCTGATCTTTGACAAACCTGACAAAAACAACCAATGGGGAAATGATTCCCTGTTTAATAGATGGTGTTGGGAAAACTGGCTAGCCATGTGCAGAAAGCAGAAACTGGACCTCTTCCTGACACCTCACACTAAAATTAACTCCAGATGGATTAAAACTTAAACATAAGACCCAACACCATAAAAACCCTAGAAGAAAATATAGGCAAAACCATTTAGGACATAGGTGTAGGCAAGGACTTCATGACCAAAACACCAAAAGCATTGGCAACAAAAGCCAAAATGAACAAATGGGACCTTATCAAACTCCACAGCTTCTCACAGCAAAAGAAACAGTCATTAGAGTGAATCAGCAACCAACAGAATGGGAAAAAATTTTTGCAGTCTACCCATCTGACAAAGGGCTGATATCCAGAATCTACAAAGAACTAAATCAGATTTACAAGAAAAAAACAAACAAGCCCATTCAGAAGTGGGTGAAGGATATTAACAGACATTTTGCAAAAGAAGACACACATGAGGCCCACAAACATATGAAAAAATGCTCATCATCACTGGTCATTAGAGAAATGCAAATCAAAACTACATTGAGATACCATTTCACGCTAGTTAGAATGGCAATCATTAAAAAATCTGGAGACAGATGCTGGAGAGGATGTGAAGAAATAGGAACACTTTTACGCTGTTGGTGGGAGTGTAAACTAGTTCAACCATTGTGGAAGGCAGTGTGGCAATTCCTCAAGGACCCAGATCTGATCTTAATATGTTAATATGAATTAAGAATGCCTGGGAGAAAGAATTTTTATTTGAAGCCTTTCCCAAGTTTATTTTATTAGCTTCCACATAACACTTAAAAAATGTTGCATAAGAGGCATTCTTCTTGAAATTGATATTGACAGGATGCTCACTATTATCATTATTATTTAATATTAGAAGTTACAATCAATGCTATAAGACAGAAAATAAAAATTAGATGCAATTATTGGAAGGAGAACAATTATCATTATTTAAAGACAATACGATTATAAACTTTTATAATTAACTATAAACACTTATAGTTAATTACAGTCAGTTAAATAATCAGATACAAAGTAAATATACATGCATTAATATGTATCCTGTAGTCCAGTAATACCAGAGAGAAGATAATGAAATAAAAATTCATTCATAACAAAAAACAAAATTATAAAAGAAAAAAGAATGTCCCATTAAGAGATATGCAGGACCTATATGAATAAGACTATGAAGACTTAAAATGAAGTATAAAAGGAGTAAGTGGAAAAGCTTTCAGTGTTTCTTAATGGGCTGACTCAATATTAAAAGGAATATCTGTTCTTCTGATTTAATAATTCCCAATCAAATTACCAATGGGGGACTGTGTGTGTGTGTGTATTGAGAGGTCATGTAATATAAAATATTTACTGACAGCAACTTGAATAAAAACATCTTAAATTATTCTCCCCAAAACTGAAAAATGGTTGGTAGAAACACACATACACATATATACATGTATTTACACACACACATACACACATGTATACTTTTGTGACTTTTGAAATCATTTTAGAGTTTATTTGGGAGAACCCATTGGCAAGAATAGATAAATTAATTTTGAAAATGAAAAGTGATGAGAGGATGCATTCATTATCAGTTTAAATGTTTCATTAAACTCAAAACCAGTGTGGTGCTGGCCCAAGAACCGATATAACAATAAAACTAAATAGATTATTGGGAAGATGTAGTATGCTATGAATCAAACTTAGTGTACACTGAAGCACTGCTTGTCCAATGGAAAGGGATGAGTTATTTAACACATCCTCTGCCCAACATCATCATCTCTCTCTCTTGGACAACCGCAGCCTCCCCAGGAGTCTCCTGCTCACAGCTGACCACCACCCCGCCCTGCCCCTACACACACACATGTGCAAACACACACACACACACACACACCACACATACACACACACACACACACACACACACACACACACACACACTCCACACTACATGTTCTGGGCAAAGAGGGCCTTTAAACATTTAGGGCACTGAGCAATACTTTCACATATACCATCTTCTCTCTCTAAATTCATATTGCCATTTCTCTTCATTCTCAACTAGAAAGTTGTTTCCTTCCAGAAGCCTTCCCTTAGGCCCCTCAGGTCCAGATCAGAGGCCTCTTCCCATGTGTATTTCCTCTTGCATCGTTTGTAATATACTATTTTATAATGACTTGGTTTTGTTTGTCTATGCCTTCATTAAATTATAATCTCCAAGTGGCAAAACTACCTCTACCTCATTTTTTTGTCTTACCTCTAGTGTCTCACTTAGTGCTTAACACAAAACACTCAACAAGTATCTGTTGAATCAACAGCTAAACTGTAATCACAAAAGAAAAAAATGAACAAACTTCAAGCCACAAAAATGTATTAATTTGTCAAAAATACTTCAAATAGAGTTAAAAGACCTACATCAAACTGGGGAAATATTTATAATAAGTATTATAGAAAATAGATTGATGTCTTTAAAATAAAAAGGGTTTATTTTTTAAAAATTAAGAATTTAAAAATATCTATTAATGATAAAAAAAATTAAGAAAATGTTGAGAGCCAAATAGAAATCTTGATAATTAACATAAAAAGGAAATCCAGAAAAGAAGAAATATGAAGGGTAGTAAGTATATGAAAAAATCAATTATACCTGGTAATCAAAGAGATGAAAATGAATATTATTTTAGACCTAACAAGTTTGGAATGGCATATAAGCTTAAAAAGCAAGTCTTCAGGAATAATGTATTACTACTTATATACAAATATAACATGAACTAGAAAGAATTTGAAAAATATGCATACAATCTATTCCTGATTCTTTTTAAAAATGAGAGAGGAAAATAGTTCACCATATATTAGTGTTTCTTTTTCTGGGTAATGAGATTGTGGATGATACCAATTTTATTTCATTCTAAAACACCAAAAAAAAATTATAAAAATTTTAAGCTTATACAAGAATCCATTTTCCTAACCTTTCAGCAACTTTAGAAATCTATTCCATAATATGCCGGACAGCTGGCATTTATATTCTTATGTAAAGTTACATTCTTCCATCTCTTTCAAGTACCAAATGAAATAAGCCTTTCTTAGATTTCACTGATAAAAAAAAATGACTACTCTTTTTCTGGGGGCAAAATGAGTAGAGAGGTAGTCAACAAAAATGAAAAACAAACCTTCGAAGAAATCCAAAGAGTACTTAAGACCATGTTCAGAGTTGAACAGTCCTGGAGGATAAACCAACTAGCTTTATCACTGGAAATAATTTATGGAGATGAAATACCAAGTAGATGTTAATGATAATTATGTCTATTGAGTTCCTAAACAGAGGTTAATTAAAACTCCTTTCTCATCTTCTGAAGTATGTGCCAGAGATTCTACAGTATTAAAAGTCACTGGGGAGTGTCAATCAAGCTGTGCGGTACAATATTCATTTCCACATATTCACTGTGCCATGATGGTACATGGGCTTGGGCTGCCTTCTAAAAAGCATGCTAGGTAAGTTACCATCATTGTTTATCTTCTTACCAACTGCCTTAACCTCTGTATAAATCTATAGGCATCTACGCTGGCCTCCCACAATATTCTCAGATGAGTAGCCTGAATGTTTCTTTTAAAAACTATGCACAGATCATGCCATCCCTCCACCTCAAATGCCCCAAAGCCTTTCTATTGCTCCTTGAGAGCCCGGGGCCTGGTCTTCTCATTCTCCAGCTGCCCTTATGTTTTGGTCAACTTGGCTCATCCACACTGGGGTTCTTCATTTCCCTATACTGGCATGCTCCCTCCCACCTCAGTGCCTTTGCAGGTACTGAGGCAATTTTACTTTCCCATTTTGATCATGAATCAGTCATCACTTCGACAGGGTTATTCTTTTACGGAATAATGTATCTCTTCTTCTTTGTCCTTACAATACTTATAAATGCACTTGAACTTGATTGTGATCTCCTTCCTCAATATAGTATATGCTCTGTGTAGGCAGAGACAACTCAGCTCAAATTATTCCTTTAGCATCCAGCACAATGTGTCTTAGGGTTTCAGCGATGTTTGTTTTATGAATTTTGCAAAATCATTCCCAAAGATGACTATGATATAATTTAATTTGAACTTCTGTACAGGACTTTCAATGATACACAGTTCCTTCTATAACTGATCTCACTAAATTCATGTAAACTTTTCTCTGAGTCAGGAGAGTAGAGGAGAGAATTCAGTGCCAGGGTAAATCTTCCCAGATCAGAAGGAGCAAAGCTCAGTCTAGAGTTATTTAGCTCATTATGCTTAATTATATCCAAGATTTTCTCATCCCATGGAAGGAATGTGGTTTGTGTAAACTCTTTGCATGGTTGATATCCATCAGAGACAAACTCTAACTAGAGATCTCTCCCTCTTTTTTTTTGAGACAGGTCACACTCTGTCACCTAGGCTGGAGTGCAGTGGCATGATCACGACTCACTGCAGCTTCGACCTTACAGGCTCAAGTGAACTAGGACAACAGGTGTGTGCCACCATGCCCATCTAATTTTTTATATTTTTTGTAGAGACAGGGTTTCACTGTTGCCCATACTGGTCTCAAACTACTTGGGCTTAAGCGATCCACCTGCCACAGCCTCCCAAAGTGCTGGGACTACAGGCCTGAGCCACTGCGCCCATCCTAACTAGAGATCTTGACTCTAAATTACTGCAGGATTATTCCTATACAAAGAAGGATGTTAGTTTTGTTCTTATTCCCACACACAAGAAAGCTTAATTGTGGTCACAATTAAGGTTTAAAGAATTATGGAATGCATTTGTAGCCAGCTTAGAGCATTTTGCAAAAGTCAGTGTTTTCTTTTCCTGTAGTCCATTTTGCTCTCCCCTAAATTCTCTGAGCTTTTTCAATTCCTTCCCCACTTTCATGAGTCTGACTTTGTTTATTCCTTGCCATAGTCAAAGGGTACAACAGGGCATCATTAGGAAGAGATGATGTGACCAACCTGGAACACTGTGTTCCAGCCTAGTCACTGCATTTCAAGGATTCACAAAGCTTGAAGAGACTCAGTGACGGAGGCATAAAATGTTCAAGGGGATGAGGAAGTGAAGGTTGTTTAAGGACAAATCAGGAAAATTTGAACTATTCTATCTGCAGATATCAAAGCTATAGCAGAATATGGTTAATATGAAGACAGATAGGGACAGGATAAATAGACTTAATTCCCAATACTATAATAACATAAAACTCCTTGTCACAGAAAGAGTTAAGAAAAGGGGAGAGGGTCTGCTATGTAACCCAACAGTTAACTTAAGATACTTGCTACTTTAAGATGTGTTTGTTATGGACTGCAAGTATAATAAAGAAAGTTTTTAAAAAATAATTCATATCTGACTTGACAACAGACTCATGATGTAGTATTAAGTGCATATTCATGGATTAACCAAATGTTCAGATAAATTCATGTGTAACATGGCAACAGATTCATAAAATGTTAATGTAATATCGACTAAAATGTTAATAGGTTAAACAGATTTGGAGATAAATTAATTTGTGTTGTTCTAGCAGATAAATACTTGGCATTAAGAGAGTCTAGTATTATTGGGACACAGCCACATTCATTCATTAATGCATTGTCTATGGCTGTTTTTGTGTGCCAAGGGCAGAGGTTAGGAATTGTGACAGAGGCTATATGGCCCACTAAGCCTAAAAATATTTACTATCTGACTGGTTACAAAAAGTATTGCTGACTCTAAACTAGAATATATTAGAAACATCCTTAATATTTGAGGTCTACATTAAGTAGATGAACGTTAAGTTTTCTAGATAACAGCTCTTGGTAGGTGTACAATTTTGGCCAGTACACCAATTTCTGATGATCATGTAAACAGTCTGAAAAAATACTCATTAACCAGTCATTTGATCGTCAAGTCTTTGGAGGTTTGGCAATCAAGTTAAAGATACTTTCTGAATTTTAGAAAGCTGGTGAGTTAGCAGGTTTCTGATTCTATTTAGCTCTTTTTGATGCCTTTCAATTCCGGGCTCCCTACCTACTAAGAAACATGAAATTGTTGGGAAATGAAACTCAGAAGTTCAAAATGATGTCATAAGATTGGTTGAAATTAAAGTCTGTGGCTTTTGAGTTTTAGAACACAATACCACACTTTCCTGTACACCAAAGAGATTAGCAGTGCTTTACTCAGAAAGAAACCAAAATCATAGTCTTCACAAACAGGGACTTCCTTTCGTTTCCTCCAGTGAAGTCCCCCGGGATGAAATTAATTTGTATACCTGTATCATAACATGACTTTGGTAATCATGTCAGTTATACTCCTAAATGAAAAGAACAATATAGAAAACTATTCCATTGTTTGGACATTATTGTTCCCATTTTGCATAACGAAACACGTAAAACGTTGAATCCCCTATCGAATTTAAAGTTTCTTTCAAAACTGAGGGTGGGAGGAAGCCACAGCAGTTCAGGGTCAAGATCTAATTTTGAGGCATCATGATTAAGCTCTTCAAGCACAGGGCTCTGGCTCAGCAGCCAAGTCCAAGTATGAGATTCATTAATGCATTTCATTTTCAACTGTCATTAACAGTGTTCAGCGTCATTACCCTACTCCCACTGAATGCTAGCCATTGGTTAGGCAAAAGAACCCATGAAAAGAAAGTCTCAACAGCAGCTGCCTGCTTACACAGAAGATTCCAGAGTAGCTTAATGCTTTGCCACCCAATAATGCCCTAGCTGATTGAATAATCAGAGCTACCTATCACATTGTGCAATAATCATATCCTATCTAAAATTCATTGCTTCCAAAGGAATATTAGTGAAAAAGTCCCAATCAATGATCACTTTGTAAAAGGAGATCCCCATGCAATACCACTGTGGGAAGTTTTTCATTTGTACCTGTATTTGCCAAGTCTTCACATAATCAGTCTTAGTCATAACTCGGCAAGAATCCGTAAGCATAGCTTATGCTTCAGTTGATGATTTCCCAAAGCTACATGTGATTTCTACTTTAAAAGAAATCCACATTTTAGGTTGTCATACTTGGATTATGCCTTAGATTTCAAAGCATTCCCTTTACATTATTTCCTTTACATTACTCATTCTCACCTTAACAATACAACTCAAGATATTTGGAGCTCATTTTATTGCTGTTTCTTTACCTATTTTAGAGATTTTTTTCCTCAGAATTTCACTATTGAATTTTTACTACACACTTTGCTCACAAATGAACATTTCCTTTCTACATCACTAATCACAATGTTTGCAGAATTAGAAATAAATAGACAGAACCAAAACTGAACAATGAGTAATAACAAGCATCTAAACCTCACTGCTCCTTTTGGTGCAGGACCCCTGACAAGTGGCACACAGCTGCTCAGGTCTGAGGGCCCTTCCATGTGGTTAGAAGAAGCTAGGCTTCTTGCTTTCGTAATTGTTTGGCCTTCCCAGTGGTTTAGTGAGTCACAAAACCCATATCATTTCATCTCTCACAGATGAAAACAGACATGCTTTGTTGGGGTGGTTTTCAGACCTCAGTGCCTGAGGCCCAGTTCCTGCAGAGCCCAGCCCCGGTCCTGGAGGCCTCTGTCCAGGCTGAGGCGTGCCTGCAGACTCTCTCCTCCAGCGGGCAGCTATGCATTGGCTGGCAATGTGATTTTCCCCAGTACCTTTCCAGCCTTCCCCATGATGCCTCTTGCTAATGGTGCTGATATATTTCTGAGCTCTTCCATTTGCCTTGGTTTTGCTAGAGGAAGAACAGGTGATTCTACCCTTTCCTCATTTCTGGGAATCGTACACTGCCCAGCTGGCTCTGGTTTGCCTGCTGGCATCAAATGTGGGACAAATGGACAAAGTATATTCTGCTAATCTAGCTTCATCTCCCTTGAGGAGTTTTCCTCCATACTTATCAGATTTGGGTTCCAAAGGCTCATAACCTAGCTCTTCAGTAAGTAGTTGGCAAGAACAATGGCCTTGAAAGTGTGCCATTTGTGGCTGAATGTACAAAGCAACAAATCAACAAACTATCTGTGATCATTCCATTGCCTTTCCTTCATGTGTGACGCACTGCTGGAACCAACCAAAGACATAAGCAATGTCACAGGAAAAGGGAAAAACTCACTGAGGATCAACTATAGATGAGGAGTTTCTCGACCATTATCTTCCTCCACCCTCAAAAGGACCAGGAATGCAGGCATTAATTTCTCCATGGTTACAAACACAGAGCCTGAGGCTCTTTCACAGATGTTTAGCAGTGGGAGAAATATCACATAGCTGACTCCATCTTGCTTCTAACCTCACAAGTGAACTGCCTTTGTTCATTCCTGCACAGAGGCCAAGCTAACCATGGAAAGAATTTAGATTATAGTTTAACTTTAAAACTAATGACCATCTCCCTTTTGAAACAGACATTTGAGGGGATCAGAAAGTATGTACACAAATAACAATGCCATCTTAAAGATTATAGAAACAAAGTCAACCTGGAAAGCAGTTGACCATGAGCAAAGAAGTTCTGCAACCTCCTCAGATCCCTGCTGATGCACTAGTCACCTGTGGACCTTAGCCCCATCTCTATTCCCTCCTCCACTAACATAAAAGGAGCCTGAGCCAGGCACGGTGGCTCATGCCTGTAATCCCAGCACTTTGGGAGGCTGAGGTGGGTGGATCACGAGGTCAAGAGATCGAAACCATCCTGGCCAACATGGTGAAACCCACTCTCTACTAAAAAATACAAAAATTAGCTGGGTGTGGTGGCACATGCCTGTAGTCCCAGCTACTCGGGAGGCTGAGGCAGAATTGCTTGAACCCGTGAGGCGGAGGTTGCAGCGAGCTGAGATAGTGCCACTGCACTCTAGCATGGTGCCTGGCAACAGAGCAAGACTGTCTCAAAAAAAAAAAAAAAAAAAAAAAAAAGGAGGATAACAATCTATCAACTTAAGACGGTTTTTTAGTACATCAGTCTGTCATCTTCTAGGTGTGCTGGCTCTCTGAAATAAAGTCATCTTCCTTGCCCCAATACCCTGTGTTATTGGCTGTCATGTGGTAAGCAGTATGAGCTTCAGACTTGACTACAGAAGGTTAATTCTTTTATAAGGACTGCCAACCAGAAGCATGTTGCTGGCTTGTTGGCGAAGTGTAAGAAGGCTGTGAAATAGAACTGAGTGGTCAAGGATGTTTTAGGGCCTCTGATGCTCATTAATTTGCACTGAGCTCAGACTCAACACTTGCCCCATGCCCTTAGCGTTCTACCCTGTTGACTGTCCATTTGTTGGTGTCCCCCGCTAAATCATGAACTCTTTGGTGAGGCTGATAGTAATGACTCCCATGAATTGTGTGCTTCCTTGGTGCCAAGTGTTAGCCATACCTTGTCTTGTCTTCTTCTCCCAGCAACCCTGGAATGTATGTTTTAGTAGCCTCATTTTACAGACAAAAAAGTAAGACAGAGAGATAACTCACTTGCTCCACAGCTTCACCCCTGGAAAATTAGAGCTGTGATCTAGGTTGTCTGTCTGATTGTAGTGAAAGTTCTCATTTGTAAGATGTACAAAAGACTCTCACCCCAGGGCAAATTTCGGGTCATTGGAAGAGTGGAAGCCGTTGCTATTTAGAAATAGAAGTAAGGGCTAGGCACGGTGGCTCACATCTGTAATTCCAGCACTTTGGGAGGCTGAGATGGGTGAATAGCTTGAGGCCAGGAGTTAAAGACCAGCCTGGCCAACATGGTGAAACCCTGTCTCTACTAAAAAAATATATATATATATAGCTGGGCTTGGTGGCACATGTCTGTTGTTTCACCTACTCAGGAGGCTGAGGCAGGAGAGTTGCTTGAACCTGGGAGGCAGAGGTTGCAGTGAGCTGAGATTGCACCACTGTGCTCCAGCCTGGGTGACAGATAAAGAAAAAGACTCTGTCTCAAGAAAAAGGAAAAAATAAAAAATAGAAGTAAGAACTCTGGAACTGAAGGATTTCTTTTCACTTTGCTGGATATCAACAAGGCTTCTGGAAATTGCGGTATTACACAGGCACCAGAAGAAGCTACTACAAGGTGCTATTGTAGGTTCCCACAGGCTTTCTATCACCTAAATCACACTGACGTTTCCACCAATGGAGACTTTGGGTTGAACCACTGCTATTAAAATGCAAATTCTGGAAGTGTTCTTTTATTGAGCTATAGTAGTCTGAATGGTTTACTGAGTTATTTGGTATATTCTAGGAAGGTTCAGTTTGGAGGAGGAAGGGGTCTGACAGGAAAACAGACAATAAAGTGTGAGGGGAACAAGAAAAGGAGTTGAGGGCTTATGTGGGGCATCTTAGCAGGGTAAGTAGAAGTAAAAGAAATTCTTCCTGAAACAGAGTAGGATGACAGTAGAGAAGTGAAATAAGCAGGTAAACTTATTCCTTGGTCCTAGCATACCATTCCGTGTGGTCCTCTAAATGAAACACACACACACAAGTGGTCGTTAGTGTGAGATGACCATGGACAAGCTGGGACATAGGTCAACATCAAAGACAGTATGCACCTTACAGTTTTGAGTCCAGACCTGCATTAGAAAACTTTCATTTCTTTAGGAGACATGGACAGTCATTTTGTTTGGCACTAGCTGGGCTGACAAGGACTTGGTTTTTAACCATCTGTAATCTGTGATTATTTGAAATATTCAGCTTCAAAAGTTTAACCCACTTATTGAACATTCCAATTCAAAAGACATTGTTAGGTGCTGGGGCAGGGTATACATAGGAGAATTAATCACAGTCCTGCCCTCAGGTAGCTTACAGCACAGTGGTCTTGACCAAGAAGTCTGTGTTTGACATCAGGTGATAAATGAAGGTGGTAAGGTAATGTCATGAGTGGAATGAGTACATTCTAGAATTCCCCTTCAGGTGACAAGTTTTGCCTTCCCTCATCCTCCTCCTGAATCTCAGTGAGTATCTAACTCCATTGATTGACTGATGTTTAACTCCAGCTATCCTTCTAGACATCCAATCTATCCAACCATCTTCTGCTAAGAAACTTCCGAGGTCTGTGATGACCTGAGATGAATGCAGGGAGAAACGTACACCTCTAGCCTCCTGAAAGTGGATGTACACACCAGTATTGGGGGCCTAGGTGAAGCCCAACATTCTCAAGATCCTGCAGAAGACTGAACCTGTGCAGGCTTAGATCCCAGGACTCTTAACCTGATACTTAACTCTATCTAGATTATTTGTAAACTCACCACTGAAAGTACATGCCCACCAATACCCAGATGTGTGCACCTTGTGTAATTTTATTTGTTCTTCTATAATTTTCTCTGAAAATACTGCTGTTCATCCCCAAATAGCCACACTAAATAATATATTAGAGTTTAGAAAGGAAGCTCCAGGGCCACGCAAGAGTCACTGCTGCTAATTCTGGGGGATCAGCAATAGTCTCTAGGCTCCGGCTTCACATAGTCATAGCATCTCACATGTGAGATAACTTTAAAAGGGTATCTGGCCCATATTCACATACATGGTATATTTTTGTAAAGGCTGGAGGAAGGAGAGGGAGACATCTTTTTATGAATGATCATTTGTATCTTTGAATTTTAAATAAATGAAGTGGATTTTAAACCATGCATAAAAATAAATAAAAAAATTAAAGTCACAGATATGAACAGTACTATGGTTTCAATGATGTCCTTTGAAAATTAAAATCAGAAAAGTTGCTAAGAGTAAAATAAAACTCAATGAGTCAAACCCTGAGGGATGTGATAGACTCATCCCTGTGATCACATAACTGCCATTAATTGCTCTGATCTTTAAATGACTTGATTGTCACTCAGGACATATCTATATCTAATACATATTCACCCTTACTTTCTGCTAAATATTTAACCAAAAAGGATTTGAGGAGAAGGGGGGCATTTCATCAAGACTCCTCTTGTATTGGCAATTTTTACCAGCCAGCTCCCTAGGTTGGGGTTTATCATCTCACCTTGGCAGATGGCAGATGGCAGATGGCTTAGACGGGAGGCCTTCCTGGAGGGGGCTGGATCATTCAGCCTCTAGATTATACCATCTCTCCACCAGTCCCACTCCTGGAAGCCCTGCCCAATTTTAGTGCCTCCTAGTGGTATCCTGGTGTTTTTGCAGGAGAAACAAGTCTACTTCTGAAGGTGACAGCTTCAATTATATAGAAAAGTGGCACAACATAGTGGCTAGGAACTCAGAGCTCTACAGCCAGACTCAGTTCAAAACCTGGCTTTACCCCTTACCAGCTGTGTAATCTTGGGCATATGACTTAACCTCTTTTTTTGCCTCAGTTTCCTCATCTATAAAATAATAATAAGAGTACCCACTTTTTATTATTAAGGGTGGCTGGAAGGACTAAATGAGTTAAAACATGAAATTCTTAAAACAAGGCCTGGCATATAGTCAGTGCTCACTAAATGCTTGTGATTATATTAGCATTTATATGAAGAAACTGACCAACTGTAGAAAGCCCCGTGTAAACGCCTGACAGCAGGAAGGCCTTGGTAAACACAGCCACGGTGTCAAAACACTTGGAAAAGATAAAAACTAGCATTGCGAATGTGACCTTTCCAGCACTTATAAAAAGCACAGTAATGAAAAACAACAAAAGCCATCACAACTGTCTTAGAAGACAGGATGAAATTTTTATGGTTAAGAGGCAAAAGCAGCAAACAGAAGTTTCTCCCCAGGCAGGGATTTGTTTTGTTCTGCTTAAACAAGTTAAAGTTAAAATTCCTAATGTTTTTAAATAGCACTAGATGTTGTTCTATTTTGGTTCAAAACAAGTAGTCTAAGCTAGAGTAGGACAGGAGCAGTCATCTCGGACAGGCACAATCATCTGAACAGGACTAGGTTTTCTAGCACTTTCGCTGGCCCCCTTCATCTGAAAGACATTCTGGCCCTACCTCCAAGTTCCATCCTGAGTCCAACCTCTTCCACCTCACCTGCTGCCATCTTGGCATGATTCACCCTTCCCTCTTGCTTGTACTTCCGATCAGCCTGCTACAGCACTCTGCTTTCAGTCTTCAAGCCATTCTTTGCACAAAAGCCTGGAAGAGCTTTAAAAGGGAATGCCAACCATGTTCCTTCCCTGCTGAAAACCTCCCAATAAGTTAGGATGTTAAGTTCTCAAAGCACTTGACCGCCTAACTCCACCCCGTGACCTCGGGCCCTCCTTGCTCTTTTGCCACCTGTCTCTCATTGCTTCTTACCTCAGGCCTAGCCACAATGGTCTCCTTTCTTTTTCCTGAACATGTCGGATCTTTTCCAGTCTTAGGACTTTTGCTGTTCTTTCTGCCTGAAGCCTTCTTTCTGCCAGCTCTCCGCATGCTTTTCTCTTTAGTATCAATGTGCTAGCTCAAAGGCCACCTCCTCAGACAGGGCAAGTCATACAAGCTATTGAAAGCAGCCCTCAGCAAACTCGATGCCCTTCACCTCATTGCATTTCTTTCATAGTAATAACTTATTTATTGGGTTTTATTTATTTATTTTTTTTAGCGTGGATATCTGTTTCCTCTTACTGGAATGTAAATTACATTAGAGTGGAACTTCATCCTTGTAACTCCAACTCCTATAATGGATCCTTGGAACAAAGCAGAACCTCCATAAACATTAGTTGAGTGAATAAAGAAATTCTGATGCCCATGATACTTGACTAACAGGAGGCCTCTGTCCATCCTTCTTCTCTGCAATCTTTTTTTCTTATTTTCTCCTAATCCTTCAATCTTAGCACCCCAGAAAACTAAAAGTGCTACATCATCTTCTGTCTGCCAACCTCTTCCATCAAATCTAATACAAAAATCCGGTTTATTTTTGTTCTTAATACAACCTTCTGAGAAGGATTGATGTCTCAGACTTAACTGGACCATGGATAATTGATTCCAGAATCATTCTTGAAATCACAGGTTCTTCCACATTTAGAATGACTTGGAATTGGCTTTTTCCAAATCCAATTCCATAAGTACCCCAGCCTACTCTGACATTAAGTAGCTTCTACGACCAAAATGATTTCCAGGGTCTGAGAGAGTGTTACACAGATGAGTTAGTTCTTGGCCAATTTACCTTGGTAAAGCCTACCCAACAACAGTCCCTGGAGGCTACTGCTGTAATTACACTTTTTATTAAGGGTGTGAACAGGAATGGAGTTAATTGGCATTAAAATGGCTGAGACAAGAAAGCAAGTATTGGTTAACTAAAGATCAACATAGCAATTGGGAAACCTAATATATAGGTGGCAGGAAAGTTTAACCTTTATCTTTCTATGTCATAATTAATTAGCAAGCGTCTGGCAATCTGATTTCTAAATTGCACACAGAAAATTGTAGTAATGAGGCTACTGAGTGTGAGGTCTCTCTACAGAAGTAGCAAACTTAAATTATGCTCAAAATCATGTTTTTCAAAGAACAGAATGATGAAATTGCTACTCAACAAAAAGAGAGTTCGATAGTTTTCTGGGTCATGAGACTCTAAAACAAGGCAAAAGAAGAAATATAAGTAAGTAATTAAGATTTGGATCATAGCTGGCCTGTAGTAGCTCTTAGCCCTGGATGCACATTATAAACCTGGAGAACTGTAAATAAATACAAATGTCCAGGCCCCTTCCCAGAATCTTGATTCAGTGGAAGGTGATTCTCATGTATAATCAGTGTGGAGGAACAGTGTTTAAGAGGCTTGCTTTTTGCTATTGCTAAAGCTTTTGGAGACTCTTTTAAATCAATAAGGGATTTGGAAACAGAGAAAAGAAAATCCAACCATTTGGGAATGGTAAAAATTGACCTATCTTCTTGTCTAAAGAGTCAGTAGTGCCAAGACTCTGGTTTTTCCCCACAGTGTCCTTCAGAAGCACCCCCACCCCCACCTCCAGTCTCACCATTGGCAGTGAAACCAGAAGCTCCCAACATGTATAGAGGATTCTTTAGAATGCAGCTGTTGGCCGGGCACACTGGCTCATACCTATAATCTCAGCACTTTGGGAGGCTGAGATGGGTGGATCACAAGGTCAAGAGATCAAGACCATCCTGGCCAACATGGTGAAACCCTGTCTCTAGGAAAAATACAAAAATTAGCTGAGTGTGGTGGTGCGTGCCTGTAGTCCCAGCTACTCTGGAGGCTGAGGCAGAAGAATCACTTGACAGAAAGCAGAGGTTGCAGTGAGCCGAGATCATGCCACTGCACTCCAGCCTGGCAACAGAGTAAGACTTCAGCTCATAAAAAAAAAAAAAAAAAAAAAATTGAAGCTGTTAAAAATGTTAAAAATGCTGGGCTGTCTCTTCTTTTTTCAGGGTTGTAGCAAAAAGCTGATATCCTTTCAGTGAATAAGAGCTTCAGAGAAGAAAAAAATCAGAACAGCCAGAAAGTGTGGAGCTAGGAGCAGCAGGAATGGCAATCAGAGTCTTCACTTCCCAGAGTTTAGAGTGTGGATAAACTGTAAATATGCAAGGCCAAGCTTCACTAGACTGAGAGCTTGCAGCCATCAGGGATGGGGCTCCGGGACCGACCGCTATGACTGCCTATGGGTTATTGACATGCAGATAATCACAGTGTTGGCAGCTTAGTTGGTACATCAGTCATCTTCATCTACTGATCTGTGACACGAATTCATTCATGTAAGAAATAGCATCCTAACATCAACAGGGGAGTGGGTGGACTCACTTTGGGAGTCTAATAAGATATGAGGAATTCAGTGGCTGGTAATCCTAATTTCACCTCTCTGAGAATTCTCATTTTACCTCTATCACCAGCTAGTCTCCTGGTCCAAGGCAAGGAATTAAACTCCATTTCTCAATTTGTAAAGTTGGAGAGGTGAGGGAAGATCGCAGATGCTTACAAAATCGCGAATGTGGGCACTAACAGGCATGGTAATACAGCTCTTGGCAATGATTGCAAAAAGCCTGGTGGAAACTAGCACCTGTGAGATACCCATTGTGCCCCACTTAGCTAGGACTCACTGTAGGGCACCCCCAAAGTACACAGAGGACAAGAGTAGGCAGCTGGTTACAAAGGCTTTCAGCCACGTCATCCACATAGATAGAATCACCACGAGGAATTACCTGCGAGTTTAAAAGACTACATACAAATGTATGTGTATGCACAATTTCCACAAAGTAAAGGCCACACTCTTGGTTGCCCATTTAATCTCCTTTAAAATATTACTCCTTTCATTTTATTTCCCATGATTATGATATACAAATCTTGGTTTTTGCTCAGTAATTCTCGACTCTGGCTTCACATTAAAATACTCTGGGAAATTAAGACAGAAACAAGAACAAAATCAAACAAAAACACCACTGAGACCAGGCCCCAGTCTTCAACTGATTATATGGAAGCTCTGGAGTGGGGCTGAGGCATCCATAATTTTTAAAAGCTTCCCAGATGATTCTGATGTAAAGCTCAGATCTGGAGCTACTGGATTAAGCCAACTGTTCTTTTCCATATCACGCACCACCCAACCCATGCACATTTCCACTGCCACACCACTGTGCATTTTTTTTTCTTATTTGAGGTGGCTGTCTCCTTCTCTCCATGTGTCTTTAGGCTTCCAGCCGTCAATGCCCATCTGCTACCTGGTCTTTCTTAATGTACTTTAAAGCTTACGGGCATGCTGGCCTCTGGAATTGCAAAACTTTGTTTGCATCATTCGTGTAAACACTTAGAAAATGTTCTTTTCATGCTACTGGTCTTTTATCCTTCTGTCCATCTTCCCAACTAGGAACTATCCTTCTCCAGAGCAAGAACCATGTTTTATTCTTCTATTTTTCCCATGACTATAGCATAGATTTCTTGGCTTAAACAATGCTGAAAAATATGTGTTGCTGTTGATATAGAAATGTTACCAGGGCAGCCCTAGAGAAATAGCTGGGAAAGCTCATTATTTTCTTAAACTGTTATCTTCCCTAGTTTCTTTATCTATAGATACGCTTGCTTAAAGAACTCCAGATGGCCTGGGATGTCTCAGTAGCTTGGTGATCCTTTGCCAAACAGAGAGGCCTGCAGGAAACCGGTGCAAACCAGAACTGGCCACCCCTTGTTCTGTTTACGTCACTAAAGCATTGCAATGCCGGGCTCCCCATCGCTGGAAGAAAACTGCCGCCATTTTCTCTTTATCTGTGCCTGTGCCTCTGGACTTCCACCCTGCACGTGTTTACACAGCTCCCTGCCCTACATCTAACTCCTCACAATCCTATGGCTTCCAGCTTTAGAAAATCTAGGTGATTTTCTAGAGCAAGAGATCTCTCATTTTTCATTTCTGGCCAGTGAATAAAACCAGCTTTCCCTTTTGCAATTGGGTGTTCTCTCTCTGGGACGGATACAGACTAGGGAAAGAACTCAGTTTACCAGTGACAGATGCACTAAGATTCATTCTTGTCAGCTTCTTTACTGCCATTTCCCCCAGATTTGAATTCCAAGAGAATCTTACATAATGTTTTTGCTCCAGCTACACAAAGGCAATTCCTCCCTGCAGGCACATGTCTAGAGAAGCCATTTGTAATCAGGTTATCAATCATAACCATGGCCAGTTTGTACAGCACATTCCACCATTAGCATTTTTTGTGGCATTGTCTCATCAACACTAAACTTACTACAGGAAGTAAAGGAGAAAGTTGCCGGGAAGAAGGGAGAGAGAGGGTTACATGCAAACCCGTAGAGTAGACAAAAGTAGAATCCAGGTCTTTGCTCTCCCAAGTCAAAGGCTTTCTCCAACAATACCAGAATCTGACTACTCTTTTTTATTTTTTTTAAAATAAATGAAATTACAGGAACAAATTATATCTTTACTTCACTGATAAATTTGAGGGTCACTTTAGCTAGTGGACAAAAGAAACCAAAATTGGTCTTTTGTGATGTCACTGGAGTAACCTTTCTGGAAATTGGGACTACTTTTTATTCATGCTGTTTTAAACAAGAGGACAGGGAGAAACATTTATCACTGCATGAGATGACTTATTTAATGAACTTTGCACAAAACATGAAAGTCTCCTCATCTGATTTTACAAAGTGCCCAAAACGACGAAGACAATACATTAGGAAGTGATTTAAAGGTAAAACTTTAAATCCAGATTTAAAATGAGCCTTTGGTTGTCAGATGTTTGAAAGCCTCTTGAGATCTTCCTTAGTGAGAGGATTGGTCTTGGTGATGAATATAATCACTGAGTCAATTTTATCAGATCCCAAAGTGATATGGTGTGACAGACTTCAAATGATCACCTGCATGCCAGCAGCATGAGGGTGAGAAAGAAGGAAGAGGGACCTCTTTTCTCTAGTTCTTCACCAAATAACTGAATATGGGAGCAGATGAGAAGGAGCCTGACACAAGAATAGAGGAAGAAGTTATGTTTGGAGGAAGGGGGAAAAGGTTCCTCTCATGTATTTACTAACTTATTAGTCTAGACCAGCGCTATTCAATGGAAATGTGAGTCACATATGTGATTTAAACATTTCTATCAAGCCACATTAAAACATATTAAAAGGAAAAAGGTAAAATTAATTTTATTGTCTTTTATTTAAACCAGTATATCTAAAATATTATCATTTCAACATACAATCAATATAAAAATTGAGATGGTTTACTTTTTTGGAGGAATACTAGGTCTTTAAAATCTGGGGTATATTTTACATTTACAGTATGTGTCGACATGGAATAGTCACATTTCAAGGGCTCTACGGGCACATGTCGCTAGTGGCTACTGTATTGGACAGTTCAGGTGTAGGTGTACTTACTGGAATGTGGGACATCAGAGAGAAATCATTGTCAGCATTTAGCTACTTAATATACTTTTGATATTCTCCTTCTACTGGCTCCCTCACTTTCTCCAAAAGACATTATCTCCAAGGTCACATGCTGTCTTAGCAAATAGTTGTGGGCTTTGGAGTGAAATAGACTAAGGGTTTCAAATACCAGCTTTGTAACCTTGGGCTGGCTCCTTAACCTTGAAGAGTCTTGGTTTCTTCAACTGTAAAATAAAAACAAAAACAGCGAACTCACCAGATTATTGGGAAGATAAATATAGAGTATGCAGCATAGCCTAATAGCAGAATAGGCATTTAAACAATAATTCCCCCTATATACAACTCAACTTCAAAAGGGCCCATCTTTAGACTTTAAGCTCTACTGCTTTGTTTACTTCAATTTAAGAACTTTCTCTTGAGAGTTCTGCTAAGGCAGCCCTTTCTTTAGACTTTCACAGGGCTGGCTTCCTTTTTGAAAATGCGGGTTTAAGTTCAAGGGTAACCTTGGTACAGCAGTCTTCTCTGACTGCGCTGTTGAAAGTCGCTCCCATGCTCTGTCACTGTCTAGCCTTCAGCCTCTATTTTCTTCATAGCATTTGTCAGTATTTGAAATGATTTTATTTATGTCTTTTTTCACCCAACTGTTTTCTGTCACTCTCTCTGGCATAGAAGCTTCACAAGAGCTGGGATCCTATGTGCCTCATTCCCCACTGTGCCATCAAGTACCCAGCACAAAACAGAGTTGGGCAAATGTTTGTTGAATAAATGAATGAAAACATGCTCAGCACAGGGAGGTAAAGGTAAGTAGTGTTCTGATTCTAAAGGTGGTAGAGAATGAACATTTCAGAGCTCTGTTTAAATTAAAAGGATTACCAAGGAAGTCGGTGGCAGAGGGCCAGCTTCACCTGCTAACATTAGGTATTGCCAATCTTGTGTTATGGCTGGGCTTGGGAAGGGTCAGGAATGTTATTCTGTCATAAGTGACCTTGTTGTTGCTACCTGTTAATATGTATCACAAGCCAAGTATATGTTCACACCACTTAAAATCACCCACTTTTAGTGGTTATAGATTTGGCTATTCCTGCCTTTTAGAAGAATCTTAATGCAGGTGATATGCAAGTTTCTGATATTGGGGAGCTTGGGAGCACTGGGTAGTGGAAAGAGTGGGTGCCAAAGTCAGACAGACCTGGGCTTGGATCCTGGTTCTGCTTCTTCCGAGCTAGGCAGATGCGGGGAGAGGGGGCTGTACGTAGGTTTCTACATCTCAGTTTCCTTACTGGTAAAGCTTTAAATGATAACTCGTACCCTTCAATCTTGCTATGAGAATTAATTGAGGCAATGCGTGAAAGTGCTTAGTACGTCTTAAAGACTTAATAAATAGTAGGCATCAATATTGTTGTCTTTGCATGCAGGAATACCTCACTAACGTATACTGAGATCTTTGACTACTTTGTGGATATCCAATTTCCTTTTAAGGTTCCGATGTTTCCTTCTTTAATTGCTACGTCATCTGACCACTTGCAGCGGAAGCACCAGAACCCCATGGGAAGAGAGTATATGCTGAGCTGGCTAAATCTGCACCAAGCTGTGAAAGATGGCAATGGAGACACTTCTCTCTACAGTTTCTGAAGATGGACATTGCCACACGACTTCTTTCCATGCCTGGCTGTTTTTAGCAACAGGCACAGCTTTAGCTGTTTTGTATTCAAGGTTATGGGTCAAAAGAGAACAGATAGGTCAAGTGTCCGTGCCGGTCTGGACATATTTTACTTGATAGCAATACACAGTGCTCTACTTGACACTGCACAACTGGAACAGCCAATCCGACTCTGTATTCTGAGCCCACCATTCCTCTTTGAGCGTAGCTAGACCAGAACTAATTTTACTCATTCTTGTACCAATGTAAGCCCCATAGGAGAGAGTAAGCCGTTCTAAAAAGCATGAAACAATTGAACATTTATATTAATAATAACAATTTGTTGTTGATTATGGGCTAGTCATGATACATAGTATTTCTATTCTCCCAAAAAACATAAAAAAAAAAAAAAGCAGCATTATTTTCATTGTGCTGATAGGAAAAGTGAAGCTCAGGGAAACTCAGTGACTTGCTTAGTGTGGGAGTCAGGATCTGAAACCCAGGCTCAGTCTGTTGGGCTCCAAAGCCCTGGGTGTTTTCTGATTGTACCTTGCTGGCACTGCTAGTGTAACACCTAGGTCCCCAGAGATCTGAGTCCTTAGTCCCCTAAAGGCAAAGTACAGAGGTCCAAAAGAATACGGCTGCCTACTCATACTATGCCTCAGGAAGCAAAGAGTGCTTCATTTTCAAACAAAGCCTTGGCTCCCTGACATCGAGCTAGGTGACCTGAAGAGCATTCTGATTCAGCCAGTGATCCTTTTTAAATGGCTCTCCAGTGTTGATGGGACTGAAAATTCTAGGGGTAAGGACTGTCACCTTAGGAGAGTCATTAAAAAGAGTTGTGAGGAGGGGGTCCTTTGGAGGCAGAGGCTGGTGGAACCCTGGAGAGAACATGTGGGGAGCTCATCCATGAGAGGAGAGCTGTCTCCTTCAGCAGCTTGGCTGACTCCAGACCCCCAAGAAGGCTGTGGATTACTCCCACAGTCAGCCCAACCGCCAGTAAGGTGTCAGTTGGGTGGTCTTGATGCAGGAGGAGGAACAAGGGATTGCTAGCTGAGATTCAGGCATGGCTTTCAGGGAGCATCCACGAACTGTCAGGGAGTGGATGTAAAGTTTTATGTACATGTTATACATGCCTTCTTCCCCTGGGGAGAGGGCTCGCAGCTAATTCTCAATAGGATTTTTAAGAACCACTGAAATTAAAAACTCAACCTCCAAATTTTAAGAACCACTGAAATTAAAAATTTCATCTCTCTTCTCTTGTGCTATTCAGCATTTCTACCTCATTAAACTTTTATATATATGTTTATATATAAATAATTAATTTCCTAAACTTTGCAGAAAAAATCAAAGCCCAGAGAGGGTAAGTATCTTGCCCAAGTTTGCACAGCCAATGGTCAGGATTGAGATTAGCACTTCCTTGGTCAAGAAGCATGACTTCAGGTGGGAAATCTTTGCCAGTCAACTTGACAAATGAAGACAAAGTGATCCCTCCAGATTAATAATAATGATTTGCAACCATTATCAAGTCCGATCATAAAAAAAACCCTATGTTGCTTGTTCTTAGGGCAGTGTGGGTTGCTTCCCCAAGATACAGGTAGAGGTCACTAAAAGGATAGTTTTCTACTCAAAGAGCCGGGAACTCCAGCCCTCGCCTTTCCCGGCCGCAGCACTCGGGCCGGCCCTCCAGTTACCTGAGTTTGCCTGACTTTCCTCACCCTCCTCTTCCCTTCCCTCCTCCGTCCTCCAGCCTGTTCTCCTACCAGCTGCCTCGCAGGCTGCAGTTCCTCGGCCTAGGTCCGTCTGCCTCTGCTCACCTGCCCCGACCCCCGCTGACTTTGGGGAGGAGCAACCACCTTTCGGGTGAGGAACGCTAACCCCGAACTTTCCTCGCCGGATGCCCGCGAGGCTGCTGCGGCGGCGGCGGCTTCTGGTGGCTGAGTCTGAGTTCTGAGTTCGGCTGTCATCACGGCACCTGTCTGCGCCCCTTCCTCCTCCCCGCTCTATTTTTCTTTTCTTCATATTTTGACGCAAATATTTTACAGTCTCAGACTCCCACAATCAACGCCGAAACTCATGCTCAAGGATGCAGGTGAAGATGCCTTTGACAAAGACGAATACGAGCCGCGCGCGGTTTGTAAAAGCTGGGGTTAGGGGCAGTGGTGGAGGCAAAGCACCTGAGAGTATTTTTTAGCTCATCTGAGAAGGGGCTGCCCGGCGGGCCGCGGTCGGATCCCGGGCTTCCCTGCCGGCTGTCGGCTCTGGCCCCTGGTCGGTGTTCTCTCCAGCAGCCCCAGCCCGCGGCCACCGCACTCCCCTTCCGCACGCGGGCCTCGAACCCGCAGCCCGGACATTGGCCGCCCGCGCCGCGCGCCGTCGGAGGCAGCCTCAGCTAGCCGTGGGTACTCACTTTTGCCGGGGACCAAAGTCTGCCAAATCAGCCGGTGAGCACTTCCTGCACGAGGACGTGGAGCTCCATTGTGTGGAAAGCTGTTTGGCGAACGGTCGGTAAGATCCAGAAAGAGGGAGAAGGAGCGAGTAAGGCAGGAAACCCAGCCCAGAAGACTGGCGTCTGGGGATTTCAGCCTCCGCTCCGCTGTCCCCAGCCCGGTGGCTCTGTGAGAAGAAGCTCAACTCGGTGCACTTGTTCACTCTTTCTTCATGAGAGGAGGAGTCAGTGTTGCAACATTTATGTTCCTTGCTGGAGGCAAAACAGTGATTTTCTTCAGCATGCAAAACGTCCAGAGCCAGCCAGTTTTACAAGACGACGGAGGTAGTTGGGGGAGCCCAAATCCTGTGAAGATGAGAAGAAACAACTGATCCCCCCTAGATCAGCTTTGCATGATTAGGACTACACATCTTTCATTGAGACTCTACTAGAAAATAGACAGACTGAACAATAATAAAAATGACTTAGTGAGTGGAATGACCTCAAAGATGCTGTTTTCCCAGGCAGCCAAGATGTGGAGTGTATCCGTGTCAAATTTCTTTCCTTATTTCTGCTTAACATTGAACAGCAGCTTGACAATATTTGAGAGGTTATCCAGGGATTTGAATTGCACCTTGCCTGGGGAGTCAGAAAGGAGCAAAAGGAGATAGTCAGTGACCCAGGAACGTTTTGCTGTCTTTCTTTTTCTTGTTTTAATACCTAAAGCGAAAACTTCCAGGGCACTGTGTTTATTCTCCGCCATATGAATATAATACATAAACATTGGTGGTACCTAAATAGCCTCACTTCCTTTGTTTTCCACAAATAAAGAATTTATCTTTTCTAATGGAGCTGCATGCTGTTCTGACTTATCTTTTTCTTGAAATCACACACAACTGACTTTTCTCTTGCAAAAACAAAAATAAAAGCAAAAACAAAAACCTCACATTTAACAGTACTGAAACAAATAGCAGCTGCCTGAATCAAATAGTTATTCCTGAATATGTGTGGTGTTGGTGTCATTTGATGCACTAATAATTAATGCATCCAATTGTTATGTAACCCAGAGGGCCACCAAGGAAATATTTTAAACAAAGGTTATTGAAGTTTTTTTGTTTTTGAGACGGAGTCTCGCTCTGTTGCCCAGGCTGGAGTGCAGTGGCGTGATCTCAGCTCACTGCCACCTCTGCCTTCCAGGTTTAAACGAATGTCCTACCTCAGACTCTGGAGTAGCTGGAATTACAGGCATGTGCCACCACACCTGCTAATTGTTGTATTTTTAGTAGAGACAGTGTTTCACAGTGTTAGCCAGATGGTCTTGATCTCCTGACCTGGTGATGAGCCCGCCTTGGCCTCCCAAAATGCTGGGATTATAGGTGTGAGCCACCACACCCAGCCGGTTTTTTTTTTTTTTTTTTTTTAATTGAAACAGGAGGCTTTCCCTTTGATTTGACTGCCACTCTGGAATAAGCAGCAAGTCACAGTTAGCAGTGGGCATCTGACAAACCACAGGAAGCCATTGAAAATCCCATAATGCTTTGGTGATCCTTTTGGATTGGAAGCCCAGAAACACCTGAATAGGCATAATAACCTAATGCTTCTGCTCAATAACATGTTCTTGTACAATTAAACCATAGGCGCCACCTAGTTCTGCTAGCTCATGGGAGAAGCATCTTTCATGCGCAGCCTGCACATGTTTCCCGTGATGATTAGGATATGTTTACCTTCACTCATGGGTGTCCATGAAAAAATGCAAGTTCTACTTATTTTCAGAACCACTGGGCAACATGAGAGCCTCAGTGGCAGAATGTTTCTATGTGACCTTTGCAAAGCAAAGGGTCGCTCAGTTCTGTAATTGCAAATGTTCACTCTGTTCTAATCAGACTAATTTAACAGTTAGTGAAACAGAAAATCACTCTGGGTAACTCCAGACTGTCAGCTCCAAAGACAGGGACTTGGCTTTTCCTCCCTGTGGTTTCCACTCGCCTTGTCTGTACTCCTGGCTTACAGATTGGTCGTCAATTGAGTAATCCATACCTTGCTAATAAGAAGGGCAGGGCTGGCTCTCTGCTCTGTTGTGCAGCACACGGGCACGGTCCCAAAGCCACCAGTACTCATGGTCAGTGAGTTACCTTGCCCCAGCTTTCCTGAGATGATGAAGTCTGCAGTGAGCCTCTACTTTTTCCCTTTCTGCCCCACAGTGGTTCTGTTATTACCTCCTTCTCTCTATGCATTGATATGCTCCAGCCTTTATACTGATGTCCTCCTCTAATTCATTTCTGTATCTCAGTCTCGGCAGACATGTTTGTCCTTTTTTCCAAGCTGACTCCCCCAGCTGAGTCCTGGATTCCATATTCGTTCACTTCCTCCAAGACCTTCCTTCTCAGACTGATGCAGCGGCACAGGCTTGGGTCCTTGCTTTTCTTGATTTCTCATGTAAACTGGACATAGTAACATACATCTCAAAAATCCAGTCAAAGGAGTACTAATGGTGATAGCATAGGTAAAATGCCTGCCACGTAACAAAGTCTAGAAACATTAAGTTCCTTTTTTTCCTTCTCCTTTCCTCTACCTTTCTTGCATATTTAATCTTTTCTGCCCCACAGACTTCTTTATCTCAATCCACAATTTCTTTGAGTCTTCCTTGACGCTTTTGATGGCTTTACAATTTAATTCACTTATTTCTTTACCTGTCAAACTTAGTGGAAGAATGACTTACACACACCAGCTTTCCTGACTTACTACCCTCTCAGTGCCTTAACTCACTGGTTCTTAATGTCGGCTGCAAACAAGAATCATCTGAGTGTTTAAAATGTACTGTGTCTGGGCCAAGCGTGGTGGCTCACGCCTGTAATCCCAGCACTTTGGGATGCCGAGGCGGGTGGATCATGAGGTTGGGAGATCGAGACCATCCTGGCCAACATGGTGAAATCCTGTCTCTACTAAAATACAAAAATTTAGCCTGACATGGTGGTGGGTGCCTGTAGTCTCAGCTACTCAGGAGGCTGAGGCAGGGGAATCACTTAAACTCAGGAGGCAGAGGTTGCAGTGACCCAAGATTGCATGACTGCACTCCAGCCTGGTGACAGAGCAAGACTCAGTCTCAAAAAAATAAAAATAAAATAAAAAATAAAAAATAAAAAACCAAAACAAAACAATGTATTGTGTCTGGGTGTCACTTGCAGAGCTTTTAATGCAGGAAGTTTAGAATGGGGCTCTGACTTCTTTGTACAGAGATGCACAGGCAGCGTGGGAAATGGCTCCCTTGAGTCCTTTTGCACCTGGCTTTCATCGCTACCACTCACTGGCTGCTCTCTGGAAGGGCTCTCCAGGGCTTTCCGCAGCATTCAACTTGATTCACTTCCTCCTCTTGAAGCTCTCCTGTGCTGCTTCCAGGCCCCTGCTGTCCCCTGGCTCCCCTCTGTCTGTGGCATTCCGCTGTTGGTTTCCGCGTGGCTCTTCTCTCTCTTCCTCCGCAAATAGGAAAAGTTTGGTCACTGCTACTTCATTTTTCTTCTTTGAGAACCACATTTTGTTGTTGTTGTTGTTGTTTTAAGGAGGTTAATAGGCAAGAAGGGGCAAGAAGGAAGGGAAAAGGAAGAAAAAAGAGGCTTCCCCTGTACAAAGACAGAGCCGGGGCACTGGGGAGGTTCCAAAGCCGAAAGAGGAGAGATCCCCACCTGCCACAGACACCTGCCAGGTATATATGCAGAGACTGGAGGAGGCGGTGTTTGATTTGCATAGGGCTCAGGGAATTGGTTTTACTAGGTATGTCATTTATGTAGCCCGAAAAAGAACTGGCCCTCCCACCCTAGTTTTTTAATACGTAAATACGGGACACCATAATGTTTTACGCACATATGTGGGGACGACCATGTTGCCAGGAATAAGTTGGGCAAGGACAAGAAAGCCTGCATTTGCATATCAAAGGTTGTTAGCCTAGTTTTAAGACTGAGCTTTGCCAGAAACTTTTCTGGAGATGCTTTAAAAAATGAAAACTTCCCAAGGACCCCTTTTCCTCTCTGTCTGCCTAAAATAATTTCTAAAAAACTCCTACCACATTCCTCCTCGTGGCAATATCACACTAACTGCTGTTCGGGGGTTTTGGGCAATGACTCTTTCTGGCTACTTCCTGCTGAAAAGGGGCATTGAATGGGCAACAGCAGCCTAGGGCTCCTTCTGAGATTAACCTAAGGGTCCTCCAAAGAATGGTGTGTCCTTGTGTGGGAGAACCACATTTCTTTCTTTAGAAAAAAAATAGGAAACTGCAGAAAATATCCAAAGAGTCAGAAACTACCCCAAATCCTAGCACTGTTAAAAAGAAATCTACATCTTTATCTATATATAAAGTAAAATATAGTCCTTCCAAATCACTCATCCTTCCTTCATCTAATCCCATCTGGCGGGTAACCACCATTGACATATTGGTGATTGTCTCCTTTTTTATATGTGGATATAGTCATGTCTCTGTATGCATATGCAAATATTTTAAAAATTCAAAATGCAATAGTTTCTGTGACTTATCTCTTTTAAGCTTAATGAAATCACATATTCTAGGTAACTATAGATTTACTTCATCCTTTTTAATGGCTACGTAGTTTGTAATTCATTCTACCATTCTTCCATTGTTAGGTCTTTAGTGATTCCAGCTTTTTATTGTGAGACATGCTGCTAGGATTATCTTTGCATGTACCTTATTTAGAAATGGCCTGGTTGGCAGACATGATGGCTCACGCCTGCCTGGAACCCCAGCACTTCGGAAGGCCAAGGCAGGTGAATCACCTAAGGTCAGGAGTTTGAGACCAGACCGCCCAATATGGTGAAATCCTTTCTCTAGTAACAATACAAAAATTAGTGGGCATGGTGGTGCCTGCCTGTAGTACCAGCTGCTAGGGAAGGTGAAGCCAGAGGATTGCTTAAACCCAGGAGGTGGATGTTGCAGTGAGTCAAGATAGCACCAGTGCACTCCAGCATGGGCAACAAATCGAGACTGTGTCTCCAAAAAATAAAATTAAATTAAAAATTAAACAAAATAAAAAGAAATGACCTGGTCGGCTCAAAGAGAACGAACATTAAAATTTTGATAGCTAGCTACCAAATTGCTCTCCAAATATGTTGTTGGAGAAAGCCCTAAAGTGAGATTACTGAGTCACAGGGTAGGAACATTTTGAATTTTCATGCAAACCTCCAAAATTTTTCCAGAAATGTTTATGAGGTCCACTCCTACCAATGATGTTTACTCACATTTTTTGCTAGCACTGGACTTTATCAATCTTATCTTGCCAGTCTGATAAGCAAAATATGATAGCTCATTGTTGTTCTAATTCACAGTGTTCTGATTGCTTTGAAGGTCAAGTTCATGTGCTTATTATATTTTGACTTTTTCTCTTATGTTGTTGCTGTTCAATCCTATGCCTATTTTTCTTTTGAGATGTACTTTTTTTTTTTTTTTTTTTTTTTTTTTTTTTTTTTGAGACCATTGCCTTGGCTGGAGTGCAGTGGCACAACCTTGGCTCACTGCAACCTCCGCCTCCTGGGTTCAAGCAATTCTCCTGCCTCAGTCTCCCTAGTAGCTGGGATTACAAGCACCCACCACCTTTTGTATTTTAGTAGATACGGGGTTTCATCATGTTGAGCAGGCTGGTTTAGAACTCTTTGACCTCGTGATTCACCCGTGTTGCCCTCCGAAAGTGTTCGGATTGCAGGCGTGAGCCACCACGACTGGTCCGTATTTTTTAAAATTAAATTTTGGCGTGTCTTTTATTATTAAACAGATTAACGCTTTGTTCAATGTATTGCAGATATTTCTCTGTGCCTGCCACGCTTCCTTTGATTTTGTTTATGGACTGTTGCATTGCACAAAAGTTTTTAACCATGTACTCAAATCTGTCAGTTATTTTCTACCACAGCTTTTGGGTTTTTTGTATTGCTTCTTTGCAACTAATACTGTTAAATTTTTTTAAAAATTGATCTTTAATTATTATATAAAGTAGACACTTAATTTTCTCCTGAATGCCCAGTTAACTATTCTTTAACCACTTATTAAAAAATTCATAATTTCTTCATTGGTTTCTACTGCCAGATATCATGTGTTACATTTTGATACATATTTATATGGATTTGGGACATTATTTTCTTTGAGATGCCTATTTGTATGCCAAAAACATACAGTTTTGATTACCATAAATATAAAAATACTATACTTGTTACTGCAAGCACACTGTCACTTTCCTTTTGAAATTTTCTTAATAAGTGCAATATATTTATTTTTTCATAAAATTTTAGGATCCATTTGTTCAATTCAAAATCTTTCTTTGGCATTACATTTATATATTAATTTGAGAAAAATTGATATTGTTAAGCCATTAATTCTTCCCATCCAGGAAATATATCTATTTAGGTCTTTTAAAAAGTATCCTTCAATGTTTTGAAATTAATCTTACAATATCATTATAATCTTTTTGCACAATAATTTATGTAATCGTTCTGTATTATGAACATTTAGATTGTTCTCAAATTTTTACTCCTGTAAATAATGCTGTAATAAACATAGTTTGGGAAGTGTAGAAAGAAATTTTGCATTTGGGGAATTAATTTTCTTTTTCTAAAATTCCAGGTGAGGCTTAACTTGGTCAAAGGGCATGCAGTTGTTTATGGGCCTTGAAATATGGAAGCTTTCTTTCATGAATTCAACTCTCAGTATTCTCTATTACACTCCATATCCAATTAGGACAAAGTCCTTAAATATTTTTGCCCCTTCCACTGTTATTGCCTCAATGTGTCTTCATCATTCTTTACTTCTTCCCCTTCAGTAGCCCCCTGGCTGGACTCACCTTCACCAATCTTGCCTATATCAAACTCAAATGCTTTCATGGTAAATCTGATTACATTAGTCCCTGAATTAAAAATTTTTAATGGCATCTACTTCCCACAGAATGAAGTTAGAACATCTTTACTCTTGCTGATTTCACTGAGCTTTAGAGTAGTAGCTCAATAAATACCTACAGTGTGTCTGAATCCATCCTCTCTTCTTGGAATGTTGTTTCCCACCCCTCATCTAAAAACCCTACCCACTCTTGATCTTCAGACTCCGTGACACTTTCTTCTTAAAGCTCTGCCTGATCACTCCAACTCTGAAGGCACTGTGCTTGCTTCTGTCACATAGCACTTGCAAATGGGTTTATAATACATCTGCCTTGTTCTACCTCCAAATATCATTGTGAGGCTTATATGAGTTGACATTTGGTTACTTATAAACCATGTGTAGATATAAGGCACTGCTATTATTAGACAACGTGTCCTTCCATCTAAGGAAATCCACACTGGTGGATAAGCAGTGACCTAACTACAACCAGCCTTTATGAGCATGGGAATGGGCATCATTTGCTCCATGGGAAGATGCTAAGAGAGCTGGCCTTTTGACTGATAAGAACTCATGTCTCCCAGACTCAAAGAGGGAAAACTGAGCCTGTTGAATCAAATGCAGCAGTTTTTAGTCTCTGTAATGGCTGCATAGATGTCTTCACGCTACTGTGGTCTGAGTCCTGCTATTCAAAGTACTGTCTTAAAGCCAGGTGCATTGGTATCATACTAATTATCATTTTAACCCTAGGCCTAACCTATGAGTGAACCCAAAAGGGATTAGAGTGAATTGAATTGATAATTAGTTTAAACCACAACAAATGATTTCAACTTATTAGATTGTGATTAATCATAATCTTATTAGAAATGGAGGATCTCAAACCCCACCCCTACCATCTGAATCAGACTTCATATTTTTTATTTAATTTATAAAGAACATAAATTTATTTCTCACAGTTCTGGAGACTGGGAAGTCCAAGATTAAGGTGCCAGCATTTGGTCTGGTGAGAGACTTCTTGCTGTATCAGACTTTGTATTTTAACAAGATCCCTAGGTAGTTCATATGTACATTAAATTTTGAAGAGTTATTTTCTAGAGAAGTGACCTCCAAACTTTTCTGTTCATCATCTCAGCAGTAAAATCATTTTTACCATGCCTTTCCAAATACATATATAGTTTTAGTCATAAATTATATACATGTACTACTGTATTATGAATGAATGCAAGTAGAAATTTTTAAAGAATGAGATAAGATGAAACAAAAATTTGACCATGGAATACTACACAGCCATAAAAAAAAACCTCCCAAATCATGTCGTTAGCAGTAAGACGAATGCAGCTGGAGGTCATTAACCTAAGCAAATTAATACAGGAACAGAAAATCAAATACCTCATTTTTGTTATTATAAGTGGGAGCCAACCATTAAGTACGCATGGACGTAAAGATAGGAGCAATAGACACTGGGGAATTCTAGAAGGGGAGGGAAAGAAGGCGGCAAGGACTAAAAACTACCTATTGGGTATTGTGCTCATTGATGACAGGGTCATTTGTACCCCAAACCTCAATGTCATGCAATATAACCATGTAACAAACCTGTGCATGTACCTCCTGAAAAGAAAATAAAAGTCAAAATTATTTAAAATAATAAAATATAATAATTTTATTTTTAACAGTATAAAACCAATTAGGCCTGAAAATTATTAGTTATCAAAATTTTAATGAGAATAATGTGATTAAGTATGTGGTTTTTTTTTTAATTTTTATTTATTTTATTTTATTATTATTTTTTTAATTTTTATTTTTTTTTATTGCATTTTAGGTTTTGGGGTACATGTGATGAACATGCAAGATTGTTGCATAGGTACACACTTGGCAGTGTGGTTTGCTGCCTTCCGTCCCCTCACCTGTATCTGTCATTTCTCCCCATGCTATCTCTTCCCACCTCCCCATCCCCCACCCCTCCCCCATTTCCCCCCAACGGACCCCAGTGTGTAGTGCTCCCCTCCCTGTGTCCATGTGTTCTCATTGTTCAACACCCACCTATGATTGAGAATATACGGTGTTTGATTTTCTGCTCTTGTGTCAGTTTGCTGAGAATGATGGTTTCCAGGTTCATCCATGTCCCTACAAAGGACGTGAACTCATCGTTTTTGATGGCTGCGTAATATTCCATGGTGTATATGTACCACATTTTCCCTATCCAGTCTATCATCGTTGGGCATTTGGGTTGGTTCCAGGTCTTTGCTATTGTAAACAGTGCTGCAATGAACATTCGTGTGCACGTGTCCTTGTAGTAGAATGATTTATAATCCTTTGGATATATACCCAGTAATGGGATTGCTGGGTCAAATGGGATTTCTATTTTCAGGTCCTTGAGGAATCGCCACACTGTCTTCCACAATGGTTGAATTAATTTACATTCCCACCAACAGTGTAAAAGTGTTCCTATTTCTCCACATCCTCTCCAGCATCTGTTGTTTCCCGATTTTTTAATGATCGCCATTCTAACTGGTGTGAGGTGGTATCTCAATGTAGTTTTGATTTGCATTTCTCTGATGACCAGTGATGATGAGCATTTTTTCATATGTTTGTTGGCCTCCTGTATGTCTTCTTTTGTAAAGTATCTGTTCATGTCCTTCGCCCATTTTTGAATAGGCTTGTTTGTTTTTTTCTTGTAGATCTGCTTTAGTTCTTTGTAAATTCTGGATATCAGCCCCTTGTCAGATGGGTAGGCTGCAAAAATTTTTTCCCATTCTGTTGGTTGCCGATTCACTCTACTGACTGTTTCTTTTGCCGTGCAGAAGCTGTGGAGTTTGATTAGGTCCCATTTGTCTATTTTGGCTTTTGTTGCCATTGCTTTTGGCGTTTTGGTCATGAAGTCCTTGCCTACACCTATGTCCTGAATGGTTTTGCCTAGATTTTCTTCTAAGGTTTTTATGGTATTAGGTCTGATGTTTAAGTCTTTAATCCATCTGGAGTTAATTTTGGTGTAAGGTGTCAGGAAGGGGTCCTGTTTCTGCTTTCTGCACATGGCTAGCCAGTTTTCCCAACACCATTTATTAAACAGGGAATCCTTTCCCCATTGCTTGTTTTTGTCAGGTTTGTCGAAGATCAGATGGTTGTGGGTATGTTGTATTTCCTCTGAGGCCTCTGTTCTGTTCCATTGGTCTATATCTCTGTTTTGGTACCAGTACCATGCTGTTTTGATTACTGTAGCCTTGTAGTATAGTTTGAAGTCCGGTAGTGTGATGCCTCCTGCTTTGTTCTTTTTGCTTAGAATTGACTTGGCTATGCGGGCTCTCTTTTGGTTCCATATGAAGTTTAAGGTGTTTTTTTTCCAGTTCTTTGAAGAAGGTCATTGGTAGCTTGATGGGAATAGCGTTGAATCTGTAAATTACTTTGGGCAGTATGGCCATTTTCACGATGTTGATTCTTCCTAACCATGAACATGGAATGTTTTTCCATCTGTTTGTATCCTCTCTTATTTCGTTGAGCAATGGTTTGTAGTTCTCCTTGAAGAGGTCCTTTACGTTCCTTGTTAGTTGTATTCCTAGGTACTTTATTCTCTTTGTAGCAATTGTGAATGGCAGTTCGTTCTTGATTTGGCTCTCTTGAAGTCTATTACTGGTGTATAGGAATGCTTGTGATTTTTGCACGTTGATTTTGTATCCTAAGACTTTGCTGAAGTTGTTTATCAGTTTCAGGAGATTTTGGGCTGAGATGATGGGGTCTTCCAGATATACAATCATGTCATCTGCAAATAGAGACAATTTGATTTCCTCCTTTCCAATTTGGATACCCTTTATTTCTTTTTCTTGCCTGATTGCTCTGGCTAAAACTTCCAGTACTATATTGAATAGGAGTGGTGAGAGAAGGCACCCTTGTCTAGTGCCAGATTTCAAAGGGAATGCTTCCAGTTTTTGCCCATTCAGTATGATATTGGCTGTTGGTTTGTCGTAAATAGCTTTTATTGTTTTGAGATACGTTCCGTCAATACGTAGTTTATTGAGGGTTTTTAGCATAAAGGGTTGTTGAATTTTGTCAAAAGCCTTCTCTGCATCAATTGAGATAATCATGTGGTTTTTGTCTTTGGTTCTGTTTATGTGGTGAATTACGTTTATGGACTTGCATATGTTGAATCAGCCTTGCATCCCCGGGATGAATCCTACTTGATCATGGTGGATGAGCTTTTTGATATGCTGTTGCAATCGGTTTGCCAGTATTTTATTGAAGATTTTTGCATCTATGTTCATCGTGGATATTGGCCTGAAATTTTCTTTTCTTGTTGAGTCTCTGCCGGGTTTTGGTATCAGGATGATGTTTGTCTCGTAAAATGATTTGGGAAGAATTCCCTCTTTTTGGATTGTCTGGAATAGTTTCAGAAGGAATGGTATCAGCTCCTCTTTGTATGTCTGGTAGAATTCAGCTGTGAACCCATCTGGACCTGGGCTTTTTTTGGGTGGTAGGCTCTTTATTGCTGCCTCGACTTCAGACCATGCTATTGGTCTATTCAGGGTTTTGGCTTCTTCCAGGTTTAGGCTTGGGAGGATGCAGGTGTCCAGGAATTTATCCATTTCTTCCAGGTTTACTAGTTTATGTGCATAGAGTTGTTTGTAATAATCTCTGATGATGGTTTGGATTTCTGTGGAATCTGTGGTGATATCCCCTTTATCGTTTTTTATTGCATCAATTTGGTTATTCTCTCTTTTCTTTTTTATTAATCTGGCTAGTGGTCTGTCTATTTTGTTGATCTTTTCAAAAAAACAGCTCCTGGATTTATTGATTTTTTGAAGAGTTTTTTGTGTCTCTATTTCCTTCAGTTCTGCTCTGATCTTAGCTATTTCCTGTCTTCTGCTAGGTTTTGAGTTTTTTTGATCTTGCTCCTCTAGCTCTTTCAATTTTGATGATAGGGTGTCAATTTTAGATCTCTCCTTTCTTCTCATGTGGGCACTCACTGCTATATATTTTCCTCTAGAGACTGCTTTAAATGTGTCCCAGAGATTCTGGTATGTTGTGTCTTCGTTCTCATTGGTTTCGAAGAACATCTTTATTTCTGCCTTCATTTCATTGTTTATCCAGTCAACATTCAAGAGCAAGTTGTTCAGTTTCCATGAAGCTGTGCGGTTCTGAGTTAGTTTCTGCATTCTGAGTTCTAACTCGATTGCACTGTGGTCTGAGAGACTGTTTGTTATGATTTCTGTTCTTTTGCATTTGCTGAGGAGTGATTTATTGCCAATTATGTGGTCAATTTTAGAGTAGGTGTGATGTGGTGCTGAGAAGAATGTATATTCTGTGGATTTGGGGTGGAGAGTTCTGTAAATGTCTATTAGGTTTGCTTGTTCCAGGTCTGAGTTCAGGTCCTGGATATCCTTGTTGATTTTCTGTCTGGATGATCTGTCTAATATTGACAATGGGGTGTTAAAGTCTCCCACTATTATTGTGTGGGAGTCTAAGTCTCTTTGTAAGTCATTAAGAACTTGCCTTATGTATCTGGGTGCTCCTGTATTGGGTGCGTATATATTTAGGATCGTTAGCTCTTCTTGTTGCAGCGATCCTTTTACCATTATGTAATGTCCTTCTTTGTCTCTTTTGATCTTTGTTGCTTTAAAGTCTATTTTATCAGAGATGAGAATTGCAACTCCTGCCTTTTTTTGCTCTCCATTTGCTTGGTAGATCTTCCTCCATCCCTTTATTTTGAGCCTTTGTGTATCCTTGAATGTAAGATGGGTTTCCTGGATACAGCACACTGATGGGTTTTGGCTTTTTATACAATTTGCCAGTCTGTGTCTTTTGATTGGGGCATTTAGTCCATTGACATTTAGGGATAGTATTGTTATGTGTGAATTTGATACTGTCATTTTGATGCTACCTGGCTGTTTGGTTGGTTAGTTGATGCAGCTTCTTGATTGTGTTGATGCTCTTTTACCCTTTGGTGTGTTTTTGGAGTGGCTGGTACTGGTTGTTCTTTTATATGTGTAGAGCCTCTTTCAGGAGTTCTTGTAGAGCAGGTTTGGTGGTGATGAAATCTCTGAGTGCTTGCTTGTTCACAAAGGATTTTATTTTTCCTTCACTTATGAAGCTTAGTTTGGCTGGATAGGAGATTCTGGATTGAAAGTTCTTTTCTTTAAGGATGTTGAATATTGGCCCCCAATCTCTTCTGGCTTGTAGGGTTTCTGCTGAGAGATCTGCTGTGAGTCTAATGGGCTTCCCTTTGTGGGTAACCCGACCTTTCTCTCTGGCTGCCCTTAGCATTTTCTCTTTCATTTCAACCCTGGTGAATCTGACAATTATGTGCCTTGGGGTTGCTCTTCTGGAGGAATATCTTTGTGGTGTTCTCTGTACTTCCTGGATTTGAATATTGGTCTGCCTTGCTAGGTTGGGGAAGTTTTCCTGGATAATATCCTGAAGAGTATTTTCCAGCTTGGATTCATTCTCTTCATCACATTCAGGTACACCTATCAGACGTAGATTAGGTCTTTTCACATAGTCCCACATTTCTTGAAGATTTTGTTCATTCCTTTTTGTGCTTTATTCTCTGTTCTTGCCTTCTCTTTTTATTTCATTGAGTTGATCTTCGACCTCTGATATCCTTTCTTCTGCTTGGTCAATTCGGCTGTTGAAGCTTGTGCATGCTTCACGAAGTTCTCTTGTTGCGTTTTTCAGCTCCATCAATTCACTTATACTCCTCTCTATGCTGTCCATTCTCATCAGCAGTTCGTCCAATCTTTTTTCAAGGTTCCTATTTTCTTTGCGTTGGGTTAGAACATGTTCTTTTAGCTCATTGTAGTTTCTTACTACCCACCTTCTGAAGTCTGATTCTGTCATTTCATCACCCTCCTTCTCCATCTGGTCTGGTTCCCTTGCTGGTGAGGAGTTGTGATCCCTTTTAGGAGGAGAGGTGTTCTGGTTTCGGGAGTTTTCATCCTTTTCGCGCTGGTTTCTTCCCATTTTTGTGGGTTTATCCACCTGTTGTCTGTCTCTGTCCCAGGGAGTTGGAGCTTTATGAGTTTCCGTTGCACTACTGCCTTTTTTTGATTTTTCTTTCAGGTCTGACGCGCCCAACTGGCAGCAGGCCTAGCCACTGCCTGCCCGCAGGGGCTTTGCTGAGCTGCTATGGGCTCCGCCCAGCTGCCCTGAGCTCTTCCCTGTAGTCCTTTTTATATGGGCGTAGTTAGAACTGTCTCGGCAATGGTGGCCCCGCCTCTGTTATGGCGGACTCTCTCTGTTGTGGCAGGTTGCCTCGGCAACGGCGGGTTGCCTCGGCAACGGCAGCCTGCCTCCGTAGCGGTGGAGAGTCTCAGTAATGGCGGAAGCCCCTCCCCCACGGAGCCCGACCGTCCCGGTTCAGCTGTGCTTGGTTTGGAGGGCTCAACCCAGAGGGTTTCCAATTACTGTTTTTGTTTTTGTTGTTGTTGGGGGTGGAGGGGTGGGACCAACCGAGCCTGATCACCTGGCTCCCTGACTCAGAGTCTTTTCTTTTAAGTTGAACGACCCCGCGTTCTGGTCGCTTGTTGAAAAGGCGCCGGGATCTCCCGTGCTGCGACTCACGGAGTCGGCTCGAACTGCGGCGCCGGCTCCTGGCGGATTTTTTGCCTAGGAATCTCCTGGCCTGACTCGCTATTTCAGATGAATGGGCAACTCTGCCGTCTCAGGGCTCTGCTCGCCAGCTAAGAGGGCTCCCAGACCAGTGGCTTTTGTACGGAGAACCGCAGCAACAGGGCGTGGTCACAGCAGCCGCGCGGGCGGAATCAGCCCCGCGGGGGCCAAAACAGCCGCACCGGCTGGGACTGCGATGCTGGCGACCCCTCTGCCTGGGTATCTCCTGGTCTGTGGGCAATAAGAGTTCGTCTGGAAATGCGGCGTCCACTCACCCTCTGCACTTTCACTGGGAGCTGTAGTCCTGAGCTGTTCTTAGGTGGCCATCTTCCCAGCATTCCCTGTTTTTTTTTTTTTAAAGATGTTGGCTTAACACTTTGAGACAGGATGAGATGAAGATCTGGTTCTAAGTTTAGTTTATTTTTAGTTTTTAATATTAACACCTATTATGGCTGAAAATATACACTACACAAAAAGTGGTAGAAATTTTCTTCTTGTTCAGCAAAACTTATTCACTTTTTTTTTAAAGTGAATGTTTTTAGGGTATAACTTGCCATAAAATTCATGCTCATTAGTGTATAGTTCTAGGAGCTTTGACAAACGCAAAAAGTCATATAACCATCACAGTCTAGGTGTAAAATGGTTTCATTACCCCCACCCGCCACAAAATACTCTCATGCTTCTGTGTAGCCCAACGCTTTCCCGACCCCTTCCCTGGCAACCACTGATCTGTTCTTTCTCCATGGTTTCCGTTTTCCAGACTGCCATGTAAGTGGAATTGCACAGTATGCAGTGTTCTTTCACTCAGCATCATGCATTTGAGATTTACATTTTGGGAACAATTATCTTTTGTAAAAGGAAATGGACAACTCAGTATTAAATCCAGCAACTTTTTTTTACTACTTTTTTATGAAATAAACAGGAAACTTCTGTGTGTTACCAGGCCTTTTTGTACTCACTCCCTGCTTTGTTAAGTTTATGTTCTAAAGGTCTTGCTTTTATAAAATAAACTACATTGATGAAAACCTGTAGCACATAAAAGGCAATCAAACAGTGGAGGTACCATGGCAACCCCTGTGTGTTTGCTGAACTCTTTCTAATTCTGGAGATTATCTTGTGTAGTTTCCGGCACTTGTGTCGAGCTAATTTGAGAACTCAGTGAAGGTACTCTTGTCAATCCCGATGCTAAATTTCGGTAAAGATTAGTTTCTTTCTTAGGAAAAAAAATAAATAAATAAACGCGAATAAATATCAGTAAAGATTAGTTTCTTCCTTTCTTAGAAAGAATAGCCCAAATAGCTATTACATTATTTTCATTCTTCAACTCACTGGATTATGTGTTTACCTAGGCATATACTTCTTTCTTAGAGAGTTTTGCTTTAGAGCCATAATTCTCAAACAGAGCTGTGCATCAGAATAACATGAAGTGACCATTAAAATGCAAATTCCAGGCCCCATTGCAGGCCTATTCAATATGTGTCTCTGGGGAAGAAAAGCCTAGGCAATTGTATTTGATATGTTTTCCCAGAAGACTCTTATTGCCTCGATACTCAGAGCTGGGTCTAGAAGCACTACCTGAGACTTTGCTGGAAATGAGAACCCCTGGCTCCACCCTAAGGCCACTGGATCAGAATCTGATTTTAACAAGATCGCCAAGTGATTTATATGCATATGAAAGTTTGAGAAGTGCTGCTCTAGTGCCAGATTTCCTAAATCCCAAGTGGCTGTAAAGTGTATGTTCTTCCTGAAGTCTCCAAATGGCACCTGGGGAAACTGACTCAAATTTATGTGCGTCTCCAACTCTAACTTATTAGACGAGATATAAGGGTAAGCTGTTGTCACGAATTCTACTTACCAGATTGTAACACTGAAGAATCGCATGACTGAGAACATACTGTCATATAAATTTCTAATGAGGTCTCTGATACATAGTGAATATTCTTTTTTAAATTGTGATAAGAACATTTAACATGAGATCTTCCCTCTAAACAAAATTGTAAGTGTACATTACAGTACTGTTAAATATAGATGCAATGTTGTGCAGCAGGTCTCTAGAACTTATTCATCTTTCATAACTGAAACTTTACACCTGTTGAACAAAATTCCCCTTTCTTTTGTCCCAACAGCCTCTGGCAATCACCATTGTACTCTCTGCTTCTGTGAGTCTATTTTAGAAAACCTCATATAGATGTGATCATGCAACATTTGTCCATCTATGACTGGATTATTTCACTTAGCATTAAATCCTCCAGGTTCATCCATGTTGTCACATATGACAGGATTTTTCTCTTTTTTTTTCAAGGCTGAACAGTATTCCATTGTATACACATGCCACATTTTCTTTATTCATCCATGTAGGGACATTTAAGTTGTTTCCATATCTTGGCTATTATGAATCATGCCACAATGAACATGGGAGTGTTAATATCTCTTTGAGATCCTGATTTCAATCCTTTTGGCTATAGACCCAGTAGTATGATTACTGGATCCCATGGTAGCTCTATTTTTAATTTTTTAAAGAACTTCATCCAGTTTTTTGTAGTGGTCACACCAGTTTGCATTCCTGTCAACACTGTGCATCGTTCCAATTAGTCTACATCATCACCATTGCTATCTTTTGAATCTTTAAAATAATAGCTGTCCTAACAGATGTGAGCTGATATCTCATTAGGGTGCTGATTTGCCTTTCTCTGATGATTAGTGATGATGTCCCTGTTACAAATAGGGACAATTTTACTTTCTTTCCTTTCTGATTTGGATGCTTTTAATTTCTTTTTCATGCCAAATTTTCTGGATGGAACTTTTAATGCTATGTTGAATAAAAGTGGTAAGAGTGGGCATCCTCATTCTGTTTCCTGATTTTAGAGGAAAACATTTCGGTTTTTCACAAATTAAGAATGATGTTAGCTTTGGGCTTGCCATATGTGGTTGAGGTGTTTTTCTTCTATTCCTAGTTTGATGAGAGTTTTTATTATAAAAGGGTGAAGGATTTTGTCAAATGCCTTTTCTGCATTTGTTGAGATGATCGTGTGATTTTTATCCTTCAGTCTGGTAATGTGGAGCATCACATCCATTGCTTTGTGAATGTTGAACCATCCTTGCATCCCAGGGATAAAGCACACTTGATCATGGTGTATGAACCTTTTAGTGTGCTGCTGAATTTGTTTCACTAGTATTTTGTTGAGGATTTTTGCATCTTTATTTATCAGGAATATTAGCCTGTAGTTTTGTTTCCTCATCGTTTTATCTGGCTTTGGTATAAGGGTAATGCTGGCTTCATAAAATGAGTTTAAAAGTATTCGCTCCTCTTAGATATTTTGGGAGAGTTTGAGAAGAAAAAACACTAAACAAAGGAAGCTTTCACCACTGAATTTTCACCATTTCAACAGCCTCAGGTGACAAGGCCCCGGGGCTGGAGGTGATTGCTTCCTTCCTGCTTCAAGGTGAAGACTTTACTGAGCTTTATTTTCACTGGTGCCTGAGGTGTGGGAATTAGGGAGAAGCCCAGAGTCTTTTCTAGAGTAAGGCTGCTTTGATGTCTTTGCCAATGTTTATTTTTCTAACTTAATTTACAAATAGGGAAGGTTATTTTTAGTGACAGAAGCAAAAGCTCAACAGTTCTTCTTGGGATTTAGATGTGGGAACTTGATTCCTCCTACTTCTCTCTCCCTAAGCTTCCTCTCTTTTCTCCCAAGGACGATTTATCTGGACTCAAGATAATGTGATATGGAGGAAAAAATTACTGGACTGGGACCCAAAAGAACTGAGTCTTTGTCTGGACTGGCACCAATGAGACATGGGTTTGCTAGTGCAGAGGAGGCAGAGTAGAGTGGTAGTAAGTAACAGGAGTGCTGAAAATAGACTGGCCACTGAGTGTCTACTTTCACTACTTACTGGTTATGTGCCTTAGGCAAATTATTCACCTCTGTCCCTATGTATAACATGGGAATCATAAATGTACCTACCTTATAGGACTGCTTCAAGAGTAACATGAGGTAATTGACACTAAAAGCACTTAGAACTGTGTAAGGCATGCTCTTACCTTTCTGGTTCATACTGTTGCTGACAGGCCAGTCATCAAAGTTATGTCCAAGTGTTGGAATCTCATCACATACAAATGTTCTGTAGACCTGAGTATCATCCGATGCAGAAAAAAGAAGGCAAAGTAGGCTGGTTTTCTTCAGTCACATAAAGGATTGTCACACAAAAAAGATGTTTCTTCTGAACTGCTTGGAAAGTTTGTTGGAATTTAATTCAAAATACTGGAAATAATCAGTATTTCTATGCATTAGTAATGAGTTATTGGAAAAAGAAATTAAGGAAATAATCTTGTTTACAATAACCTAGAAAGAAAATACTTGAGAATAAATGTAACCAAAGAGGTGAAAACACTAAAAACTGTAAACATTGTAGAAGAAAACCAGTGAAGAGATTTTACCCTATAATCAATGGAACTTGAAAATGAAAATCACCATTTTGCAAAACAGTGAGTCTTCATAACTGAAATAATTCAAGCCAAAACGGGCTCTTTGTTTGAATTAGCCTGGAAGGTTCTCCTCTCTAAAATGTGACTCTAGAAAAGCAGGGAGATTCCTCTTCTCCCAGTGACAAGCTAAAGGTTATTTCTCAGTCTCCTTACCACTCTTACTGCTGTCCTGATCCCAGCAAAAGGAATAGTTCAGCTCTTTTCAAAACAGAAATGTTGGTGTCAGTTGTGGGCAGAGCTGGGTGGAGCCATCTTTCAGATGGGGAAAGTGACGCCAAAAGTCTTGCATTATGTTAGGAAGAGCAATTTAAAAAGGTAAGATCAATAAATGCTTAGAAATGTAAAAGCTACAGGATATCCCTGGAGCAATAAGAGTTAGTTAATAATGGAAAACCAGCAAGTTAATACAGAAAGCTTAATTTAATGAAATCACAGGTGAGTGTTGGTAGGCTGTGGAAATATTCACACGCAGTGCATGCATACTGCTATCTCTTTCAGTTTCTCTGATTGCCATTACCACATGTCTTGACTTTCAGTGAAAAGATGTACTTCTGAATGAGATTTCCAGCTGTGACAACCCTCAATCGCTAATGTGTAGTCATAGTACCAAATACCTCTGATCACCTCTCCCACGAATCTACTGTCTTTCCCTGCTTATATCACTGGTTTTTGTAGTCACTTTGGGCTGCCATTACAAAATACTATGGACTGAGTGGCTTAACCAACAAACATTGATTTCTCATAATTCTGGAGACTGGGACTCTGAGATCAGGGCGCCAGCATGGTTATGTTCTAGGTGAGGGCTCTCTGTGTGGTCAGACAGCTTCCTTCTTGTATCGTCACGTGGAAGAGAGATTTGTGGTATCCTTCATCTCCTTCTAAAGGCACTGATCCTATGATGGGGGCTCTACCCTCATGAACTCATGTAAACTTAATTACTACACAAAGACCCAACATCCAAATACCATCATCTTTGGGATTAGGACTTCAACATATGAATTTTTTGAGGACACAAACATTCAGTTCATAGCACTGGTCTACTTACTCTTGCCCCTAAGCCTTTGCACTGGCTCTTCTTGTTGCCTGGAACATTCCTCTCTCCCATATTGACACGTCTCTTTTCCTGCCTCCTTCAGGTCCTTTTACAGATATCACTTGTTTCCTCTCCGTGATGACTTCCCTGGCCTTCCTGTTTAAAATGACCTTCCATGGCCCTCACTGTACTCTTGTCCTATTATTCTATATCATAGCACTCATCACCTTCTTTCAGTTTGAGTTTCCCCAGAACCAGACCTTGTGCCAGGATTTCAAGTGTAAGTGGTTTATTCAGGAGATGTCTTATAGTGATTCCATTCAAATGGAGAAGGAGCTGGGATATTTACATGCCAGTTTCCACTAATCATAGACTGTGGGCTGTTTGGGAATGGAGTGTTAATTTCCTGGCATTTCTCCTCAAGGTGGGCAAATAAGCATTCTGTAACTTTGGAAAAAGATCTAAGGCAAAGTGATGCAGATGCTGGTCCCTGAAATAGCAGGGAGTGCACCAGAATGCTGAGGTCCAGGGATGTGGGTGAAGCACTGATATTATCTACTGTATCATGTGATAATATGCTATATAGCTTATTATTTATATTATATATATACATTCTTCCAGAATGTAAACTTTATGAGACAGGTATTTTTACCATTTAGCTCACTGCTGAACTTAAAATGGTCGCTGGTAACCTGGCACATGTTGGTGTTTAATAAGTGTTTGTTGAATGAATGAGTGATGTAAACGAGTGATTTTAAGCTGCGAGTTGTAATCCATTCAACAGATCATAAAATTAACTTAATGGCTCCTTACCAGCATTAAAGAGTTAGAGAAACACACAAAAAAATCCGAGTATACTGCAGGTAATAAGGATAATACTGTTGCAGAAAATATTTCACTGCACTTACTTAATGTGCAAACTATAATTATTAAGTTAAATAAAAATATACATATGATACCTATTTTGAGTCCTAAAGTGAAATGTGATTTTCACTCTAGGTTGTGATATTTGACCATTATTGATTAATTTTCTCCATTTAGAGACTTGGGGATCAAGGCCCAAAGAAGTAAAGCCTTCTGTTCCCAGGTCACAAAACTGGGCCCAGGCAAAACAGTTCCCATGGCATCATAGCTTCTCTGGCTGTCTAGCAAGTGACAGACACTGGAAATTTATTTTGTGGAACAGAGGCCTCCAGTCATGTCTCCTTCTGAGCCAGAGGAAACCAGATCCTTTGTATATATCTGAAAAGCTAAGTTGCAAACCCACGAGGTGTTCTGTGGGTGGCTGAGTGAGAGACCAGCCTGGCTACAGCATGGCTTCAGTCATAGCATCTGCTTGCCAGTGTCCTTGTGTTCTATACATCAGGGTTGAGCTGGCTTTTCCACCTGCATCAAAACACAGCCTTCCCACAATACAGTCATTAAAAAAAATATTGACATGATGGGTTCATGTGCCATTAAAGAGATTTTCTACAGCGTTATCTTTATTATTGTTTAATTCCACTTTTAAAATTCAGATGAAAAGCAGGAGCCTGGTCAGAGCCAGCCATGCCTCTTGCTTGTCATTTGCTCCCTTCTCTTACACTTCCTACACAGAAAAAATGCAACAGGTAGAGGACATTTTCCAGCCTCAGGGCCATGCTTCTGAGAGAACAATGCCTCCTATATTGCCATCTACAGGGTGTTGTGCAGGTTTGCTCTGTAAACCTGCAGTCCTCTCTGGAGCCAAAGGAGTTGCTGGTAATGACAATGAAGTCCCTGCAGTCACAGCAGTGTTCTGCTCACTCATGTCACAAGGAAATGTTTGGGGGTTTTGTGGAACGCGTTTCCAGCCAGGACCAGAGGCACAGGGGAGCTCCACTTAATGCCATCCCAAGGTGGGGTGTGGCTAGGGTTAGGATCTTGTTTAGGCAAAAGAGGAACCAGAGACACCTTGGAAATCCAGTTCATAGGGACCAAAAGGGCCAAGATAGGCCACCTGTGAAGTGAGTATATGCTTCTCAAATGCTCTTTTCTCCCAGGTATTACACATACATTAATCTTCAATGTTCATGAATAGAGAAAGAAGGAAACGGGGGAAGGGGAGGGGAAAGGAGGCAAGAGGAGGAGAGAAGCGGAGGGGAGGAGGAGGAGCAGAGGAACAAATTGTTTATCTTTCTTATTGAGCTACTGCCTCCTGACCTTGTTCCTTTCGGTTGACCTTTTTTAGGCCAGAAACGCAGACTCAGGTCACCACATACAGGAGCTCTCCATCCCACTGACTTCTATTTCAGCCATCCATTTATTCCAGAGTTTCCCTTTTTCCCCAGCATGTGGTTAGGGTGGGTAGTGAGTGGTGGGAGGCAGGAAGCAGAGGGAGTAGAGGTGCTTTTGGAGGCAATAAAACCTCATCACTCACACCCTCTGAATAAAGCATCAGTAGTGCTGGTGACCTAGCTAGAAACTGAAAAAGATGAAACCAAAGCTAAGAAATTAACCTTTTATCCACTGTTCTTTATTTTTAAAAAATTTTAATGGGAAGGTAGATTCTCTCTGGCCAGCATATGGCGTGCTGGAAAAATTGTTTCCTTATGGAGGAAGAAAAGCCACCAGCAGGGCTGAGAGGAGCAGAGCAGCTGCCGGGAGGCTTGGCAGGCTGGGTGCATCGTCAGTTCCTGCCAAAGAAACCATGGCCATCATCACCTCCTGGCCCTTCTCAGGCCCTCTTCCAGACCTGTGCACTTCCTTTATTGGCTGAAATCATGAAACTAACTTTTGCTCCATATGGTAGAAACAGGGTGAGTTTAAGCTAGTTTCTACCTTGACATTTCCCATTAGAGAAACAGATTAGTGTGTTAAATGGGAGGGTGATTATTCCCTTGGCCTCTTTACCGTATCTTTTGCCTCCTGTTGACTAATAATGCAAGGGCAGATCAGGTGATTCACAGAAATCCTGTGTGCCAGAACTTCTTGCATGGGGAGGATGTGGTGCCAAGAGCAACACACCACACTCCATTCAGACTGAAAGGCACACAACATCTCTCATTGTTTACACGGTATGGCAGAACTTAGTGCTGCCCCTGGAGATCCACGGGACCCACCTTCAAGCGTATTTGGGAGACACTGATTTGTTTTCCTGCAGTTGTAGAATGTGTCTTCTATCATGCAGCATTTAAACTGGTTTAATCTATTTAATGCTTTCAGGTTAAGGAAAAATTATGTCTTTGCTTGAGTAAGTTGACTTATTCCCTTCCTGAATTTAAAAGGCCACAAGTCTTTGATCATCATGGGATATAACACTTCTAATGTGAAGTCAGGCTGGTCTCAAAATTATTCTGGTGTTTATCATATTCATTTCTTAAGAGGAAAGAACAACCATCTTCATCAACTACACAAATCCTCCAGGAATTCATATTTTTTATAATGTTAACTTTTAACCCTTCCATTGCAATTTAAGCCAACCACATAGTTTGAGTTACAATGTTTTCATTTATATATAAAGCAGAGGCCATGAATGGCAGCTATAGTATTGAAGTTGAATGAAGCTCATGGATTTTTCTTTTTCTTTTTCTTTTTTTTTTTGATCTAAAATTGTTTGGGTCAAAAATTTTAAATTAAGAGATTTTACCATTTTACCATAAACTCTGTATCTGCAGCTGTTCTTGCAAAACCCTGTTTGTTGCTGTCTCAGTCTGTTCAGGATGCTATAACAAAATGCCTTGGATTGGGTATGTTATAAATAATAGAAACTTATTGGCCAGGTGTGGTCACACCTGTAATCCCAGCATTTTGGGAGGACAAGGCAGGTGGATCACCTGAGGTCAGGAGACTGAGACTGTCCTGGTCAATGTGGCAAAACCTCATATCTACTAAAGACATAAAAATTATCCAGGCCAGGTGGCAAGCACCTGTAATCCCAGCTACTCAGGAGGCTCAGGCGGGAGAGTCACTTGAACCAGGGAGGCGGAGGTTGCAGTGAGCCGAGATTGCACCACGGCATTTCAGTGTGGGCAACAGGACGAGACTCTGTCTCATTAAAAAAAAGAAAGAAAGAAAGAAAGAAAGAAAAAAGAAACTTATTGCTCACAATTCTGGAGGCTGGGAAGTCCAAAACTGGTGTCAGCAAATGCAGTGTCTGGTAAGGGCTGGTGACTTATTGCTGTGATTTCACATGGTAGAAGGAGCAAGGGGGCTTCTTTAAGCCTCTTTTATAAGGATGCTAAACCCAATTATGAGGGTGGACCCTTATGACTTACCAACTTTCAAAGGATCCACCACTTGATATTGTCACATTGAGTGTTAGGTTCTAACACATGAATCTGGTAGAGGGCTACTCACATTCAAACCATAGCACAGTCCCTGTGGGACTTACAATTGGACTCCCATTCCCGCCTATCAGCAGTCGACTTCTGTTAACCAGTGGCTTCCCTATGAAGTGGTGCCTGCCCGCTCCATTTTCTTAGAGAGACAGTTCATCCCAGGCTCCTTTCATTATTTTTCCAACCTGAAGCCACATGTCAGTCGCTTTGTTATTTTACTTGTATTGTTATTTTTCTTAGACTAGAAAAATATTTTCCTGTGCCCGGATGACTATTAAAAGTGGGAAAAACAAAAGTTAAACTGGAAAAAACTCCACATTTCTAAGAGAACACATGGAGAGATCCTAATTGCCAGAGGGAAAATAACGTTTATCCTTAAGGTTACATCACTGAGAAAGGTTGCCTCTGGCTGTTGTGTGCATTTGTGATTGCAACCCCCAGTATATTCTGACAGACTCTCTACACATTCTGTGGCAGCAGCTCATCCTCTGTCTTACCTTTGGTTCTCTAACTGATTTCTTTTATAATACCATACATAAACAAATGTTAGATATTCGAGAAAGTAAGAATCCAACTGATTAAAGATGAGAATTAGAATGTGCCATGGTCATCAGCAAAGGATAAAAATAAAATGTAGAGGTAATAGGAGATTTTTTTCCTTATTGTTGACTGGTTACAGAAGCTGAGGTTGAAGAATCACTGTTGGGTCTCATAAAGGACAAACTTTTACTTCTTATTTTCCATGGATATAGTTATTTCTTTTCAGGATTCATAAGTATAAAAACTCAAGTATAAAAGTTACTTACTCTTTGGCAATCAGAATCTCTCTGTGCATTCTCTTGGAAATATGTAAGCTTCTATAAAGATATCCAAGATGGTGGCTCTGAATTCCCTAAGCTTTCTGCAGAAGACTTTAGGAAAATTATTTGAGGCACAAGGCAGTTTCCAAAACAAAGCCATAAAATGTCAAATTTAGACATTTAATAATAAATACCTGTTAATAAAAAGCCAATAAAAGATGAGAGACAAGAACTCAGATATAAAGATATTGAAGGAAGGTGGATTTTTTTCACTAAATTTTTCCTCCATATTTATTAGAACTCCAAGAGAATTTTATAATTAAAAAAAAAAAATCCCCAAGGTGCTGCAGACCCCCTGTCTGAAGTGAATCCCTGGGGCAAATAATCTCTTTTTACCACTTGCCCCAGCAAATAGCACCTTAGTGAGCAAAGCTTGTCAAAATTAGGCACACCCCCTCTGTGTCAGAAAGGTGTGACTCATTCAGAATAAGCCATGAGGGAAAAAATGCAGTTTTTAAGAGAACGTAAGCTGTAAGAAAATGAACTGTGGTGGTTGGGGGTTAGAAAAGGAGAGAGCTTAGAACCTCAGAGAAGTAATTAATCTGTTCAGGATTTAAAATGAATGTTACGTTGCAAGAATTATATCCAAGTAGGCATATGAGAGAAATGGGGCCAGGGAAAGACTCAGAGGTAAATGGCTAAGAGGGGATTGCTCTATAGATTTTAGAGAGAGAAAGAAATCTTCACACACACACACATACTGACACACATACAATTATTGAACATTTGCCTGATTTGCTTTATCTGTGTGTGTATATATATATATATATATATATATATATATATATATATGCTTTGTGCTTATAAACCTGTGTATATATGATCACTTTTATGTCTCTGTGTGAATGTGTGTATCTACACACACACACACATATATACATATTCTGAAGCATTTGATACAAAGTTGCAGATAGCAGAAAACTATACCCTTAAGCATTGAAGAACAGACATTTTTCTGTATAATCACAGTAGCATAATGACATGCAAGAATTATTATTATTTTTTTTGAGATAAAGTCTCACTCTGTTGCCCAGGATGGAGTGCAGTAGCATGATCTAGGCGCACTGCAACCTCCACCTCCCAGGTTCAAGCAATTCTCCCACCTAAGCCTCCCAAGTATCTGGGATATGTGTGATGATTAATACTGAGTGTCACCTTGATTGGATTGAGGCAAAGTATCAGTCCCTGGTGTGTCTGTGTGGGTGTTGCCCAAAAAAATTAACATTTGAGTCAGTGGACTGGGGAAGGCAGATCCACCCTAATCTGGTGGGCACAATCTAATCAGCTTCCAGTGAATATAAAGCAGGTCAAAAAATGTGAAAAAGAGAGATGGGCCTAGCTTCCCAGCCTACATCTTTCTCCTGTGCTGGATGCTTCCTGCCCTTGAACACTAACACTGGACTCCAAGTTCTTCATTTTTGGGACTCAGACTGACTCCCCTTGCTCCTCAGCTTGCAGACAGCTTATTGTGGGACCTTGTGATTGTATAAGCTAATACTTAATAAACTCCCATTTACCTCTCTCTCTCTCTCTCCCTGACTAATACATTTTGCTAATTTTTGTATTTTTAGTAGAGACAGGATTTCACCATGTTGGTCAGGCTTGTCTTGAACTCCTGACCTCAAGTGATCTGCCCACCTTGGCCTCCCATAGTATTTGGATTACAGGTGTGACCCATGGTGCTTAGTCCAAGAAATTTAACATTGAGTTAATGTATTAGTCCATTCTCACACTGCTAATAAGAACATACCTGGCCAGGCTCAATGGCTCATGCCTGTAATCCTAGCACTTTGGGAGGCTGAGACAGGCAGATCATGAGGTCAAGAGATCGAGACCATCCTGGCCAACATAGTGAAACCACATCTCTACTAAAAATACAAAAAAATTAGCTTGGTGTGGTGGTACATGCCTGTAGTCCCAGCTACTTGGGAGGCTGAGGCAGGAGAATTGCTTGAACGTGGGAGGTGGAGGTTGCAGTGAATCGAGATTGCGCCACTGCACTCCGGCCTGGTACCTGGCGACAGAGCAAGACTCTGTCTCAAAAAAAAAAAGAACATATCTGAGACTGGGTGGTAATTTATAAAGAAATAAAGGTTTAATGGACTCACAGTTACACATGGCTGTGGAGGTCTCACAATCATGGTGGAGGGCAAAGGAGGAGCAAAGGCATGTCTCACATGGTGGCAGGCAAAAGAACCTTTTCAGGGGAACTGCCCTTTAAAAAATCATCAGATCTTGTGAGATTTATTCACTTCCATGAGAACAGCATGGGAGAAATCCAACCCATGATTCAGTTACCTCCTACCAGGTCCCTCCCACAACAATGTGGGGATTATAGGAACTACAATTCAAGATGAGATTTGGGTGAAGACACAGCCAAATCATATCATTCTGCCCACGGTCCCTCTCAAATCTCATATTCTCACAATTCAAAACACAATCATGCCCTTCCAACAGTCCCCCAAAGTCTTAACTCATTCCAGCATTAACTCAACTTTCCAAGTCCAAAGTCTCACCTGAGACAAGGCAAGTTCCGCCCGCCTACAAGCCTGTAAAATCAAAGCAAGTTAGTTGTTTTCTAGTTACAATGAGGGTACAGGCATTGGGCAAATACAACTGGTCCAAATGGGAGAAATTGGCCAAAACAAAGGGGCCACAGACCCCATGCAAGCCCGGAATCCAACAGAGCAGGCATTAAGCCCTCAAGTTCCAAACTGATGTCCTTTGACTCCATGTCTCACATCCAGGTCATGCTGATGCAAGAGATGGGCTCCCATGGCCTTGGTCAGCTCTGCCCCTGTGGTTTTGTTGGGTTCAGCCCCCCTTCTAGCTGCTTTCATGGGCTGGCATTGAGTGTCTGTAGCTTTTCCAGGTATACAGTGCAAGCTGTTGGTGGATCTACCATTCTGGGGGCTGGATGACAGTGTCCCTCTTCTTACAGTTTCACTAGGCAGGGGACCTTGTGTTGGGGTTCCAACCCCATATTTTCCTTCCACACTGCCAGCAGAGGTTCTCCATGAGGGTCCCATCCTTGCAGCAAAGTTCTGCCTGGACATCTAGGTGTTTCCCTACATCCTCCGAAATTTAGGTGAAGGTTCTCAAACCTTAATTCTTGACTTCTGTGCACCTGAAAGCTTAACACCACGTGAAGACTGGGAAGCCTTCTGGCTTGCATCCTCTGAAGCCATGGCCTGAGCGCTGTACTTTGGCCCCTTTTAGCCACCACTGGAGCATTTGGCTCCTGGTTATTTATGCAAATTTCTGAGGCAGGCTGAAATTTCTCTAGAGAAAATGTGTTTTTCTTTTCTATTGCATTGTCAGGCTGCACATTTTCCAAACTTTTATGTTCTGCTTCCTCTTTAATGCTTTGCCACTAAAAATTTTCTTCTGCCACATAACCTAAATCATCCCTCTCAAGTTCAAAGTTCCACAGATCTCTAGGGCAGAAGCAAAATGCTGCCAGTCTCTTTGCATAGCAAAAGTAACCTTTACTCCCTTTCCCAAAAAGTTTCTCATCTCCATCTGAGATCACCTCAGCCTGGATGTTCTTGTCTATATCACTGTCAGCATTTTGGTCAAAGCTATTTAAAGCCATTTAACAAGACTCTGGGAAGTTCCAAACTTTCCCACATATTTTGGGTATACTTCTGAGCCCTCTAAACTGTTCCAACCTCTGCCTGTTACTCAGTTCTAAAGTCCCTTCCACATTTTCAGGTATCTTTACAGCAGCACCCCACACCTGGTACTAATTTACTGTATTAGTTAGTTCTTACACTGCTAGTAAAGACATACCAGACACTAGGTAATTTATAAAGAAAAAACGGTTTGATGGACTCACTGTTACACATGGCTGTGGAGGCCTCACAGTCGTGGCAGAAGGTGAAGGAGGGGCAAAGGCAGGTCTTACATGGCAGTAGGAAAGAGAGTGTGTGCAGGGGAACTCTCCTTTATAAAATCATCAGATCTTGTGAGACTTATTCACTATCATGATAATAGCACAGGAAAAATCTGCTCAATGATTCAGTTATCTCCCACCAGGTCCCTCCCATGATGCACGGAGATTACGGAAACTGCAATTCAAGATGAGATTTGGGTAGGGACAAAGTCAAACCATATTGAATAATAATATTTAATACGTAGTCCATACCCAAATTTGCCCCCAAATGTCCTTTATTTATCATTTTTTTTGGAGTAAAGTGAAAGCAAGTTTATTAAGAAAGAAGAGAAATAAAAGGATGACTACTCCGTAGGCAGAGCAATCCCCCAAATGCCCTTTATAGTTATGCATATGCATGGTTTCCCAGACCAAGATTCATCTAAGAATCACGTTCTGCATTTGAAGGCCATGTTTTTAAAATCTTTATTCTAGAAAAATCACCCTGCTTGCCATAACATTGATATTTTTGATGAGCCCATACCAATAGTCTTGTATCTTCTTTTATTTTTTAAGTCATGTGAGTATGTGTGTTTTAAGATCTATTAGGCAGATCTTATTGTTTAAAAGTACAGACTCTGAAAAGGGGTGGCTTCAGTTACCATCTCAGGTCCATTTATTAGCTTTGGGCTCTTAGACAAGTTGCTTAAACTCTCTATGCCTTGGTTGCATCTAAACAATGGTTTTAAGTTACCTGAGTGGTCAGAAGGATTCCAAGCACATACAAATGGTTAGCTATTGTTGTGTGTTTTATTATATCATTAGAATACATTCTGATTCAATCTTGGTGCAGGTGGGATAGTTTTATATGATTATTGATACTCCAGTTACAGCAAAAACAATTTCTTCTTAGCTGAGAATAATAATCACAGTAATTTATATTATCAAATATAAAATTATGTTGTCTTTAATTACTGTATATACTGGTCCAGATTTAAGTTATGCTAACATTACATGGCAAATTATAACACTTAATAATAGTATACATAGAAGTTAATTGTGTGGGCATGGGAGTAAAAACACCTGGGTTTGCTACCCTGCTTGGGCACTCATGAGCTATTTGAACAAATCATTTATCTCTCTGAGCTGTTATTTCCTCGCCCATTAAATGAGGACAATAACTACCGCAGAGACATGTTGGCAAAACACATTCCTTTCCTGGTGCCTAGGAAACCCTTTAATATCTTCCCTAGAACAACAATGACAACAACAACAACAACAACAACAACAAAATAACTTATTAACTTGCCTTCAGGAGATAACATAAACATTTAATAAAATTACTAAAAATTATTGAACATCAGTGATTTTATTAATGATAACCCTAGGACAATTTTCCTTAAAATTAGCCAGGCCATTCTCTTTGTTCCACATTTTTAAAGCATCTGCATCCTCTTTAGATGATACATAAACCTATACTTTAGAGGGTAAAAGTATTTTAAAATTTACAGTAACTTGTGGAAGTTGTTTTGCCTTATTTTGTCACCATTACTTAAAAGTTGGCAAGCATTTTGAGGACAGGCAAAGGAGTGTTGTGGAAGGACATGTGTTATGTGGAGAAAGAATCTGGCACTGCCCCCTTCTAGGTATGTGGCATTGGAGAAATAACCCGAGATGTTTATACTCCAATTTTTTCTTTTGTGAGAAATAATACAGTGCCTAAAACACAATGACTTCTCAATCAATGGTTCCTTCCTTCCCTTTTTTCTTTCTTCCTTCCCTGCTTTTTATTCTTTCCTTTCATCTTCCACCTCTTCTTCCTGCTTTCCCCCTTACCTCTGATTCTCCCTTCTTGAGTACACCAGCTAATGGTTAGCATGTAAGTTAAGATGGTGCCCAGAGAAATATTTTTTAGAAACTTGTAAAGTAAGATCTCATCCACTCCCTTTCAACACTTGGTATATACTACGTACAGGTCCTACACATATCTCTGAGCTTGGCAAGGACTTTATGCACACCAACGCAAAGAAAGTACTGCGTCTGCCTGATTTAGCAATGTCAGGGTCTCCAGAAAACTCTCTCTTCCTCACAAATTACATGGAGCTTGGCATTCTTTTATTAGAAAATAACATCTTTCATTTCACAGTGAGACAAAGGGTATAGGGTGTCAATCCCTTTGGTAATGGGAAAACAATGACTTCAATATTGCGGTTTTCAACATAAAACAGGCCTAGGAAGCCGGAGTGGTTGAGAGACCATGTATAAAAAAAAGAGCTTAGGTTGTCACTCTCCTCCTCAACCATCACCTCCACTATCAACAAAGGCCAAAGCCACTCTGCCACCATCCTGACTTTAAGAGTATCTTGTCAGATATGCTTGAGAAGGCAAGTGTACATTTTGCAATTTTTGGTATGTGGAGAAATCAAAGTAAGTTTTCAGACTTTTAAAAGTCTCAGGACCTTCAATGCCCTTAAAATTAGTGAGAACCCCAAAGGGCTTTTATTTATATGTATAATATCTAACATATTAAAAAGTATGACAAAATATTTAAAAAACTTACCTACTAATTCACCTAAAATGACAAAACCTACACATATTAACATAAATAATAAATTTTTATTAAAAAATTTGTATTTTCCAAAACAAAACCATCGTATGGAAAGTGGCATTGTGTGCATTTTTGTAAGTTTCTCTTAAGTGTGGCTTAATAGAAGATAGCTGAATTCCCATATATTTTTCTACATTCAATTTGCTGTGACATGTTGCTTTGATTGATGTATATAAAGAAAGCTAGACCTAGACAAATATATAATTGGATAATATATTTTAATATTTTAAATGTAAGTGTAAGCAATTCTCATGCTTCAGCCTCCCAAGTAGCTGGGATTACAGGCATGCACCACCAGACCCAGCTAACTTTTTCTATTTTTAGTAGAGGCAAGGTTTCACTGTATTGGCCAGACTTGCCTGGAACTTCTGACCTCAAGTGATCTGCCTGCCTTGGCCTCCCAAAATGCTGGGATTAAAAGCGTGAACCACCATTCTCAGCTGCATTTTTAATGTTTTTATTCATGGTTGTGTAACTCATGCACTGATCATTTTGAAAATATCGGTTTGCTGAGTTATCAAGGTCTCCCAAGTAGTGACACATTTCATTATATAATACAAAAAAAATGTATTTGTCAATATCATTACGTCTTCATGTCCTGGGGAGCTGTTAACTCTCACAGTAATGAATTTTCAGTTTCACGTTTTCTCTGAAAAGCTCAAATTTTATCATTGGCAACAAAGCCATCATTTGCTTTCCTTGACCTGGCAGGCTGACTTTGTTTATTTCTGAGATAATATTTGTCACATTCTCAAGTCCAAATGTCCATAATTTTTTTTTTTCAAGTAAAAATGGTGTTTTCTGAATGAAAAAATAAAAAGCAGCTGGTTTACTTTGCCCGACAATCATGAGTGCTTTTCTTCTCACAAACGGTATGAGAAAAGGTGTTGTATGAACTCATTTCATCACACGGTATCAAAGATTTGTACTCAAGGTTTGAGAGTTCATAAAATTGATAAATTTTATTGCTTCATTAAGGACAGTCTTAAATGAACTTACTTTGCTCCCCTGCTTTTACCTGTGAATCTGTGTCTGTATAGAATACAATGACTATTGACACACTGTGAGCCCTGCCTTGATTTATACTAATAGGTCAGCAATCTCACCCAGGATGGCTTTTGTACATCAGAGCAAATGTCAACACAGTGGAAAAAAGCAAATACAATTATTGCTATTAAAAAAAATTCATTTGATCTTGCAGACCCAGCTCTGAAAGGGTCTCAGGGACACCACCACCTCCCCTCAGAGGTCTGTGGACCACACATTGAAAATACTGTTAAAGGATATGGGTCAATTCAGTTTTCATCCTGCTGGCAAACTTTCTTCAAGGAGTCAGTGAAAGTACTTAATCATCTGAAACTTAGCCTTGAGGAGCTAAAAATCAAGTGGAGAAAACAGACACATACAGAACTAAGTAAAACCCATTCTGCACACAGAGGGCTGTGGATGGTGAGGAGACAGTGACGCTTTTGGCTTGGGGGATAGGAGAAGGCTTGTCAGAAATGGTCATTCTGGGCCTTACAAGCCACGTATGACTATCCAGTTCCAAGAAGAAGCATTAGCCCATATGCATACAAATGTCTGAGCCTTTAGGGAATGGCAGGGAGGCTGGACTGGCTGGAGTGTTGGGTGCTTCAGAGTAGGTGACGGAGTAACACTGGAGCAGTGAGTGGGCAGCAGGTTTTATGGGATCTTGAGAGCCGTGGCAATACACTACCTTGCTTGGTTTCTGTTATATTGAGCAGACATGTTAATTTAGTCCAGAGCAATCATTCACAAAGTGTGGTCCCTGAGCCAATAGCATCAGTGTCACCTGGGAACTTGTTAGATGTACAAATTCTCAGGTCCTACTCCTGATCTATCAAATCAGAAATTCTAGGTTGGGTTCAGCAATCATGTCTTTATATGTCCTTCTTGTTAAGAGTCTCATGCTCGCTAAAGTTTGAGAGTGTGTGTCTTTAAAGAGTGGTCCTATCTGTGTCTGAATCACCTCCGGGAAAATGTGCTAGCCAGGGCTTACTGTCTGGCACATTTGCATATTCTTGGGCTGCACCTCGGAGCAACAGAATCAGAACAGAATAGGGTCTGGGACCTGCATGTTTGCAAGCTAGCTGTGCAATTCTGACCAAGGTCCAAGTGTCATTGGTCTAACAGATGCCCGGCTAAAGGAAAGACTTCTTATTTTCTGATTTTTTTAAACCAAATATTACAGTTTGGAGGAAGGAATGTAAACCCAAATTTTATCGCAAGTAACTGCTTGTTCACATTTTTTTTTTTTCGAGACGGAGTTTCGCTCTTGTTACCCAGGCTGGGGTGCAATGGTGCGATCTCAGCTCACCGCAACCTCTGCCTCCTGGGTTCAGGCAATTCTCCTGCCTCAGCCTCCTGAGTAGCTGGGATTACAGGCACGTGCCACCATGCCCAGCTAATTTTTTGTGTTTTTAGTAGAGACAGGGTTTCACCATGTTGACCAGGATGGTCTCGATCTCTTGACCTCGTGATCCACCCGCCCTGGCCTCCCAAAGTGCTGGGATTACAGGCGTGAGCCACCACGCCCGGCCTTGTTCACATTTTTATAGGATTATAAGTGAATGAAGAATTCTCTGTAGATTTACCATGCTTTTCAAAAAAATTTTCGTATATTAATGATCTTTACAACTAGAGCATTGGATGGTAGAGGTGAAGAAAGTGACTGCCTGAAAATATAGTTGCAAAGTGTGGTAAGATCTCCTGGCAGAAAAGACTACCAGATAAAGATATACATTATCATTATCTAAAGAAAGTTCTATCTACTGGTAGTTTCTAAGAGCATCTAGATTGCCTGGCTTTGTTTTCCTTCAAGCTAAGTATACATTAAGAGATACTCACAGCTTAATTCCTTTAAGTAGTTGCTCTAATCAGCTTTGTTATTTTCTCAATTTTTCTAGTAAATTAGAGGTAAATATAATTTAACGGGATGCTAAATGGACACTAATTTGCCAAGTACTTCAAAATTATAGGATATCCCACATAGGTCTTTGGGAGGCAAGGATGCATAAGTTGAGAGGTTTTAGTTTTTGTACTGGAGTCTAGAAACTAACAGAGATGACTTGACCTAATTAAGTACTGCTGGAGACATCCTGTGCAACTGTGCATGAGTGGATCAGGAAAGGGGAAGAGGTAGAAACAGGAGACGGGAAGAGTTTAAGGCGTGAGATATTTGAATCTTACAGATTTTTTTTTTGAAAACCGCTTTGTTTTTTTCAAAGAAAAATAAAAGCCTTTTAAAATATGCTTTTAACCTTATAAATGACATAGCAATAGAAGAGGCTAATTATTCTGCAGTGATTGGCTACTGTCTTTAGTCTGAAAGTGGCTGGAGTTTTGTTCTCTGTGTTTTGTTTGTTTGCTTTTTTTTTTTTTTTTTTTTTTTTTTTGAGACGGAGTCTCGCTGCTCTGCCACCAGGCTGGAGTTCAGTGGTGCAATCTTGGCTCACTGCAACCTCTGCCTCCCAGATTCAGGCGATTCTCCTGCCTCAGCCTCCCGAGTAGCTGGGACTACAGGTGCGCACCACCACACCCAGCTAATTTTTGTGTTTTCAGTAGAGACAGAGTTTCACCATGCTGGCCAGGATGGTCCTGATCTCTTGACCTCATGATCTGCCTGCCTCAGCCTCCCAAAGTGCTGGGATTATAGGCATGAACCACCGTGCCTTGCTGTTCTCTGTGTTTTATAAAGTACTTTGAGATTAATATTAGCCAAAAATCAGAAAAAAAGAGGCAGTACTATATATTCAATTTCCAAGTCCTTCTCTTTACTGTATTTGTGAGAGACCATTTACATGAAAAGCTTTTTGTGATTATATACATTTAAAAGAAGTTCAGTCTTTTTGGGGGGAAGGTTTCACGTGAGCAAAGCAGATTCTTTAAAAAGTTCCAGCAAATTGAATTTTATTTAGGCTTTTAATTTAGACCTCCTATAATGTAGAGAACAAGCGTTGTGAGGTGGGAGTGGGGAAGACCCCACCTCAAGATCTTCAGACCCCACCTCAAGATCTTTCCATCAGAAGTGTATGCTTCTCAGAGATACTTTCTGGTGCTCTTTTTGTTGGGACATTGGTTTCTGAAGTGCTTTTCAGAAAATGAAACTACCCCACCCAGTGTTTTAACTAATTCACAGATGTTGCAAGCACCTGCAGAATGCTGGAGTTAGCCCAGGGCAGGGGAGATGCTACCTAAATTTACTGAAACTGGTTGAAGGGCAGAGCTGGATCAGAAAGCACAGTTCATGGCCTTAACCTAGAAGAAAAGTCTGTCTACAGCAGTTGAGAAATGCATTTTTAAAAGGAATCATTTGGGAAGACTTGCCTGGCCATTTATCAAGGAAAGCAAGTTTTAGCTCATCAGAGCTTCCAGGCTTCTGTTTAAAAATTTTTCCTGCTGATAAGACTGGCCATTTCCCAAGTGGGAAGAAATGCTGTTTCTGCTGATAGATAGAAACTTCTCTGATATGCACTATCCATCTGGAAAGAGAAGTTTAAGCAAGCATATGTCTGATGTTACTTTCTTGACAAAACCTGCAGTGCTCAAATGAGTATACCCTTAATATTTCTCTCTTTTTTTTCTTTTTTCTTTTCTTTTTTTTTTTTTTGAGACAGAGTTTTACTCTTGTTGCCCAGGCTGGAGCTCAATAGCACAATCTCAGCTCACCACAACCTCTGCCTCCCGGATTCAAGTGATTCTCCTACCTCAGTTTCCCAAGTAGCTGGGATTACAGGCATGCACCACCATGGATGGCTAATTTTTTGAATTTTTTGTAGAGAAGGAGATTCTCCATGTTGGTCAGGCTAGTTTCGATCTCCCAACGTCAGGTGATCTGTCGGTCTAGGCCCCTCAGAATGCTGGGATTACAGACGTGAGCCACTGTGCCTGGGCCCCACTTAACATTTCATAACATTATCAATATCCCCTTTCACAGTAAGCTAAAATTGATTGTGACCCTTCCATATGCAAAACAATGCATGCTGTAGATTCAGTGGAAAGATCCGAGAAAAGGAACTCTGGTTCCAACCCTAAGAAATCTCTGATTTAAAGAAGGAGGATGAATAAGTATGTAAATAATTCTAATACAGAGAAGATTCTGACAGATTCCATAATAGAAGTGAAGAAACAAGATCTTACACATAAATACATGCATGAAGTGTGCACACACTCACAAACACATACACTAAGTGGATTGTACACTTCTAAAGCAAGTCTTACTAATTCACATTATAAATCTCCAGTACTCTTATTATAATTTAACTGAAAGAGAATGTGACATATTCCTAGAATAAATACCTGCTTTATTTGGAGCCTATTAAAGCATATTCAGAAGATTTACTTACTATTCAAGGATATCAGAGAAGTGGCGTTCAAAACTCCAGAAAAATTTTATCACACATTATTATGTTCCCCAAACTAAGATCCCAAAAGGTATTGGTCAACACAGATGGGATCAATGCAAAATGAGTATCAGCGGGATTAATGAATGTGAAACATTCGATGAGACGTGAATGAACGTGAAGTGGAACCTAATGAGGTCAGCCTGGTGGGAGCAAGGTGAATGTTGGAGATATATGAGGTTGTTTTTTAGATCCCTTGGAGTGTTTCCAGGGAGATTCTCTAAGACTGAGACATTCTCAATAGCCACAACCTCACTAAGTACTCACTAAAAGCTTCTCAGCATCTCATATAGTGTATTACATGGTGTATACAGGATACACCAATTTCACTTCCCCTCTAGAGCCTCCCAATATACTAGGGAAATGGACCAAAATGTACCAAAGGACAGACAAATGGTGTAGATGACAAAATCCCCAGGAGGCTAAAGGTGGGAGAGCTTCCCAAGAGCAAGGAGGATTTGAGAGAGCAGTGGCTGCGAGTAGGCTTCTAGAAGGAGGTGGAATTTTTGTTGGGCCTTCCCACCCAGGTAGGAATAAGAGGAGCAGAGAAGAGGGGGTCAGCATTCCAAACAGAGAAGTAAGTACTCTGGTATTTTTGTCCACGCACTCACAACCACACCACATTTTGCATATAATTTCAGGGGATTTTTATCAACTCCTTCTAACCACAGACCAAGGTTAGGACGCCCTGCTCTAGCACTTATGAAACTGTAATAGAGCAAGCTTTTTGAGCAAAATAGAGCAAGGTGGGATTTCTTTTTTGCTAATAGAGTAGGAAGTAACACACAATACCAAGTAGCCAAAAGAAAACCCCTTCTCTTACTTAAATTACTTAATTATAAGAACTAATTACTCAAACATAAAAACACCTCTGTGCATATGCACCATTTTCTTTTCTTTCTTTCTTTCTTTTATTTTTTGAGAGAGTGTCTTACATTGTCATCTGGCTTGAAGTACAGTGACCTGATTATGGCTCACTGCTGCCTCAATCTCCTGGGCTTCAGCAATTCTCCTGCCTCAGTCTCCCAAGTAACTGGGACTACAGGTGTGCGCCACTATGCCTGGCTAATTTTTAAATTTTTTGTAGAGATGGAGTTTTGCTATGTTTTCCAGCTGGTCTTGAACTCCTGGGCTTAAGCAATCCTCCTACCTTGGCCTCTCAAAGTTCTGGGATTACAGGTGTGAGCCACAATGCCCAGCCATGCCCCATTTTCATACACCATTTTTTGCTTCTGAATGTTTAATTTTGGGATTGATAAACAATCATTGTGGTTTCCCTTAAAAAAAGGTGGTTTCTAGTTACTCGTTTTCATCATCAGATATACCTGTTTTTCTTTCTACTCCTCAACAAATGAAACTACAAGTATTAGTTAGATAATTAAATCCCATTATTCTATAAATAAAATATGGTCATAAATATTTTATAAAGTTATAGAGTTTGAAACACCTCTAACCTAAGAGCCATTGACTATTGATACAAGAGTGAAGTAGATAGATGCTAAAATTAAGAGATTCATTTCAATGTAGAGGAATTATTCTCACCAGATTAATATTGGAGGACACTAAGTACCCATATTCTACTTCTCATAATATTTGCCTCCATAGAAGAACCATCTTTGTTGGCATAAATATATGCGAAAAAACTTCTTTTTTTTGCATAAAACAGATAGTTCTTTTTTTGGCGGAGAAGATAGTGTCTCACTCTGTTGCCCAGGTTGGAGTGCAATGTTACTATCTGAGCCACTGGACCCTCCGCCTCCTGGGTTCAAATGATTCTCCTGTCTCAGCGTCCTGGGTAGCTGGGACTACAGGTACCGCCAACACGCTCAGCTAATTTTTGTATTTTTAGTAGAGATAGGGTTTCACCATATTGGTCAGGCTGGTCTCAAACTCCTGACCTTAGACAATCCACCTGTCTTGGCCTCTCAAAGTGCTGAGATTACAGGCATAAGCCACTGCACCTGGCCAAAAAAAAAAAAAAAAAAAAAAAAAAAAAAAAAAAAAAAAAATCCACACACACAAAAAACATAGTTCTTTTATTCTCAAAGATATTAGTTCTGGAAAAACTATGTGCAGCTTAGCTGTATTAACTAGAACTCACTAAGGAGAAGAATGAGGCATTTCTTCAATATTTTGCCCAAGTTTATATCAGTCTCAGGAAACTTGTGTGACATGTGTTCCTTTAGGACATACCACATAATATTACGTAATATTACAGTTAGCAGATTCAGTGTTCACTAGTATGACAGAATCTCCACAATAGGACAGCCTTCATTTCCTTGCAACAGAAATAATCTTTGAGAATTCAGTATGTCACTTATGAACAACTTGAAGATCTGGGTCTCAGACCAGTTACCACCATGATGATTCATCACCTAGAAAATGGCTACTAATAGGAAGCCATTCACTGTAGTGACAAGCAATGCAATGTGGTAAGAACAAAACCATTCTCCTCTCTCACCCCCTCCCCAATCTTAGGATTCTATTAATATGAGGAACAGATAATCTCATACTCATCAAGTAAGTTACAATCAACATGGAAAGGCTGGAATGTGCACAAGACTAGCTACTTCATTTGCGGTTCCAGTGGAGAATAAAAATACAGTGACCCTTGGTCGAAAACTATTAAGAATTTCAAGAGAGCAAGAACAGAGCATTAAACCAAGCACAGGCCCCTTCTAAATGCAGGGTTTTATGTGATTGCCTTGGCTTTCTCTGTAGAACCAGGTAATGGAGCTAGCCAATCTCTAAGCAATCTTCTAATTTCAACATTCTGCTATTCTCACTATAGTTAATTTTATGGTGTAGTTCTCTACAGTTAAGATATTGAAAGGTAATTTTTTCTAAAGCCATTTTTTTCCTGCGTACTGAGATTTCTATCATGGGCACCACTATTCTATTCTCATACTTTCTTAGAGCCATCTTGGTTTATTTTTTTCCCTCAACTTCTTTGTTCAATAAGCCACTGAGTCTTACCCCATATAATATTTTATGTTTATTTATTCCTTGCCATTCTCATACTCAAGTCCATATGTTGGGCTTACAACCACTTTCTAGCTAACCTTACCATCTACATTAGTTATTGAAAGCTATGTAACATATCATTCCAAAATTTATTATTCTTGCAGTTTCTGTGTCTAGGAAATTTGGGAATTGATTAACTAAAGAGTTCTGCCTTAGGATCTCTCTCATAATCTTGAGTCATGATATCTCGAGTGATGCAATCATCTGAAGGCTCACCAGGCCAGAGGATGTGCTTCCAAGGTGGCTCATTCACATGAGCTGGTCAGTTGTGGCCGGTTGTTGGTGAGATGTCTCATTTTACTCCCTACATAGGCCTGTCTACTGGACAGCTTGAGTGTCTACCCTACATAGGGCCTGGCTCTCCCCAAAGTGGGAGATCCAAGAGAAACAGCAGATAGAAGCCACTGTTTTGACAGCCTAGCCTCAGAAGGCACATGTCATTTCTTCTGCCATATCTTATTTATAAGTGAGTCACTTAATTAGGTGGCACCTACAAGGAAGGAAAATTAGACTCCACTTTTTGAAGCTTCCTTCCAAAAAATTTAAAATGTTTTTTTTGACATATTGAAAAATCATTACACTATCTTATGTGTTCCTTCCAAATTCAGCTTCCTAAACAAGGCTTGTTGATTCAGTTCCCTGATCAGAACATGTAAGTGATTCAGTTCCCTGATCAGAACATTAAGTGGAAAAAAACAAGGAGAAACAACTCTTCTTATTCTAGTGAACACATCTGTCACGTGTCCCGCTTCACCAGGTCTGTCCACTCGCCAACCCAAAACACACCTGGATCTTTCTCAGGTGTGGACATCAGGTCCTTGTCCTCCCTGTTCCTCCCAATTCAAATGCTCTCTCCCTTATCATCTTCTAGGTGCAGAACAAAATCCATTCAGTCATCCTTTTAAGTTTTCTGTAAGTCTTCTGCAATACAGTGACAGGCAGTATTTCTCCCTTTACTTTCACTTTCTAGCCATTCAGTGGGCCTCTACCTGTGGAAACCAGGCAACGTGCTGAGGGGTGGGGATATAAAGGCAACTTGTTTTAAGGTTTGCATGTTCCTATCTAGGGTTCACAGGGTCTACTTTGAACTATCCTTTTGGAAGTCTCTTGAGGGGTCTTGTTCCCTGTGCGTAGCTCAGTGCCAGGCAAATGCTGAGTATTTGATAAACATTCTGTGAATAGAAAAGCAAATGAAGATGACAAAAATCAGCAGGTAAGGCTAATTCTCTCTGCCAAGAAATGGCCATTTTGATTTTTTTCTCTTTAAAAATGGTAGTTATTTTGAAGCATTTGAGAAAATTAAACCTATTTTATCTTGGTGCAGTGGGCTGCTAATGTAGTTCTTTAGATACATTCTTGTTAAACGGGGCAGGATGCAATATGATCTTCTCTTCAGGTAGAGGGAAGCATTAGAAAATTCTTTCAGAATGTGGCTTGATCATGCAGTATACCCAGGTAACAATTCAGGCACATGTACCCCCTGAATCTAAAATAAAAGTTAAAAAAGAAAAAAAAGCTCAAGTGCTATATAAACACTTTAAATACAATGTGTGCATATGTGTGTGTGTGTGTGTGTGTGTGTATAAACAAACATATGTAAATATATATAAATTTTACAAAGAAACTGTCAAAAACTGCAATGACATGTATAGGAGACAAGAAAGATTATGTTTTAGAGGATGAAGTGGGAAAAAATCTGAGGTCTTCTATGAGAAAGGATATGAGAGAAGAGCAAGAATTTTCATAAATAGTTGAAAAAATCTAACTCAACATTACATGGTGCAGTAAGCTGCTAATTCAGTTCTTTAGATATGTGCATAAGAAATAAGCACAACTCCTGCCCTCAAAAGGCTTAATGCTAATTGTGGACACTAAACAAAGATAGGTTCAAAAATACATGAGGATGCTTCTGGAACAATATGGGATCAATAGCATATTCACATTAAAAATATAAATAAGCACTGAGAATATGCAGCAAAAGGTATAGAAACAGTTCTGCAATTTACCTCCTGCAAATCAGGTAGTTAGAGTAGAAGGAGATCTTGGAGCTCAGGCATAAAGCCCTTTCAGGACCCAGAAGTATATTTTATTCTCCTCTGAGAAGGGTCTTAACAGACCCAGCTGCCCTAATTCATTGGTTCTCCTCTTAGAAGTGTTCTTAAATACCCCTCCCTATCCAATTACCTCTGCTTCCATTTCCCTGCTTGTCATTACTTGGTTTTGACTCTGATTTTACTGCTTTCTAGAATCTCAGTTTGGTAAACATTGTGGACTAAATGTTGTATCTCCCCAAATTTGTATTTGGAGCCCTAATCCCTGGTGCGATGATATTTGGATATAGAGATTTGGTGGAAGTACTTAGAGTTAGATGAGGTCATGAAATGTAGCCCTGAAGGTGGGATTAGTGCGTTTATAAGAAAAGACACAAGAAAGCTCCCTGCTCCCCACCCCTGTGTTATGTGAGGACCCATTAAGAAGGTGGTCATCTGCAGGCCTAGAAGAAGACCCTCATCAAAAACTGATCTTGTAGGACCTTTATCTCAGGCTTTCAGCTACCTAAAGTGTGGAAAATCAATTTCCGTTGTTTAAACTTAAAAAAGAAAAACAGAATGTGGCTTGAGGAAGACCTCATAATAAGTAACCAATTCTACTGCATTTATAAGAGTGTGTCATAATCCTTATTGGTTTTCTCTTTCTCCAAAAACAGACTGCCAAGCTCCAGTTGTGACCTATCTGGGCTACCTAAAGAAAGTCTCCTATGACCAGATACCTAAGCTTTGGAAATTTGATGAGCACACTTGCAGGTGTTATATAACCTGTAGCCCTGGGTATCAGGACATCTTGGGTCACTCCTCCAACCACAGTTGGAGAAACAGGAGCTGGGCCTCTTGCTACCTCTGCAGAGCTAGGGAGCTCTGACTTCTGACCTCAGACTCTAGCTATGGCTTCCACCTCCTTGCAGAGAGATTTGGCCAGAGAGGCAATATTCCCTGAGGACACAAAACAGAGGTTCTCAAACCTTTTCTAGGCGAGACCCACCTGATGCATAAGAGGAAAGTTACCTGCAGGTTAACCTCTCATGAGATTTGTAGTTTTTTTAAAAAAAGGTTTTAATTAGCAGTGGAACAGATAAAAGCTTGTAGAAAATTTGAGGTATAGTGTTGCTATTACTTCACTCTGACCCTCCCACTGATCTGGGTCACAGTCACCTTCTTGAGAATCCTCACCAAGCAATACCTCATTATTTATGACAGGCATTACATTTGCTCCAGAGACATGGGTGATGTAGTGAGCTGGGCTTCTGTGAATTGTCTAGCTCTAAAAATTATTAGATAATTATTACTCTAATAATCTTGAGAGGAATAGTAAGAGAATATTACAACATAGGCCCACTGGGACTAATACATCTTGTAGGATTTACTCCCATCTCTGTCCCTGGTTAATGGTGTGACATTGAGTCTAAATCAATCAATTTCTTATATTTTCTCCTTTGTAAAATTGGGAAGTTGGACAAGATGATCTTTAAAGTTCCTTCCCTACAATCTTTTGAATTTATAAATTTTCACAAAGCTTTAAAAAAAAAAAAAACTTTTGTAGCTTTTGGTTTTCATGATTATGGCAAGAAATTTTTCAATGAAGAAGATTTCCAATATCAAATTTTAATTCACTTAACTTTACCATAAATAATCCTATTGCTTTTTAGAAAGGCTATGATGAAAATAAAATGAACCTCAAGAGATTCATTTCCCCTTCAAAATGTTCAGTGATTAATAAAGAGAATACTCAAAAGGTGCTTAGTGCAGTTTCATGAACTTGGTAAATTCTCAATAAGTGGAGACAATTCTTATTGTTGGTATCATGATCATTTCTTCATCAGTAATTGTTAGTGTATATATCAGCTAATAGGGATAGAGAAAATGTTGAACGAGATAGGCAAGTTTATTATCTTCACTATTACTATTTACTGAGCTTTGAGGATTTCCCAAGCTGACCCAGGCAGTTTGAGAACCTGATGAGCAAATATTTGTTCAAGTCAAATAAAATAAAGAGACAAATCTCTAAAACACTTTATTTGGGAAGCAAGAACTGTAACTCAGGGCATACACATGAACTGGATGTCCTTCAATATGTCTGAAGAACAAAGAGAAGGTTGGAGATTTTATAAAAAAGAGAAACGTTACACATTGTTTTGAAAGACAGTTCCTTGGCACTAGTTAGGTTTTGGAAAGCTGGCAACCTCTGACTGGTGGATGAAAGCAGTGGGTAAAACTAGTCTTAGAGTTGCAGCAGGTTGGTTCAGCAGTTACTAGATAAAGCTAGTGTCAGGTTATAGCATGCAGTTTCAGCAGCTGGACTTGGGTAAAATTTAATTCTTGGAGCAATATTATGTGCCCTGAGTGCTTTTCTTCCTGTCTTCCGGATTATTTAAGTTGAATATGACAAGAATGACTCAATTTGCATGATCAACTTGCGCAGGTTCATGACCTGAAGTGCCTGCTTCCCTTTGGATGGAACGGTATGGGATGCCGCATCAAGGGAAAGAACACTCCTTTGCTTTCATTTGACAAAAAGTCACGAGGACAATTTCCCAGTTTTCTTGCTCGGATCACTCAATAAAGGGTATCAATGTAAAAAAACCTATATGTACAGGTGGTCAATGAGTAATTTTTAATGCTAAAAAATAAGTATCTTGAAAATTCAACAAATGGAATTGGTTAATAACTGGTCAAGTAATTTTATTCATATAATAGAAAATTATGCAGCTATAAAACTATAGACCAATGTTGTCTAACAGAAATAGAATATGACTGGCATTTGTAACTTTGAATTTTCTAGTAAGCACATTAGAAAAAGTAACAAGTGAAATTAATTCTGTTAATATATTTTATTTAGCTCAACATATTTGAAATAGTTCAACATGTAATCAATATAAAAATGAGTAATGAGATATTTTACTTTTTAAAAATTTTGTTTGGAATCTGGTGTGTTTTTAGAGCACATCTCAATTCAAACTAGCCACAATTCTAGTGCTCAACAGCCCATGTTGCTAGTGGTTATAGTAGTAAATCATATAGCTATAGATAAAGTTTTGATATAGAAAATCATCAATGAGATATTAAAATTTAAAAATGGATCATGACATAAGTACAGTATAATTCTATCTTCTTTTATATATATATTTTATTGCATTTTGGGTGTTGTGGTACATGTGAACAACATGTAAGATTGTTGCATGGGTACACACATGGGAGTGTGTAATTCTATCTTTTCAAAATCCATAAATAAGAGAAAAAAACCTAGAAGGGAATATAACAAAATGTTTACCATGTTATCCTGAGGATAGATGTTTTTTTCTTCTTCTTCTTTTTTTTTTTTACTGATTTCACAATAAATCTATATTATTGTGAAAAAAAATTTAAAAAAAGGGCATCAGAGGCTTAAGTTAATAAATAAGTCTTTAGTTTTCTCCTTTTGCTTTCAAAGTACAGTGGTACTAGACTTAGTTAAGGCTATGTGACTACTCTCCCATCAAATTATTTACTCATGTTTTTCATACTCATTAAGAGGCAAGAAATAATAAAGTGAAAAGTACAGGAGTCTCCCTTTACCCAAGGCCAACCATGGTCTAAAAATATTAAATTGAAAATTTTAGTAATAAACAATTTAATTAAATAAATTTTAAATTGCACGTAATTCTGAGTAGTGTGATAAAATCATGCACTGTCCCAACTCCATCCTGACTGGGATTTGAATCCTCCCTTTGCCCTGGGTCTCTGCCAAGTAGATGCTACCTGCCTCTTCATCACTTACTGGTCTGACTGAGAAAGCATAGTATATGTGGGGTCAGTACTCTCTGCGGTTTTGGACATTCACTGGGGTGGTCTTGGAACATACCCTCCAAAGACATTGGGAGGTGTGATGGAAGAAAAGGGTTGGAGAGATGTAGAGACAAGGTCCTTGAACTTGGGCAAACTTGTTTGCATGCCCACTTTGCTGCTCATTTTGTCATTGATCATTCACTTATGGAACTTACGGTTTTCCATAAGCTGTGATGGACATGAAAATGCATCAAGGAAGGCAGAAAAAATATGTAACTAATACAACGTAATGTAATATAATACCTTCTGTCAAGCATTTATTTACAAACATCTGTTGAGTTCCTACTATAAACCATTTTCTGCGCTAGGTGCTGGCAATACAAAGATTAAAGACATAGTTCTAACTTTACCATAAAAATATTAAAAATAGCACAGATAGAGTATCTTGGAATCTTAGGAAACAGAAAGAGTGTAAAGAATCAAAGAAGGTTTTATTTATTTATTTTTTTGAAGCAAACTTCATGCTGAGGGCAGACATAGAATAACAAAGAATTGAATGCAGAAAGCATGCCCAAGGCCATGGATATTAAGAATAAAAGCAAGGGCCATCATTTTTTAAAAAATAATATTGGTTATATTTGCTTCTCAATAGCAGCCAGAATTATTTAAAAAATTAATTAACTGTAAAGTAGCTAAAGTAGCTATAGGTAATATTTACCAAAGTGCCCAAAACTAAGTTAACAAAGGTCATATGTAGACATGAGAAGGCAACAAAAGTACTTGTAAATTTTAAAAAATCTCTGTGAAATGAGACAAATATTATATAAATTTTTATCATGATAACAAACAGGAGCTTAGTGGTGGGAGACATGGGATCATCTACAACGAAGACAAATACACAACCTCCTTTTTTAAACAACTGTTAGCAATTTAACTAATTAAAACTTCGGTAAAGGTCTGGGATATGAAGAAAACTTAAGCAATATCTTCATGTACTCCTGCAGGTAGAGGTTCTTGAAGCTCTTTCCCAAGCTCCCCATCACACTCTGCCCTGCTCAGAAGTGCCAGTTTCACTGAATCCTTCCATAAGACCTATTACTAGAACAATATTCAATTCTCACAGCATCTGGAAATGGAAAAAAATCTGTTTAGAGACAATGATTGCTTTGTGGCACAAGTCTCATAGTTTTGTTTTTGACAGTCCAAAGATTGATGACAACAGTCCAATGTGCTTGGTCTTGCCTGGTAGCTGGCACATTGTGCTTCTGTAAATCTCTTTGTATCCAAATAGGAGCCATGAAAGATTCAGCATACCTCATGGTTCTTAGCCTCTCACTTTCCTGACTAGAGATTTGTTGGCATCAGCAATTGGAAATGCTAATTACATCTGTATCCAACTCTCAAGCCAGAATGGAATCACTATTTTTGATTACAGCATTATTATGTACTTTATTACATCTTTGCACTAGAGAAATAATACTTAAAGTGCTGATTTTGTCCTACATTTAAAACCCAGGAATCTCTGCCTTTCTTAAGAGGGTGTGTGTGTGTGTGTGTGTGTGTGTGTATTTTTATTTTGTTTTTAATTGATGTAATAATTGTACATGTTTATGGGGTATAGTGTGATGTTTTGATACATGTATACATTGAATAAAAATCAAGTCAGTGTATTTAGCATATCTATCACCTCATACATTTATCATTTCTTTATGGTGAGAATATTTAAAATCTTCTTTTCTAGCTATTTTGAAATATACAATACAATATTGTTAACCATAGTCTCCAGCCTACTTCGAAACAGAACACAAGAACTTACTCCTATCTCACTGTCACTTTGTACTGGTTGACCAAGCTTTCTTTATTCCTCGTCCCTAGCCCTTGTTAACCACTATTCTAATCTCTACTTCTATGAGATCAATGTCTTCAGATTCCACATGTGAGTAGAATCCTGTGGTATTTCTTTCTGTGCCTGCCTTGTTACACTTAACATAATGCCCTCTAGATTCATCCACATTGCCATAAATGACAAGGTTTTATTCTTTTTTATGGATGAAAAGCATTCCATTGTGTATATCTACCACATTTTCTTTACCCATTCATCCTCTGTAGACACTTAGGTTGATTTCATATCTTTGCTATTGTGAACAGTGTTGCAATAAATGTGGGAGTGCAGATATCTCTTCAAGGTACTGATTTTATTTTATTTAAATATATACCCAGTAATGAGATTGCTGGATCATATGAATGTTTTAAACTTCTGAGGAACCTTCATACTGTTTTCTATAATGGCTGTACCAATTTATATTCCCAACAACAATGTATAAGATTTCCCTTGTCTTTACATCCATGCCAGCATTTGTTAGTTTTTGTCCTTTTGATAATAGCTATTTTGTTTATTTTCTTTGAGATGGAGTCTCGTTCTATCACCCAGGCTGGAGTTCAGTGGCATGATCTTGGCTCACTGCAACCTCCACCCCGCCCCGCTGAGTTTAAGTAATTCTTCTGCCTCAGCCTCACCAGTACCTGGAATTACAGGTATGCACCACCATGCCTGGCTAATTTTTGTATTTTTAGTAGAGATGGGGTTTCACTATCTTGGCCAGGCTCATCTCGAACTCCTGACCTCATGATCCGCCAGCCTCAGCCTCCCAAAGTGCTGGGATTACAGGCATGAGCCACTGCACCCAGTGATGATAGCTATTTTATTTAAGGTGAGGTGCTATCTCATTGTTGTTTTAATTTGCCTTTCCCTAATGATTAATGATGTTTAGAATTTTTTTCATATACCTGTTTTCCATTTTGTATGTCCTTTCTTGAAAAATGTCTAAGGCAGGTCTTTTGCCCATTTAAAATCAGATTATTTGATTTTTTGCTATTGCACTGTTTGGGTTTGTTACATAACTTAGATATTAAACCAGGTTAATATCCTGGGTGATTAATTCAGAATACAGATGCATCATATACAAATATTTTATCTCATTCTGTAAGTTGTCTCTCCACTCTATTGTCTTGTTCCTTTGCTGTGTGGAAGCTTTTTAGTTTGAGGTAATCCTGTTTGTCTATTTCTGTTTTTGTTGCCTGTGCTGCAGGAGTCTTATCCAAAAAATTCTTCCTCAGACCAGTGTTATGAAGCATTTTCCATCTGTTTTCTTCTAGCAGTTTTATTGTGTCAGGTCTTACATTTCAGCTTTAATCCATTTTGAGTTGATTTTTGTATACAGTGTGAGATATAGGTCTACTTCATTCTTCTGCGTGGGGATAGCCAGTTTTCCCAGGGCTATTTATTGAAGAGACTGTCCTTTATCTGTTGTGAGTTCTTAGTCCCTTTGTCAAAAATTGGTTGGTTGTAAGTACTGGGATTTATTTTTATGTTCTTTATTCTGTTCCGTTGGTCTGTGTGTCTGTTTTTATATCAGTACCATGCTGTGTTGGTTACTGTAGCTTTGTAATTTATCTTGAAGTCAGGTAGTGTGATGCCTCCAGCTTTGTTCTTTTTGCTTAAGATTGCTTTGGTTATTTAGTATCTTTCCTTCACTGCAGAAGTCTACCAAACCTTTAAAGAACTAATGCCAATTCTACTTTAACTATTTCAAAAACTTGAAGAGGAGAGAATACCTTCAAAATCATTCTACAAGGCCAGCATTATCTTGATGCACAAACTACACAAAGATACAATGAAAACAGAAAACTACAAATAAATATCCCTGATAAATATAGATGTAAAAATTCTCAACAAAACACCAGCAAAACAAATTCAAGAGCAAATTAAAAAGATCATTTACTGTGATCAAGTGGAATTCATCTCAGTGATGCAAAGATGGTTCAACATACATAAATCATAAATGTAATACATCACATTAACAGAATAAAGAACAATAACCATATAAGTATTTCAATAGATACAAAAAATATTTTAAAAAAGTCAATGTCCTTTCCTAACAAAAACTCTCAATAAATTAGATATAGAAGGAATTTACCTCAACACATTAAAGGCCATGTATGACAAATCCACAACTAATATCATACTGAGTGGGGAAAAGTTGAAAGCTTTTTCTCTAAGATCTAAAACAATATAAGGATGTTCACTGTTACCACTTCTATCAACATAGTACTAGAAGTTCTAGCCACAGAAATTAGTAAAGAGAATGAAACAAGGCATAAAAATTGGAAAGGAAGAAGTAAATTGCCCTGTTTGCAGATGACATGGTCTCGAACATAGAAAACCCTAGAGATTTCACTAAAAAACTGTTAGGACTAATAAACAAATTTAAAATGTTATAGAATACAAAACCAGCATAAAAAATCGTTATCATTTCTATACAATTATATTCAATGAACTATCTGAAATAGAAATTTTTAAAAATCTCATTTACAAGAGCCACAAAGAAAAAAAACTTAGAAATAAATTTAACCAAAGAGGTGAAAGATCTTTACACTGAAACTATAAAGCATTGATAAAAGAAATTGAAGGAGACAAGATAGATGGAAAAATACTGTGTTCATGGATTGGGAGAGGTCATATTGTTAAAATGTCCATACTACCTGAAGCAATTTACAGATTTAATGCAACGCTTATTAAAATTCCAATGACATCCTTTATGGAAATAGAAAAAAATCCTAAAATGTATGTGTGTGTACATATATATTTTAGAAACATGCTCATGAGCTTTATTGCTTTTAGTATCTGTTCTCTCTTTATTTATCTTAATAATAAGTGGTTCATGTAACCAAAGACATCAGGAATAACCTGGATTGAGGAAAATGCAATGGGAAAATTGATGTGTGTTTCCGTGAAATTGAACATTGACTTTAAAAAATAAGTAGAGCAATATTTCATCCAAATTAGTTTTGGTCTGCTAAGCTTAATGCAGTTGAAAGTTAAAGGCACACAGAAGATAGCACTTCTACTATTTACCTAAGATATTTTGGTCATTAAAACATCTATGGGTTGATATTTGAAAGAATCGTAATTGACCCTAAAAGGCATATTGGCTGTGGTAATTGAAATGCATTCAAAATGGAAAGTAAGAAAGATCATACTTTTGTCAAAATCCAATCATTTAAAAAAACCAGGCTTAAATATGGACACCACTCTCTTCCTGATGTGATACTTTTTTTTCTATTAAGGTGATAGATGTATGTGTGTTCTAGACAACTCTTAAATGAACTAACCACTTTAGTGGTTAGATGGTTGTTCCGATATACCTCATTTACAGCAGATGTCATTTATGAAATTTGGATTTAAAAAATAGAGAGAGATTATATACTCTAAAGAAGGATTCAATTTATTATTTTATTAAACATTAATCTCCTCTTAATGTGTCAAAAATACTACCCACACTTTCAGAAATCTACAGGTTAAAACTTGATTGATCAGAAACCAACAATTAGAACTTCAAACTCTTTATTCTTTTCTCTATAGCTTTATAACAAAGATCACAGGAAAAAGACACTGATTTCAGGAATTTATTTACTTATACATTGATTTACATTTACATATTCCATTACATATTTATAACGCAGATTGGTTTATGCCTAATCTTTCTCCTTTCCCTGGTTTACCTTCCTTCCTTGCTTTCTTTCTGTTTTACTTTTCCAAGTTCATAAATATTTGCTGAACCTCGACTGTGTCCCAAACCTGTGCTACATTCCAGGGAATTAGTGGTGAACAAAACAGGCCTGGGTTCTAGGCTGGCTGGTGGTTGGAATCTGCTGGGGTATAAACAAACCATCTGGGAATTCCCTTGTTGTGTCCTTCTGTCCTGCTGCAAGAAAAGTATTGAGTGCTCAGGGGCGATAAAGAAGAGAAAGCTTGCATAGATTTGGAGGTTAGATCAGGTCAAGCTGAGGTAGGAGGTATCAGTAGCAGTTGCCTGCCAGAAAGGGCAGAAGGGAGTCTTTAACTTGGAGGGCATGGCGAATGCGAAGGCCCACGTTTCAAACAGAGAATACAACTTTTGAGGAATTGCAAACACTTAGATATGACTGAAAGACACATCTGGAGAGTCAGCGGGAGGAGGGTAAGAATGGAGACCAGGAAGTTAATTTATTAGAAGGCTGTTACAGTTATCAGAGCTAGAGATCATATGACCCTGACCTGCTGTGGTGGCAATGGGGGTGGAGCCTAGTGGTTGAGTTCCAAAGGTGGAATCAATAGGTGTCTTTGAAGAGTGAGTTTATGTGTAGGTGTATTTTGGGGTTATGGAAAGAGAGAAGAGAGGGAGGAGTCAAGGATGCCTATAGAATATCTGGTTTTGGTAACCGGATGATATCATAATGCCTGAGATGCAAAACCCCAGGAGGAAAAGGAAGTGTAGGAGAGATTGTGAGTTTAGCTTAGTAAGAAATCAGAGTCAAAATGACTAGAGAGAGTTGGCTATATGATTCTGAAATTAAGAAATCATTGAAAATCAGAATACGGGGTCATCAACATAAAGATGATTACTAAAGAAATGAGATTGAGCAAGGCCACTTAGGAAACATGTAACAGTAAGATGAGGATATAGCTGGATAACTGTGCATTCTGCTCATCAGTGGGCAGTAACCACGTATATGAGTAATCGTCAATGTTCTTCTTATGGGGCTTCATCCATATGTAAATGTAAATATGAAGATGTAAATGTAATCTGTAGAGATTTCAGATTATGACTCCCACCACCATGATCTGTGCCCTAGGACCTTTCATAGTGTATTTGTAAGGAGGGCTGCTTTGGAGAACCTTCTAGATACCAAGGTGAACACAGGGTCCTGGCCCCATTAGTGATTGGGCTCAAGTCACACAAAAGCATGTTGACTGAGTTATTCACTAAGTTTGTTCCTGAGTGTCACAGAAATATAGACAGTTTAAAAAAGACTAGGCCAGGTGCGGTGAGGCTGATGCCTGTAATCCTAATACTTTGGGAGACTGAGGTGGGTGGATAACTTGAGGTCAGGAGTTTGAGACCAGCCTGACCAACATGGCAAAACCCCATCTCAACTAAAAGTACAAAAATTAGCCAGGCGTGGTGGTGGGCATCTGTAATCCCAGCTACTCAGAAGGCTGAGGCAGGAGAATTGCTTGAACCCAGGTGGTGGAGGTTGCAGTGAACAGAGATCATGCCACTGCACTCCAGCCTGGGCAATAAGAGCAAGACTCCATCTCAAAACAAACAAACAAACAAACAAACAAACAGACAAACAAACAAAAACAGACTCAAACTCTTTGGATCCAAGTTGCATTAAAAACTGTCACTTTCCCTGCACATGATAACAGTAGTCATATACAGATATTAGGTTTCACCCTGGAAAGAGCAGGTAAGATCATCTCTGCCTCCAAGTTCATGTAGAATTACCCATTCTTTTTTCTATAGAGTTCCTTTCTCATGGTCTGCTAACTTTTAATGCAAAGTGCCAGATTTTTAGTTTTAAATTCAACATCAATTTGTTCTAGCAAAAAGCTAATGGCACATATGCATGTGTATGACAGCAAGTCTCTGTGTTTAGGAAGATGTGGGAAGGGTATGCACTTGCTAAATATAAAACTGAGTTAATAGAGAATAATAAATAAAATTGCCTGCCTTCATTTCTTGAAAAACTTATGTGCTCTTTGAGAACACACAAAACAGTTGAAAGAAAGAAAAGAGTTCATTAGCACCACTACTAAAAATATCAACCAGTACAGAAGGCAGCCATCTTTTATTGCTGCATTCATTCAAGTTTCCAGGCAAATGGCAAAGTATACAATGATTCTCTTGGTACTTTTGCCTAAATTGGAGTTTGGAAATTCATTTTGGGGAAAACAACTTTGAAATAAGGTGAATACTAAACCAAGACTATATAGTCCAGGTTGGTAAAATAAATATTCAGAAAGACACATTCAAAGGGAATAACTAAAAGCAAAAAGAAATGTAAAAAACAGGGAAAAATGGTTATGCCAGAAAATGGTCAGGAAACTAGGATTCTGCTTGCATGACAGTAAATATTGCCAGTTAAATTACACTTTGTGTTCAATTCCTGTATAAGAAATGAAGCAGAATATGTATACCTCAATAAAATGCAGTGAAGATTAAAATATGTGTGTCCAAATCCTTGCAAAAAGCCCAGATGAAAGGTACTGTATATAAACAAAGCATTTGTATTGTTTAACCTAACTATGGATAAAAGCCCAAGAGTATCACACAAAAGCATTTTCCCACAGGAAAGATCTTGAACTTCAAAGAAAGAGAGACGAGTACTTAGCGTAACTGACACATCCCAGATTTTTCTCTTCTATGGGTTTCCCAATGTTCTTTTAACAACTTCTTGAATTCTTGAACAATTAGAGAATATTCTCTACTTTTAAAAATGAGTTTGTTTTAAACACACAATAGGATTCAATGTTTTCCTTTCAGTTCTCTGCAGTGCAACATCACACTCCTTTGGAGCTGTTGAAGGAATTCCCTGTATTGCCCAGACCCCCATTCTCAAGCATATTCAAGGCCATTCAGATTTTATGTGGGGATAATAAACAATGGAATATAACTCAGAGCTTAGGGCATCTAAGTGTAGGCCTAGATTATTAGTGCTATCGGGACCAAAAGTCCCAGCTCCTTAATTTGTAATTTGGCCAATTCTAGGAGTACAACATGGAATCAAGGAGAGAGCTTTGCCTCCTGGTACCTGAACACAAAGTGATTTAATAGTAATAATCTTGAGCATTGCTGTGACCCTGTTAATAATGTTCTGCAAGGGCAGTATTTGTGATGAGTGATGTTCTTTGTGTAGTGTCTAATCAGGAAGGCAGGCTTCTTATAAGAGGAGTTTACACAGAAGAGTGGAGAAACCGAAGAGAGCATGCCACCAGTGAGGGCACAGGTAGAAAACATTTAGACTAGAAAGAGACAGAGAGCTGCAGAGCACATGGACACGCCCATTAACTAGTAAAGCTAGTGGCTAGCTCTTCCAGAATGGATTAGGGGAAAATAAAATCTTTTACAGATGTTAGTGATAAGCCCTCTGAATGTATGAAGTTGATGAACTGTGGGTGAAGTTAAGGTGTCTGAGGGAAGAAGCAGATATCCTTACAAGATGACATAGAGACAAGAGATGACAAGAGAGTTGAGGACAGCCAGAGAATAGGCTTTGCTGTTAGACAGAGAGGATATTGGGCATTACCAGACATTTAGGGGAAAGAAGAATAAATTGATATAAAACTCCTTTATGTTTTTATGAATTGTTGTTTAAAAGTATGGATCTCGATACAGAGTGTTGTTGAGGGATTCTCACAAATCTGTTAAGACCTTGTTTAAATACAAAGACTGAGTGTTCCCTAACCCATTATTCAAAAGAGATTATGGTGGCCAGTGGAGACAGAACTAGGTAAAAACACCCTATGAATTTCTGTGTTAAGAACGTATACTTATGAGGGAAACTATTATGTATTTTAGGCAAGTTCTTTTCTCTTTTCTCATCTGCCAAAAAAAACACCAAAAACCGACTTGGAAAACAGTACTCACCTTGAGTGAATACTATAAAGATCAACACATAATAACCATAAAGCTTAGCAAAGAGTGATCATTTAATAAATATTTGTTATGATTACTCACTGTCACCCTCCCACACATGTTGAGTGCATCATTTTGCATAGACACACAAACCATAACCCAGTTGTTTTCGAAAAAAGAGTGCTGGAGAAGGCCGGGCGCGGTGGCTCAAGCCTGTAATCACAGCACTTTGGGAGGCCGAGGCGGGTGGATCATAAGGTCAAGAGATCGAGACCATCCTGGTCAACATGGTGAAACCCTGTCTCTACTAAAAATACAAAAAAGTAGCTGGGCATGGTGGCGCGTGCCTGTAATCCCAGCTACTCAGGAGGCTGAGGCAGGAGAATTACCTGAACCCAGGAGGCGGAGGTTGCGGTGAGCCGAGATCGCGCCACTGCACTCCAGCCTGGGTAACAAGAGCGAAACTCCGTCTCAAAAAAAAAAAAAAAAAAAAAAGAGTAGTACTGGACAAGTAACTATGGATCACATGAAAGCAATGTGTAATCAGTTTTGAAAGAAATAGGGGTCAGTTTTCTTCTCCTAACGTACAACAAATTGAATAACCTTATTTCAATGATGCATAAAGGCAATAAACTGCCCGTGGTATCTTCCATTTTGAAAAGTGAGTTCTGCCATTGAATGGTATCTGATTAATTTATGAAAAAAGTGTTTCTATTCATTTTTCAGTTACAGTGATTCTATCTCATACCAAACTAAAATACATTAAATGGTCAACATTCCTGTCAGATAAGAGAGTTCAATTGTAAGATTCATATCCTAGTTATCTTAGCAGTAATAAAACATTTTCCAGAGCTTGTTACTCACATTACACGTAACTTTCAAAAGGCTATGCCCAGGTCAGGTGCGGTAGGTAGCTCATGCGTGTAATGCCAGCACTTTGGGAGGCTGAGGTAGGTGGGTCACCTGAGGTCAAGAGTTTGCTACCAACCTGGCCAATGTGGTGAAACCTCATCTCTACTAAAAATATAAAAAATTTGCCAAGCGTGGTGGCAGGCATCAGTAATCCCAACTGCTCAGGAGGCTGAGTCAGGAGAATCGCTTGAACCCAGGAGGCAAAGGTTGCAGTGAGCCTCGTGCCATTGTACTCCAGCCTGGGTGACAAGAGCAAAACTCTGTCTCAAAAAAAAAAAAAAAAAAGGGCTATGCTCGTTTTGTAGCAAGAAAACTTGGTAGCAATTTGTGCTGGAATTAGCATGGCCATGTTTTGTGTTCTTCAGGCTATCTCCTGACATTTTCCACTGTTCTTTACTGAGTAAAAAATTTTCTTTGCGCTGTAATAATTTAGAAGGAAATTGTTACAGCACAATTGAGTCTTCCCTAGTTAGTTTTCACTGAGACGTATCTATATTTTCATCTTATTCTCTGACTTGTTGCCAAAATATAAAGTCAGTTTACATTAGAGATTTAGAAACAATTACAATCCATAGGCTTTTCACTACAGAAACTGGTAAAGGGCTTTGAGGGATAGGGTGGCTGCTCTGTCCTAACAAATAGCTACAGGTATTGATCGACTTATGACCTATGCAACTTATGACCATTCGACTTTACGACCACAATTGCTAGCCATGACTGCTCCGCATCTGGCAGCGCAAACATTGCCCAGCTGGGCGTAAGACAGTGTGGACCAGCTTCTGGCAGCACTACCATCTCCACGTGCACCATTTCAACTGTTATCCCAGACTCGGTATAGCAATTTGTGTTTTGTGTCTTGAATATTTTTCATCAAACCCCTCCCAAGATGTCTACCAAGAGGAAATTGTCTTTGTCTATGCCTCAGCCTGCCAAGAAGGAAAGAAAGGCCATCGATCTCCACACGAAAATGAAGGTAATTAAGCAGTACGAAGGAGGAAAGAAAGTGAATGTGATCGCACATGATACGAAGTTATCACACTTGACTGTGTCGATGATTTTGAAAGATAAAGAAAGAATTTGTGAAGCTGTGAAAGGTTCTGCACCCATGCGATTAACAGTTATAACAAAGCAACGAAGTGGGCCCATCCACGAAATGGAGAAATTGCTATATATTTAGATGGAAGATCAAATTCAAAAACGGACACCATTAAGTCTTTTTACTGTGCAGATGAAGGCGAGAAGTCTATTTCAGACTCTGAAGGAGTGTGCTGGAGAAGATTACAGTCAAGAATTTGTAGCAAGCACTGGCTGGTTCCAGAGATTCAAGAAAAGGTTCCAAATGCATAGTGTTCGAGTGACTGGAGAAGCAGTGAGTGTGGATGAGGAAGGAGCACGTAAGTTTATTGATAGTCTGGACGAATTAATTACAGATGAGGGATATCTAGCAGAACAGATTTTCAATGTTGATGAACTTACAAATGAAGAGCTAATCTAACTGGAAGAAGAAAGAGTGGCAGAAGAAGAAAGAAGAGAAGCAGAGAAAGAAGAGGAGGAGCCAGAAAGAAAGTTCACTACTAAGGGATTATCAGATGGTTTATCTTTACTGAATAAACTTCTTATACATTTCAAAGCAATAGACCCAAATATCGAACGATTTGCAAGGATTGAATGAATGGCACATGATGTATTTCTTCCCTATCGTGAAATTTATGAAGAAAAAAAGAAATATACAATTCAGACAAAGTTCACCATGTTTATGAAAAAACCAACTCCGGTAACCCCAACTGCTGCCTCAGATGACGCCATCAACGATCCGCAGCCAAGCACCAGCGGCCAATAAAATATTTTGTACATGTTTATATATTTTGATATGTTTTGCAATTGGGAAAATGTTTCCTATGGTATTTTTTACACCTGTATTTTGTATTTTTGTATGCACCTGTATTTTGTAATTTTGTATGTTTTGCAAATATTAAACCAGTTGTACTGGTAATGCAGTGTTTTACTTAAACCTGACAAATGTAAAAATAAGAAACAAAATGGTGTAGAGATGATACAAATGGCATAAAATGAACAAAGAAAATATGATATATAACAATAATTAAAGAAAATTATGATAAAATATGACTTAAAGATTTTTATAACATAATTTCACAGTACTGTACATATAGCCTACTCAACTTATGATCAAATTGTGTTACGACCGGTCTGTCGGAACCAATTGTGGTCATAAGTTGAGCACTAGCTGTACTCTATTTATTCACTTTAATAGCAAGAACAGGTTAGTGGCTGCTCAAGGCATTTTAAATTAATGGCATTAGGATTATTAATTGACAGCACAATATTTCTACTTAGCATATTCCACCTGTCTTGTGGAAGGCCAAGGCAGGCAGGTCACCGGGTCAGGAGCTTGAGACCAGCCTGGCCAATATGGTGAAACGCTGTCTCTACTAAAAATACAAAAAAATTATCCAGGCATGGTGGATTGCACCTGTAGTCACAGCTACTCAGGAGGCTGAGGCGGGAGAATCACTTAAACCTGGGAGACAAAAGTTGCACTGAGCCAAGATTGCGCCACTGACGCCAGCCTGGATAACAGAGTGAGACTCTGTCTCAAAGAAAAAAAAAGAGCTTCACATTTCTATGGTGATGAGAATACTTTTATTATCCTCATTTTATATATAAGGAAACTGAGAAAGAAAGGCAAAGTTAAGCTGTCCTAGCATTGGCACCTATACATTTAGTCATGTTTGATCTCAGTTTCTGTTACGTTGAACTGCAGAATAGAACATGACTATTCATGATTGCATTTTTGCTTGGCAGCAGAGATTACAAAAACTATCTTCCATTTCCTATTTGTAGAAATTTGGGGACATTAAAATTTAGTCAGCTTAACCTATGAAGTTTGTCTAGTTCTGCTGATAGCACATTAAAGATTCTTAAGGGCATTTCTATAACTGTTTGATTATTTTTTGGTAGCATATACAAGACTGTCTTTTTTAGCAATGCTTTTGGATAATGATACATCAATTGTGAGGGCAGAGGTCAGTAGAGAATGTGTGAAATGAAGGAAAACAAATGAGGTGAGCTCTGCAATTGCCCCAGCTTGCTCCCTAGAAAGAGTTTCTAAGTCATAGGGCAATAGTCGGCAACCTTGCCTTGTGTCTCACCTTAGTGGTAAAGCTTTCAGTTTTTCACCCCTGAGTATGATATTAGCTATTGTTTCTCATATGTGACCTTTATTATGTTGAAGTATATTCCTTCTATTTGTAATTTGTTGAGAGTTTTTATATGAAAGAGTGTTGAATTTTGCCAAAAGCTTTTTTCCTCATCTATTGAGATGATTATGTGAGTTTTATCCTTCAGTCTGTTAATTGATTTGTATTTGTTGAGCTATTTCTGCATCTCGAGGATAAATTCCACTTGGTCTTTGTTGTGTGATCCTTTTAAGGTGCTGTTAGATTCAGCTTGTTTTAGTATTTTTTTTTTTTTTTTTTTTTTTGAGACGGAGTTTCGCTCTTGTTACCCAGGCTGGAGTGCAATGGCGCGATCTCGGCTCACCGCAACCTCCGTCTCCTGGGTTCAGGCAATTCTCCTGCCTCAGCCTCCTGAGTAGCTGGGATTACAGGCACGTGCCACCATGCCCAGCTAATTTTTTGTATTTTTAGTAGAGACGGGGTTTCACCATGTTGACCAGGATGGTCTTGATCTCTCGACCTCGTGATCCACCCGCCTCGGCCTCCCAAAGTGCTGGGATTACAGGCTTGAGCCACCGCGCCTGGCCCTGTTTTAGTATTTTGTTGAAGATATTCTGTGTCTATATTCATCAGGGACATTGGCCTGTAGTTTTCTGTTCTCATGGCTTTATTTGGCTTTGGTATCAGGATAATGCTGGCCTCATAAAATGAGTGTAAAAATGTTTCCTCTTCTGCAATGTTTGGGTGAATTTGAAAAGAATTGGTGTTACTTCTTTTAGCGTTTGGTAGAACTCACCAGTGAAGCCATCTGATCCTGGGCTTTTCTTTTTTGGAGGTTTTCAATTACCAGTTCAACCTCTATCTTAGTTACAGTTCTGCTCAGATTTTCTTTTTCTTTGTAATTTAGTCTTGGTAGGTTGTGTATCTCTAGGATTAATCCATTTTTTTCCCCAAAACTTTCATTTTTAATGCCTGTTTCTTCATAGTATCTAAAGATCCTTTTCATTTCTGAAGCATTGGGTATAATGTCTTCACTTTTATTCCTGATCTTATTTGAGTCTTTTTTTTAAAGTCTAGCTAAGGGTCTGTCAATTTTGTTTATCTTTTCACAAAAAGAAACCAGCTTAGTTTTTTGATTTTTATTCTTTTTTATAATCTATTTTGTTTACTCTAATTTTTTTTTTTTTTTTTTTTTTTTTTTTTTTTTTTTGAGACAGAGTCTTGATCTGTCTCCCAGGCTGAAGTGCAGTGGCGTGACCTCAGCTCGTTGCAACATCCACCTCCTGGTTGCTCCTGTTCAAGCCATCTTCCCACCTCAGTCTCCCGAGTAGCTAGAATTATGGCATGTACTACCACGCTTGGCTAATTTTTTTTGTATTTTTAGTAGAGATGATATTTCACCATGTTGGCCAGGCTGGCCTTGAACTCCTGACCTCAAGTGATCCATCTGCCACAGCCTCCTAAGGTGCTGGGATTACAGGCATGAGCCACTGTGCCCAGCTCTCTATTCTAATTTTTGTAATTTCTTTCCTTTTGCTAACTTTGGGGTTTGGGTTCTTCTTTTCCTAGTTCCTTGAGGTCATTTGTGAAACCTCATAATTCAGCAAATGTTCTAGGGGTTTCTGTGGTTCAGGGTGATCGTGGCATCTATCTTGACCTCCATTTTTTACAACATTCGAACTATGAAATAATTATTTAAATGAGTTTTCAACTTAAACATAAAATATACAGGCTGGGCACAGTGGTTCACACTTGTAATCCCAGCATTTTGGGAGACTGAGACAGGAGGATCACTTGAGGCTGGGGAGTTTGAGACCAGCCTGGCCAACATAGTGAGACCCTATCTCTACAAATAAAATTTAAAAATTAGTTGAGTGTGGTGGTGTGTGCCAGTGGTCTTGGATAATTGGGAGACTGAGGTGGGAGGATCACTTGAGCCCAGGAAGTTGAGGCTTCAGTGAGCTGTGATCATGTCATTACACTACATCCTGGGTGACAGAGCAAGGCCTCATCTCAAAAAAAAAAAAAAAAAAAAAAAAAAAAGGATACATATGATTAATAAAGAGTGGATGACTACACTAATCAGTTTATAACCCAACTGAACATCACGGTCATCATGGTGATTTTAACAACTCTATATTTATTTTGAAAAAAGGAAATATACTATTATCTTTGTTTTTGTGTTGTAATAAAGGAATACTGAATGCTAGGTAATTTGTAAAGAAAAAAGATTTATTTGGGTTATGGGTCTGACGGTTGAAAAGTTTGTGATTGGATATCTGCATCCTCAGTCTGCCTTCAATCATAGCGGAAGAGGAAAGGGAGCTGTGTGCAGAGATCACATGGTAAGAGAGGAAACAAGAGGTGGGGAGGTGCCAGCTTTTTTTTAACAACCAGCTCTCAAGGGAACTAATAGAGAGAGGCCATACTCCCAGGGAGCAAATTAATCTACTCAGGAGGAAATCTGCCCCCAGGATCCAAACAGATCCCATTAGGCCACCTCCAACATTGAGGATCAAATTTCCACATGAAGCTTGGAGGAAACAAATATCCAAACCATAGCAAGTATATAAACAAATGAGTATATAAAAGCAATTATTGTTTATTTTCAAATAATGGCAAATGAACATAAAAGTACTTTACACCAAAGTTATAAAATAGAATGGTAGCATTTTTAATAGAACATTAGTATTTTTTAAGACACAAGTATGCCCCCCTCCAATCACATCTCCTTTCTTATCTGTCTTATCAGAGGAAAATCACTATTCTAAGTTTTGAGTAAATTATTCTTTGTAATTAAAAATAATTTAAACAATTTAACATACATATGTATATGTCTATATTTATATGAACAAGTACACATTTATGTACATATATACATACTTAAACAGATACATACTTGTGCACATATATTCTTAAATATTGTTCAGTTTACCTATTTTTAAACTCTCTAGAAATAGAACGAAGCTTCACATATTTTTCTATGACTTGCTTTTTTCTTTTACATAATGCGATATTTCTGAGATTCAATCATGCGTATGCTGAAAAAGCTCATTTGTTTTCATTGGTGTTCTACTAGATGAATTATAACATATTTGTATACTATATTACTGATGGATATTTGTATGTTTGCTTTCTTTGTAAACATTCTTGTGCCTGGCTTCTAGTGTTTATGTTTAAGTATTTTCCTTTTATTTGGGAGTGAAGTAGCCAGTTTTAGGATAAGTGCATATACAACTCTTTAGGGTAGTGCAAGGCTGTTTTCCAGAATGTTTGTAGTATTTTTACTATCAATGCTATGGATGAGAGTTCACATTATTACATAAATTCACCTATACTTGTTATTGACCAACTTTCTAATTTTTACAAGTCAAGTATAAAACATTATCTGATAGTCGTTTGTGCTTCTTTTTTTTAAATGCTTTTTAAAAACATTTATTTTCAGCAGGAAATAGTCAACATATTACAATTTCCAAACTCCCCTCCTCCGAAAGTCACTGTAAAAGTTAACAATGTATTTTGTTGCTGCTCTGAATGAGAAAGATATTCAGAAAGGGTGGACACTTCACTTGAGGCATGTACGAACTTTTCACCGGCCCACTTTGATATGGAGGAAATAAAGTAAAACCTGCAGGATGAATCCACAAACTAAAAACAGTCATCTTGGCTCTTTCGAGTGACACCATTTCCATGTCATCACCGGAGAGCCTGAGTTTTGTTACCTAACACAGTTGATTTTCGGGCTGCCAAGGCTACGTCAAGACTCTTGATTTAAGGAAGTTAAGTCTATGCTGATGGCATCAGGGAAGGAGAAGACGTGTCGTTTTGCTTCCCTGCACTGTAAGGCGTCTGTGCCCAAGTGGCCGACATGGGAATATCAGAGAATCTCTCCTGGGAATCAAGAACAATCTTCAAAAACTGGGACAGATCATCTTATTTTCCCCTATTTTAATTCCATTTCTGAGATACACCGTTAGTGGTATTTGCCCTTTCCACAAAAGACAACAATGAAGTATCCTGTGTGCTAACAACATAACTTAAAAAAGAGCCAAACTTCTACAGTTTTATAAAACTTGATTTAAAAAAATAGTATTTCAAACAGTAGAGTCACTGTAAGTACAGAACTATCAAAACTGTCTGTTTCCCTTGGCATCCCCAGGGCCTTCCGCTTTCTGGGACTGGAGTGCGGAGGCATCTCGGTTTTTTGCAGGGTTGTTCCCATCCTTGCCAGCATCTGCTTTCCCCTTTCTCCCTTTGGCCGGCTCTCTCCCTTCTTTGCAGGGGCCTTTTTAGGCCTGGGCTCCGGCTTTGGAGGAGCTGGTTTAGCAGACAACCGCGCCCATCTCCTCTGTGGCTCATCCTTCGCTTTATCACCTTTAGCATCTCCTTTTGCCTTTCTCTTGGGCGTGGTGGCAGCAGTGTTGGCAGGCGGCTTAAGACGCCCTAGTGGGTGCGTCTGTCTGCCTCACGCTGCTCCTGGAAAGATGTCAGAGTCTCGTGGGCGTCCGAGGGGCGCGGGAACCCCAGCTGCGGCCCTGGCAGCACCGGAGCCCTCGGCGTGGGCGGGGCCAGCACCGGCCCTGAGAGAGAGAAGACGCTGTGCTGCTTATACATGGGGATACCATTTGCATTTTTTTTTTGGTGAGAGGAGGCTGTGTTAATTGCTTTTTTCTTACTGATTCGAGAAAGTCATTAATATTAGTCTTATTTTGTTTGTATAACTTTGAAGTAATATTATCCAGTGTTTGGCTTGTCTTTTTACTTTGTTGGTTATCTTTTGAAGATTTAAAGTTTTAAATTTTAATATAGTCAAATTTATTAATATTTTTCTGTGTGGGTAGGCTTTTTGTTTCTTAATAAATCCTTATGTACTCTAAAGTAAATACATATTCCCCTATTTTTAATTTTAACACAGTGTAGTTTGTAGGGTTTTTTGTGTTAAATCTTAAATCCAAGTGGCATTGATTTTAGATGTTTTTCCCAACTGTTCCACCACCGTTTGCTGTTATAATTTATTATTTTCTCCTTGATCTGTAAGTCAATTTTTTTTTTCGTAAATCATTTACATTTTTACATGGGCTTGTTTCTGGCTTTTCTGATATCTTGTATTCTATTGATGAATCTATTTGTTAAACCTTGTGTTGGCACCCACTATCTTAACTGTAGATTTATAATATGCTTTTGTGGCTGGCAGAACTGTATTGGCTAATTTGGATCTTACCTGTTTCATATTAATTTTAGGGTCAGGTTGGCAATTTTCAAGAAACAGTCTACTAGGATTGATAACAACTGCTATGAATTTATTTAGAGAGTGCTGATAATTTTATGATATTAATCCTCCTATCAAGGTCATGGTATGTATATCTTCATTTGTCTACTGGCTTACAAAATTTTATATATTTTAATAAAGATTTGCATATTTTTATCAGAATTATTCCCAAGTACACCATATTATTGTTATTGGGATCAATACCTAACACTAAAAGTTATTTATTTTTTTAAATGATTATTGCTGGAATATAAATATGCCATTAGTTTTGGTACATTGGTTTTGTATTAAGCAAACTAAACTCTCTTATTGATTCTAATAATTTATCCTTAGATTTTTGAGTTGTGTATGTAAATAGTTTTACAATCTGCAAATAATGATAGTTTTGTTTTTATATTTCTAATCCTTCTTCTTGTCTTACTGTCTAGACTCCTAGGGACCTCCAGTCTAATATTGAATAGAATTAGTGATGCATAGAATCTGTATGTTGTTGCCAGTCTTAAAGGAAATGCTATTAACATTTAATCATTAATAATTATGTTTACTGGTGTTTTTTATTTTTTGCTTGTTTGTCTTTTTGTAGCTGTCTTGTAATGAGTTGTCTCAATTTGCTAGTAACAAAATATCACAGGCTGGATGACTTAAACAACAGAAATTTGTTTTGTGATTGTTCTGGAGCTGATATGTTCAAGAACAAGGTGCTGACAGGGTTATCTTTATTCTGTGGCCTCTCTCCTTGGCTTGCAGATGACTGCCTTCCTGCTGGCCTCCTCACAGTCTTTACTCTGTATGTGTCTATGTCTTTTTCTCTTCTTATAAAGACACCAGTCATATTGGATTAGGGCTTGTTCTAAAGACCACATTTTAACTTCACTACTTCTTTAAATTATTTATTTTCAAATATCGTTACATTCTGAGGTCTTGGAGGTTAGGACTTCAACATACAAATTCAAGGAGGAATAGAAGTCAACCTGTAAGAAATGTTGATAGCGTATGAGCTGGGATTCTGAAGAGTATTAAAGGAAAAAAAAATTACATAGGCATGCACAGAGCTAGGGCAATGAATAGGGCATGGTAAAGCACCCAATAGGAAGCTGTTTATCTTTTCTAGACCTGCTGTTACTAAGCCCAGTGAGAGTTGAACTTGGAACAAGGGACTGTCTAGTAGGATCTGTAGTTATATAGCCTGAGCTGTAGCATCCGTCAGGGAAGGGAGGAAATACCCTGGCCTTCTTCTCATCTCTTTCCACCCTTGAATTTCTTGTTCACATTGACTAAACTCAACATTTTGCTAGGGGTAAGGCACCTAAGTGAGGCAGCCCATAGGGGTTGGACTCCCAGATGTCAGATCAAGGTAGAGATAGGCAGAGAATAGATCCGCAAGGCAAGAAGGAAATAAAGAGCACCTCTCTCCAATTCCTAATGTGCTGAGAGATTTTATTGCAAATGTGTTTTTATTTTGTTGAATGCTTTTTAGCATATCTTTGAAAATATAACCATTTAATGCAGTGAATTACAAATAACTTAATGCAGTGAATTACAAATAACTTAATACAGTGAATTACAGATAATTCCTTTCCTGTTTTCCTAGGACAAATCCAACATGGTTACGAAAAAATTACCTTTTATATTATTGCTGGTTTTTGGGTACTGGTATTTTATGCAGAATTTTCCCATCTGTACTCATAAGTGAGATGGCCCTTGTAATTTTCTTTCTTGTACTACTCTTTGAATTTGATGATAAGGTTAGGTTGGCCTCATAACATGATTTGGGGGATTTTCTTTTTTATTATTAGGAAGATTTAGTGTAAGCCTGGAATTATCTGTCTCTTGAATGATAGGATTTAGCAGTAGAGCTATGTGGACGTAGTAATTTTGTGTGTGTGTGAAAGAGGTTACCTACCAATTGAATTCTTTTTTTTTACACATTGTAGAAATACTTCTTTTTAAATGAATTTCAATAAGTTTTTTTCAATGATTTTATCCATTTCAGCAAAAGTTTTCTAGTATATTGACAGAAAGTCTTTCACTGTTTTCTTTTATTTTCTGTGAATTTCTATGGCATCTCTTATCATGTCTCCTTGCTCATTTCTAATACTCTTTACTTGTGCTTACTGTTTTTTTTTTTCTTCTCTTAATTAATATTTCTAAAATTTGTCTCTTTTGCTGGGCTTTTCAAAGATTCAGTTTCTGACATTGCTGACATCTTTGTTGTATCTGTGTTTCCAATTTCACTAATTTCTGGTCTTATCTCTAATTTTTATATTCCTCTTCCTTTGGATATATTCTCCTGTGTTTGTTTTTCTCTAAAGTATTTAATGAGATGTTTGTAACTAATTAATTTTTAGAATTCATTTCTGATGTAAACATATAGGCTGTAAGTTTCTCTCTCCAAGCGCAGCTTCTGCTTTAATGAACACATTTTCCTCTGTTTACAATTTTTAAAATTATTTTTAAATGTTACTAGGACTTCTATTTTTTTCTATCGGTTAAATAGAATCATGTGTGTGTTTTTCAAATTTTCAAATAAAGGTGATTTTTTTCTTGGTTATTTTTTAATTGATTTTTAATTCAATTGCCTTGTAATCAGAAAATGTGATCTGTGGAACAGCCAATTTTTAAAATTTGTTAACGTTACCTTTATGGTCTAACATATGGCTTATTTTTGTAAGTGTTCAATTGCTTAAGAAAAATGTGTATTCTCAAATTGTTGGGCACAACAAATCTATTAGTTGAGATTTAAACTTTTTCTGTTAAAAAAATCTGTATTTCTTGACTTTTTGTCTGCTTGATCTTTCAATTACTAATATAAATATTTTCAAAGCTCTTGTTATATTTGTGAATTTGTCAATATCTCTAGCTGAGGAACATGTCGCTCTACGTATTTTGAATTTATATTCTTATGTACACACAAATTTAGGAATTTTACATCATGTTTTAGTGAATGTCTTTATTTCTAGCAATGCCTTTTTGCCTTGAGGTCTGTTTTGTCTAATTATTCAATTAATTATACCTGGCAATTTTTTTCATCCTTGAACTTTTAATATTTCTGTTTCCTTAAACAGTAGTTGTGTCTCTTATTAATAACATGCAGCTGAATTTCCAAAACCATTTACTTTAGGTTTTTGAGGAATCGTCACACTGTCTTTCACAACAGCTGAATTAATATACAGCCTCACCAACAGTGCATAAGTATCTTTTTTTCTCCACAACCTCACCAGCATCTGCTGTTTTTGGCTTTGTTGATAATAATCATTCTGACTGGTGTGAGATGGTATCTAATTGTAGTTTTGATTTGCATCTCTCTAATGATCAGTGATGTGTTGAGCTTTTATTCATACGATTGTTGGTCACATGTATGTCTTCTTTTGAAAAGTGTTGGTTCATGTCCTTTGCCCCCCCTTTTTTTGGATGGTTTGTTTTTTCTTGTAAATTTGTTTAAGTTCCTTATAGATGCTGGATATTAGACCTTTGTCAGATGTATAGTTTGCAAAAATTTTCTCCTGCCCTGTAGGTTGTCTCTACTCTGTTGATGGTTTCTTTTGCTGTGCAGAAGCAGCACCATTCACAATAGCAAAGACATGAAATCAACCTAAATGTCCATCAATGGTAGACTGGATGAAGAAAATGTGGTACATATACATTGTGGAAAACTATGCAGCCATAAAAAAGAACAAGATCATGTCCTTTATGGATAGAGCTGGAGGCCATTAACCTTAGCAAACTAACACAGGAACAGAAAATCAAATAGTGCATGTTGTCACTTATAAGTGGAAGTTAAATGATGATTACGCATGGACACATAGAGGGAAACAACACACCAGGGCTTTTTGGAGGATGGAGGTTGGGAGGACGGAGAGAATCAAGAAAAACAACTAACAGACACTGGGCTTAATGCTTGGGTGATGAAATAGTCTATACAACAAATGCCCACGACAAAAATTTACCTGTGTAACAAACCTGCATTTGTACCCCTGAACTTAAAAATAATAAAACAAAAACCACTTACCTAACTGTAATCTACATACAGTAATATGCATAAATCATAGGTATGTCACTTAATGAATCTTTACCAGTTGGACTCAGTTGTGTCACCAAAATATGGATGGAGAAAGAAAACCTCACTACCTCCCCAGATTCCTGTCCTGGTTTCTACATTTTCTTTCTCCCTCCCTCTCTCCCTGTTTCCTCTTCCGTCCTCCTCCCTACACCATCTTTACCTCTAACTTATGGATTTGTTTGGCCTGTTTGTGTGCTTTATGTAAATGGAATAATACACTACGTTCTCTTTTGTGTCTACCTTCTTTCACACAACATGATGTTTAAGTTTAAGAGACTCACCCATATTGTTGCACGTAGTTGTAGATTTTTCATTCTCATTGCTGTATAGAATTTTCTTGTGTAAAATATACCATGATTTATTTTTCCATTCTACTGTGGAATAGATGTTTGAGAAGTTTTCAGTTTTTGACTATTTTGCATACACTACTCAGAACACTTGAGTACATGACTTTCTGTAAAGTAGAATTTCTGTTGGGTATATACAAGGAGTTGACTCATTATTTCTTCTGGGTATTTAGATAATGGTGCTCCTTTCTGTCAGCTTACTAGGTGTCTCCTATTAGTATCACTTTATCTTTTTCTAATTTCCCCCCGACTTCTTTCTTGCCTTGTTTTCAATGGAGTCCCCCACCCCCCCTGCCCCCACCCCCGAATTTTCTTTCCTCTGCTTGTTTGGAGTTTATATGTTCTATATTTACCCTTTGTTTGGTCACTCTGGCTGCTTTAACCAGGGTTAATAAATACTTAACACAATAAAGTTTGTCTTTACCTTCCTTTTGAATAATATAAGTGCAAACTCCCATTATCTCCACATGCAATTTATAAGCTCTTGGTGTGAAGTATTTTCATTCTGGCCTGTGTTTTATGTACTACGTATTAGATATTTTTATTGGTTTGTGTGTTGTCAATAATTGCTTGGTATTATCGATATATCTTTGCTTATTGTTTTTTTCTTTCCTTTTTGTATCACCAGCTTTCCTTCTAGCATAATTTCCTTGAGCTTAAAATGCATTCCTTAAAATTTCTGTAAAGAGGTCTTTATGCAGTGAACTCCTTAGCTTAATGATTTTGTGAAAATGTCATTATTTCTCCCCTATTTCTGAAAGTTAAATTTGCTGGGTGTCTCGTTCTTGTTTGGCAAGAATTTTGTCTCAGCAGAATAAATATATATTTCCACTCTCTTCTGGCTTTTATTATTCATTTGGAGAGGCAGATGACATTGTTATTCATTGTCAGTGAGCTGTTGATTATGTCTGGCTACTTTGAAGATCTTTTTTTTTTTTTTTCTTGTTATTCTTTGGTTTCCTTCTGATGTGTTCAAGAATAGGTTTGTATGTAATTTTTCTTATTTGAGCATCAACTGGCTTCTACATTCTGAGGATTGGTGAATTTCAGCAATTCTTGAATGCTCTGTAATTCTTTGAAGATTGCTTTTTTGCAGATTCTATTATCCTTCTAAAACTGCGATTAGATCTACATTAGATCTTTTCTCTATTTTGTGTGCCTCTTAACCTCCCTTTCATAAGTTTCCTGAGCTGCATTCTGATAATTATCAGAATGGATTATTACTTAGATTTATTTTCATATTTACTGATTCTTTCTTCAGCTGTGTCTAACCTGTTGTTTAATCCATTGAGTATTTTATTTCTATTATCTGTTTTATTTTTAGTATCTCTATTTCATTTTTTAATCTTCATAGTTTCTTATTTCAAACCATTCTTTTGTCTTTTTAAACATAATATTATTTTATGTTTTATGTGAAATATTTACAATATTTGAAGTTTTTGAGGTCCATTATTTTTAACAATTATTTCATCTAGATTTCAGCCATTGTGAGCTTTTTGCATTTTGTGGATTTTGGCTGGCTGTGGGTTGCTCACGTTCCTTGGATTTTTATCTGTGGTATTTCTTTGAGTATTGGGGTGAACTGGATCTTTCTAAGATTCTTTATATTTGCCCGGTCAATCACCCTGGCAGTGTATTCCATCATGTTACACTAACATGATCCAAATTTCAGTTGCTTAACACAGTAAATATCTATTTCCCATTTATCTCAAGTCTGTTGTAAAATCAGTGAACTCTCCTGGGCACATGATTTCCATCCAGACCCTTTGAGTTTCCAACACTGGAGCTGCTTCATGTGGAACACATGTCCCCTCAGTCAACATTGCTGGGGAAAAGAGAGTTGGGACATGTTTCACCAGTTCTGCTATTCTTCTGCCAGCAGTAACTTGCGTTTCTTCTACCCATAGCTAATTTATCAGAATTAGTCTTCTGACCCTGCACAATTAAAAGGGATCTGGGAAACTTGAGCAAGCCGTTGGGATATTGGGTGAACACCATTGTCTGTGCCACATCTAAATCTAACAACACTTACATTTTTCACTTGAAACTGTTGGATCATGTTATAGAAACAAACTGGAGTCTGCTCACTGAGCCCAGTAAAGCCAATGACTGACATTGGGATGGCAGTAAGATAAAGGGAGGCATTTATTGCAGGGCACCAAGCACAAAGAATCAGGGCAGTCCATGCTTATGACCCAAACGCCTCAAAGGCTTGCATGCAAGGGATTTTAAAGGCAGAGATAAGTTTCAGAAAAGCAGAAATTACAGGCAAAACTGGAAGTCGATACATGGAAATTACAAAATTATATGTTGGTTCAGGTCTATAAGTAGGTATATTAAAGTGGAAGCTTACAGGTCATAGGTAGGTTTAAAGATTTTTCTAAGTTATAATTGTCTAAACATTTGGGATCAGCAGAAAAGAATGTTATCTTTGGCTCATGGATCTGACCTTTTGTAGGCCCCTCAGGAAGAAATTTAGAGCAAAGAACAGTGGTGAGAATTTGGTCCTCAGCTCCTTTTTAATCTGAGGTCTATTTCCAGTGGATCTGTTTGATAGAAGTCTGAGTTTCTGAAAGACAACTCTGGGACATATGTTACAATATTATAATTAGTTTTTATAGGGAGAACAAATTGCTTTGGGCTTCAACTTTCTTGGCTACTGTTTTAGGCGGTTACATTCTTGCTTAACGAGTTACTTATTTACCTTTTAGGGCTACCTGGGTGTCTGGAATTTTTTTTTGAAGGAACTCGGGATTTTCTTTTTTTCTATATGTCCCTAAAGAGGGATGTCTCTGCTCCATCTTAATCATAAAATACAAATATAAAATGAAATTTCTGTGAAAGCCATCTTGAAAAAATAAAGTCTTGTTGGAGATTTCTTCTTCATCTGGAAGGAGGAAACTGTTTGGCAATTAAATTAGGGCAGCATTTTTTCTCAATATCAATGCAATGAAATGACTGAGTTCAAACCGGTACTTTAGTACCCGACCCAAAACCAAATATCCACATATTCTTTGAAATGAACTTGTCAACAAATGATGCATTTATCTTAATTGGTTTAAAGCACATGAATGCATCTGCATCTCTAACTATCTGTGGAAAGTTTATATCTGCATCTCTAACTATCTGTGGATTTTAAATGTCCTTATATATATTATATAGGTCAATTACTTAATCTTTTAAAAACTGGAATATTTTTGTTTAATCACACTGAATAATTTTCATTACAAAGACATGATTAAAACAATTTGTTATATGGTTCACAGGATTATGTTGAGCAATGAAACGTGTCTGAGAACACGATGGAACATTGCTAAACTTGACAGTCCCCAGCTGCACCAGTTAGATCTTTTCTCTGAAGGGCAGAAATTGCGAAGCAGGGCCAGGCATATGTCCTGTCAGAAGAAGCAGGAGGAGTGGGGAGAGTCACAGAGTTATCCCGAAGGTGGGAAATGAAGCTGCCTCTGTGCATGCCTGCAATGAGAGAACTCAGTCAATGAGAGAATTCCGTTGCTAGAACTGCATGGACTGCACTATATCTTGATAAATTCTCCCATTGCCCAAAGACTTTATTTTCCATGTGGGTAAGCGGTAGGGATGTATGTGGGAACCAGTTAAGCATCTGGCACTCCTATCTTCCTTATTTCTATTCTTACAATAGACCACCATTACTTTAATTTAATACAAACATGTCTTTCTTTTTTTGTAAATCTAAGAATAGCTTAGCAGAGGTTAAAAGAATGAGATTTATGCAGAAACTTTAAAAGAATCCAGAGAAAAGAAAAACCATGAGAAAACAGGCTTTCTGGCAGCCTTTATTGTTTAATGCATTACTTAATATATTGCTTAGCCAAAAAGAAGTACTTTTCTTTGGGAATATCAGGCACTTGACACGAAAATGGAGGCTGTTGTTGATTTGGACAAGAGAGTTGTTTTCTTAAGCCAAAACGATGTTTAATGAGACCCAAAGGAAGGAGAAAAACCTGTTAAATCTTCCACCCCAATAGCATCATGCGGTAGCAATTGCTTCTAGCTTTTGGTATACAATGCAGATTTACTAAAACGTCACTCACGTCTGTAAGGTACACATAGTCTGGTAAAACTGGCTGCCTGAACTGTTTTTTCATCTCTTTTCCAAATCCTCTGTGAAATATTCAGTTGTTTGCCAATGTGGAGAACAGCTATGGTTTTGTTGGGGCTCAGAAAGCAATACCCCAAAGACAGAGACTTTGACATCCTGAGAGGCCTTAGAAGCTGCCTCAGAATCAAGGTCGCTGTAACCTTTTCTTGCCTCCCCAACTTTTCCCCTAAGCACTGAGACAGATTTTCTGGAATTTCCTTATGTGAAGCTTCCTTATCCTTATTTCCAAAAGAAATGCAATTGGCCGGGCGCGGTGGCTCAAGCCTGTAATCCCAGCACTTTGGGAGGCCGAGGCGGGTGGATCACAAGGTCGAGAGATCGAGACCAACCTGGTCAACATGGTGAAACCCCGTCTCTACTAAAAATACAAAAAAAATTAGCTGGGCATGGTGGCATGTGCCTGTAATCCCAGCTACTCAGGAGGCTGAGGCAGGAGAATTGCCTGAACCCAGGAGGCGGAGGTTGCGGTGAGCCGAGATCGCGCCATTGCACTCCAGCCTGGGTAACAAGAGTGAAACTCCGTCTCAAAAAAAAAAAAAAAAAAAAAAAAAAAAAAAAAAAAAAAAAAAAAAAAAGAAATGCAATTGTCTTAAGACCCCCTCCCTAGGGATCTCATCAAATAACCAGTAAAAATCAATCACCAGGGTAGAGAAAAGACTGGGAGTCACTACCACACCCAGATCAAATTTTCATCTGTTCTCCAAGAGATCACCTGCCGCATTTTATCAGCACGATAAGACAACTTTTGTGCCTGTGTGAGTCCTTCCCTTGCTTTCCTATAACATCTGCCTCCCACCTCTGGGATCCATACATCTGTCCTTCTGTCCTTCTTTGAAGAGAGTACTTAAGCATCAACTAACTAACTCTGACCCTTCTTTGTGTTCATATTTTATATAACTTCCAGGTAGGCACATATTCATAATACATTTGTTATCTTTCCCTTGTTAATCTGTTTTTCTTTTCCCTTTTTTTTTTTTTTTTTTGTTATAGAGGTGTCAGTCATGACCTTTTGCAATGGGGAGAAAAGAGATCATTCCCTTTCCACTCCGTTCTCATTAGAGGTCGCCAATACATTTGTAAAAGGTTTGGTTTGTGCTTTCACATACAATAGGCAGGACAAAGAGAATTTCCTTCTTCACAAAAGCCTTACTGTTTACACTTTTTTTCTATATTCCTTACTCTACTACACGAACTGTAAGAACAGGTTTTCCTTCGTGCCAATGGAAGATACGGTTTTGGAACAAGACTGCAATGAATGTTTAGTTAGGACAATATGAAAAGCCAGTAAGAAAAGTGTCTCTCTCTCTCTCTCCCTTTTTTAAATGGTCTGTCTAAGTAGAATATTCAATATTTAACGGCTGGAACTGCCTTTTAATAGTTGCTGGAGATCAAGAATTCAGTCAGCAATCATTTCCCCTTGGGCAATGGCACACAGAATGTCATTCCCAGAACTGGGTGTTTGCATGAACCTCAAAGATGTGGGCTCATCAAACAAAAAAAGGAAGGAAACATTGTGAGTCAAGTTGGCTGTATACCACTTTAGTGATGGCTTGGGACTCAGGTGTCAGGGTGTTTGCAGTTAAACTTTTCTCACATGAGAAAACAGAGTTCCTTCCAAATGTTAGGAACTCAGCTTGTTAGACAAGTGCTGTTCAATAGAAATATAATGTGTAGCCTCAGATTTTCTGAAAGCCACAAATAAAGCTAAAAAAAGGATAAATTAATTTTTAATAGTACACTTTATTTACTGTCATGTATATTAAATATCATTTCTTTTTTTTTAATTTTATTTTTGACATGCAGTCTCTCTCTGTTTTCCAGGCTGGAGTGCAGTGGCACAATCTCTGCTCACTGCAACCTCTGCCTCCCAGGTTCAAGAGATTCTCCTGCCTTAGCCTCCCAAATAGCTGGGATTATAGGTGTGCACCACCACGCCCAGCTAATTTTTGTATTTTTAGTAGAGCCAGGGTTTCATCATGTTGGCCAGGCTAGTCTTGAACTCCGGACCTCAGGTAATCCTCCTGCCTTGGCCTCCCAAAGTGCTGAGATTACAGGCATGTGCCACAGTGCCTGTCCTCATTTTAACATGTAATTAATACGAAAACCTGAATGAGATAATTTATACTCTGTTTGTTCTAAGTCTTCAAAATCCAGGGTGTATTTTGTACTTGCAGCACGTCTCCATTCTGCCTAGCCACATCGCAGGTGTTCAGTAGGCACATGTGGCCAGTGTTGACCAGGTTAGACAGTGCTTTTTGAACCCTGAACTAAAGACCTTTTCTCCTACTGGGTCCAGAGGAATCCTGATGGTCTAGGTTTCCTTCCCCAGTGAGATCTCCAGTTTCCTGCTCAGATGGAGGCAAAGGACTAAGGTTAGAGAACTGTGGGGTGCAGCCAGGCCAGTAAACTTGGATGACATCAGTATGAAACATGTCATAAGGCCATAGCCAGTAGGCAGAGTACATGTTTCACTTTGGAGCCATGTTCTTTTCAGCTTTTGGAATTCCTCTGCCCAGCTTCTGACAGCCTGTCTGGGCTACTGTGCTAGACTTCCCATATATATGAAAACACACGCGTCTTCACCTTGGGGCTCTCTACTGTGTGTGAATCTGTCAGATTTGACCTGTGTCAGTTTGATTTTTGGATTTTTTTGGGGGGGAGGGGTGTATCCCTACTGTCCTATATTACAACTTCAACTCTTGCTGAATCTTGGCTTCTTGGGTCAGATTCCTAATAACCTGAGACAGTCTCTGGACAATTCCCATAAAGCTTCTATTAGTGCAGCCCACCCATTTGCTGGTCAGGTTGATACAACACAGGAAACAAGTATAGATAATTATGCTTATTAGGCTAAACAATCTGAAAGACTTTACATTGAAATAGTACTGGCTTAAACAAGATAGAAGTATCTTGTGTGATAGGAGAGGTAGGTGGTACAGGGCTGGAATATTGGCTGAACTCCACGACATCGTCAGCAATTTATCCGTGGCTCTGCCAACCCTGCGATGTCTTTGACCACTTGATCTAATGTGATTTAGCACCAGGATTATTTTCAAGAGCAACATAAAGAGAGGGAGAGAAAAAGGGCAAGACTTGTCTTTCAAGGACACAACTTGAAAGTTGTTTCCATAACTTCTGCTCCTATTCCTTTGGCCAGAATTTAGGAATATGGCTTCCTAGCTGCCTAGGAAGATGGGCTAAGTGGTCTTTATTTCAGATGGCCTTGTGCCCAGTTAAAAATTAGGAGTTCTATTACTTTGAGAGACATTGGAAGAATGGATGTCAAGGGACAACTAGCAGCTCTGTTTTATACAAGGGTATGTATTCTGCTATAGGTTTGTTGCTGATGCAGCCTGTATGATGTTTTTCAATACTTACAGACCATCAACCTTATCATACAGATGGGGAAATTAATGAAGAGATGCAAGATATAGATATCAGCAGTGATACCTTGGAGTTTGAATGGGTGGAATAGAGAAGGACGAAAATTAAGATGAAAGAGACATCATTTTGACCTAAGAAAAACTCTTATTGATCATGAAGAGACATTGCAGTGGATTGAGAAAAGGTTTTCTAAATTTTATCTCTCTGATTCACATTTGTTTTTGCCCTTTTGACCTACTTGAGTTAAACTCTCTTTCATGGTGTCATCCAATTATTGTATTCGATTATATTCAGAGGTATTTATATATCAATGTCATTACCATAAGCTTGGTGACAGGAAGGTAGGTTTCAAGGAAAAATAAAAAGTTCCAGTAGCCTTTTTTTGAATCAGGCTGTTAATACTTTGGATGAGTGAGTACGCCAATCGAATGTTCCTGGATCACTCTCCTGTATTGCATTAATGTCTCACAGCACTTGACCTCCATCTCTGACCTCATCTCAGGGTGACCTGTCACATTGCAGGGCAGGACTGAGAGCTGCTCTTCATGAAAAAGGAACACCAAATACACCCACCTGCCTTCTTACCCTGGGTTCTGTGTACCTGTGGCTCCATTTATGACTTGTTTTACTCTCTTCCCTAATGCAAATGACTCTCAGGGGAAAGTGACCTCCCTGAGGGCTGGTACCAGAGGTAGGTCCCCAAGGCTGCCTTCGCCAGAGTGCGCCCTCCCAGTCACCATCAGGCCTGCTTCAGGCTCTCCTCCCTCCATCCTGCAGCAGCCTGTGATTGCCATGGCGTTGCTGGACTGTCTCCACTTCCTGTTAGATTAATTCTGCTGCGGTGCCAGAGGTAACAACAGCCTTTGTGGCTGTCTTGCCAAAGCCGAGACTCTTAAAAGCAGCCCTTCTTCTTTTCTAGGTATAATGAGTTGGAATGATGCCCAGAGGCCTCTTTCCTGGGTGGTTGTCTTCTCTTTTTTTCCTGCATTGACTTTGGTGGGTTTGGGTGCCTTTGGTATGCTGCCTGTCCATCTGCCGATCATTTTGCCATAAACTAATTTGGCCTCCTGAAATGAAATGAAAGCCAAAAATAACAGTTGTGAAGTAGGGGTTTTTAATGTTTACTTGTACACTGCAATAGACTACAGATTAAATGGAGGCCAGCAGAAAGTGTCTTCTTTAGATTACTTAAACACTCTCTCGGAAAGGAAAGGCTATTGTCATGCTGTCCTTCCATCCCTGCTGTGCAATGTAGCTGTGGAACTGAGAAAGGCTCAACACATATTTTACTGTGAAATGCATTTGGGACACCAGACTTCCCTAAATATATTTGGAAGTTTCCCTTCTATTATCTGTTAACCTGGAAAACACTTTTAAAATATTTTTCACCCATTATCTAGATGCTAGTGAGATGAGTCACCTTTGCTCAATACTATTTAGATATTTCTAATGAATGCATGAACTCATTTAGAGTATTCTCTGGTTTATGTTACGCATTTTTCCAGTTTTAATATTATAACTATTTTCAGCACAACCTCATTAAGAGAGAGACTTAAAGATTCAAGGCACACTCCTGGAATCGATTCTCTTGTGCATGTGGCTTGGCAGGTTAGGCAAAAGGCAGTGTATTTTCCAGATTCATAAATTCAAATATCCACAGAAAGAGTGGTAGAATTTTAAAATAATCTACTTACCTTTCCAAGGGACATAAGTCATCAGGTTTGACTCATTTTTAAAGAGCAAGTTGTCCTGGGAATGTCAAGGCTGAAATATACCAGTTAAGTTCATAATAAATTCCAATGACGCAGCCACATGACATTGATTCTTGTTTGGTAAAAAAATAAATTACTCAGTCATCACATATCTTGCAATTAAATCATTAGATCATCAGAAGCTGAAATGAAACTCTTTCTTCAATTATAAAAGCATTTTATGTTGTTAGCAATGTCTGGAACTTCCCCTTGGTATAACTATGTTATTATTTAATAAAACATAAATCAGTATCGAGGTTTTGGTAAGCCCAAGGGTCTTTAATTCCAAGCTAGTTCTTTTGTTATATTCTGTCGACGTTAGGTAGGATTTTGGGTTGATAGTTTTTTGCTTTTCTACATTTTGTGTCTTTACTCAAGGGAGGGGAGAATGGAAAGCTTGGGCTGCCAGTTGGGAGAACTGGTCTTCCCGTTATCAGTGCTGAGTGTGGCTTCTTAGAGGCAGACAGCATGGGGAAAGGTAGATGGGGCTGAAAACCCAATGATCTGCCCTTTTCTCCCTGTGTGACCTTGGTAAAGTCACTTCATGTCTGTGAGCCTCATTTTGCTTTTAAGTTTTCTAAGTCCAGAAAACAAAGACAAATAAGGCAGGTGAGCAAGTGTAGAAACACAAATTAAGATGGAAAAAGAGTCACATTCATGCATTTCAACCAAGGCAAGAAGGAACCAGTAGAAAAAAACAATCCAAGCAAGAAAATGTTACATCTGAGAAGATGATGTGCCAGAACTTGGGAAACTAAAGCAAAAATGTGTGGAATCCACACCAGCAATCTCAGCCAGAAATGAAATGAAGCCAAAGAATATAGAAACAAAGCCAGAGTCTAAGCAAAGGTCTGGATATTAGGCAGGAGGTACCAGTAGCCTGGAGGCAGCCTCAGACCAAGCTGTTGTAAGACCTGGGCTTCTTATTTCCTTGAAGGGATCTTGGTGCACCTGTGGCCTGAGACTAAGTAAGAAAGGGTGGAAAGGGGTGGGACACAGGCTGTTCCTGACAATCAGGGAAGAAAGAATAGCTTCCAGATGCCGTGCTCCTCTTGTAGAAACCAAATCCACTTCTGAAGCAGGGGTGGCGATGGGTATTCGTGGTAAAATATCATGCTGAAAATCTATTCTTCCAGCTAAATATTTAGTAAAATCAAGAATTTGTCATTTTACATAAAGCCTTAGTACTTCATTTCTATATGAATTTCTGTGATTCTAATCATAGTATTTTCATAAATGCAGTATAATTTGGGGACTGCTTTTTCTCTCCTTTGTATTGCTCTTAATAGGCAAATGCAACAATTAATAAAGTTTTCAGTTACCCAGACCCTTAGAACACAGAACAAGTAAATTAGTTTTGGTATGTATTTATATGTACCTTTTATATATACTTCTATTTAGAGGAGTGAATACAGATCCCTTCTAAATCAAAAAATCCTTTTATAAAGGTACAAGAAGCTCACTAACATCTAATTTGTAAATTTGGATGCTTATATATCTGGTGAAATATTACTTATCAATGTGTCCTCACTCAGAACATTTAGTCCTATGGGCACAATTTAAAATATTAAGCTGTGCTAAAGATCAGAGTACAGAAATATGCAGGCAGACATCTCTGATCTTTACAATAAACATCTTACCACTGGGAGAATTCAAAAATCGTGTTTGTTCTGGCCACTGAAAGCTTTCAGTTTTGCTTTCTGGCACTCTTCTGAGCAACTCCAGCAGAAGTAAAAAACATGCAGCATAATTTCCTAGTGGTTGAGAAAGTGAGACATTTTTAGATAAAAAAATCAAAGTGCATTTATTTATTTATGCAATGGAGGGCTAAATGTTTTGAGCATCTATTTCATGACTGGTGAAGGGAGAGAAACAAAGTCACAGTTCTAGTGGGAAGGTAATTTTGATAAGAGCCCGTTTAGGCAACATCAAAGAATGCATGATTCCGCTCTAGCCTGGATCTCTAACTTTCCAGCACTCCACAGAACCTATCACATACTGAAACCCATCCTTCAAAAGGCATGAGACAGCCACACTACTGACACTCAAACATATGGATTTCTTAATTTACATAGGTATTGATCATATGGATTTCTCAATTTATATGGATATTGAGACAGTTTCTTCCTGGTTTATAGGCTCAAAACTACAGATTGCTAGGTGAAACTTTATTTCACTTAGTCCCCTAAGGCACCATTTTTAGCTTTGAAACAGCTCTAGTTCAAAAGGCAAAATGTGCTAATTCATGAGAATCCATTTATGGCATCCATTACCATAGCCACGTTTAAATTAGTTAAAATAAAATAAAATTAGAAATTCAGTTCTTCAGTTGCAGTAGTCACATTTCAAGTGTTCAAAAGCCACCGGTGGTTAATGGCTACTGTACTGAACACTGCAGAATCAGAACATTTCTATCTTTGTAGATGATTCTATTGGACAGTGCTGAGAATCTAATTTTGTGATCACATTATATGTGAATATACTTTAGAACTAAAGTTTCATCATTATAAATGTATGGCCTTTGGTAAGATCTTCATCATTCACACTTGCGTTTTAGAAGACTGAGTCTTCTTTGAAAGTGGATTAGTGAAACTCTTAAGAGCAGTTAACTCTGAGGATCAAGTTATCAAAAAACTGAATAATATCACCCATGCCTATAAAGTAAATGCAAAGTGAATAGATAATTTCTACAGAACATTTTGTAAGAAATAACTAACATATAATTATGATCAAACTTTGAAACAACCTACATTTTAAATAGTTCAAGCCCTTCAGGATAAACGCACTGATGGCTGTTGCCTTGAGTTAGAGATCTTAGAGATTGTTAAAGAAAAGTAATGAGCACTTTTTCTTTCTTTGGTCACAGTACTTCAGGACCATGTGGAAATCATGAGTGCATATTGGACATGTAATTTTTTGTCCGAGATGCTGATGGTTCAGGTCAGATATGTTGTCATCCTCTCTTCCTTCTCACTGACTGGTTCATTTGTGAAAAATAAATTGTGAATAAAGAACTCTTATGGAGCATAAATTACTTAAACTATTATAGTTATTGGTATCTTTTTATTTTTATTTTTATTTTCGAGGCAGGATCTTGCTCTGTCACCCAGGCTGGAGTGCAGTGGTGCAATCACAACTCACTGCAGACTTGATCTCCTGGGTTCAAGCAATCCTCCCACCTCAGCTTCCCAAGTAGCTGGGATCGTAGGCATGCACCACCATGCTCAGGTAATTTTAATTTTGTGTAAATATGGAGTCTCACTATGTTGTCCAGGTTTGTCTCGAACTCCTGATCTCAGGTGATCTGCCTGCCTAGGCCTCCTGAACTGCTGGGATTATAGGCATGAACCACCGTGCCCAGCCAATTTTTAAATTTTTAAATTGACAAATGAAAATTGGTTTATTTGTGGTGTACAACATGATGTTTTTAAGTGTGTATATAACATAGAATGGCTAAATCAAGCTAGTTAACATATGTACTAGCTCACATGCTTATTGATGAAAACATATGTATTAGCTCACATGCTTGTTGATTAAAAATGCTGACATTTTTAATCAACAACAACAACAACAAAAAGGGTGGAAATAAGTTTTTATTCTCTTCTTTTTAGTGATACAGCCATCTGTTTTCATTAGAGAATTATTTCACAAAGTTACAGGGATTTTAGCGATGATGATTTAAGTATACTCAATTTTCTTTTCAGTAAATAATGTAGAATCTAAAAAGATTTCACTAGGTGACTCTCAAGTCATTGACCTCTGATTAAAAACTGCTTTGACTGAAGAGGAGGTAAATTTGAGTTGGTTGAATAGAGGATTTCAAGCTAACACACAGCTCAGGGGATTAAATATTTGAGGCCCAGGGCCATGCTTCTCCCATGGGATATCTGAAGTCAGTCAAAACTTGGCATTGCCTGAATGTTAGGAATATATTGCAAAATTGAGGAGCAGATTTGTAACCACAAAACTCTTCCTGTTAGTTTATTTATCCACAATGAGGATTTATCAGTGAGAAATGACAGAGAATGAGTTATGCTTGGTGTTTGCCTCTCAAATAGAGAGAAAAGCGGCACTGAAGGATGGTTCAGACACTTAATTTTTTAGGTTCTAACACTCTCTGTAGGTGCAGATATAGATGTGTATCTATTTTAAATAGTTAAAGCATTAAGAGGAATTTTTTGAGATGAATTCATTTTAGCAGATTATAAATTTAAAATGACTTCCACTGTCATTTATTTTTGTCTCAACTCCAGTTTAGGATTTTGATAAGATTTGTGTTAACAAATCAATGAATTATGGTCATGTGTACATGTTTGTGAGTCTGTGTGTGACCCAATCCTTAAAGAAAAGCCTTGTGAACAACTCTCTATAGCTAACAGGACTGCAAAGCCTTTTCCCGCATATATTCTCAGATAAAATCTTACATGTAATTTGAGTTGGTTAAAAAAATTTCTGACCTTGCACTTTTAGAAGACAAAAACAGTTACTTTGGAGTATATAGACTTAAGGAAATCAATGATACAGCATGAACTTAAAATAATTTAAGATCAGGAAAGAGAGTATATTAGTTTATCTACTGTCAGATAACAAATTTCCCCAAAACATGACGGCTGAAAACAACACATATTTATCTTATAGTTTCTGAGTCAGGCACTACTGAGCAGCTCAGGTGTGTGTTTGTGGTTCAAAGTCTCTCATGAGGTTGTGATTGAGATATTAGGCAAGATTTCGTTCAAGGCTGGACTGAGCTAGAAGATCTACTTCTAAGCTCACTCATAATATGGTAGCTAGTGTCTCCCAGCATGAGCAATTCAAGAGAAAAGGCATGAGGCAGAAGTCACAGGTCTTTCATGACCTATCTTCAGAAGTAACATGCCATTACTTTTTCCATCTATTATTTGTGATATAGATCAACTGCGGTAAAATGTGCGAGGAAAATGCACAATGCACAAGTCCATGAATCCCAGGATTTAAGAATGAGTGGTGGGGTGGGGGGGCATGTTGCAGGTTGGCTACCACAGAGCCAGGGATCTGGAGAAGTGGCCAATTTGATTTTGGTACATGTGGACTGTCGAGATTATTTGGCTATAGGACTCTGAGTTAAGAAATTGAAAGTCAAATTTTATTTTGTTTTATATATTCCCAGTGAACACATTCATGGATTGAAAATTTCATTTTTACCTAAACCAATAGATTTGTAAATGTCATCATTCTTTCCCCCTACCTCATAGGAATAATATTGTAAGAAATAGTTATGCTAGTGTTTTGGCATTATGTGGAAAGGAGATATTTTACTATCTTTTAAAAACTATGTATAAAGAAAGTTCAGAGTCCCCCAGTGACTTGGTGTGTACTAGCTATCAGCAATACTTGCATGCTGGTTGGTTATTTGCTTCATTTTGGATGATCTTTTCTTTACAGGTATCTTGAGGCTTAATGATTGTACTGCAGTAGTCTTGTGAGTTGAGTGGATTAACTGATTATATAGTCCTTAGATTTCTTTCTGGAGATTTACTCAGGGTAGGGTGACAGTGAACTGAAAAACATCAGATGTGGTCTTTATTTATTTATTTATTTTTGAGACAGAGGCTCACTCTGTTGCTCAGGCTGGAGTCCAGTGGCACAGTCATAGCTCATTTTAGCCTCAACCACTGCGGCCCAAGCTATTCTCCTACCACATTCTCTAAGTAGCTGGGACTAGAGGCATTCACCACCATGCCCAGCTAATGCTTAAAAGTCTTTTGTGAAAGAGAGTGGGAAGACCCCTTATGTTACCCAGGCTGGTCTTGAACTCCTGGGCTGAAGTGATCCTCCTGCCTTTGTCTCCTAAAGTGCTGGGATTACAGGCATGAGCCAGTGGGCCTGGCCAGAAGATGTGGTCTTGCTCTAATTGAAGAATCATGTCAGTTGATACTGTAGTTCCCAGAACCATTCTCATAATTCCCAGTGTTGGAACATTAAGTGGACACAAATTTCAAACAATTATATATCAAAAAACACAACAAAGGTAAATAATACAAAAGTAGGCATGAAAGACCAACCCAGGGTAGTTTATTTCATATTTTCACCTTTCACTAGTGCATGGAAACACACTTCCTGAATTGCTACCTTATTCCACATTGTCTTGGATGCATGCAGCAAGAGTCTCAGAGATCTACATCTGCTCATCTTCAGGGTGGCTTTCTGTCTCAACATGACAGATTTTTCAGGGCAGTGTCCGGAGATCACTTACTGTGGATTACAGGGTATCAGATCATGTCTGAGGCCTCCTCTATCCCCCAGCCCCAAGCACCCTCCTTTTCCCTTTGTTTAGGCCACGCTTGCTGCAGATTTGCAGCGGCCCTCTAGTTTCTTTAGCCTTCATAGGCTTTCTGGGAAAGGCCCCTCTACATGGCAGTGGAAGACTTTCCCTGAGAACATAGTCAATACCCCAAATTTAGTGCCTGTGTGAAATTTGGGGACAAAAATGTTTCTCTCATCAGGTGAAAGAGTGAGTAACCAAGGCAGAAGAAGTTGGCAGAGCCAGTCCACTTCAGTTCCATAGAAACACCGGAAGGGATTCAGCTGAGCCACTGAATTGCTCTTTGGGAGATAGTGACTTGATTTTCTTATTTACCACAGAATCGGCTTCAAGTTGAAACTTTTATAAGGACAGCTCAAAGCAATGAATACCTTAGAAAACTTACAAAGGTCAAGAGGTCAAGACAGCCTGATAAGAAAAACTAAGAATTCATCTGACAAGACTTTCTCTCTAGGCCATTTTTGAAAAGCCTAGGGATGGTGCTAATTTATATTCAGAATCTTAAGCGCCAAACCATGGTAGGGAGGGGATAATTTTCTATTTTGAGGGAGCAACAATGTGTCAGAAATAACTGAGATTGGGAAACAGGTAGATAGGAAAACACCGACAAATGCCTACAAAGTAAGAGAAAGGCCCGTAGAGTGGAAAAAAAAATTTAGAAGTAATTGGGGATGTTTGGATTACATCTATTATTATGTGGTTTGAATATTTTCTATACATTCTCTAGCTGTTGTGATGAATAAAACAAAACTTGCTTTTCCTTTTTTGTTTACTATCAACTGTAGAAAAAACTCGTAACACCTGATATTCTTGAGAGCTCCCTTGGGAGAACTGCTGTCCCATCAAAGACCCTTGGCAGGGTGTTATTCTAGATGAGTCCATTAGCTATTGCAGAAGCCCACACATATGTGAAGAAATGATTTTCCATATTTTGCAAGTCCTGCCTATTAAAGCTTTCTGTAATGACAAGATGATATCGCTGAATGACTGTTTAACTGTTTTTCCCAAGCAAATGCCAATGTTTAATTAGGCTTCAGCTAACAGGCTTTAAGTTAATTTAAGACAAATGGCTCCGGTGTGGCTAGTTGTTGGAGTATGGTGATCTGGGAGTGTCTAACTCAAGGGTGAGTCTGTGCACTACAGATATGTGGTGAGTGGCTAAATGATCCAGATAGGCCTGACTGCCCCTGCTGGGAAACACCCAGACCACCTGCCTGGGCTGAGTAACCTCCGTGACACACTACCTAAATTCACACCTGCATAGTTCAAGCTAAACCAGTATGGATTAAAAACCTCAAATTTTATTATTAAATGAATCAATCATAGCTTTTATATGTAAATTTTATCAAATGAATCAATAATAGATTTTATGGGTGAAAAGCAAGCTTATATCTATTATACCAGACTGCCTTAGAAAACATCCATTAGAGTTGGAACAGACTTCAAAGAAGATTGACTTCAATGCCGACATTTAAATAGGAACTAATAAGGGATCAGAGAGGTGGAATGACTTGCCCAAAGTCACCCAGATTTTAGAACTGGGACTAAAGCCTCAGCCTTCTCATTCTAAATCTTCTGCTTATTTCCTCCTTCTGCCCATTCTGCCCCCTCCACCCTCACCCCAAATTGCATTAAATTTACCATTTAACTCCAACTCTTGCAGGACAGGAAGTGAAGGTACAAAGATAAAGCAGGGAGGTGAGAATGAACATTTTTGATGGACTGATACTTATGGCTTCTGCTGCAGACAATGGACAGGACATGGCAGGTGCAGAATGCCTTTGATATGGTTTGGCTCTGTGTCCCCACCCAAATCTCATCTTGAATTGTAATCCCCATGTGTTGAGGGAGGGAACTGGTGAGAGGTTATCAGATCATGGGGCAATTTTCCCCATCCTGTTCTCCATGAGAGTGAGTTCTTACCTGAGCTGATGTTTTAATGTGTCGCACTTCCTCGCTCTCACTCTCTCCTGTCCATGTAAGACATGTCTTGCTTCCCCTTTACCTTCCACCATGATTGTAAGTTTCCTGATGCCTCCCCAGCCATGCAGAATGGTGAGTCACTTAAATCTCTTTTCTTTATAAATTACCCAGTCTCAGGTAATTCTTTATAATAGCGTGAAAATTGACTCATACAGCCTTGTAGCATAATCCCACAAAGTTGAAGGACACTCACACCCTAAGTCAAGCTTCCACGGCTTTGGTCCTCTTGAGGCTTCCATCTCCTTGAGTATGAGCTCTTTGGCTTTATTTTTTTCAGTCATTCCCTGACACCAAGAGGCTTGCTGTCACCCTCCCACTCTGTGCTCAGTCCACTTCTGCATGGTCTTTTGCCTTTGGTTAGTCTTAGTTGTGTCTCCATTTAGTTCTCATGCTTTCTCTGTGTTTCAACATCTTCTCTATTTGTAGCTTAAACCAGCTGGTTTTCTGATCTCCCCAGATCTGTTATGGTGGTCAAGTGAGTTAAAATATTGCAACATTTGAGAGGAATGTGTGATACATAATCATAAGATAAGCGCTCCCTAAAGAATGGTAATAGTGTTCCTTATTATTATTCCACTTGCTTTCTTATCTTTCTCTTGTTCTGCTAAGTTCTATTTTTATATTGTACTCACTCAAGAAACTCTCACTGTGTCCTGCTGAGTTGAGTTCTCCCTGCCACTTAGGACACCAAACGTCCATAAAAGTATACAACTTGAAAAAAAAAAAAAACCCAAAAAGCATAAATCTTTGGGGGACAAAAGACGTTCAGAGAAAATTTTGATGAAAAGGAAATGAAGTGAATAATGTTTTTTAAGATAAAAATCTTTACATGTAAATTACTTACAGAGAGTCATTTCAAATATTCATCATAATTGGGAAGATAGGCTTATTGCTAGTTACCCTAACAACATATGAGATAACAAACATTTTAAAAATTCATGAAAATTAAGTATGTCTTTAATGTACAGTTAAGATAGGCATAAAAAGAAGAAATTTCTGATTTGGGGCATTTGTGAGAAAAACAGAATACAAAAAGTGAAAGCATATGCTGAATAAATTTAGTTAAATAATATAGTCTAGTTCACAGTCATTTTATTTCCACTAGCCCTAGTTTGCCAGTGTATTTATCATTGAAAATGGGATGTATGTTTTATGTATATTGCTGAGGCTGATTTATACAGGACTTTGTGTGCATTGCTGATCACAAAGAGTTTCAACTGAAGCCCAGAATAAAAATGGCATGGCTTGTAATTTTACCAAATTTGTTTTCAAAAGCAATGTGATTTCCTTTTCTAAATTGCAAAGCAAAACCAAACAAAATGGGCTGGTTATTGGTAAAACACTTTGGCCACCCTTAATTCCCAATTGCTAGCAATATTTCAGATCCCTAATTAGTGTCCAAAAGAAAAAACATAGGCCACCAAAGAATGAAGAATAAATGGTTTTATTTGATTAAAAATCATTATAACCACGGTGAATGGAAAGTTTGTAGAATATGTCCAGATGTAAGTTTAAAAAAAATTGTGAAAAATGAAACTCAAGAGAAGCTTGAAAGAAATGAGGAAATGTATCACTCTGTGTGTCATTACAAGCTTGGCACTGGGCCAGTCTGCAAAAGGGGAAGTTTTAAGATGAAGCTTAGCTGTTTCTTAAGTAGCAAAACACAAAAGCTGCATCTATTAAGTACTCTGTGGTTATGATGATGTGATTTGGTGATTTCCACTATCTGGATTGATTTATAGAAGATTAAAAATGTTGCTTTAGTCCAGCCCAGACAGTAACCAAATTCTTAGATTCAACTGGTGAACCAATTGGAAAATTAAAGTACTTATGTGCCCTGGACACATTTCATTAAGCTTCTTGTGGGATTTACCTCAGTTTTGTGAAATTGTTTGTTTAGAAATTGTAATAGATTCCATTTCAAGCCAACCATTAATCTATTCCTTTCTGTCACACTGGACAGAACTGTGGGTTAGTTTAGTAAGAAAAACACTGTACAGGGTTGACTCTGCCTTCAAGTGAGCCTGCCACTGAAGAAAAAAAGAAAAACGAAACACTGTAATCTTCTCTCTGAGAAGGTTGTAATTGACCTAGGTGGAAGACTAGTCAGTGTAGACTTGAACCATACTGACTGGTTGAATTTAGGCTCCACCTTTCTTTTTTGGTGACTGGGAGAGTCAGCTAATCTCTTAAGAGTTTCCTCACTTTTCTCATCCATGACTTGACTGCATAAGCCTGAGTGAGTATTAAATAAGATGATACAAAGCCATGACAATACCTGGCATGCAGCTACCACTCCATAAAATGTCATTTAGGTAGAGGATAATGTGAGAGCCTTCTACAGCCTTTCAGTAGTGCCCTGTGCTTCTCTTATGAAAGCATTTATCATGCAATTTTGCCAGTGCTTGCTTAATTGTCTCCTTTCATAGACTTTAGGGTTTATGAGTGTGAGGTGTGAGGGAAAGTGTGTCTTATTTTATAATTGATCATCAGTTGGTCCCAGCCCCTGCCATAATGCCTGGCATGTAGTATGCTGTAATAAATAGTTTTCAATGAATGAATACTAGTTAGTGATAGTTTAGGGAAGAAGACTTTGATTTGAATTTTAAACTGGTAAGTTGGCACTTAGATTTTATAAAGATTTCTCATTCAATAAATATAGTTTTTTTAAATAATCTACAAATTCACAGCAGAAAGGAGAAGGAGGCAACATTGATGTGAAGCTGCAACTGGGCTAGACATCGGGATAGGTGGGTGGGAGGTCCTGTTTGGGCACTTACTCATTGTGGAGCTCTGAGAAAGTCATTCTATCTCTTTGAGATGTAGAATGGGCATAAGAAACTGGAGCTAACTAATGTGAGAGTGCTTTTTAAAGTGTGTGCATATGTGTCTCTCTGTGTGTTTATGTGCTTGCGTGTATTTATTTATTTATTTATTTATTTATTTATTTATTTTTACCTAGGGTAGGCAATAGCTAATAAAAGGAAGTATGGCAAAACGAAAGCAGCTAGTAAGAATTTACTTCTAGCTTGGATTCATTCTCTCTGTCACATTCAGGTACACCTATCAAACATAGATTAGGTTTTTTTCACATAATCCCATATTTCTTGGAGGCTTTGTTCGTTTCTTTTTACTCTTTTTTCTCTAATCTTGCCTTCTCATTTTATTTCATTCAGTTGATCTTCAATCTCTGATATCCTTTCTTCTGCTTGATCAATTCAGCTATTAAAACTTTTGTTTGCTTCATGTAGTTCTCGTGCTATGTTTTTCTTTCTTTCTTTCTTTCTTTTTTTTTTCCCCGAGATGGAGTTTCGCTCTTGCTACCCAGGCTGGAGTGCAATGGCGCGATCTCGGCTCACCGCAACCTCCGCCTCCTGGGTTCGGGCAATTCTCCTGCCTCAGCCTCCTGAGTAGCTGGGATTACAGGCACGCGCCACCATGCCCAGCTAATTTTTGTATTTTTAGTAGAGATGGGGTTTCACCATGTTGACCAGGATGGTCTCGATCTCTTGACCTCGTGATCCACCCGCCTCGGCCTCCCAAAGTGCTGGGATTACAGGCTTGAGCCACCGCGCCCGGCCTTTCATGCTATGTTTTTCAACTCCATCCAGTCATTTATGGTCTTCTCTAAGCTGGTCAGTCTAGTTAGCATTTCGTCTAACCTTTTTTCAAGGTTTTTGGTTTCTTTGCATTGAGTTAGAACGTGTTCCTCTAGCTCAGAAAAGACCGCTATTATCTACTTTCTGAAGCCTGTTTCTGTCAATCTGTCTACAATCATCTGATCTTTGACAAACCTGACAAAAGCAACCAATGGGGAAAGGATTCCCTGTTTAATAAATGGTGTTAGGAAAACTGGCTAGCCATGTGCAGAAAGCAGAAACTGTATCCCTTCCTGACACCTTACACTAAAATTAACTTCAGATGGATTAAAGACTTACACATAAGACCTAACACAATAAAAACCCTAGAAGAAAACGTAGGCAAAACCATTCGGGACATAGGCATAGGGAAAGACTTCATGACAAAAACAGCAAAAGCATGGGCAGCAAAAGCCAAAAGAGACAAATGGGACCTAATCAAACTCCAGAGTTTCTGCATAGCAAAAAAAAAAAAAAAAAAAAAAAAAAAAAAAAAAAAAAAAAATTAGAGTGAACTGGCAACCAACAGAATGGGAAAAAATTGTTGCAATCTACCCCATTGGACAAAGGGCTAATATTCAGAATCTACAAAGAACTAAAACAGATTTACAAGCAAAAAACAAACAAACCCATTCAAAAGTGGGTGAAGGATATGAACAGACACTTTTCAAAAGAAGACATATATGAGGCCAACAAACATATGAAAAAAGACTCATATTCACTCGTCATTAGAAAAATGCAAATCAAAACCTCATTGAGATAGCATCTCACGCCAGTTAGAATAGCGATCATTAAAAAATCTGGAGACAGTTGCTGGAGAGGATGTGGAGAAATAGGAACACTTTCACACTGTTGGTGGGAGTGTAAATTAGTTCAACCACTGTGGAAGACAGTTTGGCGATTCCTCAAGGACCAGAAATAGAAATTCCATTTGACCCAGCCATCCCATTACTGGGTGTATATGCAAAGGATTATAAATCAATCTATTATAAGGACACATGCACACATGTATGTTCATTGTGGCACTGTTTACAATAGCAAAGACTTGGAAGCAACCCAAATGCCCATCGATGATAGACTGGACAGGGAAAATGTGGCACATATACACCATGGAATACTATGCTGCCATCAAAAACGATGAGTTGGTGTCCTTTGTAGGGACATGGATGAACCTGGAAACCATCATTCTCAGCAAACTGACACAAGAGCAGAAAATCAAACACCACGTGTTCTCACTCATAGATGGGTGTTGAACAATGAGAACATGTGGATACAAGGATGGGAGCATCACACACTGAGGTCTGTAGGTGGAGAAATTAGGGGAGGGTCAGCAGTGGGGTGTGGGGAGTTGAGGAAGGATAACATGGGGAGAAATGCCAGATACAGGTGATGGGGAGGAAGGTAGCAAACCACATTGCCATGTATGTACCTATGCAACAATTCTGCATGTACTTCACGTGTACCCAAAAACCTAAAATGCAATAAAACATATATTTAAAAAAAAATTTACTTCTAAGAATGAGATGTAATGCTCTAGATGTAATCCGTGCCTGTTTAGTTCTAAAGCTTAGCTTTGTTATGGCCCTAATTAATGCACAGTCGTCTTTCAAAAGACTTGCAAACCTAAAAAAAAAAAAAAAAAAAAGAAAGAAAAGAAAAACTCTCTAAGCCTGAAAAACCTCTAGATATTCCCAAACTGGGGAATATTCCAATTCGTGTTTCTCTGAAGGACAGTGCAAGGTCATCTACAGTATTTATCATCAATGTTTAACAACCTGTGGCTGGTGGACAAGCTACTTGAGGTTCTCATATGATAGAAGTGGGTCAGGCCTATCAGCAGTTGTGTTAATGTAATAGGTTCACTTGATAGATGTCACCTCATCCTCCTAGACATTCCCTCTGCTGGAGAGATCCATGTTCATCTTGCAAGAGCCAAAAGTGGACAGGACTATTTTTTCCCACTCCCAGCAAGACAGACAGACGCTTCACCTCCTTGGTTCTGCTTCTCTCTGGTGCTGTGTACCTTAGGAAAAAAGCAGCTACTGGTTATTGTAAAGTCACTCTTAGAAAATATTAAGGCCTTTAGGCCTTACTACTAAATTAAATTAAACACACTTAATATTAAACTAAACACAAGGAGATTAAAAAGGAAAATCCTAATTAGAATTAAAAGTCACAGTTAAAACCAGAAATGTTAGTTCTTCTAGGTAACAAATTTTGAATACGGTTCTCCACAACAATTGCATAGAATTTGTTCTTTGCATGATATGCAAGTAGAGGTATAGACTGCATACATTGCTAATAGTATACAATGGTCATTCAGGAAGCAGAAGATAGTTGTAGAACAGGTGTTTTGTAAAAACAAACAAAAAAATTATTTAACACTTGACAGTAACCCACTTAAATGCCCAGTGGAAGCAGTGACACTACATTGGTACACTAATACATTTAAGGAAAATAATTAAAATGGTAAATATTTTGAAACGCTAAGGAAACTACAGAAATAACAAAATTCTCTATGGTACTTTTTATAAAATCTGACAAGAGCACTTTGCTTTAAACAAGTAAAGAAAACTCAAATTCTGGTAAGAAATTTCTTAGAGACAGAATTTAAAATAAAAATCACAATCCACTTACTGGATAAAGCATATAATTTTCCTTCTTAGGTGCGTGAATTAAAAACAGCTGCCAAGCCTACTTAATTATGGGCCCTCAGAGTCAAACCAGAAATGACAAATTTTCATTTTGCTAGCAACCACATCGAGTGTTTACTTAGCAAGTGTGTATAATTATTTCAGTTCTTATTTGAAATATTTTTCTGGAACTGGTTGCATATTGTTAATAAAGACTGTCATCTCAAATCTCAGCATTTCAGAGCCTCTCTTTTCTCACCATTTTTTTTTTTGTGTGTGTATGTGTGTGTGTGTTGAGACTTTTCTGAGTTTAAAAAGTGATTTCTCTACAACTGGTACACAAACACTAATTCTATCTCCAGAGAAACAGATATATTAAAGTGTTGTTGAAAAAATATTATTATGTTTGAGGCAGAGTTCTGAAAGTAAATGTCCTGGTCATCAACTCAGGGGATCACTTTGATGACCAACATGTCTCATTCTAGTTGTTCAGTCTTTATTGTGAAGCACTGAATCCTCAGCAGTGGTTCTAGAAGGAGACTGTTAATTTAGGAAGGGTGAGGGATGCGGACGCTCACAGGCAATCTGCTGATCTGTGGCACTGGCTTTCAGAACAAAGAAGAAGGAGGACCATCAAGCTCCTAAATGCACATATATGTAAATAACAACTTTCTATTATGGGAAACAATCTCATTTTATTGATCTTATTTGAACTTCACAACAATAATTACTGAGGTAGGAAAGAAATTATTTCTATTTTAACAGATGAAGAGGTGAAGTCCCGGAGATGGTGAGTGTTTTGATTAAATCAAATACCTATCACACATTGGGTACTGGATCCGAAGATCAGAACTCCTAGTGCAGGATTCTTTGCAGTGTGACTACCACTTCTGGCATCTTACTGAGGTGGCACAGTGCCTTGGAGCTACCACATAAAGGGAGAATTAGGAGGACATGTTTTACAGTTTCCAGGTAAAACATAGGACATCCAGTTAAATGTGAGCTTCAGATAATGTCCATGCCATACTTGGGACATACACTAAAATTATTCACTGTTTATCTAAGTTCAGATGTACCTGGTCATCCTATAGTTTTATTTGCTGAATCTGACAATTCCAACCCATTTTTCTTTCTGATTGGGCAACCCAAGTTAAAAAGTTAACTTGGATGGGCAAGATGGCCAACTGGATGCAGCCAGGTGGAAGATCTGCCACCAAGGGACCAAGATAGCTGGCACACTTCCAGCAGATCTTCAGAGGGAAGGTATTGAGAGTGGACAGAGGCAAGACTTAGAAGTGGGCTGAATGGGGAAGGTGAGAACCTTGCATAGAGCTAGAGGCTACTGTGAACTGGTACTCATGGCCGGTCTCCAGTGGCTCCAGGGGAATGGGTGATTTGAGCTGGCAAGGAGCAAGCTGCTCTCACCAAGGCCTCTTTGGGACCCCAGCATAGGGAGACCCCTTAACCACCATGGACACTGATGTTGTCAGCGAGAGCTTCTTAGAGAAATGGTAGGGGTAGTAAGCCAGCAGTTGACACAGAGCCCAGAGTATCTGTAGTAAAGCATACTCAGGGATTGCCAAACCCCTTTGGCTCAACTTGCTCCCAGAGGAGACTTTAGCCCTAGGGGAGTTGTGGGGCCTGAACTCTGCAGGATAGTCTTACCTATCGGATGGGGCTAGTGTGACTTGAACACCCCTTGGTCTGCTGGCCTGTTCTGAGGCCCCAGTCTGGCCATGCCTACTTGCAGGGCAGCCTTGGGTGCCCCAGGGTCTCACATCACAGCTCCTGCCCTGGCAAACTGTGCCTGACTGGTGAAGAGCTCCAGTGCAGCAGCCCTTGCACCAACCCATGCACCAGTCCATCCATTCCCACTGTACAATGCAGCTTCCTCCAGGCCCATAGCAACTCAGCACATCACTTTGCCAACATGTGTGTGCACAGGTAGCTTCTGCCTTCTTTGCCCCACCAAATTGCATGTATGTGTACACCCTGCCTTGCCAGTGATGAGTGGCAAGAGTGCAGCCCCCCGTGCCTCTGCTGACCACCACTGCAGTCAGAGCCTTGGTGGGCAAAGAGCCTGCCAGCTAGGCCCCTGCCAGCACCCCACCCTTGTGCCAACACCACTGTAGGAGTGAAACTAGGTACAGGGAGCAGTGGACCCTCCCCCATCCACCCTGAGCTAGTGCCTCTGCCTGTGGCTCACAGAGAATGCACACAGGCCTGTGCCTACCAGCACCATGCCCTTGTGCCAACACCATCACCAGCATGACTGCGTGAAGTCACCACCAGGGGAATCCCATCTTCCCTGCTCCACTCCTGAGCCATGTTGCCTCTGCCATTGTGGTGAATGCTAGCATGGAGGCAGGCACCCCAGTACCCACTAGCACCCTGCTGCAGCTGATGAGCATGCCTGCCAATGCACTGTACTGCTGTCACTGCTGCTGCTGCTGCTGCTGGCATGTCCAAATGAGGATGGTTACCACTGTCACTGCACTTAGGAAATGTTTGGCTGAAACCACCCACTGAAATGTAATGACCAGTGGTCCAGGAGTCCCTCAGCTCCTCCAGGGCAGTGAATTCCTAACCTTTAGCCAGAGAAAAAGTCAGGGCCCAATACAAGTTCCCCAGAGTTAAAGCATGCAGTACAGGAGTTGGGAGTTGAGCATTGGCCCCCTAAAATCTTCCAGAAACGAAGCCAGTTGGCTGAATCCATCTTCCATGATTAAACACTAGAGGTCATCAAATAACATAAAAGAAAGAAAGAAAAAAAAAAAACAGCAAAGATCAGCAACTTCAAAGATTGGAAGGAACATCAGTCCACAAAGATGAGAAAGAACCAGGACAAAACTCTGACAACTCAAAAAGCAAGAATGTTTTCTTCCTCCAAACAACTAACTCTCCAGCAAGGGTTCTGGACCAGGCTTAGATGGCTGAAATGACAAAAATAGAATTTAGCACATGGATAGGAATAAAAATCATTGAGATGCCAGAGTACATTGAGATCCAATCCAAAAAAGCTAAGAACAAATTAAAATGATGCAGGAGCTGAAAGACAAAATAGCCAGTATAGAAAAGAACCAACCTGATGGAGCTGAAAAACACATTACAAGAATTTTATGATGCAGTCACAAGTATTGATTGCAGAATAGAATAAGCAGAGAAAAGAATCTCAGAGCTTGAAGACTGGTTTTCTGAAATAAGACAGCCAAACAAGAATAGAGAAAAATAAAAAGGAATAAATAAAATCTTTGAGAACTATGTAAAGAGACCAAATCTATGACTCACTGGTGTCCCAGAAGGAGATGGGGAAAATATAAAAAGCTTGGAAAACATATTTCAGGATATCATCCATGAGAACATCCCCAGCCTAGCTAGAGAGGCCAACATTCAAATTCAGGAACTGCAAAGAACCCTCATAAGAACTTCACAAGAAGGTGATCCCCAAGACACTTAATCATCAGATTCTCCAAGGTCAAAATGAAAGAAAAACTGTTAAAGGCAGCTAGAGAAAAAGGTCAGGTTGCTGATAAAGAGAAGCCCATTGGAATAACAGCAGACCTCTCAGCAGAAACCCCAAAGGCAGAAGAAATTGGAGGTCAATATTCAACATTCTTAAAAACATTCCAATATAGAATTTTATATCTGGCCAACTAAGCTTCACAGATGAAGCAGAAATAAGATCCTTTTGAGACAGCAAATGCTGAGGGAATTTATTATCACTAGATAACCACTGCCTTAAAAGAGTTCCTGAAGAACACTAAATATGGAAAGGAAAGATCATTACCAGCCACTACAATAACACACTGAAGTACTCAGACCAGTGATGCTATAAAGCAACTACACAAACAAGTCTGCAGAGTAACCAGCTAACATTACAATGGCAGGATCAAATCCACATGTATCAATAATAACCTTGAATGTAAATGGGCTAAATGCCCCAAAAGACACAGAGTGGCAAACTGGGTAAAGAACCAAGACCTTTGGTATACTGTCCTCAAGACATCCAGCTCACATGCAGTGACACACACAGGCTCAAAATAAAGGGATGGGAAAAAAAAATCTATCAGCCAAGTGGAAAACAGAAATAAGCAGGGGTTGCAATTGTAATTTCAGACAAAACAGACTTTAAACGAACAATAATTAAAAAAACACAAAGAAGGGCATTACATAATGTTCAATTTAACAAGAAGACCTAACTATCCTAAATGTATATTGCACCCAACACAGGAGCACTCAGATTCATAATGCAAATTCTTAGAGAACTTTAAAGAGACTTAGACTTCCACACAATAATAGTGGGAAACTTCAACATCCCACTGACAGTATTAGACTGATCATTGAGGCAGAATATTAATAAAGTTATTCAGGACCTGAACTGAGCCCTGGATCAGTGGGACTTGATAGATATCTACAAAAGTCTCCACCTAAAAAACACCAGAATATACATTCTTCTAATTGTTACATGGCACATACTCTAAAATTGATTAAATAATTGAACATAAAACATTTCTCACACAGTGCAAAAGAACTGAAATCATAACACACTCTCAGACCACATAACAATCAAATTAGAAATCAAGACAAAAAATTAGCTCAAAAACACAGGAAGCTTCACTAGTAACCTGAAGCAGTCCCTCCAAATCCAGTAGTGCCTCCACAGGCAGATAAGCAACCTCATCAAGCAGCTCCCTGAGACCACAGCCAGGTAAATCCACAAAGATGGGAAAAAAACAGCACAAAAAAGACGAAACCATCAAAGATCAGAACACCTCTTCTGCTTCAAGGGACCACAACTCCCCAACAACACAAGATCACAACATGACCGAGAAGGAGTGCAATGAATTGACAGAAACAGGCTTCAGGAGGTGGATAATAATAAACTTTTCTGAGCTAAAGGAGCGCGTTCTAACTCAATGCAAAGAAACTCAAAACCCTGAAAAAAGATTAGACGAAATGCTAAGTAGAATAACCAGCTTAGAGAAGAACATAAACGACTTGAGAGAGTTGACAAACACAGCATGAGAACTATATGAAGCAAATGCAAGTTTTAATAGCTGAATCAATCAAGCAGAAGAAAGGATATCAGAGACTGAAGATCAACTCAATGAAATAAAATGAGAAGGCAAGACAAGAGAAAAAAGTGAAAAGAAAGAACAAAGCTTCCAAGAAATATGAGATTATGTGAAAAGACCTAATCTATTCTTGATCGGTGAACCTGAATATGATGGGGAGAATGAATCCAAGTGGGAAAACATGCTCCAGGATGTTAGAGAACTTCCCAAGCCTAGCAATGTAGTCCAAATTTAAAATTCAAGAAATACAGAGAACTTCACAAAGATATTCCTCAATAAGAGCAACCCCAAGGCACATAATTGTCAGATTCACCAGGGTTGAAATGAAGGAAAAAATGCTAAGGGCAGCAAGAGAGAAAGGTCAGGTCATCCACAGAGGGAAGCCAATCAGACTCACAGTGGATCTCTCAGCAGAAACCCTACAAGCCAGAAGAGAGTGGGGGCCAATATTCAACATCCTTAAAGAAGAGAACTTTCAACCCAGAATTGCATATCCAGCCAAACTAAGCTTCATAAGTGAAGGAGAAATAAAATCCTTTACAGACAAGCAATTACTGAGAGATTTTGTCACCACCAGACCTGCCCTACAAGATCTCCTGAAAGAAACACTAAACACGGAAAGGAACAAGTAACAGTCACTGCAAAAGCAAACCAGTTGGTAAAGACCAAAAATACAATGAAGAAAATGAGTCAACCAATGAGAAGGAAAGCCAACCAGTAACAAAATGGCAGTATCAAATTCACACATAACAATACTAATATGGAATGTAAATGGCCTAAACTCCCTAGTCAAAAGACACAGACTGGCAAACTGGATAAAAAGTCAAAACCCATCTGTGTGCTGTATTCAGGAAACCCATCTCACATACAAAGACACACATAGACTCAAAATGAAGGGATGGAAGAAGATTTACCAAGCAAATGGAGAACAAAAGAAAGCAGAAGTTGCAATCCCAGCCTCTGATAAAATGGACTTCAACCCAACAAAGACCAAAGGGACAAAGAAGGACACAACATAATGGTAAAAGGATCAATCCAACAAGAAGAAAGAGTTCACTATCCTAAATATATACGCACCCAACACAGGAGCACCCAGATACATAAAGCAAGTTCTTAATGACCTAAAAGGAGAGTTAGACTCCCACACAATAATAGTGGGAGACTTCAACACTCCACTGTCAATATCAGATCAATGAGACAAAAAATGAACAAGTATATCCAGGACTTGAATGCAGAGCTGTACCAAACAGACCTAATAGACATATAAAGAATGTTCCACCCCTAATCCACAGAATATACATTTTTTCTCAGCACCACATTGCACTTACTCTAAAATTGACCACATAATTGGAAGCAAATCACTCCTCAGCAAATGCAAAAGAACAAAAATCATACAAGTCTATCAGACCACAGTGCAATCAGACTAGAACTCAAGGTTAAGAAACATACTCAAACTCGCACAACTACTCAGAAACTTAACAACTCACTTCTAAGTGTGGACTGGATAAACAATGAAATGAAGGCAGAAATAAAGATGTTCTTCAAAATCAACCAGAATGAAGACACAACTTACCAGACTCTCTGGGACACCTTTAAAGCAGTGTTGAGAGGGAAATTTATAACAATAAATGCCCACATGAGAAACAAGGAAAGATCTAAAATTGACACCCTATCATCAAAATTGAAAGAGCTAGAGGAGGAAGATCAAAAAAACTTAAAAGCCAGCAGAAGACAAGAAATAACTAAGATCAGAGCAAAACTGAAGGAGACAGAGACATAAAAAATCCTTCAAAAAATCAATAAATCCAGGAGCTGTTTTTTTTTTTTTGAAAAGATCAACAAAATAGACCACTAACCAGATTAATAAAAAAGAAAACAGAGAAGAATCAAATAGATGCAATAAAAAAACGATAAAGGGGATATCACCACTGATCCCACAGAAATACAAAATACAGTCAGAGATTACTATAAACAACTCTATTCACGTAAACCAGTAGACCAGGATTAAATGGATAAATTTTTAGACACTTGTATTCTATCAAGACTAAACCAGGAGGAAGTTGAAACCCTGAATAGACCCATAACAAGAGCCAAAGTAGAGGCAGCAATCAATAGCCTACCAACAAAAAAAAGTCCAGATCCAGATGGGTTCACAGCCGAATTCTACCAGACTACAAAAAGGAGTTGGTTCCATTCCTTCTGAAACTGTATCAACCAATACAAAAGGAGGGAATCCACCCTAACTCATTTTATGAGACCAACATCATCCTGATACCAAAAACAGGCAGAGATGCAACTGAAAAAGAAAACTTCAGGCCAATATCCATGATGAACATAGATGCAAAAATCTTCAATAAAATACTGGCAAACAGATTGCAACAGCACATCAAGATGCTTATTCATCATGATCAAGCAAGCTTCATCCCGGAGATGAAAGGCTGATTTAACATATGCAAATACGTAAATATAATCTATCACATAAACGGAACCAAAGACAAAAATCACATGATTATCTCAATAGATGCATAGAAGGCCTTCGACAAAATTAAACAACACTTCATGCTAAAAACTCTCAATAAATTAGTATTGACTGAACATATCATAAAATGATAAAAGCTATATATGACAAACCTACAGCCAATATCATACTGAACAGACAAAAGCTGGAAGAATTCCCTTTAAAATCTGCCACTAGACGAGGATGCCATCTCTCACCACTCCTATTCAACATAGTATTGGAAGTTCTAGCCAGAGCAATCAGGCAAGGAAAAGAAATAAAGAGTATTCAGTTAGGAAAGGAGGAAGTCGAACTGTCTCTACTTGCAGATGACATGATTGTATATCTGGAAGACCCCATCGTCTCAGCCCAAAATCTCCTGAAAATGATAAGCAACTTCAGCAAAGTCTCAGGATACGAAATCAATGTGCAGAAATCACAAGCTCTCCTATATACCAATAACAGACAAACAGAGAGCCAAATCAAGAGCGAACTCCCATTCACAGTGGCTACAAAGAGAATAAAATACCTAGGAATACAACCAACAAAGGATGTAAAGGACCTCTTCAAGGAGAACTACAAACCACGCTCAACAAAATAAGAGAGGACACAAACAGATGGAAAAACATTCCATGCTCATGGTTAGGAAGAATTAATATTATGAAAATGGCCATGGTACCCAAAGTAATCTACAGATTCAATGCTATCCTTATCAAGCTACCAATGGCCTTCTTCATAGAACTGGAAAAAAGCCCTTTAAACTTCATATGGAATCACAAGAGAGCCCAAATAGCCAAGACAATCCTAAGCAAAAAGAACAAAGCCAGAGGCATCACACTGCTGGACTTCAAACTATACTACAAGGGTACAGTAATCAAAACAGCAAGGTACTGGTACCAAAACAGAGACACAGACCAATGGAACAGAGCAGAGACCTCAGAAGAAACACCACACATCTACAACCATCTGATCTTTGAAAAACCTGACAAAAACAAACAATGTGGAAAGGACTCCATGTTTAATACATGGTGTTGGGAAAACTGGCTAGCCATGTGAAGAAAGCAGAAACTGGACCCCTACCTGTCACCTTACACTAAAATTAACTCCAAAGTGATTAAAGATTTAAACATGAAACCTAACAGTATAAAAACACTAAAAGAAAACGTAGGCAAAACCATTCAGGACATAGGCATAGGCAAGGACTTCATGACTGAAATACCAAAAGCAATGGCAATAAAAGCCAAGATAGACAAATGGGATCTAATTAAAATTCAGAGCTTCTGTACAGCAAAAGAAACCATCACGAGAGTGAATCAGCAACCAACAGAATGGGAAAAAATTGTTGCAATCTACCCATATGACAAAGGGCTAATATCCAGAATCTACAACAAACTAAAACAGATATACAAGAAAAAAACAAACAACTCCATTCAAAAGTGGGTGAAGGATATGAACAGACACTTTTCAAAAAGACATATATGAGGGCAACAAACATATGAAAAAATGCTCATCATCACTGGTCATTAGAGAAAAGCAAATCAAAACCACATTGAGATAGCATCTCACGCCAGTTAGAGTGGCAATCATTAAAAAATCTGGAGACAACAGATGCCGGAGAGAATGTGGAGAAAGAGGAACATTCTTACACAGTTGGTGGGAGTGTAAGTTACTCCAACCATTGTGGAAGACAGTGTGGTGATTTCTGAAGGATCTAGAAATAGAAATTCCATTTGATCCAGTAATCCCATTACTGGGTATATAAGCAAAGAACTATAAATCATTCTACTATAAAGATACATGCACACGTATGTTCAGTACAGCCCTGTTTACAATAGCAAAGACCTGGAATCAACCCAAATGCCCATCAATGATAGAATGGACAAAGAAAATGTGGTGCATATACACCATGGAATACATGCAGCCATAAAAAATGATGAGTTCATGTCCTTTGTAGGCATGGAAATGAACTTTGTATGAATCTGGAAACCATCATTCTCAGCAAACTGACACAAGAACAGAAAGCCAAACACTGCATGTTCTCACTCATAGGTAGGTGTTGAACAATGAGAACACACGGACACAGGGAGGGGAGCATCACACACTAGGGGCAGTTGCAGGGGGTAGGGGAGACAGAGTGGGGGGTGGGGAAGGTAGGGAGGGTGGGGAGGAATAACATGGGGAGAAATGTCAGATATAGTATGCCCCTAAAGTAAAATAAATTTTTTTTTTAAAAGACAAAAATTAGACAGGCATGGTGGTGCATGCCTGTAATCCCAGATGCTGGGGAGGCTGAGGCAGGAGAATTGCTTGAATCCAGGAGGTGGAGGTTGCTGTGAGCTGAGATTGCATGACTGAATTCCAGCCTGGGTGACAGCGTAAGACTGTGTCTCAAAAAAAAAAAAAAAAAAAAAAAAAAAAAAAAAAAAAAAAAAATTAAATTAATAAATAAAATAAAAAATAAAAAGAAAGAAAGAAAAGAGAAGAAAATTAGCTCAAAAACCATACAATTACATGGAAATGGAATAATCTGCTCCTGAATGACTTTTGGGTAAATAATGAAATTAAGGCCGAAGTCAAGAAGTTCTTTGAAACTAATGAGAACAAAGACACAACATACCAGAATCTCTGGTATGTGGTTAAAGCAGTGTTAAGAGGGAAATTTATAGCACTAAATGGCCACATCAAAAAGTTTGAAAGATCTCAATTTAACAACCTAACATCACAACTACAAAATTGGAGAACCAAGAGCAAGCCAATCCCAAAGCTAGCAGAAGATTAGAAATAACCAAAATAAGGGCTGAGCTGATGAAGATTGAGACATGAAAAGTCATTCACAAGATCAAAAAAATCCAGGATCTGGATCTTTGAAAAACTTAATAAAATAGGTGGACAGTGATTTAGACTAAGGAAGGAGAGAGAAGATCCAAATAAACACAATTAGAAATGACAAACTGGATTTTACCACTGACCCCTACAGAAATACAAATCACCATCAGAGAATATTATGAACAACTCTATGCACATAAAATAGAAAATCTAGAAGAAATTGATAAATTCCTGGACACATATACCCCCCAATACTGAGCCAGGAAGAAACTGAATTTCTGGGAAGACCAATAATAAACTCCAAAACTCAATTAGTGATAAACTGATTACTAACAACAACAAAAAGCCCAGGAGAAGATGGATTTACAGTCAAATTCTACCAGATGTACCAATAAGAACTGGTATCATTCCTGCTGAAACTTCCAAAAACTTGAGGAGGAGAGACTCCTCCCTAATTTATTCTATGAGGCCAGCATCATCCTGATACCAAAACCTGGCAGAGACACAATAAAAGATAACTTCAGGCCAGTGTCCTTGATGAATATTCATGCAAGAGTCCTCAACAAAATACTGACAAACCAAATCCAGCAGCACATCAAAAAGCATATTCACCAAGATCAAGTAGGTTCTATGCCTGGGATGCAAGGTTGGTTCAACATTCTCAAATTGATAAATGTGATTCATTTAAACAGAACTAAAGATTGATAAATGTGATTCATTTAAACAGAACATTCATTTAAACAGAACTAAAGACAAAAACTATACAATTATCTCAATAGATGCAGAAAAGGCTTTCAATAAAATTCTACAATCTGTCATGTTAAAAATTCTTAATAAACTAGGTATTGAAAAACCATACTTCAAAATAATAAGAGCCATCTATATGACAAACCCATAGCCAACATCATAATGAATGGGCAAAATCCTGAAGCATTTTTTCTTGAATAATGGCCCAAGATAAGGCTGCCTTCTCTCACCATTCCTATTCAAAATAGTATTAGAAGTCCTGGCCAGGGCAATTGTCAAGAGAAATAAATAAAGCACATTCAAATAGGAAGAGAGGAAATCAAACTATCTCTGTTTGCAGATGACACAATCCTCTATGTAAAAATACTCAGTCTCAGCCCAAAATCTTAAGCTGATAAACAACTTCAGCAAAGTCTCAGGTACAAAATCAATGTTCAAAAATTACTAATATTCATATACAGCAACAACGGTCAAGGTGAGAGTTAAGTTAGGAATGCAGGGCTATTCACGATTGCCACAAAAAGTAAAAATGCCTAGGAAAACAGCTAACCACGGAGGTGAAAGATCTCTACAAGGAGAACTACAAAACACTGCTCAAAGAAATCAGGGATGACAAACAAAATTTTAAAAAATGGTAAAACAAATGAAGAAACATTCCATGTTTATTTATAGGAAGAATCAATACCAATAAAATGGCTACACTGCTGAAGGCAATTTATAGATATCTATAGTTTATTCCTATTAAACTACCAATGACATTCTTCATAGAACAGAAAAAATGGTTTTGCAATTTGGAACAAAAACCCAGCCTGGATAGTCAAGGCAATCCTAAGTAAACAGTACAAAGCTGGAGGCATCATCCTACCCAACTTTATACTACAGAGCTACAGCAACCAAAGGAGACTGGTACTGGTACAAAAACAGACACATGGACCAGTGGAACAGGATAGAGATCCCAGAAATAAGTCCACACACCTACAACTATCTGATCTTTAATAAAACTGACAAAAATGGGAGATATCCAAGATGGCTGATCACTAGCAGCTCGGGATTGTAGCTCCCAGTGAAAGCGCAGAGAATGAGAGGCCGCCACACTTTCAGATGGATTCTTGCTGCTCACGTACCAGGAGATTCCCAGCGGAGGAGCCCCACGGGTCGCCAGCACGACTCTTGTGACCGGCGAGGGGGTTTTGCCGGTACCTTGGAGCATCGGTTCTTGGTGCAGAGTCAGAAAAGCACCATCAATCTTAACGCTGCTGTTTTAGTCGGTGCAGTCGGTTGCTCAGATTTCGATGCTGAGAATCAATAAGTTGGACGTCCACTCAGAAACATAATTACAAAGACAGTAAATACAAAGACCACAGATGGATAAATCTACAATGAAGGAAAGAAAACAGCCAAAAAAGGCTGAGAATATCCAAGATCAGAACGCCTCTCCCTCAGCAGGGGATCACAGTTCCTCATCAGCAATGGAACAAGGCCTGATGGAGAACGAGTGTGTTCCAATTACATAAGCAGGCTTCAAAATATGGATAATGAGAAACTTCTGTGAATTAAAAGAACTTGTTCTAACCCAATCCAAAGAAACTAAGAACTTTGAAAAAAGGTTTGATGAAATGTTAACAAGAATACACAATTTAGAAAGGAATATAAGTGAATTGATGGAGCTGAAAAACACAATACGAGAACTTCGTGAAGTATGCACAAATTTTAACAGCTGAATTGATCAAACAAGAAAGGATATCAGAGGTTGAAGACCAACTCAATGAAATAAAACGAGAAGACAAGGTTAGAGAAAAAAGGACAAAAAGGAATGAGCAGTCTCCAAGAAGTATGGGACTATGTGAAAAGACCTAATCTACGCTTGATAGGTGTACCTGAATGTGACGAAGAGAATGAATCCAAGCTGGAAAATACGTTTCAGGATATTATTCAGGAAAATTTTCCCAACCTAGTAAGGCATGATAATATTCAACTCCAGGTAATACAGAGAACACCACAAAGATATTCCTCAAGAAGAGCAACTCCAAGGCACATAATCGTCAGATTCATCAGGGTTGAAATGAAGGAGAAAATACTAAGGGCAGCTAGAGAGAAAGGTCAGGTTACCCACAAAGGGAAGCCTATCAGACTTACAGCAGATCTCTCAGCAGAAACCCTACAAGCCAGAAAAGAGTGGGGACCAATATTCAACATCCTTAAAGAAAAGAACTTTCAACCAAGAATTTCACATCCAGCCAAACTAAGCTTCATAAGTGAAGGAAAAATAAAGTTTTTTGTGAATAAGCAAGCACTCAGAGATTTCATCACCACCAGGCCTGCTTTACAAGAGCTTCTGAAAGAACCACTACACATAGAAAGGAACGAACAGTATTAGCCTTTCTAAAAAATACCAAAAAGTAAAGAGTATCAATATAATGAAGAATTTACATCAACTAATGGGCAAAACAGCCAGCAAATATTAAATGGCAGTATTAAACTCACATTTATCATTATTAATTCTAAATTTAAATTGACTAAATCCCCCAATCCAAAAACAGATGGGCAATTTGGATAAAAAACTAAAACCCATTGGTATGCTGCATTCAGACCCATCTCACATGTAAGGATACACAAAGACTCAAAACAAAGGGATGGAGAAAGATTTACCAACCAAACGGAGAGCAAAAATAAATAGATAAAAACCAGAAGTTACAATTTTTGCCTCTGATAAAATAGTCATTAAAGCAACAAAGATCAAAAGAAGCAAAGAAGGACATTATATAATGATAAAAGAATCAATGCAACAAGAAGAAGAGCTAAAGATCCTAAACATATACGCACCCAATACAGGAATACCCAGATATACTAGACTTATAAAGAGACTTAGACTCCCACACAATAATAGTGGGAGACTTCAACATTAATATTTGACAGATTAATAAGACAGAAAATTAACAACGATATCCAGGACTTGAACTCAGATCTGCAACAAGTAAATTTAATTAACATTTATAGAACTCTCCACTTTAAATACACAAAATATACACTCTTATTAGTACCACATCATGTCAACTTAGAAGTTTAAACGAAATATTGGTTGGCTCCTCGTTTGTTATTCTCTTCCCTCATTTTCTTTCATGTCTCCATTATTAAGCACAATTATAGGCATACACATAATTAGACTGCATTCTAGCCCAGGCAATAAAGCAATATCCCCATCCTCTCTCCCTCTTCCTCTTTCTCTTTCTTTCTCTTCTTTATTCTTTTTCTTATTATTCTGTTTTCTTTCCTCTAAAACAAAACAAAACAAAACAAAAAACAAAACTGACAAAAACAAGCAACAGGGAAAGAAATCCTTGTTCGAAAATGGTATTGGGATAACTGGCTAGCTATATGCGGAAGATTAAAACTGGGCCTCCTTTTTTACACCATATACAAAATTTAACTCATGATGGATTAACGAATTAAATGTAAAACCCAAAACTATAAAAATGACAATGTAGACAATACCATTCTGGACATACAAACGGGCAGAGATTACAAGATGAAGAAACTAAAACAATTGCAAGAAAAGCAACGTTAATAAATGTAATCTCCTTAAACTAAAGAGCTTTTGCATGGCAAAAGACACTATCAACAGAGCAAACAGACAACCTACAGAATGGGAGAAAGATTTTGCAAACTATGCATCTGAAGAAGATCTAATATCCAGCATCTTTAAGGAATTTAAATTTATAAGAATAAAACAACCCCATTAAATAGCAGGCAAAGTACATGAACAAACACTTTTCAAAAGAGGACACAGATACAGCCAACAAGCATGTGAAAAAAAGCTCAGCATCACTGGTCATTAGAGAAATGTAAATTAAAAAAGAGATACCACCTCACACCAGTCTGAATGGCTGTTATTAAAAAATCAAAAAATAACAGATGCTGATGACATTGCAGAGAAAAAGAAACGCTTATACACTGTTGGTGGGAGTGTAAATTAGTTCAGTCATTGTGGAAAACAGTGTTGCAATTCCTTAAAGATCTAAAAATAGAACTATTATTAGATCCAGCAATCTCATTACCCAAAGTTAATATAAATCATTCAATCATCAAGACACAGGAATGCATATATTCACTGTAGCACTATTTACAATAGCAAAGACATGGAATCAACCTCAGTATCCATCAATGATAGACTGGATAAAGAAAATGTGGTACATAAATACCATAGAATATTATGCAGCTGTAAAAAAGAATGAGATCATATCCTTTGCAGGAGCCATGGATGGAGTTGGAGGCCATTATCCTTAGCAAACTATCACAGGAACAGAAAATCCAAATATCGCATGTTCTTTCTTATAAGTGGGAGCTAAACGGTGAGAACACATGGACACATAAGGGAAAACAACAGGCACTGGAGCCTATGGAAGGATGGAGGGTGGGAGGAGAGAGAGGATGGGGAAAAGTAAATAATGAATGCTAGACTTAATACATTGGTGATGAAATAATATGTACAACAAACCCCCGTGACAGAAGTTTACCTATGTAACAAAGCTGCACATGTACCCTTGAACTTAAAATAAAAGTTAAAGAAGAATAATGCACCTTATACCTACAAATTAGCCAATTTTTAAAGCAAGAATGTTTTATAAAGTAAACCAAAAAAAATTGAAAAATAAACAAAAAGAAAGCCAACGTCTTGCAGTACAAACTCTGGGTGAAATTGTGTCTCCCATAAAAAATATGTTGGAGGTCAGGTGCAGTGGCTTATGCCTGTAATCCCAGTACTTTGGGAGGCCAAACTGGGCAGATCATGAAGTCAGGAGTTCAAGACCAGCCTGGCCAATATGGTGAAACCCTGTCTCTATTAAAAATACAAAAATTAGCCACGCATAGTGGCACATGCCTATAGTCCCAGCTACTCGGGAGGCTGAGGCAGAAGAATCACTTGAACTAGGGAGGCAGAGGCTGCAGTAAGCTGAGATTGCACCACTGCACTTCAGCCTGGTGACAGAGTGAGACTCCATCTAAGAAAAAAAAATCTGGAGTCCTAACTCCCATTTTTACCTCAGAATGTGACCTCATTTGAAAATAGAATCTTTACAGAGGTAATCCAGTTAAAATGAAATTCATTAGGTGGGCCCTTGATATAGTTTGGATATGTGTCCCTTCCAAATCTCATGTTGAAATGTAATCCCCAGCATTGGCAGTGGGGACTAGGAGGAGATATTTGGGCCATGAGGAAGAATCTCTCATGACTTGGTGCTGTCATTATAGTGCATGAGTTTTCACTAGGTCTGATTATTGCAAAATGTGGTACCTCCCCCACCATTCTCTCTTGTTCCTGTTCTCACCATGTCAGAAGCCTGTTCCCTCGTTGTCTTCCACCATGAGTAAAAGCCTCCTAAGGCCTCTCCTAACTTCAGATGCTGGTGCTATGCTTCCTGTATAGTCTGCAGAACCGTGAGCCAATTAAACCTCTTTTCTTATGTATTATGCAGTGATATGGTTTGGCTGTGTCCCCACTCAAATCTCATCTTGAATTGTACTTCCATAATTCCCCCATGTTGTGGGAGGGACCCAGTGGGAGATAACTGAATCATGGGTGCAGTTCTCTCATACTATTCTCATAGTGGTGAATAAGCCTCATCAGATCTGATGGTTTTATCAGGAGTTTCTGCTTTTGCGTCTTCCTCATTCTCTCTTTGCCTGCTGCCATCTATGTAAGATGTGACTTGCTCCTCCTTGCCTTCCATCATGATTGTGAGGCTTCCCCAGCCATGTGGAACTGTAAGTCCAATTAAACCTCTTTCTTTTGTAAACTGCCCAGTCTTGGGTATGTCTTTATCAGAAGCATGAAAATAAACTAATGTGTGCTTTCTCAGGTATTTTGTTACAGCAATGCAAGAATGGCTTAATGCAGCTCTAATCTAATATGACTGGCATCCTCATAGAAAAGGACAATTTAGACCCCAGACAGACATGCACACAGGGAAGAAGCTGTGAAGGCACACGGGGAGAAGGCAGGCCATGTGACTGGAGTGATGCCTCTACAAGCTGAGGATCACCAAAGATTGCTGCAAAACACCAGAAGCCTGACATCAAGGCAGATTTCTCTCCAAAAACCATCAGAGAGAGCATGGCCCTGCTGGTGCCTTGATTCTGTATGTCTATCCTCCAGAACTGTGAGTCAATACATTTCTGCTGTTTTAAGCCACAGTTTTTGGGATGGCAACTCTAGGATATATCCAGTATAAGTGGCCTATAATTTACATCTCTTACCTTCTCATTCTTACAGGCTAGCAATTCTGAGATTCCTCCTGGTCGTACTTAATGTACATCTTTTCACTTAGAAACCAATTTGAATGTTGCAAAGGCCTATGCTGCCTGCTAAACATTGTAATCATGTTGAATCACTGTGATTTTATATTATTGTTCCATCCAACGTCTCCCTGGGGCTTCTGATCCTCCTTCCTTTCTATACCCACTCATGAATGATTCTCCCATTTGAAAATATTGTCCATGTGTCACACCACAATGTGTAAATGACAGATTAACCAGGGAGGCTTACAAACGAATCAGTTTGAGCCTTAGTCACAAGTCTGAGCAAAATCTCCCCTCAAATTCCAACTAGTTTTCAAAAGATTTGGTATTTTAGAATGGCATAATCTGAGACATAAAAGGGTGTAAAATGTGGCAGCAGGAAGTAGCAGGGATCAAGGTACCTCTGGTTTAATGACACCATTCTGTGTAGCACTACTTCTGCTCTGTTGTAAGTCCAGTCAGTCTGAGTTCAAAAGAGCTGAGCAAATTGTACCATGCAGTGCCCCAGCAGCCAAGTAATGGCCTAGATTGCTTTGTTCATTAAAATATCATTTCTTTTATTTCTCCTCATTGAAGCTTAACGGAGAGGGAGCTTACTTTGAAGTTAACACAAGGCAAGAAGCAAGACAGACATATTCACCTTCCATGCCCCTTGCTCTCCCATTACCTCTGAATCACAGGAAGACAAACATGAAGCACATTTTATTAAATCTATACGAACAAGTTAATGACTAGGGACATTGTGATCTTGGAAGACTGCTAAGTGCCACAGAATCGTCCATACTATTATTCAACTTGGGACTATGTGAGATTTGCTCCGATTTGGCAGGGTCTCCTGTAAGGTGTTCAGCCCTTCACCTTCCTGGCAGACATCCCTTAGCTTACAGCCCAGGTACTCATCTTGCATTTGCTCTTCTCTGCTTGTTCTGCTGCTCTGCAGATCTTCCCCATGTTTCTAGTCTCAGCTTGGATGTCATTTCACCAGGGGCCTTTCTGAATTCCCTTCATTTTCCTTTCTTTTTCAATTGCTCTGTCTTTAATACCCTGTTCTTTCTCCTCATTGCACTTATTACTTCTACCGTTTTTGTTTGTATATTTGCAGATATACAATTCTCACAAATATACATATACACATATACAATTCATACAAATATACATATATGATACAATTTTGTATATTTGTTTGCTGCCGCTCTCCAGCATAACGAAAAGTTCCACAAAGGCACCTCGCTTTCCATCCACAAAAATTTGCTGAATGAATGAATGAATGAATGAATAAATAAATGCTTACTGACTCTGTGACTATGCTCAATATTGGATTGTCTCATCTGTAAAATGGGGTAAAATGATCTTATAGGATGAAAAGGATTAAATTAGATAATGATTCTAACGGCAAGAATTTGTATCTTTTATTTAATTTTTACAAGAGCTTTGGAAGTTAAGTACTTAAATACCACCTCCATTTTACAACAGGAGAACCAAAATTCAGAGAGGTGAATAAATTTCCCAAAGGCCACAGAACTGGCAAATGTTACAGCCAGCATTTGAGCCAAGGGTTCCAGATTTCACAACTCTTAAGCTGTTTTTCTAAATTGCTGACAAGCTACAGAAACAACTTGGGAAATCCCAAGGATATTCAAGTCTGGATTCTGCTTCTTCTATTCCGGCCCATTTCTAATATAAGTCTTGTTTTTAGTAGAAAAGCTCTGGGGACAGGAAAAAATGAGAACAAATCCCAGAACCTGGAATCAGCACATTTATGAGAAAAGGGGAAAAGAGAAAATAGCAAGATGCATTTTATGAAACAAATTTCCATAGGCTAATATTTAAAGCTACCTTTTGGAATTTTGCAAAACCTGCCATATTTGAATGAGTTAGATAAAGGAAGTAGATAAAAAGAAAAAGTATTATACAATGGGGGGAGATGTGAAGCCTATAAATCAGTGACATAAGACCACATGAGCTAGTATTTGAGAGGTAGTGAGAAATAAGTCAAAAGTGACTTCCTCCTCCTACTTATTTCTAATGGTCAAAATGCATTTAGCAATGAAAGTCACTTGGTGTTTCTGAATAAAGTCAGATGATGAGGAAGATGATGGGATAGGTCAATGGTCGCATACACACACAAACATATACACAGACATACATAGATAAATTTGTTTCATCAAACAAAACTTGTTTATTTTTACTTTTCCCCTTCTTTCATTATATATATGCTCTTCCTGTGTTCTCGAAATAGATCATAGAAACAGAATAACACTATCTTTTGATGTCTATCTAAAATCAAACATTTGCTGAAGCTTCTTATTCTTGGCAAAGCACCTTTGTCAGGATTTTAAAGGGCGAATTTGGGGAGCTAATATACATTCTCCAACAGCTTTCATTACATTAATTTTAATAGTCATGTATAAAGAAATGGAGAACAATGGATTAACTTTTCTCTACAATAAGCTGCCAAAAAATTAGAAAGATGAAGTTAGTCCAAAGACAATAAAATTAAGGGTTTCCTTATTTTAAAAAATTAGCTCCTGGTGAGTTTTAGAGAGAAAAATTAAACTCAATAAACTTGTGGTACCAATATTTTATGAACTGTAATGGAAGATGCATGTTGGACTTCATTCATCCATTCATTCATTCACATTCTGTCAATCTTTGTACTCTTAAGTGTTCCGAAAAGATGTGTCGAAGTGGGTCAAACCCATATAATGAGCCATTTCTTCAATATTTATGGTGAGGAAAAGTGTGCCTTCTCTCATGATTCACACTGGTCTCCTTGTTGTTTCTTGAACATTGACAGGCATGCTCCCACCTCAGGAAATTTGACTTCAGAAAATTCACATCCTCTTCCTGTATATCCATATGGCTCACTCACTTGACTGTGGGTCTTTGAGACATTCCTTGACTGAGCAATTTAAAAAATGTCCATGCTGCCTCAAGTCATGCTATATTTTCATAATTTCCCAACCCCCCTTCTGCTGTCTTTATTCTATAGTACTTCACATCACTTAACATATTCAATATTCCACTTCTTTTTAAAAACTGTTTATTTAAATTCCAGGAAGGCAAGGGTTTTTGTCTGGTTTGTTGCCTTTTTTTTTTTTTTTTTTTTTTTTTTTGTCTTCACTGCTGCTTTCCTTTGGAAGTATTTGTGTCTAACACATAAATACTTGTCCAATGCATGAGTGAATGCATATGTAAAATATATTCTCTATTATTATGAAATTATCAAACTGTGATATTGACAGAGTGGGATTGGCAGCTTTTAATAGGAAACATCTTGGAGAACAAGTTTCAGCACTATAAGGCATTCATTTTTAGCTTTTCAAGCAAGTGAGATTCTGCCTGTGAGTAGGGGCCTAAAGTCTGCTCCTTTTGTCATTGTACACAGAGGGACTCTCATCCAAGGCAGAATACTGAGCTCAGAGAGGGATATGGCATTGTGCGGCCATTTCCGGATATGATGATTAAACAGCAAGACCTTTCAGAGATCAGTTGAATAAAAAGGTACTAACATTATGTACCTGCCAGCCAGGCTGCCCAAGGCCATAGCCACAAAAGACGTGCCTAGGACGTCCTGGACCCTGCTAGATCTGTTTCCTTAGCTGCCCTGGTCAACAACTGTTCCTTAGTAAAGGGGAATTAAAGGCTGATGTCCCATTCTTTGAAGGCTTCTAATTCTATGTGTTTTATGGCCTTGATTATCACCTATTTTGTAGAGTTACATGATAAATAATATAAGTAAAAAGGTTATCATGGTGCCAAGAAGTGATTATGGCTATTATTTTATTATATATAACCTTGTATATAATATATCAGAAAGAGTCATGGAAAAACCTTGAAATGGAAAAAATGAAAACTGAAAAGAAAAGTTGCTGGATGTTTTATCAAATGCACCTTTCCAGATAATCTGAATTTCAGTGTCCTTAAGCCATTTTACAACTCTGTAAGTTACACAAAACTGTAGTAATGCAAATTATGCTTGTCCACAAAAACGCAAATGAACTTTCCCCAATAGAGATACAACTGACTCATATCCTGTGGATATTGATCGGTTCTGCATCTGTTAACAAATTCATCTCAGCATTTTTAATTGCCCATAAATGTATCTACTCTTCGGATTCCCCTCTGAATAGGTTGTGACTTATCACTAATTATCTTATTAATTAATAGTTTAAACAAAATATTTGAGGTATTCATTTTATATTTTTTATGATGATGATTTTATCCTTTCAAATATATCCTTTAACAAATATCTAGCTACTATTATAGACTGTGGATTCAGTCATAAGCAGCAAGTCATTTTATTATTTTCATCCACTTTCTAGGTATGTGTGTTTTTTTCAGTAAATATGCAGAGAGCATATTTAGGTTTTAATTTGTGTTCATAAAAATTGCTTAATACTCAATTAAAATTTTTTTTTTAAATGATGGGAGATGAAGCGAAATAGATACAGTGGTGGGGAGTGTCAAAGGAAGGAAGAATGTAAAAAACTAAGATTGTGAAAGACCTCTTGTGCTAGACTCCAGAGTCTAGCATTTGTTCTGAAATCTCCAAATTCCATCTGAGGTTTTAGGGCAGGCTAACCATAAGGACACTGTTGCATAACTTTTTATCAATTTAAGGATATCGCAGCTCTGTCTAGTGCTATCCTATTACATTTTTCTTTCCAAGATGATCAGGCCACAGGGATGTAGTAAGTTATTTATAATGTAAAGCCTGTTACAAGTTGCCCCCTGGCAAGAGCAAAGCTCACAAGTACTATTCCCCCCTGACTTCATGTCAATGGCTGATATCCTATTATTAAGGAGAATAGATTTTTATTGGGATTAAAAAAAGACAGTTGAATTGTGTAGACTGGACAGCCTTGATGGAGTTAAGATTCAGGTGCCCAGGGTGGGCAACCAAAGACTGGTCTATTCCAGAACTGTTTCATTAGCTGCTCTGGTCAACTACTGTTCCTTTGTTGAGAGAAAGTAAAGACTGATATAATCCTTTGAAGATTTATAATTTTTGTATTTTAAGGTCTTAACACTGTCAAAGAAAAGGAGTCCAGCTCTGTAATATATTTAAACAGGTTTATTCTAAAGGAAATATCAGTGACCAAGGCTCAAGGCATAGTCTCAAGAGGTCCTGAGAACACATGCCCAAGGTGGTTGGGCGATAGCCTGATTTCTATACATTTTAGGAGGACAGAAATTACAGGTAGAGATGTCAATCAATAGATGTTAGGTATACATTGGTTTGACCCAGAAAGGCAGGACGTCTCATAGTGGAGGCCTCCAGGTCAATGGTAGATTTAAAGGTTCCCTGATGGCAATTGGTTGAAAGGGTTAAGCTCTGCCTGAAGAGTTGAGATCAATAGAAAGAAATGTTTATAGTTAAGGTAAAGGGGACTGTGGAAACCAAGGTTCTCGTTATGTAGATGAAGCTTCAGGGAATCGATTGTAACCATCTCTTGTCAGACCCTGGAAGGTGCCAGACTTTTTGTTCAATCTATCCTGGATCAGGAAAAGACCCCGAAAGGGAAGGGAATTATCTATAGAATGTAGATTTTCCCCATAAAGACAGCTTTGCAAGGCCACTTCGAAATATGTTATAAAAATATATTTTGGGATTAAAATAATTTCAATTCCTTTCAGGGCTTGATATTGGCCTTGTGATTTTATACTAGAGTCAGGTTGGAATTTAGTATCTTATTGCTACAAAAGTTTGTTTTGTCAGTCTTAAGATCTCTGTTTTAATGTTAATGCTGGTCAGTCATGGCTCAATTCCAAAGAGGAGGGTAAAATAAGGCAACTTCTCCTTCAATCATGGCCTGAACTAGTTTTTCAGGTTTACTTTGGAATGCCCTTGAGAGAGGAATCCATTTAATCAGTTTAGGAGCTTAGAATTGTATTTTTGGTTTACAACTACTTTATAGAGTTCTATGATAACTAAAGTAAGATAACTTGAGTCACTATAGCAGCTAGCTCCTATTGTGCCTCACTCCTTAGAGGATTCTGTCCTTACAAGATTTATCTCTATTTGAGTATATTACGTTACACAAACAAGGTAAAAACACATGGTTTATAAAGAAAGACAAAGATCTTGAAACACTTGCCATAAATTAGTTTTATAAACTTCCACCAGAGTCAGGGTACTCCATTAAATTCCTAGAGCCCACAGTGCAGGGAAGTCCCTAGGCCCAGGATAAAACCTATCCTGATTTTGAGGGCATGGATCCAAACACATGGCCTGCTGAAAATAAATGCATTTTAATCTCAATGACTCTCTGAAATTAAGGCTTTGAAATGTCTTTACTATTCTTAAAACCATAGCATTTTCCTTCCCTGCCCTAGGCTGCCAGATGGCCCTTCTGACTCTGCTGGCCCTGGGCAGTCCCTCCTCAACTGGTTACAAACTTGGCTTATGATCATGGTGATCCCTTGCCATTAGGAGGCCAGCCCAGAGCTCAATGCTCCCACCAGTTCTGGCCTTCTCCCTGAGCAAGGCAGAGTAATGTGGTTGGCAGAATAACGGTCCCCAGAGACATCTACTTCCTCATCCCTAGAACCTGTGAATGTTACCTTACATGGAAAAAGAAACTTGGCAGATGTGAGAAAGTTAAAGATCTTAAAATAGGGAGATTATTCTGGATTATCTGGGTGGGATCTAATTGCAAGTACAAGTACCCGTTAAAAGGGAGGCAGAGGCAGAGAAAGAGATGTGATGGTGGAGGCAGAGACTGGAGTGACACAACCACAGTCCAAGGAATGCCAGCAGCCACCAGAAGGTGGAAGAAACAAGAAACGGTTTCTCCCTTAGAGACTCCAAAAGAAGTATGGCCCTGCTAACGCTTTGAGTTTGGACTTCTAGCTTCCTGCAACCTTGAGGCCATAAATTTCTGTTGTTTTAAGCCAAAATAAATAAAACACATTATATAAATAACAAACAAGTGCCAGGCGCGGTGGCTCAAGCCTGTAATCCCAGCACTTTGGGAGGCCGAGGTGGGTGGATCATGAGGTCAAGAGATCGAGACCATCCTGGTCAACATGGTGAAACCCCGTCTCTACTAAAAATACAAAACATTAGCTGGGCATGGTGGTGCGTGCCTGTAATCCCAGCTACTCAGGAGGCTGAGGCAGGAGAATTGCCTGAACCCAGGAGGTGGAGGTTGCGGTGAGCCGAGATCGTGCCATTGCACTCCAGCCTGGGTAACAAGAGCGAAACTCCGTCTCAAAAAAAAAAAAAAAAAAAAAAAAGTGATGATTATGAAATGGGTAGATGTGTTTTTTCATTATTAATAAAATCATCCACATGTTTTAGTTCAATAGAAGTGATTTAAATGGAATCTGAAATGGAAGGTAGATGGTAAACTCCACATGATATAAAGTTACCTGGAGCTTCTGCAGTGGTAACCCCTTGTATGTGTTAGGCCTGGGGCATCTAACTGTTAAATAATTCTAAACTCCCAGTTTCAACACACCACGATTCAGTCACTACAGCTGTCATGCACTTTGCTTACTTTATGGTAGAACTCAAGAAACATTCCTAACATGAACATCTGCCTTTTCAGAAGTTGGCAACATAAACAACACACTATGTAGAAACATGAAAAGGTAGCAAGATGATCCATTGGCAAGTAAAATCAAGGAAGACACAGAGTGCCTGGCATCTTACTGAAGCAATTAGACTAAAAGAATCTTCTAGCAGGAGGAGAAGAATGTGGGCTTGTCCATTCAAGTTTCTTCCTGCTCATAGGCACCTTTCCCAGTGGAGATAGCTTACCAATGGGCAGTATGATGAGATAAGCAGCCAGAAACTGGGTCATAGTGCCTTGACTTAAATACATACTTCAGTCTTTAAACTTGTACCCTAGTTCCACCATGTGAACAACTTGAAAGCTAGCTCTGTAGATTCTAGTGTAAATCAATCCAACAATAACAGTAACTAACAATTACTTAACACTTTCGTCTCTTCTCCTATAGATTTCTCAACAACCCTGTGATAAATACTTATTATCTCCAATTTGTAGCTGAGGTTACTGATGTTTTGAGAACTTAAGTAATTTTTCCAAAGCAGTCACAACACTTAGGAAGTAATAGAATTCAGATTCAAATCCAGGCAGCCCAATTCCAGACCCCATAGCTTGATCACTATTGCCAAATTACACTGATTTTGGGGGAAATGTAACCACCAGATGTTGTAAAAACAGACCTAAATACAAAAAAAAAAAAAAAAAAAAAAAAAAAAAAAAAAAAAATCCTCACTGGGGTTGGGCGTGACAGCTCATTCCTATAATCCCAGCAATTTGGGAGGCTCACAGGGGCAGATGGCTTGAGCCCAAGAGTTTGAAACCAGCCTGTACAATATAGTGAAATCCTGTCTCTACCAAAACAAATACAAAAATTAGAAGGACATGGTGGCATACACCTGCAGTCTCAAAGGGAGGCTGAGGTGGGAAGACTGCTTGAGCCAGGGAGGCGGAGGTTGCGTGAATTGCAATGGTGACGTTGTACTCCAGCTTGGGTAACAGAGACAGACTCTGTCTAAATAAATAAAGGAAAAAAATGAAAAATCCTTATTGGGATAAATCACATACATTAAATATGAGAGAAAAAACACACAATACATCCTTGAAAATTTCTTTTCCCCCCTAATTTATTTAAGGGCTATAGTTTAACAGAAAATGCACAGTAAGAAAGAATCCAGTTTGCATATTTCAACCGAAATTATTCCAGTAAGTGCTCAGAATTCTCACCAGAAGCATTTAAATATAGTAGTTTGATACTAATAGTTTACTTAGTGAACATATATTGAAAATAAGCCACCATCCAAAGCACTTTACATGTGTTAATACATTAAATATTCATGAAGTCCCTGTGAAGCAGGCATTCTTAGTATTCCCATTTTACAGATGAGGCATTTGAGGTACATAACTCATACAAACAGTGAGGCACATGGCTTGGATTTGAGATTCCTAGGCTGACTCTAAAGTCTACATACTAGCCTACTCCACTCTGCTCCCTTTTCAGAATATGGAGTACTGTCTGTTTTACCCTATACATGCTATTAGCAATAGTTTTTCACAGCCAATGGCATGCTCAATATTTATGTCTGTGTGTATAGCTCTTCTGAGTATTTGCAAAGAAGTTTCACATACCATATGTTATTTGATATAATATTTCTGTAAGGAAGGCAGTGCTGTTGCCAGTGTCCCTGTTTCACAGATGAGAAAACAGAAAGCCAGAGGGACCAAGTCATTTGCCAGAGGTTACACAGTTGGGAAAGGCAAGAATGAGAATTAGAAACCAAGTCTTTTTTTCTCCTGGTTGACAGCATCATATTATTTAAATGTGGTTAACAACAATATAGTAGTGTTTTTGAGTTCACATATGTACAGTTTTTATAGCAGGCTTTCAGCTGCCATATTTCTAAATCAGGGGTGCTGCCTCATTGCCAAAAGCTGGAGAAAGAAATCTGTATACAGGATTGATTGTAGAGATCCATTATATGCCCAAAATGCCTTGGGCCTAAGTCAAAAGCATACTCTGCGGGTGACTTACAGATGCATATATTTTAAAAAGTGGGTCTTTTTACTGGATTAGTGTCTAGTTCTTTTATAAATAGGAAAATGTTTCCCAAATTCCAGTCATCCACCTACCTGCCTTTGTGATGTTGCCTTATTAATGTATCACCTGGGCAAGTTTATACAATATACTTTTTCAATAGATTTGATAATTTCATTTAGCTTAAGCATAACATAGGAAACTACAGGTTTGATATGTGAGTTATGTTTTTTCATACATGCAATAAAATAAATACAAAACGATAACCTAAAACCATGTCTTAAGGAATAAGGAGAAGTTTGAGGTGGGCTTTGTCAAGGGGAGCTTGGCAGTAGAAGACTGTACCAGTGAATTTAAGGGTTCTGGCAACCTGCTATGCTATAAATGTTTATTTGCCCAAATATTAATAAAGAAAGCTTCTTTTCTTCTTGAGAAAGTTTACTGAGATGGAGGGAAAGTTTCAATTGTGCATGGCTTAATATAGAAATATGATGGGAATTCATTATGACGATCAGAAGCAAACAGTTCAGTGGTGGTAAAATAGTACATAGGCACAAAATTTGTTCTTAGATAGAAAGCAAGAGACTCTAAGATTTTGCCCATCCTTTTGTCTTTTGGTGCAGTGGGGAGAGAATACTGGTTTTTGGATTTCCAGAGACGTGTTGGATTTTTCCATGAGTATTTAAGGGCCATAATATAACCCTCTCCTGTGCTTCCCTTCCAATTTCCATCTCGTATTATAGTTAAGCATGATTCTCATTTGAATTACAGACACAGAAACTGCATGAGATGTTTAAGTGGAGGATTCCCAAAATGTCACTTCTGAAACTGGCATTCTGTTTCTATTCAGCTATTATATTCAGACATTAGTTGTCCCTATATTCACCCTTTACATGTACATATATTCTCTATAAATGTGTACATGTATATCATGTAATTTTCAAGGACAGAGAAAGCATTATTTAATTTAACCAATGCAATAACCTCCTATCATTGACACTATAATCTGCATTTTAGAAATGGAAAAATAGGCTAGCAAAGTTTGTAACTTGCTCTTCACTAGAAAATAGTAGAGTTGCAATTTAAACTTCTATCTCTGGAGTTGATTTAAAGATGGCCACAAAATCTTTTCTACTCCTTCCATCGAAGGGTGGAGTCTAATTTTTTTTTTTTTTTTTTTTTTTTTTTTTTTTTTTTGATTGGGCTAGACTTAGTAACTTTCTGATGAATAAAATCCAGTGGAAGTTATATTCTGGAATTTCTGAGACTGGGTCATACAAAAGTATTGCAAAAGTTTTGCAGCTTCTGCTTGGGATTCTGGAAAAACTTGCTCTCTGGACATGTCCTCTTAGGATATTCCCTGGTTGAAGTCAGCCACCGTGCTTTGAGGATGCCCATGTGGCCCCATGGAAAGGCTCACAGGGAGACTGATTTAGGTCCCCAGTGGGCAGTCCTGGCTGAACTTTCAACAGCCAGCAGAAACTTGCCAGTAATGTCATTGAGTCATCCTCAACATCTAGCCCAGTTGAGCCTTCAGACGTCTCTAGTCCTAGCTGATATCAGACTGCAATTACACAAGAGGCTTTAAATAAAAAAATGTTTATTCTTTATCTTTGTTCTCTGTGATTTCTTGGGGCCACTCCAAAAATGCAGACTGTTTTTTGGCATGGAGTATGAAAATACATTCTGAACCATGGAAAGAAATAGCTAAATTGGCATCAGTCACCTACATGCTACCAGTCTTGCCAGAAGAAAGATTTCTTTGGCATGTATGTATACACGTGTACTGCATTACAATCAACGGCACAGTCATTATGTTAGCCGTGTGTTTTCTATTATAGTCTAATTAACTAAGGCAGAGGTGGAGAATTAGCCTACTAGGTATACCTGTCTTGGACTTGATATATTCAATGGGCTGATCTACAATTCAATCCAAGGGATTAATATTATCGTGCTCATTGTTTTTTGACAAAATAAACAATTTCCCATACCTAATGATTAAATCATTAAGAGCAGAGCATTTAAGGAGTAAGTGCTAAAAAGAAACTAGAGAACTGAGAACAATGGTATATTAGTCTGTTCTCAGGCTGCTGATAATGACATACCTGAGTGCTGGCAATTTACAAAAGAAAGAGGTTTATTCAGATATACAGTTCCACATGGCTGGAGAGGCCTCCCAATCAAGGCAGAAGGCATGGAGGAGCAAGTCACATCTTTCATGGATGACAGCAGGCCAAAAGAGAGCTTAGGCAGAGAAACTCCCATTTTTAACACCATCAGATCTTCTGAGACACCTTCACTGCCATGAGAACAGCACAGAAAGACCCACCCAATGATTCAGTCGTCTCCTACCAGGTCCTTTCCACAACAGATGGGAATTACTTGAGCTACAGGATGAGATTTGGGTAGGGACACAGAGCCAAACCATATCAAATGATTAAACTGCTCATTTCAAATGACAAAAAATAAAAGGCAAACCTTTTCTTTACTTTTTTTTTTTTTTTTTGATATGGAGTCTTGCTCTGTCACCAGACTGGAGTGCAGTGATGTGATCTTGGCCCACTGCTACCTCTGCCTCCCAGGTTCAAGCGATTCCCCTGCCTCAGCCTCCTGAGTAGCTGGGACTACAGGCATACGCCACGATACCCAGCTATTTTTTTGTATTTTAGTAGATACTGGGTTTTACTGTGTTGGCCAGAATGGTCCCGATCTCCTGACCTTGTGACCCATCCGCCTTGGCCTCTCAAAGTGCTGGAATTACAGGTGTGAGCCACCACACCAGGCCAAGGGTAAACATTTTCTAAAGCCACAGCCCAAATGAAGAGCAGAGTATCATGAATGAAATCGCTCAATCATCTCCCTTTTGTCCAACTTCTTTTTAATATCCTTTGTATGTCTCCTTTTCCTTTCAATGCTCTTTTTGGTATCTCATCCTTGGTCTGTTAACTTTCTCCAGTGTCTTTTGTCCTTTCCATTTTTCATCATAACCCAATGGCAATTTACAAGCAATTGCAGTATTTTAAAAAATTATATAGTATTTATTGAGTAACTGTTTTTTCTAGTTCTTAATTATGTAATAGTTATCTCAAAAGGAAATATAAAATCACCTAGCTAAATTACATTATTATTTACTTCTCTGCACTGATAATTCTGATGATTTATTTTTGCCTCAGGCCTCCTATTGGTATAATGCTTTAGATTATATGCTTAATTATGGTTTATTTATTTATTTAGAGACATGGTCTAACTCTAACTGAGACTGGAGCACATTGGTGTGATCACAGTTCACTGTTACTTTGAACTCCTGGAATCAAGTGATCCTCCTCCTGCCTCAGCCTTCTGACTAGCTAGAACTACACTACACACACCTCACCATACTCAGCTGATTTTGTTATTTAAAAAACTTTTTTCAGTACAAAAGTACATTAAATATCATATACTCTTTAAAAAGAGAACAAACTTCGTTAATTGTTACTAACTTGGAAAGATTCATTTTGAATTTAGTGAAGAGCCTCAATTACACTTGCACATGTATTTTTTCATAAAGTTTTAAATAGGTTTATCTTAAAAAGAGAAAATTGTAGGCACTGTGTACCTAGTAGAGGTCTTCAGAGACCTAATACACAGACATGATAATGTGTATGAGAGTTTGTAATAAAGTTAAAAAAATAAAAATTTACCTAGTAGAGGTCTTCAGAGACCTGATACACAGACATGATAATGTGTATGAGAGTTTGTAATAAAGTTAAAAAAATAAAAATTTACTCACCAGAAACTTTCCTCAAATATTTATCAAGAGAAAAGTGTTTGAAATGAAAGAACTATACTCTCCAGTGTAGACTTAATGTGCTGGGAAATTGGGAGGAAAGCTAGGTATCATGAGTGTCTGGGTGTCCTTCAGCTGTTCTAGAGAGACCCCATATGGCCTTCAAGTGTGAGCAGAGTGCAATTGCCCCACGGGTTCTTCCTTCCTGCTACACAGACAAAAACAGTTCACTGAGACCGTGGTATTGCAGCAAAGAAAGAGTTTAACTGATGCTAGGCTAGCCACACACAAGATGGAGCTATTACTCAAATCAGTCTCCCTGATGGCTTGGAGGTTGGGGTTTTTCAAGGATAGTTTGGGGAGCAGGGGACTAGGGACTGGGTGATACTAACTGGTTGAGAATGCAATTGTGGTGGGGGTGGGAAATAGTCCTGGTGTACTGAGTTTGCTTCTGAGTGGGAGCCTCAGGACTGGTCGAATCATGAGTCCCAAATCAGGATGGGGTCAGTTAGTGGCCAGAATGCAAAAGTCTGAAAGACATCTCCAAAAAAACCAATCTTAGTTTCTACAATAGTGATGTTATCAATAAGAGCAAATGGAGAAGTCAAAAATCCTGTGACCTCTGGCCACATGACTCTAGAGCAGGAAGGAATTGTAGAAACTATGCCTAAATTTTAGCAAAATTCAGACCGCTGTCCTAATCCTAATCTTGTGGCCTTTCATTAGTCTTATAAAAGGAGTTTCAGCCCCTGAACATGGAGAGGATCAGATTTAGGAAAGTACTATCCTTATCCGTGCTTTGTGGTTAAATTATAAACTAAATTCCTATGAGGAATTTAGCCTATGAGGCTAGAAGCAAGAGGAGCCAGCCGTATTAGACTTCTCTTACTTTCATAATCTTTGCAAAGACAGTTCAAGAGCACACAGAGTTGCTTGAAGCAGGGATGTGAGGTTGGTAGAGTTAAAGGTGTCTACCTCTATGGCATAAATGGGAAAACAAAAGACAAAGCAGTAAAATAAAGCAATACCTACAAAAACAAGGCTATAAAGGATGCCAAGGCAGATATACATGTGAGAAGATAACAGAAAGACTCAATGTTCATCATGGGAGCTGAATACCATGTTTCATGGCCCAGCAAACTACCTGTAATGCTCCATCTGTCCCAAAGGAGGAGAGCCTCTGGATATTCCTTCAAACAGATTCCTTTTCCCTCAGTATTAAAAATTCTGGTTTTAATGTGAATCTCATCTTGCATTCGAGCATTATTTTTATAAGAAAGAAATGCATTTTTCAGCCAAATCTCACTAATTTACACCACGAATTCAGATAATTTCTAAGTTTAGGTTTATCTTTCTGCTATGAACAAAGACACTTCAATGAATGATCATTACAAAGACAAAACTAGAAGGTTAACTAAATCACCAAATGAAAAAACTGGTCTCCTGTTATTCTGAGAATTTCCATTTAAGCAAACAAAAACAATCTCAATCTACATACCCTATATATGGTCAGTAAATATTGATTAAATTAAATTTGCTGAAATTCATAATCTATGTAACATGCTCACTGAAATGGAGAAAACCCCCATGGGTGCATTATTTCACATATATCATGAGAACAACCCAGTCATACACTAAAATAGTCTCTCTGAATTTTCACAAACTTTGTTTTCTTTTGTGAGGATTTACGGTATCATTTACAGCACATACAATAGATCACTTCCCTAATCCACAACTTAGAGTGTACCTCAGGGAAACTGTCATTAGAAAGTCAAACACAGAGTAACCAGCAGGGGGGTTACAACAGAGAAATCACAAATAATAGAAAGCGGCAAACTCAAAATGTCCAAAACTAAATTTGGCATGCCTTCCTCGCCCTTTCTTCCAACTTTGGCCATTGCACTAAGCCCATCATTCTAACTGGCCAGAGAGCTCCGAGTCTTATAATGAGCTTCTTGACTTATACAGCATCAGTTAACCATGAAATCCCCTATTTCCTTAGCTTTATCTATTTCCATGTCCATGGTTTATATTGTCATCCTCTTTTACCTGGATGCTTCAGACAGATTTCTTTAATCCAGTCTCATCTTCTGTCAATCAAATCTATCTCCTGCTATTTAAAATCTTAATTTCATTGTGTCATTCCCTTTACTTACTTTCAACCTTTAGTGGCTCCCTATTTCCCAGCACATTAAATCATTGTTCTCTGCATGGTTTCAGGAAGCTTTATTCTAGTTATGCATACATCTCTGTTGTAGCCATTATTTCTCCTCAGCTTGAATCCTATACCCTAGTAAGGCCAGTCACTGACTTTTTCTACAAAAGCATCACATTTCTCTCTTACCCTACATCTTACATCATTCTATTTTCAGAAAATTTCAACCATTTCCATCTCCATTTAGCTACCCTTCCAAGACAAACTCAAGTCCTCTCTGCTTTCTTTTTTTTTTTTTTTTGAGACGGAGTTTTGCTCTTGTTACCCAGACTGGAGTGCAATGGCGCGATCTCGGCTCACCACAACCTCTGCCTCCTGGGTTCAGGCAATTCTCCTGCCTCCGCCTCCTGAGTAGCTGGGATTACAGGCACGTACCTCCATGCCCAGCTAATTTTTTGTATTTTTAGTAGAGACGGGGTTTCACCATGTCGACCAGGTTGGTCTCGATCTCTCGACCTCGTGATCCACCCGCCTCGGCCTCCCAAAGTGCTGGGATTACAGGCTTGAGCCACCGTGCCCGGCCCTCTCTGCTTTCTTTATTGCCCTAGCTCTTACATAACTCCTGTGACTTCCCCTTTTGAATTATTTATTGTAGTCCAACTTAGAGGGCTTGCTATGGCTTCAGTTGTGCTCACTTTGTTTCTTGAAGTGAACTTAAGTTTCTTGAATGCCATTCCCAATCACTCCTGTCATCTCCAGTTAAGTGTAGGCCCCCACGTAGTCTGCCCACACTATACTTTGCACTTCCCATCATGGCACTCACCAAGTTTGCAATTCTTTGTGGTTCCCTGCTGGACCATGAACTTTTTCATGGCAACAGTCTCAACCATCTAGTCTGTACACCATTGTGTCCCAAAGGCCATTGTGTCCTCCAGTGTGTGGCACACAGAAATTGCTGCAGAAACAATTTTTTAAAATACTTTAAGTTCTGGGATACATATGCAGAACGTGCATGTTCATTACATAGGTATATATGTGCCATGGTGATTTGCTGCACCCATCAACCTGTCACTTACATTAGGTATTTCTCCTAATGCTATCATACCCTCCCTTATCTCCCCACTCCCCAACAGACCCAGATGTGTGATGTTTCCCTTTCTGTGTCCGTGTGTTCTCATTGTTCAACTCCCAATCATGAGTGAGAACATGTGGTGTTTGATTTTCTGTTCCTGTGTTAGTTTGCTGAGAATGATGGTTTCCAGCTTCGTCCATGTACCTGCAAAGATCATGAACTCATTCTTTTTTATGGTTGCATAATATTCCATGGTCTATATGTGCCACATTTTCTTTAACAAGTCTATAATTGATGAGCATTGGGTTGGTTCCAAGTCTTTGGCATTGTGAATAGTGCTGCAATAAACATATGTGTGCAATAGTGCTGCAATAAACATATAAAAAACATTTATAATCCTTTGAGTATATACCCAGTAATTGGATTGCTGGGTCAAATAGTATTTCTAGTTCTAGATCCTCGAGGAATTGCCACACCATCTTCCACAATTTTTGAACTTATACTCCCACCAACAGTGTAATTTACACTCCAACCCACAGTGTAAAAGCATTCTTATTTCTCCACATCTTCTCCAGCATCTGTTGTTTCCTGATCTTTAATGATCGCCATTCTAACTGGCATGAGGTGGTATCTCATTGTGGTTTTGATTTGCATTTCTCTAAGATCAGTGATGATGAGCATTTTTTTCATGTTTGTTGGCTGAATAAATGTCTTCTTTTGAAAAGTGTTCCACCAACTTGATCAGGAGAAAGAAGGGGCGGGTGAAGGAAGAAGGCAAAATAAGGACACGAACTGCAGTAGGATATTAGGCTGCGCCTGAGCACCTGCTGAGCGGATGGAGCGCTTTGTCCGTGTTGCCTATAGCTTGTACCAGGCCTATGGGAACACAGTACCTTTAGGCCAGCCTGGACTCTCAGGGCACAAACAGCCCGACTGGAGACAAAATATGGGTCCCTCCATTTTCCTGGCTAGGCCAGGGCTGCTGGTGCCTGCGAACGCCCCTGACTATTGCATAGACTCTTACAAGAGGGCGCAGCTTAAGGCCGTTCATTCTCTCCCAGATGAACCCCAGCCTGAGCCCAGGGCTGTGTAAAGCCAACACCAAGGAGGTGGGCATGGAGGTGAGCCTGCGGGTGGACAAGCCTGTGCAGTGCTTGCTGGGATCTGGCACCCTGAGCAGCTGTTCCTCCTGGGACGTCAGAGACCCCCGAAACACCCTGCCAGCGGCCACGGGGGCTTGATCCACCTGCGGAGGGATGAGGATGAGAGGAAGAGCAAGGCACTCCCGGGCCCTGCGGAGGCCAGCCAGCCGCAGTCACCACCACCAAGGTCAGAAGCTGACAGGCAGGAGGAACCCGGGCAGCTGGAGGAATCGGGGTGGGGGGAAAGACGCCCCACGCTCTCGGGAAACCAAGAACAAGCAGGCGCGTGGAGACACCGCCGCCAAGCCGCTCTGGAGGCCTAACTTCCAATTTTTGGAACCAAAATACGGCTATTTTCACTACAAAGATTGTAAGACCAGGTGGGAGAGTGCTTACGTGTGGTGCATTTCTGGAACTAACAAGGTTTATTTCAAACAACTTTGTTGTAAATGCCAAAAGGGTTTTAACCCTTATCGAATAGAAGCAATCCAATATCAGACCTGCTCAAAGTCTCATTGTTCCTGTCCTCAAAAGAAAAGACACATTGATCTAAGGAGGCCTCATCGACAAGAACTGTGTGGTCGCTGCAAAGACAAGAGATTCTCCTGTGGCAATATTTACAGTTTTAAATATGTCATGTGACTTGTACAGGACCCCTGAGCTCTTCTTGTAACTTACTGTGCTGTCTTCCTTTTCTGCAACTCGGTTCTGACCTGGCATGGGGACTAGGCTTTTGTACTTTTTGTAGGTTGTGTAACAATTGTATAATGTGAATAGAATAAAATAAATGCATGTAAACTAGAAAAAAATGAAAAGTGTTCATATCCTTCACCCACTTTTTGATTTTTTTTTTTTCTTGTAAATTTGTTGGTCCTTGTGGATTCTGGATATTAGCCCTCTGTCAGATAGACAGATTGCAAAAATTTTCTCCCATTCTGTAGGTTGCATGTTCACTCCGATGATAGTTTCTTTTGCTGTGCAGAAACCCTTTAGTTTAATTAGATCCCATTTGTCAGTTTTGGCTTTTGTTGCCAATGCCTTTGTTGCTTTAGTCATAACGTCTTTGCCCATGCCTATGTCTGAATGGTATTGCCTAGGTTTTCTTCTAGGGTTTTTATGATTTTAGGTCTTATTTTTAAGTCTTTAATTCATCTTGAGTTAATTTTTATATAAGGTGTAAGGAAGGGGTCCAGTTTCAAATTTCTGTATATGGCTAGCTGGTTTTCCCAACACATTTTATTAAATAGGGAATTATTTCCCCATTGCTTGCTTTTGTCAGGTTTGTCAAAGATAAGATGGTTGTCGATGTGTGGCATTATTTCTGAGGCCTCTGTTCTGTTCCATTGGTTTATGTATCTGTTTTGGTACCAGCATCGTGCTGTTTTGGTTACTATAGCCTTGCAGTACTGTTTGAAGTCAGGAAGTGTGATGCCTCCAGCTTTGTTCTTTTTGCTTAGGATTTTCTTGGCTATGTGTCTCTTTTTTTGGTTTCATATGAAATTCAAAATAGTTTTTCCCAATTTTGTGAAGAAAGTCAATCATAGCTTGATGGGGATAGCACCGAATCTATAAATTACTTCTGATAGTCTGATAGTATGGCCATTTTTATGATATTGATTCTTCCTATCCATGAGCATGGAATGTTTTTCCATCTGTTTGTGTCCTCTCTTATTTCCTCGAGCAGTGGTTTGTAGTGCTCCTTGAAGAGGTCCTTCATATCCCTTGTATGTTATATTCCTAGGTATTTTATTGTCTTTGCGGCAATTGTGAATGGGAGTTCACTCATGATTTGGCTCTCTGTTTGTCTATGATTGGTGTATTAAAATGCTTGTGATTTTTGCAAATTGATTTTGTATCCTGAGACTTTGCTGAAGTTGCTTATCAGCTTAAGGAGATTCGGGGCTGAGATGATGGGATTTTCTAAATATACAATCATGTCATCTGCAAACAGGGACAATTTGACTCCCTCTCTTCCTATTTGAATATCCTTTATTTCTTTCTCTTACCTTATTGCCCTGGCCAGAATTTCCAATACTATGTTGAATAGTAGTGGTGAGAGAGGCTATCCTTGTCTTGTGCTGGTTTCCAAAGGGAATATTTCCAGCTGTTGCCCATTCAGAATGATATCGGCTGTGGGTTTGTCATAAATAGCTCATATTATTTTAAGATACATTCCATCGATACCTAGTTTATTGAGAGTTTTTAGCATGAAGGGGTGTTGAATTTTATCCAAGATCTTTTCTTTGATATTTCTATATTGAGATAATCATGTGGTTTTTGTCATTGGTTCTGTGTATGTGATGATAATATTTATTGATTTGCATATGTTGAACCAGCCTTGCATCCTAGGGATGAGGCTGATTTAATCATGGTAGAGAAGCTTTTTGATGTGCTGCTGGATTCAGTTTGCCAGTATTTTACTGGGAATTTTGGCATCAATGTTCATCAGGGATATGGGCCTGAATTTTTTTTGTTGTGTCTCTGCCAGATTTTGGTATAAGTATGATGCTGGCCTTGTAAAATGAGTTAAAGAGGTGTTCCTCTTTTTCTATTATTTGGAATAGTTTCAGAAGGAATGGTACCAGTTCCTCTTTGTGCCTCTGGTGGAATTCAGCTGTGAATCTGTCTGGTGCTGGGCTTGTTTTGGTTGGTAGGCTATTAATTACTGCCTCAATTTCAGAACTTGTTATTGGTCTATTCAGAGATTCAATTTTTTCCCGGTTCAGTCTTGGGAGGGTATATGTGTCCAGGAATTTACCCATTTCTTCTAGATTTTCTAGTTTATTTGCATAGAGGTGTTTATGGTATTCTCTGATGGTCGTTTGTATTTCTGTGGGATCAGTGGCGATATCCCCTTTGTCATTTTTTATTTTGTCTATTTGATTCTTCTCTCTTTACTTCTTTATTAGTCTGGCTAACAGTCTATCTATTTTGTTAATATTTTCAAATAAACCAGCTCTTGGATTCGTTAATTTTTTGAACATTTTTTGTGTCTCCATCACCTTCATTTTTGTTCTGATCTTAGTTATTTCTTGTCTTCTGCTAGCTTTTGAATTTGTTTGCTCTTGCTTCTCTGGTTCTCTTAATTGTGATGTTAAGTTTTTCAATTTTAGATTTTTCCCACTTTATCCTGTGGGCACTTAGTGCTATAAATTTCCCTCTAAACTCTGCTTTAGATGTGTCCCAGAGATTCTGGTATGTTGTGTCTTTGTTCTCATTGGTTTCAAAAAACTTACTTATTTCTGCCTTAATTTAGCTATTTACCCAGAAGTCATTCAGGAGCAGGTTGTTCAGTTTCCATGTAGTTGTGCAGTTTTGAGTGAGTTTCTTAATCCTGAGTTCTAATTTGATTGCACTCTGGTCTGAGAGATTGTTTGTTATGATTTCCATTCTTTTGTATTTGTTGAGGAGTGTTTTACTTCCATTTATGTGGTCAATTTTAGAATACATGCAGTGTGTTGTTGAGAAGAATGTATACTCTTCTGATTTGGTGTGGAGAATTCTGTAGATATCTATTAGGTCCACTTGGTCCAGAGCTGAGTTCAAATCCTGAATATTCTTGTTAATTTTCTGTCTTGTTGATCTGTCTAATATTGACAGTGGGGTGCTAAAGTCTCCCACTATTATTGTGTGGGAGTCTAAGTGTCTTTTTCAGTCTCTAAGAACTTTCTTTATGAATCTGGGTGCTTCTGTTTTGGGTGCATACATATTTAAAATAGCACTTCTTTTTGCATTGATCCCTTTACCATTATGTAATGCCCTTCTTTTTATTTTTTGATCTTTGTTGGTTAAGTCTGTTTTAGCAGAGAGTAGAATTTCAACCCCTGCTTTTTTTTTTTTCCAATTGCTCGGTAAATCTTCCTCTATCCCTTTATTTTGAGCCTATGTGTGTCCTTGCACATGAGATGAGTTTCCTGAATACAGCACAGTGATGGGTCAACTTTTTGTCCAATTTGCCAGTCTGTGTCTTTTAACTGGGGTACTTAGCCCATTTACATTTAAGGTTAATATTGTTATGTGTGAATTTGATCCCATCATTATGATACTAGCTGATTATTTTGCCTATTAGTTGATACAATTTATTCATAGTATCAATGGTCTTTACAATTTGGTGTGTTTTTGCAGTGGCTGGTACTGGTTTTTCTTTCATACATTTAGTGCTTTCTTCAGGAGCTCTTGTAAGGCACGCCTGGTTGTGACAAAATCTCTCAGCATTTGTTTGTCTGTAAAGGATATTATTTCTCTTTCACTTATGAGGCTTGATTTGGCTGGATATAAAATTCTGGGTCAAAATTATTTTCTTTAACAGTGTTGACTATTGGCCCCCACTTTCTTCTGTTTTGTAGAGTTTCTGCAGAGGGATCCGCTGTTAGTCTGATGGGCTTCCCTTTGTGAGTAACCTGATCTTTTTCTCTGGCTTCCCTTAACATTTTTTCTTTCATTTCAACCTTGGTGAATCTGGGGATTATGTGTCTTGGGATTCTCTTCTCGAAGAGTATCTTTGTGGTGTCCTCTGTATTTCTTAAATTTGAATGTTGGCATGTCTTGCTAGGTTGGGGAAATTCACCTGTATCATATCCCGAATAGTGTTTTTCAACTCAGTTCTATTCTCCCCATCACTTTCAGGTACACCAATCAAATGTAGGTTTGGTATTTTCACATAGTCTCATTCCTTTGTTCATTCCTTTTCAATCTTTTTTCTCTAATCTTGTCTTCATGCTTTATTTAGTTAAGTTGATTTTCAATCTCTGATATCCTTTCTTCTGCTTGATTGATTTTGGCTATTGATACTTGTGTATGCTTCACAAATTTCTCGTGTTGTGTTTTTCAGCTCTATCAGATCATTTATGTTCTTTTCTAAACTGCTTATTCCAGTTAGCAATTTCTCTAACCTTTTTTCAAGGTTCTTAGTTTCTTTGCATTGGGTTAGAACATTCTCATTTAGCTTGGAGGATTTGGTTATTACCCACCTTCTGAAGCTACTTCTTTTTTTTTTTTTTTTCTACATCTGTCAATTTGTCAAACTCATTCTCCATTCAGGTTTGTTCCCTTGCTGGCAAGGAGTTGTGATTCTTTAGAAGAGAAGAGGCATTCCAGTTTTTAGAATTTTCAGCCTTTTTGTGCTAGTGTTTCCTCATCTTCATGGATTTATCTATCTTTGGTCTTTGATGTTGGTGATCTTTGTATGGAGTTTCTGTGTGGTTTTATTTTTTGTTGATGTTGATGTTGTTCCTTTCTGTTTGTCAGTTTGCCTTCTGATGGTCAGGCCCTTCTGTTGCAGGTCTGCTGGAGTTTGCTGGAGGCCCACTCTAGACCCTGTTTGCCTGGATATCACCAGCAGAGGCTGCAGAACTGCACAGATTTTTGCCTGTTTCTTCCTCTGGAAGCTTCCTCCCAGGGGCACACCTACCAGATACTAGCCATAACTCTCCTGTATGAGGTATTTGTCAACCCCTACTGGGAGGTGTCTTCCAGTCAGAATGCATGGGGGTCAGGGATCCACTTGAGGAGGCAGTCTGTCCCTTATCAGAGCTTGAGAGGTGTGCTGGGAGATCTGCTGCTCTCTTCAGAGCTGGCAGACAGGAATCTTTAAGTCTGCTGAAGCTGCACACACAACTTCTCCTTCCCCCAGGTGTCCTGTCTTAGGGAGATGGGAGTTTTATCTATAAGCTTCTGGCTGGGGCTGCTGCCTTTCTTTCAGAGATGCCCTGCCCAGAGAAGAAGAATCTAGAGAGGCAGTCTGGCTACAGCAGCTTTGTGGTGCTGAGGTGAGCTCCATCTAGTCTGACCTTCTTGGTAGTTTTGTTTACACTGTGAGGGGAAAATTGCCTACTCAAGCCTCGGTAATGACAGACACCTTTCCCCTCACCAAGCTTGAGCATCCCAGGTTGACTTCAGAGTACTGTGCTGGCAGAAAGAATTTCAAGCCAGTGGATCTTAGCTTGCTAGGCTCCATGGGGGTGGGATCTGCTGTGTGAGACCACTTGGCTCCCTGGCTTCATCCTTCTAGTGAATGGATCTGTCTTGCTAGCATTCAAGGCACGACTAGGGTATAAACAAAAACTCCTGCAGCTACCTCCGTGTCTGACCAAATAGCCACCCAGTTTTGTGCTTGAAACCCAGGGCCCTGATGGTGTAGGTACCTGAGGGAATCTCCTGGTCTACAGGTTGTGAAGACCATAGGAAAAGTGTAATATCTGGGCCAGAATGCACCATGCCTCATGGCACAGTCCTTCATGGACTCCGTTGGCCAGGGGAGGGAATTCCCCAACACCTTGCACTTCCTGGATGAGGCAATGCCCCACCCTGCTTTGGCTCACCCTCCATGGGCTGCACCTACGGTCTACCCAGTCTCAATGAGATGAACTCTGTGTATCTCAGTTGGAAATGCAGAAATCACCCACCTTCTGCATTGATCTTGCTGGGAACTGCAGACTGGAGCTCTTCTTGTTTGGCCATCTTGCCAGCCTCCCAGAAACATCTTTTGACTTGCTGTCAATCCAAAGGCAAGGATCACGTCTTGATATTTTTTCTTTTGCATTCCTCCAAACAGTTGTTAATGTATAAACTTTATAAAAGCTTATCTTTAAACATGGGAAAATTATTCCTAACTGTTGAGTTTATTCTTCACAAAACTGAAAGGGGGCAGCATTCAAACCCACTTTAAGAAGGAAATTACAAGCATTAATTTAAAAAGCATACCCTCAGTAAACCACAATGGAAAACAAGCCAACAATCCCTGAGGGGCCTTGACTCACTTGAGGTGTGGCCTGAGACTGCCCAATCCTAAAAGAGTAAAGGCAGATAGTGATAATCCCTCCCTCCCATAGTTATCAGTAAAGAACATATTCCCCTGATCCTAGCTGAGCACACTGTCTTAGGGGATGGGTGGGGGCTGTCTTTGAACATTGCCATGAGGACTTAGGACGTCTAGTATTCATGACTCCAAAGTAACCCCGAGCCTTTCTGGGCCTGGAATCCATCACTTGAAATACTAGCACAAGGAGCAGCAGTGCCTCATTTGTGGCTGGAATCCTTCAGGCATCCCTCAGTCCTGGGCAGTCATCCTAATAAAGCAGCATGGTCACAGGATGAGCCAGTCTGAATATGGAGCTTCTTCATGCAAAACCTGAGTTTCTGTGTCTCTTTAATTAAAACGACTTGCAGCTCTTCATTTCTTTTACAGTCTTTTTTTTTTTTTCTGGACTCAAGCAATAGTCTTGCCTTGGGGCGCGTGGTGGGGTGGGGGGCTCAAATAGCTGAGACTACAAGCAGGTACCACAATGCCCAGCTAATTTTTTGTATCTTTTTGTAGAAATGGGGTTTTACTATGTTGCTCAAGCTGGTGTCAAACTTCTGAGCTCAAGCAATCTGCCTGCCTTGTCCTCCAAAAGTGCTGGAATTACAGACGTAATCCACAGTGACTGATCTCTCTCTCTCTCTTTTTAACCCAAATCTTATCCTAGGATTCCTGGTTATAACTGTCTGCTTTAAACTGTGTGTGTGTGTGTGTGTGTGTGTGTTTGTGTGTGTGTGTGTGTGTGTGTGTGTGTGTGTGTGTGTAGCGGGGAGGGAAGTGGACAGGCTACAACTTTTCTAGAACTTTCTACATGTTCATCACTCCTTTCATTCACCTCATGCTTTCTAGATTCCTGAGCACAAGTTCTTAATATGGAGGTAATTGCTAGACTTGCAGATCTTTGGATATCTGTGTGTGCAACTATCTAAAATGTTAAAGAAAAGCTGTCTACATCTTTCATTGGATTCTTAAAGAACCAATGACCCCAGAAGAATAGGAATTACTACTCTGTAGGTTTATATGCTATCTTCAGGCTCCATCCCTTGCTAGCCTTCTTTTCTTGATGATCAAAGTATTCAGTCTTAACAACTAACCTATGCTTTGGTATCATATCAGATAGGATCATTCATTCATTGGTTCAACAAATAAAGAGTGCCTATTATGTGCTAGGCATTATTTTTGGTAATGAGACAAAATGGATACAGATATTTTGCTTACTAAATACTTACTCTATGCAGAGCACTTTGTTAAGTGATCTTTTAATCTTCAAAACAAACTTAGGAAATAGGTACTATTATTATAGTAATTTTAAAGATGAGAAAATTGAGGCAGGAACTAAATCCAAGTTCTCACAGTTCATAAGTTATGGCTCCAGGAGCTGAAGGCATCTCTTTAAATGACCTGTTCAAATTATTTGAGGGATACAACATAAGTGTGAAGTCCAACAAACCTGACAGACCCGTTCCATGAGAGTAATCACCATTATTCTCATACGACCAGTCACTGTCTTTATTTTTTTATTTTTATTTTATTTTTTTTACAAATACATCATGCTTCTTCCTTTTCTTAGATCATTTTGCTTCCAGGTGAACTGTGGGGTTGGGAATAGAAAGCCTCATTTAGAAGTCTCAGTGTCCTGTATAGAAATTGCGGACATGCCGTCTTTGTCCACATTTTGCCTCTACCCTCATATTCATGGATTCTCTGATCACTTATCAACTCTTATTTTCCCACATCTTCACATATGTTTCATCATTACTTATAGGAGGATAACACATCCTGCCAGCATAACAACAGCTGGTTAAATCAACAGTAGTATTTTTAGCTAGGCTCCATTAAGGACTCAACACAAAACCAGACTCTATTAGTCATAACATCTGAGCAATACTGCAAACTCCCTTTTCATTCAGTTTAATCAAATGTATTTACATGTATTTACAATTGTCTCTGCTCACCCAGAAATGATCTCTTCTAGGTTTAGTCGCCAAGCCATTTGGTTGAATGTCTGTATATTCAATAAGCTTTAACTCTTACTTTTCTTTAACCACCTACAGTGGAATTTCTTCCTTTTCCCTTTCCTTTTTCTTCCCCTTCTTCTTCTCCATTTTTTCACAGGTATCTCCTGTTTGTTTGTTTCTTACTGCTGTTTCCAGAGGTTCAAACTTTTGTATATTTGTTTATTGATTAGATTTATTTAGATCTATAAAAATATTTTAAAATAAGCATCACTTTCTTTGACATCTCTTTACTAAAAATCATCTGAGAAGTCTGGAGATTTGAAAATTAAACAGAGACTTAGAATCTAGAAATGTGCTACCTAATATGGTAGCCACTAGTCTTCCTGGGCTATTAAGGACTTAAAATGTGAATAGTGCCACACGTGAAATGATATTTTAATATGTTGGGCTACATTAAAATAAATTTTATCCATTTCTTTTCCTTTTTCAATATGGCAACCAAAATCATGTGCAATTATACATGTGGTTCACATTATATTTCTATTGAACAGCATTGGTCTGCATAGAACAATTTCCTTTTTATCATACTACACAGCAGAGCAAAAGAATGCCAATCTGATAAGAATGCTGAAGCCAGACTATTTGCCCCGTGTTGATCTCCTCTTAAAACTGACGCATTTTTCAGTATCAATCTCATGAGGCAGAACCATTGACAGAGAACCAATTCCAGACTGCTGAAACGAGTTTTCAATTATTTATGAATTACAACCACATCACGAATCCATATTGGAAACCATGAGTGTACACAGAGCTAATGTACCCTTGATGCTCTTTCCATGAACATATATCAGTAAAATACAAATCCACAAACAAATTCTCATGTACAGTTTCCTTGTGTTCTGGAAAAATTGAGTCATTTGATTTTTTTCACTCATAGAGAAGTTTGAACATAGCAGATTCAATTAGATCTAATCTGATGCTGATGTGGTATATTATTCACAAACCATATGTTGATATGCACACATACATTATGCACATACCACAACATCACATTAGCCAAAATATTGGGCATTCCTGACTAACCAAGAGACATTAATGGATTCCCTATTGTACTGGCAGCATCTAAATTACACATGGACTCTACGTTTCATTAATGTCCAAGTGAAGGGTACTTTCTTGCCCCCTCCCTGCCCTTACCTATACACCTGCATGCTGCCTTGGCTCCCCTAGTGCCTCAGCTTGGAGAAAGAAGGACAAACCAATGGTCATTGAACAAGCAAAAGAGGCTTTGGAAATTACAGTCTTGGGATCAACCATGGCACCACAGCTGGCAGCAAACTCATCTTGGACTAACATTCCAGGAGCCATTAAAGACCAGGGTTCAAGAGGACAGGCTTGCAAGTCATATATGCCGGTTTGAACTCTGGTTCCAGTTTTTACTAGCTGGGTGGTCTTAAACATGTTATTTATCTAATCTCAAATCTTGTTTATTTCTTCGTAAGATGAGGATACTTATAATTCTTATCTTTTACACTTATTATTAAGATTAAATGTGATAGTACCTATTACTTCTTTTGTTCAGCACAGGTGGATTTATGAAAACAACAGAAATTCAGCTATATCACTGTTCTGCCCAGATGCTGCTTCACCATGAGGCCCTCAGCACCAAGTAATCATCTGAGATTTCACATTGCAGGGGCCACCACTGGAAAAGTTTTTTTTAAGCTATGAAGTTTGTGGCACTTTACCTTCTAACTGTCTTCTCCCTCTCCTTTTAAAAAATCAGTATGACTTACATAATTAATTTATGGCTAGGCAATTGTCTTAATGACATTCTTAATTAAAAATTCATAGTTTACTTTACTTTATTTGAGCACTGATTTGAATATTATGAAGATTTCTCTTTGAAAGCACAAATATAGTGTACCTATAACATTCTCAAAAAGCAAGAGCAAATACTCCATGGCTCCTTGTGACTATATGTGGATATGCAGTACACAATGAATAAACACACTAGGGTACTCACCGGCTTATACAATATTATGGCTTTGCTCTCAGTTCAGGTATATTTTCAATTACAACAAGGATTAAGCATTTTAAATACCCAGAATATCCTCCCCTTTGCCACTGACCTATTGCTCAATTTCTTCTTGCCTCCTTTAGTTGATAGGGCCAATTATTAGAATGCCTTTGTAGTAAGTGAAACAGTAAAAATGTACCAGTTACTAGTCCATTTTTAAAATGAAACAAGAATTTACCAGATCCATCTGTTATACAGCTACATTAGTATATTCCAAGCCAATGTTTGCTGTTAAGGGAACTTATGTCAATGTGTTTTACACTATAAATATTTTAGCGTGCGCGCACACACACACACACATACACACATACACACATAACATGAACAGCCATATTTATCCAATACTAATTTTATATAGATTACTTCCTTGCTGAATTCTTCGCTACCCTTTCCAGCAACAGAAGTGATCTTGTCTAAAAATGTTCAGAACAAAACTGTATGCTATCTGATGTTTTCTTCCCAGTTGAATATTTTGCAGCCAGTATATTCTTTTTCACTCTAAGTGTGGTAAACAAAAAGATTACTCTAGAATCATTCTAAATTTAGTTGGACAGTTAACTCTCTGACAGATATTTCTACACTACCTTTCGGCTAACCAGTGTAACCCACTGAGACCTCATTAGACTGTTGTCACTAAATGCCATATGGTTGTGTTGGGTGGTTTTCAAATGAAACAGTAATATCAAAACATCAAATTTAGTTCTCTTCTAACCACCTTATGTCATAAGAGGGCTTAGAATAGTTTTGACAGTTACTACAACCAGTAGGGAATTGTTCGAAACTCTAGAATCTGGGGAGATTCTAAAAGCTCATGAAAAGCATGAGCCTTTCATGCTCAGGGGGTGAATTAGGAGCCTCTGCTGTTTCCTATAGGGCACTTGGATGCAGAATATTTTGAGGAAGCAGAGTGGAATGTGAGGAGGCAAACCCTTGACATTTGAAAAACAATTTGTCCTTGCTTCTTTCAGTCATTGTTTCTCTGTAATGTTGGAAATGTCAGGAAGGGGCCAAGAACCTGGATTGTACAGCGAGGGGGTGGTTGCCACAGAAAGAGGGTTTTCCATGGTGTCAGCAGCAGAGACCTAACTTTCGCTACTTCCTAGTGCTGGTTTCAAGTGTCTGTTCTGGAGACTATTTAGTAAAGAGTGTGGCATAGCAGACTTCAAAGTGAACTATCAAACAGGTAGTCTTCAAGCCTGAAAATGAAAAAAGAACATTGTACATTCTGGAATGAAGGACAGGATATAACCTAGCTACCTAGAGTGTATCTGGTGGCAAGGACTAGTCAACAGGCTCCACAGAGAGAGGCAGGCTTTGGTGCTGCAGGCAAGAGGTGCATACTAACCCATGGCTGCATTTGGTGAGCAGCAGGCTGGCATTCACCTCAAGGAGATGGAACAGAACAGCAGCAGACGGTATCAGCTGAGTAATTGTCAAATTACTGAATCAGTCAGATGTGACCTAGTTCTTTTGCCAGCCAGTGTCACATTACCCAAAAGAGCACAGAAACCCAGGACAGACAGGGAATCTGAGCTGAAAAGATTCCCACAGCATCATGTGAAGGAAAGGGAAGAGAGCCAAATATTGAAGTGATGACAATGGCATCCCATAGCAGATACGCACCCCCTTGCAGAGAATTTGGAAAATAATCGAATAAAAATACATGCTGAGAGTATGCAAATGACAAACTACCTGTAATAACAACAAAACTAAGTTAACAGAATCTTCAATTGTTCAACCTTCACCAAGGTCTAATCTCTCTTTTCTGCTTGGTTCCTGGACCAACCACTTACTTGGGTAGCTTTCAGGATTCAGAAGTATAAATGTTTCCCTCTCTTAGCTTCCTTTGCCTGGCTTGATTTCAGTTCATCTCTACATCTTTCATTTTTGCTCTTTGAGATTTTTTGGGGGACACCAACCTAGTGCATCTAATTAGATTTCACATGTGGCTTGTTATTTCTCCTTAGAATTTACCCACTAGATTTTAACCTCAGTGTGGCCTTTGAGATCCAAAGCACACTCATGCCTCCTTTTTCCAGAGGACATGGGTCTAGCTTGGCTGTCATGACCATACACTGGACCATTATTCATTCTGCCTTCCTGACTTGCCCTGGCCCACTAATGCTCCTCACAGAAGTTATATTCACTTGAGTCACTTCCCTTGATAATCTGCATTATTCCCATTAGCCCAGTGGAATTTCCCAGAGGCATATCCTGGAAACAGGTTACAAGTGCAAGTGGTTTATTTGAGAGGTATTATCTGGAAAAATTAAAGGGAGATGACAGCAATGGGAAGCAATAGTGGAAACCACCAAGCGAATTACCAGTTTGGCAATTGGAGCTGGATATTTATCCATCAGTTTCTCTCTGACTTTGCTTGAGGGCTGTTCCTAAGGATAATTATTCTCCAGCACTCTAGTTTGCCTCATATACAGGTTGAACAGGCTCTGATGGGCAAAAGGTCTTCAAGCAAAGAGTTGCAGATATAAGCAGCTGAAAGTTGGTTATCTACATGGCAAGTGCTGAGGAGGATGGTAAATATCTACCTGTCCCCAACCCTGGGTCCCACCCACCATCTGCTTCTTTCCCTTGGAAAGGATCGAAGCCCAAACTTCAACCATACAAGCTCTGTTTCCAGCTTTGACTTTGTTTTGATCTCCAGTTGCGTACTCATACTACTCATGTTCGTGTTCTTGATTTTGTACTAAGTGCTAAGGATTCCAAGATGAATGAGACATGTTTCCTCCTTCAGGAAGTAAGCTGGTTAGAGTTTAAAATGATCTCCTCCCGTTTTTCTACCTGCCAAAAGAATTCCACTTCCCAATTTCCTTTTTGCATAGCGTCCTCATTTCCCTCAGACACTCAGGTTGACTACTATGCCTTCAGTATATACTTGTTGACACTATTATCAGATCTCTCTTTCCAGTCTACCAATAAGTACCTTCTTTCTTAATGTTTCTACCTTTGTTTGTTCCTTTCCATCCCACTGCCATCATCCAGGCAGATTTCTCATTATGTCTGTGATGTCAGTTTTTTTTTTTTTTTTTTTAAAGTAGCCTCAGTTGACAATCCTACATCCATCGCCATCTCTTAAACCCCTATTCCAAAATGAAATTTGTCCTCCACACCGTGATAATATGAAGAATCTAAAACATGTCATTTTCTGCTGAGATGCCTTTCAGTTCCTTGATGTTTTAATGAAGACTCAAGACTCTCCCAATTTTTCCCAACCCTACTTCTGCAACCTTCTGTATAAGCCAGATAATCTGCACCATGTCACCTGAACAAAACATTTCTAGTCAGTCTGCATACTCACCACTAACACTTTTCCAATTTGTATAACTTTCTTCTCTTTCCTGCCCCAAATCCTATTGAGACTATAAGACAGAGTTCAGATCCTATCTTCGATGAAATCTTCTGACCACTTGACCCATGCTAATCCTTCTTACCAGAACCAGTCATTGTCTATACTAATCATTTGACATTTTGTCATTCTCTGCAATTTGTGACTTTTTTGCATCTACTTTATGATATCTGTTTTAATAATCATAATAGCTGCCAGGATCCTTTAAAATTTTATCTTTTCATATTCCATAACAATACAATGAGATAACTATTATTTTTTCCTATTTTAAAATGAAGAAACTGAACATAAGAAAGCATAAGGAGTTAATACAAGAAAAAACAGAACTTTTCAGACTTAGAATTTGAAGCCAGATCTGCCTGGCTCTTTACAGCTATTGTTATCTTCCCAATAAAATTATAGATTCATTAAGAATAAGGATCAATCTTATTTCTTCTTTATAGAAAATGCTTTACATACAGTAGGAGTTTAGTCAAGTCATATACTTAGATTTCTGGAAAACTTCTTTAATAACTTTGAAAATCACTGGAAGACACTTAGCTGTGGTTTGTTTCATTTTGCTTACTTAGTTTTAAAAAAAGCTAATAACTAAAAAATTGGCTCTGCCTATGTTTGGTGAATCTGGTAGTGTTTATATATTTTGAAATAATGGACACTGCATACTTGTCCATCAGTGCATTTCTGTGCCTACTCCAAAAATTATTTGTGAGTCCATATGCCCATATAAAGTTACGCTTATGTTAAAAATTTTTAGAATATGAGCCATGTCATAAAGATATGATATGGTCTCAAAAGGATTATAAATAAATACTCATAAAGCTGAATAACTTAAATTAGGGAAAACACGATGTCCTCCTTGCCCTGAGAGCTTGGCTTGTCCTAGGCTGATGCTTTAGCAAAAGACATCCATGGTTACTTACTCCCAACATGTAACCTTTGTGAGCAGAAAAACTCACTCTGCCTTACTTTGGGTGAAATAATCTAACATTCATTGCTCATTCCATAGTGATAGTCATATCAAAGCCTTCTCCTTGTTAATTTTCCTTCAAATCAGTACTTAAACTGATGATAGAAATAGGCCCATCACTGGACATAAATGCCTCTTTATGTCAGAATGTTTTTAACCAGCATCCCTGGGTGATCTTCAAAATCCTGTGAACTCTTTAATATTTTCTTCATAATGTTAGATGCATTTGCATTTTGTTTTCAGAAGAGAAACTTTTATGACTTCAAAACATTCCCAAAAAGGCTCGTGACCCTGAAACAAGTTGAACATTATTACTTAATGTAAAATAGTGAATTATCATCTGGCTTATTAATTATTTATTAGACAGAAGCTCTTATTTGTAAATACTTTCTATGTCTCACGTCCCTGGCACATTCCTGGCACAGGATAGTGAGAGATGCCAAAACTTGCAATACACTTTTTGAGTGTTTGATTAATAATATGATCATTTGGGAGTTTAGTCTCCTTCAGGTTAGCTGGTAATCACATTTCTGATCTTCTTGTTCAGCAATAACTAAGCCCAAGGTCTCCTCATCACTATCCCTAATCCACAGAACTGGAGAAAGCTCATGTCTTATGAGTCTCTGCCCTAGGGGTGTGAGCACATTGCCAAACCACAGTGCTAATTTTCTGATTATAGCTATCCCTCAAGTACCATTACCTATCTAGTCTCATAAAGTCACCTGTGGTTCAAGAGCATCCAAGAGCAAGTGACTACATGGGCTTAGAAGGAAGGTCTGTGGACAAGACCTAGAGGGAGATCAACTGATCCACAGGAAATGGAATTTATAGGCTTAGCCCACTACTATTATGTGCTAGCCCAGACATTAAGATAACTGTGGTCTTCGATGTTCCTGCAGGTTTGCTAGATTACAGGAGGGATTTCACAAGCAGAGTTATGTATTTGGCCTTTGGTAAAATTCCTAATTTAAAAAAATTAGATCTGAAGGACATGATTCTTTTTTTCCCTCTATTGCTGAATTATGCTTTCATCATTACTCAGTAACAGTGCATTTGTTAAAGTGTAATAACTACATTACAGTACAGACATTACAAGTGTTACCTCCTATAGCAATTGTCTTTCTTTTGTTTGTCTATAATAAGGATAGGACTGAAAAAAAAGATTTCTATCTCAGTTTCAACAACTTCTCACCTCCAAATTTACCACCTTAATATCAAATCTTAATTTTGTATTATTCTTTTCTTCCTTGTTATTTTTTCTCCTTTCTTTAGAATGCCTAAACAAAAAAATCTTAAATATAAGCTAATATAAAAGAAATTTACTTTATTATTATCTTTCTTAAGAATGTCATTTTGTCATTTGATTAAAGTATATGAATTTTTAAATGTAAATATTTCCATGCTACAAAATAATAAAAACAAAAGAACTGACATGTTGCAGATAATCTTTTATCATGAAATAATCTCATTTTATCATGAAAAAGTTCTCTCATTTCAGTATGTCCTAGCATTAAAATTGGGCAAAATAAGTATTTTGAACATGTAAGGAGGTACTTTTGTCTGCATTTCCAATGACACAAAAGGATATTAGCAAAGAAGTCTGAACTTGGTTTATGCTTAAATAGCTCACTCCTGTGAAAAACATGTTGAACTGAAAAAAACAAGAATTCTGTGCCCTGTTTTCAGAAATATTCAAGATTCCAAATCAGTTCACCTTTTTACCCTCTGGTGGGTTAGAAACTAGATAAACACATGCTAACTAATGTTTTCCTGTTGATTAAAAAAAATTTTTTTTTAATAAATCTGTCTAAAACTATCAGGGGTGTAAAATACTAAAATTCTGAAATGTCTTTATTACTAAAAAAATTACAATCTTTAAAAATATTTACCAAGTTGAAGAAATGACTATTGAAAGAACTCATAACAGAAACTGAGTTCTTTTAATAGTTTCTTTAACTTGGTAAATATTTTTAAAGACTTTTAAATCTCTCTAGAAGAATTTTTGCCCACATACCAGTTAAGCCTCTCAATCTTCCATGGAGTAAAAATTCCAGAAAGAATGACCAATGAATGTTGGAGCAAAGCTGACTGGCTATAAATCTCAGCTGGAGGCTGAGTGGTATAGCAGAAAAACATGGCTTTGTAGCTATCAGGTGCGATCCAATCCTCAGTTTCACCGCCTAGAAGTTATGTAACATTAGAGAAGTTACTTATCCTCTCTAACCCCCAATTATTCAACAGAAAAATCTGAACAGTAAAATTAATGTCTTTTTTTTAATGGTTAAAGACAACACATCAAAATTGTTTAATACAGTGTGAAGCGATGTTATGGCTGAACTGTACCCTCCTCCCTCTCCCCTCCCAATTCATATCTTTAAGATAGAGTTCAGGTCCAATCTGAACTAATTCAGGCATTCAGAATGTGACTGGATTTAGAGATAGGGCCTTTAAAGAGGTCATTAAAGTAAAATGAGGTCATATTGGGTGGCCCTGATCCAATCTGGTTCCTTGTAAGAAGAGATTAGGACACAGACATGCATGCCTGCAGAGGGGAGACCATGTGAAGACACAGTCAGAATAAGACCATCTACAGGCCACCAAAGGAGGCCTTAGAAGGAGTCAATGCTGCTGACACCTTGACCCAGGACTTCTTGCCTCCAGAACCATGAGAAAACAGATTTCTGCTGTTTAAGCCGCCAGTTTGTGATGTTTTGTTAACGGCAGCCCTGGCAAACTAATATAGGCTCGCCACAGACCCTTGATAGATAAAGATTATTATTGTTAGTTTTTCCATTGAGAGAGGCTCACAACAGAGCCTTGATAGATAAAGGTTATTATTGTTAGTTTTTCCATTGAGACACCCCGATATAAGTGTGTAAACTGGGTAAAAAGGGCTGGCTTATAGTTGATGATGACTAACCATCCACTGAATAAATTGAAGAGCATAAGAAAGGATGATTCCTTAAATATCCCCAGCCAGAATGCCACAGCACTAGAAATTCCCAACTCATTTATGTCAAAGCACTGACAGGTCCTTTTAAGATTCGTATTAAGCCATTATCCTCCATTAAAGTCTTTAGACAAATAATTTAGAATATTATAGGTCATCTTAGAGACAAGGTTCCTGAGAGCATAATATGCAGAGCAAATAAGATCTAAAGGGGTTGGAAGAAGGAGAGCACTAGGACACAGGGCATGGTGGGTGAAGAAATGCCCCCAGCGAGTTGCCAAAGATATAACAAACAGACATACCCATGTTTGGTCCCTGAGTCCAAGGAGGGCAGGCACTCAGAGAGAATGAAGGTATTGATAAACCGCCACTGAAGACAAGTTTTCTTAAACCATAGATTGCTTTCAGCCATGGATGAGATTTGTTTATCCCCAAGAGACACCATCTATGTGTATATGTGTGTGTGTGCGTGTGTTTCTCACACAAATTCACCCTACAGAATCAGAATGGCCACACAGAATTATGAATTCATATTCAGGCATTGATGGTCAAATGATGTCTCAGATTGGTTACCATTACGACACTCATGAGAAGAAGAGGATGAGTTTACAGAAGGTTAAAAAGAGAACCAAAGAAGGGAATGAGGAAATACAATGAAAATATGAAGAAGGCATAATAGAGACCATCCACAAGATACTAGGGACAAAGAAAATCTTAAAGTCAGAAAAAAATCAGACTAAGAAAACTCAAAATATTTTTTAAAAACCCATTATTACAGTTATCTATTTCTTCCCAATGTTTAAGCCAATTTCCTGTCAGAGCAACTCACCTCAGTGAGGACTAATTAATGGCCTTCTCTTAATAACTCTTCATGAACTTTGATCATCCTTTGACTTAGAGGAGGCTAAAGCTAAGTGAACTGAAGAAGAAAAATGAATTAAAGCAATGGAATCAAATCCCACTAAAAGCAGACAACACTTAACTTCACTGCAAGTCAACACTGATGCCAAACCAGTTAGTCAGATTGGTTGGGCTATCAAGAAATAGTCAAATTTGAAATCTTAAGTTGGAAGAAAATTTCCAGACCTCAATTTCCCCCTGACAAAATTATAGAGTTGGACTTAGATGACTCTAATGTTCATTCCAGGAATATTATTTTTATGATTTTGTAATATTTCTGCTTATCAGATATTAGCAAAGATTGCAATGGCCTATTAAGGATAAAAGGAAATGACTAGAAGCTTATAATTCTAAAGGTTCTAGTATCAAAAAAATAAATGTTAAGTCAGATAATTTTCCAAATATTAAGTTCAATGTTCTCCATTTGGCTTTTATTTTTCATATAACTAACCCAAAATTTAAGTGTGAAGTCATTTCTTGGACAATGACTTCTTTTATGTCGAGTTTGCCAAAGCTGAACTTTATTTAAAATTCTCTCTTGGTTGCCCATTTGATGACAGTTCCAACATATTCACCAGCAACACCTTCTTTATCTGGTAGAAACCATGGAACGAAAATGCCATGAGACAAATGATCAAGATCCTTTTGACAGAAAAACTTTTCACTCCAGTCAAAATATCTAAGATAGTATTTTATTTTGATTAAAGAAATTTTTTTACATGATGGAGTTTTGCTATGTTGCCCAGACAGGTCTCAAACTTGTGGCCTCAAGTAATCTTCCTGCCTTGACCTCCCAAAGTATTGGGATTACCGGCATGAGACTCTTCATCTGGATAAGATGCTGTTTTATAAACTGGTAATTAAAAAAAAAATAAAAACCCTCAACAATAGCACATTCATGTTTGCAAAATACCTGTGGCAAAAGATGCCTCAAACACTCCAATGGTATAGCTTGCTTTAAAAAAAAAAAACAACAAAAACTTAAGATCTTAGAGCTAACAAAATAAAAACAAGAAAACACATGAACCTATTAAAGTCAATGGAAGGTAAACTTTCAGTTCTTCTTGGGTTTTGTTGGAAAAGAAAATAGGAAAGCTGTTGACTTTTAGTTATTGCTTAAGATGAAAATGAAGCAACAGCATTGAAAATGAAGAGTCACTTTAATCAAACTTTGTCTGGGGGTTTCTTGAAAGCCATAGTCACTTTTAGTTCATCTTTGTACCTTCCATGGCATTTAACATAATAGCCTAATAGGTATTTTATATATATATTAAATTGAATACATGAATGAACTACTTTTCTGAATTTGAACAGATCGGAAGCATTAGAAATTAATCTAACTTGAGCTGATTTATGAAGGGTAATTTTCCTTGGGAGAAGGGTGGTTCTTGTCTTATACTTCCTGGGACTGGAAACAATAGTAGAACAAAATGAATTAAAAATAAACTTGAAGAAAAGGAATAAATACCATTCAAATAGCATTAAAAGCTTAATAATTTGTAGTCCAGGCGCGGTGGCTCATGTTTGTAATCCCAACACTGTGAGAGGCCGAGGTGAGCGGATCACTTGAGGTTAGGAGTTCGTAACCAGCCTGGCCAACCAGTGAAACCCCATCTCTACTAAAAATACAAAAATTAGCCAGACGTGGTGGCACACGCCCATAATCCCAGCTACTCAGGAGGTTGAGGCAGGAGAATCACTTGAGCCTGAGAGGTGGAGGTTGTAGTGAGCCAAGATCACGCCATCGCACTCCAGCCTGGGCAACAGTGAGACACCGTCTCCCACTCCTCCCCCAGAAAGGCTTAGTAATTTGAGCTTATTTTGGACATGAAATGTACTGTGAAGTGTGAAACGGTTCAAGTAAACAAGAGTTAAATAATATATGGTTAGAAAACCTATATGGTTTATTACACCTTTGCATATGAGATTAAATAATCATACATACTGTATCTCTGAGCAGCTAGTAAAGCTTCATTGAAAGAGAAATTACTTTTGTCTTTTTTATGAATGGGCTGCTCAGTTCTGGCTCATTATTTTGTGCTTTTGATCTTGAGAAAGTTAATAAGCAGTTTTCAGGGCTATAGTTTACTAGCTCAGTTTTAGGAAGGAAGTATGCAGGGAAAGTCATAAGCCTTTTCAAAGGCATTGCAGGCCAGAGTAGACTGAGTTCTGATTTGTTTATTGCTGCTGCAAACTTGGTGTAACATATTAATTTGAATGATGACACTGTTCTTTATTACCATCTTGCATGAGAGTAAAAACAGCCAACAAAACATATGGAAATTATTTTCTGGGTCCCCTGGGGTTTCTAATCCATGTCATTGATTGGAAATCTACGTATTTTACTCCTTCGACATGTTTAGTCATCACAACATTTATATTATGCATGCTGTACACTCTGCTTTTGTAACAATGATCGTGGGTAATTGAAATCAACAATCTACTTGAAGAAAACCATGACATCTAATTCATCAAACTAGAAGAAGGATTCAATTGTTTGAATAATCCAAGTTTGACATTTAAATCAGGTACATTATGCACATTTTCCCCTCCCTGCTGAGGGGCACGTGCAGGAAGAACAGAAAGATCTGTTGCTCCCTGATAAGGTCAGATAAGCTTAGCTAGATTGTTGTGATGCTTAAAGCTCATTGGTTTTGCCTATGAAGGGCAAAGCTGTTACCATGACTACAAAGCTGCTGTTGCTAAGGCATCCACAGGCTCATCTGATGTCAGGGCTTCCAGGTGGCCCAGCACAAAAGCTATTACTTTATGTTGTTGTCAAGAAGTCTTTGAATAGTAGTACATAGCTAAAATAATTCCAGGTAAACATGGTTTCCTATACTTTTTCATGTAAACAGAGGCTACTCTTCAAAGTGGAAGTAAATGATTGGAAATGAATCTATTTCTCCTAATTAGCCCATCAGAGAAATACCTAAAGTTGAAGGGAGAGAAGTATGCACAGCCTGTATTAAATTACTGCTTTAAAAATTTTTTTTTAACAACCTCACAAACATTTGTAAAGCATTGATTGGCAAGTCAAAACAGCCAAGTCACTGATAAGAACTGGCAGTGTTACAAAGCTGGAAAACACAGGGTCACAAAATGCACCAGAAGGGGAAATTCATCCACACTTCTGTCTCTGCAATAGCCAGCATCAGTTAATTACGTACCTATGCCAATGCTAAAAGCAGCCTTTTGAGTGTGATGGTCATATAACAATATTTATGAATACTATTTCCCTAGTGAGAAAGAAAGAGAGAGAGAGAGAAAAGAGAGAGAGAGAGAAAGAAAGAGAAAGAGATAAGGCGCCCTTTTTGGGATCTTAACATTTAGATTATTCGAATTGCTATGCTACATTATCTCTTTATCTACCACCTCCCAGTCCCATGAAGCTCGTGTAGCAAGCCCCCACCAAGTCTGAGTGTAATGCCACTTCCAAGTGGTCTTGAACGTGCGCTTTAGTTGCTAGAGGTAATAGGTGGTTCTGGCATCGGGGACTAGATTAGATCTTTAAAAGTCCCTTCTGGGACCGGGCGCGGTGGCTCACATCTGTAATCCCAGCACTTTGGGCGGCCGAGGCAGGTGGATTGACTGAGCTCAGGAGTTCGAGACCAGCCTGGGCAACACGGTGAAACTCCGTCTCTACTCAAATACAAAAAATTAGCCGGGCATGGCAGCGTACACCTGTAGTCGGGAGGCTGAGGCAGGAGAATCACAAGAACCCGGAAGGTGGAGGTTGCAGTTAGCTGAGATCGTGCCACTGCACTCCAGCCTGGGTGACAGAGTGAGACTCCATCTCAAAAAAAAAAAAAAAAAAAAAAAAAGTCCCTTCTGGCTGGGTGGCGTGACTCATGCCTGTAATCCCAGCACTTTGGGAGGCTGAGGTGGGTGGATCATGAAGTCAAGAGTTCACTATCTTCTCAGGCAAACACGTATGTTAGAAATGTATTCATTTTATTGAGCCTGTCTCCCAGCTGCTTCTGGGATCTGATAGAAACCTAGGTTTTGTCTATTTGCTAAGGTCTGGGCAAGGCTGAGCCTATTGTATTCAGTGTGTGATATATAGGCCTGGGTATGGATGGGGCAAGCAGAGAGGCTCTTGGAGTAACACTCCCAGAATGGTGAGGGGTCTAAGGTTTTACCGTTTACTTGTTTGCAAACAAGAGAGATGGTCCGTTTCTGCCAGGATGCTGGCAGAAAATGTGAGATTCCTGGTACAGAGATAGGAGACAGTTTATTACTCGATACAATAGCAGTAGACAGAGTATGAGCGTTTGTGCTGGTCCCCTGAGCCCCAGTTCCTGCAGGGCAATGTGAAAGTGTCAGCTGTCACTTGTGTATGCAATGGCTTATGTTATAAGAGAGAAATGATAAGCTTAGGGAATATAATATTTTATAATGGACAGTAAAGCTTGCCTGAAAGAAATGATGTCTGTCTTCTGTGGTTGTTATAGATATGTTGCTATACAACTATCCTTGGAAAACAGTCCAGAACAGAAGCAGCTGGTATATCTGCTGGCAAGACATGCAGAAAAAAGAGAAACTCATAGAAAATTATCTCCTAACATATATCTGTTTTGCTGTAAGTAACATCCTCCTTATGATACGATCCAGTAATCGAAGTGTTTTTTTTTTTTTTTTTTTTCCTTCCTGGTCACCACACCACATTGTCACCTAATACTGAATCTCTGTGACCAGATCACCTTGCTTTCTAGCACAGGTGCTACAGCTACACCATATCACCTCGAGCTTTACTTGCATAATTAGACTTTAAAAAACAATTAAAATGTACCTTCATATTTACTTCGGTAACCTTCTTTTTTAGAAGAATAGAGGGAACAGCATCCTGACCCAAGCTGAACTGTGGCAATAGCCTCCTGATTGGGTTCTCCACATCCTACCCTATTCACCTCCTCTACCTTCTTCTTTTAAAGACAGAGTCTTGCTCTGTTGCCCAGGCTGGAGTGCAGTGACACGATCTTGCTCACTGCAACCTCCGCTTCCCAGATTCAAGCGATTCTCCTGCTTCAGTCTGCTGAATAACTGGGATTACAGGTGCGTCCCACCACGCCCAGCTAATTTTTGTATTTTTAGTAAAGCCTGGATTTCACCATGTTGGCCAGGCTGGTCCCAAACTCCTGACCTCAAGTTATCTGCCCACCTTGGCCTCCCACAGTGCTGGGATTACAGGATGAGCCACCGCGCCTGGCTCCCCTTGCCTCTCTTGATTTCAGTCCCTAACTTGCAGTGAGCATTGTGTTTTAGCTATGCAGTACTTATCATGTCCTGATTTCTGACTTCCATTTTCTATAAAAGAAAACCATTTTATAACTTCCCTTTAAAAAAATAAAACCTGAATAACAGAGCTAACAGAGTCTAGTCTACATTCCATCCTCACCTTGAAAAACTCTTCTTCCTTTTTCTGTTTCTGCCATAAAATGTTTTGAAGAGGTCTTTAAACATGCCACGCCTCAGAGCCTTCGTACTTGGAGTTCTTACTGCCTGGAATGCTCTCTCCTCATTGTTCCCTTTAGCTTAACTCATTTCTATTCTAACTTGCAGGTTTTAGCTTCTAAGTTATTTCTTCATGGAAATCTTTCCTGACACCCACACTAGATTGCTTCCTTATGTTATATTTCTAGAATGTGCTGTCCTTTGTAGAACACATCACACTTCTAGTTAATGCCAGCCTTCACCTTTAAACTCCAAAGGGCAAGTGTGTTCTGGCTCCATCACCCAGCAAAATGCCTGCAACAATGCTCAACAAACATGTGCTAACTGACTTCCCAAATAAACTTCAAATTTTCCAGTTTGCCTCAAGTACATGTTCATAGGATGAAATAGTGAAAAATGAGTGTAGGGTATATCGTCTAGAATCTTCCAAGCAAGACTCAGGCATTGGCCAGGTGCAGTGCCTTATGCCTGTAATCCCAGCACTTTGGGGGAGGGGGCCAAGGCAGGAGAATTGCCTGAAACCAGGAGTTTAAGATCTGCTTGGGCAACATGGTGAGACCCCATCTCTACAAAAAATACAAAAATTAGCCAGGTGTGGTGGTGCATGCCTATTGTACCAGCTACTTGGGAGGCTGAGGCAGGAGGATCATTTGAGCCCAGGAGGTTGAGGCTGCAGTGAGCTGTAATCATGCCACTGCATTCCAGACTGGGCAACGAAGTGAGAACCCTCCATGTCAAAGAAAAAAAGAAAGCAAGAAGAAGAAAGAAGGAAAGAAAAAAGAAAGAAAGAATGAAAGAAAGAAAAGAAAGAGAAAGAGAAAGAGAAGAGAAAAGAAAAGAAAAGGAAAGAAAAGAATGAGGCATTTATACACTGTTCAGTAGACAAAGGGGAGCCAGTGCAGGATATGAGCTGCGGTGTGAATGGGTCAATCTGGAGTGCATTCCCATGGCTTCCTCTTTAGAACCCAAAATAGCCCAGCCAAGCACACTGGGTTGGTTTGTTTTATCGCCATTACAATGTCAGCTCTCCAGAGTCACAGCTACTAGTGTTTAGAAATACAGGCTTGGTCATACAATCATTTGGGATTCAGAATTTCTCTAAATTCAATTCATAAATTGAAAAAAAATCAAATTCATAAATCCTTTAGAGAGCTGTGGAAGTAATGATGTCTAGAAGAACTAAAATTCCATGGAGAAAAGACTGTTCAATTTTTGTGCGAAGATCAGCAGATTTTATTTTTACTGTGAACATTTGCTATTTCTGGGAATGGGGTAGAGGTTGAATATTGGGGCTTGGTCTAAACCTTTTGAAAAGCAGAGTGAAGTCACCTGCAGGCTCACAGAGCAGTGATCCCTTTGGGAGAATGTGTGAGCTAAAGCGCCTGCAGGTGATTTGACAAGGGGTCAAAGGCCACCAGAATATCAACAGAAGTCCTAGAGGGGTCCTAGAAAGAGTGATGAACTATAGGAAGACTGAGTTTCACCAAAACTGTCACATGACCCTGAGTTAGCTGAGCCTCTGATTGGATTACATGGATCATGCAGCTACTCTATCTGCCCATTAGAGGAAATACTACATACTATCTAGGGAACATGATATCATCTGGAAACTCTGTAATTCTTTTGTACTCAATGTTTAAAATAAAACAAAAATTACTTGACACAAGATGAGACACGACCATTTGGTTAATAACCAGTAGAAAAAAATAATTCAATGGAAGACCCAAAGATGATTCAGAACTTGAAGTTAGCATCCAAGAACTTTAAAATAACTATGATTGATATGTTCAAAAAACAGAAGAAAAGACAGAGAAGATATATGAATGTAACAGAATTGAAATCTATAAGGAATGCAACAGAACTGAAATCTATAAAGTATCAAATGCGCATTCTAGAACTTAAAAATACATTTAAAATTAAAAATTTAGTGAATGAATTTAATAATAGATTGGAAGACTGGATTAGTAAACTGGATAATAGATTAATAGATAATGCCCAATGAAGTACATGAAGGGAAAACGTAAGTAGAAGATAAATGTACATAAATGTAGGAATCATGTGAAGTATGCACAAAATTCTAATATTTCTATAATTGATTCACAAAAGAAAAAAAGACATAGGCTGAAGCAGAAGAAATTTCTGAACATATAAGAGTAAAGAATTTTTTATAATTGATGAAAGATCTCAGCTCACAGACTCAAGAAGCTTAGAGAAACCCATGTAGGAAAAATGCTAAGAAAATAACACATAGACATGTCATAGCCAAACTGGTAGAAAATCAGACCCAGAGAAAATCTTAAAAGTGACAGAGAAGGACACTTAACATTGAAAGAAACCACAGTAATACTGGCATCCCCCAAGAAGAGATGATAAGCCAAACATATTTAAGGTGAATATGACTTATTTAACAATATATTTAAAGCACTGAAAGAGAAGAATTGCCAACCCTGATTTCTATGCCCAGTGATTTCTGATTTATTTTTAGATTAATAGGCTGACTAAACGAAAGAAAAACAATAAAAGGAGTTGTCTAGGCAGAAGGAAAATGAGGCTAGATAAAAACAAAAATGTTGGTGGGAAGAAAGAACATATGGGTAAATAGAAGCAAAATTGACCATACAAAGCAGCACCATAATATTTATGGTGATTAAAATATATAAAATGCATAAAAACAAAAACAAAGAAGGGAGGGAGATGGAAAGTGATTTAAAGTATTCTAAGGCTGTAGCCTTATGAAGAAAGTGTTAAAAAAAAATTGCTTCATTAGCAGGGAAGCATGATTTCAATTCTGCAATTGTGTTTCCTAAATAAAGACCAATGAACATGGTTGACTATATACCCAATGCTATTGTCCTTTGATATTACACATTCCATTGCCAGATTGCCACTTTCTTGCAAGGATTCTTCCACTTCCATATTCTCTGTAAGTTCTTCTTGGCCAGGATTAAGGCCAGCGTAGACCCACGTCTTCTTATTTCCTTTGCTTTCTAGGCGAATAGCCCTCACCAAATCAAGAATGTAGAGGATCCGCTGCCTGTCATTTTATTTTTTTGAGTTGGAGTCTAGCTCTGTCACCCAGGGTGGAGTGTAGTAGTGTGATCTTGGCTCACTGCAACCTCCACCTCCCAAGTTCAATAGACTCTCCTGTCTCAGACTCCTGAGTAACTGGGATTCCAGGCGTGTGCCACCAAGCTAATTTTTGTATTTTTAGTAGATACTGGGTTGCACCGTGTTGGCCAGACTGGTCTCAAACTCCTGACCTCAGGTGATCCGCCCATATTGGCCTCCCACAGTGCTGGGATTACAGGTGTAAGCCACTGCGCCTGGCCTAGGAGCCACTGCCTTTTTGAAGAGCAAGACTGCCCGCTGGTTTCTAGATGTTTACCTCATCATCCCTTAATATGCTGTGTCTGTAATGTGGACCATTAAATCTTTTATCTGACTGGCTGGCTGGCTTATAGGAATACCTCCTCAATTATTTTACTCTTTTACTTGTTTTCTTTTATCCTCAACTCAGTGTGCTTCCTATCTACCTTGCTGACCAAAGTAGCCATAATATTTTATTTCTATTCCTTTTTCTTTTAATTTCAACCTGTTTCTTTTGAACAAGAATAAATATCCTTTCAGGGACATGGTCTCATTCCTTTTCACCAGGTCTGTGAGATAGTCATGAGCCTCTGTTTGTGTTTATTTGTGGAAACTTGTATTTTATTTTATTTGTGGACTAGTCATTATCTTGTCCTACCCATCTTTTCCTTTGTTTCATTTCCTAGGAATTTCAGATCATTTCCTTCTCTCTCAATAGTGTTGTAGATACAACCCAGACTTGAGTCAGATTCCCCTGCCTTAAAATCCAGCTCCAATAACTGCTGGAGGACCATGGCTGTTTTTCTTAACCTCTCTAACTTCAATTCCTTATCTCTAAAATGACAAGGAAAATAATAGCATCTACTATTATTTGAGATTTAGAAGGTTTTGTCTGAGTTAATGTAAATAGTTAATCACTTGTGCCAAACTGCTTGTTCAATAAATGCTGACTTTCATTCTAACTCCCTTGCTTTTTCTTCTCTTTGCTGCCCTGCTTTAAGGTTTTATGCAATTTAAAAAATTCCTTTACACTTCAGTTTAAAAATCTATCCAATCTGGCCAATCTTAACAAAAATTTTGTCTCTGTATTGAAACAAAAAGTTCTATCTCTGTACATGCCTTCCACTTGTTGCTCTACTTCTGCCCTGAAAGGCTTCAGAAAACAGTTTCCTTTTCCACATAGATGCTCTTCCAAAAAACACCTGTTTTATCTCCTTGTAAGGGGTGTCATCTGTGAACTAACTGCTTTCCTTTCATCTCTCCATTCTTCAAGAAACATTTCTACCCCTGGCCTATTGCTTTCTTGTCTGGCCGGGAAGGTGAAGTGTATCTGCAATGTTCACCATCTTGGGACAATGCACATTGCTCAAATGCACATACAGTTGATCCTTGAACAATATGGATTTGAACATATGGATTTTCTTTTTCTCCTGCCACTCCTGAGAAAGCAAGACCAATCCCTCCTCTTGCTACTCTTCTTCAGGCTACTCACTGTGAAGTTGATGAGGACAAAAGCCTTTATGATGAGTCACTTCCACTTAAAAAATAGTAAATATGTTCTCTTCCTTACGATTTTATTAATAACATTTTCTTTTCTCTGGCTTACTCTATGGTAAAAATACAGTATATAATACATACAGCATAGACAGTGTGGAGATTTTTCAAAGCCCTGAAGACGGAAATACCCTTCAACCTACCAATCTTATTGCTGGGTATACACCCAAAGGAATAGAAATTAATCTATTACGAAGGCACATGCATGGATATGTTCATTGCAACACTATTCACACTAGCAAAGACAGGGAATCAATCTAAATGTCCATCAGTGGTAGACTGGTTAAAGAAAATGTGATACATATACACCATGGAATACTATCCCACCATAAAAAAGAACAAGATCACGTGCTTTGCAGGAACATGGATGGAGCTGGAAGCCATTATCCTTAGCAAACTAACAAAGGAACAGAAAACCAGGCACCACATGTTCTAATAAGTGGGAGCTAGATGATGAGAACACATGGACACACAGAGGGGAATGACACACACTGAAGCCTATTAGAGGATGGAGTGTGGGAGGAGAGAGGATCAGGAGAAATAACCAATGGCTTAATACCTGGGTGATGAAATAATCTCTACAACAGACCCCATTGACACAAGTTTACCTGTGTAATAAATCTGCTCATGTATGCCTGAACTTAAAATAAAAGTTTAAAAAAACACAAAAATATATATTAATTGACTACATTATCAGTAAGACTTTCAGTCAACAGTAAGCTACTAGTAGCTAAATTGTGGGCAGTCAGAAGTTATACATGGATCTTCAATTGCACGGGAGTTAGTTATCTCTAACCTTGCATTGTTCAAAGGTCAGTTGTGCTCTGTAATCAAATGCCAAAGACCTCCAATAGCCTGTGTTCCTAATTTTTAAAAATGCAATCTTCTTAGATCAAGTTATCAGCCTTGACATACATGAGTAGCCTAAGAAAAAGACCTAAAAATTAGACTACATATTAGATGTATTTCAATAGGTGACAAGAAGGATGTTAGAAGGCATGAAGCTATGACTTGCCCTGGACAGCCAAGGCTCAACATGTACCCTGCCAAGTGATAAAATCAAGAGTAGGAGCCCTAATGGCAGAGGAAGGCAACAGGAGATTGCAAAGCTGGAGACGAAGGTGTAGAGTGGCCAATATCATGGGGAAACAAAATGAGGTTAGGCATGAAAACCAGATGTTACCTTCCCATAACAGCCCGGAGCTTGCCTCAGTACACAGAGCTGCACTGGGGGAAAAATGTAATGTATTTATTTATTTAGTGAACACTTCAAAAATGATGACTTAAATATTTGGGGTTTGGTTGGCAAACTGGAAACACTCTAACAAAACATATTTAGTGTGAGCACTTCAAAAATGATAATTTAAACATTTGAGGATTGGTTGGCAAATTGAAAACACTCTAACAAAACACTTTTAGCCCTCAATGTTTAATCTGTCTGAATGGTTTTGATACCTTATTTCCCTTACTGACATCGTTTCTTAGAGAGCCTTTTGATGTCAAGAAGGTCTTCACATGTGACTCTTGAGAGTATTCATTGTTTTTAACTAAGAATCAGGAATTTACTCACTTTCTTTGAAGTAAGCAAACAAGAATGTTAAAAAGTACTTGTTTTCAGTTCACAACTTCAAGCCCCAAGTAAAGCAGACAACTCTGGCACTCTCATCTTCTATCCTACACTGCCAGCCCATTTAGCAAATGCCTGGCTGTATCCATCAGACCCTTAGTTAAGATATTATTTTAGTTCTAATTGGAGCTGGTGTACTGCAAAGCTGGCTTGTTTTTTTCTCTCAGAACAATCCAGGAATTATTAAACTGATTTTTTTTTTACCTCAACTCATCAACTTTCAGAATTAGATACATTATAAATGGTCACCACATAAACCAATAGTAAAAGGCTTGGGACAAGAATTATTTTGGATTATTTATTTTATTTTTTGGATTGTGGAATATCTGCATACACATAATGTGATATCTCAAGGATGGGATCCTAGTCTTAACATAAAATTCATTTATGTTTCATAATACACACATACATATAGCTGGAAGGTAACTTCATGTAATACTTTTAATAATTTTGTGCATAACACCAAGTTTTGACTGTATTTCAACTAAGACCCATCACATGAGGTCAGGTGTGTCATTTTCCACTTGTTGCATCATGTTGGTGTTCAAAAAGTTTTGGTTTTTCTAGCATTTCAGATTTTTGATTTTCAAATTAGGAGTACTCAGCTTGTATCATTGTATATGTAAAGAAGGAACCAATATTCTTCAATCTTCAATATCCATCTGTGGTGGGTGATACATGGAGAAGCATATTCACACCCTTTATATATAATGTTGTTTGACCATGCAGCTTCTTGGGGACAGAGTACATAGCAGCCATTAGATGCTCAGAGGGGTCTCTGAAACTTTATTAGACATGATAAGCTAGGAATGCTTCAGTAATAAATGAAATCTGGACTATCAATGACTTATGATATGGTTTGGCTTTGTCTCCACCCAAATCTCATTTTGAATTATAACTCCCAGAATTCCCATGTATCATGGGAGGGATCCAGGGGGAGGTAATTGAATCATGGGGGTGGTTCCTTATCATGCTATTCTCATGATAGTGAATAAGGCTCATGAAATCTGATGGTTTTAAAAAGAGAAGTTCCCCTGCACAAGCTCTTCTCTTTGCCTGCTGCCATCTGTGTAAGACGTGACTTGCTCCTCCTTGCCTTCCACCATGATTGAGAGGCCTCCCAGCCATGTGGAACTGTGAGTCCATTAAACCTTTTTCTTTTGTAAATTGGCCAATCTCAGGTATGACTTTATCAGCAGCATGAAAATGGACTAATACAACTTAATATACCAATTTTTAACTTCTTGCTTATGAGTATTTATGCAACGTACTTTTGGGGAAAAGAAGCAGGGAGGAGAGCTCTACTTCTCACAGTCTTTCAGGATCCAGGCTCACAGAAGTTACATCATCTTACAGCCTCACCCTCTGAACCACACACAGCCTTCTTGGTTACTGTGGCAGAAGAAAAAATAACATGGATCTCTCGCATCTGTTCTACTATGCTTCTTCCCAGAGGGATGCATGCCTTTTCCACTTACTTCAGTCCATTGATAACAATAGATTACCACCTAACCATAATAGGGCTAGGAAATATAATTTTTTGTGTGTCTAGAAAAAGAAGAAATCCAGATCTTGTTTTTGCTAAAGAAATTTCCACCATGTACCTTAATAAACTTGGGTTATATTAGGATATTTATCAAATAGTTTTATCAAAAATCAGTGTCTCTATTGGTAGCTGGGACTCTGAAGGATAGAGACAGTATTATCTATATATGATTGATGAATAAATATGTAATTTAGTTATGGAGGTCTTAGGGTTTTATTTCTTAATATCATTTGTACTTATGAACTGAGACAAGAGAGGATAGAACACAGAAGTGCAGGACAGGAAGTACTAATAATTATGTCTTTGGTCACATAATTTCATTTAGGAAGACATAAATCCTTGCAATGATGTACAGCATTTTAGTAGAAAAACAACATATTTTTGGTCATAAAAGCATAAAATGATTTGAATTACAGCAGAAATAGAATGTTGAGATGTGGAAGTGCTTTAAAATTTAACTGATATCATTTAGGAATTAAAGCAGAGTAGAGTGTACCAACAGAGTGGATTTTTAGGTCCACACAGCAGGACATTTAGTCTTGTCTTGCTGAAGTTCATTCTCCCACAGCTGCTGGCATTATCTCATCATGTTCTACTGCAAAACGTTTTAGGTACTCACCAAGTGCAGAATGAAGTGCAAACTCCCTAGCACACACTCCAGAGTCTTCAGTCATCTTATTCCTCCCCACTTCTTCAATTTAAACCTCTACCATGACTTTTCCCTCGCTCCATTCTCTTGTTACCCAAAACATCTTCTACCAGGCTGTGATGTATTGGCTTTGAGTATTTTATATATGTTTAGTAACCACTATGCAGGAGAAGAATTAGCAAAAACAATTACTAGAATATTCTAATTACAATCCTGTTATCAAAGACAAACTTTGGTTTAACTGCAATATGTTTTCTTATTTGAAGTGAAAACAGACAAAAAAAGAAAATTCATGCTTGAATTTTCACAGATATATTTGGTTCTCACATTCTCTTTTTTAAAAGCAGAAATGTAGACTGGTGGATAGCAATAATTAGAGGACTGGGATTTTATAAGATTTTTGTTTTCAGTTTTGCATGCTATACATGCTAATAGTAAGTGAAATTCAAAAGTACATTAGTAATACTATATAATATATGGGATAATATTATACTAATAAGATGATTAGTAATAATTTAATAATCATCTCTCAACTAACTCCATTTCTATTTTTTGGGAAATCAACATAAACAATCTGTCATTATGTCATTCTTTATCTTTTGCACATTCACATTACCAAAATATGTAATGTATCCATAAGGAATGTTTTTTTGAGTTGGAGTCTCACTCTGTCACCCATAATGGAGTGCAATGGTGCAATCCCAGCTCCCTACAACCTTGACCTCCTGAGTTCAAGTGATTCTCTTGCTTCAGATTCCTGAGTAGCTGGGATTACAGGCGCGCACCAGCACTCCCAGCTAATTTTTATATTTTTAGTAGAGATGGGGTTTCATCATGTTGGCCAGGCTGGTCTCGAATGTCTGCCCTCAGGTGATCTGCCCGCCCCAGCCTCCCAAAGTTCTGGGATTACAGATGAGAGCTACCACACCAGGCCAATAAGGTGTGAGAGAGAGAGAGAGAGAGAGAGAGAGAGAGAGAGACAGAGAGACAGAGAGAGAGAGAGAGAGAGAGAGAAAGAAAACCGAACACAAACTCATTTGGGATGAAAGAGTGCATGTAGCTCCAGGTTTGACTTCAACAATATGTTCAGGATTTAGTTTTGACCCATCTCTCAGTGTGGCTCTACTGTCCTTTGTGGGTGAGCTTCATGGTGGTGGCTTGATGGCTCTACCAGTGGAGACCATGCACCCTTTTACTTTCTTGTAGGAAAGAGATTGCCTCTGCTTTGGTTGCCCCAGCATTCCTACCAAGGCCCTGCCATTGTGTTAACACTGTGCAGAGTACAGAACTTCCCTCACTCTGAGCAACCATTCCTGCTTGTGGGGCACAGAGAAGGCACTCAGACCTCTCCCTGCCAGTGCCCCACCCCTGAGTCAACACCACCTCCAGTGTGACCAGGCACACAGTTGCCAAAAGGGTCCCGCACCACTCCTCCAAGCTGTGTTACTTCCTTCACTGTGGTGTAGGCCTTCAGGGAGGCAGGCACCCTGGCACCCGGTAGTACTCTGCTGCAGCTACCACTATCACTGCTGCTGACACACGTGAATGAGGACAGATCCTGTTGTCACCACAGTATGAAACACTTTTGTTGACACCACCCATCAAAGTGTAATGACTAGCAATCTGAGAACCTCCCCCTTGCAGTGGATTCCTAATCTCAAGGAGCCAGAGAACAAAGTAAGGGCCTAATAAAGGTCCTCCAGAGTTACAGCACACAGTCCAGGAGTTGTGAGCTGAGTGTTGCCCCTTTAAAGTCTTCTGGAAACAAGGCCAGTTGGCTCAATCCACCTTATACCACAATCAAAACCTCAAGGCCATCAAATAGGATTAAAAAAAAAAATCAAAAAGTCAGCAACCTCAAAGAATAAAGGAAGATAAGCCCACAAAGATGAGAAAGAATAAGAACACTGGCAACTCAAAAAGCCAAAGTGCCTTTTTTCCTCCTAATGACTGTATCAGCTAACCAGCAAGTGTTCTGAACCAGGCTAAGATGGCTGAAGTGACAGAAATAGAATTCAGAACACGAATAGGGACAAAGATCACGAGCAATATGAGTACACTGAAACTCAATCCAAGAAAGCTAAAAATCATGATAAAACAATGCAGGACCTGACACACAAAATAGCCAGTATAGAAGAGAACATAAGCAACCTGACAGAGCTGAAAAACACACTACAGAAATTTCATAATGCAATCACAAGTATTAATAGGGAAATAGATGAAGCAGAGGAAAGACTCTCAGAGCTTGAGGCCTGCCTTTCTGAAATAAGATAGACAAGAGTAGAGGAAAAAATGAAAAAGAACAAACAAAACCTCTGAGAAATATGAGATTATATAAAGAGACCGAGTCCCTAAAAGAGATGGGGAGAACAGAACAAACTTTGAAAATATATTTTAAGATATCATCCATGAGAACTTCCCCAACTTAGCTATAGCAGCCAACATTCAAATTCAGAAAATGCAGAGAACCCCAGCAAAATACCTCACAAGATTATCCACAAGACACATAATATAGCAGATTCTCCAGAGTCAAAATGAAAGAAAAAATGTTAGAGGCAACTAGAGAGAAAAGTCAGGTCACCTACAAAAGGGAGCCCATCAGACTAACAGTGAACCTCTCAGCAGAAACCCTGCATGTTAGAATAGTTTGGGGTGGTCAAAATTCAACATTCTTATAGAAGAGAAATTTCAACATAGAATTTTATATCTGGCCCAACTAAGCTTCATAAGTGATAGAGAAATAAGATCCTTTTCAGAAAAGTAAATGCTGAGGGTATTCATTACCACCAGACCTGAGTGACAAGAGCTTCTGAAGGAATCACTAAATGTGGAAAGGAAAGATCACTACCACTCACTATAAAAACACACTGAAGTACACAGACTAAGGTCACTATGAAACAACTATATAAACGGTTCTGTCTAGTAACCAGCTAGCATCATGATGACAGGGTCAAATCTGCACATATCAATAACAACCTTGAATGTAAATGGGATAAATGCTCCAATTAAAAGATACAGTGGCAAGCTGAAGAAAGAACCAAGACTCTTTGATATGATGTTGTCTTCAAGAGACATGCAATTTACATGCAATGACACATATAAGCTCAAAGTAAAGGGATGGAAAAAAATCTAACAAGCAAATGGAAAACAAAAAAAGCAGAGATTGCAATCCTAATTTCAAACAAAACATACTTTAAACCAACAAAGATCAACAAAGACAAAGAAGAGCATTATGTAATGGTAAAGAATTCAATTCAACAAGATCTAACTATCTTAAATATATACACACCCAACATAATAATAGTCAGATTCATAAAGAAAATTCTTAGAGAACTTTGAAGAGACTTAGACTCCCACGCATAATGGTGGGAGACTTTAACATCCCACTGACAGTATTAGACAGATGATTGAGACAGAAAATTAACAAAGATATTTAGGACCTGAACTCAGCACTGAATCAAGTTAATCACCTGATAGAGATCTAGAAAACTCTCCACCCCAAAATAACAGAATATACATTCTTCTTAGTGTCATGTGACACATACTCTAATTTTGATCAATTACTCGGACATAAAACACTCCTCAAACAATGCAAAAGAATTCAAATCATAACAAACACTCTTTCTTACCACAGCACAATCAAATTAAAAATCAAGACTAAGAAATTAGCTCAAAACCATATAATTTCATTGAAACTGAATAACTGCTCCTGAAAGACTTTGGGGTAAATAATGAAATTAAGGCAGACATCAAGAAGGTCTTTGAAACTAGTGAGAATAACGATGCAACATACCAGAATCTCTGGGACACAGCTAAGGCAGTGTTAAGAGGGAAATTTTTAACACTAACTGGCTACATCAAAAAGTTAGAAATATGTCAATTTAACAACCTAACATCACAACTAAAAGAACTAGAGAACCTAAAGCAACCAATCCCAAAGCTAGCAGAAGGCAAGAAATAACCAAAATCGAGGTGCACTGAAGGAGATTGAGACAGAAATAATCATTCAGAAGATCAATGAATCCAGGAGCTATTTTTTTTTTAAAAAAATTAATAAAATAGGCTACTATCTAGACTAATCTTTATTAGTCTTAATAAAGATTTTTAGATTAATAAAGATTATTAATCTTTATTGAAAGAAAAGAGAGAAAATTTGAATAAACATAAAAAGAAAGAAAAAGGGGAATATTACCACTGACCACACATAAATACAAATAACCATCAGAGAATATTATAAACACCTATATGCTTATAAACTAGAAAATCTAGAAGAAATGGTTGCATTCCTGGACACATACATCCTCCCAAGACTAAACCAGGAAGAGACTGAATTTCTGAACAGAACAATAATGAGCTCTGAAATTGAATCAGTAATCAACAGCCTATCATCAACAAAAAAAGTTAGGACCAGATGGATTCATAGCCCAATTCTATCAAAGAAGATGTACAAAGAAGAACTGGTGCTATTCCTGCCGAAACTATTCCAAAAAATTGAGGAGGAAGGGCTCCTTCCTAACTCATTTTATAAGGCCAGTATCATCCTGATACCAAAACCTGGCAGAGACACAACAACAACTAAAAAGCTTCAAGCCAATATCCTGATAAATACTGATGCAAAAATCCTCAGCAAAATACTGGCAAGCCAAATCCAGTAGCAGATGAAAAAGCTTACACACCACAATCAAGTAGGCTTCACCCCTGGGATGCAAATTTGGTTCAACATACACAAATCAATAAACGTTATTCAATCATCCCATAAGCAGAATTGAAAACAAAAAACAAAGGATTATCTCAATAGATGCAGAAAAGACTTTCAAGAAAATTCAACATCCATTCATGCTAAAAACTCTCAATAAATTAGGTATTGAAGGCACATGCCTCAAAATAATAGGAGCCATCTATGACAAACCCACAGCCAACATCATATTGAATGGGCAAAAACTGGAAGCATTCCCCCTGAAAACTGGCAAGAGACAAGGATATCCTCTCTCATCATGTCTATCCAACATAGTATTGGAAGTTCTGTTTAGGACAATCAGGCAAGAGAAAGAAAGAAAGCGCATCTAAATAGAAAGAGAGAAAGCCATCCCATTTTGCAGATGACATTATCCTTTATCTAAAATATCCCATAGCGTCAGCCCAAAGCTCCTTAAGCTGTTAAACAACTTCAGCAAAGTCTCAGGATACAAAATCGATGTGCAAAAATTACTAGTATTCCTATACACCACCAACAGCAAGCCAGGAGCTACGACAGGAATGCAATCCCATTCACAATTGCTACAAAAAGAATAAAATACCGAGGAATGCAGCTAACCAGGAAGGTGGAAGATCTCTACAAGAAGAACTACACAACACTGCCCAAAGAAATCAGAGATGACACAAATAAATGGAAAAAACATCCCATGCTCATGGCTAGAAAGAATAAATATTGTTAAAATATCCTTACTGCCCAAAGCAATTTAAAGATTCAGTGCTATTCCTAATAAACGACTAATGACATTCTTCATAGAACTAGAAAAAAACTAAAATTTAAAGTTTAAAATTCATATGGAATCAAAAAATAGCCTGAATAGCCAAGGAAATCCTAAGCAAAAAGAACAAAGCTGGAGGCATCATGCTACCCAACTTCAAACTACACTACAGGGCAACAGTAACCAAAAGAGCATCGGACTGATATAAAAACAGACACACAGACCAATGGAACAAAACAGAGGACCCAGAAATAAGACCACAAACCTACAACTATCTGATCTTTGACAAACCTGTCAAAAACAAGCAACAGGGAAAGGATTCTTTATTCAATAAATGGTGCTGGAATAACTGGCTAGCTATATGCAAATGATTGATACTGGACCCCTTCCTTATGCCATATACAAAAATTAATTCAAGATGGATAATAAAACTTAAATGTGACACCCAAAACTATAAAAACCCTGGAAGACAATCTAGGCAATACCATTCTGGACATAGGAACAAGCAGGGATTTTATGACAAAAACACCAAAAAGCATTGCTATAAAGGTAAAAATTGACAAATGGGATCTAACTAATCTATGGAGTTTCTGCACATGAAGGAAACTATCAACAGAGTGAACAGACAATCTATAGAATGGGAGAACATTTTTGCAAACTATGCATCTGACAAAGATCGAATATCCAGCATCTACAAGCAACTTAAACATAGTTACAAGAAAAAAGCAAGCAATCCCATTAAAAAGTAGGGAAAATACATGAATAGACACTTTACAAAAGAAGACATACATGTGGCCAATAATCATATAAAAAAAGCTTAATATTACTGATCATTAGAGAAATTCAAATAAAAACCACAAAGAGATTTCATCTCACATCAGTCAGAATGGCTACTATTAAAAAGTCAAAAAGTAACATGTGCATTGCAGCACTATTCACCATAGCAAAGACATGGAATCAACTTAAATGCCCATCCAATAGTAGACTGGATAAAGAAAATGTGGTGCACATACACCATGGAATACTAGGCAGCCATAAAAAAGAACAAGATCATGTCCTTGGCAGGAACATGGATGGTGCTAGAGGCCCTTATCTTTAGTAAACTAATGCAGGGATGGAAAATCAAATACCACATATTTTCCCCTATAAGTGAAAGCAAAATGATGAGAACATGTGGACATATGGAGGGGAACAACATGTACTGGGACCTATGGAAAATTGGAGGGTGGGAGAAGGGAGAGCATCAGGAAAAGGACTAATGTGTACTAGACTTAATATCATTAAATTGTCCAAAAACACAAACACAAATGTGAGTGCACACACCCATACACACATACACATTTTTCTTATTTTAGGATGCTTCTAGTTGGTGTCATAATATTTTATCGTGTTTTTAATTTGCATCTCCTTGATGCTCAACAATATTGAGCATCTTTTCTTGTACTTATTGACCATTAGCATATATTCTTTCCTGAAGTTTTTGTTAAAGTTGCACATATTTTTATTGGGTTGTTTTCTTTCTATTGAGTCGTAAACATTCATTATACATTCTGAATGCAAGTCATTTATTAAATATATATGTGTTATAAATTGCAGCTTGCAATTTCATTTTCTTAATGGTGTTTTTTAAAGAGCAGAATTTTTCTTTTTTTTTTTTTGAGACATTGATTCACTCTCCTTGTCCAGGCTGAAGTGCAGTGATGTGATCTCAGCTCACTGCAACCTCAACCTCTTGGGTTCAAGTGATACTCCTGCTTCAGCCTCCCAAGTAGGTGCAATTACAGGCACCCACCACCATGCCCCGCTAATTTTTTGTATTTTTAGTAGAGATGGGGTTTCACTGTGTTGGCCAGGTTGGTCTCGAACTCCTCACCTCGTGATCTGCCCGCCTTAGCCTCCCAAAGTGCTGGGATTACAGGTGTGAACCACCATGCCTGACCAAGAGCAGAACTTTTAAGTTGCTATAAGATGTAATTTATCTATTTTTTCTTTTATGATTAATACTTATGTTCTTTATCTGATGATTTTATGCTAACCTTGGGATCATGAAGATTTCCTCCAATTTATTTTCTAGAAAGCTTATAGTTTTAGTCTGTAGGTTCAGGCTATGATCCTCTGAGTTGCTTATGTGCATTATGCAAGGTACATTTTGAGACACCTGATTTCTTTCTTTTTTTTTTTTAATTGTACTTTAAGTTCTGGGGTACACATGCAGAACATGCAGGTTTGTTACAAAGGTATACATGTGCCATGAGAGTCACCTGATTTCTATCTGGCCTTATGTCTGAGTTCCAGTCTGAATATTTGTTTGATACATTAGTCTTTCTAGAATTGACATCCACCTTGCTCTGGCCTGTACATCCACCTATCTATCCCACTCTGGGAACAGACTTCTACATATGAATTTCTGCTCAGGCTCTATTCCCACTTACAGACTTTGTGGGATCTACTTCTCATCTCCGGATAGTGCCTGCTCCTTGATTCCTTTGCCCATACTTTCTCTGCTTGCCTCTTACCAGGTCCTGCTGCTGCATGTTCCATATACTTGCTGCTATTTGCAATACTGTACTAACACCATTACCAGTATTCTCTTCTCCAGCTTTCTTTGCCTCAGATTAGACATCTAGTTTCAAGTCTAGTATATCTCATTTAGTGCCATCCCAGGCAATTTAACTGGACCATGTGTAGCCATGTCCATGATGGTTGCAATAGTTCTTTTTGTATATCTGTAATTATTGCTTCTCCTTAGAGGCAGGGATTTTATCTTACCCATTGACTTACATCCCTTGATATTCCCTGTGATGGTTAATTTTATGTGTTAACTAGATCATGAAGTGCTCAGATATTTGACTAATCTTACTTCTACGTGTGTCTGTGAGGGTGTTTCTGGATGAGATTAGTATCCGACTAGGCAGACTGAGTGAAGCAAATGGCCCTCCCCAATTTGGTAGGAGACCATCCAATCCCTTGAGGGCCCGAATGCAACAGGAAGAATTTGCTCTCTTTCTCTTTCCTTGATGAATTGGAACATTGGTCTTCTACCCTTGTAATCAGACTTACAGCCATCAGAAATCCTGATTCTCAGATATTTGAACTTTGACTGGAACTTTGCCACTACCCCTTCTGGGTCTCTGGCTTACGAACAGTGAATTGAGGTACTTCTATATAGAGAAAGAGAGTGAGAGAAGGGATATTCATTATAAATATTTTAAACCTCCCTTGCCCTCTACTGCTCAATAAGAGTTTTAAAAAACAAACATTTTGAAAAAACCATGAATTTGCAAAGATATCTAAGTTTTAAAAAAATTTACTTAAGTCACAAAATGATTTACAAAGTCTTATTGCAATGAGCATGAATGGTAAAAAGAATAAAATCTGTTATATGGATTGCATTTTCAAATTGAGTTAAATATGTAGTTGCTCACAGGCTGATTTGCTTTGAGTAGAATTTATTTTCTTTCAGACAGTAGCTTTATGAACCTATGTTGAGACTGTCTGGGCAATTCAGAAATTTAAGGGCTACTTAGTCATGCTGTCTTTGACCAAAATAGATACCCCTTAAGTCTTTGTTCTCAATGGACAGTACACTGCATTAAATTTGTGATCCAAAAGAAGGCCAGCAGAGGCTATAAAAAATATACTTTGCAGCCGGGCACGGTGGCTCAAGCCTGTAATCATAGCACTTTGGGAGGCTGAGGCGGGTGGATCACGAGGTCAAGAGATTGAGACCATCCTGGTCAACATGGTGAAACCCCGTCTCTACTAAAAATACAAAAATTAGCCGGGCATGGTGGCACATGCCTGTAATCCCAGCTACTCAGGAGGCTGAGGCAGGAGAATTGCTTGAACCCAGGAGGCGGAGGTTGCGGTGAGCCGAGATCACGCCATTGCACTCCAGCCTGGGTAACAAGAGCGAAACTCCATCTCAAAAAAAAAAAAAAAATATATATATATATATATATATATATATACACTTTGCGAGAAAGTTTCCAAGCCACTCAACTGTATGAATTACCTAGATATCTTGCTCTCTACTTAAGAAAAGAACATTTCCCTCTCACAAAACAGATTGCTTTTTCATTCCAAAATGATTTGTTTTTGGATATTTATTTGCTGGTTTAATTTTTGAATAGGTATTAAATTCACACATGACTAAATTTTAAACTATACATTGAATGAAACAACTTTCTTCAGTCTCAGTCCTTCATCTACTTCTTCCTCATCCTCACAAAAGATAAAATATGAAACCATCATTGTTTCTTTCTTGTGTATCCTTCCACAGGTTTTCTATGCATATACAAATGAATATGAGTGTATACAGGTAGTGCTCGACTTATGACTGCAGTCGGGACTGCAAAACGGTTGTTAGTTGAGTAGGCTATATGTACAGTTGAAATGGTGCACGTGGAGATGGTAGTGCTGCCAGAAGCTGGTCCGCACTGTCACATGCCCAGCTGGGCAACGTTTGCCCTGCCAGACGCAGAGCAGTCGTGGCTAGCGATTGTGGTCGTAAAGTCAAATGGTCGTAAGTTGCATGGGTCGTAAGTCGATCAATACCTGTATTCCAATTCCCACTTCTTTTACAGAAAAAAAAGGAGCTAGACTTAGGAGGACCACCAAGTGCCTATTAGCCCAGGACTTTCCCAGTTTTAGTGCTTACAGTCCTCTGTCTCTGGAAACTTCTTAACTCTGAACAACTAGGATTGTTGGCCACTCAAGTAGCCTTCTATACTAATCCATTTCAGAGGTGTTTTCATGTAAGTACCAAAATTTTCCTCATTCATTTTTTATAACTGTATAATTTTATAGATACCGTGGATAGATATTTGAGAGGCTTTTTGTGTTAATCTTTTGCTATAAAAAACAATGCTGCAATAAATAACCCTCTACAGAAGCATGCAAAGGTGTCTTTAGGTTATATTCTCAGAAGTGGAATTGGTGAGTGTATTAGTTTGTTTTTATGCTGCTATAAAGAACTGCCAGAGATTAGGTAATCTATAAAGAAAAGAGGTGTCATTGACTCACAGTTCTACATGGCTGTGGGACCTCAGGAAAGTTACAATCATGGTAGAAGGGGAAGCAAACACTTTCTTTTTCTCATGATGGCAGAAAAAAGAAGTGCCGAGGAAAAGCAGGAAAAGCCCCTTATAAAACCATTAGATCTCACGAGAACTCACTCACTACCACAAGAACAGCAATGTGGGGGCAACCGCCCCCATGAATCAATTACTGCCCACTGGTTCCTCCCACGACACATGAGGATTATGGGAACTGTAATTCAAGATGAGATTTGGGTGGGGACATAGCCAAACCATATCACTGAGTAAAGGGAAAAATGCATTTGCTCAGATATTGCCAAATTATTGTCTATAGGAGCTGTGACAATTGGCACACCCATAGAAGTACATGAGAGTGCTTTTCCCCATATTCTTGCCAAGAGATACTCTTTTAATCCATCAAATTGGAAAAAGTCTAGAAGTTTGACATACCAGTAGAGTTTTAACTTTAATTTCATTTTCCATCAAATTGGAAAATGTCTGGAAGTTTGACATACCAGTAGAGCTTTAATTTCATGTTTTTTAATAGTAGAGGTTGAGCTTTCTTTGCTAGAGTACTGTTAGAATTTCTTTTTCTGAGAACTCTATACCTTCTATCTGTTTTTTTTTTTTTCTATTGAACTTTTCTCTTATGAGACATATAGCATATGTTTTAAGGCAATTTACCATTTCTACTACTGTGAGTTTCAGATTTTTTTTTTAGTTTATAATTTTGTTTTGATTTTTCTTATTTTCTAATGCAGACTTTTAAGAAATTTTATGTAGTCAGATTTATCCACCATTTCTTATGGCTTATAGATTTTGAATCATAGAAAGTCTACCTTTTACTTTCAAGGTTATAAACAAATTTTCTCATTTTTTTCTTTAATATATGATGATTTGATTCTTTATAATTTAATCAATCTGTTTAGCAATTATCCTCATGAATGGTGGCATATAGTTCTAATATCTTTTTTTCCAGATGGCTATCTAGTTGTTTCAGCACTATTTTACTAAATAGTATCACTTTCCTCACTGATTTTAAATGCCACTTAATCATATACTAAGTTTCTGGAAGCATCTGGGTCCTTTCTTGAAGTTATTTTTGGTTCCATTGGTGTGCCTGTTTATGCTCTGGTATCATATCAATTTAATTATTGAGGCTTTTAGTATATTTCAATATCTGGTAAAGCTATTTGTATCATTAATAATTTGTTATTCTAGAGTTTTCATGGCTACACCTAGGTTTTTATTTTTTTACATGAGCATTAAAAATGTATATACATTAGAAAATCATTATTGTGTTTGTAAGGATTATACTACATTTAAATGTTAACATAAGGAGAATTAAAATTTTTATGATGTTGAATCATTTTGTCCTTAATTTATCAAATTTTAAATCTTCTCTTGTGGCTTTGGCAACATTTTAAGATTTTCTTTATATGCATCTTGCATGAGTTTTTAACTTTATTTCTAAAAATTTTATTTGATTCTATTACAATTATAGAATCAAGGTCAAATTATAATTATTTACTTATTTTTAAGATGTTGTATATAATTTTGTAGCTTCAACACTTATGCAATCATTTATTATTCAAATACATTTTAATCCGATTCTTTTGAATTTTCTGGATACATAATTATACCAACTGCACTAGGAATAGGTCGGTTTCCCCATGCAAATTTTATATCTTTGATTTATTTCTGCTTTCTAATTGCTTTGGCTTTTTATCTTCAGTAAAATGTTAAATAATACTGGCAGTAGTTGGATTCCTTGTCTTGTCCTAAATTTACTGTTTTCTCATTAATTTTGATACTGTAATGGACAGAGAAAGTGTGTCATACTCTACAATTCCATTATTCGGTATGCAACCAAAAGAAAACAAATCATTCTACCAAAAAGACACATGCACTCACATGTTCATTGCAGTATTATTCGAAATAGCAAAGACATGGAATCAACCTAGGTGCCCATCAGTGATGAATTAGATAAATAAAATGTGGTACATACACATCATTGAATACAATGCAGCCGTAAAAAGGAAGGACATCATGTCCTTTGCAGCAACATGGATGTAGCTGGATGCCATTATTTTAAGTGAATTTGTGCAGGAACAGAAAACCAAATATTACAGGTTTTCATTTATAAGTGGGAGCTAAACATTGAGTACTCATGACCATGAAGATGGCAATAATAGACACTGACTCAGCAGTAGGGGGAGAGCTGAAAAATTAACTGTTTGGGTATATGCTCACTACCTTGGTGATGGGATCATTTATACCCCAAACCTCACCATCATGCAATATATCCAGGTAGCAAACCTGCACAAGGAATCCCCTGTATCTAAAATGAAAGTTGGATAAAAAAGAAAATAATCTATCATAGTAACTAATTATCTATTCCTATTTTATTGAATATCTTTCTAAAAAAAATCACTACGGGTTGTTGAATGTTGTCAGATGGCTTTTTAGTTTGCTTGCGAATGATCATATGAATTGTATCTTTAAATTCAGTAATATGATATGTGAATTAATTTTCTCATATTGGGCCATTATTGCATACTTGAACTCATCTCCACTTGATTGTAATGTATTAACTCTTTAAGTTTCTCTGAGATTTTTGTTGCTGCTAATGCTTTATATAGAACTTTCATTTTACCAATTTATTTTTCCTGTAATCTTTGTCAAACATTGATAAATGATTTTAGATTGTTTCTCTTTTTCCAATGCTTTTCCAATTAAAAGCACTAGAATTCTTCAGATTTCGTATAATTTCCCTAGGTCTGGAGGCTCTTGGGGGTAATTTTCTTTGAAAACTTTCCCTACTTTTTCTTATCTTCTGTGTGTTTGCCCTTTCATATTGTCTGCTTCATCTGGAGTAAGCTTTAAATTACATTTTCCTAGGAAATTATTTATTAATCCAGGTTTTCAATTTGTGTTTATGAAACTGTGCAAAGCCTTTCTCATAATTATTTAAATTTCTTCTGTTTCACTTTTACTTGCTATCTCACGTATTTGTACTTTTTCCCCTCATTTTTTCTTAAGGTAGCTAATGATTATATATGTTATTGGGTTTCTGAAAGAACCAGTGTTTGGGTATGGTTTTTGGTTTTATTGTCTTTCTGTTTTCTAACTTCTTCATTTCTGCTTTCATGTTTTAAAGTCTTTCCTTTTTTTTATTGTGCTTTTTTCAGTATTTTAGTCATGATAATTCATTCTTTTTCTGAATTTCTTCTATTAAGTATTGAAGACTCTGAATTTTTCTCTTGGTGTTAATTTTCTTGCTTTCCATAAATTTGTTTTCTAGAAGTTCTGTGATTTTAGCTAGCATTTTCTCTGTGACCAATGATTGCTGAATTAGAATTTTTATAGCTCTAGGTTGAAGACAATTTTTGCAAGATAGTCAAACAGGAACCTCATACGACAGGAAATACAAATGGCTGATATGCCTATGAAAAGAGTCATGATGGTATTGCAAATTAACACCATGGAATACCATCATATACCTACTGGAATGACTAATATAAAAAAAAAATGACTGAAACAGCCAAGGTGAAGGAGCAATGGGAACTCTCATCTATGACTGGTGGAGGTGTAAACTAGTGCAAACATTTCAGAAATGAGTTTGGTGTAATATCTACCAAAGTGGAACACATTTACGTCTTATGACCTGAGAACATTCCTAGTATATTACCCACCAGAAATTTGTAAAAATGTTCACCAATCATGTATGTGAATACCATAGATAATACTAATATTAAACATCGTAGCACAAAATAAGAGACAATCAAAATGTCCACCACTGTGGAATGAAGAATTAAACTGATCGGGTCACATAATTAAAAAGTATATGGCACTGAAAATGAATGAACTACAGCTACATATTACAGCATGAGTAAATCTCACAAACAGCCTTGTCCAAAAGAAGCTTTATGATTCTGACTATATAGTTTCAATAACAATCAATATTAAACTTTTCCTTTTAGGGATTATTTCTGAAATGGTAAAAGCAAGGAAGAGATGACCATGTAGTGAAAAATATTGGTTATATTTAAATAGACACAAGAGCGTTGTAATTAGGAATGGATTACAGAAGGCTTCTAAGATGCTGACAATGTTCTATTTATTGATCAGGGTGATGGGTCTACAGAGGCTTTTTAAAAAAATAATTTGTTAAACGGTTTTATGCATTTGTATGTGTGAAACTGAGCAGTTAACTCACAGGAATTTATAGCTACAATAGAAACGTATGGCTTAACCTCTGCTCTACTTTTCTTTGTGCTGTTTTCTTTGTGTTTCTTTCCTTTTATTTTGTATGACAATATGTATGGAAAATAATATTTTATTCTCTTGTATTGCCTTTAACTTTGCCAAATATATGTTAAACCAAGCCCATATTTTCGTAATTTTCAATAGACCATAACTTTTCGTTGTTCCTCCTCTATAAAGTGATAGGGAGTTTGGCAAGAATTTACCTCGTTCTGTCTTCTCAGCCTTTCTTCACTTCCCACTATTACTCATTTAATTTGAAGCTGTGAGCCAGCTTATCCTCTGCATTTTTTTAAACCATCAAATCTTTATTTCAGAACTGGACATGGTTACTTGCATTTAGTGTTATAAACAGCCGGTAGCTGACCCAGCCCGCTGCCATCCCTCGGACTGCAGCACGCTCCTGCCGACTTCCGAGTTTCCGACTACTGGACGCTGCATCCACCAAGCGATGGGGAGAAACAGATGAAACACCCGCTCCTGAATCCCCAGCCAGTGACTGGTGAGCCAATGTATAAGTGTTCTGGCTCTCCTGTCCTTGAGTTTGCCGTAACTCTCCGGGTGTATTTTGCAGGGTTTGTCAAAATTTCCCCACGGCATTAAACTCCAGTCACCCTCCTGGTAGCTGTCTTGACCATCTACCCTTTCTCGGTTGCTTTCCTTTTCTTTCACATTCTTCTACCTGTTTCCCAACAACCAAAATCAATATATTTTCTCTGGAATCCTTGTCTCTGGGTCTACTTCTGGGAGAACTCAAAACTAAATACAGAGTCAGGAAAAAAAAGATGTACTGAACTCTACATTTTTTATTTCTTTCAATATTCACTGGTAGACTTTATATAATTTTAGCATTATTATCGCCTTGATTTGGATTAATTTCTTAGCCAGATAGGGTACATTTCAAATAGAGTCTCGGGCTCCCCTAGAAAGAATATATGAGCAGGAAGCTTTTTTGTTGTTGTTACTTGACGATGTTACTCGAATGCATTTATCAGGCTTTGGCAGACAATGATTTTGAGTCCCCTGCATTTTCCCAGGAATGTCGAGAAACTACATTCTGCAATAATCCTCCATCTTTAGGATTGACAGTCATCTAATGTAAGGGTGATTTTTGTTATTTTGTAGGCAACCAATTTATTTTTGTAGTTGAATTGGTACAGGATTTTCCTCCCTTTATGTTTAAAAGGTTCGTGATGTGCACCTAAACATGATTCTATTCCTTTTTTTTTTTTTTTTTTTTTTTTTTTTTTTTTTTTAAGGAAACTGTGTATGGGCTTTCCTTTTTAATCTAGAAAAAGTTTTTTTTTTTATTATTTTTATTTTTATATGGACGGTAAAGTTCATGGTAATTTCCACTCTGCCTCTGACTTTCCCCACCTTGATTCTTCAATTCTTGAGCCAGTTTCATGTGGGGTGAGCATGCAGCTGTGAGAAGCCTTTCCTTCACAGGGACCCGGAACAGGCTCCGGTGTCAGTCTGAAAATTCTTAATTTAATCTTTAAGTTTTCATTTTGGAAGTGAAGTCCAATGGGACCATGGAGCATGTGCCAGGGTCTCGAAGCCCCAGCTCATGGGTGGTCCACCTCTTATGGCCTCCCCATGCTCATGGCTGGGGTCTTGGCCGCCCACCCCCATGGCCACACTCAGCTACCGCAGCCGACCCTGCGCCACCCTCCGGCTCCTGGGCACCTGCACCTGGGTGGGAGGGTTGGACGCATGCTCTTTGCGTGCAGTCTCGCCTAAGGAGGTGCCAGAGCCTGTGAGGTTCTGCAATGCCTTTGGGGGTATCCCCAGTCTCAGAGAGCAGTGTTTACAGCAAAGAAAAAAACACATGGAGGTGGAGAGAGAGGGACAGCAGAAGAAAGAAAAATACATTTTGTTCTGCTTGTTGAACAATGAGACTCCATTTTCATTTTGCCCTGGACCCACAAATGAGGCTGCTGCCTCTGGTTGGCCATCTCATAATCAAAGACGGTGTCTCTTCCATCACGTTTTGTTTAGAATCCCAATCCATTCTCTTCCTTTTTAATATTAACAGCAAGCTTTCATTTTTCAACTTTTTAATAATTTCAACTTCTGTTTTAGATTCAAGGGGTACATGTGCAGGTTTGTTACAGGGCATATTGCATAACATTGAGATTTGAGGTACGGATGATCCCCTTACTTAAGCAGGGAGCAGAGTACCCAATAGGAATTTTTTCAGCTCTTGTCCCTTTCCCTCTCCCTCTCTCCCCACCCCAGTAGTTCCCAGTGTCTATTGTTGCCACCTTTATGTCTACGTGTACCCAACTAGAACCTCAATCCTGAATTGATTCCTACAGAAAATATTCCCTAGATCTTGCCTGCTGACTACACACTACCCTACCCTGCCTCGCTATGTACCCTATTATCTTACACACTTGACTAGTTTGCTTCTTTCTAATACGGGTTTCTGTTGACTGTGAGATTGTGTGAATTAAATTGACTACTTTTCTTCCTTTTCTGTTCTTCTTTCCATCATCTCTCACTTGTCTAAATGCAGAGGCACTTTCATTAATTGATTCTCATTAATGAAATAATCAAGGCAGAAGGGAATAAATAACAGAATGAGGGAAAGAACAAATGATAGAAACAAGCAGGGTTCTTTTTGTTACCGGGATTGTCTTTGGCATGCTATTTATTTTTCTCTGTTAATGGTAGCTTTTCCCAGTAGGGCCAAAGGGCATTTATTTAGCATACCTTCAAAAAAGTGTATTGGTTAGAAAATTACCTTTCTAAACAGTGGACTCCATCCACAGAAAATAGATTCATCTACTGAGATTTCGATTAAAGCCATTTTCTTTCCCCAGCATCCTATTCTGTTAGGACAGCGTTCTTAGACTTGCTGTTAATACTTTAAGTCAGTAGCTTCCCAGTCACTTCTGTCACTTTGAATTAGTGGTCATGATAGTCCATAACAATGTAAAGTGTTTTGTTTTCCCAAATCAATAGTATTTATCTTTGCCTTGACAAAATATTCCATTTCTATAGTGCCTCTAGAGTTTTTTAAAGTTCCACTTTAAAGATATCCATCCATATTTTACAGATGCATTGCCTTACTGTATATTGCCATTTGAGAAATGGCTGATTAATTAATCCAACATGAACAGGGGTATACAAATTCAAAGACTGGTAGGGTAATACTTCTAGATTTGTTTTCAATCTTCTATCTAAATAATGTGAATTTCTCTGTGGCTAAATAATCTAAATCTTATTTTCCTATTATAAATTTAAAAGCAAGTTGGTTCATTTGGCGGAGTAGATGCTCTCGTGACCCATCTTTCAATTGATATCATTTTTATTGGCAGCTTCAAATAAATTAGCTGTTTGAAATTAAGCTACGCTCACTCCTCACATAATTACTAAAGCAATATAACAAGTTGTTATCAGAGATGCTCTCATATTAAGTGGATTTTAATGCATTTGTATTTTGTCTGTGGAAGAGAACAGAGATGACCAGGGAAGTGATCTGAGTACCTACATTTATCCTAATTGAGTTTTATAGGGTTACTGTTTCTTATTTCCATCTTTTTTCCATGGGAATTTTCCAGTGCCATAGAATGGCAAGATATGTAGCATAATGATTATTGCAGGAGAAGATCTGTTTGTAGTTAGAAGAATCCTGGTAGGTGACTTAAAATGCACTTAGGTTTATTGAGCATTCCTTTAGTGTTTCAAAATCTTTAAAAAGATTCTGTGGTTAGAACCTATTTAAAAACCAACCATCCAGTAATATCATCAGCAATTCTTATGTTTTGTTCCACTGTTTCAAAAGTCACTTTTTAAAAGTCACTGTTTTCAATGTCTCTTTTAAAGTGGGTACTTAGAGGTGTATGCCTTATTTATTTTTGTATCCCTAGTGACTAGCAGAGCTTGGCATATAACATATTTGTATAACATAACATGGTTAACAAAGTACTCTCAGATAAGCTGGGTTTGCCTCTCACAGCCATATCAATAAATTAGAGCAATGTTAGGCTACATTATTTCACAGATTAGGAAACTGAACATCAAAGGGCCTAAGTTTATTTGTACAAGGTCCATAGATAAGTAAAGGAGAGAACTGAGGCTTGATCAACTGAGATCTTCCAATCTGTAGCCTGAAGCTTTTCAACTGCCTCCCAGTAGAAAAAAAAATGTGACTGTATGCTCCATGGAATAGGGGAGGCTCAAGTCCTTGGATGGGATAATTACTCTCTTTAAACTGGGGAACAACAGGTCATGAGAAGTCATCTCATATGGTATGATGGTGATTTAAGAGCCATTTTTAATTTCTTTTTTTCCTTTATCTTCTGTCTTAGTCCATTGTGTGCTTCTATAACAGAATAGCATAGGCTGGGTAACTTACAATGAGCAAACATTTATATCTCATAGTTTCGGAGGCTGGGAAGTCCAAGATCAAGGGACTAACATCTGGTAAGACTGTCTTGCTACATAATCCCATGGACAAGGAGAGAAGGAAAGGCAGAGAAATGAGGAAGAGAGAGCAAGAGGGGGCCAAGCTCATTCTAAGCAATCCAGTCTTGTAATAATAAACCCACTAATACTATAATGGCATAAATCCACTCATGAGGGTGGTTCCCTGATGACCAAAGCCACTGTGCCCCACCTCCCAACACTGCTGTTGCATGGGGGATCAAATTTCCAAAACATATAAACTTTGGGGGACATATTTAAACCATGGAACCCTCCAACACAAATTAATTATAATTTCTGAATATCTTTCACAGTGATATTCTTCTTATCCTGATTATAGGCCCATCCTAATTCAGGCCCTCTTCCTGTTTCACTAGGATGATGTCATGGTCCACCTACTGACCATTCTGCCTTTAGTGTCTTACCCATTCTTATCCTTCATTCAGTGCATTTTGATAAATATTAAGTATCTACTCCTTGCCAAACACAACATCAGGTAAAAGGGAATCACAGGTAGATGAGAAAAACACCTCTTGTCCTTTATAAGAATTTCACTGCCTAGCAAAGGATACAAACAAAATAAACAGATAATTGTAACTCAGTGTTATAAGTGCAATAAACCATCTTCCACCCCAAACAAGCCTGCCATGAGGTGGGATCTTAGGGGTTTGGTTGCTCTTACTCCACTGTTAAGAAAGCTTCCATTTTCCTATCCCCAGCTTCGACCCTCTTATGTGCTGGATTTCCACTCACCCACCCTTTTCAAGTTTAGATAGCATTTCAGCTGCAGTCCAAAAGTAACAAAACAATGCCTAACATTAAGTAGAAAGTCAGTCTGTGTGCTGGTTTTGTTGGTTACGTTGAAATCACAAACTCCAGAGGGATTTTCAATGTCTTTTGCTTTCATAAACAGAGAATATAACAGTCTCACTAAGGCCTTGAATTGATTTTTTTTTATCATAAAATAGTCTGATAAGCTATTTTTTTTTAAAGAAATGCCATTAAGTGTATTGCATTGTGGTTTAAAATTACTAAAAAGTTCTGGGAAAGAAAAATAATATTTGATTTTGAATCTTAAATGTTTTTTAAAAATTAGACTTGAATGGGCACAAAGTAGAAATATTTTGTTTCTTTATGGAGAACATGTGGAAAGGATTTGAGGGTTTAGGAATGGAAGAAGTATTTTGCAGAGCTATCCATGTCCAAATAATTTTTTAAAAATACTAAAGTTATTTAAGCATTGAAAAAAATACAGAAATACATATAATGTACCACAGGAACGCAGAGGGTATCTTAACATTGCTACCAAGGTTTTCTTCCCCCAAAAAATATATATATATATATTTTTTGAAATGGCATCTCACTCTGTCACCCAGTCTGGAGTACAGTGGCATGATCTCGGCTTACTGCAACCTCTACTTCCTGGGTTCAAGTGATTATTCTGCTTCAGTCTCCCAAATGGCAGAGATTACAGGTGTGCACCACCGTGCCCAGCTGTGGGTTTTTTTTTTTTTTCTTTTCTTTTTTCTTTTTTTTTTTTTTTTTTGACTTTTTTAGTAGAGACAGGGTTTCACCATGTTTGTCAGACTGGTCTTGAACTCCTGACCTCAGGTGATTCACCCACATTGGCCTCCAAAGCAGATTTGATCTTTAAAATCCTTCAATGGTAATCACCTGCCTACAACAGGGGTTACAAACACAAATGTCTAGGGGTGTCCAGCAGGTACAAATATGTGGTGAAATGGACAGATATAATACATTAGGGAAAGGGGAAAGTTTGTAAACTGTGGTGGACTGAAGAATACTTGCCCTGACTACAGGGTCAGCAACGACTGAGTTCTAGCCAGTTGCAGTGAGACCCAATGTGGCAAGATGATCAAATAATTTGTTTAAGTTTCAGGCTTTTTGTTTTTCCATGGAGAAGTTGAATGTCTAGAATTTCATGTCAGGCCTGTCTCCCAGTCTTTTGAATGTTTTAATTTTTATAATTCAAATTACAAATAATGATAATAACCTAAACACATACCTAAAAAAAGCACTATGAAGCCAACTAAAATACATCTGATGGCTTCTGGTTTGTTACCTTTGGCCTATAAAAATAGTCAAAACTGTTTATCAAGACATCCAAGACTTTGCGTAATACTTTTTCTTTTAAACTTCTAAGTTTCTGGGCATGGGGGCTCATGGCTGTAATCCCAGTACTTCGGGAAGGCTGAGGAAGGAGAATTGCTTGCATCCAGAAGTTCAAGACCAGTCTGGGCGACATGGTGAAACCCCTTCTCTACAAAAAATACAAAAATTAGTCCAGCGCGATGGTGTGTTCCTGTAGTCCCAACTGTTCAGGAAGCTGAGGTGGTAGGATCCTTTGAGCCTAGGAGGTAGAGGTTGCAGTGTGACGTGATTGCACCACTGCACTCCAGCCTGGTGACAGAGTGAGGCCCTGTCAAAACAAAAACAAATAAATAGTAAACTTCCAGGTTATCCCACGTCAAACACTCTGGGGTTTTTGCCAAATGTCTTCACTCTCTGTCTGCAATGCTCTTCTTTCCCTCATCAACTTGATGAAATTTCATTCCTCTTTCAGTCCCCAGGTTCATGTCAACCACTATTTAAAAATTTCCCTTGTATGCTCACAATAAAGCTAACTTCTTTCTTCTTTTTTTTCTCCTGGAACATTTTGTTGCCACTACTTGTAGAGAACTTGTATCTGCTTCAAATTCCCACCAGTTATGGGTTTATTTTTCCTTGGTTTAATTTTTTTTTTAATTTCAACCCAACAGATTTTTGTTTTCTTTCATTAAAGCTTAGTTATATAAACTATAAAGTCCTGTACCATTTTATCCAGAAGCCAAAGTGATTGGCATAAAGTTGGGCTGCATTACTCTCTGTCTTCTATGTGGCTAGAACCTGTATTTTTTCCAAGTGTTGGTATTCTACGATATCCTGATAGCATCTGTATTCATTTTCTATTGGTACTGTCACAAATTATCTCAAACTTAGTGGCTTAAAACAACACAAATTTATTATTTTTCAGGTAAGAAGTTTCACATCCATCTCAATGCACTAAGATAAAGGTGTCAACAGGGTTGAATTTTTTTCTGGAGGCACCAGTAGAGCCTGTTTCAGCTTCTAGAGGCTGCCTACATGGTCCCCTTCTGTATTAGTCTGCTCCCATGCTGCTAATAAAGACATTCCCAAGACTGGGTAATTTATAAAGGAAAGAGGTTTAATGGACTTAGTTTCACATGACTGGGGGAGCCTCACAATCATGGCAGAAGACAAAGAAGCAAAGGCACATCTTACATGGTGGCAGGTGGGAGAGCTTGTGCAGGGGAACTGCCACTTACAAAACCATCAGATCTCATGGGACTTATTCACTACCATGAGAACAATATGGGGGGAAACCACCTCCATGATTCAATTATCTTCACCTGGCCCCATCCTTGACATGTGGGGATTATTATAGTTCAAGGTGAGATTTTGGTGGGGACACAGCTAACCCATATCACCTTCCTTGGTTTTCAAAGCCAGCAATGGCAAATTGAGTCTCTGTCACATTGTGAAAGTGTGACTTGATTTTTATACCTCCCTCTTCCAGGGTCTCATCCAGGCTAGAATACAGTGTCACAAGCTTGATTCACTGCAGCCTCGACCTCCAAGTTTCAGGCGGTCCTCCCATTTCAGCCTCCTGAGTAGCTAGGATTACAGGCACTTGCCACCACACCCAACTAATTCTTTTTAAATTTTTTTATTTTTAGTAGCAATGAGGTCTCACTATGCTACCCAGGCTGGTCTTGAACTCTTGGGCTCAAGTAATCCTCCTACCTCAGCTTCCCAATGTGTTGGGATTACAGGCTTGAACCACCATGCCTGGCCAAAATTTCTATATTGTAAGGTCAATGGATTAGCAAACTTAATTCCATCTGCAGCCTTAGTACCTCATTTCCATGAAATCTAACATGTTCATAGATTCTGAGGATTTGGCCAAGGATATCTTTGAGAGGCCATTATTCTGTCTGTCACCTCATCCATCTGTTAACAGTTTACTCTGCCATTAAGGAAAGTATTAGAAGAAGAGGAGGAGGAGGAGGAAAAGGAGGAAGCTCTCAGCATCCAATCTTTATAAACTCAAATCCATAAGGTAAAAAAGTAATGGCTTGCTTTTTTAATTGACCTTTTTTGGGCCTTACAAATTAGATTGTATAGAGAACATAGGCTACACATGTATCCATGCAACCAAATACATCTTGCCTCAAAAGAGCAATGGATATAAACATATCCAATTGAAAAAAACTTTATCCATTTCATTCTTTTAAGAGTGACCAAATAAGTTTATTCTGTGAACTCAGAGATAGAAAAAATCAGTCAAAACACAAACATTTTTCATTGAATAACTGCTTTTAGTATTAACCTACAAATGAAATATGATGTATAATCTATTCTATTATGTCTTAAGGAAATATCGCTATCCTTAGTGATGATTAGATTTTTCACATTGTGTATCCATATGTCAATAGTATCCTTTGCCAATGTCTCCAGTATAGAATATATCTATGTTATAATAACTCAAACTAATTTCTGCTTCTCTTTTTCTCATTTTTTTTTTTTGGCTCGGTACCGTGTAATCTAATGAGAGTTCTCTCCAATAGCAGATTATGACAGGATGAGCTTTAAATCAGAACTATCTGCATATTCAGAAACCCAACAGTTCATAAGAGGTACAAGTTATTACTACATCTATTATCATTTGAGAGGACAAAAACGAATAAAATAACTTGAAATACTGCTTAGAAAGAAAGCTATGATTTGAAAATGGCTATCACTTTCCTTATTCATATAAGTTCCTCATGGTGGTAATGAATATAATTTCATTCTTAGACTGACTGCTTCCATAGTCATAACACTCTACTTTTAGACAAAATACTTACTATTTTAGAACAAGTAATATTAGGGACAATTGATGAATCATGGGACAATTTGGTTAACTGCTTCTCAGGATACAATGTGAATTAAATAGTGTTTTTTAACTGTATGACTCTCAAGGGCAAAGACCACAATCACTTTTGCACCAACCTAATAGTAGATTATCTAATTTTGCATAAAAATATTCCAAACTTACTGTATTGAAACAACAAATATTTAGCATTTCACAGAATGTGGGTCAGAAATGCGTTGATGGTTTAGCCGGGTTGTTCTAATTCAGAGTATCTCATGAGGTTATAATGAAAATGTCATCCATGGCTGCAGTAATATGAAGACCTGACTGGAGCTGAAATACCCACTTCTAAGCTCACCCATACAATTATCAGAAGAAGGTCTCAGTTCCTATCTACACAAGCCTCTTCACAGGACTGTTCATGACATGGCTCCTGGCTTCCCCAGAGCAAATGGTTAAGAGAGAGGAAAAATGCACAGTACTTCTAAAAACCTATCATTGGAGGTAACACATCATCAGTTCTGCCATGTTCTATTGGTCACATACACCAACCCTGGTAAAACATCGAAGGAGACTATACAAGGGCACGGATACTAGGAGGAATGGATTGTTGGGGTCATCTTCAAGACTGGCTACCACAGTCTATTCTATAACCCCCAATGAATCAAGTTTCTCTCACGTACAAAATACACTCCCTCCCTCCAAAAACCCATCAATCTCATCCCATAACAGTATGATTTCAGAGTCCAGAATATCACCATTTAAAAGTGGTTTAGTTGTGAAAGAGGCTTATTGTGTATAATTCTTTAACTGTAGCTTCTTGATAATTGTTGATTTTAGTCCAAAGATTTACAAACAAAAGAAACAAAGTTATTTTCCCCCAAACATGGAATACACAATAGGGGCAGGCATAGGACCACTGATACTGACATTTATAAAGAAGGAAATAAGAGTCACGGAAGTCTCCAGATTATAGCAATTATGAAATCATCTGGGCACATGTTGGCTGATCTTGTTTGGATGGCAGATTAGGATGGCAGATCACTTGATTGTACCTGAGAATAATCCTCCACGGCTTTTAGCTCCATGCTATGAATCTCTTGATTCCACCCTCTGAGTCATTCTTCATTTCCTCATAAAAAGTAGTATGCGTTCACACATGTGAGTAGTTTTTTCACTATCATTATTTGAACAAATGTGGAAATTCAAAGCCTATATTTTAGTTTGTAGTGTCTCTATCCCTTATAGTCTAAGCTTGTGGTGTTTCTGTGAATATGATAATCTTAAATACTTTGTGAGTTTTCTGTGAAACTCACTGGGATTCACTCCAATAAATAAAAGCCACACCCAAAAACATCTTTCACGAAAGTCCTTCTCTACCTTTGTCTTCTGCTGAGACAACTATAGGACAAAACTCTTAAGTGTTTTAGATTTATTGTTTGTGAGGATCTGTGAGACACACCCCCCAAAAATGCTTATAAAGCCTTTCCTAAGGCTTTATAAGCATTAAACAATCACTTTATATGCAAAAACCTTTCCTAAGGCTTTATAAGCATTAAACAATTACTCCAAGACACCAGCTTTGATCTTGCTGAATTCACATCAAAAGATTGTGTAGTCTGACCCTGTTCTTTACCAGAAACCACCATGTGTTTTATAACCTAGTCTCAAAATCATTACACTATACCTTATGCTGTACTTTATTGCTCACACAGATCTAATATGATTTTAAAAAGGAGAAATCTGTAAGAGATCATGAATATTAGGAAGTGGGGATCATTGGGAGCCATCTTTGAAGATGGCTACTTCAAGAATTATTTATGAACCACACAGAGCAGTTTATACATCATGGATAAATATACAGAGCATATGTATATATCTATCTGATGTCTAAATTGATGATGATTAGAATAATAAATTTTCTGTCTGAGTGGAGTTGCTTTATCTTCTTCCAACTTCTCGGGGTCCTCAGAAACTATCTTTCAATCATCAGTAGCCAACAGTATACAGGTTTTTTCTTTGTATCACATGTCTTCTGTGAACAGGGTAATTGAATTATTACTATAAAAAATTGGGGAAAAAGTCATATGCAGTATAGCCAAGTCATAATACTAAAGCATTAACTTTGACTCCAGTGACTGCTATTGACCACACATTAAAGGTGAAGTTTGGGTCAGCTATCTTTGAACTAATGGCGATGCAAAGGAATGTCAAACTAAAGTCTCTTTCATCCACGTTCTGCTTTCTTCTTGTAGAAGGAAACAAAATTCATTGCATGGGTCCTGCAAACATTCAGCTGATGTCCAGGCCAAAAGACTGCAGTCTGTTATCTTACATTGGCTTTCACAATCAAAAAGAGGGTTGCAAAATGTTAGTGAACAACGTTCTCACTGAAGATCTATTTTAAAGGTCCTTCCTGATTCCATTGGAATGTAATCATTTTGATGCCAGGCTCACCAAACCAAAGTAGCAGATAATACCCTGAAATAAGCCTTCAGCTGAGCAACTGGAGACATGATAAACACCTGGCTTCAGAAGTTAATGAAAAGCTTGTATTAGCAGCTTTGCTGATCTTTGTTATCAAGGATATATGTGGCTTTGCATGATCATGTCAGTGTTCTAAACAAACAGTGATATGGGCAAGTCCAGACGTCTCATGCAAAACACAGACTCCTTGTGCAACTACACACAAGATTAATGATTTGTTTTAAAGCTAGAAGCTCATATTATTTGAGGGAGCTAACCTTTTTAAAGCAATTTTCAAATGTCTTATTTGTTTCGGACTCCAGAAACAGAGAGAGAAACAATTAAAATCAAATAAAATTAACAAGTAAGGACTCTCAAATTGTTGCAATAAGCAGGTGATTTCAGTACATATTAATCAAGCAATTATTGGATCTCAATAACATCAGCTCTGACTTGCTGACTTCCCAAGGCAGCTCTGAGGCCACTGTGGTAGAGGCTTCTTCATTGTGAGCCTGTGTGTATTTGTAGTTGCAAATCTTTTAGCTTTAACTCTATAAAGTTAGGAATAAGTCGTACTGAGTGGGTTGTGATTTTTTTCTTGCAACTTCTTGTAACTCTGTTCATTCTTGCTTTCATATTTTCTCAGCATATGACAGAATAATAAGAGAATTCTCCCTTACTTTTCATGTCCTTCCCTTCCCCTATACCTTCCCTCTTTTTTGCTGTAAGTTCCCTGACAACTTTTCTCTTTCCATATCCCCGTCAACATGAAATTCTAACTTCCTATTGCTCCATCCATGTACGTCCTCTATGTGTTCTTTAAACAACCAAAATTACAAGCATCTTTCCAAAACTTAGAGGACTTTAAGGATTTTTTAGAAACCATTTGGTGATGTCCATGCTTTTGTTTTAAGCAGACTACACACATATTATTGCAATTAGATGAAGAGCTATTCTGTTTTAAACAATCTACAGAGGAGGCAATTTTAGTTTATTCTTATTGATGCTTGCTGCTTATCAAATCCATGTTCTCATCCCTGGAAATGGGGTATATTTCCTAAGTTCCTTTGCAGTTAAAGTGTCCTTGTGACTGAGCTTTAGCCAGGGACCATGAATAGAAAAAGTCCCACTCATAGAGCTGGGCCATACAAATTTTTCATAAATAGACCTCCATACTCCTCCTCTTCACTCTGACTGGCATAGAGAAGAGTCCCAGAATGACCCTGGAGAACATCTGTTGAAGACAACAAAGCTTCCATCATTCTGTACTTCTGAATGATTGTGTGGAAGTGTCAATTAACCTTTCTTCACCCATCTAGTAAGAATGAATAACAAATATGTCTGTATTGCTTTCAGGCCAGAATATGTTTCTGCCTTATTTGTAATAAAAACTAACATTATTCTAACTAATACAACAGCAGCTTAACGTCAAAACTGTCATTCTGTGAAGCACATGTAGCATTCCATTCCACTGACCCAAGCTTATGAAACCAACACTCTCTCTATGACATGTCTTGGAAATCTTTGGTGATAGTATAAAAGGCTTTTTGGCTCTCTTTCCTTTCTTGTTATCTTAAATTCACTTTTATTTTACATTTAAGAATTAAGGTCTGTACAGAATTCATGATTTTCTTATCAAATTCTCCATTCGTTTTGCATTTCACTACCACTATCAATATTATTTTCTTTCTAGACTTTTTCAGCCACAATTTAAAATTTTCTTACATAATTAAAATGTCTGTTTCCTCTTTTATATGTAAGAATTGGCTAAGAAAAAGTATAAAGAGCAGTTTTTAAAAATGTGGAATCCCAAGTGTGTATACTACATGACTTTATATTGAAAAATTAGCCCACTTTTTGACTTGGCAAAAACACAACTAGCATTTAACTTTACACAATATCTTGTTTTTAGAATTACAATAGGTCTTCTTTTCCAAATACAAAATATCTCTAGGCTGCTTTCTTTCACTCTTTGATGGCAGGTGCATCAAGAACATGTTATTAGTTTAGCTTTTTCTTATAAAAGTAAAATATGTTTGATATTTTATCAGGCCATTCTTCCATTGCTATAAAGAAAATACCTGAGACTGGGTAACTTGGAAAGAAAAGTGATTTAATTGATTCATGATTGTACAGGTTGTATAGAAAGCATGGCAATGGCATCTGTTGGGAAAGCTTCAGGGGGCTTTTACCCATGCAGAAGGCCAAATGAGAGCTTGCACATCACATGTAAAAAGCAGGAGCAAGAGTTAGGGGGGGCAGGTGCCACATACGTTTAAATGAGGTCTTGCAATAACTCATTCACTACTGTGAGGATAGCACCAAACCATGAGGGATCCACCCACATGACCCACCACCTCCCAGAAGGGGCCACTTCCACCATTGGGGGATGACATTTCAATATGAGATTTGGGGAGATAACTATCCAAACCATATCAGATATAAGGAGTCAAACAATACACAATTCAATAAAATAGAAGTAAAATTTGACTTTCTTTCCTGAGATTGAGTTTATGTAAAGTCTAATGCCAACTGCTCAAAAACACATGAGCTACTAGATTATATGTAACAGATATTGAAATAAGGTGTGGTAAACAAAGACAGTGCCCTATTGAAAATAAAGTGTCCACATTCTTCAAGGACCATGTCAAAGAAAATCTGATTCTTAACATGAGACTGGATATTTGTCCTCATATGGGAGAGAGACCAACTAGGTTAGAATGCTATTGCCCAAGAGAGATATAAGAGGAGAACTGGGGAAGGAAATGGGGTCTTTGCTTAGGGTTAGAAGCATTTGTAAACAGAGATAAGAACTGCTGTGATGCCTATGCTACGTGCAAGAAGGGGCCCTCAAACCTTGCTCCAAAGTCAGAGATTGCTAAAAGAGGATGGTTTCATATTTGGGAATGAAAACTAAAAGGACTGCCTCCTGAAAGGAAAGGAAGATAGATCCCATTTGTGTTTGCAGGTCCAGTGTTGGGAAGAGAAGGTACCAAAATGACTATATCATATAATGATTCTCTCCGACATGGGGCAAAGGGATGTGTATATCAGAATAGTGCAGGTGCCACGCACTCACCTGGGATCAGTGAGGCCCGTTAGGCCTCACTTACCTGAGACCCAGACAAAGACCTAGGCCAGTGGTGATGACCAACAGAAATGGGATGGCAAATTCATGTCCACCAATACAGTTCATATAAAAGACACAAATTGAAATGCAGAAGCAAACATTTAACTTTAAATGGAAGGCCCTCTTCCAGCACCGAAATGAGACTATTAGCCACAGAGGAGGGCTGGTGTGAGCAATAGGAGACCAAGTTCATGATGTTTTTTCCTACCTTCCAGTGTCCTTCACACACAGAAACTGGCAGTGGAGCCACATCTTTAGTCTTGAGGGGAAGGGGCAATGGTGTGCTGTAAACGTTTAACAACTGGTTCTCTAGGGGCAAAATGTGACTTATAATGTTTGATGATTGCCGTAGTGTAAATATTCCCATTCAGGCCAATATCAAGCTCCAAAAGCACATCACTGAACTTTGAGTTGGCAAGAGATGTATACACTAGGCTCTTATGAGCTGTCTCAGGCTGGCTTCATCACATTATCAGGACATGTGAGAGCTGTGGGCATAATATGAGATGATTATGTAATGAAAAATTTTAAGAATTAGTAAAAATGAAATCATTTTATTAATTGAAAAGCTATAGCATCAGATTGAGGAGTTTTCAAAGTTTCTGATAGATGTCCAGTGGGAGAGAGGATTAGATACAACACAATTGGTAACAGTTATCAAAAAAATAAAAGTTGTTTGATGTTTCTAACTTAACAGGTGGGGATTTTTAATCAACCCGGTCATAGAATTCTTGGATATACAGCCAAGCAGTAAACCAAGGGAGGAAATTTGCCAAAGAGGCAGCTCAAAGGTAGCATAGTGGAAGCCAGAGACAAAAGAGTTAAAGTTTCAGTGTATAAGTCTTTAACCTCCTTGGTTTAGTTTCTACCTAAGCATGCTTTTATATGAAATTATTTTCTTAATTTCCTTTTTAGGTGTTCATTGTTAACATACAGAAATATGACTGTTTTTTTTGTAGGCAGATTTTGTATCCTCTAACATTACTGAATTCACTTATTCATTCTAGTAGTTAGGTTTTGTGTGTGTGTGTGTGTGTAAGTCTTCAGGATTCTCTACATGTAAGATTATGTCACCTACAAACAGAGCTCATTTTACTTCTTCATTCTTGGGTAGTTGCCAGGGGCTGGGGGGGTTGGGGAGGAAGAAAGAGATAGCTGTTTAATGGGATAAAGTTATAGATGAATAAGTTCTAGAGATACAACACACAACATAGTGCCTATAGTTAACAATATTATAATATGAACTTAAACATTTGTTAAGAAGGACCAATAACACTGAAGAAAGAACCCAGAAATAAATTAATCTATTTATAGTCAGTTAATCATTAACAAAGGTACCAAGAACATGCAACAGGGAAAGGATAGCCTCTTCAATAAATGCTGAGAAAACTGAATATCCACATGCAGAAGAATGTAATTGGACCCTTAATTCACACTATATACGAAAATCAACTCAAAGTGGATTGAAGACTTAAACATTAGATCTGAAACTATACAACTACTAGAAGAAAACAAAAAAAACGCTTCTTGACATTGGTCTAGGCAATAATGCTTTGGATATGACCCAAAAGCACAAGTAACAAGGCAAAAATAGACAAATGGGATTGAAACAAATTAAAAAGCTTCTCCATAACAAATGAAACAATAGACTAAGTAAAGAGACATCTACAGAGTAGGAGAAAGTACTTGCAAACCATATTTCTGATAAAGAGCTAATGTCCAAAATACATAAGGAACTCAAATCACTCAATTGCAAGGAAGCAAACAACCTGATTAAAAAGGGTACAAAAGACCTGAAAGGACATTTCTCAAAAAGCAATATATAATGGCCAATGCATATATGAATCACTCATATTAGCTCAACATCACTAATTATCAGGGAAATGCAAATTAAATTCACAACGAGATATCTTTTCACACCTGCTAGAAAGCTATTATCCAAAAGACAAAGAATAACAAGTGTTGGTGAGGATATGGAGAAAAGGAAACACTTATCCACTTTTCATGGGTAAATTAATACAGCTATTATAGAAAACAGCATGGAGACTCCTCAAAAAAATTAAAAATAGAGTCACCGTATTATCTAGCAATTCCACTTCTAGGAATACATCCAAAAGAAATGAAATTAGTACGTTGAAGAGATATCTGCACTCCCAAGTTCATTGTGGTATTATTCAAAATAGCTATGCTATGGAATGAACCCAAGTGTCCACTGATGGATGAATGAATAAAGATGATGTGGTATAAATATACAGTGGAATACAAATCAGTCTTATGAAAAGAAAAGCCTGCAATTTGTGACAACATGGATAAACTTGGAAGACATTATGCTAAGTGAAATAAGCCAGGCACTGAAAGACAAACATTGAAAGATCTTACTTACATGTGAAGTCTAAAAAAACCAAGTGATGCAGAACAAAATCAACTCTGGAGAAAAATGTGCACAGGTCAGGGCATACAAACTTCCCACCAAGTACAAGCCCTCTTGGGATAGATCTTACAGACATCTCAAAACACTCAAGGAAATTGTCACTCTGAGGAATAAATAGCAGATGACAAATGGAAGCAACTGCACCCCCAAGAACTGAAAAAAAAATTAAACATTATAAAAGAAACTTTAAGAAAAATTTAAATGTTTGATAAGACAAAAGAAGGTATAGAACAAATAAGAAAAGAAAAACATGAGAACAGAAAACTTGGATTTTGTAAAGAATCAAACGGAACTTCTGGAATAAAAATAGTCACTGAATTAGACAAACTCATTGAGTATGTTAATTAGCAGATTAGACATAGGTAACTATGTAATTGGAAGATATATTTGAGAAAATTATCCAGAAGGCAGTGCAAAAAGAAATAAATGGAAAGTGTGAAGGGTCCAGAGACACGTAGTATAGAATGGGAAGATTCCAACAGCACATAGGAGTTCTAGAGAACAAAAATAGAAAGAGGAGCAGATGGACATGAATAGCAGAACGAGCAGATACTTTCCAGGGATACGTGATATAATGCCTAAGAGACTGCTCCTGTCTTCTTCATTTATCACCTTTCTCTCTTCTATGGTGACTGCACTAATTCCCATGATGAAAATACTATCTTTATGATGGTGGCTCAAAAATGTCTATCTTTGATCCAGACTTCTGTTTTGAATTCCAGACTCATATATATGCACTTGATTATATTCATTTATATATTTCACAGGCACCTAAAAAATGAGCTTGTTGAAACCTGAATATTTTATGTTTATAAATCAATGTTTCCATGTCAGTAAACCATCATCTCTATTCACTCAAATGCTACAGAGAGGTATTTAGGAATCATTTTTGAAACCTTCCTCTCTCTTTTGGCCCTAATCCAATCCTTCACCAAATTCTGTTGACTGAACCTCCAAAAAGCTCTGACACCATCACCTTAGTCCTCTACCACTGCGTGTCTCCTAAATTTTACAATAGTTTCTTAATTAATCCTCCCATTTTCACTCTTGTTAGCCTCCAATTGATTCACCACATAGGAGTCAAAAAGGATGTTTTAAAAACACAAAAGTAGATGATGTCACTCTCCAGCTTACAATCCTCCATTGGCTTCTCTCTTTCTTTGAAAAATTCAAGCTCCTTTGCATAGTTAAGGTAGACACAACAATGTTCCCCATCCAAAGATTTAGAACCTGTGAATATGTTAGGTCACATGGCAAAGGTGAATAAAGGTTTCAGATGAAATTGTGTTGTTAAATTGGCTGACCTTAAAATGAGGAGAGAACCCTGAATTATCCAGGTAGGCCTAATGTAATCACAAGGATCCTCAGAAGCAGGCGTCCCCAAACTACGGCCCTGCGGGCCGCATGCGGCCCCCTGAGGCCATTTATCCGGCCCCCCGCCGCACTTCAGGAAGGGGCACCTCTGTCATTGATGGTCAGTGAGAGGAGCACAGTATGTGGCGGCCCTCCAACGGTCTGAGGGACAGTGAATTGGTCCCCTGTGTAAAAAGTTTGGGGACGCCTGCTCAGAAGTGTAAGAGAAGAACAGCAGAGACAGTGAGGGATTGTAAGAAAGACTACACTGACTTACCATTGCTGGCTGCAAGGACAGAAGTGGGTTATGAGCAAAAAAAAAAAAAAAATGGCAGGTAGAAAAGGCATTCACCTCTAGGCTTTTAGAAAAGAGCACGGTCCTGCCAATATTCTGATTCCAGCCCAGAGAGACCTGTTTTGTACTTCTGACTTCCAAAACGGTAGGATCATAACTTTATGGGTTTTTTGTTTGTTTTTTGTTTTGTTTTGTTTTGTTTTTGAGACAGAGTCTTGCTCTGTCACCAGGCACCAGGCTGGAGTGCAGCGGCACAATCTTGGCTCACTGCAATCTCTGCCTCTCGGGTTCTAGCAATTCTCCTGCCTCAGTCTCCCGAGTAGCTGGGACTACAAGGCGCACGCCACCACGCCCAGCTAATTTTTGTATTTTTTAGTAGAGATGGGGTTTCACCATGTTGGCCAGGAAGGTCTCGATCTCTTGATCTCCAGATCTGCCAGCCTCAGCCTCCCAAAGTGCTGGGATTACAGGCACGAGCCACTGCGCCCAGCCAACTTTATGTTGTTTTAAGCCACAAAGTTTCTGGTAATTTGTTACAACAATAGAAAGTGATACCACAGCTTCCAGGAGTCTGCAGCATTTGGCCATTGTTCCCCTCTTCAGTCCCCCTGAGGCATTCCCCTGCTCACTGTGCTCTGGCCACCCGGCCCTTCTTTCTGCCCTCTATGCTGAGCAATTGGCCAGGATTAGAGCCTTCTTATCTCCCTTTCCCTCTGCTTGAAGTACACTTCACCTGGTGTCTTTGTTCATGTTCTCCCAGAAGTAAACCTTGATGTAAGTATTTCAATTCAAGTTATTCATTTGGAAGGTTGTCTCAGAAACACAGGTAGGGGAGTAGGAGACTAGGTTGGGGAAAACAAATAGCCAATAAGGAAACACTAATAAGGTGGTCACCGCTATGGATATCTGGAGTTTACTTCGCCTGGGGAACTCTGTAAGACAGCACAGACCAGCTCTATTTGTAATATCACTGTATACACAGCACCTAATTTAGGCACTTAATAGATATTTGTTGAATGAATAAATAGAGAATAAATTAATAAAGCAGCTAGCACATGAATAGTGCTCACTAGGTGCTATCTGGAACATGATGAACTTTAATCAATTTATGCTGCTTTGCTATATTTGCAAATTTGTTAATTCTGAAGTCATCTTTTTCATCAATATATACTATGTAGCCTCAACATAGTCACTGAGACTGTTTAATCATAATGCATTGATGCCAACTGAATTTGTAATACTCACTCCAAGAGAAGGAGTGGAAATGAAGGAGCCTCTGTGATCACTTGGAAAATCTTTCAGTATACACGGAAGAGTTGGAAAAAGGGAGATATACTAAGCTGGAGGGAAGGGTTACATGTTCAATGGAAAAATTCCGAGTGATTTTGATATGTACCTTCTCCTTATGACAATGACATGAAATGAGCCCAATCATTCTCATAATTTCATTATTCATTTCAAGCAATTATTGCCTTTGATTTTATTTTTCAAATAATGACCTCTTCTGGGCATGAAGCACTTGCCATCACCTTTCCAGTTTGAAATTCTTTTTTGTAGCATTTAAGCTTTTGATCTTATAAAAGCATTGACCATTTTTTATCCCATAAAAGCAGTTTGTTAAAATCATGAACTAAAGTGTTAAAGTGTCATTCTGTTAAAAGTCTCACAGCTACTGTGTGACATGTGGCTTCTGCTCACAGAATTATTCAAGTAATGGTACTTGAGTATTTATTTTATACATGCTAGGAATCAAAGAATACCAAATAACAACTGTACTAAATAACAGTAGAAAATTAAAGATTCATTCTTATTTTAGTTCTGTATGAGATCTGTGTTTTGGGGGAGGGGCAGATAATAAGAATTAACTGAATGAATTCTTCAAGCTGTTCCTTACACAGGAAGCACTGTCATAATGGGTCACCATTAACAACGGGAATATACTGTATCTTTTAGGTATGTTGGGATGGACATAGAAATGAGACTTACTTTGTTAAGTCACGCCAAGAGTAGTGTTTTTAGCTCAGTAGTGCATTGTATAACACTAGTCTGACTTGTAATGTGTTCAATAGAAAAAAAATTATACTTTGTCCTCTAACATACAATCTTTGTGAAGAGAAAAAAGAAAAGCTACAAACAACAGAAACCATTTAGAAAAATGGCCTTGAGAGCCCCAAGAGATGGGGTGAATATATCTGTCAGTTTGATGTTTGTCCACTACACTCCTTATGGTGAACTTTGAGCTAATTTTTAATGGTTTGAATTGTGACATAAGAAATGATAAATTCTTCCTCTTCTTGGAGTCTGTGGCAGACCAGGGATCATGAAAAATTTATGTAAATAAATGTGCCACTCACTACTAAAGGGAATTCTAGATTCCTCCCAGTTCATTTAAATATGAAAATATATTAGAAGCTGTAGCAAGAACTTTAGCTATTGAGGCCACAGCATACTTTAGTTATTGATTGGCTTTCATTAAAGAAACAGAAGGTAGACCTCCATCTTCCATAAAGCAATAGACTGGCCTAAATGAAAACGAAGGCCCTACAAAAAAGTAAGGACCATTTTGGTTGCTAAGGTGATGAAAGAAGGCTACTGGGGCATGTGGTAGTGAGGTCAGGTGGTCTAAGGTGGCTCAACACTCAAGAGTGGAAATATTTGTGAATGTCTAATGATAACTAGAGTGAGAGAGGAAGGGCATATATTACTAGTTACCAGTTCTCTTAGGAGCTAAAGTGGAAACCGTACAGAGAAACCTTTTAGTGGTGTGATTCAAAATATATTGATGCCTTATGACCATCAAGGTTGTCCTTTTACTGGGGCTGCTGATCTCTTAACAGCATGGTAAAGAGCAAGTAACACAGGAAGGAAAGAAGCTGCTCTGTCAGAGCAAAGAATAGGGAGAGAATTGGTAGGGAAAGGCAAAGGGCAATTAGGTGTAAGAAGCCTTCTCACCGCTTGCTAGCAATTAGAGGAACACATGTTTTCACACACTTAGATTTACTAATATTCATATTTGCAGGTCAGTTTGAGTGACAGCATTTCTGGTCTGTAGAATACATGCCTCTAGGTGTACCCCAAGGAAAAAGAAGTTTGCAACAACAGCATTTCTTTTTCTCTCATCTGGTTTAGAATTGGTGATTCAAGAAAAGGAATAATCACTATGCTTTCAAGGATCATTTTTATAGTTCATTAATAGAGCAGTTCCTCTGAACATGCAGAGCAATGGAATCCATGAGGAAGACAGGCAGTGTTCTGTCCTGAGTGTGAAGGTGGCTCTTGGTGTTGCTTTGCTGCAACTACCACTTGTCACTGATGCCCGTTTTTGTCTTCCTCTGGGACAGTAAGGGAAAGGATGCAGTCTGAATGGTTATCATTGAAAGCAAGAAAGAGAGAGAAGAAAGGAAGAGAGAAACAAAGAAGAAAAAGAGAAAGAAAGATAAGAAAGAAACGAAGGAAGGAAGAAAGGAAGAAAGAAAGTAAAAGAAGAAAAGAAGAAAGAAAGAAAAGAAAAGAAAAAAAAAATAGAAAGAAAACTACCAGATTTTTTCACTGTTAGAGCCCACAGTTACTAATATCCCATTCCTACCAGTCTCTGAAATCTCTTTCCCTGGATGTCTTCCTGAGTTTGGATACTGTACCCACTGACAGTTATTCTGCAAAGATAAGAAAGGAGTGACACAAAAGAATCCTGACAGCCTGAAGCCACCGAGAGCCTGTCTCTGGTGGCAAGTAAAGCATTCCTGATATACTTAATTAACTAATATCATTAACTATTACTAATTAATATATTAATATAATTTTGGTTATCAACAATAAATCTCTGCTGGTTTAATATACAGATGATTGATGTGATTTGTCCCTTTAGTAGGCTCTCTGGAAGAAGCATAAACCCATGAGGTCTAGAGGGAGCGGATAAAATGGCCAGTATGGTGAACATGACAACAGAGTTAAGACTTCTTCAGAAGTCTGCTTCTTTCTAGCAGAACAGGCTTGTATTTTTAAAAAGTTGGCTGATCCTTAATTCATCCTGTTAGACATTTCTCTTTGGAATAGACTGGAGTCTTTTGGGCAGAGGTATAAGCAAGGCAAAAAGGGCTGGGCATGGCATCCTAGATGTGAGTAAAAGGGGAGAATCCCAGCCAGACACGGTGGCTCACGCCTATAATCCCAGCATTTTGGGAGTCCAAGGTAGGAGGATCATGAGGTCAAGAGATCAAGACCATCCTAGGCAACATGGTGAACCCCATCTCTACTAAAAATACAAAAAATTAGCTAGGCGTGGTGGCGTGTGACTGTAGTCCCAGCTACTTGGGAGGCTGATGCAAGAGAATCTCTTGAACCCGAGAGGAGAGCAGAGGTTGCAGTGAGCTGAGATAGTGCCGTTGCACTCCAGCCTGGCAAAAGTGAGACTCTGTCAAAAAAAAAAAAAGTGGGCAATCCCTTCTCATAGTCTCCCTTCCTGAGAGAGTTGCAATAATTCTGTGATGCTTCCCAGTTCTCAGAAGAATATTAGACAGCACTTACCTTGCCTGCAGCCCCTGCTTACTTTGAGCTTCACATGTCTCTTGAAACCATTGCCAAGGCTGGCTAAACTAAATGTCAGTCATCGTTTTCCACCTGCCCTGCTATCTGCTGCTCTCTGCCCATGCCTCTTACACCTGAAACTCTTAGATTCCTACTCAGGAAAGAAAACAGAGACAGAGAGAGAGAGAGAGAGAGAGAGAGAGAGAGAGAGAGATGAAGAGGAGGTGTTCTTATTTGTCCTACTTCTGTTTACTTCAACATTTTTTTTAAATGTTGCCTTCAACTATTTCCTTGAGCTAGATGCTTATATAAATGTTTAGGAACCAAAGTGCGTCTTGTGACCTCTTCTATGTGGAATTTCCCTTTGTGAGTAGTTGTAGCAATAGCTGATAGATGTGTATTCCAATGAAGGGATATGGATAGTGATTTGTAGAAAGGGCCTTGAGCAGGAAATACAAGACTGGTTTTCCATCACAGCTCTGCTATGTGACTCAGCGTCAGCTTTGGTCTATTTAATGGTTCAATAAATATTCATTGAGCACCTATGACATTGTAGGCACAAACCTGCGTTTTCTCATCCAACTAAGGATAGTAAAACAGGTAACTAAAGGGGCTTTATAGGATAATCTTTGTAACTTCAATTTTGTTACAAGTATATGAAAAAATCAGTCAAATATAAACTAGAAGAAATAAAGTCTTAAACTCTCCATTTCTGAGTCCAGGAAACTATTCAAGTCATGTGTTGACTAGATGTATGTAACTAAACTATGGTTTGTGAAATACCAGGAAAAAATGTTTCCCTGGTTGAGAGCAAGGATCACCTGACAACAAGACAATGTTTCATGTCTTCATGAAAGCCAGGGTGTGGCACTGAGTCCTGGTCTATCAAACACGAAACCCAACTTCTATTAAAGAGAGGGAACTTCTTGTGACTGATTGCCTAACCAACTGGGCTTACACGTGGTATTGTTTATTTACCATCTCTACTCTTCACTGGGAGCACAAAATTTAGCTCAATTAATTCCAAGACCTACAGACAAAACTCTCCAATTAGGAGGATACAGAATTAACATGTGCCACAGAACTGCAAGGTCTAGGAAGTAGATGTTCTGAGAGATTCAACACCAGGTAAGGCTTATTAATGTGCTTAGGGCTGCTTTTAGTTATTTCTTTTGCTGTTACAGAATGAATTATGGGAATAATCAGCTAGAAGAGCACATCTTTCATCTATAGTTGCAATAACAAGAAGTGAGAGGAGGAGAAGGAAAAGAAGAAAGAAGAGGTAGGAGAGGAAGAGGAAGAGGAGAGGGAAAAGTGCCACCACCACTGCCACCGCCAGCCTAGTGAATCATACGAAAGAGAAAATTCCAATAGGTTGACACGAAAGAAAGGTGTCATTTAGGATCAATATCCTAGGTGTATATTTAAGTGCTTTACAGATGTGCTATTGAGTCCACTGCTTTTTGTTGAAAGAATTAAAACCTAGCGATGTTTTCGGACTCCTTTTTGACTTGACTCTGACACATACTATCATGTGCGAGTGGATTACTCATTTACTCTCTTTGGATCTCAGTTTTCTCATCTAAAGATAGATAGAGAAAGTTGGCCTTCATCAGTAATTTTCCTTTGTGACTATTGCATTTTTGGCTTTGCTAAAATAAAGCTTACAAGATCAGACACTGATAGAATTCCATCATTGGGCTCTCTTTAAAGAATAAATGAGATGACATGGGGAAGGTTCTTACACTTGGCATGTAGGAATTGGTTGATGAAGTAAGACCACTGGGCTGTGCTTCCTTCTCCTCTGATGCCCATGGCATTATCACCCCATGTGTTCTCTCACATACTAAATCAATGTTTTAAGTATGTGTCTGAAGGTTAGTGAGGCACCTAGTTCCCCTCCACAAATATCTGTGTGGCTTGTTGGCTAGGGGAGAGGCAGAAGTAGGAAGTTGCCTCTCTGGTCATTTCTCATGACATGTTCTGATCTCATTGAATTCTCAGTTCCTGCTCTGTGTTTCTGCCTCAGCCACTGCTGCCCTGCGTGTGAACTTGTGAATTTTCCTTGAAATGGAAACTGCACCCAATGCTTTCTTCACACATGTGCATGATACCTAAAAACTCCATTCCTTTTCCCCTTTGAGTTCCGTTAGTACAAAGCAATTGGACAAAGGAGATTTTCAATGGAAGGGTTGGGCTAATGGACAGAAATATCCATGTACACTAGCACAACATGGGCACTAATTTAAGATGCAATATTAAACAATACTGCTCTAAATCCACAGCATTGGGAATGTCTCATAGGTGGGTTCTGATCCCTCTGGGTTTGCCTCCTTAGACCTTACTCTCTCCCTTACTGCCTTAGCCTTCAAACTTCCAAATTTCTCATGAAGTAGAGTTTCATTTTCTGTCCCCTACTCTACTGAGCTCAGATGACCTGCTAAATGAGAACCAGCTATGTCATGCCTCCATAGCACAAAACACAGGGAGAAGCTTTGAAATTATAGTTTCTCCTTCAATGTGATTACATTTTTAGGCTGAACTCCCATCTCTGTAGACAATTTAGGGAAGAGGGAAAGGTACGAAGGTATAAAACCAGTATCAGTCATCTCCCTACTTCGAGAGAACTATTCCAGCATATGACTTTGTTTTCTACTTCCCAATATAAATATGATCATTGTCCGTTTTATTGTTGTATTATCTGTCCTGCTGACACCCAACACTTAGATTACAGTGTGCTGTTCTTCTGAAACAAGAGATGGAGACCCTGCAGCCCTACACGCTGGTTCCTCAGTCTGACTTCCAATGTTCCAGGCTGTCCCATGGGTATTTCAGTATGACCAAAAGAGCAGTTCTTCTTAAACCATGTGAGCAAGGAATACTTAAAAAATTTTTTTTTCAATTTCTCAAGGATTGACAATTTTGTAAAATCAAAATAGATTACCAGGAAATAAAATTAAAAACAAAAGACATGCAAATTCAATTCCCAGGTTTTTATAAATTGATTATGAGAAGCAAAAGGTAAAATAACTGTCAAATCACTAGTATAGGTTTCTAAATGCATACTCTTCATTTCCGTGCTCATGTTGACGCAGCTGGGTTAACAATGGTTCATGGGGTTGGTTGATTTCTGAGTGTATGTACAGCTCTAAAACTGTGGCATTCTTTTATGAAATCTTAACATTCTCAGGTCTGACATGTATGAACAGAACCACAGTAGGTGTGGACATGCAAGCTAAAGGAAATTTAGTTGTGAAGCATCTTTCCAGCTTGCCAAGTTGTTACAAATTTATTTCCCACATTAAGCATGGTGTTGTCACATTGATGCACAATACCAGTGGCTCTTAGGCAGCACAGAAGCTAGATGACATTATTTCAATTCTTGCTAAAATGGTTTATTTCCCAGAGCATGTTGGGTTTTGTTTAATGTATTCTGGGCCCTGAGGCTAGGATCCTGTAATAATTTAGCATAATCAGATTTGTTTGTAGGGAATTCAGTTATTTTTTACTTTTTTATTTTCTTGAAACCTGAGTAATTTTGAAAATAATACAGAGTATAAAACACAGACCAGGTGTGGTGGCTCATGCCTGTAATCCCAACACTTGCGGAGGCCAAGGCAAGAGGATCACTTGAGGCCAAGATTTCAAGACCAGCCTAGGAAACAAAGTGAGACCCAATCTCTACAACGCAAAACAAACAGAACAAAACAAAACAAAAATCAGCAGGGCATGGTGATGTGCCTGTAGTGATAGTTACTTCAGAGGCTGAGGCAGGAGGTCGAAGCTGCAGTGAGCTATGACCATGTGCCACTGCACTTTAGCCTGGGCAACAGAGCAAAAGCCTGTCTCTTTTAAGCAAACAAACAAAAAAATTAACTCAACAAAACACAAGAAAAAACCTACAGCCACTTCTAGTGAATCTTCCTCATAAATCAACTATTTCCAAAAAAAAAAAAAAAACAAAAAAACAAGGAGTATCTTAACCTTAAGAATTCTGGCATTTAACAGACTGTTGAGAGCTTTCTTCCCACCTGTGTATTTATTGGCAGCAAGTGCCAGGATGGGAGATGTAGGGCAGGGACTAACATTCCTGTTCTTTAGTGAGCATTACATTCTGCAAGGAGTCTGTGGAGGCTTTTCTTGTGATACTGCCTCATCTTCCAAACTGGACCTCTTCCTTGCTCTTCAGTTTCTACTCGCAGATTTTCCGGTGGTAGAAGAGTTGAAAGAAAAGAGAAAGATCTGGTTCAATTAAGACTGAGTGGAGCATTGACACATTTCAATTCCTTCCTTTTTAAAAATTCACTTTAAATTCAATTTAACTGTCTAGCTTAGGTTTTCATTTTTAAAATGGACTTGGGGGCAGGTGATTCCTAACTTCATTACAAATACTTTTAGACTTGCAATAATTTTATCCTATATCAGACTTCTTTAGCTTAGCTGAGAAACATAAATCTGGTTTGTTCCTAACAACCTGTGTTTTGTAATGCTCCACAAAAGACCTGTGATGAAGCAGCTCAGGTTTAATAAAAAGCCCTCTTCCCCAGGAGTGCAGTTCCTGCAGTTCATCAGGTCTGCAGAAAAACTCAGAAATTTCAGTTGTGGATCAAGACTTAACATGCAGACATCAACCGTTCTTTACCATTCTCAAGCGACCCATGTCTTTCTTAAACATAGTGCTTCAGATTAGACACACTATGCCTGTCAGATTCAGTTTAGTCCCCGTTTGTTGGCCTCCTACTGGGTGCTAGATATTGTGTTAGGCAGTGACAATATAAATTTGTCCCTTCCCTTGTGGATTTCATGGAACTTCATCTGTTTGTTAATTTTTATCATTCAAGTTCTTATTCATGTCTGTAAAATACATAAGTAATTCTCACCAAAAATATATTTTTAAAAATTCATTGTTATTTTTGCCTATTTTTATTAAGGATCTTAAAATACCAGAAGTTGAAATAATGATATCTTATTTAAGACAACTTTCTTGTTTCACATAGACTGGCGAGGGCACTTCTCTTTTGCACGTTCATAGCACTGTGCTCAAATATAACATAATATATTTGCATATCTTTATAAATGACCTCTTTCTCTGGCATCCTTACTAGACTATGAGCTTTCTGAAGATAGGGCCTGTGACTTAGCCATCATTGAATCTTCAGAACCTAGAACATTTCCAAGCACACAGCAAGGCTCTGTAAATTTTTACTAAAATACTAAATAAATAAAAGAAAGAAAAGAGAAACTTCATTTATTTGGTCTTCAAGTAACTCATGGCTAAGCTGCCATTGAAAATAGGACCTTTATAAAGTCTGGCTATGTATTCATTCAACTGCCAGGAGTTTCGTGTTGATTTAATATGAAGAATCAAAGAGCTCTTTGAGACCAGCATCTCACCTAACTCACCTTCAACATGAGTTTCTTGGCTTTGAACATATGATTACAGCAATGCAGCTGTGACAAAGTGCATATAGCATTAAGATAAATCAATTTAAGCCCCCACCCCTATGCCACCCGACTGAAGCAGTTTTCTGTTACATTTGAGACACCAAATATATAGAGTCACTTTCTGACTCTATCATAGGTTACTTGCATGACCTTGGGAAAACAGCAATCATTTTGAGCCAGTTTCTTCATCTGGAAAATGGCATAATAATAGTTACTATATAGTGCTGTTGTGACTGATGTTGAAAGATAAACTTAGGCACATTAACATTTTAAAGAGTTTATTTAAGCAGATAGTGATTTATGAATTGGGTAGCGCCCTACCACAAGTAGTTTAGGGCACCATTGAGAGGACCCTAGGGGAAACATTTTGTAGGGTGGTCTTGGGAGTCAGACAGAGAGAACGTTCAATTGGTTAAGGATGGAAAGTCCTAGTTAGAGGTTAGTTGGCAGTTTCAAATCCTTAATATTACTGTTATAATTATGGTAATTTGTTGATTTTGCTTAAAAAATTAGATGATAGCACATTTGAACTTAAGCTTAGTGGTTAAGCTTACGTTTCCTTTTCCTAGCTCTGACCATTCACTCTGGGTTGGCTTTCAGTTACTTATGTTGAAACCCAAAGCATGGGAGCCCTCTCAGACTAATAGCCCCCCAATTATTATTATTTTTGACAGTAGTTAGAAGTTCGTATTTATAAAATGCTTAAAACAGCCTTGCACATAAGTGCTCAATTAATGTTAGCCATTGTGAAAGATGTTTACATTGTTCTATAAAGGCATTTATTTTGCAATTACTAAATGTCAAAGGAAACACTTTCTGGAATTCATTCTTCACTTACAAATGTGTAGTTGTTACTAATTGCAAGTCTCTGTAGCTCAGCTTTAGATTCTTCAAAGGAAATAATGAGTGTAAAGCTCTATGTGCTGCTTAGGGTGGCAGGGGAATTGGAAAATGGTCTTCCTTAGTGATCATAGCAATATCAATCAATTTCTGGTGGTAACAACGGAGTCAGCCACATGATTTCATTGAACATTCATAACTGGTATAATTGTTCATAAGCAAGCTCCCTCTGCTGCCCCCTAAAGACCAGATCATATAATTTCTGAAGGGCATTATTCTCTGACCTATATTTTCTTCTATTTTTTAAGGTGAGCCAACACAATTCATTTTAGATTAAGCTAAGCACAATGGCAATAAATAAATAAGTAGTATTAGATATAGCTGATTTCATTAACCTTTAGGGTAATGTCTAAAATGCTTCAGTGTTTGATATCTAGAAAATGTTCAGACTTTCCTAAGTTCTCTGAATTCATACCATTTGACATACAATTATTTGACAGTACTGAAAAACATGAACTGCATGTAGACTCAAAAACAAGCTAAAAACGGTCAAGGAATTTTACATTTGCCAAAATATATAATACAAAATTGAGAATGAGCTGCTTGTGTGTTCTCAACAGAGAAGGAATTTTTTGACTCACTCTAAAAACAAGTTTTCATGATTGCAGTTACTGTATTTTTGTGGGAAATAATTGCTGGTTATTTTGTCACATTTCCTAATGAGTTCAAATGTGTTTTCATCTAATTTTTTAAGCAAAATCAATGATTACTGTAGTTGCAACAGCAATATTAAGGATCACACAATGCTAACTGGTGTAAGGAATCCGTTTTATAGCAGATTTCAGTTACCATAATTCTGTTGCAACTCTCAAGGTACGTCTTTCCTCTAGTAGCTTTCTTCCAAAAGAAATCTTTGTGAAAACGAAACACTTAAAAAGATACCACCAACTTCTTGGGGATTCACAACAAATGAAGCCATCACTCATTTGATACCGGGACACATGTGCTTATTCCGTATTTAAATTGGCTGAGTTTTCTCTGGAGCAGATTTACTGAAGCACCCACCCACCAAAATCTAAGTCAGAAAGTTTTTGGATGTCTCTTATTGTCTAACTTTTCATTTTATGAATTGCTGGATGCTGGACAATCTCTTATTTGCTACAAAGGCCTCGAATTTCTCATTCCTTAAAGAATTATGTGCTGGGTTTAAAAAAAATGTATTGAAATACTAACCCTCTGTAGTCTCTGATATGATTAAATAGTATCTAAAGCCTATTGACTTGCTGTTTATTTTTAGCTCTAGGAAATGCACTGCAGCTCCCATTTACTCTTCATAACAATTTTCAACAGACCGTGAGACTTACTGAAGAAGAAATGTAGTGACTTGTACAGCCAGTCGATAACAGTATATAAAAGATTCCCAACTAGACCAGAGTATAGACATTTCTGCAACTCAGAGATCATAGTTGACTGTCTTGTCTCCTAAAAACTGAAAGTAATTCTAACTACCACATATACACTGCTAAACATGCAAATTGGCAGGTTATTATGAGGCTCTAAGTTGGTATTTTTTCAAAGACATTTTAAACATTATAAATTAAAATAATAAAGTGTTACCTCTAAGACATTAATGTTGTATTGATAGTCTGTCTAATAGAGTACTGGGGTTTAGAAATTTGCATAGAGAACCTCTATGAAATCTTTCCTTTTGAATAGTGGAGAACTTCTATGAAACCTTTCCTTTTGTATAGTGTGGGTCAAGATGGCCTGGGGGAGACCTAGGTTAATTCTAGCTAAATAATTATAAACTTGCTTGGCTCAGAGTACACTGAAGTTTACACACCGAACTAAACTATATCATTGGTGCGGTTAATTAGAAATCAAGCAGCAACAGGAGGCCTAAGGTAAAGAGCATCTGAGAGCGCAGTAACACCGGGGAACACGGAGGGGTGGCTGCAGAGCAGGCAGTACTGCTGTGATCCCACGAATGCCTTCTCAACCTGGAGACTGCAGGAGGGTCCAGTAAATAGAGCTTATGCAAAGATCTCTGAAAAGGGAGGTGACCTCTGCTCAGGAGATCCCGGAGGGTCTTTTCAGGTGGGAGCAGGCAAGGAGGAGAAAAGCCTTGCAGGGTAGAGATCATGGGACGCCTCAGGCTCTGCCTAGGTTCTCAGAATATGGAGTGATTTTAATTGCTCTATGTCTTCAATGCTCAGGAGATAAAAGCTCCTTGATGCACTGGGTGTGATCAGACCCGGTGGCTCCTCATCCAATATACTTCTGATACAGCTGCACCCTGATAGCAATTGGTGATAAACTCAGAGTACTAGTTTAGCATGTCTTAGAAGGATCTCAAGAGCTCTCTGCCGGGCTATCTTACCTACCCCTTTACCCTCCCCTTCCATGCCCATAAGATCAATGAGATTATGCACATAATAAAAGTGTCTGGAGCCCAGAGCTTGGGGGCAATGTGGTTCCCATACTTGCGTTGACCCTCTGGACTCATGCTGTAATTTCTATTCTTGAGTCTCTGTCTTTATTTTCTTTTCTCAATCCCTCATCACTGCAGAGACTAAGGGAACCCATATACGGAGATGGGGCTGGCACCCAACAGAACAGCAATAGAACTATTGTAAACAATGCTATTAACTTCTGAAATAGGTGCTGTATTAATTTTGTATTGTTGCTGTAACCAATTATCACAAATTTTATGGCTTAAAACAACACAGATTTATTCTTACAATTCCATTGCTTAGAAATCTGACACCAGTCTTTCTCGGCTAAACTCAAGATGTTAGCAGGTTATATTCCTTCCTAGAAGATCTAGAGGAAAATCCATTTTCTTCCTTTTTTCAGCTTCAAAAGGCTGCTTGCATTTTTTGTTCATAGTCTTCTTTCTCCATTATAAAAGCCAGAAATATTACATTTCTCTATCCTCCTGTAGGCACATTTTCCTCTGACGACATCTCTCTCAACCACAAAATGTTCTGTAATTTTAAGGACCCACATGGTTAGATTTGGCCCACTAGGAATCCTGTACAATCTTTCGTCTTAAGTTCTGCAACATAATCACAACTTTAAAGTCCATTTTTGCCTGTAAGGTAACATGGTCACAGGATCTAAGAATTAAGACATGGACACTTTTAGGGAGCAATTATTTTGCCTACTAAGGATACTATTTTCATCACTAGAAAAAATTGAAGCATAATGTGTAATTACCTAATAGGTACTTCCTGCCTGCTGCACAGACAAAACCAATTCACTGAGACCATGCAACTGCAGTAAAAAAAAGAGTTCAGTTGACACAAGGCTGGCCACATGAAAGATGGAGTTATTACTCAAATCGGTCTCTATGACTGCTCAGAGGTAAGGGGATTTTCAAGGATAGTTTTGGGATGTCAGGAGTTGGGGAGTACTGAGAATGGAGCACTGAGAAAAAGAGGATGGGGGAAAAATATTTGAAGAACATTCTTGAATGAATAATAGACCCCAAAGCACAGATCCAGGAAGCTCAGATAAATAACAAGAAGATAGGTATCCTCAAAGTACACACACACACACACACACACACACCCCTAGACATATCATAGGCCAACTTCAGAATGTCAAAGACAATGAGAAATCCCAAAAAAGCCAGGGCAGGGAGTGGATAAAAACCTCACCTATAGAAGAGCAATGGTAACAATTATAGCAGACTTCTCATCAGAACCCAAAATATAACTGCAAAGAAGAAGAAAATGAATGGAAAATTAAGGGTTGAAAATTTTTTTTTACCAACTTAGCATTCTGGATCTAGCAAAATTATTCTTCAAAATGAAGAAGAAATGAAGATTTTCTCAAGCAAAAACAGGGAATTCTTCACCAGCAGTCCTGCCCTGAAAGAAATTCTGTAAGAAATTCTTCAGGCAGCTAAAAATGATATAGATTAGAAACTTGGATTTACATAAAGAAAGGAAGAACAGTGGAGAAGGAATACATGAAGGCAAAATAAAATCTTAATTTTTATTCTTAATGCTTCTAAAAGTTATGTTTGTTGAAGCAATAATGGTAGCAATGTATTGGGTGATTAGAACATAGGAAGTAATGAAATGAATGACAGCAATGAACAGAAAAGAGGAATCGGAAATACTACATAAGTGTTAGGATGACTAAACGTCACAATACTGCCAATACCAATTGCTGGTGAAGATGCAGAGCAACAGAAACTCACACTTGTTGATGGGAATGCAGAATGCTATAGCCATTTTGGAAGACTATTTAGCAGTTTCTTATAAAGCTTAACATATTCTGCCATACCACCAATTTCCTTCTTAGGTATTTGCCCAACTGATTTGAAAACTTATGCAAACACAAAACCCTCATGTGAATATTTACAGTAGTTTATTCGTGATTGTCAAGAGCTGGAAGTAATCAAGTAATCAAGAAATGGAAGTAATCCTTTGGTAATGAACAGGTAAACAATCTGTGACACATTCATACAATGGACTAGTACTTGGCCATAAAAAGAAATAAACTAGCAAGCCACAAAAAAATGTGGATGAATTTGAAGTGGATATTGCTAAGTGAAAGAAAGCAATCTGAAAAGGATGCATATTCTATAATTCCATTAGTATGGCAATCTGGAAAGACAAAATTATAGAGATGATAAACATATCAGTGGTCACTAGGATTTGGGGGCAGAGAAGTTAATAGCACAGAGGATTTTCTAGGACAGTGAAACTATTCTCATATAATGCTGTAATGATAGATATATGACATTCATTTATCAAAACACATAACTTTCCACCACAAGGAGTAAACCTAAGGGATGCAAATAAGAGGAAAAGTTTAGGAGGTTGGGGAATCCTAAGATGGAAGAATGCAGAACGTGACAAATGAATCTAACTTTATTACAAATGTGAAAATAACTTCACTAAAGGGGGTAGGAGGAAATGGTGCTGACCTAAGTGACTTTGGAAATGAGTGGAATCTGCAAGACAAAAAGCCAAAGAAACTATAAATAAGTAATGTACTCTAGTAAATAGAATTAATTCCCACATAATTTATTTCCATGGATATACAATTCGGAAACCACTATATGCGTACACTGAAAACGAACAACAAAGTACAGGCAGTGCTCGACTTACAACCACAGTCGGGACCACGGAACGGTCATAACACGATTTGGTTGTAAGTTGAGCAGGCTATATGTACTGTTGAAATGGTGCACGTGGAGATGGTAGTGCTGCCGGAAGCTGGTCCACACTGTTGTACGCCCAGCTGGGCAACGTTTGCGCTGCCAGATGTGGAGCAGTCGTGGCTAGCAATTGTGATCATAAAGTCGAATGGTCGTAAGTTGCATAGGTCACAAGTTGATCAATACCTGTAAATTTATGGCAGATGTTGGAAAACAGGTTTCTCACAGTTGGAATAGGAGGCTTAGAGATAAGCAAAAGGAGTAGGAAGCTAGAATGATGGATGTTGTAATGGATTAGAGTTGGAGATATCAGAATAAACTCATGCTTAGTATAATATAAATACAGATGACTAAATATATAATTATTTATAGATATATGTATATACATGTATTGGTATACACATATATTTTCCTTTCTGTTAGCTGAGAGGCCCTGGAAGGAATGACCATACCTAGCACTCAGATCTTGGTTACTAACACTAGATAAACACTAATTTAAACACCGAGATCTCCTTGGAGAAACAGCTGATTTTAGAACCACTAGTAGCAGGAAATTGTGAGACTCCCCAAAAGGCATGGGTCTCACTATACGGTGAGCTTGATCCCAAACACAGTTTCCTGCCAGAGGCAGTCGAGCTATTGGAAAGAAGGAACTGAAAGATGACTGATCAGTTTCTAATATCAACCACGATATTGTTTGGGCCTAAAACTATGCGGTGTTGCTAGACTAAGTGACTCCATACCAGCAACCAGTTTCTGCTTTTAACTTTTATGACTCTTTCTTTAAGAGTAGCTTTAACCTTTTCTTTACTTGCATGACTGCCTTGTACCCTAGATAATGGTTTAACTGTGGGGATATTTGCAAAGCAAATGCCACTATATGGATGGCTTTGATCCCCGACTCAGAGACTCCTGAATAGGGGGAGTTGAGATAAGTTGAGTCAGGAGCAGACAAAGGAGAATCTGGTTAAAAGATATTCTGACAAGCAAAATTAGAAAATCTTTTCACATGTGAGTCCTAAAACAAGATCAAATCAAAAATACCTGCAACCATGAGGAATAATGTCTGGATGTAAATAAGCTTTGTGATCACAGGAAATTCTATTACTTTTTACAACCACTGATTGTGTATCTGACAAAGAAAGTGTGTTTATTCCTGGCCTTTGAAAAATAAAATTGCTTTTTTGGGCACTGCCTACTCAGCCCTCCAGACCCCCGCTCTCTCTGTCTTTCTTTATTTCTTTAAGTGCACTCTCTCTTCCAGGCTTTGGGACCCTCTTGCAGGTCGAGAGATCCCCGGCAGATGTGTTATCCCGACCGGTCCCTGACACTTGAATATCTTGAAGTGTTAGAAAATAAGGAAAAGCTGAAAATATAAAGACAAACATAACAAAAAACCCCAAAATGACATAGAAGCCAGCTGAAAGAGTTCGAATTGAATAAAGATGGAGCAATCTGAGCAATAACATAAAGTGGTACTGAATTATAACTCAAACTGTAAAGAAATATCCATGAGTCCACACTTATTTAAATAAATAATTGGATGGATAAGTAAGTAAATGGGAGAAGAATAGAAAAATTTCCCAAGTGGAAGGGTTCCAAATAATGTGTTTTTATAGATACTTGGCCTTCAAAGAGGTGAAGCATTAGAGCCTAACTCCTCGTTCCTTAAGTGTGTGCTAAGTTTTGTGACTTCCTTCTAAAGAGTATATAGTATGGAGAAGGAAAAGAAAGAGTAAATTTACAGTGGAGAAGCCTTACAGACACTACATGATTCAGCTGATCAAGGTCAACCTCAACAAGTAATGGAATAGTATGTATTCTTTATGTGATGGGATGAAATTGGTACTGTGACCTCCTTCTCCAAACTCCATAATGCTAATCCAGTCATAAGAAAGCATCAGACAAAGCCCAATAGAGGGACACCCTGCAAAATTCCTAACTGGCACTTCTTAAAACTTTCAAGTTCATCAAAAACAAGAAAAATTTAAAAAAAACTCATAGCTAAAAGGAGCCTAAGGAGACCTGATGACTAAATGTAGTGGTATCTTGTGTGAGATCCTAAAACAGACATAGGCATTAGGTAAAAATTAAGGAAATATAAATAAAGGATGGACTTCAGTTAACAATAATGTATCAATAATTTGTTTACAAATTGTGACAAATGCACCATACTAATGTCATATATGATTAATAGGGGAAGCTGAGTGTGGAGTATACAGGAACTCTCTGGACTGTCTTTGTCAATTTTCTGTAAATACAAAAGTATTCTAAAAGGAAGTATTTTAAAATAGAACTTACAATGAGATATCGTTACATACATTCCTATCAGACTAAAATAAAGTTATTACTATATCAAGTGCTAGTGAGCACACAGATCAATTAGAATACTCAACACTGTTGATGAAAATGCAAAATATTACAGCCATTCTGGAAGTCAGTTTGGCAGTTTCTTTAAAAGCTAAACAAACATTTACCATATGACCTAGCAATCTTATGTCTGGGTGTTTAGGAAATTTAAATTTATATCCATAGAAAAACCTGTGCACTAAATTTTATAGCAGTTGTATTCATTATCACCGAAAACTTGGAAACCCATTATCCTTCAACAGATAAATAAATAAATAAATTGTGTTATATACACACAATGAAATGCTGCTAAAAAAAATCTCAAAAGTTTAAACACCATGCAATTCAATTTCTATAACATTATTAGAAAGACAAAAGTATAGAATTTTAGGAAGAAGATGACAGATAGGAGACAGAGCTAACGTGTAGCTCCCACTTGGATGGACAGAACAGCATGTGGAGACACACTGCAAAATTGTGCTCCAAGAACCACCACAGGAATGTACCTGGAAAATGGAAAAAATTCACAGGTCCTTTCAAAGCAATGGCATGCCACTGCAAATTCCACAAAACAGGTGAAAAATTGTGAGATCCCAAAGTGTGAAAAGGGGGAAAACCTGCCTTCAAATACATATCCCCACTAGGGAATCTGAACATCTAGATTATAGGAGAAGGATTTAGCCTTACCTAGTGCTCAAACAGATTTAGAGAGTCACATGAAATATAAAAGTAGAAGCAGCAGTGGAAAGAGCCTTGTAGGCACTCCCAGTCTCCAGCCTGAGCCCAGGGAAGGCAACCTTGACTATATCTCACAGGAACTCTAGGGAAGGCAGCCAGCAGAATTAAGTAGGGGCAACAGGGTAAAGGCGGCGTCCAACTAAAATTAGTAATAATATCAACAGGGCATGAATTTTCCTGAGCAGAATATGGAAGGTGAGTGGGAATTGCTGCAGATATGAGTGCAGGAGCCACCACTGACAATGTGGGCAGACTGGGAAGGATGAGGTCTGAAAGCCATGCTTCCTTTCTCAGTGGGAAACTCACAGCCTGGGGCAGGTTTCTCATCGGGGTACTGCGGGATCCAGACTGGCTTTGTCAACTGCATGGAAGTTGAGTGAGGCCTCTCACTACCCAGTATGCTCCATTTCCCTGGTGAACTATATGCCACAGCAGAAGCAGCCATCATCTCCTCTGGAACATAACCCCATTGGCCTGAGAACCACCCCTCGTCCCCAACAGTGGCTGCAGCAAACCCCACCCAAGGAGAGTCTGAGCCCAGACCTGCCTAACCCTGCCCATACGTGATGATATTTCTCTACCTTGATCTGGTAGCTGAACATAAAAGACAGAAACACTTGGGAACTTTATAGCCTTGCCCATTGCCTGAGAAACCAGAATACTTCCCCTGGCCAACTTGGAGCAAGCTTATATTCCTTTACTACTACAGCAGCTGGTACTTTCTTGAAAGTGCCATCTCCCAGCTGGAGGCCAACCAACTCAGGCCATTACAGCAACTTATGACAGAATATTCCTATTCTCAGGAAGGAAAAAATAATGGCTAATTCCACAGCCTGCAACATCCTGACTAAACAGAGGTCCTGAGTGTGTCCACATGAAAACTAACCTTTGAGAAAGTTAGCACACTGAACTTATCTACAACCAAGGATTCCCATACAGTCTACTTCACTTCTCTGCCATATCCACCAGAGCAGCTGCTGGTATCCATGGCTGGAAGACTTGAGACTGATCACATCACAGGACTCTCTACAGACATTCTTCAGCACCAGTCCAGAGCCGGGTATCCCCTCAGAGTTGCTAGATACAGAAGAATAATAACAATCATTGCAATAAGGCTCTAAGGAACCCCCATTCTCAGAGTAATGGGGAGAGTGTCACATCAAAAGGTCACCCCATGAAACAAAATCTGAACAGCAGGCCTTGAGTTCAGAACTTTCCACGGAAATAGGCTATCCAAATGAGAGAGAACCAGAAAAATACTTCTTGTAATATGGCAAAGCAGGGTTCTGTAACACCACCAAAACATCACACTAGCTCCTAGAAATGGATCCTAACCAAGAAGAAATCTCTGAATTGCCAGATAAAGAATTCAGAAGGTTGATTATTAAGCTACTCAAAGAGATACCAGAGAAAGGTATAAGACAGCTTAAAGAAATTATAGAAAGGATACAGAATATGGATGAAAAAATTCTCCAGAGAAACAGATATCATAAAGAAAAAAACAATTGCAACTTCTGGAAATAAAAGATGTACTTAGAGATATACAAACTGCAGTGGAGAGTTTCAACAATAGACTAGAACAAGAACTTCAGAGCTCCAAGACAGGCTTTTGAATTAACCTAATCAAACAAAAGCAGAGAAAAAAAATTAAGAAATGTGCAAAACCTCCATGAAATTTGGGATTACATCCAATGGCCAAACCTAAGAATAATTGGCATTCCTGAGGAAGAAGAGAAATCTAAAAGTTTAGAAAATGTGAGATAATAATTGAGGAAAACTTCCCTGGTTTTGCTAGAGATCTAGATATTCAAATCCAAGAAGCTCAAAGAATACCTGGGAAATTCATCACAAAAAATTATCATCTAGGCACATAGTCATCAAGTTATCTAAAGTCAATATGGGACCAGGCATGGTGGCTTATGCTTATAATTCCAGCACTTTGGGAGGCTGAGGTATGTGATTACTTGAACTCAGGAGTTCCATACCAGCCATGGCAACACAGCAAAATTCTGTCTACTTGGGAGGCTGAGGTGAGAGGATTGTTTGAGCCTGGGAGGTGGAAGTTGCAGTGAGCTGAGATCATGCCACTGCACTCCAGCTTGGGTGAGAGGGTGAAATCTTGTCTCAACAAAAAATAAAGTCAAGATAAAGGAAATCATCTTAAAAGCTGTGAGACAAAAGCATCAGATAACCTATGAAGGGAAACCTATCAGATTAACAGCAGATTTCTCAGCAGAAATTTTATAAGCAAGAAGGGATGGGTCCCATCTTTAGCTTCCTTAAACAAAACAATTTTAAGCCAAGAATTTTGTAATAGTGAAACTAAGCTTCATAAATGAAGGAGAGTTAAAGTCTTTTTTAGACAAACAAATGCTGAATTTGCCACTACCAAGCCAGCACTACAAGAAATGCTAAAAGGAGTTCTAAATTTTGAAAGGGAACACACCAAAATAGAACCTCCTTAAAGCATAAATCTCTCAGGGCCTATAAAACAATAACACAATAAAAAAAAAAAACCACAAGGTATTCAGGCAACAACCAGCATGACGAATAGAATAGTAGAATATTATATCATATCTCAATACTAATGCTGAATGTAAATGGCCTAAATGCTTCACTTAAAAGATACCAAATGGATACAATCTACTAAGTAAGTAACTGGTGTCTTCAAGAGACTCACCTAATACATAGGGACTCACATATGTTTAAGATACTGAGGTGGAAAAAGACATTCCATGCAAATGGAAACCAAAAGTAAGCAGGAGTCGCTATTCTTCTTTTTTAGACAGAGTTACACTGTGTCACCCAGGCTGGAGTGCAGTGGTACAATCTCTGCCCTCCTGTGTTCCCAGCTCAGCCTCTCAAGTAGCTGGGATTACAGGTGCACACCACCATATCCAGCTAACTTTTTGTATTTTTAGTAGAGATGGGGTTTCAGAATGTTGGCCAGGCTGGTCTTGAAATCTTGGCCTCAAGTGATCCACCCAAATCAGCCTCCCAAAGTACTGGAGTTACAGGTGTAAGCCACCGTGTCCAGCCAGGAGTTGCTATTCTTATATCAGAGAAAACAGACTTTAAAGCAACAGTTAAAAAAAATAAGACAAAATGGATATTACAAAATGATGACAAGTTAAGTCCAACAGGAAAATACCACAAATCTAAATAGATATGTACCTAACACTAGAGCTCCCAAATTAATAAAACAATAACTACTAGACTAAGAAATGAGAGATGACAACACAGTAATAGTAGGGGACTCCAACACTCCATTGTCAGTGCTAGACAGGTTAACAATACAGAAAGTTAACAAAGAAACAATAGACTTAAACCATACCATATAACAAATGAACTTAACAAACATTTATGGAACATTCTGCCCAACAATTGCAGAATAGACGTTCTTTTCATCAGCACCTGGAACATTCTCCAAGACAGACCATATGATAGGTCATAAAAGAAGTCTCAATAAATTGAAGAAAATCAAAATTATATCAAGTATCCTCTCAGACCACAGTGAAACAAAACTGGAAATTAACTCAAAAAGAAGCACTCAAAACTACACAAGTAAATGAAAATTAAATACTTTGCTCTTGAATGATCCTTGGGTCAACAATAAAATCAAGACAGAAATTAAAAGATTCTTTGAACTGAATGATAATAGAGACAAAATTTATCAAAACCTCTGGGATACAGTAAAAGCAGTGCTAAGAGGAAAGTTCAGAGCATTAAATGCCTACATCAAAAAGTCTGAAAGAGCACAAATATACACTCTAAGGTCACACTTCAGAAAAATAGAGACACAAGAACAAACCAAACCCAAACCCAGCAGAAGAAAAGAAATAACAAATATCAGAGCAGAACTAAATGAAATTGAAATAAAAATATACAAAAGATAAATGAAACAAAAAACTGGTTCTTTGAAAAGATAAAATTGATCAACCATTAGCAAGATTAACCAAGAAAAGAAGACAGAGGATCCAAATAAGCTCAATTAGAAATGAAATGGGAGATATTACAACCAATACCACAGAAATACAAAACATTATTCAAGGCTGCTATGGACACCTTTACCCCCACACACACTAGAAAATCTAGAGGAGATGGATAAATGCCTGGAAATATACAACCCTCCTAGATTAAATCAGGAAGAAATAGAAACTCTGAACAAACCAATAACAAGTAGAGTGATTAAAACAGTAATAAAAAATGCCAACAAAAAAAGTCACAGACATTCATAGAAGAGTTGGTGCCAATCTTACTTGAACCTATTACAAATTATAGAGAAAGAAAGAATACTCCCTAAATCATTCTATGAAGCCAGTATCACTCTAATACCAAAACCAGGAAAGGACATACAAAAAAAAGAAAACTACAGACCAATATTCCTGATGAACGTAGATGCAAAAATCCTCAACAAAATACTAGCTAACTGAATCCAACAGCATATCAAAATAATACACCAAAATCAAATGGGCTTCATACCAGGGACACAGGGATGGTTTAACATAAGCAAGTCAATAAATGTGATCCATCACATAAACAGAATGGGAGGCAGGGATGGTTTAACATATGCAAGTCAATAAATGTGATCCATCACATAAACAGAATTGAAAACAAAAATTACATAACCATCTCAATAGATACAGAAAGAGCACTTGACAAAATCCAGCAATATTTTATGATTAAAACCCTCAGCAAAATTGGTGTAAAAGGAACATACCTCAAGGTAATAAAAACTGTCTATGACAAACCCACAGCCAACATTATACTGACCAGAGAAAAGCTGAATGCATCCCCCTGAGAACTGGAACAAGATAAGGATGCTCACTTCCACCACTTCTATTTAACATAGTACTGGAAGTCATAGCTAGAGCAATCAGACAAGACATAGAAATAAAGGACATCCAAATCGGTAAAGAGGAAATCGAACTGTCGCTATTTGCTGATGATATGATCATATACCTAGGAAGCCCTAAAGACTCGACCAAAAAGTTCCTAGAACTGACAAATAAATTTATAAAGTTTCAGGATACAAAATCAATGTACACAAGTCAGTAGTACTGCTGTACACTAACTATAACCAAGCTGAGAATCAAATCAAGAACTTAATCTCTTTTTTAACAGCTGTCAAAAAATAAAAATAAAATATCTAACCAAGGTGGTAAAAGAGCTCTACAAGGAAAATTACAAAACACTGCTGAAAGAAATCGCAGAAGACACAAACAAATGGAAACACATTCCATGCTCATTGGTGAGCAGAATCAATATGGTAAACATGATCATACTACCAAAAGCAATCTACAGATTCAATATAATTTTCATCAAAACACCATCATTATTCTTCACACAAATAGAAAAAAAAAGTCCCAAAATTTATAAGGAACCAAAAAAGAGCCCTCATAGCCAAAACAAGACTAGCAAAAAGAACAAATCTGGAGGCATCACATTACCTGACTTCAAACAGCATGGTGCTGGTATAAAAATAGGCATGTAAACCAATGGCACAGAATTAAGAACTCAGAAATAAAGCTAATTGACCAGAACTTTGGTCATAGGGCTACCAGAACTGTGGTGCTGAGACAGGGCAGGAGCAGGGAGAAATACCCCAATCTCTCCTCCTGACCTCGGTCTCCCATGACACAGTGGGAAGCTGGAAGACAAGGCTGCCCAGGAATTGCAGGCTTCAGGCTCATGCCTCACAGGGCTTAGAGAAGGACAAACAAGAGCTGAGTCTCTGCCTGCAGTGGATCTGCAGAGGAGGTGTTGGATGGAGGAATGGCAAACAGAATAAACCGCAGTGTGGCCTTCCTTCCTTATTTCTTTTTTAGCATGCACCTCAGATATTTAGAGCTAGTAAAAGACATAGCAAAGGACATTAGAATCTACAGCATCGATCTTTGTGTGAAAAGCAAAATACTACTTCCCAGGAGAGTCAACTAATCTTCTGAGTCACTGCCCATACTTAGCAATTCTAAACAGAATCCAAACAGATGCCCAGGTCCTATATTTCACAAAGAACTCATGCCTTATCAGTAGCTTGATACTTCAAAATCAGCAGGAATCAGGAGTGTGGCTGTTATAAGTCTACTGAAAATGTAGGATGGAAAGAGGATAGTCCAAAGTCAGTATTGAAAGCCAGTTCCACTCTTCACTAGCTTTGTGCCCTGGGTAATCCTCGGGTTCCACGTGAACAATCCAAGGCCCTTAGGGGTGGAGGAAAAATTGCTTATTCTAGCTGGAGCATTTCCAGCCACTGTGACAAGAACAAATCAAACCAATCCAAAGCTCAAAGCAAAAGCCTTGTTAGCTGCGAAGAATTTCAAAGGGACAAGAAGTAAATTGCACAATCAAACCAATTATTATTAGAATTTCATTTTTTCATTTGAACACATATTTATTGACTGCCAACTATATGCCAGGGATTATCCCAGAGAGGTGAGCAAAGAGAGTCCCAAAGACAACACACAAGCTCTTTTTGTGGACGAAGTTCTCAGCCACGGGAAAGATTATTTGTTGCCTTCATATACTTGATCGGGGGGTTTACACTTTACTTATATGTTTAAATAATTTAACATGCTTTGCTACTGAAAAGCTGCCATTCACTGATAGGAGGAGGGCAGGACCCCTTAAAGCCAGTGTTCTTGTCCTAGAAAGTTAATCAATACAAATATTGAAGCTGTAGATTCTAGCCTTCTTTGCTATGTTCTTTAGCAACTCTAAATATCTGATGTACATGCTAAGGAGAAAAATAAGACAGGTCATTCTGCTGGTTACTCTGTGTTTGTCATTCCTCCACCCAACCCCACTTCTGTAGATGCAACCCCCAGGTGAATTCTTGGGAATTTCGAGGTTGTGCTGTGACGTTCTGAACCTGCTGGCTGTTTGGATGTTCTTCTGCATTTTCCCTAGCTACCCCGACAAGCTCTTTTCTCAGCAGATATTTGAGTAGTTCCCCATATGTGTATAGAGTCCATCTGTGCCAGCTCAAGCCTCTTTACAGGATTTTGACTGTCCTCCTCTTCTTTCCACAAATTCAGAAAGTTCTTTTTTTCTGGAAACTGCCTGTATTATCTTTCCATGTTCTAGGTAATAATTACATTCTTCTGTAGTTCTTTGAAAGTCTTCCTCAAGTTTATTTCTCTTTCAGTAGTTGACTATTCAATTTCAGCAGAAGTTGTTTCTCAGCTGTCACATCTCCTTTCACAGTATCTTCTCTTTGATTTTTCACTGCACACTTTTTATGACTCCTGTTCAGTCCATTGGGCCTGCAGCCCTGGCCGGCCCAGCTTCTACACCATCTGTTGCAACTCTGCAATGTGTCACCTCCACGTGAGAGTCAGAGGTGAGGTCCAAATGGGCCAGCCTTCTTGAATTTGGGGGCCTGACAGAACTTTTTATGTTATTCTCCTCAGCCATTTTTTGTTAAATATTTACCACCTCACTGGGCCTTTGACCACTGAATTACCCAGTGATGTAGCTGGAAATTCAGAGAACTCAGAAAAAATATGTTTGTAGCACTTTATGTTTACTCCATTGCAGGACAACACTTTCTAGTCTCCTTGCAACTCAGGTGGTCTTTAAGTGCTGTTCAAGAACATAGAGTGTGAGAAAATGAGAGTAACCAGTAAGATGTTTCTCTTCCTCATCGCTAGGACCAAGTTACTCCAGTGGAGTAGAATGATGCATTATCACCAATTTTGCTATTAGTTCTACTCAACTACCTGGTCTTTAGCATTATATAAAACATCTGGCCAGAAGCAAATATTTAATAAGCTGAGTTTCTGGAGAGCAATAAGTTATACGTTTGTATTGGTTATCTGCCTCTGCATTAAAAACGACCCCAAAACTTAGTGTCTAAAAACAAGAAATATTTGTTACCTTGCACAGTTTCTTTGAGGCAGGAATCGGAGCTGCTTAGCTGAGTGGATCTGGCATAAGATTTCTCCTTAGGCTGTGGCCAAAATGCCAACCAGGGCTACAGTCGCCTAAAGGTTTGACTGCAGCTGGAGAAACCACTTTTAGAATAGCTCCCTTACATGGCTGGCTGGTCACTGCTGGTTGTTGCAGGAGGCCTCAGTTCTTCATCATGTGATCCTTTGCAGATATAGATATCCTCATAACCTAGCACCTGGGTTTCCCTAGAGTGATCCAAGAACAATACAGTTGCTGCAATATCTTATTGACCTAGCCTCAGAAGTCACACGCTGCCATTTCCACAATATCCATGAATATCAGGAGGCAGAGTTCCTTGGAGGTCATTTTGGGGCCATCTTAAAGGGCATCTTGGGGCCTCCTTGGACATTAGTCACATCTAATGGCATTCAAGGTCTTCGATAATACACAAACATAATTTAGTAGTAAAAATTGTGCAGGGATATCTAAATGTGACTTATAAAGAATTGAACTTTCACCAGCAGCTTACAAGACATCTTGGACATTAGTTATGTCTAATGGCATTCAAGGTCTTCAATAAGATATAGACATAATTTAGTAGTAAAAATTGTGCAGGGATATCTTACTATGACCTGTAAAGAATTAAATTTTCACCACCAGCTTATAAGGATTCATGAGGCTATCCCAGTCTAACCAAATTCCACATGTTCCTGCAATTTCCTTTATCTCATGAAGGTAACTGGATTTTTAGAAGACCTATGCCTCAGTCAAATGACCTTGAAGTTGTTATATGTACCTGTGGTTCAGTCTTAAATTCATGTCTCTTACATCCTGGAAGTTTGAGAAGAGTTTCCTATTTAAGAAAGCATTTTGGAATCAATATAGATTACTATTCTGAGAAACAATTTAAATGGTAGCCTGTTGTAAAGTGTGGCACCTCCCCACCACTTTCACTCTAGCTCCTGCTCCTGCCACATGATGTGTAAGCTCCCACTCAACCTTCTACCATGAGTAATGCCAATAACTTTTTTTTTTTTTTTGAGACAGGGTCTCACTCTGTCACTCAGCCAGAAATGCAGCTGAGTGATCAGCTCTCTGCAGCCTCAACCTCCCAGACTCAAACAATTCTTCCACCTCAGCCTTCCAAGTAGCTGGGACTTGGATGATATGTAGGTATCATCATGCCTGGCTAATTTTTAAATATTTTTTGTAGGTCTCACTGTGGTTTCCAGGCTGGTCTCAGTCTCCTGGGCTCAAGTAATCCTCCACTTCAGCCTCTCAAAATGCTGGGATTACAGGCATAAGCCAGCATGCCTGGCCATCAGTATTTTTTAAATTTGTTAAATTAGTTAGTTTACATGACACAGTACACACAGCAACCTCCATTTCCAACTGCATGTATGGATACATCTTACCATATTTCAGTCTATATGTAGTATTACCAACAATTAGGAGTTTATATTTTATCAAAACCCTGGATTCATTTCCCTTTCAGCATATGCTTTATTACATAGAGGATTTTAAAGGCCATAATGTTCCAAAGATGCAATTGGTTTGCAAAAGACTTTTTCAGTGTTCCACTGGAATGACACACAGCATAATAGGCTTTCACCTTATGCAGTTTGGGTGCAGCATTTGAATAAGCTAAGTGAGAAAATATAGTAACTTTTAGTTGCAATAACAGATGCTGGTTTAGATTCAGCTCTTTCAGCTCATTGTCATCCTGACATCTTGTTGTAAGGTTGGCAGATTTGCTGCCTATGTTTCTCGGATCTCTGATAACTCCACATTGTTACAGCCTGTGTTTCCAGTGCTTTTATCTGCTGCTTTAATGGTCTATTTATTTGGTATCTGCATTCATCCATGTTCAAACTGCTATGAAGCAATACCAAAGACTGGGTAATTCATAAACAAAAAGAGGTTTCATGGACTCACAGTTCCACATGCCTGAGGAGGCCTCACAATCATGGCGGAAGGCAAAGGAGGAGCCAAGTTATGTCTCATATAGTGGCAAGCAAGAGAATGTGTGCAGGAGAACTGCCCTTTAGAAAACCATCAGATCTCTTGAGACTTATTCACTATCATGAGAACAGTATAAGAAAAACCCATCCCCATGATTCAATTACCTCCCACTGGGTCCCTTCCACAACACGTGGAGATTGTGGGCACTACAATTCAAGATGAGATTTGGGTGGGGACACAGCCAAACTACATCAGCATTATTGAAGTCATCCAGCCACACTAAAGCATTTGGAATGCCCTATAGTTAGCTCACACCTATTTTCAGTTACCAACTAAAAGATCAATATATTATTTTTGAACTCTGTCTCTAAGAGCTTCAGCTTTGAAGTATAGCAGACACAACATCACAGAAAACACAATGGAAAGCTAGGATTGTAGCATCTGATATAGTTTGAACATAAGTCCCCACCAAATGTTATGTTGAATTATAATCTCAGTGTTAAAGGTAGGGCCTGGTAGGAGATATTTGGGTCATGGGGGAAGATTTCTGATGGCTTGGTGCTGTTCTCATGATAGTAAGTGAATTCTCAAGACAGCTGGCTGTTGTGAAGTGTGGCATCTCCCCCCAGTCTTGCCTTTGCTCCTGCTCTTGCCAGGTGATATGTTGGCTCTCACTTCACCCTCCACCATGAGTAAAAGTTCCCTGTGGCCTCCCCAGAGCAGATGCCGGCTCTAGGCTTGCACAGCCTGCAGAACTGTGAACCAATTAAACCTCTTTTCTTTATAAATTACCTAGTCTCAAATATTTATTTATAGCAATGCAAGAATTGCCTAATATAAAAAATTGATACTAAGGAGCAGGGAATTTCTATAAAGATACCTGAAAATGTCAAAGTAGCTTTGGAAATAGGTAATGGAAAGAGGTTGGAAGAATTTGGAGGGCTCAGGAGACAGGAAGATGAGGTAAAGTTTGGAATTTCTCAAAGACTAGATAATAATTGTGAGCAAAATACTGATGGTGATATGGGCAGTAAAGACCAGATTGATGAGGTCGCAGATGGAAATGAGAAAATTATTGGAAACTGGTGCAAAGGTCACCCTTTTTATGCCCTAGCAAAACATTTGGCTGCATTCTGTTCATGCCTTGGAGATCTGTGAAAGTTTTAACTTCAGAGTGATGATTTAGGGTATCTGGTAGAGGAAATTTCTAAGCAGCAAAGTGTTCAAGATGTGACATGGCTGCTTCTAATTGTCTATGGTCAGATGTGGGGGCAAAGAAATAAAGTTGAAATATATATTTAAGAAAGCAGAGTATAAAAATTTGGAAAATTTCTAACCTGGCAATGTGCCAGAGGAAAAAAAAAGCTTTTGCAGAAGAGGAATTCAAGTGGGCTGTGGAGCAACTACCTGCTAGCGATAATTGCATAACTAAAAAGTAGCCAAATGCTAATATTCAAGATAATGGGGAAAAGGCCTCAAAGGCATTTCAGACACCTTCACAGCAGCCTCTCCCATCACAAGTCCAGAGGGCCGAGGTGGGAAGAAAAGTTTCCTGGATGAGGCCCAGTGCCCTGCTGCCCTATGCAGGCTTGGGACACTGCTCCCTACATCTCAGCTGTTTAGTTGTGGTTCAAAGGGGCCCAGGTAGAGTTTGGGCTGCCGCTTTGAAAAAGCAAGCTGTAAGCCTTGAGAGCTTCCATGTGGTGCTAATCCTGCAGGTGCACGCAGAGTGCAAGAATGAATAAGGCTAAGCAGCCTCTGTCTAGATTTCAGAAGATGTATGGAAAAGCCTGGGTGTCCAGGCAGAAGCATGCTGCAGGGGCAGAGCACTCACAGAGAACCTCTACTAGGGAAGTACAGAGGGAAAATGTGGGGTTGGAGGACCCACACAGAGTCCCCACTGGGGCACTGCTTAGTGGAGCTGTGGGAAGGGAGCCACCGTCTTCCAGATCCCAGAATGGTAGGTCTATCAGCAGCTTGCAACTGAAAAAGCCACAGGCATTCAACTCTGATGTGGTTTGGCTCTGGGTCCCCACCCAAATCTCATCTCAGATTGTAATCCTTGCATGTCGAGGGAAGATTTTGGTGGGAGGCAATTAGATCATGGGGGTGGTTTCCCCCATGCTCTTTTCATGATAGTGAGGGAGCTCTCATGAGACCTGATGGTTTAGAAGTGGGAGTTTCCACTGTACTCTCTCTCTCCTGCTATCATTTAAGACTTGCCTTGCTTCTCCTTTGCTTTCCGCTATGATTGTAAATTTCCTGAGTCTTCCCAATCATGTGGAACTGTGAGTCAATCAAACCTCCTTTCTTTATACATTACCCAGTCTCAAGTAGTATCTTTATAGCCATGTAAAAATGGACTAATACAAACTCCAACCCATGAGAGAAGCTGTAAGGGCTGAAAGCTGCAGAGTCACAGGGCAGCCTTGGGAGCACATCCCTTGCAGCAGTGTTCTCTGATGTGGGACATGGGGTCAAAGGACATTGTTTTGAAGCTTCAAGATTGAATGACTTCCTACTGGGTTTTGAACTGGCATGGGTCCTGTAACTCCTTTCTTTTAACTGATTTCTCCCCTTTGGGATGAGAATGTTTACCCAATACCTGTACCCTAACTGTACCTTGAAAATATATAACTTGTTTTTGATTTTACATGCTCATAGGTGGAAGGGAATTGCCTTGTCTCAGATGAAACTTTGGACTTTGAACTTTTGAGTGATGCTTATTGGCAGGGGATGATTATATTATGCAATGTGAGAAGGACATGAGATTTGTGGATCCAGGGAAGGAATAATATAGTCTGAATAGATGTACCCACTAAACCTCATGTCAAATTGTAATCCCCAGTGTTTGAAGTGGGGCCTGGTAGGAGATGTTTGTCTCGCAGGGGTGGATCCTTCATGGCTTGGTGCTGTCTTTGAGAGAGTAAGTTAGTTCTTATAAGATCTCTTGAGATCTGGTTGTTTCAGTGTGTAGCACCCCCATGCTTTTTTCATGATACTGAGGGAGTTCTCATGAGATCTGATGGTTTAGAAGTGGCAGTTTCCACTGCACTCTCTCTCTCTCTCCTGCCATCATTTAAGACTTGCCTTGTTTCCCCTCTGCCTTCTGTCATGACTATAAATTTCTCTCTCTCTCTTGCTCCTGCTCCCACTGTGTTAGACGCCTGCTGCCCCTTCAAATTTTGCCATGATTTTAAGTTTCCTGAGGCCTCCTGGCAGATATGCAGCTGCTATGCTTCCTGTGCAGCCTGAAGAATCATGAGCCAACTAAACCTCCTTTCTTATAAATCATATAGTCTCAGATATTTCTTTATAGCAATGCAAGAACAACCTAATACAGAATCTAAATAAAGCAGCACTTGTAATCTGAAGGGCTTTCTTTTCCTGTCATAAACTGGCACCTGACATAACACCAATACCAGAAAAACAAGCCTCAATTGGCATGATGGGAAGAAGCTAAGCCAGAGATTGTTCATCCAGAGCAAAGGACTTAATGACTGCCAGACTGAGGTCGTGGGTACTTGTACAAGTCCCAAAGCTTAGTTCAGGATTTCCAAGCAAAGAGGGCTGTAACTCAAAAGAAACTTAGACTCGTGAAATGATATGAACCATAGCATTCACTACAACAAAATTTAATTAGTTACATTTACTATACTTTGTTTTCCTGAAAAAATTATCTAATAAATTTCATATGCTTGTATTTAATTGGGATAGTTTAAGGATCCTTTAAAAAAATGTAAATGCTGGTGAGTTTTCCTGGGGAAATATAATCAAATCATGCCTCAGTGAGAGTTGCAATTAGTATTACTTCCTACAGAGCAATAATTTTAGTTACAAAGGTTCAACAGAAATTTATATATTAAAAAAAGGGAAACAATAACCCAGAGCCAAGCAAGCCAGTTGTTAGCAATGATGCCTGCAAGAAATGCTTAATGTCTATGAAATTTAGACACTTTGAATAATTGTTATTAAATTTTAATAAGAAACAAACTAGTCTATGACACATTGTACTTCACATTCATTTTATTTATTTATTTATTTATTTATTTATTTATTTATTTATTTATTTTTGAGACAGGGTCTCACTTTCTCAACCTGGCTGGAGTGCAGTAGCATAATAACTGCTCAGTCTAGCCTCAATATCCTGAGCTCAGATGATACTACCACTTTGGCCTCTGGAATAGCTGGGATCATGAGTATGTGCCACCATGTCTGGCTATTTTTTATTTTTTGTAGAGACATGTTGGGGGGGTTGCCATATTGCCCAGGCTGGTCTCAAACACCTGGGCTCAAGTGGTTCTCCCACCTCAGCATCCCAAAGAGCTGAGATTAACAGCATGAATCATCATGCCTGGCTTTCATATTCATTTTAATTGATGTCTTCTGGAGGAAAGTAAGTTTAGAATTTTTGTAAAGTTAAAGTAATTTGCCTGGATTTCAGTTTTATTAAAAAAATAGAGAATTAATAGGGAGATGATATGACTTTGTAATCGAATACATTGGTAAATGGAGTATAGCAGTTTATTGAAGTAACATAAAACTGCACAACAAAAAAAGCTTTGCTGTAATTATATTAGGGTTTTCCCTGGGCATTCTGCAATCAAACAAAATCTGTTCCACTGAAGGCTTAATCAAATGAAATCTTAGAGTATAGCAAAACCTCACATAATGATTAAGAGAAGGATGGTTGTGACACTAGCATTATTTATCGAATTGCATGGATTATGGATTGTACATAACTACAATACAAAGCAAATGAAATAGTTTTAAAGAAATGCTGCATGACAGGAGACAGCATGTTGCTAAAAAGAGAGTCGATGAGGAGTGAAAAGATGAATGATTTGTCCTGATTTCATTGTGTGCTAGCTTGTTACCTTGGACAAATCTCTTTATTTCAAATTCAAAATTTTTTTGTAGAGCTGGTATAAAAATAGTTTCTTTGCCTGTCTCACAGGGATGATCTGATGAACAGATACTGTTCCGATAAGTATTTTGTAAACTCTCAAATGCTGTCCAAAAGTAGGTAATGTTATTGTATTCAAGTATATACAATAACAGATTAAGCTAATAAAGAGTTGCCTGGTGCTGATCCTCAGGGAATTTACTTTAATGAACACTTGACTGTGATTAAAATTTAACACATCAACTATATAATTACTGCTTACTGAGCACTCAAAAATTCTCTTGAGTAAGCCATTTTCTCATGATCTTTCATTTTTAGTAATGAATATGATAATCTCTTTATGCATTAAAAGTCCAAAAGAAAATTCCAGTGAACTACCTGCCCCTGCAGTTGTATCAATTTATTTATAAACTGAACGGTTACTATGTCCTAAATCTATGTTAGATAACCTGGTTTGTCTTTCCTTCAAAGAACTTTGACCAACAGGGACATAAACTATGATTGTACATAACTATGATACAGAGCAAATGAAATAATATTTATAATAATGGCCCAAAATTCTATTAATACTCAAAGGAGAGACTTTATTTCTACAAGAAGATTTAGAAAAGATTTACAGAGAAGATGAAATTTAATTAGACAGATTTAGCTCAAAAGCATATTCCAGAGAAACAGACATAACAAACACAAGTTAAGAGCATGACTACCAGTCTAATTTGACTAGGAAACACATTGCATGAGAGGAGTAGAAGGAATTACAGCTAGATCAGGAGGGATGCTGAAAGCAAAAAGCAGGTAGGACAAAAAACCAGTAAGAACAGAAGAGGGACACTTTCTTTTATCTCAGGAGTTTGTGTTTTATTATTTTTCCCTTTTAACAAAAGTAATGCTCACAAAACAACACAAGAAAAAGGAGAAAATCATTTAAATCTCACAGTAACTCTCTCATGTTCTAATCCCTACTTTAGAGTTTAAGAAATTCAGTTGGAATTGAATTGACCCTCTCTAGAGGGTCAATATTGTCCAGCCTCAATGTCATAGACTGAATTGTTTCCCCCTCTAAATGCATATGTTCATGCTCCAGCCTCCAACGGGGTAGTATTTGGAAATGGGGCCCTTGGGAGAGTTATTATTATAGGTTTAAATGAGGTCATGCGTGTGGGGCCCTCAGGATGGGCTTGGTGCCCTACCCTTATAAAAAGAGACAGAAGAGTTCCCCCCACTTCTCTTCTAACACAAAGAAGTCATGTGATCACAAAGCCAGAAAGCAACCATCTACAAACCAGGAAGAGAGACCTCACCAGAAACCGACAGAGCTGGCACCCTGATCTCATACTTCCAGTTCCAAAACGATGAGAAGAGAAATGCCTATTGTTTAAACTGTCGTCTATAAGATTTTGGTTATGGAGCTGACTAATATACACTCGAGCATCTGATAAGTGTGAGTTAAGACTGAGGCTCACACTTTTAACCATGACATTGCATAAAAATAACACAATCTATTCCCCAAAGTTTAGGTGAATAACAATAGCTGCTAAACAATGCTTTAAATGTGTTAACTCATTATATCTTTACTATAAAGTTATAAAGTTGGTTGAATTATTATTTCTTAATACACTAATACAATAACAAAAAATACATTACAAAAAAGTTCTGGGCAGGCATTGTAGCTCATGCCTGTGATCCCCAAACTTTAAGGGGAGGACAAGGCAGGAGGATGGCTTGAAGCCAGGAACTCAAGACTAGCCTGAGCAACAACGTGATACCTGTTCTCTACAAAAAATGTGTAAAAAAAAAAAAAATAGCCAAGATCTGTCCACTTGTAGTCCCAGCTACTTGGGAGGCCGAAGTGGGAGGATCACTTGACCCAGGAGTTTGGGGCTACAGTGCGCTATGACCATGCCACTGCACTCCAGCCTGAGTGGCAGAGTGAGACTCTGTCTTTAAAAATGAAATAAAATAAAACTAAAAAAGATGAAATTCAAACCTCAAAACAAACAATAGGGAATGATTAATTGCTCAAGTTGATATACTCTTTTAACAATGATAGTTTGGATCCAATATACATAGCCTTACTATACACAACTCTAAGTGGAGTTTTTCTTTTATTTTGTTTTGCTTATAATTAATTCATATGTCAACAGTGTTCTCATGGTAAAAAATTATAATGGTCTTGAAATAGAAGAACTTGAATATATGACAGGCATATCCATAGGAGATACGAATGTGAAGACTACTTGACTCTGAAAATTGTTTATTTGTTTAGAAACCTAAACTGGAAGCTTTGCAAAAAGATGTATAGTAGGATACATGACTGGGTATTCTAAAACAGACACAGCCATCACACATTATTAATGATGTATCTAGAGAATAAATTATGTCTGTTAAGAGCTAGTTATAATGGAAAAATTACCAAAGAGGAAAGATTCCCACTTATTTATCAACATGGGAAGATCATAAAAGTCCCAGAAAAGTATAATCAATGGCAATTGAAAAAATAATGTGAGGGAATGAGTGAAAGGACTGTTGGAATAAAATGGCAATAATTTTGAGAAAGAACAGTATGAAGGATCAGTTCAAACTGAATAAACCTAAGATTTACTTACTCAGACCCGCTTCTCCCTTCAAGATGTCTTCCACCACCTTATGAATTTCATACAGTCTTTGGTCCTTTTGTGTTTTTTAGCCTCATAATTCCTTTCTCTTATGTCACCAACATTTTTTATTTTGTTTCAGAAAGGCAACCATTTCAATTTTGAAAAGAAAATTTCATACAAGGCTATTTCTCCTACAAAAATAATTTTTTAAAATTAAACAATAGCAACTATAATTCTTATAAAAAGTTAGATCTGATCCATCTTTTGATGTGATACTAAGTACATTAATCAAACAGCTTAAGCCCCTAGAAATCAATTACTCATTCAATAGTATCCACCAATAAGGTGAATCTCTAATATACATAAAATGTATTTAATAAATGCATTCAGTCTTGTCTTGTTAGAAAGATCAGATAATCATAAAATAAAATATGAACATAATAATGTGAATTATATGTATAGAGATGTCTTCAAGTAATGGATACAATTAAAAATTTTCTGTTTTCCAACCTAGAGTCTAAAATACTCAAGTAAGACAAAAGGAACAGCAGAGACCAAAATAACTCCTTTGGTAAAAAGATTGTTTTAGAAAATGTGGCATTCATCTGCTGGCATGTGAGATTCTTCATACTGAATCCCAAGATTGGGCAGATCTAGTGGTCAGCCTGAAACTGAGGAGACTTCCCTACCTGCAGAGGTGAGGCATGTCCCTGGAGAAGCAGAGCCAAGATTGTCTCTTCATAGGCAGTTAGCTCTTAAGAAAAAAAAGCAAAGGCAGGATCTCAATGGCACATGACTGTGACTTTCTTTCAAGTTCAATCATTATTTATATCTGAAAGAGGACAGATTAGCTAGTAATGGTAAATTGTGTGATGTGGAAGGAAACACCAGAATTAGGAAAAAGTGTTTCCCTGCTCACAGTTACATACTGCAATAATTTTTGAGATATAGTCTTACTACATGATGCCTAAATCATCAACCCAAATAGTTCATCTAGTCCAGTCCCTACCTCCCATGTCATGTGAAAGGCAGCTTTTTTTTTTTTTTTTTTTTTGAGACAGAGTCTTGTTCTGTCCCCTAGGCCAGAGTGCAATGGCGCAATCTCAGATTAATGTAATCTCCACCTCCCAGGTTCCCTCCGCCTGCCTCAGCCTCCCAAGTAGCTGGGATAACAGGCACACACCTTATATACTATCTTACTGGAACTCCAACAACAAATATTTAGTGATTCCAAAGGTATATTAAAAAATAATCATACCACCTCATATCTACTGGCATGACTTTAATAAAACTACAGAAAATTATAAATGATGGAAAGGATGTGAAGAAATTGGACCCTGGTGCATGGTAATGAACATGTAAAATGGTACAGCCACTTTGGAAAACAGTGTGGCAGTTTCTCAGGAAGTTAAACAAAAATCACCACATGATCCCACAATTCTATTCTTAGATAGATGTGATGGTTAATTTTATGTCAATTTAGCTAAACTGTAGTGCCCAGTTAATTGGTCAAACACTTGTCTAGATGTTGCTGTGAAAGAATTTTTTCAATGTGATTAACATTTAAATCAGTATACTGTGGTTAGATAGACTTCATTTTATTAGTTGAAGACCCTAAGATCAAAGACTGAGGATTCCCAAAGGAGTAAAAATTCTCCTTAAGGCTGCAACACGAAAATCCTACTTGAGTTTCCAGTCTCCTGGCCTGCAGAATTTAAGCTCAAGACTCCATTGTAAAAGCTGTCAGAATAAAAAAAAATGGAGTCACTTATGTCAAATCCTAACAATAAATAAATGAATTAATGAATAAATAAATAAATAAATAAATAAATAAAGCCAGGAGGAGACTAAATAGGAAGGCACTTATGAACACATATCTATGATAAGAGCTGTTACAGAGACTCTCTGCAGGGCTCTTATGCACAAATACACCAAGGACATTTTAAACTGCAGCTTGCTTCATGAGTCACAAGGACAGCCAGCTAGATGCTTAAGTACACTTGCCTGACCTACTGTCTTCATTAACGAACTGGCAACAACTCCTGTGATAAGCCCCTAGAACCAATATCCTCTTGGTTTCAAAACAACTTATTGAGTACTTTCTCTCTCTTGCCTTTAAAAGCTTTTCCTTGCCTCAACCTCTTCACATATGTTTATGATTTCCATAGCCTGCACATTACAGATTGGTGAAACTTCTGTGCAATCCCAAACAAACTCATTATCTTTGGAGAATCTCTCTCCGTTATTTGTTGACAGCATCAATACTTGCCTGCACTTTTGAGCCCCCACAATCATGTGAGCCAATTTCTTAAAATGTCATCTCTTTCTCTCTCTGATATTAATTGGTCTGATATAAGATTGTGTATCTACTTCATATAACAGTGGCACTAACATTGCATTTGCATTACGCTAATGATTTTTGGAGTGGTTTCCCATGCAATGTTCTCTTTGGATTATTTAAGTCCTAGGAGGTGGTATGAGAAATTTGAGGCTCAAAGCAATACCTTGCCTAAGGCCACTTTTATTAAGTGACAGCCTGGTCACTTCTCATCTCAGCCTCCATGCTCCATATTTCTATTCTAGATTAGAATTCATTTTATAGTCTGTCTTGTGTAATCAATTCAAACTCTTTCATTTCAACGTGACCTTTGACTCAGTATCAAGTTCTGAAATGCTAAATAGAGCTATTTTGCAACACAGTAAATTTAAAAATCTATTTAAAAATCTATATAAAAGTATCTATATAGATACTTTTCATCAACAGAAGATTTTAATGTAGTTGAATATATGCTGCAGGATTTTATGAGCTGTGACAAGTAAATTTTTGGTTCACGGAGTTACAAGTCAGAGAAATAGCAATCATTTCTGACATTTTTATTATCAATAATTCTTTTCTGTCTGGAACTAAAATCAGGAGTTTCAAACCAGCCCCAATTCTAACTTTGTGTAATCTCACTCAAGGCCATTGTCTCCAGCCCTGGGTCAATATGAGAGGGTCAGTAATCTCCAGGACCTTTTCTAGCCCTGGCAGTTTATAATTCCATTATTCTTTTCACTTTGGAAGGCTTGTTCAGTAACTCTAAGTAAGTTTGTTCTGTTTAGACTTTACACACAAATAACCATATTTTGTATTTTTATTTAGAATATACAAAGAGGCCCATATTGTGTTTCTCTAAAAATTACAACTGTGGAAAAAGTACTCAAAGCCTTCATCCCCAGGGCTTCTTGGACACTCCGAATTATATTCCAGATATGGTTTTGCTTAGCAAAATCTCTATATGTATTGTATCACAACACTTTTTCTTTTAGTTTTTTAACACATGCATAGTCAACAGGATTGTTAATCCATGTGTTTTTTGTCTTTAGCTCATATTATTATATAATTCGTAACAATGTAAAAATCTCTTTCAGTGTGTAAGGGCTGTTTCACAAAATTTCATTTTAGAAACCAAAGTAAAGATTTTGCAAGAGTAATTGACTCAAATCCCTCTTCCAACTTCTATACTCTCTCAAAGGGATCAAATACAGCGGGAGATAAAACTTACCGAATCTGTTTTCTCTTTTCTTTAACACATGTGATTTTCAGAGGTGGTCAAAGCAATTTCTCTTTCTCAGGCCATTTTTCCTCTATCTCAGCATGCCAGGTACCAGAGGCTTTGCTATAACCAATGGTAGGCCTTTTTTTTTTTTTTTTGTATCTTAATATTCCAGTACAACTGGTTTCAAAGAAATATTTCTAAGCCATAGTCATTTTAAAACAAACCAAAGAAAGTATAGTGAGCAAAGTAAATAAAGAGTAAGAAGTTTATTTAAAGTTTACTTTCTAAAACAGAGTTCAGTGTTATGAAGAGGCAATATAATTAAGTATAACTAAGTTAGTAATTAGTTGAGTAGTCTAAAAGGACATGACCAAGGATACCACAGGCACAGTCACCACAATGACTACACAGTGACAAATCTCTGTGAACAGAATTGTATGCAATACTTGGGATAGGAGGTAAAAACGTGACATTAATAAGCATTTTTGGTGAAATGTCAAGGATGTGTTAAGTAACAACAATGCATGCCATTTTGTGAGTTTACTCTCATATCTCATTGAATTATATTGGATTTTTCTCATTTACAGTGGATTCTTTCAACAGTGATTCTTCCCCCCAGTTCATGTCAGCAAACATTTACTGAATGGCAGATATGTGCTCCATATTTGCTGATGTCCAGAGGCTGAGGCAGGAGAATTGCTTGAACCCAGGAGGTAGAGGTTGCAGTGAGCCGAGATCCCACCACTGCACTCCCGCCTGGTGACAGAGTGAGACTCTGTCTCAAAAAAACACACATATATATGTATACACACACGTATATGTATGTATGTATACATATATATGTGTGTGTATGCATATATATATGTATATATATATATATGAGTCTGGAAACCCATGGGAAATGAAAGCATCAGGAACTTTCAATACTAAAAGTAATTTGAACTATTTACTTAGCATTCTAACTGTTTATTTAGCATCCACATATCTTCTCTCCTTCTATAAACGAAGAATTCCTGAGGACATGGAGATTTGTCTGTCCTTAGTCCCCTGGGATGGCTTAGGGTGCTTGGGACCACAGTGTTTTATGATGCCATCACCCTCAATTCCTGGACTAGGTGTCTCCTTGGCAGGCACCATGAAGGCAACTGCTACAACAGTTTCAAGAGATGTCACACAGGCCTCTGGCATCCTCTGTCCACTCACAGGGGGCAGGGTAAAGCTCTTCATCCAGAGAACAAGTGAGGCTCATACTGCTCCTCTGGCCCTGAGGCCACCTGGCCTGGGTAGAAAGCTGCTCAGATCTGTTGCCTCCTCTCCATTCCCACCATGCTGGTCTCCTCATGTTTCATCTGAATTTCTGAGCATCTTCCTAACCACCCCCAGTCGGCCGGCTTCCAACCCATTCCTCAGTTGGAGTGGACTTTTTCTGAAACAAATTTGACCATGTGAATGACTTCCTTTAGCAGCACCACTTCACCTTCTCCACTGTTTCTTCAATTTGGGGAAGTAGAAGAATCCATTGGAGATCTGGTTAAAGATACAGATGCCTGGTCCTACCCTAGACTTATATAATTGATCTCAGAGGGTTGGACCTACAAGTCTCCATTTCTAAGATGTTCACCAGATGATTCTAATGCGTATAACTTTAAGAGAACACTAAGGTATGGGATAAAGTTTAGTTTCCTTAGTATGCTATATAAGATAACTCTATAAGGAAAATGCACATTTTCAAGTGCCTTTCCACCCTAATCTCCTGGGAGGATCTGGCTGCCATTGCAGCAAGAATGACAATTTGTAGTTCCAGGAGTTCTCACGCTGTTTTCTGTATTCTTTTGTCTTTATTGGGGGCTGCTACATACAGTAGTGCAGGTTGTGCACTGTACAACTCTAAGGGTTACTGCTCATATTATAGCTGGAGTGATGGATGCTCTGCCTTTGTTTTATGCCTCCAATGCTAGGAACACTCATTTGCTTTCTTTTTGCCTGACTTAGTCCCCAGTTATCCTGTAAGATACAGTCTGGCAACGATAATTTTTTGAAATCCAGGAATATTGTGCATAGCTCTCTTATCATTTGTCACATTATATGTCCATGTTATTTTTGTGCATCTGTATCTTCTGGCAGATGTAAACAATTTGAGGGCAGGTTGTTATTTTTCCGCTTACCCTCAGAATCAAGCCTGGCATTAGGTCCAAAGTGGAGAATCAACTAAGGTTCATAGAATGAACGAATAAAATTTGATAATTGGCCAACTTCATTCACTCATTAATTAATTCATTCATTGATTCATTTATCCATTTGAAATCTTGTATATCTTAAAAAATTTATCCTATATGTTCACATTAAAATGTAACAATTTAAAAGGCATCTAGACAAATTATACATTTTAAGTTTATTTCTATATTTTTAGAATGTTTTAGTAGCAAGTAAGAAAACAACTGAATGGTCTAAAATAACAAAGACATTTACTAGGTTTCATAGGAGGATATTCTAAGGTAGAACCCAGTTCAGGCTTAAACCAGCAGTTCATAAATGTCATCAAGGCTGATCTTACCCTCTGCTCTGCATCCATCCAGAGCATCAGTTGATTCCTTTCAAGTGTGGTTATTATAGGATGGATGATTTTTTCATGTCCCGTGAAGCCACAGCCTCCAACAAGTGCTTCTTGTGCCAGATTGGGTCATATATTCATTCCTGTGCTAATTCCTTGAGAAAACCTTGTAACTGAGCAGACACTCTCTTAAACTAAGGTCAATTCTCCAATTCTCCCTAACACAACTTAATATTCAGTGGAGAGGTATGGTTTGGATATGTGGGAGACTCAGTATGCACTGCAAGTCCCTGGGTGCAACTGCGGTGCACCAGAGGTCCATCTGCACTGAGCATGGCAGCTGTGTTCTCTGAGACGCACAGCTCTGCCATGCCGTGAGTAGGCAAGCAAGAAGAGAGGACGCCACAGACATCAGGTATTTCAGCTGTTCCTCTTTCCCCATCTTATTTTAAAGTTAGGGTAAATTAGTGGTTTGGCAAACACACCTGCCAAACAATTCCAAGAACCAGCGATTTGTCAGCAAGTCGGAATCACAGCATTCTTACTTCTGGCGTTGAGAGGCTTCCTCTCGGCAAAGGCAAAGTCAGCTGGATGTAATGAGAGCAGGGCACAGGCGGCCTGAGCGAGGAGTGGGATGATAAGGAGAGAAGTGGTATTCATTAGTCTAGACATAAGTGTCATTGTGGAGTCAACCACCACCTGCTGCAGATAATCTGCTCCCTTTCTAGGGACCATGAGAGGTTCCTGGAACCTGTGTGAAGCAAGGACAATCCTCAGAGCAGAATGAGTAAGCCACCGGGAATTCAACCACGAGAGCAAAGCACAGAGCAGCCCCTGCACAGGGTTTTCAGCCCTATGCCTTTATTTTTCTCTCCAAAGATTAAAGCAGGGGAAAAGATTCACTTTTAGGTGAGAAAGTATTTTTCTCACCCTGGTATGTGCTGAAAATCTGCCATCTCTTATCGTCTTTCCATTTCATGTTACGTGAATTCAACTTTCTATCAACCCATTTGGCCCAAAGTCGTTAGTTTATGATGTTACCTACATCATGGCTTTTAGGTTTTTCTAGGTTCATTTTGACTTTTTCTTGTCATTTTACTTCTGTAATCATTATTTTCCATGGTTCCCATTCAATTTCTCCTTACTCAGATTAATTATATTTTCCTGTTTTGTCTCACCTTTCTTCTTGCTATTAATGTTCAAGAGTCTAAGTACCAAAGAGGAAAGACACCTCAAAATGAATATAAAAATGGCGTTTTAATAATTTCTGTGTGTTAGGTACTGCTGAAACTGTTAGAGGCTGAAAATACGTATATGTGTGTGTATATATGTACAGAATTATATTTATATGTATCACATATATAAATTAAGAGGTATATGTATCATTTAATCCTCACAACAATCATATAATATATAAACATTATTATAATATATTTTATTATTCCTCATTTTCTGATGAGGAAACATAGAAGAGGAAGGTGATGTTTCTTACCCATACTGGGCTAGAAAGTGACTGAGACCAGAAGCAACCCCACAGAACCAAGTTTCAGAACCCATGCTCTCAGAGCTAATCTGTGCTGTGCCACCACATAGGCGTTCGACAGTGGACCTTCACCACCTCTCCTGAGTGCTGGCTTTGTGTAGCTGGCAGCGTCACTTCCCAAATGCCCCCATCTGTCACTTCCTCCAGGCCTCCAGGCCTCCATCCCACATCCTTCATCCATCCAGCAGCCCTCAGTGAGTGCCTATTCCTACCAGGCCATCTGCTAGGCGTTGAGAATACAAATGAAACTAGACCAACAGGGCTCCTGCTTAGCCCTCATGAGCCATGTGTTCTCCAGGCCAACCACAACAGACCCCAGCCTCGAGTCCTTCTTCAAGCATTGCCCCTCAGCCTTCTCTTCCTTAAGCGGAACATTCTCAGTTCTTAGAATGTTTCCGTTGTTGCTAAGAGAATGCTGGAGTTAAGGTAGTTTTCTGTACCCTGAAAAACACTCAAAGAATATGCACAATTCGTGGGAGAAATTACATCTATGATTACACGAGTAGCCAGATCTTCATCCTGAGAATGTCAAAGGTTATGGGTAGGTATTTTGTAAAGTGTTCTATGGAACAATTTGCCTGGTTTAGGAATTCCCCTTTTTATCATTTTATCATTTTCATAAGGTGGAAATTTCATACATTCATCACTTGTTTTTATTTTCTTTAAAATATAATCCTTATGATAGAATCGAGTTATATAGTACAATAAAAATGACAGTGAAACATCATCTCTGATCTGTCCACTGACGTCAGTCAAGTTCATGTTCATTTCTCCACTTGTCTTGTAGAACTTCAGTGAATTACTCTGAAGCACCAGTGGAGATGGAAATAGGATATAAGAGACTATGAGGAGGATGATTATAATGTTCTAGAAAGAGTTCAAGTCCCTAGGTCACTTCTGAGCCCCTTATTCTTCTGCCCACTCTTTACCCTTCTGACCTTATCTCTACTTTTGGCCTTAACTCTTACACTTGCCCGCAGATACATTTCCCTCCAGCTGTGTAGAATTCATTGCAATTCTTCAAGTGGGCATGTTATTTTATGCCTCCAAACCTTGTTTAGCTGCTCCCTCTTGCCTCAAGGCCCAGCCCTTCATCTAGCCTATTTCTAAGTCATCCTTCTGCACTCAGCTCAAGTCTTCACTGACCCCAAGTTCAATCTAAATACTTCTTTTCTATGGCCCCTTAGCAGCCCATGTTTAATTCCATTTTAGCAATTCTCATGCTGACTTATGGACCCACTCCACTATTCAGTGAGATTCCTGACATGACGGATCTCATCCTGACCATTTCTTTCTTCTTCTTTTTTGAAGATTTAAGGTAAAAATTATGTTACATGTGTAGTAAGTGTTCATAGTAATTTAGATCTCATACAACCCTGCCTCTCCACACAGTATCCTCTTATTCCGATGTTAAAACTTGCATGCAATTCTGTGTTCTGTCACACACAATTGAGATCTAAGGATTCAAAAGAACACCCTTTCCTATTTCTGAGCAAGCACAATCACTGCCTGTTCATTTCTGTATCTCCAGTTCTTGGTTCATAGAGGACGCTCAACAGATGTTTATTAATTATGAAAAGGATCCCTGAAAAGCTTTCTCCTGGAATTAGACTCTCAGCCCTAGAATAGAGCAAGCCTGCAGAAATGAGAACTAGGGGCTTGAAAGTCCTCCATAATTGGGTTGAAGAGAAACCTTTTTCCTGTATCCTTAAGATCAAAAAGCACTACTCTTCCCTCCTAGAACTCCCAGGCATTCTATTCCTAGCATTCATCTCTTCCTGTCATCTAACACGCAAATATGCATGATCCCTCACTGCCCTTAAGTTGAAATGTGCTTAGATTGACTTCCAGTGTGCTGCACACACCCAGGACAGGGATTGCCCCTAAGAAATATTCCCCAGGTTTCTATAACTTCACAAAAATCTCAAACACATTACCTGATCATATCCCCTTTATTCCTTCTTTTCCTTACCCATTGCACACCTGTCTTACCACTCTATTCTGCTTTTTAGTAAATGCTACTTTTGAATATTTTCTCATTTTAGAACAGTTTTAGATTTACAGAAAAGTTACAAAGGTAATGCAGAGGATCTTCATATACCCCACATCCACCTTGCCCAATTATTGGCATTTTTCATTAAAATGGTATATTTGTCACAAGCAGTGAACCAATATTGATATATTGTTATAAACTAAATCCCATATTTTATTCAGGTTTGCTTAGGGGTGTGTGTGTGTGTGTGTGTGTGCGTGCACGCACGTGTATGTGTAGTCTTTTTTCTGTTCCAGGATCCCACATAGGATACCATATTACGTTTAGGCTCCTCTTGGATGTGGCAGTTTCTTAGACACTTTTTTTTGGATGACTTGAAGTTTTAAGGAGTATAGACCAGGTATTTTGTAGAATTTGTCTGTTGTTTTCTCAGGAGTGTGGGTTAGGCAGAGAAGACCACAGACGTAAAATATAATTCTCATCACATCATATCAAAGGTATGTTTTATCAAATGACTTATCACTAATGACGTTAGCCTTGATCACCTGGCCGTGGTGTTCGTCAGGCTTCTTCACTGTAAAGGCATTCCCTCACTACTCTCCATAACACACTCTTGAGAAGGGAGTCACTACATGCAGCACACACTTACGGACTGAAGACTTATGATTCACTTCTTTGAGAGTAGAGTATCTACATAAATTATTTGGGATTCATATTTATGTAAGTACAGATTTATGAATATTTATTTTACATTTTGGCTTATAATTCAGTACTACTTTATGTATTTTGTTTGTTCAAATTGTTTCAAATTTGACCATTGGGAGCTCTTTCCATTGGCTCCTATTGCCCTTTGACATGTTCCTATCAGTCGGTTTTGGTTTTTGTTGAGCATGTCCTGACTTTCAGGTACTAAGAGATGCTGCTCCAGGTTCACATGGTATATTTCCTATGCCAGTCCTAGATCAGCTATTTCTCTAAGGAGCCTTGTTTTTCAGTTTGTTTGTTTCTGTTTCTGAGAATGGAATTAGAAACCAAGATGTGGGCACTATAGATGCAATCTCTGCTTTTAATAGTTAAAACTTCTGTGACAATTGTTAACTTTTTACAGACTATTTCCGCCCCCCCCCCACCCCACCCCACCAATTTTAAAAGGAAACTTTGCTTTTTCTGGGCCAAACTCCCACTCAATTTCATGTAAAACCTGGAAGGATGGGTGGTCCCCACTTAGCAGACTTCTGGCAACATCTGTTTTTTGGTTGGGATGTGCTGTCGTAATTCAGAGACATCAATTCTAATTACATGGATATTTTCTAACATGTGGATGTTGGGTAATAAGAGGCTAACTGTTACTAACGTTTCTGTATTCTGTCTTTTTGATCGTTCTAAAAGTAGGAAGTTACCATTTTATAATCAGAGGGAGTTGTATTTGTAGCATTCTAAGCTCTTTATCTTCTGAAACACTAACGTCTTCTCCTATTAATCTCTTTTTGCTTCTGTAGTCCTGACCCTGGCAAATAATTTGATTACAGATGTGTGAGCCAGGTACACACAGACACAAATTGTAGTATCAACTATACGAAGAAAGATATTAGCCTGAGAACTGTGCAACTACCTGAAATCAGAGGTGAAATGAAGGAGAACAATCTGCATTTAAAAATCCCTAACAATTGTTTATACCAACTTACTGTTTCAGAGATACCCTTGGCTTAAAATTGTTATGAATAATCATTTGGAAGAGGTTTTCTCTTTCCAGTTTATACAAACTGCAATACATCATGCAAACGCTATTCCCAAGGTGATTGGAATCATGTTTTACATCCAATCTATAAGTTGTTTTGTAATAAAGATTTTCTTAGACTACTGCTGAGGCCTTCTTGAATTCCTAGCTTGGGCTGTTTACAAAGCTTATGCCAACACTGTCTCAGAGCACAGTTGAGCTCATACGTTCAGGGTAATTTAAATGGAACGAATAGGGAGGTCATAATCTGGATCTGGTGGGACGCCAGTGACTGTTCTGACACATGACATTGAGAGCCCAGATAAAATACAGTGATTTCTGGTCTGGTTTCTGTTATACCCCAACCTGTAAACACTGGGCAAATAAACCTCAAACACAACAAACTTGAGGCAAAACAGACAAAATGAATTTTATATGGCTATTTGTTTAAAGGCAATTCTGTGTGCAGAAGGTCTGTCTAAACATGCTTAAAGAAGTAAATCACATCCGTGGGGCATCTTGACCTCTCTTTCTAGCTGGAGACAGTTTCATAGGAACTAACCTTTTAGTACTTGGTGATGTGTTTTTTAAGGAAAAAACCAAGTTTAAGGATTGACTGTGTCTTTTAATAGAACATAAATATTTTGTCAAAGTTTTTATTATTTTCAAAAGGAGGAAGATCACATTTTCATGCAAGGGAATTTTGTTTGTCTTCCATCTGATTTTTAGTATGCTTAGATAGGGACATTTCTGAGTGATTAAAAAGAAAAGAAGACATTTATGCCAGGCTTAAGAAGTGTATCAGTATACATTGATACATATTGGTTTTGGAATCTGTAGGGACTTGGGGTAAAATTATTGTAAGTTAAGCTTCTGTAATTATGAAGTCATTTTATCCATTTGCAGCCTAGCAAAGGTATACTGTCATCAAAAACTCAATGGACATATAAGTGGGTGAAAACAAAGTCATTGTGGCAGCACAGTTTGTGAGAAATGCTGTCATGCTGCAGAAGCAAATTGCCCTTAAATTGAAAAGTTTTCTGTCTATGTTCTTGCTTTCTGTCCTTTGCTCACCACTTCACTTCTTTGAGTCTGTTTCCTTCTTTGTAAAATATAAGATTGTCTCCTATGAGCTCTAAAAAGTCTATCATATGTGTTACAATTGTTGAAAAGCAACCTAGACATGTTATTGAATGAGTCCAGCTGCTCAGCTAAGTGTAGTCCCACAGAGTCTTAATGCTCAAATTTGAAGCCAAGAAACTCTGTTTCTGTTTTCTGTGTTGATGCCGTAATTAGAGAGGTTGATGGGGACAGGGTCTCAACCAATACTCTCCAGGCACCATAAAGGAAAAGGTATAAACCACATGCCAACATCTGAATTCACAGTGAGAAAAATAAATACTAAGTTCACTGGATGCACAAATGTTCTGGCCAGTGCACTCTCATAGTATTAAAATCCAGGGGGAACTCCAGATTACAGTAAGAAAACTGAGCAGTGATTATGGACCTTGAGCCGAGTCTTGAGATAGTCTTCAGAAGACTTCCTCCAGTTCATGATGAAGCCTGGTGGTGCCTCTCTAACTCAGAGAAGAAAGGCTTTCTCTTTTTATCAGATGTTTATTCTTTCTCTCTCTCTGTCTCTCTCTCTCTCTCTCTCTCTCTCTCTCTCTCTCTTTCTCTCTCTCTCTCTTTTTCTGTCTCTATTTCTCTCCTGGACAGTCAGTGTTCAGCAACAATAACAGAATTTTTTGTTTGTTTGTTTTAGATAACATGAAGTCTAAAACTAGAGAGAAGGAATAGACTTCTGTTCACAGGCTTTTCTCAGCCCTTCTACAATGCAGTTGAGAAGGTTTCAATATTTTTATTTCTAACATATTCTAGTCTTGCCAACCTGAATTGCTCCCCACTCGCTTTGGATGGACGACCTTGAGTGTTCCCCTTTCCTCAGATCAAACATTTATAGCCAAGTTCCTTTGTTACTTCATCAGATGGCGTCCCATGCATCATACATGGGATTTATTAATACTAGTTTAAGAGGATAGCCTTATTCAAAATCCTTGTGGAAACCTATCAACTTGACAATCAAGTCAGAAAAAAAAACCATAAGGACTCACTGGTTGGGATTGATAGGAGAAAAATATCAATGAGAGATAGACTGGATTCTCTGGGGCAACAGTTACTGTGCTTGAGTGCTGGGGTTCATGTTAAAAATGCAGGTTCCACTGAGATTGTAGTTCAGTAAGAATTTTGTATTCCCAGATGATTTTATCTTAGTGACTGACAAAACCCCCTTTTTCTAAGGTTCCTTATTTGAAAAATCAGCTTGGATTTTGATTCATTTCTTGGGAAACAATTTTATGTTTTAGGGAAAAAAAGTGTCCAAATAGAGACAGGCTTAAGTTCATGGCTTAGAAGTACGTTTGCTTGAAAAGCTCAGGTACTGAGTGGTCCCTGCCAATGTTTTGGAAAGAGCCACACAGAAGTACAACCCACTTCACAGCCATCCTTGATGACTAATGTCAATCAACTTTATGTGATCTCTCTCTGTTTAAGTCTACTCTATTAAAATGAAATTTGAGGAGAAAGGACTCTCCACCACCCTTCTTTCAGTATCTAAAATGCAGCCTTGGGTATCGCCCATCTTTTCTAGGCACTAGCTCAGTTTGAATACTGCACAAACAATTGGTGGGTAAATAAACAAATTAATTACACGGCAGCAGAATTTTTCTGTTTTCTTTCCTGTATCCTCCACTAGATGCTAAGTTCCAGGAGAGATGGAGCCATGTCTGTCTTATTCATCGTTGTATCCTTAATGCTTAGCAAAGTGAGTAGCGTATGGTAATGATTCAAATATTTGTTGAATGAGCAAGGGAGAAATGAAAATGAAACTACACAGATATTATGCAACCAGGAAGCTGACTTCCTTCACCAGCAAATTCAACCAATGGTCTGCACAAAGGGAACTTTTATTCTCCTCTCATGTTCTGTCCTTCTGTCAAGACCCAGAATGTCTTGTTTGTACCGATCTCATAGTGTGTATTATCAAGGCTGGACTGGGGAGGGAAGTTCTATGTATAGAACAGGAACTTTGGGGAAATAATCTGGGAATTTCAGAAGTAAAAGCTTCTCTATGTAAGATTAGGCAATTGTCTCTGAGCAGTGAATGTATATAGGACTGATAACAAAAGTGACATCTAAGAAAAGAATTTTTAAAAAGACTCTCTTAACAGTGTGGTGACAAATCCTCAAAATAATAGCTTTGTTTATTTAGGAGCCTGGGAAACACTGAAAATATTGAGCTTTTAGCTAATGATGAACTCCAAATGCAAAGGATTGTGAATTACTGAACAGTCAATCTTAGATTAATTTCATACTGCTACAGTACCTGCTAAGTTAACTAGAGCAGTGGTTACTAATCTAGCTGCACATTTAAAACCTCTGAAATGCTTTCAGCAATCATGGTAATCAGATCACACTTCAGATCAATTAAAACCCACTATCCAGTCAGTGAGACTCAGACATTTGTATTGATTAAAGCTCCCAGATAATGCTAATGTGTATCTGGTAATGAGAATCACAGTTCTATAGGCAAAGACCTAATTCAAATATCTTCCTAGATTAAATGGGAGTCAGCTATATGTCCACAGCAGACACAATTGTTAGAATGAATGGCCCTTGGAGGGTTTACATTGGCCTTGATCTTGGCTATTTCAGATTCTTCCACCATCTCAACAAGGCCTACTTTCCTTTAGGTGTTTCTATGTTTCAAAGCAAACTCAAATAGTTTCCTTACGCTTTTCACAAGACAGTTTTACATAAATATATTCCTCTTGGTTACTTAAATAGTTCCTTTAATTTCACCTTCACTGTAGAATCTACTAGAAAATCTGGAGGAGGAATGGTTATGTTTCTCATGCAGGAAGGACACCATGTTAATCTTTCTCCTTGTTTCAATACTATGAGCATATACGAGCATATAGCAATGCTCAAATACTATGAGCATATAGCAAAGCTCTTGTATTACAAGAGCTTTCTGTGTATCTCATCACAATGTTCTTTCCTCAAAGCACGAGACTAAACCAGGTTTCCTGGAAATCTTGCAGGATGCAGATTCTTGGATTCCACTCCAGACTTACTGAATCAGAGTCTTCAGGGATTGGGCCTGGAAATTAGCAACACTAGCTAGGCATGGTGGCTCATGCCTGTAATCCCAGGACTTTGCAGGGGCTGAGGCAGGTGGATCACCTGAGGTCAGGAGTTTGAGACCAGCCTGGCCCATATAGTGAAACCCCATCTCTACTAATAATACAAAAATGAACCAGGTGTGGTGACGCACACCTGTAATCCCAGCTACTTGGGAGGCTGAGACAGGAGAATCGCTTGAACTCAGGAGGCAGAAGTTGTGGTGAATTGAGATCGTGCCATTGCACTCCAGCCTGGGTGACAGAGAGAGACTCCATCTCAAAAGAAAAAAAAGAGAAAGAAAGAAGAAAGAAAGAAAGAAAGAAAAAGAAAGAAAAAGAAAGAAAGAAAGAAAGAGAAAGAAAGAGAAAGAAAGAAAGAAAGAAAGAAAGAAAGAAAGAAAGAAAGAAAGAAAGAAAGAAAGAAAGAAAGAAATTAGCAACACTCACAAGAATCCCAAGTGGTATTGTATTTTCCCTAATACATTCAGCTGGGAAAACTACCTAATGCAAGCTTTCTCATAGTGAGCTGCCACCTTTGTTACAACATCCAGGAGCCTAGGAGCAGTGTCTGTTTCTGTTTTATATTGATGGAGTGTTTCCTTATCAGAAGATTGGCCTTTCTTTGCTGTTTATTATTTTTGTTAAGACTTTAATTTATCAAGCCTCGTGATGATTAATTTTATATGTCAACTTGACTGGTCATGGATGCCTAGGTTAAGCACTTCTGGGTGTGTCCACAAAGCTGTTTTCTGATAAAATTAGCATTTCAATTGGTGAACCCAGTGAAGTAAACTCCCCTCCCCTATGTGGCTGCACATCAACCATTCTACTAAAGACCTAAATAGAACAAGAATTGGAGGAAGAAGGAATTTTCTCCATTTATAACTCCCAGCCTCATTGCTTGATGGGATATTTTATCTCATTGTCTCCAGTTCTCAGACTGGTATTTACATTGCTGTCTTTCCTGGTTCTTAGGCTTTCAGTCTTTGAGTGAATTACAGTACCCTTGGCTCTCTTGGTTCTCCAGCTTGCAGATTGAGATCATGGGAATTCTCAGCTTCCTTAATCACATGAGCCAATTCCTCCTAATCAATCTCTCCCTCTCTTGCCGTTTTATATGTGTGTATGCATATGTATATATGGATATAAATAGATGACATAGATATAGATGATATGGATACTGATATAGATACATAGATATATCTTCCTACTGGTTCTGCTTCTTTGGAGAACCCTAACTAATAAAGCCCTAAATTATGTGCCACACTGGCAGTTTTCACAGAGAAAGATAGACTGGCCCTGTGTGTTAGTGAGGGACTGTGTTAGAGGAACTTCCCAGGGTGGCTAGGGGCCTTTGTTTCCACTTTCCCACCTCTGGCTTTTGGAAGTGGGGGCTCTGTGACTCAGGGTTGTGAAACAGTAGCTAATCCGGTAAAGGATTCAAAGATCTACTAATCCAGAGGAAGTCTGAAAGAACCCCTCTCACTGGACAAGAAAATGAATGAGGAGGGAATAACTCAGGGGTAAAAACTCTATCTGCCCCAGCCTGAACTCTCTCCGGGTCCCCTTCCATGATAGTGTGGGAGCTGTCCTTTCGATCTGTCTAACAAACTGCACTATTGCATACTTTTCGGGTCCATGAGTTCCATTTGAGCTGTAATACTCACCACACCACTCAGGCCCCTTTTTCCATTCTTCAGGGTCAGGAAGGCCAAAAGCCCAAGTTCCAGCTGCAGCCACTCCGCTTCTCTAGTGGTCTAGCAGTTAGGACTCCTGGTTCTCACCCAGGCAACCAGGGTTTGACTCCCGATGCCTGAACCAGGGAATCCAGCTGCAGCTACTCTGCTTACATTAGGTAGTTAGACCAATATTGAAAAGTGATGAATGTTAAGACAGAAAAAATAAAATTAGAAAATCTGGAAAATCATAGATAGTAACCTGTTAGTGGTTGGTCCCATGTAGCAAGGGCCAGAAACAAAAAATAAGCAGAGCCCAGGAACAAAGCTTAGTATTAGACCAGGGCAAAGGAAATGAAAACAAGCTGGAGAAAATCTCTTTGAATTGTGCAACTTGTTGCATATTCTGCAAAGCTATGTGCAAAATTAATTATACCAGAAAAAATAAAAGTTCAGAAACACATAGCTAAAGGCAAAAATAAAAAGCCTTCTAAAAAATAAAAATAAAAAGTATAATCTGTTGATCAAGTAAAACAGCATGACTACCATGGCTTTTATGATTTTAGAATTTTGAAATTATTGTGTGTAAACGTTTTAAATCATGTAAATATGCTTTGTGGTCTGCGGTTAAAAATAAAGTTAGTAGTGAACTAAAAAGAGGTGAAACAACATGCTGAACAGAAAACAGTGGCTACTAAAAGGCCGTAAAGCATAACCATGGAAACTGTGACAAAGAAATGTGGAAACATATTTGAAAGAAAAATTTATTAGCAAGTAAAAATAAAGAACTTCCATTTTGTACATCTGAGACTGAAATACATTTTTGCTGAATCTTAGAATGTTAATTCAAATGGTCTTTTACATTTTTAAAAGTTAAACTTAAAATAAAAAAAGTAAATGGGGCATAGGAAGTGTGATTCCAAAGCCACTGTGTGATACAAATAAATTCCCAAGAAGAAAATTGTCACAACTTAATAGCTTCTGCTTAAAATGTCTCAGAAGCTTGTGAGACTAATAGGCAAGAATAAAACCTTAATAATTAAATTGATTAAACTTTTCTCAACTCAAAATGGCTGAAAGTCTTTTCCACTCTAAAAGGTAAATTCAGTGTTCAGGGACTCTCAGCTGCTCACAGCCATGAAAACACATAATGAATTATTAATGAAAGCTAACTACACATTTGTTAAAAACAGTTAATGAATTATCAGTGAAAGCTGAATATCTTTCAGAATGGGAGGGAAAATAACTGATGAGAAGTAATCTGCTGAACAAATGAAAAGTGATCATTTAGAGATATGTATTGTGCAAGTGATTTTGAAATAGTCCCAAGTCCAAATGCAACTTTGAAGTCTTTCCTTTGGATCTGGGCAAAACAGAAAAGCAAAATGAAAAGAAAGCAAGTTCTGGCAATAGATGTTAAAATTAGAAATGCATCTCTAGGACTGAAAAACGAATCTACTTTGCAGATGTATTTATAACATAGGACAAAGTCTTTCACAAGTTTACATGCTTCCTTCCCCCATATATACTAAAAATAAATTCTTAGTATTTAATATATTTTGAAGGTTCAAAATCAATATCAGAAACACTCAGAAAACACTGGAAAGAGAAGAAGAAATTCATAACAGAGGCTTCTCTGGAGAGAAGAACTACAGTAGGTGGCTGCAGGCAGGAAACAAGACCCAGGCCCAGTCTCTCTGAAATGCATCTCAATCAAATGCCAAGCTGCCTGTCCGCATAAGCTGAGGCCTCACGGACCTCTACCATTTCTTAAGTTGGAGAGCAGCAGTAGTCTTAAGAATGCTGCATTTGTTATACGTTGCAGCATAACAAACTACCACAAACTTAGGGCTTGAAACAAACTACCACAAACTTAGGGCTCCTCTATAGGGCACCTGACAACACAGTAGCTGACTTATATTCTGAGGGGAAAAAGAGAATGAGGGACCAAGATGGAGGCCACATATTGTTCTGTAAGCTAATTTCAGAAGAGATGCACCATCACCCCTGTCACCTCCTATGAGTCACCTAGACCAACCCTGGTACAATGTGAAGGGGATAACACAAAGATATGAATACCAGGAAGTGGGATTATTGGGGACCATGGTGAAAGGTGCCTCCCACAAATGCCATCTGACACTTAGAACTCTTTACTAATCTCCCCTGTTTGGGTTCTGAAAAATGCTTTTTAAATTCTGTAACAACAGCAGAGGTCAAAAATTCTGTTTAAATAACATAAGTTATTTTGGATACTAAATTTACAGCAAACAAAGAGTGGATGACTATATACCCCATAACTTAATAAAACACAACCAACAAGACACTGAAGGAATTAAATGACTTCACATTTTTAAAGCACTTTTATCTTTTCCAAGACACTTTAAAATTGTCATTTTATCCACTCAACAATCCAAGAAATTGACAGTGCGAATTTTTTCATCCTTCACCGTTCCCATGACCCAGACCCCTTACAAACTACCCCTTCTGTTTAGACCATAGCCCTTGTCTATTTATATGACTCAAGAAATAATCTTCTAATTCTTCTTATCCACGTAAACTCAAAACCTCTTCTATTTGATTCTTCTTCATGTTTCTCCTCTGAATAATTTTAAATCCTTACTTTTATTTTTCTTTTCCTTCTCAGATGACTTTGAACTTGAAGTAAATTGAGGCCAACTCTTTGTGTTGTTCATGAGCAAAGAAAAGATCCTCCAGAGAAATTAAGTAAATTGCCTATGATCACAAATAGCAGAGTCCAAAATGTTGCATCTATCATGTGGCTTCCTATTGATAAAATAATGATCCAATCTGAGTCTCTATTTGTCCAACAAACCTTTACTAATTCTCTTAGAGCCACCAAGCTCTCTGTTAAAAGAATATGACAAAATTAAGACAAATTATGAAACCACCTTTACAAAAATTAAAATAGTGAGAAAATAATGGCACTGAAAGAGACCTGATTTAACTAACCTCTGATTTTGCATTTAGCCTTCAAACTGCCCTTTATTATTCCTGGGCTTGGGCCAAGCTAACTCTGGGAGACATTTAGTTTATGGTTTAAATGATAATAGGCCTTCCCCAAAACTCAGCTGCCTTTGTAAAGTTAATGAGAGACCACCAGGCTAAGAGGGTGAGAGAAGCCTGAATTATGTGAAGGTGTAGACATAAACTATTGCCAGTCATCATTTGGGAGGTCACAAGCTACGCAACTTCTCCAATTACTCCTGCAGTTAGCATCCCAATTGTAGAACCTAAGATTGGTCTTTTGAGATGTCTTTTCAGGTTTTTTTGCATGTCTGACTACCAGTGGCTCCAACTGGACCTGCCAACCATGGCTCCATTTGGATCCACCCACTGCTTCTGTGGCCCCACCCAGAAGTGACTCAGTGCACATAAGGACCATTTCCCACAGCCCTATGATTGTACCCCCAACCGATCAGCAGTAAGCACCCATTGCCAAGCCAGCTCCCACTTCCTCCAAACTATCCTTGAAAATCCCTATCCTCTGAATTTTCAGGGAAGCTGATTTGAGTCATAATTAAACTCCAGTCTCTTGTTTAACCATATATGTGTAAAACACTTTATTGCATTTCCCCTGCTTTGATAAATTGGCTCTATCTGGGCAGCAGACAAGAAGAACCCATTGGACAGTTGCAATTACCCTATCAAAAAATAATACCACTATCTAATATCGATTGAATAACCATCCTTTACCTGGTAGTATACTGCATGCATTAGCAAATTTAACTTTCACAAAACTGTTATCAAATGGGTAATTTTATTATCTCATTTTTCAGATGAAGAAACTGAGGCACAGAAGAATTGTCTCTTGTCCAAACTCTTGCAACTGCTAGGAGGTATCTGTAGGACCTGAGCCTTCCACCCATGTGTTTTCCACCGATATGCCACATTAAAAGGCATAAGCAGGCTTTTGCTACCTACCAAAAGGATTAAATAAACTCAAAGTGAATTATCCAGAGGCATATATGTTGTCTCCAGTGTGGAATGAGAGGTAAAGGAAATGTTTATATTATATCACAGATAATTACATTGTTTGGGTGATGGAGATTATGGAGGGAAAAAAATTCATGGATGACAGGCAACATATTTTCTTTCACAAAATACAATTGAGAGGAGTCAGGATGGAGAGAAGGTAGCAGCTGTATCTCAGATGAAAATGACCTTCACTTAGGCTGGGTTCTGGCTCAAGGAGTAAGTATTCCACCTACCTCCACCCTAAACACCATCTTAGTGTTGTTTTTTCTTTTTTTCTTTTTAATGCCCATCATGAGTTTTATAAGGTGTGCACACACACAGTAAGAATGGGAGATTATTTGGGGAGAATTGATTTATATGTACAATTTGTAATGGTAATGACACACTGTCACTTCTGCAGTATAAATATAAATATACCTGCATGTATTCTAGCCTATATAAATTACCCTTTCCTATTATCTGACACTGACTCAAATGTAAACTCATGAGGGAGCTGGAATATAAGCTCATGACTTAACCATATACTTGGCTAACCACTGTATTTGCAACTCCTCAAGAAAGGTTGGGAATGTATATATGTTCAATAATGTTTTGAGTAATGCTTTTATAATTGGATTCTAAGAAGGGGTTGGCTGTGATTCTGCTTGACCTGAATAGCAGATAATTGGGGCAGTGTTGAGAAATGATGACTGAGCTGACACAACTAAGCTGGTGATCAGGGCAACCTCGTTGGAAAGGCACATCTTGTAATGGCGATTTAGATTGATTTATGTGTTTTGTGCTTTTCAGAAGACATTACCAGCCTTTTGTCTCAGTTGATTTGGCAACAAATCTATAAGAACGTTACTATTTTAGTCACTGGGTGGATAAATAAAAGCCCACATAGTGGGCTTCAGTGATTAGCCTAAACTCATAGAACCAGTAAATTGCAGAACTTGGATAAAAAGCAGAGCTTCTAACCCCTGCTTTTTCTACAACTCGCTAGAATGAGATGATTTAATAAAATAATAGAATACCACCACCAGAAAAAGCATAAACAAGACATTCATGAATCTTTATAGTCATGTTGTTGGATTAGAAACAAAAGAAACAGCTCTAGGACACTTGGCTCTTCAGAATTAAGCACAGTGAAAAAAGGGGGTGGAGGTAGGGAAATAGTATTAAACTAAAGAACACATTTGCTAATTCAAATCCTGCCATGAATAATGGGGGATTGAAAGAAAAAACTTGCAAAATATGATGAGAACTCTCATAAACACATAAAACTAATATGCAAATGAAAGTGATGAGTAGCTATGCCAGTATCTCAGTATTAGATCTTTTCGTGAATAATAAAAATGTCTTGTGTGTGAACCCATCAGCCAAGTGTGTGTGGATGGAGTCAGGGAAAAGGAAGAGACAGAACAAATAGCCTCTTCAGGGGAGATAAAACAGAAGACTGAAGTAACAGCTTTTAAAAGCATGTACCCTAGATAATCCTTCTGTTTTCCCTGAATGAAGCCCCTTCATTCTCTGACTTTAAAGGAATTCTTATCAATAAGCACTTTGGGAAATGAATTCTTCTGACTGCAACTTCCTAAGAGAGGTGAAGCCACATGGTTGACAAAAATACTGTCTAACTTCCACTGAGACCAACAGGAAGGTGTTGGAAGCACATACTGTATTCTTCTTTATCTCTCCAACCTGCATGAGAAATGATTATTTTCAATTTATATTCATGAAGGAACCTTCCAGAGAAAACCATCCATAGCATTGCAACATATTATTCTATTACATTTTCCACACTCCATCTACTCTTGCTTGTAGTTATTAATTCAACAAATATTTATTAAATGCCTATTATTTAAGCAATTAGGAATTAATGAACACAACTAACACATGTTCTCATTAAGTGGATGGAGATAGACATCTATAGGGCAAAATTTGGTAATAACCTAAGCCACTTTTTTTGTATGTATTTCATCTTTATCAGAATCATTTCTGTCTGACTCAGGGTTTTTGTGCTTCTCAAACATTGCTGTGCTTTCTGTCCCTTTCACCACTATCAAATCAGCAGATTCCTTCTTCTTCGCTCCCATATATGGCCTGATCTTTGAAATCTAGTACGAAGTTTGTTGCATATGCCACTCAATTTGCATTCCCAGGGCAATATTGATCTTAGGACCCTACCTTGCTCCACCTCTCTTAAGCTTCATGGCTAAAGAAATTTAGCCAGTGATGAACTTCAGCCACAACTCTATGCTATAAAGGGACTCCTTTTCTTAAGTGGAATCTACACTCATGATTAGGTGATGTGCTCATTGTGTGCAATTTGATATTGGATCAAGTACTCAGCTTTTTTTTTTTAAATGGGGTAAATCCTAAAAGAACAAGACTAAGACTTGGACATGATAGCATCTAGAAAGTAGAATTCTAGGTGGGAATTGAGGTGGCTTAACTGCTTCTCTTGTTATAAGAATTACAAATACTTGATTTATCTTATTTTAAAAACAAAAAATATTTTAAAAATTTATAGTAAACTATTTCAAACAAAAATAAATATTTAGATGGTATAATGAATATCTCTCAACTAACCTGAAATATTATTAATCCACTTTCCTTATATGTAGTTATACAAAATTTATCTTTAAAAAATTGATGGGTGTCTATGTCATTTCCAACTTTTTTCTACTACAATGTTATAATAAAGATTATAACTCATTTTCCTTTTAGCAGATGTGAAAAATCTCTAGCTCACATCTGTCTTATTAAAAATTACAACTCTTTGAACTTTGTACACCAGTCTAGCCACTGCCTTTCCTTCTCACTTATAGTTAGCTCCTTTAATAGACTACAATTGTTGTCTACATTTTCGTATCATCCATTAGCTTTTCAATTCTCTTATATTAGGTTTCCATAATCAATACCTAACAAAAATCTTGTGTTGACTTACTTGCCAACACAAAAGGACATATTATTTGACATTAGCATACTTGATCACTTTTAGACTTTTAGGCATTGTATTGTTAGCCTCTCTTCATGCCATAAGGATGTTTTTCCTTGACCCGATCTTATTTTAATTCTGTTCCACCTAATTTTTCTATATCCATGTCCTTTACCAGTTTGTCACCTTCTACACAGCTTTTTCATTGGAGATGACAGTTAAGTGGTTCAAATATACAGCGCAACTGATCTCCACCTCTCTTCATTTCTCCTACAAGAATGAAAATTCTTCACAATAAAATGATCTGGACAGCTATCACCAATTGACATAAGGTGCACCAAATATTGTTCTTTCCCAGAACTTTGTTCTTTGCTAATCTTCACTTCTCACACCCTCATCTACATACTTTTCATCATGCTTATATGCTCAGGAAAAGAGATCTTCCCTGAGAAATACATGGAGGAGTTATCAACATTTTTGTAGTCATGAGAATGGATGAGATCACTGAGGGAAGGAAGACTAGAGAGAAGACAATGCTATTGTTTTTGAGAACCAGCTACAAATGCAAGACTAGACAAAGAATACACATGTTATCTTTGAATCATTACAGAAAATTCACCCATCTGGAAAAAAAATCACCATCTGTACTATTTTGGATACCTAGGGAGCTGCTTCTTAGCAATACCTAAGAAATGTTCCCTCCCCTCATCCTCATCCTAATTGTGATGACCAAAGCTGAGTTCATACATCATGACCCTCACCTTCCTCATTACAATTTGAATGGTTCAGGGATGGGCACTTGACCCAAGATGAGCTAATTGGGTAATAAGTTTCTTACTCAATGTTTGTTGAGTGAAGGAATTTTTGATCGGCTGCGTACATTTTGTCAATGAGTAAAGGAAAAAATGAACTCACTGATAAGAATCTACATAACAGGACCTCTGCAGTTCTCGATTCAATGAATTCTTCTTTCAACATTGTAAAAAGTACCAGAATATTTGACTTACCCAAAGTTGTCTGTCAAAATATCTCAATGTTTATTTGGGTGGTTTTAATGCAGCCAGACTCACCTAGTCACCATTCTATTGTTATGTCCATGAGGTCACTTTTTACATCCAGGACAACTCCTAGGGATTTATTTTCCTCTTTGAAATCTCACTTCAGAGAGCCTGATTCACTACCATCCTTAATATGGACTTGAGCCATTCTATCCCTTGGGATTCCTATCTCCACTCAATTCTTGAATATTGGCTACAGGCAGTTACCAGAACTCCTCGTTTTCTTTCTCCCTTGAAGCAAAGTACAACATATTCAGGCAGAAATCATTCCATTAAACCAGTGTTCTAAAGGATTACTGCTTGTCATGTTTTGCTCTTTGTACCAGCGTCAGAAGCAGGTCATATAAGCTATCATGATACCTAAAGGGATTCTTCAACTCAAAGCATTTGAATACAACGAAAATAAAGCTCTAGATTTTTCTATCTTTGTAGTTAATTTATGCTGAATAACTACATTGTGCATGGAATGAATGTCTTTTGATACTAAGTTGATATTTCCCTCTCATATAAGAAAAGGGTTTTTTTTAAAAAAAAAAAATAGTTATTAAGAAAATTGTCTCTGTAATTTTCGGATTTGGTTTTTCCTCCAAGTTTTACTGGTATTTGGGGCCCCCAGTATTCTCTTCCCAGCAGTCTGAACCAGCATGTTGTTCCTTATTCCAGGCCTTTGTAATCACTTGCAAAATGTTCTTAGGTTTTTGCTTATGTACTAATTCAAAAGTGTATTTTTGTGTGTGTGAAAAGAGTCAGCTTGTGGTCCATCCTGAGTCCTTTGGGCAGAACTAGAAGCTGAATTATTTTTAAGGAGAGCATCATTAGACATTCCCTTTGAGCAGAAGGTCAGGGTTGCGATGGTCAGAATTTAGCTGAAGCCTCTGTAGTACAGGCTAAAGGCTACACCTTTCGTACACAGGTCTTCATACTAATCACTGTGGAGAAGTAGCTAAAGAAAGCAAGGTCTCAGAGATTAACAAGTTATAAAACTACATCCACTTTACAAAACTGTTATCTTTACAAAACTCTTACAGCTATAGTTAATTATTTTTTTTATCTTGTGCACATTGGTAGCTAGAAACTGCCCTTTAACTTCTGCTGCCTTCTTTTATTCTTGAGGGTAGATCTCACCAAATATTATTCCTTCCTTTTGATTCCCATTAAATGAAAGTACACCTCTAATTAGAGAAGAACTGGCATGAATCAGCTCATGAGATGTTGAAATGAGTTATTTCCACTTCTGAGACCCTCCAGAGGGGTGAAATCTATTTCAGTGGTCCCATCTGGGCTCTTGCTGTACTTTCTTAGAGTATCTGGGTTTTATCTGACAACCCAGAAAATAGTTTAGGACAGTACTTATCACAACCTTTCACTCGAGCACTTTTAAAGACAGAGGAGAATTAACTAATATGTGGTAAGTCTATAGAAATAGCCCAAAGGAACACACGGTCCCACACACAAGGATACATAATGCTCATTCGTCAATTCAAGAAGTTCTCCTAACATGAAGAGAACTATATTTTTGGATCAAGTCTCTCCATAAATGTCCCCTAATCTGACTTGTGTCCTAATATAAAAGACAATGAGATGAAATGCATGAAGAACCTGAGCCTTATGTTAGATGGTCTGAGATTCAATTGGTGGCCCAATTTGCTACCTTAGTGGTCTTGGACAAGCAGATTGAATTGCTTAGCCTCGATATGCTGGATCTTATAATCTCAGGGAGATTATAAAAGTATCTTATTCCATTGGGTTGTTATGAGGATTAAATCAGTGGAAAGGATGGGACTGTTCCTAAGATAGACTCTGGTATGTTTTAGAAACTCAATAAATATTAGATTCTCTTCCTTGCATTTTTTTTCTCAGAACTTTAGAAACCAGAGGTAAGAAAATCACAAAATAACAGATGACTCTGCTTACTCTTGTGTGCCAAGTAGCAAAACTGCCCAAATGAACAATCTTATTTAATAAGATACTGAAATTAATTATATTAATTAATTATCTTAAGTTCAATTAATTATCTTAAGTTCAATTAATGCAGCATGGATTTGTAAATATCCAATGTATGCTCATCTTTGGTCGCTGTCAAGTAAGAATGACATCACTCTTCACTTTAAACAATTGGGGGAAATTTGGCTCACAGGTTTTAGACAAGATTGTATTTTTCCCTGAGGTGATTTTATGAAGAAAAAGTTTAAAAAGTAAAATACTTTTACTTTCAAGAACCATAGAAAGATATGCATCTTATATGTGTGTGTGTATTTCTGTGGCTGTTGAATGTATATTATGTAAGTGTATATAATTATGTGTATACACACACATCACACACACACACACACACACACACAGAGCTGACACTTTAGCAATGCAGGGCTTATGGTTGGCAACCCTCATGTGGTAAAAAATTTGTGTATAACTTTTAATTCCCCAAAGACTTAACTACTAATAACCCACTGTGTCTGGAAGCCGTATCAATAACATGAACAGTTGACTAATATATATATATATTTTATTCTATGTGTATTATACATTACATTACAATAAAGTAAGCTAGGGAAAAGAAAGTGTTATTAAGAAAATCATAAGGAAGAGAAAATATATTTACTATTTATTAGGTGGAAGTGGATCATCATCATCTTCACGTTGTGTAGACTGAGGAGGAGGAGGGGTTGATTTTGTTGTCTTCTACGGAAGAGGTAGAGGAGGTGGAAGAGAAAGCAGGAGAGGCAGGCACAAACTGTGTAAATTTATGAAAATACTTTGTAATTTCTCTTACCTTTTGCTTCTTCATTTTCCTAAAAATATTTCTGTATGATATCAATCCTTCTTCAACTGTTTGCTTTAGTTTCAGTGCCTACGTCATAGAAGGGCCTTTGTAAAAAGAGTCAAAAGCAGCCTTGAATAACTGAAACACTTCTGCTGGATTGCCTAATGTCAGGTTGTTTTCTGGCACTATTTCTTCTACATCTTCTTCTTCATGATCTGGCGCTTGTTCAGACTCACTCATCTTCATCAAATCTTCTGTTAAGTCCTTTGGTGTTGTGGTGTTGTTTCCATTAGCTCCTTAATTTCTCCAAGATCCATACCTTGAAACCCTTTACCCCTTACATTTTTTTATTATATCCACAACCTCTTTTATGGTTGGCTTGATTGGCTCTGTTATAAATCTGGTAAAGTCATGTACAACATCAAGAAAGAGTTTTCTTCAACAGAAATTTATTGTTTTATTTATTGACTTGATGGCTTTCATAGTCTTTCTATAACAATGATGGAATCTTCAACAGTGTAATCCTTCCAAACTTTTATGACATTCTCTCTACTAGGGCTTTCATCAGTAATGTTGACAATCCTTTCCTTAAAGTACCAGGTATAATGAGCCTTAAATGTCTTTATGGCCCCCGATCTTGAGGCTGAATTACAGATACTGGTTTTGGGGGCAAGTAGATCACTTCCACACCTGTGTTGTTGAAATTATGACATTTTAAATGGCCAGGGGCATTGACCAATATAAATCGAGAAAAGGAGTTCTTATTGTCCAGGTCTTCTCGCTGTCCATCAAAAGCACTTTCAGTTGGTGTTTATCTTTTCCCTTCAAGGCTTTTGGGTGAGCAGCTTTATAGATAATGGGAGTCTTAATCATAAATGCTACTGCATTTGCACAAAATGGTAGAGTTGGCATATCCCTTTTTTCCTTAAATCTTGGTGCCTCTTTCTCTTCCTCATCAATTAATGTCCTTATGGCATATATTTCCAGAATAGAGCACTTATATCTGCGTTTAAAACCTGTTCATAATGAGAACACCTGGACACAGGGAGCAGAATGGAACATCACATACCACGGCCTTTTGGGCTGTGAAGGACTAAGGGAGGGATAGCATTAGGAGAGATACCTAATATAGATGATGGGTTGACGGGTGCAGCAAACCACTATGGCACATGTATGCATATGTAAAAAACCTGCACATTTTGCACATGTATCCCATTAAAATATAATTTTTAAAAAGTAATAGAAAAACAAATACAGAAAAAAAAACCTGTTCATGCAGATATTCTTTCTTCTCAATGATTTTTCTGAATGGTATTCAGGTACTTGTCTGCTGCCTCTTGTTCAGAAGAAGCTGCTTCTCCAGTTTTCTTGATATTTTTGAAGTCAAACTTTATCTAAAATTATTAAACCATCCTTTGCTGGCATTAGATTTATCAGCTTTAGATCTTTCACCTTCCATTTGCTTTAAGTTCTCATATAATGACTTCACTTTTTTCAAATCATATTAATGTCTAGGTATATCTTTCTTATAGCAATCCCATATCTACATAAAAATGACATTTTCAGTATGAGGTAAAAACTGTATTTCCCCAAAAGTACAACATTTTCAGGCCTGCTGGCTTAGCTACAGCAAAGGCTTTATGAATTTCTTTATCTTTTTTTACAGAGGTCTTTGTACTGGATTCATTTATCTTGAATGGTAGATAACCATGGCTGCAGACCTCGGTCTAAGTTACATATCAAGAAATCCAACTTTGTATTGTAATGTCATCACTTTTCTATGCTTCTTGGGAGCATCACTAGTGACACTCTGTATGGTCACTTAGTGTTATTTGAGGTTCACTAACCATAATAAAAAATACGTGAGAACAGCAAGCAATCACTCTACTGTGATTCACAATTTACTAAAGTGACTGCTAACACAGATATAATTAGCATCATGTGACATTTTCAGTGGATATTTGCAACATTTGAGCTCACTGCAATAGCGACAGGAGGTGACTATAAAATTATTGGGGTAGTACAATATGTACTTCATTTTGAGTAGTTATGATTTAATACTATATCTTTCTGTTTGTATTTATCTTGACTACTAGTGGCACCATGAATGGTCTATAAGTGCTTGTGTGCATAAGTTTTAATGAATTTTAACTTTAGGTAATAGATTTGTGTGCATTTTATGATAGTAAATGGTAAAATAGACTAGTATCTGCACATATTTTGTGCATTCATGACATACTTAGCTTTTTCTTACTTTTTGTCAATATTTCTAGGCTCAGCAGTTCATCTCTAAGTTTTTTCAAATTATTGCAAATCTCCATACACATTTCTAGTATATTTATTGGAAAACCTCCATGCACAAATGGACCCACACCATTCAAACCTATGTTGTTCAAGAATCAGCTGTATATCCATTTGGATTTCTCTGTTTTTTCCTTCATCTTGGCTTACCCTTATAATACATATGAGGCTCACCACAACATTAAGATCAAAGTTGATCTTAGAAATACACCAGGCTTCATTTTCTCCCTAAGGACTGTGATTATACTACTGGAGCTCTTGTCCCTGCAAGCCAGCTAATTAGTTAATGGCCAACAGTTTTAGCAAGAAACAAGAAAATCTGAAATGCATTGACTACAGCTGCTAACACTGAGAATAAGGAGGATCCAGTTGGCAGGAAGACAAAATAAACAACCTACTACAATTGGGGAAATATTTTTAATCTCAAAATATAGACTTTCCTAATTCATGGCAAAAGTTAATAGGGCAGTATACTAGATAAAAATCTTTAGCAAAACTCATAATTAAGATGCCATCACTTATATTGAAACTAACTCCTCTGGCCAGCAGATGCCACAGATCCCTGTTTATTCAAGTGTGGCCTAAGGATTATCTTAGTGAGAATCTCTTAGTTGACTTAAAAATGCAGATTCTGCCAGGAACAGTGGGTTATGCCTGTAATCCCACCACTTTGGGAGGCTGAGTTGGGTGGATCACAAGGTCAGGAGTTTGAGACCAGCCTGGCCAACATAGTGAAACCGCATCTCTACATGCTTACCTATGTAACAAACCTTGACATGTACCCCCAAACTTAAAATAAAAGTTAAAAACTAATAAACAACAAAAATATTTTAATAGTGCAAAAATCGTAAACCAGCTTTGTAGAACTGCCCCTGCTTTCTTCATTCCTCTACCAATGGACTTGACATTTCAGTGTAGCAACTGTTTTTGCTTCTCTGGGGAGACAAATATCTGTGTTACAGAAATCTGTGAACAGACTATTACTGTTAGTAAAAGTGAAGCAGTTTGGCATCAATAATTTAGCCATTTAAGTTTTCAATATTGCTTGTAGAAAAATAGACTTGACCTTTGTCCAAGTGCTGTTGATTCAGACTTTTTAACGACTTCTCATTTATTTCATTCCCAAGGCAATTCCATGACTATACAATGACTTCAACATCTCCAAAGCAGAATCTGTAGAGATTATTTTACAGAGAACCGAGATTTGCAAGGATATACATGGCGATGATTCAGAGCAGGTCATACAAAAGCAATAAAAAGTTTTTCTACAATGTATATACACTTTTGTATAATTTGTTCCTAATTGGCCCCCTATGGCTATTTGAACATATTACAACAAATGATTTGACACTACTCCCATTGAGAAGTGGGATCTGTGTTTCTTTCCCTAGAATCTGAGTGGGTATGTGTCTACTTTACCAACAAAGTTTGATGAAAGGAGGCTAGAAGCCTTCTAAGTGAGGTCATAAAAGACCCCAATGCTTCTTCCTCATTCAAGGGAATGGCCCTCTAGAGCACTCAGACTACACTGATACCGCATGCTGTACAAAAGCCATGACTTGTGAAGAGGCTACAGCATATATGCATGCTCTCTGGAAGATAGCATCAGTTGAGCCCAACCTTTAAGTCATCACATTACAGGTACCAGATGCGGAGAAGAGGTCAGCTCTGGGGCTAGTTAGCAGCCAAACACTCATAGCAGTATGTTTACATGGTCATATGGTGTATTAGTCAGTTTTCACACTGCTGTAAAGAAATATCTGAGACTGGATAATTTATAAAGAAAAGACTTTTTTAATTGACTCACAATTCCACATGGCTGAGGAGGCCTTAGGAAACTGGTAATCACAGCGAGAGGTGAAGGGGAAGCAAAGACTTTCTTCACGTGGCAGGAGGAAAGAGTGTGTGTGTGTCAGCACAGGAAAAACTACCATTATAAAATCATCAGACCTTGTGAGAATTGACTCACTATCATGAAGACAGCATGGAGGAAACCGCCCGGCTTATCCAGTCACTTGCCACCAGGTCTCTCCCTAAACACCTGGGGATTACAATTAAAGATGAGATTTGGGTGGTGACACGAAGCCTAACCATATCATATTGTTGTAGGTTTTTGCAACATTTTCAAAAGTAAAATATTTTAATTCAATCTGAAAAATAAAAATCTATGTGTATTGTGTTCCGATATTGTATGTAGGAATCAATTTTTTTCTAAGAGAAAGCCCCCAAATCTTCAAAGTACGTATTATAACCTCTTTTTGTTACTGTAGGTAGACAGGCAGACATGAGCAAGGCAGGAGAGGGCCCCGGCAACTAGGAACGTCCGGTGACCATCAGATGATGGTCATTAATTTTCTCTTTAAAATAATAATTGGTTGCAGCCAAGCCAACTCCAGGCAAAAGCAGTCTCCCAATAGACAGAAAAAAACTAAAACTGGTGATTAGCAGCTTCCCGATAGGATCTTAGAAGTCCAGCAAGTGGGCTCAAACATGTGCACTAAAAGGCAAAATGGCAGAATTTAACTGGTATATGACCTTCTAGGATGTTTGACTGGCAACACCTCAAGTGACTATGTGTACAGGTCCAGTAAACACACTGCGCACGCGGACCCTCCCAAGTGCTGGCAGTTCACTGAGCATGCAGACAGCCCACTCCAAGGGCAGAATCATGGGAGAAGGAATGCAAGACCCTGGAAGCATGCCAACATATGAAACCTCAAATCAAAAGGTTAAATTGTGTATCTAATCTCTCAAGTTGCCTGCTTGGCACAATTCCAAGTGTACTTTACTTCCTTTTGTTCCTGCTCTAAAGCTTTTTAATAAACTTCGACTCCTGCTCTAAAACTTGCCTCAATCTCTCACTCTGCCTTATGCCACTTGGTTGAATTTTTTCTTCTAAGGAGGCAAAAATTGAGGTTGCCACCGACCTGTATGGATATACCTATTTGCCAAAATTGTTCCTACAGCTGACAATATTACATATAGGAAATAAATTCTAAGATCAGCAAATGGTTCTCCTAATGGAGCAGAAGTAAGCAGGGGTAGGAACAGGGTTTCAACCTCAATTTTTATTACTGTAGAGTTTATTACCTTCACAGAATGCTGTCCTATAAAAAACAAATGGAGAAAATATGGAAACAAGTGTCCATGAATGCTGTATATAAACATTTATGTGTATTCTTATCAGGTATATTGAAATACTAATATTTAGGACTATTCCGTTTTCATTTTCAAACCCTCAAGTTTTGAACTTTTGATATTGCAGTGATAGGTTAAGAACACTGCCCAAAAAAGAAATCTTGAGGTGGTTGGTGTGAACTGGAAGCTGGGTGGGCTGATTTTCAGGAGAGGTGGGATGAACTAAAGGCTGACCTTCGCCGGTTTGGCAGACTGGAAGTAGATTGCTTTAATTAGGTGAGAAGAAAAATGAAAGAAAGGCTGCCTAAGGTGAATTGGGGTTGGGGAATGGAGAGGAGATACAGATAAAAGTACCTTATACCAGAGGTCTCTAACCTCAACTCTGCCCCCTGGGCTGTGGACTGGCCCATGGCCTATTAGGAACCAGGCCCCACAGCAGGAGGTAAGTCGAGATGGGTGAATGAGCATTACTGCCTGAGCTCCCCCTCCTGTCAGATCAGCGGAGGCATTCGATTCTCACAGGAGCACGAACCCTATTGTGAACTGCACACACGCAAGGGATCTAGGTTGTGTGTTCCTTATGAGAGTGAAACTAATGCCTAATGATCTAAGGTGGAAGAGTTTCATCCCAGAACCAACCCTCCCAACCTTCCGGGAAAAACTCTCTTCCACAAAAGTGGCCCCTGGTGCCATAAAGTTGGGGGACTGCTGCCCTACACAGCTAAAGATCTACACCCAGCCTAGTGGTTGAGTCACCATAAACCTGAGGTGGAGGTAAGGGGTGAGAGTGAAGCAGCTACAGTCAAGGCAGCATGAATACCCACATTCCTGCCATAAAATGAAGTCGATCATCTTCCTGAGGCACCTACCAATGCCCAGTGCCCTGCCCCAGACGGAGGAAACTAGGAATGACCCAGGCACAGAGGCAGCAGCAGGATCATTGTTGGAGCAGCAGCCCAGGCCTTTTCTGAATGGGACACACATTTTCTGCTCCTTGACAATCACAAAAAGGAGATATTTTGCAATCACACACAAAATGCAGGGAGAGGGAAATTGTGATGTCCCAAAACCTTAACTCCTAACACCCCCAAACATGTTTTTCAGACAGGTGGAGGATGATGGAACGTCTGAGACACTGAAGACCACTTGTTTTTCTTGACCAACTCTACCTCCGTGCCTGGAAAAACAGGGTCAGTTTCCTGAATCTTAACACAGCACTGCATTTTTGCATCCTTCTCTCCAGATGGGAGGATTGGATTGGCCACCCCTTGCTTTACATCAGGGATCTTGAGAGATCGGAGAGTTTTATGGGCAATAATCCACCCCCAATTTTTTTGTAACTACAGTTTTATCAGCTGCTCCTGAAGAGAACTCCATAGTTCTCTGCTGCTTTTTGTCTTCTTGAGCCACATGTAAAAGCCTAGGATTTTGCCCAGAGTTTGGAATAAGCATAAATTCTGTGACAGTCTCTACAGATTAGGATTTGACCAAGAGGTTAGTTGTCAAATGGTTCTCAATAAACAGAGGGTAGTGCTGTATTGTACCGAATTTGGAGAGAGAAAATTTTTTCCAAGCTTCAAGTCAGGGCAACAGGCAGAATGCAAATGCAAATTTCAGACTCTTAGCCCAGATCTGTCTAATCTAATTTAAAATGCATTTATATTGATTTACCTTAAGGGAAAAAGAGTATAATATACAACAAGTCTCCCTTTGCCAATTCAGACATCAAAGATATAAAAAGGCAACCCTGGGGAAAGCTTTAAAAATTAACAATGCTGAAATGAAGAAGAATGTTTTTAGGTATTTCCATGTGTGTTTTTGTACCAACCTAATATATGCTAAGTCTTGGGAAGCTCTAAAAGTGTCAGGATTATAGGTGAACTTAACACAATGTTGTAATAAGTAATATTCTCAAATAACTTTTATTTCAAAAGGTATTTGAAATGATAAATGCCAAATAAATTGTCCTACTTTCTATAAGAATGTTTCAGTCAGAGCTACCACTAACCTACAGAGTGGCTTTCTGGGAATTAGTAAATAATGTCCCCTGTGGGTGAAGGCAGCCCATGTGGCACTCAGCTGGCGATGGGCAGCAAAAACTGGTTTCAGCTTCTCATTTGGCATCAGGGCACTGTTGCATAGCAATATGTAACAGCTCTGGTTAAGTTAAAATAGGTTAGGAAATTAGTCCTGAGTGGATAAAACTTAGGTGTGAAGTTTCAAGAAATGTGTACAACTTGGTTTGTGAAGAACTTTCTTGGTTCTGTAGAAAGCTTTATCAATGCCAGCCTTGAACATATTACCTTATGACTGTATCTCTAGTCCTCAAATAATTTCTCTCACTAACTTAAGAAAATATTGATCCAAGTCCATGGAAAAAGAGAATAATGGCCAAGGCATAGGCTTGTAGTGTCCTGATTAGTTATTCATTTACCTCTCAAAAAATGTTTCACAAAATGGAATTTGCATTATCTTGGGTATTTTTCTGGCTTTTATATACAAAAGCGACTCCCTTGAAAAAGGCTATCACACAAATTTTACATTTCAGAAGTGTTGCCTTTGCTAGTGTGTTTTCAAAACAGGAGGGAAAATGCAATCCCTCCATCTGGAATTTCAAGTAGAACACGAGAAAGAGTTGAATACGCGGAGTAAAACTCAATGTTAAAGGTACTGTGAATGGATGGATAGCTGATACTTTGATGGTTCTTTGGGGGCATATTTTATCCCTGTAAAATAATGCATAATCATTATAAAATGTGCAGACAACACAAAATTTGTATGGTAGCAAAGGAAACTCCTCTGCACCATTTCCCAAATCCTACTCCGCTCATCAGAGGAAAGCACTATTAAATGAATGAACACTTTTAGATTTTTTCTAAGAAATTACACACATGTCTTTAGATATCATTTAAGCAAACATTTGTATTAAAGTAGAACATACATATGCAAAAGTAGACATATCACAATTCATATCTCAATAAATCATTACAAAAAGTGAACACCAATATAATCATCACCCAAATCAAGAAACAGAACATTATCAGTTCGTCAAAGACCCTCAAATATTTCCTTTCAATCTATTTATAATTTTTGTATATAAATACAATAATAAGGTATATATCTTTGTGCCATTTACTTTTCTACTTAAGATTTTTATGCCAAGAACATATATACTTGTTATACCACTGTATAATTTTCCTTATGGACTTAATATAAGTTATATTGCCTTATATACAGACATTTGATTTATTTAATTGATCTTGTTTGAAATTTTAAGCTGAGAAATTTCAATTCTTTATTTTACTAAAATAAAAATTGTTCTTTTGAATCTTTATTTTACCAAAAAAAACCCCAATATTGCTAATGACCAATTTTTCAAATATAAAGGTGCAATAACCCACAGATCAATAAAAGACTTCCAGAAGCCATTCATGGCTTCCTCTGAGTGATCTTTGTAAATATTGCCTAGGTTGACAGGACAAGCAGGATTTTTGTGATTCCTTGTCTCTTCCTCTCTCACAGGGGCAAGTGTTGCTGGCCAGGGCCTGAAGAAGGCTAACTAACTCATGCTGCAGGATGAATCCTGGAGCCAGTACCAGCTGAGGAAAAAAGACATTCGATTTGTAGCATTTGCCAAATGCTGTGATATCTATACTGCCACTGGGACTGATTTCAAGTGACCAACTTGATGTCACTGAACATACAGTTGGGACAAGATACAAATAATTAGCTCTTAAGAGTGGTTGCAAGATGCCTCCAACATGCCCCTGCCTGGGGTCCAGAGGGAAGAAAGCGAGTGTAATCACCTAACGGGATCTTTCTGACCACTGCACAGACAAAATCAGCTCACTGGGACCATGGCATTGTCGTAGAAGAAGAGTTTAATTGACACAAGCCTGGCCCATGCTGGAGAACTGGAGTTATCACTGAGGTTTTCAAGGGTAGTTGGTGAGCCAGAGAGTAGGGAATGGGTGCTGTTGATTAGTTGGGGATGTCATCACTGGAGTGTGAGAAACAGCCCTGCTGTGCTATCCATCTCTGACTGGGGCCACAGGACTGGTTAAGTCATGAACCAGGAGTCCCGGTGGGGTCAGCAGATCTTCAGAAATGCAAAAGTCTGAAAAGACATCTCAAAAGGCCAATCTTAAGTTTGGCCATATTGATGTTATCTACAGTAGTAATTGGGGAAGTTATAAATCTTGTGAATTCCAGAAAAAATGACTGGTTATTTTATTGTTTAACTATGCCTACATCTTGGCAGTCTCCTTTCCTAATCCTGTCCTTGTGGCTTTTCATTAGTTTTACAAAGGCGGTTTAATTTTAGGAAGGATTATTATTATACTTGCTTGAGGTTAAACTATAAACTAAGTTTCTCCAAAAGTTAGTTTGGCCTGTACCCAGGAATGACCAAGGATAGCTTAGAGTTTAGAAGCAAGATGGAGTCAATGATGTCAGACTATTCTTACTGTTGTCATTTTGCAAAGGTGGTTCACGAGGAAAAGCAGGAAAAAGCCAAATGAACCATGAATGAGTGCTTGTTTAAAATAGAAAATAAAATAATAATAACAAAAGGAAAAGAATGGAGATCTGAAATAATTTTCAATAGTAAATTGAAATGAAGAAACTCCCTGGGCATTGCTTTGAACAAGAGTGGTGGAATGTCCAATGAGTGCCTTTGTGTTCTGATTGGTCACTTGATACATGGTATATGAATGCTTGAGCGTCCAATTTAAAAGGTCAATTTCAACTATCAATATAATAATCATGGGTTATAGAGGAAATACGTATACTGTGGAATTTTCCTTCTTGCCTGTGCCAGTCAGCAGAGAGAAGGAATAACCCTCATGCCCCAAACACAAAGCAGAAATTGAGACAGGGCAATTGGATAGATTGTTTCTCCAAACTAACTGCCTTTAGTCAAGACAAATGTATTTTGTGCATACCATGTACCAAGGGCCATTCTTGGTGTTCAAGGAAACTGGTAATGAAGAAAGAGAAAGTTAATAAAGAGAGCCTTGAAACATAAAGCAAGATTGGGAAACGGAAGAATACTCATTTAGCATCTTGCCATTAAAACATGATGCTATCAGAAAAACCCTTCTAGACATTGGCTTAAGCAAAGACATCATGACGAAGACCCCAAAAGCAAAAGCAGCAAAAACAAAGATAAATAGATGGGACTTAATTAAACTGGAAAGCTTTTGCACAGCCAAAGAAAAAATCAGCAGAGTTGATAGAAAAAATCACAGAGTGGGAGAATACTTCACAAACTATGCATCCAACAAAGGACTAATCTCCAGAATTTACAAGGAACACAAACAATTCATCAATTAAAAAAACCAATAATCCCATCAAAAAGTGGGCTAAGGACATGAATAGACAATTCTCAAAAGAAGATATACAAGTAGCTAACAAATACATGAGAAAAATGCTCAATATCACTAATTATTAGGGAAATGCAAATCAAAACCACAATGTGAGACCACTTTACTCCTACAAGAATGGGCATAATCAAAAAATTTAAAAATGGATGTTGGTATGGATGTGCTGAAAAAGGAACACTTTTATACTACTAGTGGGAATGTAAACTAGTACAACCACCATTAAAAATAGTGTTGAGATTCCTTAAAGAACAAAAAGTAGAGCTACCATTTGATTCAGCAATCCCACTACTGGATATCCACTTAGAAGTTAAAAAGTCATTACACAAAATAAATACTTGCACATGCATGTTAATAGTTGCACAATCCAGAATTGCAAAAATATGGAACCAACCCAAAGGCCCATCAATCTATGAGTGTATAAAGAAAATGTGACATATATACAGTGTGTGTGTGTGTGTGTATATATATATATATATATATATATATATATATATATATGATATATGTATATGGCATATATTTCATGATACACACACACACACACACACACACACACACACACACACACACACCATGGAATACCACACAGCCATAAAAGGCAATGAAATAATGGCATTCACAGAAACCCAGATGGAATTAGAGACTATTATTTTAGTGAAATAATTCGGAAATGGAAAACCAAACATTGTATGTTCTCACTCATAAGTGGGAGCTAAGCTATGAGGACCCAAAGGCATAAGAATAATACAATGGACTTTGGGGACTCTGGGAAAGGGAAAGGAAAGGGTGGGAGGTGGGTCAGGTATAAAAGACCACATATTGCATACAGTGTACACTGCTTGGGTGATGAGTACATCAAAACCTCAGAAATCACCACTGAAGAACTTATCTATGTAACTAAACACTACCTGTTCCCCAAGAACCTATTGATACAAATAAATAACATGATGTTAGACTGAGTGAGGTAGCAATTGATGGAGATTGTAGAGGTTTAAAGCCTTCTAAGCAAGACATAAAATCCAGAAGACAGAAAAAAAAACTGAGAAATTCGATCCATAGATAAAACTTCCAAGCTGAAAATGCATACTGTCAACTAAGTCTAACAAACACATGTTTCACACTGAAAGGGTCATTCTCTTGTTGATAGCTCTCATTAACTCTATTAGTTTTCTATCACTGCTGTATTCATTTGCCAGGGCTACCATAACAAATATCACAGACTGGGTGGTTTAAACAATGGAAGTTCATTTTCTCACAGTTCTGGAGGATGGAAGTCCAAGACCCAGGTGCCAGTAGAGTTGATTTCCAGTGAAGATTCTTCTTGTTTTGGAGAGAGCTCCCTTCTTGCTATTTCCTTACATGGCCTTTTCTCTAAAAATAGTCACTTTGGAGGTTAGAGATTTAATATATGAATTTTGTAAGGATGCAATTCAGTCTGTAATGCTGCCATAAAAATCCACACAAACTTAGCAGCTTAAAACAACAGACAATTATTATCACAGTTTTGTGAGTCATAAGTCTGCACTGGCTCAACCAGATTTGTTTCTCTGCTTGGGGTTTCACAAAAATGAAATCATGGCATTGTCTTGCTGGACTCTTAACAAGAGGCTATCTTTTCAGTCAAAAGAAGATCCATCCTAAGTAGTGGTTTAGTTTTTAGTTCAATTCTTTCATCAAATGATATTATAGGCGGGGCACAGTGGTCATTCCTGTAATTCCAACACTTTGAGAGGCCAAGGCAGGAGGATCGCTTGAGTTCAAGACTAGCCTGGGCAACATGGTGCAATTCTTGTCTCAATAAAGCCTTCCCAGCCCAGCCAGGTTTTTGGAAGAACCCAGTTCCTTGTAGTTACGGTCCACTGTTTCCTTGCTGGTTGTAATCTAGGGGGCGCTCTTGGCTTCTAGAGGTCTCTGTCAGGTCCTTGCATGTGGAACCTCCACACTGGAACCAACAACAGTGCATCAGAGCCTTCTCATACTTGGAATTTCTTTGATTTCTTGTTATGTTTTTAAGGGATCACGTGATTAGATTGGGCCTACCTATATGAACCAGGAGTATCTCCCTATTTAAGGTCTGTAGCCTTAATCTCATCTGCAAATTCCCTTTTGCTATGTAATATAAAATGCTTATAGATTCCAGGGAGTAATACATGAGCATGGACATTTTTGGGACCCATTATTTAATTTACCATAATGGCATCTATATTAGAGTTTCAACAATGATGAGAGAACTTAATTTGTTCATGACTTATGAGAATAACTGTAGCAGTTCCTCATTAGGCATGATGCTGGATTTTGACTTGAAGTGTGTGTTTGTTTGTGTGTGTGTGTATCTGACTTCCCTGTTACATGCACATTAAAAATATTCATTTATTCCTATTTTCTATTTTTTTTAATCAGTAATGGATGTTCAACATCATCAAAGCCTTTTTGGCATTATTAAGCTTACTTTTTATGTAATTAAGCTATTAAAATGCATCCATTCTATAATATTATTTATATTAATAGTTTTCTTATCATTGAATTATTCTTGCATTCTGGACTTACAATAAGTGCCTCAATCCATATTTTGTAACATATTTTGTACAAGCTTTTAAAATATGGCTTTCTATTTTGTTTTGTTTATTAAGTTTTCTTGTTTGTCATTGGGATGAATCCTTTCTCTCCACGTTCCGGAACTGTTTACTAGTTACACTAGTTATCTGTCCTTTAAAAATTTAAAAAAACTGATCTGCAAAACCACTAGGGCTTGGCACATTTTGCAGAATTTTTTTGATGATTTTCTTAATTTTTTCTTGCTTTTTGGGTCAGTTTATTTTTCATATTAAACATCCATATACATACATTGAATACATATGGTATATATCAGCATTTAAAGGTTTTAATGTGACCAGTGGACTTGCTTCTTGCCCACTGTCTTTTCTGGGTGAGCTTGATGATACTAATACATGGGGACAAAATATGTCTAAACTGTTTTACTGATTCATAATAGAAAAACATATCTCTCAGAAGCATGTTCATGATAATGGCAATGAGATATTAAAGAAATTTTATCAAGTTATTGGTATTAACTTTTAACTTTCCTAAAAGGATAAAAATGAAGCTATATTTTCAAAATTTATCTTGAATTTTTCATTTGTATTCAATTCTAACAACTTATTCTTTAAAGTTATAAATTTATAATACCTCTTTTTAAAATGTTTAGTTACTTTTTTATTGAGACACAATTTCACCATGTTGCCCAGGCTAGTCTTGAACTCAAGCAATCCTCCCGCCTTGACCTCCCAAAGTGTTGGGATTACAGAAATCAACCACTGTGCCCAGCCTATAATATCACTTGATAAAAGAAATGGACTCAAAACTAATCCACTACCTAAGGTCGATCCTCTTTTGATGGAAAAGAAAATTGAAAATATCTTGTCAAATTTGGAAGGTATTTAGTATGATAACCTTTTGCAAATGTGCAGTATTCAGATCACTAACCTGCTTCATGGTTAATTATTATTAAATTACAGAACATGTAACAATGATCTGTAGAAACTATTCTTCCAACCTATAAGCTTTCACTTTTGCTCTTACGTTTTATCTGCAATTGAAAAATATATTGCATTTTTTTGCCACATGGAAGTATTAAAATTGTAAACAATGCAGAAAAAAGAAAAATATATTGCATTTTCTTGTCACATGGAAGTATTAAAATTGTAAGCAATATTAGTAAAAAGAAAGTCTATTTTGCATCTTTAAAATGTTGAACCCAAAATATAATATTTTTTCATAGCTCAAACATTCTCAACTGAGTTTCTTCCCCTCAATAACCATCTATGTCATTATGTAATAACAGTAATTTATGATCAACAATCATGGTAAATTTTTACATAATTTACAATTTTTACTGCATCAGTAAGCGTACTGATTAGGTCAGCTGACATTTTTCACAGCGACACGTTCTCAATGAAGGAAGCAGTATGTTGATATGTAGCATAGCACAGCTTCTTAGCCTGGAATGTTTTCCTGTCATTGCAGCTGCATCACCAAATCATCCTCCTATATGGAACTTGCATTCCAAACCACATTTGTTAACAAAAAATTAGACGATTAAAAATGAAAATGATGACAAAATGTAACAAGTTATAAAAGAAATAAATGCTCGCGTACCGGGTGTGGTGGCTCATGCCTGTAATTCAAGCACTTTGGAGGCCAAGCAGGTGGATCACCTGAGGTGGGAGTTCAAGACCAGCCTGACCAACATGGTGAAACCCTGTCTTAAAATAAAAAATAAAATAAAATAAAATAAAATAAATGCTCACATTTTTCTCATTATTTGAATACATTGTGTTGCAGTTGATACATCTGAAAATATCACAAGTTGTAATACACATTAATTTTCTTTTAGGCTATTTTTAATAGAATTAATTATTCCATGCCCTGATCAATAGGATTTTAAACAGTTTTTTGGGGGTTGACTAGTATATCTTCATATCAGCTGCAAATAATGTGTGCCTTTTAAACATTTATATTTCTCATTTCTTTCTCCTTTCTAATTGTATTGGGTAACACATCCAGAATGACATTAAACTAGAATTTTTCAGCACTAATGCCATTAGGGGTTGGACAAGATTTGTTGTGGGTGCCAGGGAGAGCTGTCCTATGCACTGTAGAATATTTAGCAGCATCCCTGGTCTCTACTCAGTAGATACCAGTAACAAAACAACATGGTCAAAACATAAATTGGAAGTAAGTGTGAGAACAAAGAGAATAGAATTAGAAAGTGAATATTAAAGGGCAAGATATTTGTGGAGTATGATCCATTACTTAGCCACTTTCATATTAGTTTTGAATTACAATATGTATTCACTTACTTCAAAATCAGTTATGTAGCATAATTTAATCTATTAAAAATCTGCAGAGATAAAAACTAAAGCAAAAACTATCAGTTGTTATTTCTGAGTTTTCGATTCTTAGAAAGCTTTTTAACTTTTATAATATCTTTATGTTTTGTTAAATTTAATTTTTGTAATTGAGCATGTATATATTTATAATAAAATAATACCACTTAGAATATTAATATACATCATATGGCAGGTGTTCCATAGTCATAATTATGTTAAAAGCTAGATCATTAGAATATTGAATAAAATATTAAAGCTCTTCATTCATGGATTATAGAAATGTCTTTTTTTGTATTTTCTAAATTTTTTGCAATATACATGTATTATAATGAAAAAGAAAGTTACTTTTAGGAAGGAATTTTTTTGGAGATAGACCATGATACAAAGGCCTGAGGTATGAATATGAAAGTAAATTGTAAAACAGAGTTACTATCTCTGGAAGTATTGTCAGGTGACAAAAGTCTGAAAATGTCCTAAATTGCTTTATAGCTAGTTTTAGCTCATAGGAAACAGAGACAATGGTTAGATTGTTTCCTATTATTAATACAAACTGGTGCCAGAACCAGCTACACAATTTTCAGAGTCCAATGCAAAAGAAAATGCAGGGCCTTTTGTTCAAAACTTATTAAGAATTTCAAGATAGCAACAGCAGAGTATTAAAACTGAGTGGGGCCTTCTGAACATAAGACTCTGTGCAACTGCACAAGCCACATGCCTATAAAACAAATTCTTCCAATATAGAATCATTTGTTTCTAAAAAAAGAATTGGTGGGACCTGGGAGAATACATTCATTTTACAGTTCCTGGTAGCCAATGAAAGGTATGCCATAGATTTTAGAGAAATGGTCATTTTAAAAATCAGAAAAAGTAAGTATGAATGCATAGCATGAATTGCAGGTCATAAAAAGACAGTAAAGTTAGGAAGTTCTTGAAAACTTTAATTTTTCATTTCAAAATTGCAAATGAGAAAACATAGAGCAGGTATATGAAAAAAAAATGCTGATTACACTGGACTTCTCAGATTAGTTCAAATTTTAAAGAACTTGTTTTTGAGAGAAAAACAAGGGCATGAAACCAAAGGTGAGTGTCAGAGGGTACTATAGTTGTGCAGAACAAGACCAGAATTATCAAAGTTCAGAATGATCTGAGTCTTGTGGGAAAAGTTTCACAGACACAGACACAGACACACAGACAGACAGACAGACAGACAGACACACACACACACACACACACACACACACACACACACACACCTGGGCTCTTTGTAATCTGTATTAAAAACAAGAGCAAGGAAAGGATGTCCCAGAAGTTTAGGAGTTACAGACATAAAATGACAAGGTCTGGATGGTAAAGCAGTAGGGATGCTTTTGCTACTGTCTGACTAGCTAGATTGTGAGAGTGCTGGGTAGGGGATAGGAGGTAGCCTGAGAAAAATTTTTTGATATATTTTCCAAAACTCTTTTTTATACTCTGTTCTTCTCAACCTATCAGTGACTTACGTTGAGATAAACTGGTGAATTATGTGAAAGTTCCTTGAAGCTGAGAGACAGCTAGTATTTTCAGTGACAGAACCATTATCTTAAACAGTCTTAATGACTAGAATCATAGATCAAATCTGATGAGTAAGAATAAATGCAAAGTACTAACGTTTGGTCAAAAATATAATATGAAAGAGACGTGACTTATCAACAAAGACCTCAGGATTTAGGTTTGTCTGACATTGATCTGATTAGGGTAATAGATGTATGCCATTGAAAAACAAATGAGAGGACAGTGCTGTGGTCAGATCACACCTGAAGTCCTGAGTATAATTCTGAGGGCCAGAATTATACTGGAATTACACTTACAGTGGAAGACAGTGACATCTGTAAACTATAGCCTCAAAGAAGAGCCTGAACATGTGACTAGACTAAGACATGTTGTGTATATGGGGCAAGAGGAACTCTCATATCTTGCCCGGGTTGCAATCACTTTAGAAAATGGCTTGATCTTATCTTGTAAAGTTAAAGACATGCATACGCTATGAGACAACATTTCTGCTCTTAAGTAACAATTACTTGCGGGCACCAGGATACATGATCTGAAAGGTTCCTAGCAACCTTGTACATAATAATACACCACTTGGAAAGTTCCCAAATGTGCCTCACCTGTAGAATGAATTAAAAAAACTTGTCATATTCAGTCAAGGGAATACAATAAAAACAAAATATAGCTACACACCTCAATATGCATGAATTTTATAAACCACATGTTGAGCAAAGGAATTAAGACACAAACAGACATATATGTGCATGTGTCTGTTATACAAAGCTTAAAAAAAAAAAACAGGAAAAACTAAACTAAACTAATTAGGGATATATAGTTAGGTGAATAAACTACCAAAAGGAGAAAAAAAAAAAAAAAAAAAAAAAAAGAAGCAAATAAGTAATTACCTCAAAAGTTAGGATAGCATTTCGACCAGGTGCGGTGGTTCACATCTATAATCTCAGCACTCTGAGAAGACAAGGGAGGCGGATCACTTGAGGTCAAGAGTTTGAGATCAGCCTGGCCAACACAGTGAAACCCCATCTCTACTAAAAATATCAAAAATTCAATGGATGTCATGGGGGCACCCATCATCTCTACTTCTTAGGAGGCTGAGGCAGGAGAATCTCTTGAACCCAGGAGGTAGAGGTTGCAGTGAACTGAGATCGTGCCACTGGACTCCAGTCTGGGCAACAGAGTGATTATGTCTCAAAAAAAAAAAAAAAAAAAAAACACCCAGCATTTCTTCTCTGTTGGGGGATACAGGAAGTGAATGGGTGTATTAGAGGCTTTGAATGTGCAGGCAATATTCTGCTTGTTGTCCTGGGTAGTGTTTAGACAGGTGTTTATAATTATACATTATGCTAAACATTTATTAGACTATACATTATATCTAATATTCACAAATTTGGAAAGGTTAAAAAAGATAAAGGCTTCACAACTGTGTGAAGATGTGAAAAAATATTTCAAGGTATAAAACCTGGAAAAGAAGATTCTCTGAGAGCCTGACAATTATCTTCAGTTATTTTAAAGGATATTATGCTATAGTGGAAATTTTGTTTTTACTTCACACTCTTCTTTTCTCTGGGTTCTGAGACCCATTTTCCTGGAAATCACTGCTTCCACTTTTCTCTCCTCACTTCATTCACATGGTTGATGGCACACATTACAATATTGTGTGAGCCCCCACTCACCTACCCTTCCCTTGCCCAACCCTACAGAGCCACTGTGTATTAGTTGAGAAAATACCTGACTCTGATTAGGTCATAAGAGTCCATTCTCTATAAATTTACATTCAGGATCCAATAGGGCAACCAGAATTTATTGACTGAGCTTATAAGGTAAAATATTTGACTATGTAGAAACAATTACAGAGATACTTTCTCATAAGGTGCTTACTGCCAGCTGGCTGAAAGGTGTAAGTGTGGCCTGAATGTCTAAGAAAGAAATGCAAATGAACAGAATATAGGAACAGCTTTGGAAAAGACAACAACAACAACAGAAAAACTCCTGTGAAAGTTCTTAAACACACAATATAAATAAATCATCTTTTTTCCCATACATCCTCTTTTGTTAAAGATAATTTTTCCCTAAATTTAAAGCATGGCATTCATCTTTCCAAATTTCCAGGCAATACATCTGATATAAGATTAACTATACTCACATTTAGATTTAAAACTGTTACAGTTATACTATGTTGTCTCTTTTATTCTGTTTAATCTCTCTCTCTCTCTCTCTCTCTCTCTCTCTCTCTCTCTCTTTATTTTCTGTCTATCTATATGCATATATGTATAGAGGCAGATTAAACACATAGAGATTAAACAGAATATTTATATGTGAATTATACACACAAATTTATATTTTAACAAGTCTACATCATGCTTTGATCCCTGTATTTTTATTTATTTCTTGAATTCAACTGTGCGAGCATGTTTGTCATTTCATGTGTTGTATCTTTACAAAATTCCAGCACCTTTTTTCTATCCTGTTGTACCTTTTAATTATTTCATGAAGAAGGAATAACATGATTTATTAACAAGCATAATGTGCTGACTTTAAATACCAGAATTATATTTTCTAAAACGAAAAACTAACATGGTAGAACTACCACTGAATAAACAACATTAATTGTTGGTGACAGGTTTCCTTTGGTGGATGAGCACAGAAATTCTTCAGGTCAGAACTCTGATTAATCTAATGGAAAGACTGTGGTAAAATTTAGATTGCTACTGTAATTATAAAAATTATTCCTATGTTGTGTTCCACTACTTGGAAAAGGAAAGAAAAATATTAAGAGATCGGAGAAGTGTACATTATGTGTTATCCATTATTTAAAATAATCAAGTAGTTCTTTCAACTGAGGATGGAAATGTTAGAGTACATTTTTGTTGTTTTTTGAGAGAGAATCTTGCTCTGTGACCCAGGCTGGAGTGCAGTGGTTCAAACTCGGCTCACTGCAACCTCCACCTCAGGGGTTCAAGCAATTATCCTGCCTCAGCCTCCCAAGTAGCTGGAGTTACAGGTGCCAGCTGCCATGCCTAGGTAATTTTTGTATTTTTAGTAGAGACAGCATTTCATCATTTTGGCCAGGCTGATCTGGAATTCCTGATTTCATGATCTGCCTGCCTTGGCTTCCCAAAGTGCTGGGATTACTGTGTGAGCCACAGTGCCCGGCTCACCGTGTGAGCCACAGTGCCCGGCTCACCGTGTGAGCCACAGTGCCCGGCTCACTGTGTGAGCCACAGTGCCCGGCTGCAAGAGTACTTTTTATCATGGGACTTTTTTGCAGCTGTTATTTATGCTGCAAGAGACGTATTTTTCCATTTTGACTTTTATTTATCTATTAGTAGAAAATATCCACCAGAGTACTTCAATTTAGGCAAATAACTTGAATTCTAGTATTTTGCCTCCCAGCCATTATTGTCAAATAATAATTTTTTAAAAACACTCTTAAAATGGCTTGAGAGCAGTGCTGCAATGAACATTTGTGTGTATGTGTCCTTACAGTAGAATGATTTATAATCCTTTGAATATATGCCCAGTAATGGGATTTCTGGGTCAAATAGAATTTCTATTTCTAGGTTCTTGAGGAATCGCCACACTGTCTTCCATAGTGGTTGAACTAATTTACACTCCCACCAACAATGTAAAAGTGTTCCTATTTCTCCACATCCTCTCCAGCATCTGTTGTCTCTGGATTTTTTTTTTTTTTTTTTTTTTTTTTTTTTTTTTTTTTGAGACGGAGTTTCGCTCTTGTTACCCAGGCTGGAGTGCAATGGCACGACCTCGGCTCACCGCAACCTCCGCCTCCTGAGTTCAGGCAATTCTCCTGCCTCAGCCTCCTGAGTAGCTGGGATTACAGGCACGCAACACCATGCCCAGCTAATTTTTTGTATTTTTAGTAGAGACGGGGTTTCACCATGTTGACCAGGATGGTCTCGATCTCTTGACCTCGTGATCCACCCGCCTCGGCCTCCCAAAGTGCTGGGATTACAGGCTTGAGCCACTGCGCCCGGCCTGTCTCCGGATTTTTTAATGATCGCCATTCTAACTGGCCTGAGATGGTATCTCAATGTTGTTTTGATTTGCATTTCTCTGATGACCAGTGATGATGAGGATTTTTTCATACGTTTGTTGGCCTCATGTATGTCTTCTTTTGTAAAGTATCTGTTCATATCCTTTGCCCACTTTTGAGTGGGCTAGTTTGTTTTTTTCTTGTAAACCTGTTTTAGTTCTTTGTAAATTCTGGATATCAGCCCTTTGTCAGATGGGTAAACTGCAAAAATTTTTTCCCATTCTGTTGGTTGCTGATTCACTCTAATGACTGTTTCTTTTGTGTGCAGAAGCTGTGGAGTTTGATTAGGTCCCATTTGTCTATTTTGGCTTTTTGCAGCACTGTTTACAATAGCAAAGACCTGAAACCAACCCAAATGCCCATTAATGATAGACTGGACAGGGAAAATTTGGTACATATACACCATGGAATACTATGCAGCCATAAAAAACGCTGAGTTCATGTTCTTTGTAGGGACATGGATGAACCTGGAAACCATCATTCTCAGCAAACTGACACAAGAGCAGAAAATCTAACACCACATGTTCTCACTCATAGGCAGGTGTTGAACAATGAGAACACATGGACACAGGGAGGGGAGCACTACACACTGGGGTCTGTTGGGGGGAAGTAGGGGAGGGACAGCAGGGGGTGGGGAGTTGGGGAGAGATAGCATGGGGAGAAATGCCAGATATAGGTGATGGGGAAGAAGGCAGCAAATCACACTGCCATGTGTGTACCTATGCAACAATCTTGCATGTTCTTCACATGTACCCCAAAACCTAAAATGCAATAAAATAAAATAAAAAACAAAACAAAAAAAATGGCTTGAGAATCCATAATTATTACATTGTTCTTCACGAATAAATTACACAATTGCACAGACTGTTAACATTTTTACAATTAAATATATTTTAATTTTTTCTAGTATTATTATTTAATATCTGAAATTAAAAAAATACTCAAGTAGAAAGAGAGGAAGAGACAATTTGTGTAATTTTGACATCAGAAATCCATGCATTTCAAAATATTAGAGTATCAGTGATACACACCTTCTCAGATGGCTCTCAGTGATACCTACTTCCTGACATTTGGGCAGTAGCCACTCCCTTGAATACGGGCTGCACGTATCAACTCGTTTCTAATGACCAGAACATGGCAAAGTGACATGATATCACTTCTAAGATTAGGTTAAAGACTTTGGCTTTCGTCTTGTGCATTCTCTCTTTTTCTCTCTTGGATTACTCATCTGAGAAAATTCAGTTGTCATGTTGGGAGGCATCCTTGTGGAGAGGCCCAAAAATGAAGAACTGAAGCCTTCCCACAGCTATATATGTGAGCTTGGAAGTAGATCCCATCTCTAATCCAAATTTAGATGAGATTATTGCCCTAACTGATACCTTGACTGCTACCTCATGAGGTACCTTGAGCCAGAGGCACTCTGTTAATCTGTACCCATATTTCTGACTCATAGAAACTGTGAGATGATGAATATTAATTGTTGTAGACGACTACCTGGGATAATTTGTTATGCAGTGATATACAGCTAATACATGTTTCCCAGAAACACTGAAATGTTGGGAGAAGGCATACAGTAGTCTCCCCTTATCCATGGGGGAATATGTTCCAAGAACCCCAGTTGATGCCTAAAACCATGAAGAGTAACAAACCGTAGCCAAAGAATACCAAAGTCACCTTTTCAGTTAAAGGAAGCATGTTATGGCTTCTCTTTGGTATATTTGAATTTCTAGCATTACTATGCTTGTGTGTGTGTCTTGTATTTGCCCCTCCTTTATTCTAGGCCCATTTAAGTGCAGCAACTCCAAATGTATTATAGTCTTCAGGTGCAAATGCTCATACAGTATGGTAAAGATAGGAGAATTCCCAGTAACTCTACACAGTGTCTCATGCATTCCAATTTTTCAGACTATCAGATGGTCATTTGTGGGATGAGAAGAAGAGGATAAAACTGAAAAAAAAACAAACAAACAAACAAACAAAAAAAAAACAACTACCAAAAATTTAGATTTAATGTATTAGTTTGTTCTTATACTGCTATGAAGAAATACCTGAGAATCAGTAATTTATAAAGAAAAGAGATTTAAGCCTCAGGAAACTTACTATAATGGCACAAGGTGAAGGGGAGCAGACATATCACATGGTGGAAAGCAGGAGCCAGAGAGAGATGGGAAAGATGCCACAGACTTTTAAATAATAAGATTGCATGAGACCTCACTCACTATGACAAGGACAGTATCAAGGGTATGGTACTAAACCATTTATAAGAAACCTGCCCCATGATCCAGTCACCTCCCACCTGTCTCTGCCTCCAACATTGGGTATTACAATTCAGCATGAGATTTGGGTGGGGACTCACATCCAAACCATAGCAGTTGGACTGGGGGTTGTCTATGTCTTAGCCTCAAGGTACAAATCTGAGAGTGGAATTTGACTAGTACAAAGGTCAAAAGAGAATAAAGAAAAATTCATATCCCTGGTCAAATGGGAGAGAAAGAGGAAAAGAAATCATATTCTGAAGACTCAGAAGAGAAGCACATTGGTGGAAAATCTTATCTATCTTAGAAGAACATTTTAAGAAGATTTTGGCACTTTTATCAAATTAAATTAGATGTGGCTTCTTTGAAACAGCAATGAAAAGACATAGGAAGAGAATGGACTGAGATAAGAAGAGAACAGTTCAATATTTAAAAAAAGAGAGAGAGAAGAGGCTGCAAACAGTAGCTCACACCTGTAATCACAGCACTTTGGGAGGCTGAGGAGGGAAGATCACGAGGTCAGGAGTTTGAGACCAGCCTGACTAACATGGTGAAACTCCATCTCTACTAAAAATGCAAAAAAGATTAACCATTCATGTTGGCCCATGCCCATAATCCCAGCTACTCAGGAGGCTGAGGCAGGGAAATCTCTTGAACCTGGGAGGCAGAGGTTGCAGTGAGCTGAGATCACACCACTGCACTGCACACTCCAGCCTGGGTGACAGAGTGAGACTCTGTCTCTGAAAAAAAAGAAAAAAAAAGAGAAAGAAGAAAAATATAGTAAAATATCTTCAAGAAAGTAAAGTATCATAAAAAATTAAAACTCAGGAAATAGAGACCAAAATGATGCCATGAAAAAATGGAAACAGGATGTTGAGATCTAATTTGAGTGACTTTCTTGAAATGCAAAGGCTGGATAAATGACAGATATAAAAAAAAGAGAGAGGGAAAATACAACAAGAAGACAGTTATTATTTATGAGGGAGGACAAAAATATGAAACAATGTTAAGAAACTTTTCAGAACTAAAAACTATCCACATATGCAGTTTTAAGAGTCAACTATCTTCTAGGCAAATTTAATCCAAGGAAATCTACACCTAAGTACATCTGACGATATTTTTATTTACAAGAATTTTCTTAACATTTGTAAAACCCCTAGATAAAAGCATATCTTTATATCTATGTTTATATCTATATCTAGATACACCAGTCTATCTCTATGTGTATACATCTACATCTATAACCCATTAATAACCAAAATTCATATTGGGCCAATACTTTTCTTCTCAAAAATATTTGCAAGAAAACCTAGGACAATATTTACACAGTTTAAGGGTGGAGAGGATATAATGAAACATTGTCTCAGGCCAAACTGATTATCACGTATAAAGGTAATACAAATTCACGTTTCTATTTGGAAGGACTCAAAGTATATCACCCATTTATTTATCATTCTTCCAACAACTTGAAGAAACACATCAAATGACAGAGCAATAAAATGAAATTAAGCTCATGGATGAAGAAATAATGTTTTTGAAGTAAGGGTATAGAACACTAAAATGAATTTTAAAAAATGAATTATTTTAATGTGGACACACAGCTCAATCAAAAATTACAAAAATTATTGATGAAGAAGATAGCAATTGCTCCGTAAGTAACATATCCAAACTATATAAGTATACATTTGTACAAACATCACTAAAAGAATGTACATTCAGCCGAGCACCGTGGCTCACGCCTGTAACCCCACAACTTTGGAAAGTCAAGGTAGGTGGATCACCTGAGGTCAGGAGTTTGAGACCAGCCTGACCAACATGCGAAGCCCTGTCTCTCCTAAAAAAAAAATTAGCTGTGCGTGCTGGCTCATGCCTGTAATCTCAGCTACTTGGGAGGCTGAGGCAGGAGAATTGCTTGAACCTGGGAGGCAGAGGTTGCAGTGAGCTGAGATGGCACTACTGCACTCCAGCATAGGTGACAGAGCAAGACTCTGTCTCAAAAAAAAAAAAAAAAAAAAAAAGAATGTACATTCAAGATCTATCTATCTCTCTCCACATATAGAGAAAGATAGATAGATTATATATATTTAAAAATGGTCAGTGCCAGCTAATGTGCTTGTTATGATAACCGTGTTATCAGAATCCAGCTATGCCAGGTGACACATTCAAATACTTTTAATGTTCAATTAGATAACTGTTAAAATCCATGCTTTAAAAATCCTCTGTTTTGTATTCCATGTAAACAATATCAGTTGACCAGAGTTGACAGTCAACAGATTACTCTTTTCCACCATGAAGTCATCATTCCAAAGCTACTTTAATTCATTCAGTTAGTAGTGGGGTTAGTTACAGAGTCTGTCCACAGGAAATAATCATTAAGTGCCAGATGTAATTCTATCATTACATTCAAGCATGGTAATGAATAAGACACTCAGTTAATAAGATATCTATTCTCACGGAGCTTATACCCTATATAGGAACTAAATTTTTTGTGTTAAAAATGTTTCTGCATCTTTTATTGAAACTTCTACTTATCCCATGTGAAAGTGATTTTTAAGTGAAAAATGAAATATTAATGGATGCATTGTTTTTATAGCAATATTCAAGGTCTTTTCCAGTATTAATCTCTCTGTGTGTGTGTGTGTGTGTGTGTGTATGTGTGTGTGTGTGTGTGTATATGTGTGTGTGTATCAGATCAAAGCACTAAATTTCTCCCATGGCAGTGCTAGTGTAGGGTTGGTTTCCCTTAGTTTTGTGCTAAGGCTTTTTATTTTTTTATTCCACACCACTCCTTCCCATTCTAAGGATTAAGGACCTTGCCGGTGACATGTCCTGCCTGGTGACAAGGATATTGTTCTATTGGGGCAAGTTTAAGACTCCTTTGTCTAAGAGGATGGAGAAGTCATCCTTGCCCAGCATCCATCAAGACAGGGATTTCTGTCTTAGAACAGTGACCTCTTCCATGTTCATGATACTCATCCCCTAGACAAGGAGCCTTATGGAGTCTCACAGAAATGGGGCCCAATGACCTTGTCTCTATTGTAACTTCCATGTCAAAAATTCTCCAGCAAGACTTTTTTTTCCTTTTTTTAAATTATTTTTTTTATTCCATTTTAGGTTTTGGGGTACATGTGAAGAACATGCAAGATTGTTGCACAGGTACACACATGGCAGTGTGATTTGCTGCCTTCCTTCCCCTCACCTATATCTGTCATTTCTCCCCATGCTATCTCTCCCCACCTCCCCACCACTATCACTTCCCCATTTCCCCCCAACAGACCCCAGTGTGTAGTGCTCCCCTCCCCATGTCCATGTGGTCTCATTGTTCAACACCTGCCTATGAGTGAAAACATGTGGGGTTTAATTTTCTGCTCTTGTGTCAGTTTGCTGAGAATGATGGTTTCCAGGTTCATCCATGTCCCTACAAAGGACATGAACTCATCGATTTTGATGGCTGAGTAATATTCTATGGTGTATATGTACCATATTTTCCCTGTCCAGTCTATCATTGATGGGCATTTGGGTTGGTTCCAGGTCTTTGCTATTGTAAACAGTGCTGCAATGATCATTCCTGTGCATGTGTCCTTATAGTCAGCAAAGTCTCAGGATACAAAATCAACATGCAAAAATCACAAGCATTCCTATACACCAGTAACAGACTTAAAGAGAGCCAAATCAAGAACGAACTGACATTCACAATTGCTACAAAGAGAATAAAATACCTAGGAATACAACTAACAAGGAACGTAAAGGACCTCTTCAAGGAGAACTACAAGCCATTGCTCAACGAAATAAGAGAGGATACAAACAGATGGAGAAACATTCCATGTTCATAGTTAGGAAGAATCAACATCGTGAAAATGGCCATACTGCCCAAAGTAATTTAGAGATTCAACGCTATTTCCATCAAGCTACCAGTGACCTTCTTCACAGAACTGGAAAAAAGCACCTTAAACTTCATATGGAACCAAAAGAGAGCCCGCATAGCCAAGTCAATTCTAAGCAAAGAGAACAAAGCAGGAGGCATCACACTACCAGACTTCAAACTATACTACAAGGCAGTAATCAAAACAGCATGGTACTGGTACCAAAACAGAGATATAGACCAATGGAACAGAACAGAGGCCTCAGAGGAAACACAACATATCTACAACCATCCGATCTTTGACAAACCTGACAAAAGCAAGCAATGGGGAAAGGATTCCCTGTTTAGTAAATGGTATTGGGAAAACTGGCTAGCCATGTGCAGAAAGCAGAAACTGGACCCCTTCCTGACACCTTTCACTAAAATTAACTCCAGATGGATTAAAGACTTAAACATAACACCTAACACCATAAAAACCCTAGAAGAAAATCTAGGCAAAATCATTCAGGACATAGGCATAGGCAAGGACTTCATGACCAAAACGCCAAAAGCATTGGCAACAAAAGCCAAAATAGACAAATGGGACCTAATTAAACTCCACAGCTTCTGCACGGCAAAAGAAACAGTCATTAGAATGAATCGGCAACCAACAGAATGGGAAAAAATTTTTGCAGTCTACCCATCTGACAAGGGGCTGATATCTAGAATCTACAAAGAACTAAAACAGATCTACAAGAAAAAAAAACAAACAAGCCCATTCAGAAGTGGGCAAAGGATATGAACAGACACTTTACAAAAGAAGACATACATTAGGCCAACAAACATTTGAAAAAATGCTCATCATCACCGGTCATTAGAGAAATGCAAATCAAAACTACATTGAGATACCATCTCAGGTCAGTTAGAATGGCGATCATTAAAAAATCCGGAGACAACAGATGCTGGAGAGGGTGTGGAGAAATAGAAACACTTTTACACTGTTGGTGGGAGTAAAAATTAGTTCAACCATTGTGGGAGACAGTGTGGCGATTCCTCAATGACCTAAAAATAGAAATCCCATTTGACCCAGCAATCCCATTACTGGGTATATATCCAAAGGATATAAATCATTCTACTATAAAGACTTTCCTTTTGATTCTTAAAACCCTAGTATGGAATTTAAAATGTCTAAATGACTACTGAAAATAATTGTTTTTCTCTCCTTACATTTCTGCTACAATAACCCTAGTTCTCCTGGAGGTCACAGGGGATGCCCCGACTGTAAAAGAAAGAAAAGTTTGGAAAGAGCAGTATGAAAGCAAAGTCTCTAAAATTAGTATCTCAAGAACTCTTTCTCCTACACTCCAAATACAAATGCTACTCTCCACACTCATGCTATTTTCTTTCCTGCCTGAGTTTTCATAACTGTGTTTTGGATTACAGAGGCTTCATTTCAGCTAGGTCTTCTACTGGCAGTTATTCATACGCCCTGCTGCCGATCAAACTTCCGGTTCTTAGATTGTTTTTCTCTAGCATACACGTCTTCTTTTGTAAGCAAACTTGAATTCCTTTGGGAAGTAGACACAGTATAAAAAAATCAGTGAATGAAGAAATAACAATCCGGTCTCAGGGCATCGTGTCCTGAGGCAAAAATTTGCCAAGTTCCAAATAAGTCTGTGCTCTAAAATGCCAATTCTTTGAATATTAATAGTTGTCTTTATTTAATGGAGATGTTAAGCTTTAAAATTAGATTTTGTGGGGTCATCCTAACCTAACGAGTTTTCAGTTGTGTGATTTAACTTCTTTGTTACTTAACACCTCAATCTCCTCCTCAATGAAACAGAAATAGTAATAATTTTCCTCTGATAAGATAGCTGAAAATTTATGTAAACAATATGTAAAATGCTTGCTACAGTGTCTGAAACTTAATGGGTTTCAGCTATTGTGATTATTGTTATTGTTGGTGGTGGCTATTGGCAATTTTGCTCAAAACAATTTAAAACAACATCAAAGATACATGCAATTCATAAAATCTCATAATTAGAAGGAAAGAAAAAAGGTTAAGAATATTGATGGCTATGATATTCTAGACAATCACTGTTGTTATAATAATCTTTATTATTGAAAGTATAATCAATTATCAAATAATTTAAACATTTTTTATTTTTAGGAGACTTTTCACTTTCTTATTTCCACTTATAGTCTAAATCAAGATTTTTCCAAATGTTTGGAAGTATATAGGCATTATTTCATGCACTCTAAAACACACACATGCATACACACTCACACATGCACATAGGTGTAAATATTGCCACACCAGAGCACTAGAGATTACGAGAGGCTGAATTAGAGTGTCTCCTACTAACCTGTACATTAATGTATTTAAACTACCAGGAAACACTGTAAATGAAGCTGCTGGAGCGATTTTAAGAAACCCAGATTCCTAAGCCTTATGCCAAACCTACTGAATCAGACTTTGCCTACATGGGAAGTTTTTACAAGGCTGTTTCACAATCTGACCTCCCCTGTTAGGATGAATAATAATGTTGATTATAATAAAAAGGTGTGCTGATGGTTCGTACAGGAGGCTTTTCAACAATCCTATGATAGGAAAGCAATCAGGAAGAATCCCATTAGAATTTGGGATCAGAGCAATAATTTGACTCAAAATGACAAGGAAATTGATAGGAACTGCTAAAGATAATTCTAGAAGAGGATAATACTGCTCCTTCCTGCATCTGCAAAGAGTAAATAAAGCTTCACATGTAGATACTGTTCTCCAATAAAAAATTGTTATTCATATGTAATTTCAGGGAGGCAAAAACCGAACTTCATTTGGAATGTAAGGCTTTGTATATAAAATTGACATGGAGACATATTTAGCTGATTCAATTATTCTGAGTATCTATTTTGTGGTTCCAGAGAATTCTTTTTCTAAAACTGACTTCGTTTATACTTACCTACTCATCATCTAGAGACTAGTTCTCCAAAATCAGATTTATGGTTGATGCGAAGTAGATTTGAACCCCTAGATGTCTTTCTCTCAAATTTTCTTCTGCTCCAAATTTAACATAAAGGAATGGGCAGGTAACCATCTTCACCTAAATGAAAAGACCACACACTCTGCCTGCTGGTGAGAATGTCCTACATTCCAAGTGGACTCACAAGTGGTTGCTTTTAAGAAGTGACAGAATTTGATAGGATCCTTTGCTTCCAGGATAGTATTTTTTTCCAATTTTTAAAAATGTATCTCTCATACTAAAAAGCGGCTGCTTAGACTAACAATCTACCCACTTATAGTCTGTTTTAATCTGAAATTAAGGCTTTAGTCATCCTTTAAGTAATTAATATCTACCAATTTAAAAGGATTTCTGTTATTTGCTTTTGTGTTTTTCTTGGAAATCAATTCTGTATTTGTATTGCTACAAGGGAAACTAGATTGAAATCCCCATTTGTTTCTATTTAGTATTTTGCCTGTGGTCCCTCTTGCTCCTAATGTATTACTTCTTTTATTTTAAAAAGGTTATTTTGATGTCTTTTCCATCAAATAAAAGTACTCAGCTGGTCTCTGACATTTTCCATGATCCAAGAGGAAATCATTTTTAAATGTAAAAGAGAATAATTGAGAATCATATTAGAAATTTTACAGAGTTCTGCTTTTCTGACACTATTCTTACTAGTTTTATTATTAGGTAATACTGAAAGCTTGCCACTTGCAAATCACGTGCTACGTGCTTTAAGTCCATTGTGTCATTTATCCCCCTCACATGCCGTTAACAGAGGTGAGAATATTGGCCCCATTTTACAGATTAGGACAGTGAGGTACAGAAATGTTGACACACCTGCTCAAAGTCACGCAAGTAATATATTGCACAGCAGGGACTCGAACCCAGGTTGGATGACTTTAGCGCTGACCTTGCTAGTCACTGCACAATACTGTATATTTATTATCGTTACGTCAAAGTTTTAGTTTTTTAAGCTCTATGTTTATACCAGGCTGAATCATGTTTTCTAAAGACATCAGGTCCTTTTTCTTGGAAGCTGTACATAACACCTTATTTGGAAACAGGGTCTTTGCAGATGTGATGAAGCTAAGGATTTTGAGTTGAGGAAATCATACCAGAAAATCAGATGGGAACTAAATGCAGTCACATGTATCCTTTTAAGAGGAGGGCAGAGGGAGATTGGGGAAAGGCATCTTTACCCATCTTGACGTGAAGATGGAAGCAGAGATTGCAGTAATGTTGCCACAAGTCAGGGAATGTCAGGAGCCATAGGAAACTAATAAGTATTCAAGAGACCATCTTCTACTTCACTGACGATTAGGGTCTACTAAAAATTAAAGAAAAAAAGTATTTTGGTGATGATATCATCTTTTAAATAGTCTGACATGTTTTTTTCATATTGACTCCATACTTCTCTAATTCTATTCATTATTTTAAAACAAAACAAAGGTATACACATTGAATAATGAAAATGCACAGCCCTAGAAAGCAGATTAGAGGACGAAAATTAAAAGGTAAGTGTCTTTATTATTAATTCTTAATTCCTGAACCATAGTCAATCAGCATATGCCTGCAACTCACCCTATTTTATGTACCTAGAGTTGTCATCTTTCCTTTCTTGGCTGTGACCTGGTGCTTCCGGGTGGTCAGGGTGGTACAATGCTTGAGCAGCTCAGCCTGGCTGTTCCCTTGGAGCTCCTAACAGCTGTGATGATGAATAATTTCCTATAGGGTGTCAGACTGGCAGCCTTTTTCATAACTTCCTGATGAAGGAACAAATTGTCCAAAAGTTTTTACTTCTTGCTTTTCTGAATTATTGAACCCTACTTCCAGTAGTAGAACCTAAGAGAAGAAAGGCAACTTAATATCTTGATGTTACTGTCTTCTCTTTCTCTTTTTTGCTACAATTTCAGCACCTCACGATTAATCTTTTAAGTTCCTTACGTAAAAACAATTCTATTTTAATTTACATATTCCAGATTCAAATAGCTTTCTGAAATAACTTATATTTATAAAACTCTAAGGTGGTATCATTAACTATTTTCTAAAAGAGCTTGAAAAATCTTTAAAACATTTAAATAGAAAATTTATTATGTATTTAAAGCAGAGTAGTTTTGTTGCTACTTGCTTAGTTTTTCATTATCTTCTTATTTTTAATTTTACCCTATTTATTGTCTTCTTGTTCTTAATCTTAACTGGTTTACTGCAAAATTTCTACTCTATATTTGCTCTTTTGCCTAGGAAAGAACAAAGTAGTTTTTAACAGTCTCGCTTTTTCTAATCCATTCATAAGTGTAAATAAACTGAGGTCATTGATTCTTATGTGTTGAATTGTGTTTTCCAAAAAAGATACATTATGGTCCTAATCCTTATTGGATTTGGACCTTATTTGGAAACAGAATATTTATGGATGTACTTGAGTTATAATTAGATCATTAAGGTGGACCTTAATCCACAATAACTGGTGTCATTATGAAAAGTGGACATTTGCACACAGAGACAGATACGCACAGAGGGAGATGAGGTGAAGACACACAGGCAGAAGACAGCCATGTGACTGCAGTCACATATCTACAAGCCAAGGAACACCAAGCATTGCCAGCAAGCAGCAGAAGCTAGAAGGGGCAAGGAAGGATTTTCCTCTAGAGTTGTCGGAGAGAGCATGTCCCTGACAACACCTTAATCATGGACTTCTGGCATCCAGCACTCTAAGACTATAAGTTCTGTTGTTTTGAGCAGTGAAGTTTTGGCAGAAAACTAATGCATTAATAAATAATGCAAAACGAATAACTAAAAATGGAATTATAATTATTTGGGTTGTTCAGAATGAAGGCTATATCAAATATCATCACCCAGAGGGATCATCTGGAGGAGAGAAATGGGAGTCATGCTAAGAAGCTCTCAGAAGAGTAATTGATGACAACGTCACTTACTTCGACCTTGTATAGCTGCCTGTTTCCCATGATGTCGCACAAGTTAATTACTCCACCTAAAAGAGTTCACTGATCTCAGAGTGCCACTTTTATTTTAAAGAGTCTCAGAAATCATCTGGTAATTTTTACATTGATCCTTTGGTACTCAGCTGAGATTCACCACCGTGGTGAAGCCCTGCCTGCCCCTTATCCTTGGGAAAATTGACCGGTTTTGCCTTTTTTGACTCCATAGTTCACTGTACAAATTTTGCTTATTTCAGCCCCTCTCACAGTGTATTTACTATAATTTCTTCCTGTTTCTTTCTCTTCCACAAGTGTGATGGTTTCTAAAAGATACGCATTGGCACATAGTAGGTATTCAGTACATATTTTTGGAGGTTTCAGTTTGTATTGCTGCTGTAACAAATTACCACAAACTCTGTGGCTTAAATCAACACAGATTTATTATTGCACAGTTCTAGAGGTCACAAGTCCAAAATCAGTCTCACTGGGCTAAAGGCAAGGTGGGTGACTCCTTCGGGAGGATCTGAAGGGAGTACTTGTTTCCTTGCCTTGTTTGGCTTCTCGGGACCCCATGCATTCCTTGGCTGTTTCCCTTTCCTCCGTCATCAAAAAAGGAAACAAATAGAAAAGTACCCAAAAGTACCAGCAGTGTACCATCTTTCATTCGCATACTTTCTCTTTCACTCTTACCTCTGTGACCACTTTTTCTTCCCTGACTCTAATCCTCCTGTCTTCTTCTGCTATGACCTCCATGTCTTATTGTGGAGTGCCCACTGCAGTCACCATACCAGAAACCTTGGGATGTTACTTTTTCACTCTTTTACTCTTACTTTCCTATTCTTCACTTACCCCTATGTTAATCATCTTATATTTTGCTGATTTTACTTCTAGCAGTTCCTCAAATCTCTCTCCTTCTCTTTACTCCTCCTGCTACATTCTAGATCAGTTTCTCCTCACTTAAAACTTGGACAGTGAAATGTTTCCGGTCTGCCTGATGCTTGCTGGTCACCTCCCCTTAAAGCCATTCTCCTATCTGCAATATAGGACTGTATTTAATAACTATGTCTGACCTGTTAAAAACCTTTAATGACTCCAAATAGAACTACAGCGCACCTCTCAGGCTGTTTGGTCTGGCCTTCCATGATCTGGCCCCTCCCTGTCTCTCTAAGCTCATCTCCCTTTAGCCATTGCGTCATGTTTTATGCTTCAATAAGCCAAACTACTTGTATCTTCCCCTCAAAAAAATACGCATTGGTTTCTCCAGTGTACTTATATCTGTCATGTGAAACTTAAACTGTGTATTTGGGGTACATAAGGTATTCTTCAGTACCCAGAAAATTCCCTGCCACAGAGGAGAAATGCAAAATATATTTAATGAATAAATTAATGAATAGATGCTTAAGTGGCAGAACTGGGAGCTATTCACCCTCAGATTTGTTAATACTCTTTCTACTACACTGTACATTTCTAATCATTATATGTGTATCTACCATGTTATTACGGAAGACTGTTCTAAGGGTATAATGTTTCAGCCCTTGAGTTGCCAACAGTGTAAGCGAGGTCACAAACAATAAATAAAGCGTTTGTAAATGAGTAATTTTACAACAAACACATTTTTAATTTTGTGATTAAAATTGCTAACAGATTTAAAATTAAAAGTGCTGGGAATTCTTGAAATTACCAAAACAAGGAGATGTTTATCTCTCTGGGTAAAACATATGCTCCTTTGTGCCTTTCATCTGTTCATTCCACCCCAAAGAATAGCAGTGTTGACATGCATGGGCAAAGTTTATCTATTGGACTTTGTACCTAGGAAAGGAAGTGCTTGATGTGATGAAGAAAGGGGAAAAATGTTGGTACGCCCATGGAAGATTCTTGCTCTGTAACTGCTTGGGATATTTTTCTATTTGTTTCCTTTTTTCCTTTTTCTTGTAACTTTTAAATTATGTTGTATTTGTTTATTATTTGTATTTATTCGTTTATTATTTTTTTTTTTTGATACAGGGTCTCACTCTGTCATCCAGGCTGGAGTACAGTGACATGATCACAGCTCACCACAACCTTGACTTCTGGGCTCCAGTGATCCTCCCACTTCTCCCACCAGAGTTGCTGGGATCACAGGTGCACCCCACCACATCCACCTAATTTTTGTATGTTTGGTAGAGACAAGGTTTCACCACATTGCCCAGGCTGTTCTCAAACTCCTGCGCTCAAGCAATCCACCTGCCTCAACCTCCCAAAGTGCTGGGATTATAGGCGGGAGCCCCCATGGTTATGATACACTGGGTTTGACAGCCTACACCCTAAGATGACCTGGAGTAGTGAACTTAAATAACATCTGTTCTAAGGCTAATGGTGAAATAAAGCATTGGCAAACATAGCCGTGATAAACTTTAACAACATGAAGAGGGTAGAGCTGAGAAAAATTCTGAGCTAGCAGCAAAGAGAAAGGTCAGGAAGGAGGTGCTGAGGTGAGTGTTCTCTCACCTTATATCTGGGGAGTCAGAAATCATGCAAAGGTGATGAATCTGTAAAAAAGATATGAATGCATTTCTGAAACCCTATTAAACAAAATAAAAACATTAACCAATATATATAACTGGCAAACATTAGCAGAAAAAGCAGGGAAGCAGAGGTAATGTAAATGAGCTAAATTTCTCATGTTTTAAGGGAAAAAGTCAATATATATTATTTAGAGTTGATAAAAATACAAATATAAGCATATCATTTAATATTATGAAGGAAATCATCAGAATAATTAAAACAGTTAAGCTATATGAGGAGATAGCTAGGTGTGGGGGTCAGGGAGAAGACATATTTTGATTTTACAATCTGTCTGTGCTGTTTGAATGTTCTATTTTTCAGTATGTCTATTACAATAATGATACAGGAAGTATCGTCTCTTATAAATATGCCAGAGTATTTTGGTGGCAATAAACAAAATTCTTGGGTCTGGGTAACTTCTGCAATTTATCTCGTATGAGAAGAAATCTAGAGGATGCTGAGTTTATCAGGGTTCTGGCTCTATTTCTCTCTGATTAGTTTGACCTGCCCTCTTCTTTGTGTGGCCATCATGTTCAGACACCTACTAACTTCAGACATAACTTAGTAAGAGATGCTGTTAGTGCCTTGCCCATATTTCCTTCACTGGGCCAGCACACTTGTCCCCATCTGTTGCAAGAATTGCATCTGGCAAAACAGCAGCCACATTGCCTGAGAGGCAATGCCCTTCCTTATTAGGGTAGGGGAAAGAGGGGAGACAAGCAACAACTAGTGACTGACCAACATAGGGTTACAACGGATCAGCCCTTTGCCTCAAGATGGGACCAACTCGACGGTGAAGTGTTTGTCCCAGGACTTCCTGTAGGACCAGGCTGAAGCCATTCTCCACCTGAGAACACGTTCTTGCTTAGCCTTCTTCCTGCACTCTCTTCTGCTTCCCTCACTCTTCTCCAGGAATTACACCCTCAGGAAATATCTTGCACAAGAATCCACATCTCAGGCTTTTCTTTAGAGGACCCAGCCTAAGATACTCTCTCTAGGTCTCATTCACCCCAGAATCCTCTCTTGTCCATCACCAGCTGACTTTCCCTCTTGCTTCAGTTGCTAGAAATATATGTGTGTGTGTGTGTGTGTGTGTGTGTGTGTGTGTCTGTCTGTGTCTGTGTGTGTGTATGTGTATAGATGAATGGTCTAGACATGGATGTAGATATATATATATATATATATGTATATTAGTCTAGGTATGAATATCAATACAAAGATATATATGGATATGAATATAGATATGTCTCTATATATTCATATCTAAATCAATTTTATCCTGATATATGGATGTGACTATAAATACAAATGTAGAGATATATCTATATTCATACCCATATATAGAATCCATATGTATCTTTATATCTATATTTATATTCATATATATGAATCATATCCAGATAGATTCATATCCATATATATAGATTCATATTATATATTATTATAGATCTAAGGATATACCTATATCCATTCCTAGACCAATTACTCATTAGAGAAGTGGCATTACTGTTATTACTTTAGACATCTGGAATGGAGTGGATGTGGAAGAATCAATCACTGAAACCACTGCAAATATTAATGGATGTGATCTGCTCTGTTGGAGAGTTTTATTCTTCCCATGGTTTTCTTGGCATGGTGCACTGGTAAATCAATTTATGTGTTGGTTCCATCAACCTGAATCTGAAAGTGCAGGGAACTGGAATGAGCACACATTAAATTATTTGAGTAACTGCATAAGCTCTTGATAACCTAAGAGAAATAGTATTTTTCCAGCTCATCTAATTCTCAGGCAATACCAATGCCATAAATCTCTAAAGTTATTTTTTCAACTTTAGTGGGAAAACATTACTTCTTTGGAAGATAACTCCACAAAAGAATAATGCCATATTTCATTATTTTCACTGCACAATGACACATAAAGCTTCAAAGTTGACAAAGAAAGCTTCAATTCTTTGCTGAGTGCAAATCTACTAGGAAATACTGTGAAACTTAAAACGCAGCTTTGTCCTGAAACCAGAAGGTCAGGACAAAACATACAAATCAAAGCTGTTCAATTCATTATAAACAAAACTCTTGTGAAATAAATGTTTCCAGAAAACTATGACATCACCAGGAGCAATAAATATTATCTGCTGCTTCAATTTGCAGAGAAGTTAAGAAATGGAAGCAAATGGGGTGATAACATGGGGTCATTTCTTCCCTAATATTCTTTGACTTACTCTTCCCCATATTCCAAGCTATATCCACTTTTGGTATATAGCTCCATATTTCTGGTTCTCCTCTCATTGTAAGAAAATATAATGCAGTGAAAAAAGAAGTAAGCTGACAACCGGGGAGACAAGATGAAGTATTTATCATATAAAAAATAATAAATGGGATTTACTTTTCTTTGCTTTCAATTTTCCAGAACTTAAAATGAAGGTTTTGGGTTTTGTTTTGTTTTATGGCTTCTTTGGTAGAAAATAAGAAGATAAATGCAAGAATCTGAAATGTAAACAAATTTCTTACAAAGAAGGAACAATTACATATGTCATTTGTACTCCTATATGGTGTTTGCCCTTTTATATTTTTCCTTTTAGAAAATAAAAAATTAAACCAGAAAATGTAGAGCTCATGAAGTCTTAGAGAATAGAAAATAAACTCTGTAAAAAATGTAGAGTTTGCGAAGCTGGCAGTAACCACACAAAATCACATCTGTGGCATAGAATGAAAAGCATGATTAGATGAAAAGCATCTTGTCTTGTGGAAGCTTGGAAATTTAAGTTCTGTTCCTTGCTTTATTACTTGCTCACTGTGTGACCTTGGGCAAATCACTTAACCTTCATAGTTTGAAATTTCTTACTTTGGAACATTAGGAAATAATAATCATAATGCTGTTAATTCTAACATTGATGATATTTATTGGGCATATACGATATGAAAAGCAATACATGAAATCTTTATTTACACATATGTCTCATGTTCTTTTTTCAAAAAATTCTGATATAGGTATTTGAATTCTAATTTTATAGAATTGGTCTATCTATTAAGAGGTCTTTGTTGTCAAGTCCCACAGGAAACCTAATCCAATAGACTTATCCAATAAGAAGAATTAAGTATTTCCCATAAGAAATTCTCAAGCTTTGTTAATTCAGCAACTTGTTATGTTCCCAGGGGTTAACGTATTGACATCACTTCCTTCTACTGTCCTTCCCTTGGCATGCAGACTTTGATTATTCTAGCTTGACCCTTCCTGATCACAAGATGGCTGCCACAGTTCTAAAAATCACATCCTCCAGTAGTGATGAGGACCGGCAGGAAAGGCTATTTACGCCAATGAATTTCTTCAAGAACAAGGAAAATTTCCTCTTAATTCTTCCAGGTTGATCTCCTTTACATCTTATTGGTCAGAAATGGGTTACATGTCCATCTTCAAAACAATCTTCAACAGGAGACATGCAATTACTTTCATGTATTTGGACCAAGTCTGTCTGATCCTTGAGTCAAAGGAGAAGCTCTGTCACACCTAAACAACACACTTGATATGGCTACACAAAACTAAGAGTGGGACATGGTTGTTGGATGAACATTATAATATATGAGCAAACAGAGGGCCAAAAATACAAGTTATTTGCCCAAGTCAAAGCTAGTGAATGGCAAGGGCCAGACCTAACCCTAGAGCTGTCTGATAATGCAGTCTAATCTCTTCTGAAATCTTGCCCTGTGTCCTACTTTATCTTGTTCCCAAACAAGAAATTTTATATAAAGTCTAAATCATTTGCAAGGCACATTTGTGGAAGCTCTACCAACCAAAGACACAGATTAACTGAATTATAATATTTGTGTTCCATCTCCTTGAATTCTTAGGCTTCTCTTACATCAACCCTTAACTTTGGAAAGATCAGGAAACGTTATTGCCCATAATCCCTTTCTCCTCAGTCTTTGTTGTTGAGTATGTAGCCAACTTCAATCCTGGGCATGATGCCACCATCTCTAATTGCAGGAGACAGGAGATTTTCAAATCACCTTCCACAGCACACTTCCCTTGAATCAAGATACCAGTTAGCAACTTCACTAGCATGAGAGGTGGCCATGTGAACAAATGTGAATGATGTGATCGTTGAAGTTAAGTCCTCCTCTGGTAAGGATGTTCATTCTTTGAATATGCTAAAGGGAGGATACAGTCATGGAAGCATTGAGGAATGAAGAAGTCTGATGTGTAAGCACTGAAAAACAAGAGCACAAAAGAGAATATTCAATTAAGTCCTATATATTTATTCTTATTTTTGTTGTATTTGTTTTGGTGGTCTTAGTCATAAATTCTTTCCTAGGCCATTGTCCAGAAATGTTTCTCCTAAGTTTTCTTCTAGAATTTTTATGGCTTCAGGTTTTACATTTAAGTCTTCCATCCGTGTTATGTTTTGGATATGTTGAGAGACAGGGACCTAGTTTCATTTTTCTGCATGTGGCTCTCCAATTTTCTCAGCGCCATTTATTGAATAGGATACCCTTTTCAGAGTGCTTATCTTTGTCTGCTTTGTCAAAGATCTGTTAGTTGCAGATATGCAACTTTATTTCTGGGTTCTCTATTCTGTTTCACTGGTTTATGCATTTACTCTTATAACAGTATCATATTATTTTTATTCCTATAGCTTTGTAGTACAATTTGTAACCAGGCATGCACTGAATAAATTACAATGATTACTCTTAAGGTGAAAAAAAAAAAGAGTATTTACAAAGACTAGCTAGAACAGTTGACAAGATGAAATATAATTTAATTCTATAAGTACAACTGGGCCTGTGAATAATCTGAGATGAGGCAAATATTTTCGTTCTGTAGAATATAAGTTATCAATTACTTTGCCCATTTGTAGTATTTAATATGAAATCACTTCTTCAAAGAAGCCTCAACTGCAGACACAGAGACACCATAAAATTCAGGGTTTAATGATTATTATCTATTTTATGAATATCAGGGAATTAAAACATATTTAGATAATTGTATTGTTTTATCATTCTATTATATTACTTCTTACATTTATTTTCATTGTTGTTTTAGTGGTAGTCATATTTAACAAGTTAGCATCTGAACCTGACTAAGGTAACTCTAAATGAAAAGTGTTTTTACATGTTGAATATACCTGCCATCTATATTATAGGTTCACTCTTTGCCTCTCTAGTTCTGTCTCATGGATATGAAGATGGTGTCTTAAATGAGCGAATCCTTTTTCTCTTTTATTCAAAAGGGCTGCAATTTCTCAGTAAGTAGTAACGATAGCACATTGCTATGAGTTAATGCTTCTGGGAGTCCATTTGCCTTCTACCAACCACAATTCTCAACTAGGCAATACCTTTGCCTTTAACCCTTCTCCTGCCGGATAAAGTCCAATTACTCTCAGAGTCACACCTGGGGAAAGCAGCAGCAGGAATTCCATGGGCAATAGAGCCATCTCTTGGAAGAAAATTAACACTTTACAAGCCAGCAGAAGTCACATGAGCACTCATTAGTTGCCCCCATGCAGTATAAATCCAGAATTCCTAAGCCCTACTTAAGAATGTGCCTAAACCTAAGAATGATACAATGGACATTGGAGGCTCAGGGGAAAAGGTAGGAGCTGGGTGAGGGATGAAAGATTGCAAATTGGGTTCAGTGTGTACTGCTTAGGTGATGGACACACCAAATGCTCAGAAATCACCACTAAAGAACTTACTCATCTAACCTACCACCTGTTCCCCAAAAACCTGTGGAAATAATTTTTTTTTTACAAATCCTGTTTCCCTAAAACAAACATAGTTACATTCATTAAGAAGACTGCACTTTTTTTTTCATTTTTGTTTCTTTCCATTATATCTTTGATTACATACACCTGTTCTGCCATCAATTCATATATGAACATCTTTTGGTAGTTTTAAGTGGTTTCCTCCAATAAATAGAGACTTATGTTAAAATAAAATTAAACCAATTGATTAAGGTTAAAAAATAAAATTAAAATGTGCCTAAACATAATTTAGGTGAGGACCAAAAGGAAAAACAATTTTAGATTATAAGCTTCTAATATATCCTATAGTTAGATAGTGAAGTAGATAGATGAAGCCAGGTTGCAGGGGTAGGAAGGATAGATTTTGACTCTAGCAAAAAAAGGCACAAAATGTTTGAAGTCTTTTCTTCTGACTTTTGATTCAGTTATGATTTAAGCCAAGAATTCCTAGCTGTAACCTGACACTAGTCTGCCACTTAAGCATCAAACCTTAATTCAAATTAGAAATCCCTTTATCCTTGTGTTAGAGATCAGCCCAAGTTAATAGCTGAAAATAGTTGGCCTGCTTTCATGAAAAATGAGTTTTTGTTATAATTTTTATGAAAACATTTTGCTTTGAGGGAAGCTGTGGTTCAATGTCATATTCAGAAAGGACTTCTATAAAAGTAGCCAATGATGATTTTATTCTTCCATTCATCAGTTATTGCTTGCTTCTTAGATAACCCTCTTCAGTCAGCTGTACCTGGCCTTTTCACGGGTTCAGGTACCCAAAGCTGTTGCCTTTACTCTGCAGATTTTATCCTGCCAGTAACAAGAATGCTCTCTCAAATCATTTTTGCTGTCTTTCAAGTCAGTATGGTTAACGAATTTGGAAAACAAAATGGAATTAGGTAAATGGCATTTTAGCAATCGGAGATTAATATATTTATGATCAAAGTTATTGCTAATATTTGTGCTGAATAGTCAATACTATGAAAGATAAAGTGCAACCAGAAGGAAAAATGGTCTCTTTGTACAGAGATTGTGGGCATTTGTTGGTGTTTTATCTATTGCTAAAAAAAAAATTACCTCAAAATTCAGCATTTTAAAACAACCATCTTATTTTGCTTATAATGTTGCAGTTAGGAATTTTAAAAAAGCTCAGCTAGGGATTCTCACTTGTTGTGTCTCAAAACACTGCAGTTGGATATTGGCTGGGGCCCCGGTTATCTGAATGCTCAACTTCCAAAATGGCTCACTCAGCTGGAGCTGTCAACCAGAGCAATTGAACATAATGTCTTCCATATGGCCTGGGCTTCTCACAGCATGGCTGTGGGGTCCTACGGCGAGTATCCCAATGGGAAGCATTCAGATATCATGAGTTTTAAGCAGTCAAGACAGGAACTACACAGTTTCTTCAGACTTAGCCTTAGGAGTTAGACAATGTCACTTCCCCTGCATTCTATCTATCACTTGAAGAGCCACTCTAGTTGCAAAAACAGTGATGTTTGACTCTCTAATGTTAAAGAAATGAAAAGACAAATGTCAAGTGATTTGTGGCTGCCTTATTCTTCCAAAACTATAGAAAATTCAGCTTTTTAGAGTGCTGACAAAATTTTCTCTCAGAAAAATATACAAAAATCAGTAGAAGATTTTATTTTAAAGAAACCTACTTATCTACTCACAGATTACAAAATTAGTAAAGTGATTATTTCTGCTGGGCTCATGGGAAGAGAAAATCGTATCTTTTTTTCCACATTATTCTGTTTGCAGCTGTACACATAGTGAAATTCTTGTAAGGATCAGAGAGATTGCTTTATTAACATTAATTTCCAGAAGAAAAGTTTCTATCTGCTTTTATAAACTAGAGTCATTTTCTACCAGATGTGTTTAGTATAAGTAGTCAAGAGGTATCGTGTTGTTATTCTGAATAGTTCTACTTCAAATATTCATATTTTTAAAGTATGATTTTGAAAGAATCCATTTTGATCTTCTTTTGGCAGAATAAAATGTCATCCATATGCTATGATGTAGTCATTGCTTATGTAAAGAATCTATGTTTTTGTTTAATATGATCTAGTAGATAAAAAGAAGAAATCTTATTACTTGAATAGCATATCTAGTTCTGACAGGTAATACTTAAGCAACTATCTGTTTGTGACTTTTTTTCCCCACCTTTGAATTTTTCAGAAAAATTTAACTTTATGTTGATTTGTTTAGTTTGAAATCATGCAGCTGCATTTACCTCCTTGTCAAAGAAGACAAATTTCCTTCAGGTTTGGCAGAAAAGCATTATAACAGTTGTTTTGACCCACAAGGACAGGTTTAAATAGGGTTCATCAAATCAGAAACAACAAAGCAGAAGAAAATTGAAAGTGCCTATTGTCATCACTCCTGGCCCAGTGCTTCTCAAACCTTAATGTGTTTATGGAATCCTACGGAAAATATAAACTGCTGCTGGTAAAAACTACATTTTGAATAATAAAGGGGCTCATTAACTTAGAAATAATTGAATTTGACTTTTAGTGACACATTGGCAAAGAGAACCAGCAAAGAGTGCTATAGGTTTAAATGGATTTCCAAGAGTAACATACTTAATGTATTTAAAACTCTCTTAAACATTTTTATGTCATTAATGTTTATCAATGGTAAAATATATAAAATATGTAAAATGAAAAACTGTCAGGTTTTATTTTATAATGATTTTTAATAAAGAAAATTATTATAGTCATATAACAAATAACCATAGCTGAGGTCAGAAATCCATCTTCCTGAGAATAAAAACAAAGCTGATTACAGTAAAGTACTTTGGTTGATATTTAAAAAAAAATATATATATATAAAATGCTAATGCAAGATGGTAAAATAGGAGGGCCTAGACTTCAACCCTACCCTGGAAGAACGTTCAGCTAGCCACTATTCACACACAAAAACACCTTAACATGTGAGAATAAGCCTGAGTCGCTTGTGTGTTCCACAAAAGCTAGTAAAATTTAAAAGGTGGGAGAAACAGTCTGGCTTTGGTTGTATTGCCCCGCATCTCCTCTAAGGCAGCATTGTGCCACACAGAGAAGATTCCTCAGGGCCCACAGTTTCTATAGTGAGAAAAGAGAACCAGGTGGATTGACATCCAGCTTCCCTAGCTTTCTGAGGCAGTTTCTAGGAAGCCCAACCCCCATTCTCAACTCATAGGGAATGAGGAACATAGGAAAAAACTACACATACATGTCATCTGGGGTCAAAAAGAAATAAAGCAAGGAGGTAGAGTCCACAGAGAATAGAATGCAGATTTTGGTGAAAGCTCAATATACCTGTTATTAATAACAACTCTAGCTAAAATACATTGCCAAGTGATACACATTACAAAATGATTTAAATTCATACACTGAAAACATAAAATGGAGGAGAGGGTATTATGAGCTTGCAATAGACTCTTATAAGCATAAGATGTTCTATTTAGGCATTATGGTAACCACAGATGCTCAAAATAAAAATTATTTAAACCTATCAGTACAGAAAACTATCAACCACAAAGGAAGACAGATAAAGAGGAAGACAGAGACAACGGGTCTTTAAAACAACCATAAAACCATTAACAAAATGACAGTAGTACTTACCTTTCAGTAATTACCTTGAATGTAAATGAATTAAATTTCTCAATCAAAAGGCATGAGTGAATGAATGGATTTTAAAAAGACCCAATAATATGCTGCCTACAAGAGACTCACTTTTCTTTTAAGGACATACATAGCCTAAAAGTGAAAGAATGGAAAAAGATATTCCACACAAATGGAAACCAAAGGAGAGTAGGGTAGCAATACTTACATCATACAAAATAGACTTTAAGTTGAAAACTGTGTAAAGAGACAAGGATATTATATAATGATAAAGGAGTTGATTCATTAAGAGTATATAACAATTGTAAATATATATGAATTCAACAGCAGAGTACCTAAATATATAAAGCAAATATTAAAAAACAGAAAGGGAGTGACAGATTGCAATACTCTAATACTAGAGGACTTCAATACATCATTTTTAACATTAGATAGATTATGCAGACAGAAAAGTAATAAAGAAACATTGGATTTAAGGAACACTTTAGACCAAATGGTCCTAACATGCACACATGGAACATTCCAAATAATAACAACACAATACACATTCTTCTCAAGTGCATATGAAACATTTTCCAGGGTAGATCATATGTTAGACCATGAGATAAGCCTTAGAAAATTTAAGATTGAAAGTATAGAAAGTATCTTTTCTAATCACAATGTCATAGAACTAGAAATCAGTAACAGAAAAACTCTCAGAAAATTCACAAAATACATGGAAATTCAGTAACATGCTCCTGAACAACTAATGGGTCAATGAAGAAATTACAAGAGAAATTTAAAAATATCTTGAAATAAACAAAAATAGAAAGATAACCTATCAAAACTTATGGGATATAGCAAAAGCAGTTCTGAAAGAAAAATTTATAGCAATAAATACTTACATCAAAAAAAGAAAAAGGATCACAAATAGCTTAATGGTATGCCTCAAGGAAATAGACAAAAATAAGCTAAGCCTAATGCAGAATAAAATAAATAATAAAAATTAGAGCAGAAAAAAATGAAATGGAGACTAGAAAATAATACAAAAGATCAACTAAACTTATAGTTATTTTTTGAAAAGATAAAATGAAAAAGCCTTTACTTAGACTAACAAAAAAAGAGAAAAGACTCAAATAAATAAAACCAGATGAAAGTGGACACATTACAACTGATACCACAGAAATACCAAAAAAATCACAAAACTATTGTGAAAAATTATATGCCAAAAAATTAAAGACCATATATCAAAAAATTGATAACATTCATCAAAAATTAGATAACAATTAGATAACATAAAAAATTAATGAATAAATGAATACATTTTTAGACATATACAACTTACCAAGACTGAATCACAAAGAAATAAAAAATCTGAACAGAATAATAAGTGAGGACATTGGATAAGTAATAAAAGGTTGTCTATCAAAGAAAATCCGAGGCTCTGATGTTTTCACTGCTGAATCTTACAAAACATTTTTAAAAAATGGATACCAGATACGAAAGTCAGATAAAGACACCACAAGAAGGGAAGACTACAGGCCAATATTCTTGATGAACATAGATGTAAACATCCTCAACAAAATACCAGCAAACTGAATTCAACGATGACACATCGAAAAGATCATTTACCATGATCGAGTGGATGCAAGACAAAATAAATAAAACCAGAAATGAAAGTGGACGATAGAGTAAATGCGACATACCACACTAACAGAATCAATGACAAAGATAACATAATTTTCTCATTAGATGCATAAAAGGCATTTAACAAAATTCAATGTTGTCTCATGATAAAAAAAAATACTGAACAAAGTAGGCTTAAAAGATATGTACTTCAACACAATAAAGGCCATATATTATAAGCTCATAGCTAACATTATATGCAATGGTTTAAAACTGGAACCCTTTCTCCTAAAATATAGAACAAGGATGCTCATACTTGCCACTTCTTTTCAACATAGTATTAAAAGTCCTTTCCAAGCAAGAGGAAGAAAAAAATGACATTCAAATAGGGAGGAAAGAAGTGAAATGCTTACCACTTGGTAACAACATGGTCTTATATGTAGAAGGCCCCCGAAAATCCACCAAAAACCGTTACCTCTGATAAGAAAATTCAGTAAAGTTGCACAATACAAAACCAAGACACAAAAATCAATAGCATTTCTCTACAATAACAACAAAATTTCTGACAAAGAAATCAATAGAACGATCTCACTTACAACAGTTACCAAAAAATAAAATACTTGGGAGTAAATTTAACTAAGGAGATAAAAGACATGTACATCAAAAACTGTAAAACATTAATGAAAAAATTGATGATGACACAAACAGAAAGATAATTTATGTTTATGAAGTGGAAGAATTAATATTGTCAAAATTTCTATACTACTCAAAGTGATCTATAGCTTCAATGCAATCTTATTAAAATTCCAATGTTATTTTTCCTATACCTATGAAAATAGATATAGGAAAAACAATTCTAACATTCATATAAAACAACCAAAAATCTTGAATAGTCGAGGCAATCATGAGCAAAAACAACAAATCAGGAGACATCATACTACCTGATTCCAAACTATACTACAGATGATAGTAATTAAAGCAGCATGGTGCTGGCATAAAAACAGGCATATTCAGCAATGGAACAGAATGGAGCATTTAGAAATGATCCCATGCATTTATGATCAATTGATTTTTCACAAAAATATCAAGAATATACAATGGGAAAAAGACAGTCTCTTAATAAATGGTGTTGAAAAAACTGGATATCCATATGCAAAATAATAAAATTAGACCGTGATCTGACACCATAGACAAAACTAATTCAAAATAAATTGAAGACTTAAACATAAAATTGGAAACTTTAAAACTCCTAGAAGAGAAATAGGGGAAAACTACATAACATTGGCCTATACTATGATTTATTTTTATGTATTTATTTATTTTTTTACATTTTACGCTAAAGCACTGGCAACAAAAACTGGATTTCAACCAAACAAAAAGCTTCTGCACAACAAAGAAAACAGAGTGCAGAGACAATCTACGATTGGAAGAAAATATTTACAAGCCATACATATAATAAGAGATTAATGTCCAAAGTATATAAGGAACTCAAGCAACTCTGGAAAGATAAAGCAAATCATCTGATTAATAAATGGGCAAAGCAAGCACCTGAACAGATATTCCTCAAAAGAAGACATATGAATGGCTAACAGCTACATGAAAAAATACTCAACATCACTAATTATTAGTGAGATGCAAATTAAAACTGCAATGAGGCATCACCTCACACCTGTTAAAATGGCTATTGCCAAAAAAGACAAAAGAAAACTATTGGTGGGAATGGGGAGAAAAGGGAACCCAAGGACCCTGTTGGTGTAATGTAAATCAGTACAACCACTATGGAGAACTGTGTATAAGTTCCTCACAAAACTAAGAAAAAGGAATTATCATACGATCCAGCAGTTCTACCTCTGGGCATATTTATGAAAGATTTGAAAACAATATGTTCAAGAAATGTCTATACCCAATGTTCATTGCAGCACTATTTAAAATAGTCAAGTTATGGAATCAATGTAAGTGTCCATAAGTGGATGAATGAATGAAGAAAATTGGGATGAATACACAATGGAATACTAGTCAGCCTTAAAAAAGAAATTCTGTTTTTTTGTGACAGCATGAATGGAATTGGTGAACATTATGCTAATTGAAATAAGCCAAACGCAAGATGAATACTGCATGTTCTCACTTGTAAGTGGAATCTTCTAGTGAAAAATCTTACAAGTGAAAAATCTTACAGGTGAATAATTGAACTCAGAAGCAGAGAGTAGAATGGTTGCTACTAGAGGCTGTGATGGGAAAATGAGAAGTAAAGAGTACAAAGTCTCAATTAGATAAAAGACATATTTGTTATTTTGTGAAATCTATTGCACAGTGTAGTGAATATAGCTAACAACATTTCAATATCACTAAGAGGGTAAACCTCAAATGTTCTCAACATAAAAAGTATTAAATATTTAAGGCAAGGATAAGTTACTCAACTTGATTTAATCATTCCACATTGTATTCAAAAATTATAACATCACTCTGTACCCTATAAATAGGTACAACTATAATTTGTCAATATATAATTAAAGATAAGCTGGGTACAGTGGTGTCTGCCTATAGTCCTAGCTACTCAGGAGGCTGAGGCAGGATTGCTTGAACCCAGGAGTTTGAGGCTGCAGTGAAGTATGATCATACCACTGCACACCAGCCTAGGTGACAAAGCAAAATCCTGTTTCTTTAAAATTTAAATATTAATGGTAATTATATGAATTTTAGCAAATTTTGAGACCAATGATTATAGTATAATAAACATAGAAATAAGAATTTTATTGGCCACTTATTTATTTAGAAACAGTGTTTTGCTCTGTTGCCCAGGCTAGAATGTAACGACATAATCAGGGAAGACTGCAGTCTTCATTTCCAAGGTTCAAGCAATCCTTCTGCCTCAGCCTCCTGAGTAGCTGGGATCACAGGAACATACCACCATGCCTGGATAATATTGTTTAAGTTTTTTACTTTGTAGAGACAGGATCTCACTATATTGCTCAAGCTGGTCTCAAACTCCTGGGCTCCAGTGATCCTCCCTTCTCAGCCTCCCAAAGTGTTGGGATTATAGGCAAAAGCACTGGTACCTGGACAGCCCTTCCTTTAAAATATGTGTTTCACAAAGACAAGACCCTATTATTGAACATGTCTTGATATATTGTTTGGCATATTTCTCCAGATTTCGAAACATTGCCTCTAGGCACTATGCAAGTGTTATGGATGCCACTGACCACTGCAGCAACCTTAGCCAGTCTCCACAAAGATGGCATTGAAGCTAATATCATCATAGAGAAAAAAAGTGCAAATATTCAAAAGGGGAATTAAATCAGCTTGTAGGTGATACAATTATGTGCTTATAAAATCCAAAACAATTTTCCAACATAAACATTCTTAAATGCTTCTTTTGCACATACTTTTAATTTAACTTTTACAGTCAAATATATTTTACAAAGACATTTTTATAATTGAAGTTGCTAGTTCAATGGTGTGCATGTTTCTAATCTCCTTGCATACATTAGTATGTCTAATGTCATTTCTGATAGACAATGACAAATTGTCCTTTCTGAAACGTACACAATTTTACTTCCTTCAACTCAACTGTAGGCTTAATCTCTGCCTTTTTGCCATTTGGTAAATGAGACTTCTTAATACTGGCTATGCTGCAGTGAAAAGGCCACTCTCATACAGAGTTAATGGGAGAGTAAATCAGAACAATATTCCTGGAAAACAATTTCTAACTAAACATTAAGAGCCTTGAGAATGTCCATCCCCTTTGACATATTTCTGGGAATTTATCCTAATGCAACAATTCAACATGTGAAGAAATAATTGTACAATATAATGTGTGTCCCATTACACTTTTTACATAGCAAAATCTTGTAAGCATTACTAATTATCTAAAAGATTGTTATAAAAATTATAACACATAGCAAAAATTAAAATTTTTATAAAAAGTATAAAATATGCATTAAAAATGATGAATGGAAAAGAAAATATCAAGATTGTATCAAGAATAGCTGCCTGACCGAGAGAAAATGGACTTTGCACAGTCAAGGAAGCATCATTTAAATAGAATACAATCCTGGAATTGTGCAGTGAGACAACACTATCAATATTATTGATCCTTCATTCTTCTTGACTGTAAGGGATATGTCTTCTTCTGACCAATGTGAGGGAATGCCTCAAGGAGATTCTCACAAGGAAGACACAAGATGACTAATAACCAAACAGGAGGATGTTTAACTTGAGGCTAAATACTCCAAATTAAAGAGCTAAACATCAGTACTAGAGGTGTTCTGCTAAAAGACAGCTACACTGTGAGGTAGATTTACTACTTACTACTAATAAAAGTAATTAGTACTGTAAAATAATGTAACTAGTTTAATCTTTCAGACCACATGCTTAGGGTGAAAAACCTTAATCTCTACGTAAGATCACATTTCACATAATAGAAAACCTAGTCCAATCAATTAATGGTAAATTAAATTGATCTCAGTTGCTTTGGGTATAAACTCAGAAAAATAAGGGCTTTCTTTAATCTCTCTGCCCCTCTCCCTGTAAGACTCCTAAGCTTTAGCTCATATATTGTCCTAGTATCACTGAGAGAGAGGTTGCTAGTCAATGGACCTTGGCATACCCCCTGCTGTCTTCCTCCATTGAATCTCAGTGCATATGCAGGAATATCGCTGTTCCTTCCTGCTCTGCAATCACACGCCTGTGAAGATCTGCATTTTCCTCAACCTGAGAAGGAGAGTACTCCAGAGCTGTGGTCCACTCTCAGTTACTTCCTCTCAATTCACAGGAGCTGGAGATGACTTTTACTTATTTTCCTGTACTTTTCCAGACTATGTATACTGTGGGGAAACTTTGAATTTGGGGGAGATGATTTAGGCCATCTGGCAGAAGAAATTTTTAAACAACAAAGCATTCAAGGGGTTACTTGGGTTGTGTTAAAGGCATTCAGTTTTACAAGGGAAGCAGAGCATAGAAGTTTGGAAAATTTGCAGCCTGACAATGAGATAAGAAAGAAAAATCCATTTTCTGTGGAGAAATTAAAGCTGGCTGCAGAAGTTTGCATAAGTAATCAGGATCTGAGGGTTAATCACCAAGAAGATTGGGAAAATGTCTACAGGGAATGTTATAGGTCTTCACAGCAGCCCCTCCCATTACAGGATCTGATGCATAGGAGGTAAAAATAGTTTTGTGGGCAAGGCCCAGGGTTCATTTCCTCTGTGCAGTCTAGGGACTTGGTGCCCTGTATTCCAGCTGCTCCAGTTGTGGCTAAAAGAGACAAGGTACAGCTTGGGCTGTGACTTCAGAGGGTGCAAGTCCCAAACTTTTGTGGCTTCCACATGGTGTTGAGCCTTTGTAATATCCAAGCAGGTTGTTAGGAAAGCACTTTGAAATCTGATTGTGGGTCCTATATTGCTGGTGACTGAGAGTCAGCTCATGCTCAAAATCTCTTGGCCCCGAGGAAGGGGATTGATTTCCTTTTGCATATTGCTCAGGGTAAGGGGGCAAAGCGAAATTTTACAGAAGCAGAATAAGCAAGTTGGGGGAGGAGGCTGGTAACTAGGAGGCAGGAGGCTCCCATGATTGCTGGTTAACTAAGGAGGGTATACACAAGCAGTTCTCCTGATTGCTGGTTACCAAGAGGGGGGCATTTGGTACTTTCCATATAATCAATTAAGGGCGTATTCACAATAGCAAGTCGGCTTGTCAAGCAGGGCATGGTTACAATGGTTATGTTTCTGTAGTTCTAAGCACAGCATGACCCAGCACAGTGTAGCCTAGATATGCACTCAAGGGAGAAATGGCAGGAGAAGAAGCCAAGATGGAGTCAGTCAGGCTTACATCTAAGATGGAGTTAGTTTGGTTCATCTCACCTTCAAGTGCACAAAAGTCAAGAATTGAGGTTTGGGAACCTCTACTTAGATTCATAGCATATATGAAAACACCTGGATGTTTAGGCAGAAGTTTGCTGTAGATACAGGGCCCTCATGGAGAGCCTCTGCTAGAGCAGTGCAGAAGGGAAATGTGGGGTCAGAGCTCCCAGAGTCCCCACTGGAGTGCTGCCTAGCAGAGCTGTGAGAAGAGGCCCAAAATCCTCCAGACCACAGAATGGTAGATCACTTACAGCTTGCACCCTGTGCCTGGAAAAGCCACAGACACTCAATGCCAGCCCATGAAAGCAGCCAGGATTGAGGCTGTACCCTGCAAACCCCCTGGGGGAAGAGCTGCCTAAGACCATGGGACCTACCTCTTGCATCACCATGACCTCGATGTTAGACATGGAGTCAAAGGAGATTATTTTGGAAATTTAAGATTTGACTGCTCTGCTGGATTTTGGACTTGCATGGGGCCTGTAGCCCCTTTGTTTTGGCCAATTTCTTCTATTTGGAATGGATATATTTCCCCAATGCCTGTATCCCCATTGTATCTAGGTAGTAACTAACTTGTTTCATGGGCTCATAGGCTGAAGAGACTTGTCTTCTATCAGATGAGACTTTGGACTTGGACTTTTGCGTTAATGGTGAAAGGAGTTAGGACTTTGTGGGACTGTTGGGAAGGCATGGTTGGTTTTGCAATGTGAGTACATGAGATTGGGAGAGGCCAGGGGTGGAATGATTTGGTTTGGCTGTGTCCCCACCCAAATCTCATCTTGAATTTTAGCTCTCATAATACTCACACATTGTGGAAGGTACCCAGTGGCAGATAACTGAATCATGGGGGCAGTTTCTTTCATACTCTTCTTTTGGTAGTGAATAAGTATCATGAGATCTGATGGTTTCATAAACAAGAGTTACCCTGCACAAGCTATCTTATTTTGCCAGCTACCATGTAAGTTGTTCCTTTGCCCTTCCTTCATCTTCTGCCATGATTGTGAGGCCTCCCCACCCATGTGAAACTGTGAGTCAATTAAACTTCTCTCCTTTATAAATTATGCAGTTTCAGGTATGTCTTTATTAGCAGCATGAGAACAGACAAATACAAGCAGAACAGGGTTACTCTGAGAAGCTTGAAAACTCTCTGGAGCTCCTCAGAAAGGAAATGAGATAGGAAGAAAATTTAACCTCAGATTTCCCAACATATCCAAACATTTTATCCTCTACTCTATGCATATGCAGATATTCAGCCCCAAGAAAGAGAAAAAAATATGTTTAGAAACTTTCCTGTTTGTGACCTCTTTTCCTCTCTTCATTTGGCCCCAATCTAATAGGATCATTCCCAGTCTGTGGTCGCAAAACCATCTGGCACCTCATTGATTGTCTTTCCAATGTACTATTTGTGGCCAAGTTATATGTAGCAGGGCCTTGAAAATCAAACACCTGGGCTTTGAAGGCTACTGTGCCTTGAAAGAATTTGACCCCTTAGGTCTTGCTGCACTTGGAAGCATCTTATTGTCAATGAAGCCTTCACAACAGAAGTTAGTATTTTGCTAAGTGTAAGACCACTTCTCCACTGACCACCATTAACGGGGTCCAAAAACTGCCCTTGCACCTCAAGTGAGATTGACAATGCAGAAGATTATATGACTCCATTAAAAGGAGTCAAATGAGAGTCCCTCAAATCTTTCTGTTCCTGCCAGGTCGTCACCTCCTTGGCTGCTCAGTGTATACTTTAAGCATGCTCCTGTCTTAAGGCTTACAGTCTTCTTCCCTCAGATATCTGCTCCCTTTTTACCCACAAGCTTTTCTTAAACTCTTCTCCATGAGGCCTTCCCAGACCACCCTATGCAAAATTTCAATGACCTGTCTGCACGGTTTGAAAATGTTCCCTCCCTTCGAATTCATGTTGAAACTTAATCCCCACTGTGGTAGTGTTAAGAAGTGGAGCCTTTGTGGAAGTGGTTAAGCTCATGAATGAATCAGTGCCTTTTCTGAAAGGGCAGGAGGAAATAGCTTAGGCTCCTTTTTATTCTTCTGCATTTTGCCTTTTGAAGACACAACATTTGCCACCTCTGCAGGATACAGCTGCAAGGTGTCACCTTGGAAGCAGGCAATGGGGCCATCACCAAACACCAGGCCTGATCTTAGACTTTCTGGCCTCTGGAACTGTGAGAAGTAAATTTCTGTTCCTTAAAAATTACCCCATTTCATTTATTTTGTTATAGCAGCAGAAGTGTACTAAAATACTGTCCATATTTAATACCTATTTCCCTTGCTTTAATTTTTCTCTTAAACAATTATCACAAGAATACAAATATGATTTTTCTTATTATCTGTATTTCTCATGATGTAAGTACCAAGAGAGGAGAATTTCTGGATACTCTGTTTACTGCTAGAATGTCTGTCATAAAAAAAAAAAATGGCATTCAGTACAGAGAGATTTTACAACAGGGAAAAGGGACTATAACAAGAAGGGCATGGATATTGAAATAGCGAGAATGTGCCAACTATGACATCTGAAAACATCACAAAGGCCAGATAGAAAAAAAAAATCTTTTTTTTTTTTTTTTAAAGAAAGCAGTTAAATAATGCTGGAAAGAACCAGGTGTGAGAAGTAAGATGAGCAGGATTTAGGACGGCAGTCAGTTAGAGATGTTTTACCAGCGGTCAGCTGATTCTTGCCATAAAAGAGGAGTTTTTTCACATTCCAATGGTCAAGAGTGAACCAAAGTTCGGTTCTTTTCTGAGGGAAGGAGAGAAGTCTAATTAAAGTTTAGTTAACACAGATAAGTGGGCATTTTGCCCATATTTGTCAATGGAAATAAGTAGTTCATAGATGGTTACCATTTATGAAGTAGAGAATGACTAGGTAAGCAGGGAGTCATCACTGAGTCTTACCTAAGTCATATGTGAAAGGATAGCTCTTTGCAGTAAGCTGTTTCAGCAACACAAATAGATGGGGGTGATTTCTTGGTCCTTGCTGATTTCCAAGATCATAGATCTCAGAGAAAGTTGAATATTGTCAGCCAGTGTGTACATCAGTGCCTGCCACAGAATACATACTCAGTCAGTATTTGTAGAATAAATAAATTAACACTCCCTTGGCAAGGATAAGAAAGGTGAAAAGATAACCAGGCAAGGCAGGAAGGAAAGGAGAAGAAGCCCAGTTACTGTCTCACACTTTACCTTCTGAAATCATAATAATATATTATTGTGGTTATTGATGAGGGCTCACTATGCGTCAAGCACAGTGTTAAGTGTGTTATGTGCATGACTGCTTTCCGTTCTGACTCAGCTGTGACCTTTGGGCTGCTTCTGGGCTGGCTTTTGCCCGTTGGTGTTTGAAATGGGCTAATTGTCATGGAGAGCAAAGACTAATTATGTTCTCATTAGAAATCTCCTTTAAAAAAAACACACAGAACAACTTTAACTTTCTGATCATGTTTTATGAACTAATGATTAAGCTCTCTATTAAAGATTCCTTTTAAAAGAATCAAGGGACATGTCTATAACCTTGTATTTCTTGTGTTTTAGGATAGAGGCTACCTAAAAATTTATGTATACAAAATACTTCACAAGCGCTCAACAGAGATGCCACATTAAAAGTACACATATTCAAAAGTTACTCTCTCAATAAAAGCAAACATATCTGTTTAACTTCTTTTCATTGTTCTTAAAGAGGAGCTAAAAAAAGAAAAAGAAAAGCCAACCCCTGGTACAAGGCATCAGGGTTTCTTATGTAATATCCCAGGAGAGGGTATTTATTTGGGGCTTTTAAAAGACTATGCTCCTCTTGTTTGCTTCTAGTAGAATAGTGTTTGCTATAGTCATTACCTGGACATTGACTGAATTTCTACTATGTGAAGTGCACTGTTCTAAAAATTTAATGTTTTTCTAAAAGTTTATTTCTGCAATTCTGGAGTTACATAATAAGATTAAAAATGGTGACTCAATTTGGCATTTGGTTGGAAATGACAATAGAACACTTTGGATTCAGGAAATAATTCCTCCTACCTCAACTAACTAAAGCTTTATAGAAACAAAGGAATTTCTATTGCAACTCTGGTTTAGCTTTTGTGACATTTAATTACAGGAAATTAAATTGTATCTGATTTTTAAATATTAAATTCATTATTTACTTCCGAATACACAGTGATTAGAAGTCTTTGTTTTTTAAAAAACTATACAATTTTATGTGCTAAACTGAATTATAAATTTAACATGTGTTAGGAAGGCCCTATTTTTGAATAAGATTAGTAAACAGTATATTTAATTAACACAACTATTCTAAAGTGCTTAGCAAGGGTGCTTTCAAAGGCATTTTGGATTACTCAATGAGACTGGAACAGATTAATATGAATGCCAGAGTAAATAAGAGTTCTTTTTATTCAAATATTTTAAATTTCCCCTGGAAAAAATGTGGTATAACTTTTTTTAAATCTCTCACCTTCTTTGTATCCCTAAATATATCAACTATATTTTAAAATGCATTAGAATACCATTTGGAAATGATCTAGCTGTGTGAAATGGTTGTGCGCGATGGGCGTGACTTGAATGCCATCAAGTGTTGGTGCTTATTTGTGATAGCTAGAGGGCAGAAACTGGGCTCAGAGGGTCAGCTGGTACAGGCAAAGTCTCCTTTAGATGTTTGAAAGAAGCTCAGTCTTTGTGAAATGTTTTTCATGAGACTTTGTTTGGACTGATACCATTTCTCTCTCAGATCTAAAGCCTCTTCATCTTGTTGAGCTTTGATGACTTCGTGTGAGGTTGGTCTGAGGACTCATTCTAACTCAAAAGCCTAGGGTCTGTTTCTTCTACTAACTTACTCTGATCTGCTTCCAATGGTGTGTTTGCTTCACAGATCAAGTCCTTGCTTTTTCATGGCATCTTACCTGGCAGCTCTGGTTTTACTTACTACAGGTTAGTGCAAAAGTAATTGTTTTTTTTGTTTGTTTGTTTTTTGTTTTTGAGACAAAGTCTCGCTCTGTAGCCCAGGCTGAAGTGTGGTGGCGCAATCTTGGCTCATGGCAACCTCTGCCCCCCCAGATTAAAGCGATTCTCCTGTCCAGCCTCCAGAGTAGCTGGAATTACAAGTATGCACCACTGCACCTGGCTAGTTTTTTGTATTTTTAGTAGAAACAGGGTTTCACCATGTTAGCCAGACTGGTCTTCAACTCCCAATCTCAGGCATCCCAAAGTGCTAGGATTACAGGTATGAGCCACAACTTCTGGCCAGTAATTGTGTTTTTTGCCATTACTTTTAATTAATGGCATACATTCATTATAGATTAGTGCAAAAGTAATTGTGTTTTTTGTCATTACTTTTAATGTATGCTATTAATTAAAAGTAATGACAAAAACTACAATACTTTTCCACCAAACTAATAACTAAACATGTATTTATATGGCACATGCTGTGGCCAGTCGCTGTGCTATAAACCCTTGTCAAATATAAATAAATATTAGCTAATTTTATCTGCCTAGCAATCACATGGGGAAGTTGCTTTTGTTATCAATCCCATTTTATAGATGAGGAAACTTAGTCCTGGGGAAATAAAGTAACTTGAAATACTGGGATTCCAATCCAGGCAACCTGATTCTAGAATTTCTGCTCTAAAGCTCCACAGTGTATACTGACATTGTCATATAGGACGATATAACAGGACTTGTTCAGTCAACTTTACACCATTTACACAGATGTCATGTATATACCAACCCCAAGCACTTAGGACACATAAATTCACTAGGCACTAAACAAATCCCATATTTTAAGATAATGATTAAAATACTATATTTTAATACTCATGAAATATTAAAAATCTAGAGTATATACATACATATTTTTTTGAGACAGAGTCTTGCTCTGTCGCCCAGGCTGGAGTGCAGTGGCATGGTCACAGCTCACTGCAACCTCTGCCTCCCAGGCTCCAGGATCCTCCTGCCTCAGCCTCCTGAGTAGCTGGGACTACAGGCACTCAACACCATGCCCAGCTAGTTTTTGTATTTTTTTTTTTTTTTTAGGGAAGCAGTGTTGCCATGTTGCCCAAGCTGGTCTCAAACCCCTAGACTGAAGCAATTCTCCTGCCTCGGCCTCCCAAAGTGCTTGGATTACAGGCATGAGCCACCATATCTGGCCTAGAATGTAATTTGATTCCTTTCCTATTTACCCTTAATCTTCATTTTATTATGTCCCACGTAACCTCATAGATGGTTTTGAATTGAACAGTTTGTAACTCACACCGAGTGTAAACTCTTATGGAAGTTGAGAGATTTTCCAAGTGTTCTATTCTCTTCTTTCAGGTTAGCTAGGCATTTGGATGCCTCTGGCTCTTTACTCTGGATTTTACATGTTTCTATTTCCTAATTCTTTTCTTCTTAGCTACTGGAGGAGCTACTTAAAATAATGGTTCTCAAATTTTTGGTTTCAGGACCTCTTTATAGCCCTAAACATTATGAAGAGCTTTTGTTTACATAGCCTATTACCTATCAACATTTACTGCATTAGAAACTTTAAAACTATTTATTAATTCATTTAAAAATAATAAATCCCTGATAAACTAACATAAAACATCTTTATGAAAAATACATATTCCAAAGCCAGAAATATTTTGTGAGAAAAGTGGCAGTGCCTTACATATTTGTTAATCTCTTTAGCTTTTGGCTTAATAGAACACAGCTCATTCTCATATGCATTTCTGTATTCCATCTGTTGTGCTGTTACATGTCATGTAGATTCTGGGAAACACCACTTTACACTCATGGGAGAATGAGGGTGATAAAAGAAAATAATGTCTTAGTATTATTAGGAAAATAGTTTCAATTATACAGACTTCCTGAAAGGGTGTCTGACAACCCTTTGAGAAACACTGCTCTTAAGAGAGTAAATAAGAGAAAAGGGAGAAAAAGAGGTTCCTCTAATGTCATGTTCCCAGTTATCATTCATCCTTTGTACAACGTGGTGAAACAGAAAAATAAAGAGAAAGCCAAAAATGGCTTTTATATTTTGAGCAAAATGCTCTGTGATCTTTTACTCTAATTAGGAAAAGGAAAATGAATTATCTTTTTTGTTCTACATGTAAAAGAAACTGGAGAGCCTGTCCTACTTTTCTTTCACACCAGTAACTTCTTGAGAAAGTGAGCATGATGTTGATTTGACAAGTAGGTTGTTAGCCAATTTGCCTTAGGAACACTTAGCAGTATCCTGCAGCTTCTATAAAATTCCTTAGAAGAAGGTTATAACATTTCCTGAAAATGAGTATTGTGAAGAGAGGAAAGATGTTTTTGTTTTTAATGCTGGGAATTTATTCATGAATGAATTATGATACTAAAAGGAAATAGTATTAGCAAGAGAATCAACTTTAATTTTTTCACTACTGCTAGTAATAATAATATTACAATACTACTATTAATAATTTTATGTACTGTGTCATTGTAACTCATCATGTTTCATCACTTCCAGGTTTTAAAACAAAAAGTAGTGGTCCATATCATAGCAGAAGTCTACAAACTGAGTTTTATATCAGGCAAATTTTTGCCTCAGCAAAGTCTTGTAAAGTCAAATCCTAGGTAGATACAGGTATGTCTTTTCATCCAAAAGCTTTATTTTGCGTATTAAGTAATAAAGGTCCAGGAGAAAGAAGTGATTCACTACAAGTGAATCTAGTCCTAGAGAAAAGAAAAAACTACAAGACAGATCTTTAGACCTTAAGTAGAGAAGATGTATTTTCGGTACCTCTCTACACTTTAAATAAGTACAATAATAGCAAACAGAGCCCTTACTATATACCAAATGCTCTTCTAATTTGATCAACTTTGTTTCTTAAAATAATTAATTTCAATTTTAACATATCTTCTTTTTTTACTCTGCTGTCTATTTTAAATTTCTTGAGTTAGGACTTACCTCATTAATTTTCAAAATTTTATTTTCTAATACAGGCATTTAAGGCTATAATTTTTCAGATACTGTTTAGTTGCAGTATTTTATGTAATATTTTAACTTTTATGTAACATTTTAATTGTTGCTCATTTCCAAATATTTTATAGTTTCTTTTGTGATTTTTGTCTCTAATAAATTGATTATATAGATGTGTGTGTGTGTGTGTGTGTGTGTGTACATGTGCCCATGCACCTCTGGTTAATTCCAAGGGCATGTTTTGTAGGGGAAAACCATTTGTTTGTTTTATTTATGTGTGTGTGTTTTATCATCCAAAGTCCATAGTTTACATTTGAGTGCAGTGTTCATTTTTGGTGAAGTGGTACAATCTATGAGTTTTGACAAATGTAAAATCACATATATTCATTATTATTGTATCATACAAAGTAGTTTCACTGCCCAGAAATCCTCTGTGCTATGCCTATTTATCCTTTTCTGCCAACTAAAACATGGGGCAACCACTGAGTTTTTTTAGTCTCCATAGTTTTACCTTTCCCAAAGTGTTATACCACTGGAATTACATAGTATATGGTTTTTTTCAGATTGGCTTCTTTTCTTTTTTCTTTTCTTTTCTTTTTTTCTTATTATTTTTTCTTTTTTTCTTTTCTTTTCTTTTTTTTTTTTTTTTTTGAGATGGAGTTTTGCTCTTATTGCCCAGTCTGGAGTGCAACGGCTTGATCTTTGTTCACTGCAAACTTTGCCTCCTGTATTCAAGTGATTCTTCTGCCTCAGCCTCCTGAGTAGCTGGGATTACAGGAGCCTGCCACCATGACTGGCTAATCTTTTTATTTATATTTTTAGTAGAGATGGGGTTTCACCACGTTGGCCAGGCTGGTCTTGAACTCGTGGTCTCAAGTGATCTGCTGCCTTGGCCTCCCAAAGTGCTAGGACTACAAGTGTGAGCAACCTTGCCTGGTGATTGGCTTCTTTCACTTAGTAATATGCATTTAAGTTTCAGCCATATCTTTTCTTTTTAGTATTGAAAAATAATTGTCTTTGTCTAGATGTACCACAGTTGATTTATCTGCTAACCTACGGACGGACATCTTGGTTGCTTCTAAGTTTTGGCAACTGTGAATAAATCTTTTATAAACATCTGTGTACAGGTTTTTATGTGGACATAACTTATCACTTCATTTGGGTAAATGTCAAGAAGCACAAATGTTGGATCATATGGTAAGTATATGTTTAGTTTTGTAAGAAACTGACAAACTATTTTCCAGTGTGGCTTTCCCATTTATCATTCCTATCAGCAATAAATGATTATTTCTGTTTCTCTACATTCTCACCAGCTTTTGATGTTGTCAGTGTTTTATACTGTGGCCATTCTAAGAGATTATGTGGTTGTTTTAATTAGCAATTCCATAATGACATATGATGTGCATTTTTATATATTTATGTGCCTATATATCTTTTTTGGTGAGGTGTCTGGTCAGATCTTTTGCTCACTTTTTAAGTTAAGTTGTTCATTTTCTTATTGTTGAGTTTTAAGTTCTTTGTATATTTTGTCTTTTATCAGGTAGGTCTTTTGTAAATATTTTCTCCAAGTCTGTGACTTGTCTTCTCATTATCTTGAAATAGTCTTTCGCAGAGGAGTTTTTAATTTAAATGATGTTCAGTGTATCAGTTTAACAATAAACAATTGTTTATTTCATGGATAGTATCTTTGGTGTTGTATCTAAATATTCAATGCCATATCCAAGATCATTTTCCCCTATATTATCTTCCAGATGTTTTAGTTTCCTATTTTACGTTTAGGTCTATGATCCATTTTGGGTTAATTTTTGTGACGGGTCTAATTTCTATGTCTAGATTCATTTTCTCTTCATGTAGATGTTTACTTGTTTCATCTTCATTTGTCGAAAAGACTATCTTTGATCATTGCATTTTCTTTTCTCCTTGTCAAATATCAGTTGACTATGTCCATATGAGTCTATTTCTGGGCCCTCTATTCTGTTTTATTGGTCTGTCTATTCTTTTGCCAATACTACACTATCCTGATTACTGCAGCTTTATAGTAAATCTTGTAGTTGAATACTGGAGTCCAACTTTTTGTTGATGATTGAGTTGACTATTCTGAGACTTTAGAATCAATTTGTCAACGTTCAGAAAATAACTTGGGATTGCATTGAATCTATATCAAATTGGAAAGAATTGACATCTCAACAATATTGTCTTCCTATCCATGAACATTAAATATCTCTCTATTTATTTAGCTCTTCTTTTTTTTTAAACTTTAACTGGTTTATTCAGTTTAATATTTTTGTTATGCAAATATACAAAGTAATTTAAAGCAAAACAGATTTAAGTTTCACTCAAGATGTCTAATACCAGAGGTGAATAAGTTATTCTCATTTCACATTTATTCTTATACACAAAATTGTCTTTTTCCCCCATTCTTTTTTCATCCCTGCAAGAAGCCTATCATTTTAAGGACTAATGTTTATATGTTTGCAGGGCTTGATTTAAACTGACGACCTAATAATATTCCAGTAAAAAAAAAAAATCACTAAGTTAACCAGTTTGTTCACTGAACTACTACAGCAGGAACTAAAATACTCCCTCAATGGAGCTATCTATGGGCCAATCGCCAGCCTCCAGCAAGACTGCAAGATGCTGTGTTTATACATAATATTTATCAAAGAATTAAAAAACTAAAGCCTTTCCTTATAATGATCATATCAGTCAGGCATTATTTTTTTTAAATCACTATATTCCAAATATATAATTCAACGGATAGAAACAAATAGTGACTTTTGTAATTAGGACAATATTTGGTGTGAAAAAGCAATTTTTCTTTGGGTTTTGTTGTAAATATTTTGTTAATTGAAAAGAATCTAATATACACAAGGAAAACAAATAAAATTTAATAGGATAAATTAACATTTTTGTTAGTTCTTCTTTATCATCTTTCATCAGAGTTTTATAGTTTTTCTCACATAGCTCTTATGCTTGTTTCATTAGATTTATATCTAAGTATTTCATTTTTGGGGGTGCTGATGTAATTGGTATTACATCTTGAATTTTACAATCTTGCCATAATCACTTATTAATTCCAGGGGTTTTTTGTTGTTGTTTTGATTCCTTCAGATTTCTACACTTCGAGCAATGACAGTTTTACTTCTTCTTTCTCAATCTGTACATCCTTTATTTTGTACTCTTGTCTTACTGTATAAGTTAAGACTTCAAAGGATAATGTTGAAAAGGGGTGGTAAGAGACATCCTTGCTTCATTCCTAATATATGCAGAAAAGCTTTGAGTTTCTCACTATTGAGTATGATGGTAGCTGTAGGTTCTTTGTGGATGATATTTTTCAGATTGAGAAAGCTTCTCTATTCCTAGTTTTCTGTGAGTTTTTTTTTTTTAACCATGAATGGACATTAGATCTTGTCAAATGCTTTTTTCTGTGTCTATTGAGATAATCATGTGAGTTTTCTTCTCTAGCCCGCTAATGTGATGAATTACATTAATTGATTTTTGAGTGTTGAAACAGCCTTGCAGTTTGGATAAATTTCACTTGGTAAGGTATAATTATTTTTATACATTCCTGGGTACATTTTGCTAATATTTATTGAGGATTTTGCATCTATGTTTATTAAAGACATTGTTTTCTAGTTTTATTTTTATTTATTTTTTTGTTTACTTGGTTCTGAATTTTATCCCATTATTAGAAAATAGAATTTATTTGTTTAGAGCTGCTGCTGGTCTTGATAGTATCTTTTAATTAATTTCAATTAAATTTAAATATTTCTTTAAGAAACTTTCAAAGGGGCAAACAGGTGCTGTCCCTGTGCTCATTAGCAAAATGCATCCCTTTCTTCATGATCTGTGACAAGGGAAACATCTTGGCTGATAGGGAGTGGGCTCAACTTTGTCAACCTTTCTCCTCCTCAGCTAATTTTGCCTGTGTAATCGACTATTTGGGGTGGCCCTGTCTTTTGTGTATCCTCAGCCTTGCTTTATGGTCAACAATGTGGAAAACTTTTGTGAATATTTTGTGCACCCATAAAAAAATGTGTATTATACTAAAGCATAAAATAGATTCTATTATTTTCAGAACAATAAAGTAAAAATAATTTATTGTCTACATATAAAAAATTATATATTCTTTGTGCATAAAGAATATGTGATTAACCCAGATGACAATAAGAATGAAAGAAAAGGAAGTTAAAAAGGAATTCTAAAAATCCCAAAATATCAGAAAAATTTTAATAAAATAAAAATTGGTGTTTCAATAGTAATGTCAGAAAAATAGATACATAGACAAGCATTATTGAAAATAAAACTGTCATGACTTGAAAAAGCAATTTACTAGAAATATGTAATAATTTTTCACCTATGCATGCCTAATGACATAGCTTTATCTATCTCAGTTTTTAACATTCATCATCCCTCTATTAGTTTGTTTTCATGGTGCTGATAAAGACATACCCAAGACTGGGCAATTTACAAAGGAAAGAGGTTTAATGGAGAACTCACAGTTCCATGAGGATGGAGAAGCCTCACAATCATGGACGAAGGCAAGGAGGAGCAAGTCATAGCTTACATGGATGGTGGCAGGCAAAAAGAGCTTGTGCAGGGCAACCCATTTTTAAAACCATCAGATTTCAAGAGACCCACTCACTATCATGAGAACAGCATGAGAAAGACCCACCCCGTAATTCATTCATCTCCCTCCAGGTCCCTCCCATAGCATGTGGGAATTATGTGAGCTACAGTATGAGATTTTGGTGGGAATACAGAGCCAAACCATATCATTCTGCCCTGACCCCTCCCAAATCTCATATCTTCACATTTCAGAACCAATCATCCCTTTCCAACAGTCTCCCAAAGTTCTCAGCTCATTTCAGCAGTAACTCAAAAGTCCACAATCCAAAGTCTCATCCAAAACAAGGCAAGTTCCTTCCATCCGCAAGCCTGTAAAATCAAAAGCAAGTTAGTTACTTCCTAGATACAATGGTGTTACAGGCAATGGATAAATGCAGCCAACCCAAATGGAAGAAATGGACCAAAATAAAGAGACTACAGGCCCCATGTAAGATCTCCCTTGACTCCAGGACTCTTCAAATTTTCCAAACTTTTATGCTCTGTTTCCCTTATAAAACTGAATGCATTTAATAGCCCCCAAGTTACCTCTTGAATGTTTTGCTGCTTAGAAATTTCTTCCATGAGATATCCTAAATCATCTCTCTCAAGTTCAAAGTTCCACAGATCTCTAGGGAAGGAACAAAATGTCTAGGGAATGTCTCAAGTTCAAAGTTCCACAGATCTCCAGGGAAGGGGCACCAGCCTCTTTGTTAAAACATACCAAGAGTCACCTTTGCTTCAGTTCTCAACAAGTTCTCATTTCCTTCTGAGATCACCTCAGCTTGGACTTTATTGTCCATTTCACTATTAGCATTTTGGACAAAGCCATTCAACAAGTCTCAAGGGAGTTTCAAACTTTCCCACATTTTCCTGTCTTCTTTTGAGCTCTTCAAACTCTTCCAACCTCTGCCTGTTACCCAGTTCCAAAGTCACTTCCACATATTCAGGAATTTTTTTCACCAGCACCGCACTCTACTGGTGCCAATTTACTGTATTAGTTTGTTTTCACACTGCTGATAAAGACATACCCAAGACTGGGAAGAAAAATAAATTTAATTAGACTTACAGTTCCACATGGCTGAAGAGACCTCAGAATTATGGCAGAAGGCAAGGAGGAGCAAGTCACGTCTTACATGGATGGCAGCAGGCAAAAAGAGCTTCTGAAGAGGTGAGTCCCATTTTTAAAACTATCAGATCTCATGAGACCTATATACTATCACGAGAACAGCATGGGAAAGACTTGCCCCCATAAATAAATCATCTCCAACCAGGTCTGTTTCACATCATGTGGGAATTATGGGAGCTACAAGATGAGATTTGGGGACACAGAGCCAAACCATATTAACCCCTAACCTAGAATATTACTATGTTTATTTGTTTTCCTTCCTCTAATTACTCCTTTCCTTATGTCTGCAATAGTTGTTTTAAACAACTATTAAACACAGTGATCTGAAAATAAAACTCATGTCAGTTAGTTGCTGCAAACACTCTATTGGTTCCCCATTGCCAAGAGTCTAGGCCCTTTAACATGGTATTCATGTTATAAACCTTAATAGCCTCAGAAAAAAGTATTTATTAATTTGAAGAAATATAATTAGTAGATTTTAAACAGATTACACATATTTATACCTTTGTCTTACTGCATCTACTTTAGAAATAATAATATCTGATGTCTACTGATTGCTTATGTGTTCTATATAAATGCTTATCTAAGCTACTTGATCTTCTCTTATCTTCTTGCATAAGCTACTTGATCTACTTGTATTATTTCATTCTTACAACAATCTTATAAGTATTATTATCTTCATTTTATAGTTGAGGAGACTAAAGATTAGGGAACTCAAAGGTCTTGTCCAAAGTTATACATCTTGTAAATGGTAGTCAGAATTTAAAACCAAAAATCTGGCATCGAAAAACACATACTTAACTACTGTACGTTTACTATCCCTAGGCAGCCAGAGTTCCACCGGTATAGTTTATTATATTTTGACCATGGATCATACTAACCTCTTACCTATAATGCAGTGAAAGTAGAGTCATGCACCACATAACAATGTTTTGGTCAATCATGGACCACATACATGACAATGGTTTCATAAGATTATGCCATATTTTTATTATATCTCTTCTATGTTTAGATGCATGAACGTTTACCATTGCGTTACAGTTGCCTGCTGTATTTAGTAGAGTAACAATCTGTACAGGTTTGTAGCCTGGGAGCAATAGGCTGAAGTATATGCTATGATGTTCACACAAGGACAAAGTTACTTAACAAAGCATTTCTCAGAATGTATCCCCATCATTAAGTGACACTGACTGTACAGTGAATTCTCTTTAAGAAACAGTGCTTGTTTAATAGTTTCTAAATGCTTCTGAATAAGTTGTTTCCCTTAATAAAGGAAATTAAAATAAATATTTATACAGTGCCCATTTTGAGAAAACAAAAGCAATAATGCATGTTCCGTGCTTTTGTAGAATTGCCTCTGTAACCTGTTGGTTGTATAGACATTTAAGGATGCTAGTGAAATAAATTGTTACTGATGTCACAGTAGAAGTCTTTGCATGGTTCTAGAGTGAGGTTAATTTAATAGACTTCGTAGAGAAAGAGAATATTGAGCAGTGTTTTGCAAAATATGTTAGAATAAAGGGAAAAGGGGTATTCTAGATAAAAATCACAGTGTGGATAATGGAATAGAGTAATAAAGTATGTTTAATTGAGAAACATCCAGATGGATGATTAGGATAGGAACAGAGAGAGGAGAAAATGGAAAATGTGTTGATAACTGAGGTGAAGTAGACACAGATAAGATTTTGCAGTGTCTTGTACTAAAATATTTGTCTTTTATCTTCTAGGCAACCAGTAGTCATTCCAAAGCTTTCATCCAGGATGTAGCATAGTGAGATTTACATTTTCGGATGACTCTTCTTATTACAGTATTAAATAGTGGATTTGAGATGGGTATATTGGAGTAATGAAAGGCCAGTTCCAAGACTCTCATAACAGTTCATGTGAGGAAGACTCAATACCTTAACTAAGAATCAGTGGAGATCAATGAATACAAAAGATGAGAAGGAGCCAGTCTTAAGGAGCTGTTAACAGGGCTTGGCCATGGTTTGAACAAGAAGGATAAAGGAATGAAGGTGTCTTGGATAGCTAAGTGGTTTCTGAGTTAGAATATCTATGCCAAAATCTTCTATGACAAACTACTAATCCACAAAAGGTGAATCTAGGGATTCTCAACAGATATTGTATGCCTGCCCAGATATTGTACTGATGTCCAAACCAGTTTATATTTGAAAGATGTAAGTTTCCATTAAAATATATATATATATATAAGATCTTTCAGAAACACTCAGAAAAGGTGCTTTAAATTTTCTTGAGTGACAGTTACATTTCAACCATCTGTGACATTTTTCATCATTCTTGCAAGCAGAGACAGAAATGTACTGGCTTTGAATTGTCATTCTGAATTGCACCAAATGAGATAATGGCTACTCACTCTGATTGCTCTATGGATTTTACAGGCAGCTAATACTACTGAATTTTTAGTTTTAAAACAAAAAAAATGCTAAACTTTTGAGCTAAGAAATTTTGCTTATTTTATGTTTATTTTTCTGCTGCTTGCTAGAGTTTTATAAACTCAGGACTTCTTTTACCCCAGCTCTGATGCAATGAAATTTTTGATTTCCTAAGCAACTAAGTAAGAAACCTAAGAATGTCCCTTACTTGTTCCTTATTGTCAAATCACTTAAGAGTGTTGCAATCTTTAAAGTCTACAAATCACTCAGGTTTTTTTCTTTTTTCTGAAAGACATATTGATAGCAAAATCAAGTCAGCATTAACTAATAATTCCATTATTCATTGAGAAATTGTGCGCTCGTTTGCACTGAGTGAAGTGATTTTAGTATAAGAGACAATGTACAAGGATTTTCTTACTTCTGTTGAAGGTCATGTACATGTGAGTGTTACATACTTATGCTTGTGGGTTTCAGGTACAACAAACCACTTTGTGTCCAGATATGGTAACCTGTAATTATCCTCAACTTGGATGCAGTAACCTTTACAACAAACATCTTCAATTTTATTTTTCACAGCACTCTACCAGAGGAATGAGTTAAATGTGTGTATGTTTGTATGAAGACATCTAAGCAGAACTTGCAGTAGTAATCTGGCAACATTTTCCAAGACAGTAGTATGAGAAGAGTCATGACATTTATGGACTTGAAGATATACTAAGCATTTCCAGTCTGAGTGGTTTCTGCCATAAAGTTGACTGCATCAAGGCAACAGGTTAATCTGAACCACTTAGGAGGTATAGGTGTTACATAAATGCAGTGTACTATGCCTTGTTGGTACTACTTCTGCTTAATACTACTTTCTTCAGATTCTGTATTCTCTTGCATTTGTAATATATAAAGGCTTTCTTTCTTTTAAATGTGTATTAATTCTTTCCTGACATAAGCGTTTAATTAGTTCTAGATTTTTGTTGTTGTTTTTGTTGCTGTTAAAACCATCTGCTAAATCTGGAAGGTGATTTCAGTATCTTTTGAAATTTTGTTTTTCATTTTTGCCCTTCAATTAAACAACAATTAAATGTACTAAATTTTCCTCGGTTATTCTTATATGCAAAACTTCATGTTAGTCAACATGGAAAACACAAAGTTGAATAAGACATAGATGTTACTCTCAAGAGTCTTGTAATCTAGTAAGTACAGCAGTAACATGCACAAATAATAATAATTAAAGGCATACTATGGTAAAAAAAAATTAAAGGAGGCTGAGGCAGAAAGGTCACTTGAGCCTAGAAGTTCAAGATTACAGTGAGCTATGATTGCACCACTGAACCCAGCCTGGGTGACAGAGTGAGACCCCATTTCTATTTCCTAAAAAAGTTGAAAATTATATATAAATAAAATGTCATAAAACATAAAAGAATGAGATTACCTCTGGAGTGATGACAGGTGCAGGAGGAATGTTTATAGGAAGTTGACATGTGATCTGGACATTGAAAATTATGCAAGATTTCAATAGAATAGCTCTTTGGAGCAGAACAAGTGATGAACAATAGTTGTCGTGATGGGGTTAGATAAATGGGAGATTCAGGGAAGATTTTGTGGGATGTTGAATGTTGTGCTAAAAACTTTGATTTTTATTTTGTTTATGCTTAAAAACAAAACAACAACAACAACAACAAAAACACAAATGTCCCAGGTTTAAGCAAGCAGGTGACATGATCATATCGCATTTATTAAAAGTTCACTTTGGGGGTTCTGGTTTTACCTCTACCATGTAAAAGCTTGGCAATGGTCAATTCCATTCTTACAACAAGGAAAACACTGCACAAACTGAAAACCAATGATTTTCTTGTGCCCATAAGAGAATTGAGGTCACAGGGCAAACTGCACCCTGATACCTGGAAAGACAGGCAAATGTAGACTAAGACATGTTTTCTTGAAAAAATATTTCACTGCCCCCTATAATTCTTAGAAGACTCCTCAACTGTCCATCAATAAATGCTTCTAACCTTAAAATAATCTGTCAGTGTTTTCTCTTCAGTGGATTCCCATTGACTAACATAATGCCTAGAATAGAATAGATGCTCAATAAATGTCTGTTGAGTGAGTAAATAAGACAATTTTTTAAATTAGCAATTTAATATTTTTTTCTGAGCATGCACCTCATCAGTTAAAAACTAATGATTCTCTATTTAAACAAGTTAAACATAATATACCATTAAATAAATAAAATGAATAATTAAAAATACCTAAAATATAGAAAAATTTGAAGTATCAGATGAAATGCTATACCTCCCTACATTGTGTATTTTATATGCCTCACTATAGGAAATATTAATCTAAGGAAGGATTATTGCACATTATTGAACAATCTCAGGGGTGATTATTCCACCCCTTATACTTTTTTTCAAAGTTCTAGCAAATAAGCAATTATGGACCAGCTCAATAGTAGTAGTGTAAGTCTACTTAAAGTGATTTTTAATACAGTGGTTTTTCTCAAAAACATTTAACTTTAACTAGGTGATATAATGTTGAGCAACAATGAAAATCACCAAGACTGTGTTAGAGACTTACGTTTCTCCTTCAAGAGGCCTCAAGTCTGTATGAGGTGCTAGAACACAGGTTCTCAATGACTTTCTTACTTCCATATTATCAAGTGTGAGACTCTCCTCCACGAGTTTCCCTATTCGTACTAAGTAAGGGGTATGACAGTTTTCATCCTTTCTGCCCCTTTTTGAGGTCATGGGTATTTTTTAAAATTTATTTTTTGATCGACAAATAAAAACTGCATATTTTATGGTGTACAACATGATGTTTTGATGTATGTATACTTTGTGGAATGGCGAAGTCAAGCTAATTAGCATATTCTACAGGGCATTTTTGTTGCTGCTGTTGCTATGGCTACCAGCATTGTTAGTTCCAATACTAAACTCATTAATTCTTAGAGTTGAAAAGGAGCTTAGAAGTCATCTAGTCCAATTCATAACATACAGATGAGGAAACTGAAGTCTAAGGAGGTGACATGAAATATAATAAGGATGATAACGTTCTTAGGAATGATGCCCAAATGGGCAAATATAAATAAATTTTAGTGCTAGGTACCAGATCTATTTTAATGTGGTTACTGAATTCTGCGGGTTTTGAAATATTTACTGATCCAAACATCTGCATGATCACACTTAATCTATTTCTTCTTAGGATCTAAATTTCTAGGAAGTCTATGTTAAACTAATTTTCAAATGCCTCAGCTCTCAGTCTGCACTGTGGTGAAAACTCCAAGGTATCTGTGAAGCATGTTGTTCTTATTCTCCAATTCTGCCTAAACTAAAAAAGCAGGTTCATGTTTTCCTATTTTTCTATAATGTTCCTATCTTTTATATACTCTTTTACATACCCTCTACCAGATAATCCTTAGCCATAAATCTAGGCATTTACCAGTCACATCAAATAATAATTTTTGGAAACAATAAAATAAGGGGAAACTTTTATTCCTTGCCACATGAAATAGAGAATTTATTTCCCCATATAGTTTAGGTATTTGACAGAGAGCATCAATATAAACTTAACACCAACTCTGGTATTACTGGCTTAACTTCACAAAAAGCCTTCCTCATCCCTGGTGGTTTGTTACAAATATATATATATATATATATATATATTTGTAACAAATATATATATATTTGTAACAAATAGATATATCTATTTGTTACAAATATATATATATATGCTGTCAAGGGAATGTACCTACCCAAACCTTTTTCATTACAATTGGTCTTGAAGTTCTTGTTTTTCTAAGGTATACAGCTTATATTCATAGGAGATCTTATCTAACTCCATCTCCTGGTTCTAACAGTTGCTCCCAAGTTGTAACTCAGCTATAAGTCACAGTAACTCACGGTAACAATTTCTAATGTATTTGTAATAGCCAACCAAGCAATTAGGCTATATATTTCTGGAGATTTTGTTATGTCTGTGGTTTTATCCTAACCATTAAATTGCTAACCAAAAGTGAGCTGTATATATTAAAACTTAAATTTAAAAACTTTTAAAGCTAAAGCATTTTTCAATGTTAGTGCTTCAAACTATTGATAAATTAGGTACCAAATTATTAATTATTTAATTAACCTGAATTTCATGAGAATGCTAAATACTTCTTTAGCATGCTAAATATACATATATTCTAAATACTTCTTCAGCATTCCCATGAAATTCAGGTTAATTAAAACAAAATATATGGTATAATATCTGTAAAAGTATGAAGTAGTTAAATGAACAAAGGGAAACATTATTTTATAAGAATGCCCTTTCTATTCTAACTGCATTTTAAGTGTAAAATCTAAATAGAAAAAAAGAACACAAAGTTTTCTTTATTATTTCCTTGTGTTAGCAAAGTGGCTTTCTTTCTGTAATATCCTACATTTGGGACCACCAAATCTAGTGTATTAGCTCCCATGCCTCAACATCACGTAAGTCCAGAGGTTATGGATGACATCTTTCTTCATTCTACTTCTTTATTGTTCTGTCTTCTCTCCTTCACACTTCCTCATTCTCACCCTTCCTCTTCCTCTTTCGTATTCTCTTCCTGCTCTCCCTTATCTTCCTCCTCCTCCTCCTCTTCCTTTTAAGCCTTCCAAGCTTAAATTTGGTCAGCCTACCGAAATGAAACCAACTCAGTCATCTCTGGATGACAAACTGCCAATGCATTTACTTCCAAAGATTTGGAGAAGGAAGCGTGAACAGATGGTGGATTCACTAAGAAAGTGAAGAGTTGCGGGAATTCATATTATGTAACGAAATTCAGTCACTGGGCATTTTTTCTTGTTGATGATAATTACATGACTGATATTTTTGCAAAAAGAAAATCACCCGTATCATTTTTTGGGGGGGTGGGTCTTTGGCCTTTTCCCTCACTAAAAATGTCCACAGTATAAGTCAAGCATCTAAAAGTCAACACCACATTTTAATTGGGGGAATTTTTAAAAAGCTGACAGTGTTTTCTGATTCTGTTTCTTGATATTAACCTCTCTTGCCACATCTTTTGCTCTTGTATTTGTAGCTATAACAGAGAGGGAGGTTGCATCTGTCATGACTGAGTTTTTCTGCCCATTCCTTGTCAGAAGTTCTTTTTGATCTCTTCCCACCCTAAACTGCATGGAATAATTCATGAAGGTTCAAAACAAATAGCAATTGTGGGAGTGCTAATATTATATCTTCTTTAGAACTTCTTTGACTTTTCTGTAGTACAGCAGGTCTTCGAATAACGTGAACTTGTTCAGCATCATTTCTTTATGACATCAATGAGAAAAAAAAAAACTGATTCCTGGCTGGGGCCACTGTGTGTATGAAGTGTACATGGTCTCCCATGTCTGCATGGCTTTTCTCTAGGTACTCCAGTTCCCCCCACCACCAAAGCTGAGCATGTGGGTGAACTGGCATGTCTACCTGGTCCAAGTCTGAGTGAGTAAGGGTGTGTATGGGGGTATCCTGCAATGGAATGGCAATCCTGTCCAGGGCTGATTCCTGTCTGGCACTCAGAGTTTCTAAGAGAGACTCTGGCCACATGTCTCCTAGAACTAGCATAAGTGGATAAATAATAATCTTACCTGTTTTTCTTAATCTTTCTTAAGCTTACGAAGCTCACATGTATTTCAATGTTTAATATTAGAAAGATTTTGATCTTGTTTTAGAATTTAGATGATGATTTGTGACCAGAAATATGCCACAATAACCTAACTCTTAGTTATACCAATTAGTCTATTAAAATTGATTTCGTTATATGTCATTTCAATTAAAATTGCAATTTCTAAGACAATGTTAAATGAGGACCTATTCTACCTCTTGCCCCAGATTTCATCCTAAAAGTAAGACTTAACCTCATGTAAATTTTGAAAGGAATTAAAATTTGTCTCCTCCCCACCTTCCTTATCAGCCCCCCTTCCATTTTCCATTTCTGGAATCACTGTCTCTTTCACTGTGCTTAGCTCTGCAATCTATGAGTTCCTGCAGTCCCTACCTGCTGACTTTTCCTAATGTTAACAGGCAACTGCGGTGTAACTGAAGTAAAGTGTGATGTGTGATCCTTTCAGTCTCTGATGATCATCATAGTAACAAGGGGCTCCTCATTTCCAAAACCTTTTAAGACTCAAAGAAAAGCAGCTTGTACAATGAACTGACAAGCATTGGGTTTATATTTTCAAAGACTTTTTAAATAATGGTGGCCTAGTCTGTTTATAAGCAACTGTCCTTTTAAATACTCGTGCATTATCCACCTGCACTACAAGTAAACAGTGCTTTCCTTTTTTTTCCACTTTGTGCCCCGTTTTATGCACACACATATGCACACAAACATATATGTCCATGTATCAAAGAATATGGTATGGAAATTTCTAGTAGCTAGTATGAAAAAACAAATACAGATTTTTCTTTGGACTTGACTTCCTAATACAGAATATTTGCATCTTTTGGCTGACAAATTATGTGTATTCATACCAAGCAGACTTGTCCTCATGAACTTTTTGCCAGAACAAAAATCTACCTTGACTGATGACGTAAAGGTACTTTCAAAGTAACAGAAGTTAATATAATTACTGGTCGTCACATCATCACTATTTTAGCATCCATTACAATCATTAACTTCCTGGGAGCTGTTAAAATCTTACCCTGAATTTGAAAATTCCCCAAGTGTGTTTAATAGAAATTATTTGGTGAGCTTAGCAGGAATTTAACCTAAAATGAGATCCATCTGGTAGAGATATCAAATTAATAGTACTTGAACATTGAGTTCTACTTTTCAAAACTGATTAGGTACAACTATATCAAATGTCTTGACAAATATAGATGTGTTTTTATTATAATTTCATCACAGGTTGCCTTTCTCACATCTGGGTGGTTTAGAATAAAAACTTGTGCAGAATAGTTATCAACTTGGTGAAATAGAGTAGATAATAACTACGTAAGAAAATGGAAGAAACTTCATGCTTCATTTAAATGTCTGCATCTCTTTTTGGTACAGCTAGATCTTCTCAGACTTTTAGAGGATTTGATAATTCAGTAACATGCTCAAATAAGACACTTACAAATGTAGAATAGAGACTACAAGCAGCCAGAAGAAAATATAGGACTTACTTTAGATTTGGCTTCCTAATACAATTCAAAATAGCATAATTTAAGCATCTACAATAGTATCACACAAATTCAGAAGTCTCTGAGGAGGTGCATAATCCAAAGGTAAATGTTTTTCTCCTTGAGGATTTGAGGTAGTAAGGGCAAAGTTCTCCCATACTGTGGAATTTCCCAGGTAAAGTTTGTGGGCATTGAGTCTATGCTTTTTATAAAAGATCTTTAAATTCACTTAGCACTTGTAATCACCGTGGAGGCCTTAAAATCCTCTAACATCTAACTCTGTATTTCTTCTAAGAGGATATAGAAAGATAGGTGATACCCAAAAAAAAGAAATTGACTAACGCCAAAAATGGGCAATCACAGATGCTCTATATTCAAATTGCACATGCGGACACACACACACACACACACACACACACACACACACACACCCCTAGCTCTCCAACATTGCAATGAAGGGTTGTAAACACCATGGAGACTGAGAATCCACATCCAGGTAGTGCTCCCTAGGTTTAAGGTTTTAGAACAGAGTTTGGCAATGAGTTTACTCTATTAATTAAACTATAATCAATTAAATCTATTAATTAATAAATTAAACTAATTAATAGATTAATTAGTTTAATCTATTAATTAAATCTATTAATTAATAGAATAAACTAATTAATAGATTAATCTAAACTCTGCATATTAAAAACATGTACACATTTGTTATGATAAAATATGGGTTTTTCATGTAACCTATTCTTCAGTTTCAAGAAAGTCCTTTATTCTCAAAATTAGGGCTTCCTAATTCTTTTGGTATACATTTTTCTTATGTGAAATAATAGCCAGAGAAGATGTAGAGTGTGTTTGTATGTTCTTACTTTCAAAAACGAAAAAGAAAATTGGCAACCTTAATTGACTATGAAATTTGCTTTTGGAATATTACTCTGTGGTAAAATCCAAGCATCTGAAAAAATTGCTGCCCAACATGGGACACACACTCCCTTCACTCTGGTTTTAGATACCATTTCATAGAAATTCAATTTTATAATCTTGTTTTGGCAATTCAGAGAAGTTCCTCCCCGCACGTCCATAGAAGCTAAAAAGTTAATCAAGAGAGATGTAATTATAGTTATAGCTTATTTCATGGAGTTATAGCTTATTTCATGGAGGATATATATAGCTGAAATTCTGCTAAGATATTTTTTATCTCTAATTTCATATTTCTTACAAAATTAGTAATGTGATTTTCATTGAAATAAAAATACCACATGAATTATGTTTATGTATAAACATTTTAGCAATCTAGTGAAATGATTATGAAATGGTAAATATTTTGATTACATGTTTAAAATGGTGCCAATAAAAGATTAAAAATGTGAACAGATGAAGTTCAAAATACCAATGACAATTTAAATAGAATGTAACATATCAAAAAGTCATTACATTTCCAGTAAGTGCTCTGTAGAGCAAAAACCTGCCATTCTCTGGTGGTTATGTTTACCTTAAAAATGAACATCTAGCTTTGTGTTAAGGAGAGAAAACTCTTAAATATTGCAGAGGTAACAATTCAAAATGTCACTGTAAATGTTAAAATAGAAATGCACATTTTGGAGAATACACACAGAAAATGAACACAGTTGAAAAGTCGTTCAAAAATGTTTATAAAGCCAGTTCATCGACTTAGTACAGACATACTTCAGAGTGTCAGTTTGAGTCCAGACCATGACAATAAAGTGAATATTGCAAAGTGAGTTACATGTTTTTTTGGTTTCCTAGTGCAGATAAGGGTAGTATTTATCCTATACTGTAGACTACTGTTAAGTGTGCAATAGCAGCACATCTAAAACAATATATCTATCCCTTAATTTAAAATTTGTCTTGCTAAAAAATGCTAATGATCATCTGAGCCTTCAGTGACTCATAATCTTTTTGCTGGTGGAAAGTTTTGACTCAATGTTGTTGGCTGCTGACTGATCAGGGTGTTGCTTGCTGAAGGTTGAGGTGACTGTGGCAATTTCTTGAAATAAGATGACAATGAAGTTTGCTGCATCAATGGAGCCTTCCTTTCATGAAGGATTTCTCTATAACATGTGGTCTTTGATGACATTGTACCCATAGTAGAAATTCTTTCTAAATTGGAATCAGGCCTCTCAAACCTTGCCACTGCTTCATCAAGTAAGTTGATGCAATATTCTAAACAAAAATCCCCTGTTGTCATTTCAATAACATTCACAGCATCTTCACCAAGAGTAGATTCCCTTTTAGAAAACCATTTTATTTGTTTATCCATTAGAGGCAACTCCTCATTCATTCATGATTTATCATGAGATTGCAGCAATTCAGTCACATCTTTAGGCTCCACTTCTAATTCTAGTTCTTTTGCTATTACTTCCTCCAGTGAAGTCTTGAACCACTCAAGATCATCCATGAAGGTTGGAATCAACTTTTTTCAAACTCCTATTAATGTTGATATTTTGACCTCTTCCCATGAATCATGAATGTTCTTAATGGCATCTAGAATGGTAAATCCTTTCCAGAAGGCTTTCAATTTACTTTGCCCAGATCCGTCATAGGAACTGCTATCTATGATAGCTTTAGTTACAAAATGTACTTATTTTAAAACTTGTTTTATTTCAATAGCTTTTGGGGTACAAGTGGTTTCGGTGCCATAAATGACTTTCGTAAGTGATTAAATCTGGGATGTTAGTGTACCCATCATCCAAGTAGTGCACACTGTACTCAATATGTAGTTTTTTATCTCTCCCTGCTTCCATCCTCCCCATTCTGAGTCTCTAAAGTCCATTATAGCACTCTGTATGCCTTTCCTTCCCCGTAGCTTAGCTCCCACCTACATATAAGTGAGAACAAATGGTATTTGGTTTTTTATTTCTGAGTTATTTCACTTAGAATAATGGCCTCAGCTGTATACAAGTTGCTGCAAAATACATTATTTTGTTCTTTTTTTATGACTAAGTATTCCATTGTGTGTATATATATATATATATATATATATATATACATATATATATATATATATGTATATATATATATTTCCACTCATTTGTCAATGTGCATTTCAGTTGATTCAATATCTTTGCAATTGTGAACTGTGCTGCAATAAAAATATGTATGCAGGTGTCTTTTTGACATAATGACTTTTTTTCCTTTGGGTAGATACCCAGTAGTGGGATTGCTGGATCAAGTGGTGTATCTACTTTAGTTCTTTAACAAATCTCTCTTTTGTTTTCCATAGAAGTTGTACTAGATTATGTTCTACCAGCAGTGTATAAGCATTCGCCTGACAAAATGTGTTTTCTAAATAATAAGTCTTGAAAGTTGAAATGACTCCTTGATCCATGGGCTACAGAGGATGTTGTACTGGCAGGCGTGAAAATAACAGCCTTCTCCTTGTACATGTCTATCAGAGTTCTTGGGTGACTAGTTGCATTGTCAATGAGCGGTAATATTTGAAAATAATATTTTTAGCAATAGGTTTCAACAGTGAGCTTAAATATATTCAGTAAGTCATGCTATAAATAGATGTTCTGTCACCCAGGCTGTGTTGTTACATTTCTAAAGCACAAGTTAGCTTAATTCTTAAGATCCCTGGGATTTTCAGAATGGTCAATGAGCATTGGCTTCAACTGAGTAACCAGCCAGAATACCCCCTAAGAAGAGAGTTAGCCTGTCTTTTGAAGCTTTGAAGCTAGACATTGACATCTACTCTCTAGCTATGAAAGTCCTAGATGGCATCATCTTCCAATAGAAGGCTGTTTTATAAACATTAAAAATCTTGTGATAAGTGTACCTCCACCAGTCATCTCAGCTAGATCTTCTGGATAACTTGCTGCAGCTTCTGTATCAAGACTTCTGCTTTGCCTTGTGCTTTTCTGTTATGGAGATGGCTTCTTTCCATATGAACCAATCTTTGATAGCTTCAAATTTTTCTTCTACAGCTTCTTTACCTCTCTCAGACTTCCTAGAATTGAAGAAAGTTAGGACCTTGCTATGAATTAGGCTTTGGCTTAAGGAAATGTTGCAGTTCATTTGATCTTCTATCCAGACCACTCAAATGTTCTCCCTATCAGCAAGAAGGCTGTTTCAATATCTTATTTGTGTATTCACTGGAGTGGCCCTTTTAATTTTCTTCAAGAACTTTCCCTTTACATTTACAACTTGGCTAACTGACACAAGAGGCCTAGATTTCTGCCTATCTCAGCTTTAAATCTGTCTTTCTCACCAAGGTTAATCATTTTTAGCTTTTGACTTAAAATGAGAGTGTGTCTCGTCCTTTTATTTGACTCCTTTTTATTTGAACACTTATGGGTAACTGTAAGGTTATTAATTGGCCCAATTTTAACATTATCATGTCTCAGGAATAGGACAGCCCAAGATGAGGAAGAGAAATGGAGAAACAATTATCTGTGGAGAACACACAAAACTTTTATCAATGAAGTATGCCGTCTTATATAGGTGTGGTTTGTGGTGCCCCAAAATAATTACAATGGTAAACAAAAAAATCCCTGATTACAGTTCACAGTAAGAGATATCAAAATAATAATAATAAAGTTTGAAATGTCGTGAGAATTAACATAATGTGACACAGAGACACAATGTAAACATATGCTGTTGGAAAAACAGTAACTGTAGACTTTGCTCAGTGTAGGTTTGCCACGAATCTTCAACTTGTAAAAAATGCAATATCTGCAAAGCACAATAAAGCAAAGCACCATAAGCAGGTATGCCTGTATTCTTCTACTGGAAGTTTTAGTATTCAGTAAAATTCGAGTTAAGTAAAACACACCTGGGACTCTTGATTAATCAGAGAATTTTTCACTCTTAGAAGGACTTGAATGATGATGAAATAGACTCACAGTAGGGAGAAAAATAAAAAGTAACTTTGATTTTACATGTTTTATAGCCATCAAAGAATCAACCTAATCTATATCTTCTCTAGCTTTATTGTAATACTGTGTAGTTCAACAGCCACTCTCCAATAGTTGCTGCTTCTCCAAGTGAGTGATGTGCAGGAAAGGGCAGGGCCAATGATCTTATGGTACATTTAGAGTTGTGATGTGCACTGTGATCAAGGCTGTGAAGGCTATGAAAGAAGTAAAGATAAGACTTCTCATCTTGAGATTGTTGACTTTCCTAAGGGGATGCTTCAGATGCCTGAAAAGTTTATTAAATAGTTGGATGGTCTACAGTTGAGTTCTAACTAAACTATGCATTGCTACGGACATTTCAATGAGTGAAACATGAGTGTGGCTTGAGGAATCTGGTACAGCGTTGTGAGCCTTGGTTTGAAAGGATCTAAGATGGCCAGCAGACACATATTTATAAAAAAGTTTCTAGGTGCATCTGCCTGGAATACTATGTTACAGATCTGGTTATCTTTTTTTTTCTGAGACAGAGTCTGACTCTCTCACCTAGGCTAGAGTACAGTGGCGTGATCTTGGCTCAATGCAACCTCTGACTCCTGGGTTCAAGCAATTCTCTGCCTGAACCTCCCGAGTAGCTGGGATTACAGGCTCCTGCCACCATGCCAACCTAATTTTTAAATATTTTTAGTAGAGATGGGGTTTCACCATCTTGGTCAGGCTAGTCTTGAACTCCTAACCTGTGATCCACCTGCCTCAGCCTCCCAAAGTGCCAGGATTACAGATGTGAGCCACTGTGCCTGGCCCTGGTTATCTTAACTAAGAAAGATATATCAGAATAAAAAAATTATTAGAAGAATGTGGGAGGTTAGAAAATAGTATGAGGAAGAACTCATCTATTTCAACTTGAAGAAACTTTGGTAGTTTGTAATTTTCAAAAAAAATTACTTACATCCTTAAATTTATTGGCATAAAAGTTTTCAAAAATTTTTATTTTTACCTTTTAACATCCAAAGGAGCTGCAATGATGTCTTCTCTCCCTTCCTATCAACTAGTAACTTGGATCTTATTTTCTTTATAAGTATAGTTCAAATTCTATCTTTTTAAATAATAAACATTTGATTTTTAAAATTGTTTCTAGTGGGTCTCTTTTATCAATTTTCTTGATTTCTACTCTTCTTTGTTTTCTTTATTCTACTTACTTTGTGTTTAATTTGCTTTTTATTTTAAGCTGCTTAAATTGAATGCTGACATAATTGATTTTATACCTTTATTTTCTTCATATCAATTTTAATTAATAAATTTCCTTCTCAACATGGCTGTATTAATCTATTTTCATATTGCTATAAAGAACTGCCTGAGACTGGGCAATTTATAAAGGGAGGAGGTTCAACTGATTCACAGTTCAGCATAGCTTGGGAGGCCTCAGGAAACTTACAATCATGGCAGAAGGCAAATGGGAAGCAAAGACCTTCTTCACAAGTCAGCAGGAAGGAGAAGTGCTAAGTGAGGGGGGAAGAGCACCTTATAAAACCATCAGATCTCATGAGAACACACTATCTCAAGAAAAGCATGGGGAAAATCACCTCCATGATTCAATTATATCTACCTGGTCTCTTCCTTGACACCTGGGGATTATGGGGATTAAGAAATTACAATTCATGATGATATTTGGGTGGGAATACAAAGCTTAACCATATCAATGGCTTAGGTGGTTTCTGACAAATTTTTCTTTGTTATATTTTTATCATTTAATAAAAAATATTTTGCAATCATACTAATGATTTCATCTTTGCTTTATAGGTTATATAAGGGTGTATGGCTTACTGTACAAATATTTTGAAATTTTCCAGATATATTTATATTTTCATCCTAATTTAACTCCATTTTGGTCAGAGGACTCACTCTACATGATTTCAATAGCTTTACATTTTTTGAGATTTATTGTGTTACCTAAAATATAGTCTTCCTTTAAGAATGTTCCATGTAATCTTGAAAAGATATATATTGTTAGGGATAGTGTTTTATAAATATTGTGCTAATACTGCTGATACAGTGTTTTTTAAAGTTTTCCATGTCCTTAATGAAGGCTCTGCTTACTTAGCACATCAAATACTGAGAGTTAAGTATTAGGAACTTTTATATAATATTAATGTTAGGAATTGAGGACAAGATGGCAGATAGGACAAAGGGCTAATGTACATCTGCCATTTTCATGGACAGAGCAGCATATGGAGACTTGCACTGTGAACTTTTGCTCCTAGAACCACCACCGGACCATACCAGGAAAACCAAAATAATTTATAATCCTTTGAATAATTTATAATAATAATTATTAACAATAATAATAATTCAATAATCATTTGAAAGAAGTGGCATGCTGTTGCAATTTTTGTGAGACAGAAAAAAATCTGGAAGTTCCCAAAGTGAGAGGGGGAAACCTGCCACTGAACATACATCCCCACTGAGAAATCTGAAAATCCAGATTACGGGAGAAGGATTTAACTTTACCTAGAGCTGAAACAGATTTAGAGAGCTGTAACAAATGTAAAAGAAGCAGCAGTGAAAAGAGCCTTGTAGGCACTCCAAGTCTCCGGCCTGAGCCCAGGAAAGCCACCCCTTACTGTATCTCACAGGGGTCCTGGAGGGAGGCAGCCAGCAGAATTAGGGAGCGATCACAGGGTGAAAGCAGCTTCCAGCTGAAATCAGTAATAATTTTGACAGGGTACAAATTTTCTTGAGCAGAATCTGGGGGCAAACAGAAACTACTGCAGATATAAATACAGGAGGCACCACTGACAGTGTGGGCAGATGGGGAGGGGTGACGTTTGGAAACTGTGCTTGCATTCTCAGTGGGGAAGCTCAGGGCCTGAGGCAAGGTCTGAGGAGGGCACTGCAGGAGTGACACTAGCCTTGCCAACTGTGTGGGATCTAGGTGAAGCCTCTCACTACCAGCTATGCGCTACTTCCCTGGTGAATTATATAACACAGCAGAGGCAGACATAATCCCCTCTGGAGAATAACCCCTTTACCCTGAGAATCACCCCCCACCCCACCATTCCCCTCAGTGGCCACAGCAAGGCCTGCCCAATAAGAGACTGAGGCCAGACCCACCTACCACTGTCCCCACTTGATGGTATTTCTTTACTCACCCTGGTAGCTGAACACAAAAGACAGAAACTTTTGGGAGGCTTATAGCCCCACCTATTGCCTAAGAAACCAAAATACTTACCCTGGCCAACTTAGGGTAAGTTTAGATCCTCCTGCTACTACTGCAGTTAGTGTGCTCTCTTGAAAGTGCCACTTCCTGGCTGGAGGCCAACCAACTCAGGACATTACAGAAACTAATCACAGAATAATCATGATCCTAAGAAGAAGAAAACAACAGCTAATTCTACTGCTTGAAACATCTTGGCTAACCAGAGGTCCTGAATATGTGTACCTGACAACTGCACTGCTCACATAAACAGCATTTGAGAAAGCCACAACACAAAACATATCTACAACTGATATGGTTTGGCTATGTCGTCACCCAAAACTCATTTTAAATTCCTGCATGTCATAGGAGGGACCTGGTGGGACATAAATGAATCATGAGGGCAGGTGTTTCCCATGTTGGTCTCATGATAGTGAATAAGGCTCACAAGGTCTAATGGTTTTATGAAGTGGAGTTTCCTTGCACAAGCCTCTTTTCTCTTGTCTGCCACCATGTGAGATGTGACTTTCACCTTCTGCCATGATGTGAGTCCTCCCCAGCGACATGGAACTGTAAGTCTATTAAACCCCTTTCTTTTGTAAATTTCCCAGTCTTGAGTATGTCTTTATTAACAGCATGAAAATGAACTAATATAACAACCAAGGACTCTCAGTCTACTTCACTCCCCTGCAAGCTCCACCAGAGCAGGTGCTGGTATCCAGGCTGGGAGAACTGAAAACAGATTACACTACAGGATACTTTGCAGACAATCCCCATCACCAACAAGGGGAATCTGGAAGCTCAGATTTCTGGTTAGACCCAGAAGAGCAATAATAATTACAGCAGTCCAGCTCTCAGGAAGCCCCATCACCAGGGGAAGGGGAAGAGCACTACGTCAAGGGATCACCCTGTAAAACAAAAGTATCTGAAGAGCAGGGCTTGAGTTTCAGACCTTTCCTCTGAAATAGTCTATCCAAATGAGAAAGAACCAGAAAAGTAATTCTGATAACATGACAAAACAGGGTTCTCTAACAGCCCCAAATGATCACACTAGCTCCACAGCAATGGATCCAAACCAAGAAGAAATCTCTGAATTGACAGATAAAGAATTTAGAAGGTTAATTATTAAGATACTCGAGGAAATAACAGAAAAAAGTAAGCCAACTTAGAGAAATTTTAAAAACAATTCAGGATACGGATGAAAAAGTCTCCAGAGAAATTGATATCTCAAATTTAAAACAATCACAACTTCTGGAAATGAAAGATACACTTAGAGAAATGTAAAACAGACTGGAAGGTTTCAACAGTAGAATTGAGCAAGTAGAAGGAAATTTAGAACTAGAAGATAAGGCTTTCAAATTAACCCAATCAGACAAAGGCAAAAAGAATTTTGAGCAAAGCCTCCAAGAAATTTTGGATTACATTAAACAACCAACTAAGAATCATTGGTGTTCCTGAGGAAGAAAAGAAATCTAAAAGTTTGGAAAACTTACTTCAGGGGATAATCAAGGAAACTTCCCTGACCATGCTAGAGATCTAGACATCCAAATATAAGATGCTCAAAGAATGCCTGGAAAATTTACCACAAAAAAGATCATCACCTAGGCACCTAGGAGTCATCACCTTATCTAAATTCAAGACGAAGGAAAGAATCTTAAGAGCAGTGAGAAAAAAGCATCAGGTAACCTAAAAAGGAAAACCTATCAGATTAATAGCAGACCTCTCAGCAGAAACCTTACAAGAAAGAAGGGATTGGGGTCCTATCTCTAGACTCCTTAAACAAAAAATTATCAGCCAATAATTTTGTATCCAGTGAAACTAAGCTTCATAAGTGAAGAACAGATAAAGTATTTTTCAGGCAAACAAATGCTGAGAAAGTATGCCACTACTAAGCCAGCACTATAAGAAATGCTAAAAGGAGTTCTAAATCTTGAAATAAAACCTTGAAATATATCAAAACAGAACCTCTTTAAAACATAAATCTCATAGGGCCTTTAAAACAATAAAACATGGAAAAAAACAAAGTATTAAGGAAACAACTAACATGATAAATAGAATAGTGCCTCACATCTCAATACTAACATTGTATGTAAATGGTCCAAATGCTCTGCTTAAAAAATACAGAATGGCAAAATAGATAAAAATCCACCGACCAAATATCTGCTATCTTTGAGACTCACCTAACACATGAGGGCTCTCATAAACATAACGTAAAAAGATGGAGAAAGATATTCCATGCAAATGAAAATCAAAAGTAAGCAGGAGTATCTATTCTTACATCAGATAAAATACACTTTAAAGCAACAATAATTTTTTTAAAGGACAAAGAAGTACATTATATAATGATAAAAGGATTAGTCCAACAAGAAAATATTATGCTTCTTAATATATATGCACCTAACACTGGAGCTCCCAAATTTATAAAACAATTGTCACTAGATCTAAGAAATAAGATAGATGGCAACACAATAATAGTGGGGGACTTCAATACTCCATTGACTGCACTAGACAGGTCATCAAGACAGAAAGTCAATAAAGTAACAATAGATTTAATCTATGCCCTAGAACAAATGGACCTAACAGATTTTAACAGGACATTCTACCCAACAGCCGCAGAATGTACATTCTTTTCATTGGCACACTTCTTTTGTTGGCAAACACAGAGGTCACTTCTTTTGTGACCTATCATATGTTCCCATTCTCAAAGATAGACCATATCTTTGATGATCTTGATTCTCAAAGATAGACCATATGATAGATCACAAAAGAAGTCTCAATAAATTTAAGAAAATTGCAATTATATCAAGTATCCTCTCAGACTATAGTGCAATAATTTCATTTCAAAAAGAACCCTCACAGCTAGACAAATACATAAAAATTGGCCAGGTGTGGTGGCACACACCTGTAATCTCAGCACTTTGGGAAGCCAAGGTGAGGGGATCACCTGAAGCCAAGAGTTCGAGATCAGCTTGGCCAACATGGTGAAACTCTCTCTTTACTGAAAATACAAAAAATTAGCCGGGCATGGTGGCTCATATCTGTAATCCCAGCCACTCGGGAGAATGGGTCAGGAGAATCACTTGAACCTGGGAAGCAGAGGTTGCAGTGAGCCAAGATTGTGCCATTGCACTCCAGCCTGGGCATCAAGAGCAAAACTTCATATCAAGGGGAAAAGAAAAGAAAAGAAAAGAACCTGATCTTGAATGATCCATGAGTCAACAATTAAATCAAGAAGAAAATTAAAAAATTATTTGAACTGAATAATAGTGACAAATTTAGCAAAACCTCTAAGATACAGCAAAGGCAGTGTTAAGAGAAAAGTTCATAGCATTAAATTTCTACATCAAAAAGTCTTAATGAGCACAAATAGACAAACTAAGGTCATACCTCAAGGAACTATAGAAACAAGAACAAACCAAACCCAAACGCAGGAGAAGAAAAATAACAAAGATCGGAGCAGAACTAAATGAAACTGAAACAAGCAAATAAAAACAACACAAAAGACAAATTAAACAAAAAGCTGGGTCCTTGAAAAGAGAAACAAAACTCAAAGACCATTAGCAAGATTCACCAAGAAAAGAAGACAGAAGATCCAAATAAGCTCAATTAGAAATGAAACGGGATATTACAACAGCTGCCACAAAAATACAAAAGATCATTCAAGGCCACTATGAAAACCTTTATGTGTACAAACTAGAAAATCTAGAGTAGATGAATAAATTCCTGGAAATACACAACTCTCTTACATTAAATCAGGAAGAAATAGAAACTCTGAAGAGTCCAATATCAAGTCGTAAGATTCAAACAGTAATAAAAACATCCTGAAAAAAATGTCCAGGAGCAGATGGATTCACAGCTGAATTATATCAGACATTCAAAGAAAAGTTGGTACCAATCTTACTGAAACTATTACAAAAGGTAAAGAGGAAATCCTACCTAAATCACTCTATCAAACCAATATCACTGTAATATCAAAACCAGGAAAGAATTTAACAACAACAAAAAAAAGAATAAGAAGCAAAGAAAACTCCAGGCAAATATTCCTGATGAAGATAGATGCAAAAAATTCTCAACAAAATACTAGCTAACCAAATCCAACAGCATATCAAAAAATAAAAATAAAAACAAAACAAAACAAAACAAAACAACCATGATCAAGTGGATTTTATAGCAGGGGTGCAGGGATGGTTTAACATATGCAAATCAATAAACATGATACATCGTATAAACATAATTAAAAACAAAAACCATATGATCATCTCAATAAATGCAGAAAAAGCATTTGACAGTATCCAGCATTCCTTTATGATTAAAACTCTTAGTAAAATTGGCATTGAAGAAAACATACCTCAAGATAATAAAAGCTACCTATGACAAACCCACAGCTGACATCATACTGAATTAGCAGAAGTGGAAAGCATTCCTCCTGAGAACTAGAACAAGACAGGGATGCCCATGTTCACTGCTTCCATTCAACATAGTACTGGAAGTCTTAGCTAGTGCAATCAGACAAGAGAAATAAATAAAGAGCACCCAGATTGGTAAAAAGGAAGTCAAACTGTCACTGTTCGCCAAGGATATAATTTTATACCTAGAAAACCTAAGGATTCCTCCAAACAGTTCCTAGATCTGATAAATTAATTCAGTAAAATTTCAGGATACAAAATCATGTACACAAATCGGTAGTAGTGCTATACACCAACAACGACCAAACTAAGAATCAAACCAAGAATTCAATCTCTTTTACAACATCTGCAAAACAACAAACAAAAAATCACTTAGGAATATACCTAACCAAGGAGGTGGAAGATATCTGCAAGGAAAACTACAAAATACTGCTGAAAGAAACCATAGATGACACAAATAAATGGAAACACAACCCATGCTCAGATAGGTAGAATCAATATAGTGAAAATGACCATATTGCCAAAAGCAATATGTAGATTTAATGCAATTCCCATCAAAGTACCATCATTATTCTTCACAGAGCTTTAAAAAATAATCCTAAAATTCATGTAAATCAAAAAAGAGCCTACATAGTTAGCCAAAGCAAGGCTAAGCAAAAGAAAAATTCTGGAGGCATCACATTACCTGACTTCAAACTATACTACAAGGTTCTAGTGCCAGATCTGCATGGTACTGTTATATTTTTATAACAGTACCATGTTATATAAAAATATAACAGGCACCTAGACCAATGGAACAGACCACGTAAACCAAGGGAACCCAGAAATAAAGCCAAATACGTACAGCCAACTGATTTTTGATAAAACAAACAAGAACACAAAGTAGGAAAAGAACATCCTTTTCAACAAATGGTGCTGGGATAATTGACAAGCCCCATGTAGAAGAATAAAACTGAATCTTCATCTCTCACCTTATACAAAAATTAAAGACTTAAATTTGAGACTTTAAACCATAAAAATTCTAGAAGATAACACCGGAAAAATTCTTCTAGATGTTTTCTTAGGCAGAGTTCAGGACCAAGAACCCAAAAGCAAATGCAACAAAAACAAAAAGATACAGGACCTAATTAAACTAAAAAGCTTCTGCACAACAAAAGAATCAGCAGAGTAAACACACAACCCACAGAGTGGGAGAAAATATTTGTAAACTACGCATCCAATAAAGGACTGATATTCAGAGTCTACAAGGAAATCAAACAAATCATCAAGAAAAAAATTTCCATCAAAAAGTGGGCAAAGGACTTGAATAGACAATTCTCAAAAGATGATATACAAATGGCTAACAAACATGAAAAAATGCAAAACATCACTAATTATCAGGGAAATGCAAATTAAAACTACAATGAGATACCAATCTACTCATATAAGAATGGTCATAATTTTAAAAATCACAAAATAATAGATGTTGGTGTGGATGCGGTGAAAAGAGAACACCTTTATATTTCTGGTGGGACTGTAAACTAGCACAACTACTATTGAAAACAGGGTGGAGATTCCTTAAATAACTAAAAGTAGAAGTATCATTTGATCTTGCAATCCCACTACTGGGTATATACCCAGAGAAAAATAAGTAATTATATTAAAAAGACACTTATACATGCATATTTACAGCAGCACAATTCACAATTGCAAAAATATGGACCTATCCCAAATGCCCATCAACCAACAAGCGGATGAAGAAAATGCAGTATATATACACTATGGAATACTATTCAGCCATAAAAAAAGGAACAAAATAATGTCATTTGCAGCAATCTGGGTGGAGTTGGAGACCTTCATTCTAAGTGAAGTAACTCAGGAATGAAAAACCAAATATTGCCTGTTCTCACTTATAAGTGGGAGCTAAGCTATAAAGAATCAAAGCCATAAGAATAAGATAACGGATTTCGGGGATGCAGAGAGAAGGGTGTGAGGGGGGTAACAGACAAAAGACTACACATCGGGTACAGTGTACACTGCTTGTGTGACAGGTGCACCAAAATCTCAGAAATCACCACTAAATAACTTACCCACGTAACCAAAACCACCTGTTCCCTAAAAATTATTGAAATAAAATAAAACAATTTTTTAAATTATCATTAAATATTATTTTACATAATTTAAATTTCCCCTTAGTTCTGCCAGTTTTTGCTTCTGTTACAAAGTGTATGGCAACAGGATTATGATATATTCTTGATCATTTTTTTTTAATTTCATGAAATGCTTCTCTTTAGTACTCCTGTTTGAAAGTCTACTTTGTCAGAAATATTGTTACTTTAGCTTTCAATGATGTTGCTATGAATGATACTTTACCATAAATGATGCTATAAATATTTGACTATAAATAATATTTACATTATATATATTTTCCATAATTTTACTTTTAATTTATATGTGTCTTTATATTTAAACTGCATTTCTTTTTGAATACATATTTGGGCCTTGATTTCTTTAAAGTGTAATTTGGTAATCTATGCATTTTAATTAGAGTTTTTAATTATATACAATAGATTCATTGGTCTAGTTAGGTTTAATCTACAATATTGTTAGTTATTTTATCAGTCTCATTTTTTCCTTGTTTTTATTTCATTTTTTTCCTTTCTTGAATTCTGTTGGCTTGAGTATTTGCTTAGTTTCCCATAATTTTCTTCATCAGCTTTAGCTATAACGTTGATATGGTTCGGGTGTGTCTCCACCCAAATCTCATCTTGAATTGTAGCTCCCATAATTCCCACTTGTTGTGGGAGGGACTCAGGGGGAGATTGTTGAATCATGGGGTCAGTTTCCTCCATACTGTTCTCATGGTAGTGAGTAAGTTTCAGGAGATCTGGTGGTTTTATAAGGGAAAACTTCTTTTACTTGGCTCTCTTTGTCTCTTGTCTGCCACCACCTAAGACATACCTCTTTCATATTAACCTATATATTGCCTATTTGCAGTGTTCTTTCTTTCTTTTATGTTGATCTGAATTTCTCTCTTGACTTCCCTTCAGCTTAGAGAGTTTACCATTTTTACAATGCATGTATCAAATTTCCTCAGTCCGTTATCGGATCATTTTTCTGGGTCTAAAATTATAGAATTAATTTTTTCTTCTTCAATATTTTAAAGCTACTCTATTATCTCCTGGCTTGCCTTGTTCCTTATGGTATGAGTTGTCATTCTTCTTATTGCTCTCACAATATGTCTTTTTCCTTTGTGTACTTTTAAATCTTCTTCATTTTTCGGCAATCTTAATCTTTCAACTGGTGTTTATTTTTCTGCAATTTAACAAATTGACATTTGACAATATGCCTATTTGTAGTTTTACTGTGTGCTTTTCCAGATTGGATTTTGTCAAGTTTGGGGTTTTTAAATAATATATTTTCCATCATATTTAGAAAACGTTTGGCTATTTATGTTTAAATTTTTTTCTGCTTTAGTGTCTTCTTTTTCTTCTGGGCTTTTAATTACACGTTTGACCATTTGTTATTGTTCCATAGGTCACTGAAGTTCCACTTATTATTTTTAGACTGCCTACTCTTTATGCTTTAGTTTGGATAGTTACTGTTGTCTTGCTACAAGTTCCTTTATCTTTTCTTCTGAATCTCTAATATGCTGTTAGGTCCATTCAATAAATTTTACATTTCAGATGAAAAATTTTTCAGATGTAGACCTTCCATCTTTTAAAAATAGCTTCTATTGCACTATTAAGTTTCACATCTGTTTATACATTACATTCATATCTTAATTTTCATCTTTAAAATATTTATATTATTTTTATAGCACTTACGTCTTTTCTGCTAATTTTAACACCCATGTCATCTCTGAGTCTATTTCTTTTGACCATGTTTTACCCCTGGTTACAATTCATATGTTATTTCTTCTTGATTTTATGTCTGACATTATGGGTGCTACATTGGTTAACAGTTTAAAATTTTTTGTCTTCTTTTAAATATTGATTTTTTCTTCTGTCAGGAACTTTATTTATTAGATAATTAGCTTTAACTAGTTAGAATTTTAAAAATTTTATTTTAGAATGTGTTAGCCCTTACACTATGATTAAAGTACATTATAATGAAAAGGAAAAAAAAAAAAAACTTTTCCTTCTGGGTTTTTACCTGAATTTTCTGAGTGTTCAATGAAGTTTCTTCACTTAGCCTGACTAAAATTCCAGTGATTCCTAGCAATACACAGCACACAGTATATTCAATAAGCTTCCTATTCTCCTGTGCATGGTCACCTTTGCATTTGGTCAAAGACTCAAGGAGACTCCAAGCTAGTTTCTAGAGCTTTTTCTCACCATAACTTCCTCCTCTGTATTATCTTACCCCACAAATTCTACATTCCTCTTCTCCATTATGTTATCCTCAGAATTCCAGAAGCCTTACATTCCAATCTTTGTTTCCTCCACCCAGAAAGATATTTGTTCTTTGCTTGGTCTCTACTTTTTTAAGCCACACTCAAGGAACTTCCCCTAGAAAGAGAGCTGACATTTTTGTTTACCATCTGTACATTGCCTAAAAAGTTGCTTTACATATTTTTTCATTTTATAGTTAATCACAGTAGGATGGGATGTCTAATATACCCTATTTCATCATGGCATAACTGAAAGTAGAACATGAAAAAAAAGCAGTTTCTGGCTGGGCATAGTGACTCATGCCTGTAATCCCAGCACTTTGGAAGGTTGAGGCTGCTTGATCATCTGAGGTCAGGAGTTTGAGACCAGCCTGGCCAACATGATGAAACCCCGTCTCTACTAAAAATACAAAAATTAGCCAGGTGTAGTGTCAGGCACCTGTAATCCCTGCTACTCTGGAGGCTGAGGTAGGAGAATGGCTTGAACCGGGAGGCAGAGGTTGTAGTGAGCTAAGATCACACCGCTGCACTCCAGCCTGGGTGACAAAGTGAGACTTCGTCTCAAAAAAAAAAAAAAAAAAAAAAAAGAAAGAAAGAAAGAAAGAAAGAAAAAGAAAAAAGAAAAAAAAAAACAGTTTCCACATTTACATGTTCTTTTGTGATCCTCATTGTTCTAAGTACAAAGGACTGGACTCATCCAGTAACACAAACACACACACACACACACACACACACACACACACACACAAGAAATTGTGCAACCTGATACATAGATGCTAAAGTGAGTGATGTGTGTTAAAAGTCCTGTTGGTATCATGAATTCATGCAATAGCATTTACTGAGTGAGCATTTGGACAGACACTGTTCTAGGTTCTGTGTATGTGAAAATGAAAAGTCATCCATGTATTCAGTTGTCTTTTTTGCAGAGGGAGGAGAAAAGACAGGTGTTGAGATAGGAAAGTTGGAACCTGAGAAAGGAATGTGAACAGGATGTGGAAATGAGTTTGTGGTTTATAGTTAAGGTTGACTTGAGGCTAGATCATAAATTACTTTCAATGGGGTCTTTATCCTCCAACAGTGGCTTGCAAATTTTATTGACCATGACCCATCAGAAAAAATACTTTTCCCCACATGCAAACCATATATACACATCCACCTTTACACACACACACACACACACACACACACACAAATATGTACAAACATAACTAAAGCAAACATGTTTCAAAAAAACACATATGCATTTACGCTTACTATCTGAAATGCCCTTTGATAATTTTTATTTAATTTTATTCTACCTTGCTTCATTTATGAATGATTCTGGCATGACTCACTGAAGAAATTGCCTTAAGCATTACGAGGTCAAGCCCCACCTAGGTAAATACTGCTCCAGTGGAGTTCCTGGAAATATCTGAGTAATGACTAGCACGTGTCTTTAGGAATATAAACTGGACCAATTGCACAGGACATATTAGAAAGGAAAGTGTGATATTATAATTTACATATATTGGTTTTCATCCGCAGCTCCTGGCTTGTAATTCCATAGCCCTTGTTAAAGTAAATAGAATCTCTCCCTCTCTTACCTTCTTCTCTTTCCCTCCTTTTCACCTGCCCAAGGCAGGGCTCTAATCTTACCACGGGTCATGAGACTATTATTCCAGAAAGGGTCTTTCCTCATACCATGGAGGAAGGAAAGCTGCACAGAGAGGCCAAGAAGAATTCGAAAAGACTGGCCTTTCTGGGATTAGATCATACTCTTTTGTTCACTCACATTTCTACAGGGTTGCCAATCATGCCTATCCGGTGGAGTCTCCATAAAAGGTCCAAAAGGACAGGGTTAGGAGAGCTTCCACACAGCTAAACGTGTAGAGGTTTCTGGAGGGTGGAGCACCTGTGGAGAGCATGGAAGCTCCACACCCCTTCTCATATGCCTTGACCTACGCAGCTCTTCACCTGTATCCTTCGTAATATAATATCTTTTAAAATAAACTAGTAAACCTAAGTAAATGTTCTCTGAGCCACTCCAGCAAATTCACCAAGCCCAAAGAGGGAATTCCAGCTTGAAGTTGTTCAGTCAGAAGTTCCAGAGGCTTGGACTCAGTAGGCATTCTTGTGGGAATGAGTCCTCAGCCTGTGAGATCTGTCTCCAGGAGGACAGAACCACAATTGAATTAAATTAGATTAAAGGACCCCCAGCTGCCATCCACTAATTGGTATGTGGGAAAAAACTCCCAAACATTTTGTCATGGAAATCTTGTGTTGATTGTTGTATTGGTGTGAAAAAAAAAGTTATAATAATTAATAATGGGCAGCCAGCAGTGGCTCACGCCTGTAATTCCAGCACTCTGGGAGGCTGAAGCAGGCATATCATGAGGTCAGGAATTTGAGACCAGCCTAATCAATCCATATTGGTAACCCTGTCTCTACTAAAAATACGAATATTTGCCAGGCGTGGTGGCGCATGCCTGTAATCCCAGCTACTTGGGAGGGTAAGGCAGAAGAATCGCTTGAACCCGGGAGGTGGAGGTTGCAGTGAGTGGAGATCGTGCCACTGTACTCCAGCCTAGGGACAGAGTAAGACTCTGTCTCAGAAAAAGAAAATGATAATAAGTAATTAATTTTTAAAAGAATTAGGTATATATTTAATGAATTGCTTTTTAGATAAAGTATAAATTTCCAAACCAACTTGTGGTCTCAAAATAACTCATTTATAACTTCTCCTTGAGTATTTACAGAAGAGAAATATTTAAATTAAAATTGAATTTTAATTAAAATGACAGGTGATACTTTAAAAAAGAAAACTTTTAGTTTTAGGATTGCTGTGGTAGTTACAATAAGGTGAAGGGGCCAAATATTATAAAATTTTTTTATTAAAAACAACAAGAAAGCCATCTGAGGAAGAGAAAGAAAACTGTCAGTTTCTTTAATCTCTTCCAGCTGATTCCTTATGGGAGAACAAACACATCATTTAATAATTCTAAATACTAACATGGGCAGTGCTACAAACTTTATCGAGAGGTGGTATTTAATGGAAGCACAATAGATTTAATCTCAAACTTGGAATGATAACTAAATTAGCAATTTCAAGAAAAAACACATAGTAAAATGTGTGTATTTCAGTGATAGCACATTTTCACTGATATTTTAGTATCAGATCATTTTCAAGTTGGATGTTTTGTGAACTGAAATGAGGATCGTGCTCTTTGTTGTAAAATGAGTGACTTTGACTTTTTTCTTTTTGTAATGTCTGTATCTTCATTTATCCAAATCCTGTATAGACACTCTTTTTCCAAAATATCATATGGGCAGACTCTATTGTTCCAAGCTGGATGCCAAAGATGAATAGTACAAATAGTTTTTGATACAAACAACAAACAATAGTCAAACAATTCCTATAGATAAACACAGAAGTATTTCACTTTGATGTGAGAATAACAGCCCACACATATCTGCAAGTGTTTATGAGCTCAGTCATTCTCCAATAATAATGCTGCTGCAAAGTTTGGTGCTTTATCGTCTATGCCCTTCCCAAAGATCAATCTTCTCAGTAATCTAGATATCATTAACTTCAATCCCCCAGGTCGTACCAATAGTAAAGCTTGGAACCTCTTACTAAATCATCACTAGTCATCAATTTAAACATACTAACAGGATGACAAGCAGAACTGCCTGAGAGACCACTGTTCAGTATGTATCCACCCCTTAGAAGCATGCTCAGGAATTCAGTGCTTCCAATAGACACAGCTTTAGGACACATAGTCCCTAAGCTACAGGGGCTTTGTAGAACCTTATAATCTTCCTAATTTGAATAACTCTAGAGTGAGACACACTGAATATATCATTCGGCTCCAATTCTGTCATCAGTGAACTTCTCTCAGAATTCCAACTGTAGCCTTGCCATCTGTGTTGGGTTGATTAGGCCATTTTGTCTCAACCAAAATAATCCTGTTTTTCCATAAGTTGTTACAATAATCATTCTGAACAAGATCATATCCTGCTTGGACTTCCCACTGACTGAGATATTGTTACTAAATACAATTAGTTAGTTCTGTAAAATAAATACAGGAAGGCAGACAGCTCTCTAGAGAAAAAACCTGAGTTTACTATAAGAACATATTTGAAACAGAACCATCAAAGCAAAATGACAATGTGTACCCACTAGATATACCAACGAAACTCATGTAATGGGATGTTTAGAAGTAAAGCCAAGAATGAAATGGTACTAAGTTTTTATTCAATGAGACACCCGGATTAACTTCAGGTCAATCTCAAGAGACATTTGCGCTAGTTGGATATTATTGTTATTGTGCCAGTGGTTGAAAAGAACCATAATTCACTGTATCCAGGTCTCATTGCATGAAGTTCCTTGTATTGACAACATACATATACATACAATTACGTATATATTAGTGTACATATAATATAATGCACAGATTATGGATTTTGTTTCTACTATTCCATCTAAACCTTTAGAAATTGTTAAAGAAAAATTTTTCTGACACTTGTTAAGAGGGTAAGATAGACTTTATTCAAGGGACCACTGCAGTGGGGTTTTACAGTCAGGGAGAAAAAGCAAGCTCAACTTCAAATACAAAGACAAGTGGGGATTTATAGCCAAAGAGCAGGGTGGCGATTAGTAGATTAAAAAAACACTAAAAGGAAACATCAGGGTCAGGGGGATTCTAGCTAGACCAACTTGACAGGATTCTTCTTGCTGAAGGCAGGCCAGAGTGATAAGTCCTAGGAATGGTGGGAGATTAGAATTTGATCAGATATCCAGGGTTGAGGATTTTCACTGAATGAACCCAGCCACATTTTTGCTAAAACTGAATTCAGCACGCCAAGGATGATGTTTTTTTTTTTTTTTTTTTTTGTCAAAATACAATTTTGAAATAATTACTTGAAAGGTAAAACTGAGTAGAAAAGTAGTTCAATAAAATTTCACTTCTCAAAACAATATAAAGATATTAATAATCCTAATTGTTAGTTCTGCCACCACTGCCAATAAAAATTATCGAATGCTAGCTGAATGTCAGGTCCTGCACTAGGTCTGAGAATAAAAAGAATAACATACATTCTATTCATTCCAGGGTAGCCCATATAATATAGCAACCAAAACTATTTTTAAATCAATTACAAAACTGCTGCCACTAGAAGAAGATCTTCAATATGGCTTCTTTAAAAAACAAACACACAAAAAATCTTCAGTCAAGACTCTCTTTGTATTCAACACTGTAGAATAAACAACTTTTTTCCATCAACACATGGAACATTTACTAGGACAGACTGTATGTTAGGCCACAAAACAAGTATCAACAAATTTTAAAAAATTGAAATCATATTCAGCATCTTCTCAGACCACAGTGGAATAAAAACGGATATCAATATGAACAGAATCTTTGGAAACCATATATAATTTCCACATGAAAATTAAATAACATGCTCCTGAACTACCATAGGTTAATGAAAAAATTCAGATGGAGATTAAAAAATTTCTTGAAACAAATGAAAATAGAAACATAACATACCAACACTTGTGGGTTAAAGCAAAAGCAGAACTAATAGAAAAGTTTATAGCAATAGATGCCCACATCAAATAAGTAGAAAATTTTCAAATAAATAGTTTAACAATGCACCTCAACGAACAAGAAAAGCATGAACAAACCAAATCTAAAATAAGCAGAAGGAAAGAAATAATAAACACAGCAAAACTGAACAAAATAGAGTCTTTAATAAAAAAAAGAAATACAAAGGATCAATGAAAAGATAAGTTGGTTCTTTGAAAAGATAAGCAAAATTGATAAACCAGTAGCTACAGTAATCAATAAAAGGAGAGAGAAGACCCAAATAAAATCAGCAAATGAAAATGGAGATATTACAATTGATATCACAGATAGATAAAATATTATCAGAGACTATTATATACAACTATATAATGGAAAACCCAGGGGAAATGGATACATTCCTGGAAACACCCAACCTAGCAAGATTGAATCAGGAAAAAATATAATACCTGAACAGACCAATAACAACTAGACAGAATGAATCAGTAATAAAAATCATTCCAACAAACAAAAGCACAAGACCAGATGGATTCATGCTGAATACTACCAAACATATAAAGAACTAATACCAATCTTCCTCAAAATATTCTTAAAAGAATTGAAGAGGAGTGAATTCTCCCTGATGCATTCTTTGAGGCCAGCATTACCCTGATGCCAAAAATAGATAAGAATACAACCCAAATAGAAAACTACAGGCTAATATCCTTGATGAATATAGATGCAAGAATCCTTAACAAAATACTAGCAAACTGAATTCAATAGCACATCAAAAAGATAATACATGATGATCAAAGGGGATTTATACCAGGGATGTAAGGATGGTTTGACATACACACATCAATAAAAGCTATACATCATACCAACAGAATGACGGACAAAAACCACATGATTATCTCAATAGAGGCAGAAAAAGCATTTAATCGAATTCAACATTCCATCATGATAAAAACTCTCAACAAACTAGGCATAGAACAAACATACCTCAAAATAATAAAGACTATATATGATAAGCCCACAGCTAACATATTAAATGGGGGAAAGTTGACAGCCTTTTCCCTAAAAACTGGAACAAGACAAGGCTGCCCACTTTATTGTTATTCAGTGAGTACTGAAAGTCCTAGCCAAATAAAGAAGGCAAGATAAAGAAAGAAAACATACTTAAATTGTAAGATTGTCCCTTTTTGTAAATGACATAATCTTATGAACATTTAAAAACTCCACCAAATAGCTCTTGGAGCTGATAAACAAATTCAGTAAAGTATCAGGATACAAAATCAACATGAAAAAATTAGTAGCATTTCTATACACTAACATTGAAATTGCTGAAAAATAAATCAAGGCCAGGTGCAGTGGCTCAAACCTGTAGTCCCAGGGCTTTAGGAGGCTAAGGCAGAGGATTGCTTGAGCCCAAGAGTTTGAGACTAGCTTGTGCAAAATAGTGAGAACTCATTTCTGCCAATGAATGAATGAATGAATGAATAAATAAATAAATAAATAAAGCAATTTCATTTACAATTAGTATGATAAAAATATATACCGAGGAATAATTTTAACCAAGGCAGTGAAAGTCCCTACAAGGAAAATTACAAAACACTGATGACAGAAATTGAAGAGGACACAAACAAGTGGAATGACATCCCATGTTCATGAATTGGAAGAATTCATATAATTAAAATGATCATATTGTCTATGACAATCTATAGATTCAATTCAATTTCTGTAAAAATACCAATATCAGTTTTCACAAAAATAGAAAAAACAATCCTAAAATTCATATGGAACCAATAAAGAGCCCATATAGCCAAAGCAATCCTGAGCATAAAGAACAAAGCTAGAAATAACACAGTATCTGACTTCAAATTATATTATAAGGCTATAGTAATTAATACAGCATAAGCTGGAAACAGCACAATATCTGACTTCAAATTATATTACAAAGCTATAATAATCAAAACAACTTAGTAGTGGTATAAAAATAGACACATAGACCAATGGAAGGTAACAGAGAACCCAGAAATAAATCTACATATTTACAGGCAACTGATTTTCAACAGAGGCACCAAGAACTGCCTTGAAAGAACAACTTCTTCAATAAATTGTGTTGGATAAATTGGCTATCCATATGCAGAAGAATAAAGCTGAACAATATTTCTCAACACATACAAAAATCAACTCAAGATGGATTAAAGACCTAAATGTTAGACCTTAAACTATAAAACCACTAGAAGAAAACAGGGAAAACACTTCAGGACATTGCTCTAGGCAAAGATTTTATAGATAAGACTTCAAAAGCCCAGATAACTAAAACAAAAATAGACAACCAGAGCATATTAAACTAAAAACTTCTGTACAATACATGAAACAATCAACAGAGTAAAGAAACAAACCATTGAATGAAAGAAAATATTTGCAAACTATTCATCTGACAAAGGACAAATAGGCGCAATATAGAAGAAACCCAAACAACTCAACACTATAAAAACAAACAATCCCATTCAAAATATGCAGAGGATATGAATAGATATCTCTCAAAAGAAGAGGTACAAATGGCCAACAGGTATATGAAAAAAATTCATCATCACTAATCATCAAATGTATATCAAAACCGCAATAAAATATCATCTTACTCCAGTTAGAATGGTTATTATTAAAAAGACCCCCCAAAAATCACAGATGCTGGAGAAGGTGTGGAGAAATGGGAACTCACACTGTTGGTGGGGACGTAAATTAGTACAACCACTATGGAAAGCAGTATGGAGATTTCTCAAAAAAAAAAAAAAATAGAACTATTATGAAATCCAGCAGTCTCACTACAGAATACCTATCCAAAGGAAAAGGAATCAGTATATCAAAGGGATACCTGCACTCACATGTTTATCACAGCACTATTCACAGTAGCCACGATATGGAATCAACTTAAGTGTCCATCAACGAACAAATGGACAAAGTGTGGTAGATATACATAATGGACTACCATTTGTCCATAGAAAAGAATGAAAACAGGTCATTTGCAGCAACATGGGTGGAACTGGAGGCCATTATGTTCAGTGAAATAGGCCAGGCAACAGAAAGACAAATTGATATGTGGTACTAAAAACTACTCATATGTGGTAGCTATAAAAAAATACCAATATCATTTTTCTTGGAGACAGAAAACAAAATTATAAGCACCTGAGGCTGGAAAAGGATGTGAGGGTGGAAAGAAATGAAGATAGTTTGGTGAATGGGTACAAACTTATAGTTAGATGGAAGAAATAGGGTGTAATATTAGCCAGCAACTGGGCTGACTATAGTTAGCAATGATATATTGTATATTTCAAAATAGCTAGAAGAAGATATTTGAAATATTACCAACGTAGATAAACGATAAATACTCAAGGTGTTGGATATCCCAATTATCCTTCTTCTTCCTCTTCTTTCTTCTTCTTCCTCTTCTTTGATCTCTCCTTCTCTTTCTTCTCCTCCTCCTCCTCCTCTCCTCTTCTTCCTTTCCTTCTCCTTCTTGTTCTTTCTTCTTCTTTCTTGAGACAGAGTCTCATTCTGTTGCCCAAGCTGCAGTGCAGTGGCTCGATTTCGGCCACTGCACTCCAGCTTGGGCAACAGAATGAGACTCAACAGAAGGATCAACCCAGGTGGCTCACTGTAACCTCTGCCACCTGGGTTGATCCTTCCACGTCAGGATCTTGAGCAGCTGCGACTACAGGTGCACGCCACCACGCCCACCTAATTTCTTACAGAAAAGAAAAAGGGTTTCTGCTGCCTTGCCCAGGCTGGTCTTGAACTCCCAGGCTCAAGTGAGCACCACCCCTTCCCCAAAGTGGTAGAATTATTGGCTGGCGTGAGCCACGGTGCACTGCGAAGACTCTCGTTTTTCTTTCTGCTCATCTAAGAAGCCCCTGCTGGGTTCCCTAAGTGTTCCCGCCTCGCCCCTCCCCATACGCACTGCTCCCTAACTTCTCTCGCAGGCCCCCACTGCCTCTTGCTGCACTGGCTTAGGTCTTACCCGCCAGCAGGTGGCGGACCACGATTTTCTGTCCTCTAAGGCTGAACCCTGGCGTCCCTCTTCTCCAGGTCTTTCCTCTACTTCCAGCCCTGATACGCTTCTTTAGCAACAGGTTGCCCTTGGCAACAGGAGGACGCGGGCTGGCGGGCGTGGTTCCTGGCGAGTTTCTAGAACTCGCCTGCGGTCTGAGGCACCGGCTGAGCCATGTCGGAGATCCTGTGCCAGTGGCTCAACAAGGAGCTGAAGGTGTCCCGGACCGTGAGTGAGTGACCACGGCCACGGGCGAGCGACCGAGGTGCTAGCGGGGCGCGGATCCCGCAGCGCAGCGGACTCAGGGAAGGTGGCGGGCGGGGCGCGAGCTGCGCAGGGCGGGGCGCCTGTGGAGCCGGCAGCACCCCACAGTGAGCAGCTCTGCTCGTCAGTGCCCCAGGTCCGTCCCGCCAACTCTCCACAGCTCACCCCAGCCAGGGCAAGGCCTTGTCACATCTCCACTCTGCCGCTCTCGAGTTACCCCGGTGGGCCCGACCCGCAGGCATTCCGACTTGTGATGTGGTTCTAGGCAATCAGTGGGTTTAGGGAGGTCTCCTTTGCTTCCGTGGAGAGGGAACTTTGCCGGACTCTGTAGTCTGACCCTGAAGTGCCTCCTTCACACTACCAGAAGCAGAAGCATGGTGTGCTGCCTAGTCGATGAAATAGGAAGCCCCTGGACAAGTTACAATAGCTTCTCTGAATGTGTTTCTTCCTCTATAAAATGGACCTAATAATACTTTCCATACTTAAACTGACCAGCAGGGGAAGGTGGGTGTAAAATAAGTTAATGTGGAATATCTTAACGTTTATAAATGTTAGTAAATTTTAAGCCCAAACCACAAACTTCAGCTATTTCAGGTCACTGTTGGCTCTTGCCTAAAGCTGACCTTATTCACTAACCTAATTTTATCCTAACCATGCAGTTGCCACCTAAAGTTTCCAATCTGCAACCACGGAGGCAATTTTGCATGCTGGCAGCTTCCTTGACTGCCCAGTAATTCCAGCACGGGACTACACCCCATCTGAACCTTCTGAACCTCTTTCCGTTATTTCTTCAGTAAGAGATCATTTTTCAGTTGGGTTTTTTTTTTTTTTTTTTTTTTTTTTTGGTTTTTTGTTTTGTTTTGTTTTGCTTAAGGCAAGAGGATTTCAGGGTAAGTCATTTCAGTCAGTTTTCCCAGAAGAACTCTTGCTTAACACCAGCTTGCTACCAGAGAGGCAGTGGTGCCAGCTCATCCTCAGGTTATCCACAGAAATTGCTAGATCGGTAGTGTTTCTGTGGCTGCAAAGCAGTTATTAATATTATCAGCATGAGGATCTTTAACATGGAGCCTCTCCTGTTGCACTTTTTGAGGCATAAACCTCAGACTCTTTGTCAAATCACTACCTACACACTCCCTATGAACTGCAAGAGTTTTTTTCCTAGGATTCTATGATTATCCCATTGTGTCTCCAACTATTTATTTGCTAAAATATGATGGGCTGAGGACAATATTTAGCATTTATAATTTCTTACTCCTGTATCACCATAGGAGCCAAAATGCAGTATCATGCCCTTAAGTTGTACTCTTCTAAAGGAAAAGCAGTTACATATTACTTAGTTTAATTGAGTTCATTTATTTTATTAGTAAAAACCACACCTGGGCTGGGCATGGGGACTCACACCTGTAATCCCAGACCTTTGGGAGGGTAAGGCAAGCAGACCACGAGGTCAGGAGTTTAAGGCCAGGCTGGCCAACATAGTGAAACACCATCTCTACTAAAAATACAAAAATCAGCCAGGCATGGTGGTGTGTGCCTGTAGTCCCAACTACTTGGGAGACTGAGGCAGGAGAATCAATTGAATCCAGGAGGCAGAAGTTGCAGTGAGCTGAGATCATGCCACTGCACTCCAGCCTGGGTGACACAGCGTAACTCTCTCTCAAAACAAACAAGCAAACAAAACCCCACACTCTTTGCTGAAGTCTCCAGGACTGTATTGCAACATTTTAAAATACTTTTAGGATAAATAAATGAAATTGATAAAGGTACATAAAAACAGTAGATGTCGGGGCCGGGTGCGGTGGCTCAAGCCTGTAATCCCAGCACTTTGGGAGGCCAAGGCGGGTGGATCACGAGGTCAAGAGATCGAAACCATCCTGGTCAACATGGTGAAACCCCGTCTCTAATAAAAATACAAAAAACTAGCTGGGCGTGGTGGCGCGTGCCTGTAATCCCAGCTACTCAGGAGGCTGAGGCAGGAGAATTGCCTGAGCCCAGGAGGCGGAGGTTGCGGTGAGCCGATATCTCGCCATTGCACTCCAGCCTGGGTAACAAGAGCGAAACTCCGTCTCAAAAAAAAAAAAAAAAAAAAAAACAACAGTAGATGTCATTATAATTGTAATCAGTTTTGGGAATTTTGGTTTTCATTCTGCAAACATTAAAAGCCTGAAGACCGATTAAGAATTGTAACAACATTTAGGCTATGAATGGAAAATTCCTGGCAACTGCTTTCCTGAAGTGTAGCTCTGGAAGCCAGCAGAGACACCCAGTTCTAATGCAGTATTCTGCTTTCCATTCACTAGCAATACCTATTTATTTATTTATTACTTTAAAAATACTTTTATAAATATATATTTTATTGCACTTTAGGTTCTGGGGTACATGTGCAGAACATGCAGGATTGTTGCATAGGCACATACATGGCAATGTAGTTTGCTACATCCATTCCCACATCACCTTTATCTGGCATTTCTCCACATGTTATCCCTCCCCAACCTCCCTACCTTCTGCTGTCCCTACCAAAACTGCCCCCCTCAACAGACTCCAGTGTGTGATGCTCCCCTCCGTGTGTCCATGTGTTCTCATTGTTCAACACACGCTTATGAGTGAGAACACGTGGTGTTTGATTTTATTCCTGTGTCAGTTTGCTGAGAATGATGGTTTCCAGATTCATCCATGTCCCTACAAAGGACATAAACTCATCAATTTTTATGGCTGCATAGTATTCCATGGTATATATGTGCCACATTTTCCTTGTCCAAACTATCACTGATGGGCATTTGGGTTGGTTCCAGGTCTTTGCTATTGTAAACAGTGCCGCCATGAACATATGTGTGCATGTGTCTTTATAACAGAATGATTTATAATCCTTTGGCTATATACCCAGTAATGGGATTGCTGGATCAAATGGAATTTCTATTTCTAGATCCTTGAGTAATTGCCACAATCTTCCACAATGGTTGAACTAAACCAACAGTGTAAAAGTGTTCTTTTTCTCCACATCCTTTCCAGCATCTGTTATCTCCAGATATTTTAATGATTGCAATTCTAACTGGCATGAGATGTGGTTTTGATTTGCATTTCTCTCATGACCAGTGATGATGAGCATTTTTTCATGTTTGTTGGCCTCATATGTGTTTTTTTTTTTTTTTTGAAAAGTGTCTGTTCATATCCATCACTCCTTTTGAATGGGATTGTTTTTTTCTTGTAAATCTGTTTTAGTTCTTTGTAGATTCTGGATATTAGCCCTTTTTCAGATAGATAGATTGCAAAAAATTTTTTTCCCATTCTTTTGGTTGCCAGTTCACTCTAATGATTGTTTCTTTTGCTGTACAGAAGCTCTGGAGTATAATTAGATCCCATTTGTCTATTCTGGCTTTTGTTGCCAGTGCTTTGGGTGTTTTAGTCATGAAGTTCTTGACTATGCCTGTGTCCTAAATGATTTTGCCTAGGTTTTCTTCTAGGGTTTTTATGGTGTTAGGTCTTATGTTTAAGTCTTTAATCCATCTGAAGTTAATTTTAGTGTAAGGTGTCAGGAAGGGGTCCAGTTTCTGCTTTCTGCACATGGCTAGCCAGTTTTCCCAACACCATTTATTAAACAGGGAATCCTTTCCCCACTGCTTGTTTTTGTCAGGTTTGTCAAAGATCTAAGGGTTGTAGATGTGTGGCATTGCCTCCAAGGTCTCTGTTCTCTTCTGTTGTTCTATATCTCTGTTTTGGTACCAGTACCATGCTGTTTTCATTACTGTAGCCTTGTAGTATAGTTTGAAGTAAGGTAGCATGATGCCTCCAGCTTTTTTTCTTTTGCTTAAAATTGTCTTGGCTATGCAGGCTCTCTTTTGGTTCCATATAAAGTTTAAGGTGGCTTTTTCCAGTTCTGTGAAGAGGGTCATAGGTAGCTTGATGGGGATAGCATTGAATATATAAATTACTTTGGGCAGTATGGCCATTTTCACAATATTGATTCTTCCTAACCATGAGCATAGAATGTTTTTCCATCTATTTTATGTCCTCTCTTATTTCCTTGAACAGTGGTTTGTAGACCACTAACCAGATTAATAAAAAAGAAAAGAGAGAAGAATCAAATAGATGCAATAGAAAACAATAAAGGGGATATCACCACCGATTTCACAGAAATACAAAGTACCATCAGAGTTTACTACAAACAACTCTATACACATAACCAGTAAACCTGGAAAAAATGGATACCTTCCTGGACACTTGCACCCTCTCAAGCCTAAACCAGGAAGAAATTGAAACCCTGAATAGACCAATAACAAGGGCTGAAGTTGAGGCAGCAATTAATAGCCTACGAACCAAAAAATGCCCAGGTCCAGAATGGTTCACAACCAAATTCTACCGGTCATACAAAGAGGAGCTGGTACCATTCCTTCTGAAACTATTCCAAACAATACAAAAAGAGGGAATCCTTCCCAAATCGTTTTATGAGACCAACATCATTTTGATACCAAAACCTGGCAGAGACTCAACAAAAAAAAAGAAAACTTCAGGCCAATATCCATGATGAACATAGATGCAAAAATCTTCAATAAAATACTGTCAAACCAACTGCAACAGCACATCAAAAAGCTTATCCATCACTATCAAGTAGGTATCATCCCAGGGAAGCAAGGCTGGTTCAACATACGCAAGTCTATAAATGTAATCCACCACATAAACAGAACCAAAGACAAAAACCACATGAATATCTTAATAGATGCAGAGAAGGCCCTTGACAAAATTCAACAGCCCTTTATGCTAAAAACTCTCAATAAACTAGGTATTGACAGAATATATCTCAAAATATTAAAGGCTATTTACAACAGACCCACAGTCAATATCATACTGAATGAACAAAAACTGGAAGCATTCCCTTTGAAATCTGGCACTAGACAAGATGTCCTCTCTCACCATTCCTATTCAGTATAGTATTGGAAGTTTTAGCCAGAGCAATCAGGCAAGAAAAAGAAATAAAGGGTATTCAATTAGGAAAAGAGGAAGTCAAAGTGTCTCTATTTGCAGATGACATGATTGTATATTTAGAAGACCCCATCATCTTAGCCCAAAATCTTAAACTGATAAGCAACTTCAGCAATCTCAGGTTCAGCAGTCTCAGGATACAAAATCAATGTGCAGAAATCACAAGCATTCCTGTACACCAATAACAGACAAAGAGAGCCAAATCAAGAACGAACTGCCATTCACAATTTCTACAAAGAGAAAAATATACCTAGGAATGCAACTAACAAAGGATGTAAAGGACCTCTTCAAGGAGAACTATGTATTTATTTTTTAATCTCTACTACTATAAGAGAGAGAGAGAGAGACAGTCCTCAAGAAGTTAACCAGATTCCACATTGTAAAAGGCCTTTGGACTATAGGGAACACACTTAACTGTGTTTGTAAGCCAATAAGCTAGGATTTGTGCATTCAAGGAGGCAGATTTCCTGCTGCTGTCTTATCATTAGATAAACTGTTCTGTGGTGCACAATAGAAGGCTTTGGATGGTTTATAGAATCTATCATGGAAGAATTGTAAGTGGTTGTAACCTCTGGGGAAAGTAATCAGGCAATTTCTGTGTAAGGGAAGTATATAGAGCAAGAACCTGGCAGCTAGATTGCTTTGAAATCTTTTGGAAAAATTATTTACCTAAATTTCATCATCTTTAAAAAGAGCAGTAATAATGATACCTCATCTATTTGTATCAAGATTAAATGGGATATAAATTTAAAGCATTTAGAACAGCACTTGGTACATAAGTGCTAAGTTTTACCTTTCAGCATCTATCAAATAAAAGCATCAATATGTAAAAATATGTGAACGACGATGTTTGTTACTAATGGGAAACAATCTGAGTATCTTTCAAAAGTGTAAAACTTAGATCAATGATACTTTATTCATGCTATGAATTATTATGCAGTTATTAAAAAGAATGAGTTAGTTGCTATAAATTTTGATCTAAAGGTTTATTTATGTATTTTTGTTAAGCAAAAACCGAAAGTTAGTGCTTATTGTGACTAGTATAATAATATATTTGTACCAATTATGAAACACACACATATGAATATGGACATTTATATGAGCGTGAAGAAAAGTGTGGAAAGACAAATAGTGGGCTATTATACCTCTGAGTCTTCATATTATGGTTTGTATAAGCATAGAGGAAAGTGTGGAAGGATATAAACAAGTGTGTTATAGGGATTACTCTGGGGAATGAGAGATTGGTAGCTTTTCTTTATACATTTCTGTTATCTTGCTTGTTGCATATATTGCCTTTGTAATTTGAAGGGAAAGTTCAATGTAGCATTAAAGATGAAAAATCAAAAGAAGCCAAATGTCGCACAACAAAATAGGAGAAAAGGAAGTTTAATACTTTAGTTGGAATGCCATAAGAATATTATAATAAAGTATTGTGGGAGCTTGTGGAAAAGTTATATGGAGTTCAAATGATGTTTACAAATGAAAGATTAATAAATAATGAAAGTTATCCCTTACTGAGCAGTTATATACATATATTACACTCCTTTTAAGCCCTTTACATAAATTTTCTTATTTAATTGTAAAAACAACCCTAAGAGGTACTGCCCTGGATGTTCAGATGCAAGGAGGATGACAAGGCTTGGTAATTTGTTCAAGGTCACATAGTTAGTAGGTTGTAGAGCTAGAGTTTGAACTTATGCTTTTAGGTCCTATATTGTACATTCAAGTTTTAAATGGAGGCCTGAATATATATATTTAAGTAACTCTCTCAAATATATTCATTTGAACTCTTTTTATGAGGATTATTTTTAATTTGAAGTCACAAGAAATATAATAATTCAACCATCTAGGCATGTTATAATATCATAGGGCATCAACTAATTCCTAGATGGCTAAGTGTCAAAGGTGGATGAATTAGTTTGTTTAGAAGTGACTCAGTCCATAGTTGCTTGTTCGGACTAAGAAACAGAATGACAATGCCAAGCATGTGAGGCTAAATAATGGTACAGTTATTGGAGGTACGGTCAAAGCTAATATGTGCTGAGTTTTACTTTTCTGATCCAGAGATATTTCAGCTAGATAGCAGTGACAGGTGAATTAGATTAGATTAGAGTCAGAATTCCTGCCCCTCTGTCCTGCAGTACTTCGGGAAGCCACACTGTTCAATAATTTTTTCCAATGTTACTTCTACTACCGAAAGCTTCTGAAATTACAAAAGTTGTGAATTATTCTATTGTTTTGGTATATTTTTATTTTAAATAATATTAATTAATATATCCCAAGATCATTGCTTATGTGATATGTAAAAAAATTAAACAGGTAAATTTTTGTGAGTTTTAAGAGATAATCTATGCTCCTTATTAACTGTTTCTTTTTTTTCCAAGTGAGTTTCCATAGATGATTAATCTTGTCCTTTTATATTAAATCTTAGCATTTGATTTGGAGTGTGATATTTTCTACTCTTTGTCCCAAATTTTAGGAGCATTCTCTCATGCATTAACGACAGTTTGTTGATTTGGTATTTTGTCTTGACATTTTCAGAAGGATCGTATTTTATTTTAAGAAAAGATGGAGATATCAAAAATCCCATTGAATTTTTATTTTTATGCAAGAGTTTGTAATATATTCTGGCAAACTTACCACATCATGGAATTATATAACTTTAGATCTGAAAAATAATCTTGGACATCATTTAATTCTTCTTTAGTAGACTAGGAAATCTAATCAGATGTGTTAAGAGCATTGTTTAGGATTATGCAGCTAGGTAGTGGCAAATTAGCAGTAGATTCTGGACCTGCTGCCTTTTAGTTCTAGTCTTCTTCAAACTGAGTCTAAACCTTACATATTTTCTCATACTTAAGCTCTCAGGGTCATTAGAAAATATATTGCTTCTGACGTAAAGCAACAGATTTTGATATTTCCTGGCCAGCCTTTCAGCACTTTTCTTGATTAAAACTTGGCTTTCATTGACTAAAAATTAATACAGCAAATCTAGTAGCAGAAGGCCATTGTGTAATTCAAAGCAAAATTTTTAAGAAATGGAATTCCAAGAAAAGATGTATGCTCAGTATTTTCACAATTAAAGAGGGTTTTAATATTGCAGTTGAGATTTAGTTTCAGATAGTAAATCTCAAAAATTATAATAAAGCTTTCAAAGGATAAAATTGTGAAGACTGACCATCCTATTCTTTTACCAAAGGGAAGAAAACATCAGTGTCCCCTGGCAAAGATCACAGGACACATCTGTAGTTGAAGAAAGCTGGATTTATAGACTTGTTGTAACAAGAGAGAACACATACCATGGGGACTGCAGGACATCTCAGTAAGAAGGTGCTAGAAATGACTTGGGCTTCTGTTAGGTGTTTTTGAGGATGGTTCCAGAGGTGGTACTTTCCTGCGAATTAAATCCTCTCCAGAAACATAGACAATTTTATGATTTGGCTATCTTAATACATCTTATTTAGAAGGTGATAAAAATGATCAAAGCAAAGCTAAAATTAGTAGAGAAGCAAAAATTATTCTTATTAGCCAGAACAGGGATATATTTGGTTATTTTTGTGTTGAACAATATTCTTGTTTTGGTTTGAGCTCAGACTTGATTACAGAGGGATTTTGTTTTCGTTTTGATCCATCAGGATCACAGAGTCTGATGTCAATGTGCTGTGAAATTGCTTAAGTTTAGCAGGACAATGCCAAGGCCTAGCTGTGAGCACCCAGCCAGTTTCTAGGAACACCGCGGCCTGATAGAGCCATGCCAGTTCCAAGCCTTTAGCAGGTTTTTGTTTTGTTTTGTTTTGTTTTTTAATCTCAAATGAAAGTAAATTTGCTTGGTTTTTTAAATGTAGTTGATAGTGCAGGCTATCTATCAGGCTGGATCTTTCCTACTCTAGCAAAGGAGGAGTAAAGGCCACTGAGAATAAAATGGTATGAGTCTGCAGTACCTTACCTAAAAATGTCTAAAATCCAAAAATCTCTGAAAACTGCAACTTTGTGCATTATTCATTTGGCAGCAAAACCTGACCAGAAATGCTATGAGGCTCTTTAGTCCTTATTCATTTCACTGAATGTGACTGAACATTTTGCTCTAGAAATAGACTGTATTTAAGTACACGTGCTTCCCCAGATCAGTGGGGGAGTTATATAGCCTATCTGGCCTAAAGAGTGGGCCTGTATATGAATTTCAGGGATTGCTAAGTATTTGCTTTCTGAGTACTGAATTGTCTTTTAAACAAGAATGTTTGTACTATAATCACTAAGGATCTGTTATTTGCAGTTTGTGTAATTAATAAGACCTGTTTTCTTAAATTAAAGACAGTAATAATAACAATAAAAATAGTCACTGAGCTTTTACTGTGGACCAGGCAGTACACTAAGCATTTTACATACAATATTTAATTCTCAAAACCACTCTTACAAGATAGAACCCATCATTCTCTCATTTTTACAGATGAGAAACTGTGGCTACATAATTGCCCAAGGTGAAGCAGCTTATAAATGAGCCACGAGATTCTCTAACAGAGAATCTTTCTCCAGAGCCTGTGCTATGTGGAATGTGAATGGCTTTCTGTGCTTCCTCCAGCTGGCTCAGGCCTATTTTGATGGAGAGGCGCATCGATATTTCACCTGCTGTCCCAGTCTAATATAGACCCATCACATAAATCCACATCAAAGATTTATTAGCAAAAGGAAACTTCAGTGATGGGGACCAGGCATGTGGCTTGGAATAGTAGAGGCAGGGTTGAATTGCTGCTGAATAATATTAATCCCAGATGTACATAATTTTGGGTTTAGGATGAAGATTGTCACTGGGCTCCCATGGTTTATTTACTTGTCATTTTCTTTCATTGTTCCTTGTTCTGGAAACAACCTACCTCTTTTTTCCCATACAGAATTTCAGTTGTTAGTGCAAATTAATTTATAGAGGTGGGCATGATGAACCTAGTCATAGTATTCAGTGACATTTGTAGGAAGAAGAATATGATAAACCAAAGAGAAGAAAAATAAGCTTTTTCTTTTTTCCTCACTGTTTCTCTCTATATATCACCTTTGTCCTCTCTTACTCTTTCTCTCTCTCTTTCTTTGGCTTCTTATCTGCTTTTCTTATTTTATACTTTTTAATCTATTAGTCCTATTAATCTGAAAGTATATACTTTTTCTTCAGCTTTTGCTTTCTTAGTCTAATTTCTTATATGTGTTCTTTTTTCTTTTCCTTTTAATTTTTTTCACCAAGTTTCCCCTTGGTTGCTTTTATCATTTGCTATATTCTTCACTCATTGTTCTAGTTTCTGCTGATGTGGCACACAGTAAATCTGAAGTGTCTTATGCATAAAAAGCTTCAGACAGATATTTTGGAACTTGCTTATTTGTTATAAATCACTCTGATAATGAAGTACATAAGTGTTTACCATCCTTCTTTAATCTTTATACTATAAACATGTCTTTTATTCATGTTATAATTGCCTAATTAATATGTCATGCCATTTCAAAGGAAATGGGTGATGATTTTATTTTTCTGGTGACCTTTTTGTAGAAAGCAGTTTGCTGCAGATCATTTGTCAGCCACATTGAAGATGAAGGAGAGGGATTTAGTATTCCCCAGTTATTCATGGGCTAGACTTTCAGCATTCAGTCAACATGAACAACAGGCACAGTGCAAACCCCAGAGGGAGGCAGCAAGGGAAAGAGATTACCTGGAGGTAACATAGCAACAGCTCTTGAACAGAAAGCAATAAACCAAAAACTAGGATAAGACCCTGATGGCCAAGGAATAGAAAGACATAGATACATCCATAGATGAATAATAGGCCTATGTCCAAGGACTGTTTAGAAAACTAAGGGAAGAATAGGGATAGGCTAGGGAGAAGCGAAGGGAAGAGGCAGAAAGAAGGAAGCAACAGACAGAAGAGGTGAAAGGCACAACTAGAGCACCCTGGGTGGCACATTGAGGGTTGTAGTCGCAATCAGAGCTTTGGGGTTTGCAAGGGAAGGAGGACACAGGAGGAGCTGGCACACTTTTGCCCACTGGAATCAAAAGGAGCCATTTGGGTTTCAGTTGCTTTAAAGACTGAGGTATGAAGCCAGAAGACACTTGCTAAATAACAGATGGCATTTAGTATAAGATCAAGCCAATCCTCATTTCAGTAGCATCACAAGGCATTATGATATTCAAGTGGTGCTGTGTTAAAGTCAGAGCAATTCAGTGCTTAGATTATGAAGCTGAAGCTTAACTTGTGCTGTAAGCTATTCCAGGCAGCACAACAGATCTAACTGAGTTATAAAGCTCACGTATGGCATGAATTTCAAATTCTCTACTGGAAGCTTTAGGACATACTGTTCTCTAAGTATATTTTCTCAAGAGTTGCTTCAGTGTTTCCCATTAAGACATAACTTTAGAAGGACAGATGTGACTGATAGGAAGGGCATCAAACCATCAACTCTGAAAGAATGTATCATGGGCTTCGAGTGAGATCATTCTGCCTTGAATAGTTTTAAAATGATGATGAAACTGGCCTATTTGTGGAAAATCATGCTAAAATCCACTAATAGGTGCCAGACTGTAGACTTCTTGAATACATGCAATGTGTCTGTTCTCACATGAACTACAGCTGAACACAAGGTTAGGTGATTGAAAGCTTTCATTTCCCTGGAGCTTATAAAAGTTTCATTTTTTTACTTGTTGCTAAAGTGATCCATAGACAAAAGCACTGATTCCCCTGAAAGTTTTCTACCTTTTATTTTTTCTACTGCCAATAAAAATTATGTAATCATAATTAATAGATTCTCATTCTAGATCGTTCAAGAGCTCACCCTGAGTAAATAGAATCAATGGGAATCATTGACGTCTTTGTAAACTACCTTTATTATTGTATTGACTCAAGGGTTGGGTATTACTCTGAGTATAAAGGGTTTTGAGAACAGATATGAAGAAAGTCTTAGATAAAATTGTGGGCTGGTATCAGGAATGTAAAAAAAGTATTACGATAGGATACAATCCTTGGAGTGAAGACCGTGCAGTGGCTGTTATGGAGCAACTTAGCTCACACAACCAAGCATCACTTCTACAAATCATGAAGAAATGTGATTTCTTCCCGTTCAATTAGCCACCTTATTATTAGTCAGACAAGTAAAATAGAACAATCTGGTAAGACTGAATTTATGAAACTGCAGTCACATATAGCATTTTAACCGAGGTTGCCTAAAGGAACCTGATGGAAGCATGTTGCCTGATGGAAGCATGTTGAAGATTTATGGAGGTTTTTGAAGTAATTTGAGAGATAATGGCTTTGGCCTATGACAATATATATTTATTTTATATATAATCTTTAAATACCATGTAACTCTGTATCTTTTACCTTATAAGAAAAATACAAGTGATTCAAAACTAAGAACATTTTTAAAGAAAGCAAATTTTATTGAACACTTAAAAACATTTTTTTCTGCACTCATCATTATGTACTTACTATGTGGCAGGCATGGTATCCAGCAATTCTCAAACACTACTAATAGCAAAAGAGAGCTATTAATATTAAAAGCTCTCTGAGATAAGATATAGATGTGATCATCTCTGTTCTAGACGTGAGGCTGAAACTCAGGAAGATGAAGCAGCTTGCCCAATGTCACACAGCTCGTAAGGGGCAGAACCAAGATTCCAACACGGATGTTTCTGGCCCTGAAGCCAGTTTTTCTCTGGGTTATTTCTCCATACTTGCATGGGACAATAACTGAACCACAGTGTCCCCTCTGAACCATGAAGGAGAAGTTTGATTATGTTCAGGAGGTTTTATTTAAGAAGGTGCAAATGGTTTTAGTAAAATTTCCATTGTTTTACAGATTAAAATGAAGTCTTTGTTTAAAAGAAGTTAGCTTGCATCTCACTTAGTCAAAATATGCTATCATCATAGGCTGTATGGGTAACGAAAGTATTAGAGTATAATTTTATAAAATATTTCGAAGGCTAGTTTTTAGATCTAATGTTATTTATAAATTTTCTTGGTAGCATTTTAAAAAATTTTTATCAGTTGTCTTTTCCTTCAAAATTGTATATTTCATCCATTATTGATTTATATTTATTTGGGGATCTTTATAAAATATCTACTGTTAAATGTCAGCATTTTCCTTTGGTTATTAAAAGATGTTTCTAGAAATATATTCATGGCATTTTGAGTTCAAGTTAAGTCATGTAGTCTTTAGTCTATGTATATATAATGAGATTCTTAGCTCTATGCATAACATTGTATTCACGTTTTTTAATCTCATTGTTTTGAAACTCAGGTCCCAAGTCATTTGCAAAGGCATTTTCCAGTGGCTATCTAATTGGAGAAGTTCTACACAAGTTTGAACTTCAGGACGATTTTTCAGAATTTTCGGAAAGCAGGTTAGTGAGATTGTTTCTTTTTGTTGTTGTTGTTGTTATTTGTTTGGAGACAAGGTCTTGTTCTGTTACCCAGATGGGAATACAGTAGCGTGATCATAACTCACTGCAACTCAAACTCTTGGAATCAAGCAATCCTGCTGCCTCTGCTTCCCACATAGCTGGGACTACAGGTGCATGCCACCACGCCTGGCTAATTTTTGTATTTTTGTTGAAAACAGGATTTTGCCATATTGCCAGGCTGGTCTTGAACTCCTGGGCTCAAGTGATCCTCCTGCCTCAGCCTTCTAAAGTGTTAGGATTAAAGGTGTGCCACCACACCTAGCCTACTCTTTACTTTAAAGAAAAGTTCATTTCCTTGGCATTTGGAAAGTCTAAAGTTAACGTCAAAGAATCATTAATCATAAAATCCCTTCCAAACCTCAAACACCCAAGCGGACCATTGATATGGAAATTGTTCCTTCCTTGCACATACATCTTTTATTGTCTGAAGAGTACAAAGAAGAGAATGTTAAATGGTTGCAACAAGACCTCATCTCTAAATGGGACTTATCTTACACTTATATAGTGCCTTCTGGCTATTAGAATATATAAGTAACACATATAACTCAATAATAAAAGGACAACCCAATTTAACAATAAGAAAAATATCTGCATAGACATTTCAAGAAGCTAACACACAAATAAGGGGCGATGAATAGACGCTCAACATCATTAGTGTTTTATTCCATTTTCACGCTCCTGATAAAGACACACTCAAGTCTGGGCAATTTACAAAAGAAAGAGGTTTATTGGACTTACATGGCTGGGGAGGCCTCACAATCATGATGGAAGGCAAGGAGGAGCAAGCCACATCTTACATGGATAGAAGCGGCGGAGAGAGTTTATGCAGAGAAGCTCTTGTTTTTAAAACCATCAGGTCCTTAAAGACCCATTCATTATCATGAGAAAAGCATGGGAAAGACCTATTCCCATGATTCAGTCATTTGCACTGGGTTCCTCCCACAACATATGGGAATTATAGGAGCTACAAGATGAGATTTAGGTGGGAACACAGAGCCAAAGCATATCAATTAGTGATTAGGAAGATGCAAATCAAGATTATGAGATACCGCTTCATACCCACTAGGATGGCTATAAGCAGAAAGATAGACAATAACAAGTGATGATAAGGGCATGGAGAAATCAAAACCCTCATACAATGTTACTGTGAATTTAACTAATTCAGGCAATTAAAAAAAACTGTTTAGGTTTGCCTCAAAAGGTAAACATTGACTACAAAACCCAACAATTCCACTTCTAGGTATATACCCAAGAAAAATGAAAACCTATCCATGTGATAACACAATGTTCATAGCAGATTATTTATGGTAGCCAAAAAGTAGAAACAACCCAAATACAGTTGGCCCTCTGTGTCCATGATTTCCACATCCATGGATTCAACCAATTGCAATTCAAAAATATATGGGGAAAAAATTTCACAGAGTTCCAAAGATCAAAACTTGTATTTGTCACAAACTGTGTACTACATTGAATCCACAAGAATGAAGTAACATGCAGCTTTGTATTAGGCATTAAATAAGTAATCTAGAGATGATTGAAAATATACAGAAGGGTGTATGTACATTATATGAAAATACTATACTATTTTATGTGAAACCACTTCAGCCTGGACTTCATTGTCCGTATCACTGTCAGCATTTTGGTCAAAGCCATTCAACAACTCTAGGAAGTTCCAAACTTTTCCATATTTTTCTGTTTTCTTCTGTGCCCTCCAAACTGTTCCAATCTTTGCCTGTTACCCAGGCAGCAGGAGAGAGACAAGTGAGTAGCAAAGTGTGAAAGGCCTCTCATAAAATCATCAGATCTCATGAGAACTCACTCAACTCTCATGAGAACAGCATGGGGGAAACTGCCTCCAAAATCCATTCACCTCCCACCAGGTATCTTTCTAGACATGTTGAAATTACGGGGATTACAGTTGAAGATGAGATTTGGGTGGGGACACAAAGCTTAACCATGTCAGCTACTTTATTATTTCTGTTCTTAGTGTCACTTCTGGCCTTCTGGTTATTTGGGGTGTAGTGTTCTTTTTCTAGTTTCTTGTTATGCATGATTAGCTTTTTCATTTGAGATTTTCTTTTTTAATATTTGGATTGATAGCTATACATTTCCCTCTAAGCACTGACTTAACTGCATCGCATACACTTTAGTATGTCATTTTGCATCTTTATTTATCTAAAATAATATTTTAATTTCTCTTGTGATTTCTTCTTTGATTCACTGTTATTTAGGAGTATGTTATTTAATTTCAATGTACTTCTGAATTCTCCAAATTTGCTATATTATTTATTTCTAAGTTAATTACATTGTCACTGGACAACACAGTTATTTCAATCTCTTTAAACTTAATGAAAAAAATTTTTTTTGTGGGAGGTTTTTTGGTAAAAGCTACAAAACCTGCTAGACAAATTCTAAAGGGGCTGTAACATTTATTGAAGCTGTTTTTAAAAATGGTCTAATATATGTTCTCTTTTTGAAAATGTTTTATATGTACTTAAATGTACATATTCTATTGTTGTTCAATAGAGTGTTTATAGATATCTGTGTAGATATCTGTTTATAGTGTTATCTAGGTCTTACATTTCCTTACTGATCTTCTGCCTAGTTGCTGTATCCATTATGGAAAGTTGGAACCAAAGTCTCAAACTATTCTTTTTGAATTATCTATTTTTCCCTCTAATTCTTTCCATTTTTGCTCCATGCTTTTTGTGGCTCCATTGTTAGATACATACATGTTTATAATTTTTATGTCTTCTTGAGGGATTGACTTTTTTAACAATATAAAATATTCTTATTATCGAGTAATACTTTTTTTCCTTAAAGTCAATTTTGCCTGATAGTATAGTCACTCCAGTCCTTTTTTTGTTATTATTTTCTTGATATATGTTTTTCCATCCTTTTACTCTCTACAAATTTGTGTCTTTGAATCTAAACTGTATTTTCTTGTAGAAAGCATGTAATTGGATTATACATCCATTCTTCCAGTTCCCTCTTTGTAATTGTAGTTATTTAATCCATTTATTAATTGGGGAGGGGGATTTAAGTGTGTGATTTTGATATTTGTTGTCTATATGTTTTATGTTTTTTTTTTTTTTAACTTCTCCGCTACTGCCTTCTTTTGTGTTAGATATTTTCTAATACTATTTTAATTCCCTTATTGTTTCTTTTACTATATTTTTGAGTCATTTTCTTAGTGGTTTTCATGAAGATTAAAATTAACACTTTAAATCAGACTATTGAGATTAATACTACTTTAATTTCACTAGTATAGAAAAAAAATTTGCTCCAGTGTATCTCAATTGTCTCCCCCTTTTTTTGTGCTATTTTTGTCCTATAAATTACATTTTAAGTACATCCAGTTAGTTGTATAATTATTGCTGTATGCACTTAACTTTTAAATCAGATAAGAAGAAAATAGTTATAAACAAAAATATGTTTAAACTATTTTTTATGTTACTCTTTGTAGTTACTTCTACTGATGTGGTTTAAAATTCATTCATGTGATTTGAGTTACTGAATATTGTCCTTTCATTTAGGCCTTAAGGATTCTCTTTAGTATTTCTTATAGGGCAGGTATGTTGACAGTGAGTTATTTTAGTTTTTGCTTATCCTCCAGTGTTGAGACATATTTTTACCGGACATAGAAGCTTGATTTGCAGTTTTTCTTTTTCAGCACTGTGACCGTGTCATCCGATTGTCTGCTGGCCCTCTTAATTTCTGATGAGAAGTCAGTTGCTTATTTTATAAAGAAGCTCTTGTATTTGATGACTTGTTTTTCTCTTGATGCTTTTAAGATTATCTCTGTCTTTGTCTTTCAAGAGTTTGACTATAATACATCTAGGTGTAGATATCTTTGTGAATAACCTGCTGTAGTTCATTGAGATTCTTGGATGTGTGGATCCATATCTTTCATTACATTTGTGAAGTTTTGGCCACTATTTCTCCAAAGATTCTTTTTGTCTCCTTTCTTTCTCTCTCCCATATCATTCTCCAGATATGTGTATATTAGTATGCTTGGTGAGGTACTGTAGGTCTCTGAGGCTTTGTTAATTATTAAACTTTTTATTATAGTGCAGTTTTAGATTTACAGAATAATTATCAACATAATACACAGATTTCCTATATTGTCCATATCTAGTCATACCTATTGCTGGTATCTTACATTAGTGTGGTACATTTGTTACAATTAATGAGCCAGTATTTGCATATTATTATCAAATAAAATCTACATGCCATTTAGGATTTTTTTTAATTTTTTACCTAATGTCTTTTTTGTTCCAGAATCCCATCCAGCATATCATATTATGTTTAATAATTATATCTCTTTAGGCTCTTCTGGAATGTGATATTTATTCAGATAGACTTTTCTTATATTGGATGATCTTGGCAGTTTTGAACAATACTAGTGATGTGATTGTCACTCAGTTTGAATTTCTCTGATGTTTTTCTCATGATTAGAGTGGACTTATATGTTTTGAGATTCTGGTCATTTTTCTTCATGCTTTTTTTCTTTTTTTCCCTCCCCTGAATAGTTTTAATTGACCTGTCTTTGGGTTCTCAGGTTCTTTCCTCTGTTAGCTCTAGTTTGCTGTTAAACTCTTATTGTGAATGGTTTTATTTCAGTTGTACATTTGAACTTCAGAATTTCACTTCGTTTCTATTTTTATAATTTCTATTTTTTTATTGATATTCTCTTTTTGTTGAAACAATATTCTCATACTTTCTTTTAAGTTTAACTGTTTTCCCATTTATCCTGAGAACACTAGCTGGCAGTGCTTGAAGCTGCAGCATTTACCCTGAGATAACTTTGCCATGAAATATCTTGCTTTTATTATTGTTTTTGCCTTGCTTTAGTATATAGACTTCAGAAACAAAAGATGTCATTCTACTTACAGGATTGTGTTTTAGTAGTGGTGTTTCCATTTACAAAATGTAGTAATTCTCAATCACCAAAAATGTCAAATCCTAGAAAACATAGCATTCCTATGCATAATGTTAATGTTGTTCTCCAACAGTTGTTGGCTGAAGATTTATTGGATGAATTTAATTTTTCCAAAATACACGATTCTGATGATTGAGATGATCCTGGTGTTTGTTCTGTTTAGAAATAACTCCAATAACAGTTTTTATATTTTACTTTTACATTGAAAATTAGTCAGACTTGCTTCAGCCTCAAAGATTGTATTTATGTAAAATTAAATGACCACTGGCAGTAAGCCGCACTTGTTTTTTTTTTTTCTAAACAGGAATATAATTTATATACATGGTTTCTTTTCCTTTCTTGAACATATTTATAATAGGCCATTAAAGGTCTTTGTCCAAGACTTCCCCACAGAGTTTCTATTCACTTTTTTTCCTTATGTATAGGTCATATCTTCCTGTTTGTGTGTTTCATAATTTTTGAAAACTGGACATTTAAAATAATATAAAGTATCAATTCAAACTATTACAAATTCTCAGGGTTTGTTGTTGTTGCTTCTGCTTCTGCTTTTTGTTTCATTTTGTTTTGTTTTTGTTTAGTGACTCTCCTGGACTAATTATGTAAAGTCTATATTCCTTCTTGTGTACTGCAACTAAAATCTCTAGTTGATTAGCTCAGTGATCAGCAGTTGAATAGAGATATCTTTCAGTATCTTGAACCAATACATTTTCCATTGCTAAGAAACTCTGTGAGTGGATTGCAGCATGTTTTCAGTGCTCTGGCAGTTTACAATTTTCAGTTTACAATTTTCCTTTAGCCTTTACGTTCTGCTTGTGCAACGTTTCAAAGTCAGCCAAAGGTGAGAGATTTGTACCTCTTCATGTCTTTCCTGGGCATCCATACATTCCTCCATATGCATATGGCCTCAGAGTCCCTAATGGACATCTCATTCATAGGTCTTCCTTTTTTAGTTTTTGGCCAGGCTCTTCTTTGCTCCACCTGGTTTTACTCTCAGGTAACTTTGATTATAAATAATTGCTATGATTGTTTTTTACCAACACCCTTGAGACAGAACTTTTTTCAGTGAGCAGGCTCCATCAGGTCAAATAATGACAAGGCCTGAAAATGGGGATTTTCAAAACACTACTGGTTAGTTAAATAGCAACACTCTGGGCTGTGTGTGACAGCTCACACCTATAATCCCAACACTTTGGGAGGCTGAGGTGGATGGATGCTCTGAGATCACAAGTTTGAGACCAGCCTGGCCAATATGGTGAAACCCCATCTCTGCTAAAAATACAAAAAATTATCTGGCTGTGGTAGAAGGCCATGTAATCTCAGCTACTTGGGAGGCTGAGGCAGGAGAGTAGCTTGAACCTGGGAGGTGAAGGTTGCAGTGAACCAAGATTGCGCCATTGCACTCCAGCCTGGGTGACAGAGCAACACTCTGTTTTTTTTAAAAAAAAAAAAAAAAGAAAAAGAAAAGCACCGCTCTGAAGATAGGTCTTTTGAAGGTGCTTCAAATCTGTCTGCTTTGATAACTGCCAAACTGGTGGTTTTTACAGCTACCATGGCTGTAAGTCTGCTGCTGGTTTTCACAGCCACTATGGAGCTAGGGAGAGGGACGTAGAAATGGAGCAAGCTAAAGTGACAAAAAGCTCTCTGTTGTTACCACTATTCAGCAGCTCTTCTTAAATAAGTGCTCCTTGAGTTGTTGCAAACCTTTAGCTAATTTCCAGACTTATGAACAAAGTTGATTTTTACAATTTTTGTTAGTGTTATTGTTGCCTTTAAGGACAAACAGATTTTTGGAGGTTCTCACTCTACCATTTATGAAGATCTACTTCAAATCCATAATATTTTAACCTGATACTTCCTGCTCAGGTATTTCTTGGTTTGGTTTGCCTGTAATGATAGGCCTTTGTGAAGCTACACCTATGTTATAAGACTTCTGAGCAAAAGCATCTCTGATATTTTTACACTAGAGGTGAATTATTCTTTCATAAAACAGATTATGTTAATTTTATGTATAGTAACTGTATGATACAAAAGAAGCCATAGATTAAAACTATACTGTCATGCCAAATAAACCCTTTTTTGCTAATCTCATCCAATTTCTTGTGCTTCTAGTATACAGGTTAACATTCTAATCCATACCTACATCTCATATCATGCATCTCTTCCTCAACGGCATGGCATATAAATTCATTACTAGCCCCAGCCGCCCCCTCTGCCTGCCCTCTCAGCCCTTCGCTCCCTCTGTTCCTAGCTTTGCTGCCACCAGTAGAAGCTGGATTAGGCTCCAAGGTATAAGAATGCCAGGGTAAGAAGGCCAGTGTTCATGCCCTCCTTCTCTTTTTTGTGCTTTCTCAGGAGTTCTTATACGTACAGATTGATGGGTTATAACTTGCATGTAACCAGATTTCCAATCCATTTGTTGTTGTTGCTGCTTTTTATCCTTTATCAAAGTTAGAGATTCAACTTAAACATTTAATATTTATAACACTGATCACTTTTTTGTCAATTTCTTTATCTGTGATTTTGTCTGTGTTTTTATCTGTGTTTCTTTCACATTGTGTAAAACACCATGAAGTTAGGGGTATTAGGTTATTTTTCTTTGTATCTCTAGGGCTTAACATAGGCCTGGTGCATATTTGGCTTTCAGTAAATATATTTTAAATTAATGAATGCCTACATTTCCTAGTAAATTCTACAGAGAGAGACCTTGTTTAGACTACCCAACATGAAGCTAAAACTCTACACTCACATCTGTAGATGTGATATCCCCATCAGCTTAAGAAACTCGAGTGTTCCAGTCTCTCTGTCATTCTCAAGGTCATGGCTTACAAGGTGCTTCTCAGTGTGACACTCATTTACCTTTCCAGGTATATTTCCCATCTACCTAGAATCCTAACCTAAGCTTCTCTGGTCCACACACACATCATGTATTTTTGTTATGCCTCTTACCTTTGCAAATTAATGTCATTTTTTCACTTCTACCATGAGAAACTTGTATTTATTCTGAAGGCCAGGTAAAAATTTTCTCCTTCGCTAAACTCTGCTTTTACTTTCTTAGTAGATTTAGTTTCCCTTTTCTCTTTGTTCTAATAATACTTTGGACATCCCTTTCCTTATTACATTATCTTTATCAAGTTATAATTATTTATTTAACTATCAGTTCATATCAGATCAGTAGCTGAATCAGTTCTGATAAGAACTTACCTGCCAAATGAAGGCGCCCAAGCAATGTTGGATGAATGTTAAATGAATGTTTACTCCTCAACTACATTGCAAATATCCTGAAAGTTGCAGAATATGTTTATTCTTTGTGCTCCAAGCATCGTCCTGGCCCATAATATTGTTTTCAATGAATAAATGAGTGATGTCAGAGAGTATATCTACTTAACCATGGAAGAGTTCAAGGACTATCCTGACCAGATCACAGATGCAGTGTTTCAGGTATACCAAAGTGGCTCTTGTTGGCAGGACCACAGAGAGCCTATGTGTGAAATGGAAAAAGGGTCCGCATCTAGCTGGAAACAGTTGTAAAAATGCAGGCCTTGGTGAACAGAGAAGCTTTTGTACAAGGAAAAAGGAACCCCATTTTGGAAGAAGCAGTCTCATGCCAGAGACAGGGCTTAGCAATCTCAGCAGAGGGTGGATTTCATACTCTTGCTCCACCTTTGGACACATGTGTGTCCTGTGTGACAGTGCTGCTCATCATATACTACAAAGGACTAACTTTCTTTCTCACCAAGAGTCATTCCATTCCTTAATGTGGGAAGAGGGTCCTACTTCTATTAAGAACAAATTATCATCCATCTTCAATTCTTGGAACAACCCATTTTTTTTCCCCAGGGCACATGATATTTTAAATAAGACAAGGATAAGTCAATCTCATAGGTATGACCTTTGTAATGGTATATTTGGTGAGGAAGATAATCCCTTTTTTGTCATAGCCGAATTTTTAGGAACCTTGTGCCAGGGCTTATGATTTGGGGATCTTATCTAACACTTTTAGTTTTCTAGTTTAAAATGTAAACTGGAAATATATTTTGTAAATAACTCAGAGTTACTCATCTTGGAAATGATTTAATTCTAGGAATAACTCATCTAACTCTGAAAGAGAACCGTGATTTGAATATTTTTATTACTTCACAAATGTGAAAATTGAGAGGATTTGTTTTTTTAAATTTTTAAATTTTTAATTTTTAATTTTTAATTTTTTTTTTGAGACAGAGTCTCACTCTGTCACCAGGCTGGAGTGCAGTGGCATGATCTTGGCTTACTGCAACCTTCGCCTCCCAGCTTCAAGCCATTCTGCCTCAGCCTCCCAAGTAGCTGGGACTGCAGGTGCACACCACCATACCCAGCTATTTTTTTGTATTTTTAGTAGATACAGGGTTTCACCATGTTGGCCAGGATGGTCTTCATCTCTTGACCTCGTGATTTGCCTACCTCAGCTACCCAACATGTTGGGATTACAGGCGTGAGCCACTGCGCCTGGCCAGATTCATCTTTTTAAAAGTAAACAGTCGAGACAATTTCTGAGAGGACAGCTACTACTTACCTTGTAAGAAGATGCATTCCCTCGCCAGATGGCAAGAAGGGAAGGAGATAGGTAGCCTCTTGGCAAGTAATGACTGCTAGTAGAGAGGGAAAAGGCTTTTTCTAACACACATTTCTTATTTCCTCAGAGGTTATCGTTTATCTCATATGGCTCTGTCTCCAGGACAAAGATGTCCCAGTAGTTTTTCTGTCTTCAAAAAAACAACTGTTGATTATCCTGTCATTCCAGTTCTACCCACGCTTTAACAAGATTCGGCTTCCACCAATTGACACACAAGTTATGTTCCCCAAATTTTGGTTGATTAGAAATAAACTTTCAGAAATAAGTATTGTTATACCTGCATCCTTTGGCGAGTTCATAAAAGACATTTAAACCCTAGTAGGTAACTGAACTATAACATTAACAGGCTTATTAACTGCATTCTGGGAGCCACATGATACAAGTAAGAGAAAGAGAAAACTCTTCCCTCTTTTTCTTGAGTGCAGGGCTAAGTGTTGACAAAATCTGGAAATGGGTAATGTTTGCTTTTAGACTCTCCCTCCTGAATTAGCATGACCCTAAAATCTGTAGTCCAAGGTTATAACCCAGACCAAAGCTCTGACAGATGGCTCTCAGTTCATGTCTTTCCAATTATGTGTAGTGAGCAAAGCACACAGGACTCCTAGGATGGGAAGGGCATGAAAGGATGACTGTGATGGAAGATCAAAAGGGGTGGTAGATGCCTGCCCAGAGAATGGAAGCACATGTTGATTTGACTATCTTCTTTCGCAATCATTCTCTTCAAAACATGGTCTGCTTTACCTGAGTCATTTTAGACAAATGTTGTATCTCCAACTGTATGGTGATTTGTGGAGAAACGAAATGCAAAATTGGACCAGAGAAGACCCTCAAAAAAGTATGTTTAGTCTCATGCTGAAAAGGTTTTCTTGTAGCATGCACTATCTCTTTGTCTCCTCCAAGGCCTGTTTCTCTTTTACTAATTTAAAATATTTTATTTGAAGTTTGATTGACGTAGTATAATATCCTAAGTATATGTTGCTAAGTATTTCAGTTAAAAGAATTATTAGTACACAGAGGAAATAGGACAGTAAGTTGTACCACATGTCCACAACATGAATTCAAGGTATTACATCACTACTTTTCTTGACATTGGCCATCTCATGGTGCTGGTTCCTCATTCATATTTAGAAATCACTCTTACATTTCCTCAGCTCCACATCCTTTTAGGGGATGGGCACTTTTAGGTTAGACTATAAGAGGTTCAAAAACATGCTAAGATATTATATACTCTCTGTCTATATGTATAAATGTATGATTTTTTTCCTGTAAAAAAAATGTTCCATAGCTCTCAGATTTTCAAAGGTATCTGTGATTCAAAAACAAAAGACTTAGAACCACTACCTGAATGCAATCTCTTGAAAAATAGTATACTGGGAACAGTATATCAAGTTTAGGTGTTGTGACTTCTGTATTTACTTCTGAATAAATTCTATTGTCAATTTAGAGCAGAAAAGTTTTAGTGTAGCCATTCAAGAGAAATGAATGCATACAGTTCAGGTAGACATGGTCAGTTAAAAATCTCAATGAATTTACATTAGAGTGGTTTTAGAGAAGAATGATACAGTTAAAAGAACATGAAATAATTCAGAATATTGGATCATGATAATACTTCTGATATTTGTTGTTTGTCTTTAATTTAATGCTGATGTCTAATTATGTAAAATATTTTACTGTCCAGGGTTTCAAGTGCCAAACTTAATAATTTTTCTCGCTTGGAGCCAACACTTCACCTCCTGGGTGTGCAGTTTGATCAGAATGTGGCCCATGGCATCATCACAGAAAAGCCTGGGGTGGCAACAAAGCTTTTATATCAATTGTACATTGCTCTTCAGAAAAAGAAGAAAAGTGGATTGACTAGATTGGAGATGCAAACCATGCAACCTCTGACAAATTTAAGACTTCAAAACATGAAAAGGGATACTTTTCAAGAGGTAGGTACATAAAAAAGCATAATAAGCATGTCACAATGTAAAACTTGGTAAAGAGAAATGACAATGATGTTGAATTCACAAAGAAGCCTCATTAGGTATGTATATCTCTTACATATGTTACTGGTCTTATTTGGATTTTATTTTATATTCATATTTTGAATTTATTTACCCATTTTTGACGTCACTCTCTATCCTATCCATATAGGCAATAGCTTATCAAACTCTTTTTATAATTTCCAGTACTTTTTTTGTTGTTGTTTTTGAGAGTGAGAGCCTTGCTCTTTTGCCAATGCTGGTCTCGAACTCTTGAGTTCAAGCCGTCCTCCCACTTGAGCCTCCCAAGTAGCTGGGACTATAGGACTAGTACTTTTTGTGCCTGCCCCTCTCTTCCTGTTTCTACCCTATCATTTCTACTCAGATCTTTTTATCAGCTGCTGCAGCAACCTGCTAAAATGTCTCTTAATCTTCAGTCTTTCTGGAAAAGTCAATCAACTGCTAAATGAATCTTTCCTAAATTTAATTTTTATTGGATTCTTCTGCTCAGAAACCTGTTTTTACTTTTTTTCTAGTCCTCAGCATAGTGTTTCTTTCTTCTACATTAATTGATAATCTGTGCTTAAACACGACTATTCCTGCTCTTCCTTTCCTCACACCCAAACTCACCCTTCTCATCTCTCCTCTTCCCCAAACTGTTCTTCTCTGTCTACTGTACAGCCCAGTACATGTGGTTTCTTCCTTTGGAACTCTAGAGAATAATTCTCACATTCTTGGTTTTACCCTCTTGATACTGATATTGTTGGCTAACTATTCATTCTTTATTTGTCATATGATCTTACCAAATTTTTAGTACATCAGATTTGATGAATATGTCTAGTACAATGCTTCAAACATTGTAAATACTCATTAAATGTGTTACTGACTAATTGATATGACTTTTTAGTTGACAATTCTCTCCAGTTCTTATACAATTCCCTATGGTAAACAAAGTGCACTAACTTTTACAGGACCTCTGGAATAATTTTGAGTGCCGTACTGATGAAAAACAGTAAATATAAATGGACAGAATTATATTTTTAATTTAATTTTGAAGCAGCAATGGCATAATAGATATGAGGGCCATCTCCGTGTTTGTATTTGTCCATTCTTCATGGATATCATTACAAGTCTGGTAGCAGAATGGACTCAGCACTCTTTGAGAACTAGAAATCAGATTAGGCTTAATATGAATAATTTAATATTACGTTAGGCCTCCTTTACTTGCAAGCTGGTTAACTTTGAGCCATCCTCTAAACAACTCTCAGCTTCAATTTTCCCAACTGTAAAAACAAGGATGCTTATTTCTTCCTGCCTCAGAGTTCAGAATTGGACATATTTGCAGCTTCAAGAAGTATGGATTAACTGGAGTGGAGTTTATATAAAGTTTATATATAATAAACTGTAAAGTAGTCAACAGTAGCAAGTGCTATAAGAGCTGTGTAGATGAAGACAAACAAGAGCCTATTAGCTCATTTGATGTTGGTCATGGGTGAGCGTCCAGAGTCAGTAGTTCATTCACTGAACAAATATTTATTGGGCTCCTACTTTTTGTCAAGCACTGCATAACGAACACACAGGAAAAGCCCCAACCCTCTTAGAGCTTATGTATTAGCGAGAGAATAATGTTCTATTAGAGTGGTATGGAATGCAATGAGTTAATAAGGACACTGGAACTGAGTAAGAGGGTAGCATACATTATTCTTTCAAGAAATGTGGAGGTAAAGAAGAGAACAGTAGGAGAGAAAAGCTCAAGTGAAGTATGAGATTGCTTGTTTTATGGACCAAGAGACTGGGGCAACTTGTCAGTGAAAAAAGAATCAGTGGCAGGGGAGATGAAAATGGTACAAAGACCAGATGGGAAAAGGCCCTCTGGGGATGAAACGACGAGTATGCAATCAATAGTCTGTATGGAAGAGGTGATATCCTAGGAAAGAAGTAGAAATGTCATCTTTGATACTAGATAAGAAGAGATACAGGTAATACTAATAATGGTTGAAATTTATTGAACCTATCTAGTGACATGCCAAGCCCTGTGTTAGGTGCTTTATAAATGTTATCTCACTTAATCTTCACAACAGTCATAAAAGATAAGTACTTTTAATATTCCATTCTACAGATGATGAAACTGAAGCCCAGTGGATTAGGTAACTTGCCCAGTTTCATGCAGCAATAGGTAGTAAAGCTGAAACACAAATTTAGGAAGTTTTAATGTTTCTTCACTTTTTGCTAAGGAGTGGCTAAGCAATGGGAAGAATCTGGCTTCTTATATTATCTCTTATATGTTAAAATTGGTGTAATGAAATTATTTCTGCAAAAATATATTTCCAAGAATATAAATACCATTTCTGAAAATTAAACTCAGTTAAAAAGTTTAACTCTACAAGTATATATGAGGCTATTTTGTAAGAAGGAACACAAATGATGTTTTTGTAATTGCGCTTATATCAATTAAGAATATGAGTAATTGAAATGGGGCTTGAATTTAGCCTAACAATAGTAATTCAAAGAATTTCATTTTGAAGGCGAATTTTATTTGTGCTTATAATGAAAATGTACTCTTCATTCTCTAATAACAAAATCTTTTGAAATGCTTTTTTCGTTTAGAGACTTAGACACATGATACCACGTCAAACTGATTTCAATCTGATGCGGGTTACATACAGGTTTCAAGAAAAATATAAACACATGAAAGAAGATCTTGCCCATTTGAATTTTGAGGAACTTGAAAGATTTCAAAAACTCAAGGAAGAGCAAAGATATTTGGATATCAAAAAGGTTTCATAGAACTATTTTTTCAGAAATTCATTAGTACTATATAGTATACTGTTTGTGATTTATGCCTATAGTACACGTTGCCTAAGCAGTAACGTAGCACAAGTTGCACTTTCCTGATGTGTGACTTTGTCCTGCCCTACTCTCACCCTTTCTCTCTCTCCCTTGCTCCTTTTTCTCTCTCCTTTGCTTCTTTTCTCCAACCTGACTCTTGCTGACTGTTACCCCTACTTGTGGCTGAGAACAAGAACTGCCGTCCTCTGGAGTAGCAAGACAACTGGATCTCCTTCACTGGCAGAAATCAATGTTTCAGCTGCTTTAGTGATGGAAGGTTGCTACTAGCTACCCCATTGGTCAAAGGCACATGGCCATTGTCACCACTGAAGGAGATAGATCAGACATTGTCCCCTTGCTTTCTCCTCTTTTGCAACCACTTGGTCTTTTGGTCCTGCCCCATTTCTCTGTTCTTGGAAATGTGAAGTAATTCTTTGCTTACATACTTCTGAACAACTCTTAACTTCTTCCTGGCCCTTGCTTCTTGCTTTGACTAACTCTCTGCTCCTTCTCAAATTTCTTTAAAACTCTTTAAAGATCTTCTGTGCCTTTATGGATGAGAGAATAATGGTACATGGAATCATTAAAGATTTTTAAGAGCATTTCAGGTGACTGGGTATATGGAATGTGTAAACTACAGGCAAAAGAATTATGTAGTTCTTCCCATTGTACTGTACAATCACTTTTTAAATTCATGTATTTATTTGGAATGATAAGCTATTAACATATTCTGAATGTAGTCAGCTCCTCCTCGTGGGGAAGAAAGGAAAGATGAGAGACAAACTGGAAGGTAATGTAATTCTCTTACTTGCCAGAGGGTAAATAAAGGATTATACTTCCCTTTGGTGTTACATGATAAAGAGACAAAGCACTCTTAAAGTAGTGTTTGAGACCAACTGCTTTGACTCTTTATGTGGAACCAGCCTGTCCATTCGTGCCAAGCCCAATGCAGACAGTCTCCAAGAAAGCTGAGGAAAAGGAAATATGATACCATTAAATAGTCTGAAATAAATTATGTTCAAATAATCACAGGGAGCAAATAAGGCAAAGGGGAGACCCTGTGTCTTCCAGATCTTCTTAAGAAAGAAAAGATAAACAGATTGCAATTAAACAAATATTTGTATTTTGGAAGATGAAATGAAGAAAATTGTTCATTTATGCCTTTTTAGTGGTAAACTGAAATTTTTTATCTTTGGACATGGGAACTAATGATCCTATTAGTTCTAATATAATCTATTAGTAGTAAAGTAATGATTAGTTTTACATGTTACTTCATAAATCATCTACTTTTAAAATATTTTATCTGATTTTCAGATCCTTTTTCTTTTCAATTACATTCTCCTGCTTATATTCTTCTTAAAATAACTACTGCCTACATACAGAAGAGATCATCCAATAATGATACCATATAATTTAGTGTTAATTCAATGTGTGAGGTTGCCCCTGAATTCATTGTTTAAGTGTGGCTGGTTTTGGAGAAGTTTGTCATTTTTATTGGGTTTCCCAGGAGCCCTGCTAGAAATTGCTTCCTAGACAGAATTTTCTCATTGGACCATCTTCAGGTAGAGAATATTTTTCTTTCCATGCTTAGTAAGGTCATGACAGTAGGATTGGAAAAGAATTATACTCTTATTTATATTTGGGACATCTTTGTTGTCCTTTTAGTATCATCACACAGAATGAAAATATAGACATTTAATAGATATAATTTGCAGATTCCAGAATTGTGTTTTAACATTATGCTTTTAACAATAAGTCATATTGACACTTGCTTCTTAACATTACACAATTGTGACACCGAGTTTCTTGGCTAGTTGCTGGGTTCTGAAAATTTCAATAGATAAATTTTATATATTTATACCTGTGAGTGTATTATATTGCCTGTTCTGACTGTTATTCTGAATAACTAAACTAATATATATGGGATATTCAGCAATACTTAAACAGAAGACGACAAAATGAAATAATGGCCAAAATCCAAGCAGCTATCATACAGATACCTAAACCTACATCAAATCGTACTTTGAAAGCACTCGAGGCCCAAAAAATGATGAAAAAGAAAAAAGAGGCAGAAGTAAGTGATCATCCTTTACTATTGTGCTGTGTTTATCTTAACTAAAGAATGGTCTTTCTCTGAAACATATAGAGACTTTCCAAAACTTCACACTTGCTTTCCAAACTGTCTCTGACCTTGTCCTTTCTCATTTAGAATTCCTCCACTCTGTGCATATCCAACTCATGTTATATTGTTATTTGTTCAGAACAAAGAATGTAGCTTTAGGCCAGGAATGACAAACTCCTATTAAATGGCAGTCTGGACTCCTGTGTTGAAAAGGATTCTGTGGTCAATAACAAACCAGGTCAGAATAGCTGCTGTTGTAATGGATCATGTCATACCCATTTGTATTGCTATAAAAGAATACCTGAGGCTGGGTAATTTATAAAGAAAAAGAGGTTTATGTAGCTTATGGTTCTGAAGGATGAAAGATTCAAGAATGGGTATCTGGTGAGGGCCTTAGTAAGGGGAAGGGGAAGTCAATCTAGGATATGCAAACATTCCATGGGGAGAGAGGAAGGGAGAGTAGGGGATGGAGGGAGAAAGGAGAGAGAAGGGGCCAGGTTCTTTTTAACAACCAGCTCTCTTGGGAACTAATAAAGTGAGAACTCACCCTTAGGGAGAGAATCAATCTATTCATGAGGGAGAAAGAGTGAGAGAGAAGGTGCCAGGCTCTTTTTAACAACTAGCTCTCATGGGAACTAATAGAGTGAGAACTCATCCCCAGGGAGGGCATCAGTCTGTTCACAAGGGACCCACCACGTGACCCAGACACCTCCCATTAGGTTCCACCTTCAACATCAGGATCAAATTTCATATGCTGTTTTCAGGGACAATCATCCAAACCATAGCAGGTCGTAACTGCCTTGGGTACAGCAGGGGCCAGTCAAGGTATATGTAGCACACATATGCCATTCCTACTATGTTTTTACTCAATTCCTCCTCCTCATCACATACTATTTTTTTATGAATCCCAGGAATGTTAAGTAACTTGTTGCTATGAGTATATTTAAATTTAAGATACCTATACCAGTGACATTTTACTAGACATCGACTGTCAATCATTTTGGTAAGATACAGTCTGATTCTCTTTCACAGGAGAGCAGTGTTATAGTTTGATACTAATTCCTGCAATTCACACTGCATACTGCTACAATGATTGCTAATATTCTCCCATGTGACCTACAAAGATGATTAATAACTACCATTTATTGAACATGTGCTATATGTCAAGCTGTAGATCGGGCACTTCACTTTAACTTTAATTTGTAAACAACTCTCTAAGTAGGATATTATTTTTCCTATTTTGTAGCTGAGAAAACAGACCCAGAAAGTTGATATGTTTTACCCACTGCTAGTAAAGCAGAGACTGACAGATATCTCTGATTCCTAAATGCATTGAATTTTACATTAATCCACATTTTTTGTTTGTTTTTTAAATACTACCAAAATATCTTGTACTTGGATTCTAAAATTACTACCTACAGAGGCTTTTATCTGACTCCATTTCAGTATCTACCTCTCATATGTCCCTCAGCTGATTAAAGTGTTGTTGTTGTTGTTTCTTTTTTGAGACGGTCTTACTCTGTTGCCCAGGCTGGAGTGCAGTGATACAATCATGGATCACTGCAGCCTTAATCTCTCAGGCTCAAGTGATCCTCCCACCTCAGCCTCCTGAGTAGCTGGAACTACAGGTGCTCAAAGCTGGTCTCGAACTCCTGGGCTTAGGCAATCTGCCAATCTCAGCCCCCCAAAGTGCTTGGATTACAGGTGTGAGCAACTGTACCCGGACTGATTAAAGTTTTAAAAAAAGTATTTGTAGAACACAAAGGTGAGCTAAAGTCAATCTTCAGATAACAAATTAATAGTGTAAATAAGGTTGCATGAGAAATGTTTACAACACCTGAGACAACAATTTTTAAAGAAATATTTGACTATAGGAGACCAAGTTGGGAGGATTGCCTGAGATCAGGAGTTTGAGACTAGCCTGGCCAACATGGTGAAACCCTATCTCTATTAAAAATACAAAACTTAGCCGTGTGTAGTGGCACATGCCTGTGATCCCAGCTACTTGGGAGGCTAAGGCAGGAGAATCACTTGAACCTGGGAGGCAGAGGTTGCCTTGAGCCAAGATCGCACCATTGCACTCCAGCCTGGGCTGCAGAGTGAGATTATGTCTCAAAAAAAATTTTAAAAAAGAGAGAGAGAGAAAGAAAGAAAAAGAAAAAGAAATATTTGTATCCAAAAATTTATGTCCTGACTCTTTGATAATCTTTATTCTAATAAAATAAATGTCCGTTTGTACCCTGTCAAGATCATGAAGTGAATGATTCAGAGGAGCCAATTTTCACATTCTTTTAGATGTAGTTAGCTTAGTCTAAAAGTAACAAATCAAAATTATAAAAATATTTTAGAATGCATCTTTTCATATCTTAAGTCCTAATTACCTTGAATTAGTATTACATGTCACTTTATAAACTTGAATGAATATGGTAAATGAAGATTTTTTCAGTGGTTTTTAGAGGCAGAGAACTGATGATCAATTTTCTTTAAAGGATGTGGCCAATGAAATTAAGATGTTTGAAGCATTAATAAAAAAGGATCTCCAAGCAAAAGAAAGGTGAGATGTGAACTGTTTACGGAATCACAAAACTGCATTCTGTTCTACATATAGCTTTTGAATATTTAGAAATAGTTTATCTGGAAGAGTGATTCCAAGGATCTTTACACTTCAGAGAATCTTGATTCAGAGAGTATATTAGGGAGGATAAATGAGCTAAAGTTCAGATTGTTAACACTTTGATAAATATCTAGAAGTTGACTGTCATGAAATATAAAATTGATTTATTTTTCTGTGCTATGTTTATTCTTCTAAGTTCACACATATTTTTTAAACACTCACTAAAATTGTTTCAAGGTACCTCTAATTTAAATTTGTCATGATAAAGCCTTTATTAGACTCTAGTTTTGTTTATATCAGGCTGTAGCCTCAGCAGTTAGCATAGAGACTGGCAGTAAGAAGTTGAGTGAATGAGTTCATTGAACAAATGTTACTAAAACAGACACTTTGATGGGTTCATGGAACAAACTTCCTCATTAATTGGCTTCATTTACCTAAAGATAAAGCTCCTTTATACTTTGTTTTCTATAGGGGGTCATTGATTCACAGAAAATAATTCGTTAGAGACCACATATGTAGGAGCAACTGGGTTTTCTTGCATTTTTAAATGGAAACTTTCCAAACTCTATGCATTTACATCTTATGAAATATGAGATGAATCTCTGTTAAAGAAGGTACTAATTCTAAAGAAAATCAGAAACAAATTACTTACTTCAGCTTCATATTAAAATTTTCTGAACGAAGGGAGAGACAGTCAAATGAGGAGGCAAGGAAAATCAGAGCCATAAGGAAGAAATGATGAAGTCAGATGTAAGAAAGAAAATCAGCAAAATGGAGAATACTTACATACATCACATTTCCTCCTACCCTCTGTGGAAACTCCTGATGCCCTATTTTGATTCCCACTTCCATTTATCAGTGTTGCTCCTGACACATAAAAACAACATAATCCAGGTCTCCTCATTTATGCAGTCACTACCTGAACCCTAGCACACCTACCCTGACCTTGGACCATGAAACTGCCAATTTCTTCTAACTCTTTCACTCACTTCTCTAGCCATAGGCTCTTTGATGATAAACAGTCAGTGTCCACCGGAAAGGCCACCTTCAACTACTGAAAACTTAGCTACTTGATGAATGCGACTTCCTGCAGCTCCCTGGCCTGCCCCTTTCCTGGGACCCCTCAGTTTCCACACACTTTAGCAACCAGAGTTAAGATGAAGCACAGGACTGTCTTTCAGGCCCTGCAGCAGTATCTATTTCTATTGGTTAGTGTCCTTGCAATGTCAGCTATTAAATGTCTTAAAGATCATCCCTGTACATTGCCGCTGCAAACATTTACCTGTTCCCTATTGCCTTTGCCAGCCCAACCAGACCTAGGTCTCTATCGGTTAGTTTTAGACCCCCCAAAACAACAGTGAATTAAATTAGAAGGAAATCTGCTTATCTCTCATGTAGCAGAAATCAGAAAATAAGCGACCCATAGTGTATGCTGTAGCTCCAAGGTCATCAAGGACTGAGGCTCCTCCTTTCTTCACTTTTGCATCACTGTCCTGCTGTGTGGTTTCCATCCTCAAGGTTACATTCATGATACAAGATGGTTGCTGGAACTCTGGCCATTTGGCCCATATTCCAGATATCAGGACGGAAGACTGATATCTAAATATCAGTCTACTAAAAATACAAAAAATTAGCTGGGCATGGTGGCACGTGCCTGTAATCCCAGCTACTCAGGAGGCTGAGGCAGGAGAATTGCCTGAACCCAGGAGGCGGAGGTTGCAGTGAGCCGAGATTGCGCCATTGCACTCCAGCCTGGGTAACAAGAGCAAAACTCCGTCTCAAAAAAAAAAAAAAAAGAAAGTAGATATCTCGTATCTGAAATAGCTTCTTTCAAAAGACTTTGCGGAAGTCCCATATAACATTTCTGCTTATATTCTATTGTAGAGAATTCAGTCACATGGCCACACCTAGCAGAATGGGAAGCTGGGAAATGTAGTCTTTAACTGGGCACACTGTTTCCCTGCATAAAATTGGAGCTCTATTTTGAGAGAAAAGGGAGGGAAATAGTAGTGTCAGATGCCTTTATCACAGAAACTTCCACTTGGTCCTGCCAAAGATTTCCAGCAGAGGGCACATGACATGTTGACACCCTCACTTACAGCAGGAAGAGGCGGCCTGGGGCAGCTGAAGTCCCTGGGCCAGTTACCTCTCTGGCTGTGAACAGTTTATCTGAGAATCTAAATCCTTTCCAGTGTGTTACACAAAGATCTTTTTCTCTTTCGGCCTTAAAAAGAAAAATGTTGGGAAATGCTGACCTAGAGCAAACTTTTCAAGAAAACAAAGGCTATGGCTATGATATAGGACCCTTCTTAAACCATTTCATTAATCGCTACTTTTTTAGTTCATTCTGAATCTTAGCTTAGAATCAAGAATGTTCTGGGCACATTGAGAAACTTCACACTAACTTAATTCCAGAAGGCAATAAAATCTCCCAGCTTGAACCTCAGGAGTACTTTCTGCAGCTGCCTCTTAGCCTGCTCCTGAACAGTTTCTCAGGATGCCACCTTAAAATCCATTGTTTTTATTTTATGGAAGAATGAAATGACGCCTCAATTCCAGCAGTGCAAGAGCTCTCATGCTGCATTTTCCCCCACGTAACAAGGTTTCTCCATGTTTTCATTTTTTAAATGACTAATAAATACTGTCTGCTATTTGTTTTCTTTAGCTGGGGTTATTGGCTTCTGTAATTTGGTATTTGGATTACTAGATCTATCAGAGGCTTTTCCCGGCAACTACTTTTTAAGAAATACAAATTTAACCAAGATTTCTGCTACTAATAGATTATATATATATACAATTATTACATTTGATAAAGGTCTGGCAAGGAAACAGATAAAAAGAAAATATAATCACTGCCCTCAAGAAACCTACACCTAGTAAAATGAATATTTATTCGAGTACATCATGTGTAGCTTTTTTTCACCTTTATTGGAATAAGACAACAGATGGTTGGGTTGACTAATTGATAAAGGAGAAGCAATATGTTAAGTATATTATTGACAGCATAAATATTGTGTGGAGAGAGCTATGAACCCATGCTACAGGGCAGGATCTTTTACACAATACACTTAAGTACAAATATAATAATATTTTTGATGAAAGATCTAAAAGTGTTTTGCTATGAAATGAAATACTAAATCTTAGTAGATAGGGTTAAGCTCTGTCTTTGTCCTTACTGAGTGCATGTTACCTCCATAATTTGTGCTCAGCTCCTCTCACTGACAGAATATAATCAAATGTTGAGCCTCTGCTGATAAAATGATTAGAACTTTAGTTTGATTTTTATACATGTATGGTGTTTTTTAGCATATTATTTGGAATTTAGCAGACATCTTCTTGCTAGGCATGTTAGGCACAGGTGCAGAGAGAAGAAAAATCGGCTATTTCTCTTATTCACGAGGAGATCAGCTGGGAGCAGCAAACCTTCAAATTATGACCTATACTACAATATGGTCTGTATTAAAAATATGCAGATATTACATCATTAAACATTAAATATGAGTTAACTGTGTTTTTTACAAGAATACTTGTGTCTATATGAGAATTTATGACATCTCTACACACTTTAATAATGTGTCCTTATTTTTTGAATAAGATTATAAGTAGTGTTGTAGACCAAATATGTTAATTACTTGTAACAAAAACAATGATTATATGTAATATAAAAATTCATTATTCCTAGGTGAATAACATTATGGTATATCTTGTATTATTGTATTCTTTTTACTTTTTGAAGAGGATGCAGATGAAAATTGATGATTATTTGATATTTATGTACATAAAAATGTATCTTTTAATGATAAATTTGAAATGAATCTATGAATTGTATATTAAGCCACCATTTGTCTCACTAGATTGAATGTGTTTAACTTTCTGTTGGGAAAACTACTGGGTTCTTCCTGATCCTTTATGTTGTGGACATGAGATAGGACAAGAGTTCTCAGTTGAGTCTTCTGAGTTGAGTCTCTAGGACATGGGTAAGAAGCCAGTTAGACCTGTGCTTATATGTGTGGCACGATAAGCAAGCCACCTTTCAACTGCTGTGTTTTCAGTAAGAGTTCAGCCACTTTTCTAAGCTCTTAGAAATTCATCTGGGAGTTCATAGAGTAACTTGCACTTTCATAGGTGATGGAAGAGTGTAGTAGATGGAACCATCTGTATGTAGAAGTACTCTCTAGTGACCTGGTGTTAGTGTGCCTGGTCGGCTGTTGCAGAGCTCTGCCTTCCCTAACACTTGGGTTATCAATAGTCTGCCTACTGTTGATTCAAAACAGAGGAGGCCAGAGGCCCAGAGCCAATAGGAACAAGAGGAAAATAAATCCAGAATCTCTTGATAGAATGAAAATCATAGAAAGTGAAAGAACAGGCTGGTGCAGTGGCTCACACCAGTAATCCCAGCACCTTGGGAGGCTGAGGCAGGTGGATCACCTGAGGTCAGGAGTTGGAGGCCAGCCTGACCAACATGGTAAAGCCTTGTCTCTACTAAAAATACAAAATTAGCCGGGCATGGTAGCACATGCCTGTAATCTCAGCTACTTGGGAGGCTGAGGCAGAAGAATCGCTTGAACCAGAACGTGAAGTTTGCAGTGAGCCAAGATTGCACCATTGCACTCCAGCTTGGGCAACAAGAGTAAACTCTTGTCTCAAAACAAAACAAAACAAAACAAAACGCTGATGCTAAGGACCTCACAGAGAGAGAGTTAAGAAATGGGGTGAAGCAAATGGGATCTGTTGGTAAGCTAAGGGTATCACACTGATTTCAAATATTTGCTTCAGTACTTCTATTAATAAATTAACAGTGTACTCAAGGGATCCCTCTCCTGAGGTCTTCCTCCATAGCCACAGATAGTAGCATGGGATCACATTATTTTTAAAAATCTAAAATAAAAACTATTATTCTTAGTGCATCCAAGACTTCTTTAGATACAGCAGGCCAGACAACTACCGATTTGTTAAATACTTACTCGGATGATGAGTACATTAAAAAAATCCAGAAGCGCCTCGAAGAAGATGCTTTTGCACGAGAGCAAAGGGAGAAAAGACGGCGGAAATTGTTAATGGACCAGTTAATAGCCCACGAAGCACAAGAGGTAAGATATTTAGATGAAAGTTAAGTAATAGTGCTGGGAATTCTACAAAATGTAGTCTTCTATATACATAATATGTAGTTTATGTATTGTCTGCTACTGTTCATCAAATGTCATTTTCACATCCTCACATCATAATAGTAAATATACTAGAAAAAAAAACTTACCTATTTAATAAAGAATCTAAAATCTGGTAATGATTATACAACATTGTGAATGTACTTAAGGCAAATCTACACTTTAAAATGGTAAAGTTTATGTTATGTATATTCTACCATAATAAAAATTATATTAAGAGGAACCTAAAGTCTATATCTGCCAAGTGTACTCTGTTACTACTTTTAGAGGAAAAGGGGAATGAACGAAAACAATACGGAAAAAAGTTGTTCTTCCTCTCCTTTTGTTCACCAGTCTATTCCAGTGGTTCTTAAAGTGTGATTACTGGGTGAGCAGCCACAGCATTGCCTGGGACTTTTCGTAATACAGATTACTGGTCCCCACCCCAGACTGGACCTGAAACGCTGGGGGTGGGGCCCAGTGATCTGTGCTTACAGGCTCTCTAAGTGATCCTGATGCCACTACAGCTCGAGGATCACTGATCATTTCTTACACTGAACACATATTTATTGAATGTCTATGCTTTGAGTACTGTGATAGGCTCAGAGATATAACAAAGAGCAAGAATAACAAGATGCCTATCTCCCAGAGCTTTCTGTTTAGAGGAGCATCTACAAACAGCAAGTACATTGGAGTGTGAAAGTGCTATGCAGGTGAAAGGGGGTTTGGGGGGAATGACACTTAGAAGAAGTTCACCTGGCTTGCTTCAGGAGACAGTGTCTGGAGGACAATAGCAGAAGCATGGATAAGGGTCAGGAGTGAGCTAACTGAAGGTGGAGTGGTTGTGGTGGCGTAGGGGTGAGGGGCAGTTTTCCAGAGAGGCTGAAATGGTGGAAGGTGAAGTGTGTTTCCAGGCAAGAGACTATCACATGGAAAGCTCAGTGCTTTTAACTAACTGAAAGTCATGTCATCTGGCAGGAGTCACCAGAGGCCAAATTATAGTGAGCTTTGTAGGATACATAGAAAGAAATAGATTTTGTGATTTCATGTTTGAATGCTAAGGGGAATAAGAGTGATCAGGTCAGACTTGCCTTTAGAAAGATCACCTGGCTTTAGTTTGGAGACTAGATTACAGAAGGGCAATCCAAGTTCGCTGTTGCTGTAATTTGAGTAAGAGATTATCCTGGTTTAAATTTAGTTTAGTGGCAATAGGGATTGAGAGAAGTGGCTTTAAGAGCGATTTTGGAAGTAAAATCAATAGAACTTAATGATTCATTAGACATGGGACAGTGAAAAAGTGGGATGAAAAGCTGGATTTCTAGGTTGTGCACCTGGATGGATGGAGGTGTAATTTACAGAGATATGGAAGATGGTGAGAGGATCAAAGTTGGGGTGGATGGTGATTTTAGTTGTGATTGTAAATAGGAAAAATATGTATGTCTAAAAAGAACATTTGAAGATGCTTTTATTCATCTATCCATGTCTGGTCTGCTTGTTCACTGAAAAGAAATAAAACCTTCATATTAATATGAAGAAATGAAGTTTATTCATGGATTCCACTCCTTTCTTAGTGAAAGTTCAAAAAATAGCTCTGGACATCTCTTTGTGCTAGAAAGTTATTTCTTCAAATTCAGATCTCTTCAAATTATATCTTTACTCAGTCAGTTTGGTCATATCTTTTAATTAGAAGAATTTCAAATTATGAAAACTAGATAATTGAAAAGTTGATTTTAAAATAACTACCCATTTCAAGTTTCATTACCTGGCAATGAAATTTTGGACACGCTTCTATGTATGTTCCAAAGTGCTTGCGTGTTGGCTGCAAGTTTTTTTCTCACTAGTTTTCTACTTACAGTCTAGGCCTGGTGTTTGCCTGGAAAATGGAGTAAAGGAGTTATTTCTGGATTTCCTCACTTTCCACTAGGATGTTATTAACACTGAATTTTCAAAACTAGAGTTGGAGATATATTTACTAGTTTGGAAATCTGGCAACCTAAGGGACTTAAAAAAAGAGTCAAGACTATATAATTTCCATCACAGAAATCTCCTCTTGTGCTGCTGCTTTTCCATGTGTGGGGAAGCTGCTGTTCCTAGAACCAGGCCTGAAGCATTTGTTGCATTCCCTCCATTCCCACCACCTGCTTTCCATGGAATCTAGTGAGCCCAGGCTTCTGTGCAGCTGACACAAGAGATGTTGGTTCACAGTCATGGAATGGAAAATTCTCATGTGTGCAATGGCTGGTGTTTCCATCAATTCTCCTCTCCTCCAAAGGAAAAATGATATATGTCAGGGCTAGGAATTCCTCTGCTTCCATTACCTGCTGCTTTTCACAAGCATGACATAAATCCCACATCAACTCTGGATGTTTTCTTCTGATGCCATTTGCACTTAATCTATTAGAAATGCCTCAAAATATCTTCCCTAGCTTTCAGGTTGTTCCAGTTTCCCCCTGGAATTTAAGTATTCCTGTTTTGGTTTGGGTGGTGAAGAGAGAGCCAGAGACCTGTGCTCAAGTTAATATCTTGCCTACTGATTCATAAATATGTGGAATTATGTGAACTAATGATGAGATTTAAAGTGAGAAAAATCAGTTTGACTTTTTAGAGGATAGATTTTGAGAGTAGGGATGGTAAGGAAAGGATTGGTAGAGAGGGCCTGAAGTTGTTCAAGATGGGGTGGTGTCAGTGGGTATGGAATGGAATGAGGGGTGGCTTAAAAATGTACCTGGGTGGTATAATAGACTACTTCCTGAACAATTGAGTATTAGGAGTGATTAAGGGGGAATGAACTTAGGATGGCCCTAATGTCATAGATCACAGAGTAGATTATTGTAGGATCATCAACTGAGATGGGGAAATATGGGGAAAGGACCAGGTCTGAAGGGGAGTTAGTGTGTTTAATTTTGGACTTGCCGAGTTGAAGTACTTCATAGGTATTTAAGTGGAGATATTCAAACTGGGAACAAATTTGGCTCCAACCTGGTTCTGTGGTCATTTGGCTAGTATCTTGGCTAGTTAAGATTTACTCCAAGTCAACTACCTCTGCCTTCTAAGAATCTTTTCTATGCTGTTTCTTTGGAACTGGTATTTGAACACCAGGCCCTTCCCTCACTTCTTAAATAGAAGACCCTTGAATTATTAGCTCTTAGGTCTTTCCTGCAGTGCCCTATTCCTCTGTAGAGCTGCTCAGGCATCTTTGGAAAATTAGGTAGTGGTTGTAGAACAGAGTAAGTTCCTCCAATGTCTAGATATTTTTCTATGTCTTCCCCACTGAGTACTATAGATACCTCCTCTTTCCACATGATGTCTCTGTTTCGAAAGAGTGAGAGAGCTTGATAGGGTCTTGGATATCATCTTCTATCTAAACCCATCATTTTAGCTGACAAGAAATAGGCCCAAGAAGCTGAGTTAATTGCCCAAGGCCACTCAGCTTATAATAGGTCCTTTGATTCCCAGTTTAATGTTTTTTTTCTACTGTTCATTTACTGGTCACCCTTCTATTCTCTTCAAACAGCCAAGAATACATCTAGTTTCTGTTTCAGATTATTACCACTCAGATTTTTCAGATAAGCAGTAGGTCATTTCCCTCAGCCTCTTCTCCAGGCTTCATATTCTGTCAGTTTTTATTAATAGCTTTTCCTTACATTGGTATTGCAATATCCTCACTGGGAACTAATCAGATCTGCAATCTTCAGCTGACAACGGCTGCATTTATTTACAACTAGTAGTAATGTTAACATGTGTGTAACATAATCCTAAACTGTTGAAAACATGCTTTTAAATTTAGAGTTACAGCACTTGTTTTTGTTTAACTTTTTTTTTCAGTTCAGGAGTACATGTGCAGGTTTGTTATATAGGTAAACTCACGTCAGGGGTTTGTTGTACAGATTATTTCATCGCCCAGATATTAAGCCTAGTATCCATTAGCTGTTCACTTGTTTTTAAAACCTTGAAAAAAATTACCTATTTTTAATAATATTTTGAATGAAGTAATAATTTATTTAAAGTGCTTGTGAGTTGCAAAATCATAATGTTTCTGAACACCAACTTTTGTTGGAAATTCTCACTTCATAACTTGATTTTTTTGCTATGTTCAAATTAAGTCAAATGACAGAAATTGATTTAGATGAACATTATGCTTTTGTATATTATTTATGTATAGGCTTCATAGCCCAGTGGGGAATCTGGACATCACTTTAACAAAAAATGGGCTCTTCCCTTGATGTTTTCAGGAGGCTTATCGGGAGGAACAGCTGATTAACCGACTGATGCGGCAGTCCCAGCAGGAGCGCAGGATTGCTGTGCAGCTCATGCATGTTCGGCATGAAAAGGAAGTTTTATGGCAAAACAGAATTTTCAGAGAAAAACAACACGAGGAAAGACGACTGAAAGACTTCCAGGATGCTCTTGATCGAGAAGCGGTAAATACTATCTGCCTTAGAAATCTTTCTACCAAGTGATGGTAAACAAAGCTATATTTTGTTGCCAATCATCTAATAAGAGTTGATTTTTTTTACATAATCAGCCTGTTATCTGCCCATTTTTATTTTTGTGTAACTCCATCAACAGGGCATATAGCCACTGCATAGTATGATACTGTCTTCCTTTAGCCTTGATTGTACAAGTAGCTAAGTACTTAATGCTCACCACCAGCCCTTATGTCCATGTCTCACTAGTCATTTTGATTGTCTGAAGCTCCTTCTCTAATAGATTTCTCAAGAAGGGCTCATGGAAACCATATTTCCTGAGTTCTTATATATTGGTAACAGTGTGTGCCTTTTATATTTGATTGTTAGTTTTGCTGTGTATAATATGGTTAGTTCACACTTTGTTTCCTTGAATATCTTATGTATGTCATTCTGTTTTCTAAAGCGTTCTGTCAAAAAGAATGGTGATAATCTAACTTTCATTTCCTTGAGTCATTACTTTTTTTTTCTAGATACTTTTTTTTTGTTTAAAAGCTCACTATGTTTACTAGAATAGGCATTGCTATTGGTTTTTCTAGGTGAATATCTCAGGCAATAAGAGAACTTTTAAACTATTTCCTTTCAACTAGACACCATTAGTCTTTAGTAACAATCCCTTGCCTTCTGAAAAAAAAGAGATTTCTCAGGGGCATTTGTGCTATTTCTTCCTCAGACGATAATAAGTCCCTTATCTAGGGTACTCTGGTGCACCGTAGTTGAGAATTGTATACAGAAACTCAGATCTAGGCTGCTAGCTGTACTCTTTGCTACCATGGTATCATTGTATCTCGGCTCTTTTATAACTCTGAAAATCAAAATATCCAATCTTTTAATTATTTAATAGATTATTTTTGCCCCAAACTTTATGTATATGTGGGTTCTAGTAACAAAAATAGATGGATTTCATTAAAGGAGAATATCGATTACTTCTTGTCTACTTCCTATTGGGGATGTTTTAGATTTATTTAATTCATTAGTCCACATTTGATTGAAGAGAACTCATGTGAGTGGCATTGTAGATAGCCTGTCTTTACTGTCATAAAACATTCACAAAACCAGACTGGACAGAAGAGAAACCTTATAGAAAACAGGAGGGTAGTGCTTTATTTACTAGCTTCATTCCTTCCACTGTGGTACCCCGTGAAAGTGCAATGTAGCTCTTGCCAAAATTAAGCAATTTTTAGAAACATCATTTGGACAGTAGCATATTTTGCAGTGAGGAAAGGGTTGCTTTTACCTTTGTGAAACAGGCATAGCCTAAATGGCAGGTATGGAATGGGAGAGGGAGCCATTCCCCATGAATTTGAGCTGAATGAATGCTGACCTCAATGTCTTCTTTGGCCTCAAGAGCTGAGTTATCTGGATGATTGTTTCATGTCTCTCTTCTTTGGCAAAAGTAGACTTGACTAGATTAGAGTGTCATTTGCTTACATTAGAAATGATGTGTTTATCTTTCTAAATGCCTATTTAAAACATGTTTATTTCACAAGCTCAGCTAAATAGCAAAGTATGTTTAGTTGGACTGGTCTCAGGATGATAAGGATCACCTATTCTTTCTTGAACTGGGATTAAATTAACTTCAGAGTACTGGAACAGTTGGACCTGCTAAAACCTCAGAGACCTGAATTGTGAGGTTCCAAAGCACCTGAAAAAATTATATTTCTTACTCTCATATGATTACCTTTTCCAACAACAGACGTATCTACTTCCTTGGCACCTATCCCTTAGAGATGGCTGGATTTTATGGCGTTCATCCATACATGTTGAATTTATCAAGTCCTCCACCAACAGTGGCTAGTACATAAGTAGGCGCTGAATAAATAAAGCAATATATGTTGAATTTGATTTGCCAAATTAACAGTCACCTCTTCTTTCCAGTATCATTCACTAACTAAACAAAATCCATTTTATTCTCTATATTATCATTCTACTACTTCTTTTATGTGAAGAAGGAGAATTTTTTTTTTTGGTATACATATTTATTTGTTTAACTTTTATTTCACGTTCAGGGGTATAAGTGCAGGTTTGTTACATAGGTAAATGTGTATCATGGGGGTTTGTTGTACAGATTATTTAATCACCCAGATATTAAGCCTAGTACCCATTAATTATTTTGCTTGATCCTCTCTCTCCTCCCAGCCTCCATCCTCTGAGAGGTCTCAGTTTGTGTTGTACCCCTCTGTGTGTCCATGTGTTCTCATCATTTATCTCCCACTTATGAGTGAAAGCATACAATATTTGGTTTTTTATTCCTGCATAAATTTGCTAAGGACAGTGGTCTCCAGATCCATCCATGTCCCTGAAAAGGACATGATCTCATTCTTTTTTATGGCTGCATAGTATTCCATGGTGTATATATATCACATTTTCTTTATTCAGTCTATCATTGATGGGCATTTAGGTTGATTCCATGTCTTTGCTATTGTAAATAGTGCTATAATGAATGTAGGCATTCATATGTCTTTAAAATAGAATGATTCATATTCCTTTGGGTATATATACCCAGTAATGGGATTGCTGGGTTGAATGATATTTCTGCCTCCAGATCTCTGAGAAATGGCCACACTGTCCTCCACAGTGGTTGAACTAATTTATGCTTCCATCTACAGTGTAAAAGTGTTTGTTTTTCTCAACAACCTTGCCATCATCTGTTGTTTTTTTTTTGGTTTTTGATAATAACCATTCTGACTGGTATGAGATGGTATCTCACTGTGGTTTTGATTTGAATTTATATAATGATCAGTGATGTTAAGCATTTTTTCATGTTTGTTAGCAGCTTGTATGTCTTCTTTTGAAAAGTGTCTGGTCATGTCATTTGCCCACTTTTTAATATGGTTGTTTGTTTTTCTCTTGTAAATTTGTTTAAGTTAATTATAGATGTTGATATTAGACCTTCATCATATGCATAGTTTGTAAAAATTTTCTCCAGTTCTGTAGATAGTCTGTTTACTCTGTTGACAGTTTCCTTTGCTGTGTAAAGCTCTTTAATTTAATTAGATCCCATTTGTCAATTTTTGCTTTTGTTGCAATTGCTTTTGGCATCTTCATTATGAAATCTTTGCCTGTGCTTATGTCCTGAATGGTGTTACCTAGGTTGTCTTCCAGGGTTTTTATAGCTTTGGGTTTTACATTTAAGTCTTTAATTCATCTTAAGTTAATTTTTGTATATGGTGTAAGGAAGGGATCCAGTTTCAGTCTTCTGCATATGGCTAGCCAGTTATCCCAGAACCATCTATCAAATAGGGAATCCTTTCCCCATTGCTTGTGTTTGTCACGTGTGTTGAAGATCTGATGGCTGGAGGTATGTGGTCTTATTTCTGGATTCTCTATTCTGTTCCATCGGTCTATGTGTCTGTTTTTGTGTTTCAGTTACCATAACCCCATATAGTGTAGTGTAGTTTGAAGTCAGGTAGCATGATGCTTCCAGCTTTGTTCTTAGTTTTCATTGTTCTTATAATTTGTATTATTATTTGTGAGTGAGAGAAGGTGGAGTGTTCTAAATGTATTTTTAAGTCTATTGAAGTCTTTAAGGTTTTTTAACTATGCTCACAAACTATTAATAATACTTGTATTACTTATTTAATTGTATTGATTTGCTATTCCATGGCCACTTTCTATTAAGTATTGCTGTGGAAAATACTGATTTTTTTCCTACTTCTTTGACTGTGCCTTCTCAGGAGCAAGGTCATTGTCTTTGCAGGCTCATTGTTCTCTTATATCAAAACATTTATTAACAAATTCCTCAAAATTTTATCTTAGGCTTCCTTATTTTCTTTTCTATGTTATTTCTCAGACAACCGCCTCCACAACCATGGTGGTGCCTTTACTGAAATACACAAATAACTCATGGAGTTATGCCTCTGTCCTCTAAGATGAAGGTCCATAGTTTTAGTATTCCTTGACATCTGTGGTCCTATGTCTCAGAGACACTTCAAACTCAACATGTTCCAAGCCAAATTTATGACCTTTTCTATGAAGCTAGTCTTTTTCAATGTTCCGTAGCTCAACAAATGGCATCATTATGTATCCAATCGTACAAGCCTGAAATTTCAGGACCCACCTGTTAGCTGTTTCATTCTTATTCTCGCATACCCAAAACACCCACTAAGTGCTATCATTTTCACACATTACATTTCTCTTCATCGTGTCCATTTTCCTCCATGTCTACACTACCACCCCTGGTCTCTACTGCAGTGGTTCTTCATCCATTTTTAGTGGTTATGAATTGGCAACCAAAAACTGAAGAGTTTCAGAATATAACAGTATTTCTGTTCCTTAATTCAACCCTAAGTTTTACTCTTTCAGCCCATCTCTGCACATAGAGAATGTACAATGCCTGAGGTTATAAGGGCCAAGCCATCTTGGAAGCACTACGGTCATCAGGTGCAAGTCCAGCGCTATTGAGATCTCAGCTACCGCAGCCCACACTCTCCCCTCAGTGGCACAGGAACCTTTGGGGAGGCTGCTGGGCCTTTGTTGGTGATATAATCCCCTCTGAAGCTTCATTGCTCCCCTTCATTGCCTGGCTCTGGCCACATTGGTTTGCTCTCAGATTCTTGAGCAAGTCATTTCTTCTAATTTGCCCTTTTCCCCAAGTGCTTTCACCCAATTAATACTTGTTCTCAAATTTCCATGCATATGCTCCTTCTTGTCTAGGTCAGGCCCCTATTATATAGCCCCATAGACCATGGTCTTGCCCTAATGACACTTGTTGCAGCGTGTAATTATATCTGTATTTGTTTGGCTCTTTGTTTGCCCATCCCATTGTCATGTAAAGTCCATAAGAGCAGTAGCATGTTTGCTCCTGTGAAAGAAAGAAAGAGAGAGAGAGAGAGAGAGAGAGAGAGAGAATGAAAGAGAGAAAGGAAGAAGAGGAAGAGGAGGAAGAAAGGAAAGAAGGAAGGAAGGAGAGAAAGAAAAAGAAAAAGGAAGGAAGGAGAAAGAAGGAAAGAAAGAGGAAGAAGAAAGAGAAAAGAAGAGAAGGAAGGAAGGTGAAGAGAAAGAGAAAGAAAAAAGAAAGAAAAAGGAAGGTGAAGAAGAAGAGGAGGGGGAGGAGGAGAGGGAGGGAGGAAGGAAGGAAGGAAGGAAGGAAGGAAGGAAGGAAGGAAGGAGCTCCTGCCTATAATCCCAGCACTTTGGGAGCCTGGGGTGGGAGGAGCACAAGGTCAGGAGTTTGAGACCAGCCTGGTGAACATGGTGAAACTCCATCTCTACTAAAAATACAAAAATTAGCTGGGTGTGGTGGCACATGCCTGTAATTACAGCTACTTGGGAGGCTGAGGCAAGAGAATTGCCTGAACCCAGGAGGCAGAGTTGGCAATGAGCCAAGATCACGCCATTGCACTCCAGTTCTGGACAACAGAGCAAGACTCTGTCTTGCCAAAAAGAAAGAAAGAAAGAGAGAGAGAGAGAAAAAAAAAGAGAAAGAGGAAGGAAGGGAAGAAGGAGGGAGGGAGAACGGGGGAGGGAGGGAGGGAGAGAGAGAGAGAGAAAGAAAGAGAAAGAAAAAGACAGAAACAAAGAAAGAAGGAAAAGAAAAGAAGGAAAGAAAGAAAATGAGAGAGGGAAGCAATGAAAAGGAAGGACAGAGGAGAGAGAGAAAATGATGAAGGAGAACTTTGTGTTTTTCTTTCACTTTCAATTTTTTGGGGGTTTTTGTTTTGTTTTTAGATTAAATCTGCTAATCTATTCCTTTGAGGCAATTGAAAAACTATTCTATATTAAGACAGTTCCTGATCTATTATTATTCATAATTAATTACAATAATATTTAATGTTTGTTGAGCCTTTACTCTGAGTCAAGCACTGTACTATATTTGTTACACACATATATAATATAATTATTGCAATGACCATAAGTGGATATTATCCTTATTTACATTTTACACATCAGGAAATTGAAGAGTAGAAGGCTCAAATTCACACAGCTTATCAGTGGTATAGCAGGGAGCAAGGCCAGTTCTATCAGACTCCAGAGTCCAGGCTCATAACCACTGAGATTTACTATCTCCCACAGACTTCCTTTTTCCTTTTTCTCCCTCTCTTTTTATGGCTGCAACCCACTTAGCTGTAATGAGACAGGAAATTATTGCAGCTTTGGGAGTGGATTGATGGTAGATGTAGAAAAGAAGGAGAAGGAAGACTAGACAGCTGAATGAAACGAGGGAGAGGAATAGAGAGAGGGAGAGAGGGACTGGGGAAGGGAGGGAGCGGGTAAGAGAGGAAGAGAGAGAAGGAGATGGGGCAGCAACCAGGGTTAAAAGCTATGCTATTACTGGTAGAACATTCTACCATTCCCTTAAAGGTTTTTGTTCCTCACATCCTAAATATTTCCAAGTGTTTCAAAGACACTCTGTAGTAAACCAACCTCATGACCCATTTTTGTGTCACTCTCTCCATAAATTCTCATCTGATATTTCTGCTCTCTTAGATTCATTTTTTTCTCTGAATTCTTCACTTCATGAGTCATGCCATAAAGTTTTGTACTTAAATTGTACTCCTTCTCCATGAAAACAGGGTGTACAGAATGATACGACAATAATAAATTCTGGTGTAATTCCTGGATCTGTCAAATGTACAGAATTGACCTTAGTAATCATCCAGCTTAACCCCTTTCCCAACAAAAATGAAATAAGCACACAAAATAAAACCAGCAATAGCAAAACAAATGGTGGACCTTATACAGCAATCCATTGTCACACATCTAGTCATTTATGAATGGTATCATAATAGGAGATATTGTTCTGATGAGATGGTTTGGTACTTTCTCTGGGTATGCGAAGTATTATTAATATCCTGACTTTGAGGAAACAGAGGCAGAAGGAGACTAAGGACTTGCCCAAACTCTCACAGCTAGAACTTGCATTCTCTATAAAATCTAGGCCTTGAACTCAACCATACCTCCTCCACAGCCCAAGTTTACTTCCATTTTATACTCACTGGGTTGTTGCAGGAGGCAGGTTAGCATGTGACTGAATTTCTCAAAAAGCTGCCATGGCTATCTGAAAAGCAATATTTGGTCATTCGAATCCCACTAATTAACTATTATGTTACTCTCAGCTTGGCTGGACTGAGTTCAACCTTTGTACTTTGTGTGAAGAAAAGATTCCCTAAACAAAATAATAGTGCACTAAGGATAGATGATGACAAGCTAAGTATTTTATTGATTTCTACAGAAATAGATGTTTCTACAAATGATTGGTATCAGTTTATTAAGCCTGTAACCATAGAGGGTTTATAATTAACACATTTAACATTTGTTGGCAAATGTGTTATATTCTCAAGCCAGTATAATCAGGGAATTTCTAAAATATTTTCTAGGTATAAATCAGTATTATAGAACTCTCCCATTCAAAGACAAAGGGCAATGGCTATGGCAGATGTGTCCAAATGGATACTCTGGTGGTGGGAGTGAGGGGTCAGCTATGCTTAGGGTCTGGCAGAGACTTGCCTGTTTCTCTCTGAACCCTATTCACAACCACTGAACTCTGAACTTCTTTCTGAAGGTTTAAGATCCAATTCATCATTAATCCACATTGGGCTTTCCTCAGTTAGATCATCTTTCACTGTATTATGTTTTGTTGATAGCATAAGCTAAGAGTAGGCTATTTCTAATATTATCTTTGCCATCATACTCAGTACTAATATATTAAGAAGAAGGTGTTTATTCATGATTAATTTTTTTTTCCTTATGTGAGAAGACATTTCATTCTACTTAAAGCTCTTTTGGCTATGGAAAGGATGACATTATTTTTATTTGAATCAGTTATAGTGATTTAAAAATGTTTTTGCCTTTTTAGGCTTTGGCAAAACAAGCCAAGATTGATTTTGAAGAACAAATCCTTAAAGAGAAGAGATATCATGAGCAGATTGCTGTGGAAAGAGCTCAAGCTTGTTATAAAAAGCATTATTCAATATGTGCAGAAATTTTGGATCAAATAGTTGATTTGTCCACTAAAGTGGCAGACTATCGAATGTTGACAAATAAGTAAGTATTTTTTTATATAATAACACAGTAGAGATACAATAAAGAATGAGAAAGGATATGATTGTGAAGTAGATGCTAGGCTGATAAGTAGAGAGAGACAAAAATGATTCATAAAAAGACTAAAAGGTGGGGTCCAGAAGACCTTGATTACTGACTTGATTTACCCAGTGACTAGCTTTATTTAAGATGCATATATGCCTTTTTCCATACCTTTTATGAAAATTAACTCAACATGGATCATGGAATTAAGTATAAAGCATAGGTCTATAAAACTTTGAAGAAAAAAATAAGAGAAAATCTTTGGGTTCTGTGAGTAGGCAACAAATTCTTAGACTTGACACCAAAAGCATGGTGTCATAAAAGGAAAACTTGACAGGTTGGATTGCATTAAAATAAAAAATGTTTGCTCTGCAAAAGACAAAACTTTATAAGTTAGACTTCCTCAAAATTTAAACTTTTTGCTTTGAAAAAGATGAAAGGATGTATAGAATGAGAAAAAATATTTCAAACTGCCTATCCAACAAAAGACTAATATCTAGAATATATGAAGTATTCTCAAAACACAGTAACAAAAAATAAGCCAGTTCAAAAATAGGCAAAAGACATGAAAAGACATTTCACTGAAGAGGATATCCAGATCACAAATAAACATGTAAAAAAAATTCACCCTCATTAGTCATTAGAGAAATTCAAATTGAAATCACAATAATATATCATTACACACCTATAAGAATGGCTAAATTAAAAAAAAAAAAAAACTTCAAACACTGGCAAGGATCTGGAGAAAATCACTAATTCATTGTTGCTAAGAATGTGAAATGGTATAGCCCCTCTGGAAAACAGTTTGGGAGTTTCTTAAAAAGCTGAATATGCAACTCCCACACAACCTAGTGATTATACTTCTGGGCATTTATCCTAGAGAAATGAAGACTTAAATTCACACAAACTCCTGTATACTAATGTTTATAGCACCTTTATTTGTAATAGCTTAAAACTGATAACAATCTAGATGTCTCTCAACAGGTAATAAAGTGTGATACGTCCATATCATGGAATATTGCTGAGCAATATAAAATAGCAAACTATCCATACATGTCACAGTCTGAATGAGCCTCCAGATACTTATGCTGAGTGGAAGAAACCCAATCTCAAAATGTTACATACTCTGTGATTTCATTTATATAACATTCTTGAAATGACAAATTTATAGAAACAGAACAGATTAGTGATTACCAGGGGCTAAGAATGGGGTGGAGGTGAGAGGGAAGTGAATGTGGCTATGAAAGAGCAACATGATGGGTTCTGTGGTAACAGGAAGTTCTGTATTTTGACTATTTAAATGTTAATATCCTGGTTGTGATATTGTACTGTAGTTTTGCAAGATATTACAATTAGGAGATACTGGGTAAAGGGTATATGGATCTCCATATTATTTCTGACACCTAAGGTGAGTGTAAAATTACCTCAAAATAGAAAGTTTAATTTTAAAAGTCAAAGAATATTTAAATAGCAATAGAATAACATAGAAGTAGGATAAATGATTCATAGATACTACTAAGTACGAACCCTGAAAACCCAAAACAGGTCTTAGTTAACTTAGAAAGTTTGGGTTGCCAAGGTTGAGAACGCACCTGTGACAGCCTCAGAAAGTCCTGATGATATGTGCCCAAGGTGATAGGTCCACAGGTTGGTTTTATACATTTTGGGGAGACATGAGACATCAATCAATATGCAAGAAGTAAGTATGTGAGTTCCATCCAGAAAGGTGGAGACAGCTCAAAGCAAGGCCCCTCCACTGGGTGCTTCCAGGCCACATGTAGGTGAGAGACAGATGGCTGCATTCTTCTGAGTTTCCGATAAGTCTTTCCAAAGAAGCAATCAGAATATGTATCTATCTCTGTGAGCAAAGAGATGACTTGAATAGAATGGGAAGCAGATTTGCCCTGAATGGTTCCCAGCTTGAAAGGGCCCAAGATGTCTTCCTTTCACATAAGCTAAAGCAGACCACATAGCTGTAATTTTCAGGCCAAGTTATTTAAAGTCAAAAGAGCTCATTCTAAAATGGAAAGTATAATACTGCTTCTAAAGCAGTGCTTTTTTTTTTGATATAATAGCATTTTTCCTCACTTTTTTAATTTTGAATTAATAATTGCTTCACCAGAGCAGGCTGATTTGAGGTGAACTGATGGAATTTGAGTCCTTTGAGAAAACTGAATTGCTAGCCCAAAAGTATGCAGGGAATCTTCTTGTGAGCTGTTAGTTCACAAGAAAGGCATTCAGGTCCCCAGAAGCCATAGCAGGTGATTTTCTATTCAGGAGCCCCAACATATCAGGCAGGGAGAGGCAAGGTCAGAATCTTGAGGCAAAGGAGAAGCTTGGCAAGAACACGGAGACTGATATTCTGTATGATTAGAGAAGCTATTTTAAAAATGATCCTACTTTTGCCATTTTATGTTTCTATCCTCATATTATTAAATGTGAAAAGAATTTTATGGTAAAGGTCAGATAGCTAAGGTTTTTTCTTCTGTATTATTTTCAAAATACGTGGACTACTTTAGTAGGTTGCAATCATGAAGTCATAGAATGTCTACAAATGTCATAGTAAGTCATACTGAAGGAGAATATTAAAAAGTTAATAGGAGAAAACAGGTAATTTTGAGGCTTTTTAAAGCCCTAATAAGTGATGGAGAAAGCAAAAGGAAGAAGTACCTGAATATGAGGTTTGTTAGGAGTTCAAGACCTTTGAACACACAGCCCTTTAAACAGGAAAAGTTGTTAGGTCTGTAGCATTAAATAATTCCCCATCCCTTCCAATCCCCAGTTGCTGATAATCTCTGTCCTACTTTATGTCTTTGAATTTCTCTTGTAGGTACCTTGTATAAGTGGAATCATATCATATGCATCCTTTTTGTGTCTGGCTTATTTCACTTAGCATCATGTCTTCAAGGTCCATTCATGTAGCATGAATCAGAATAACATACTACTTTTTAAGTTGTAATTTCAAGTTCTAGTCCAACTGCTTATTATCATATCAGAACATTTCACACATCTTGTCTTGAGACAATTTTCCCATCACTCCCTCCTTGTTGCCTCCGAAACATCCTTTAGGCCTCTGCTTTGCAGTCATTTATTTAAAGAGACCTTCCTGGAACCAACAACTTAGGTTGACTCATATTGTTATACTTTCCCATTGTATAATTCCTATTCAAAACTTTCATTTATTTATGCAATTTTTTCCCCTTCTTTCCCAGAGTCTATGTAAGTCCAGGTATTCCACTTGCTATTGTATTTCTAATGGCTAGTAAAATGTCTGGAACTTGTGGGTTTGAAGAATGAATGTTACTTTATGCCACGGGTTCTTTAAACTTTTTTATTGACTGTTTCATAGCAGAACAATATATCTAAAAATAGTGAGCACAGTCAAAACACTTAGGTTCCTTAGTTCTCAGCTCTGATATCAACTTAATTGAAATTATTTAAATGCTCTAGTATCAGTGTCCTCCTGTGCAAAACGAAGAAACTGAGTTCTTTTCAAGGCCCCTTTAAGAGAATGGTAGGTTTGCATTTTATAAATAATTCATAACAGAAAAATTTAATTTATATTAGAATCATTGTCATTGCACATATGGTAACCTTTAAGATTATTTTTCAATAATTACTTCTATTTATCTGGTGAAAGTAAGCTAATTACATAAATATAATAAAAATACAAATGTTTAAAATCTATATTTGACTAACCATTGGTCCAACTCTACCTTTTTTTAAATAGTCTGATTCCATATAAGTTGATGCATGATTGGAAGGAACTGTTTTTCAATGGAAAGCCCATATATGAACAAGCCTCTGTTAAGCCACTACCTGCTAACCCCTCAAGAGAACAACTTACAGAACTGGAGAAAAGGGACTTACTAGATACCAATGATTATGAAGACTATAAGGTACCTACCAACATGAAGTAATTAGAATGCTATACAATAAACCCTTGTCCTTTAACATTAATTTTGTGATATCATTTATTTCATTTCTACTAATAAAAATAGACATGTTTTGTTTGTATTTTCCCTATTTTAATTTGTATATTTTTACTACTTTTTAGTTGCTTAAACTATACATACATAAGCTATTATCTGTTGTTCTTGGTAGTCTTAGGAAAGTGGTCTGAGAAAACATCAAGCCTAATAATTGAGTAGACAGATTTCAGAATTTTTAAAATGCTTTTATTTATTTATTAGCATTTTTCTTTGTATGCGCTACTTCTGCTTTAAAAACTATTGTTAAAAAATGTTTCTTTTGTAATCAATCTAAATAATATATTTTTTTACAGGCAAAATGAAAGAGGAAGGGGTCTGGGTTTTTATGAATAGCATAGATTCAAACAACGTTTTGTTCAAAGATTGAAATAAAAAGTATCGGGTTCTAACAGTGATTTTTAGAAGAACTATTGTAAAGCTTTTGAGACTAGACAGACTAGAGCTACATTACTGGAATTGCCAACTACTAACTATGTGACCTTAGGTGACTAGTTCCTTAAGGGCTAATAGATTCCATTTTTCAATTTATGGAAAGGTAATATACCATACCTAATTTTTTTAAGTTAACCTGAGTTAAACACTTAGCTGAGTGTGCTTCATGTTGGATGCATGTAATACATGCATGAGAATACCCATGTCTCTCCTCACCATCCTACTCTCCCCATCCCACCCCATCTCACCCTTAGAAGTAAAGATGTGACAATCATAGCTTTTGTATAGAAGTTTTGAGTGGATCAACAACAGTGGAATGAGTAAGGCTTTTTATTAGAAAAATTACTGAATGAGTCCCGGAAAGCCTAAGTGCAACATGAAAAAATCTTTCTTTGAAAAGGTGATTTGACCTAATTACTCACTGGTATTTAGTAAATACTCAGCAAATGTTTGTGGAACAAAGAGTGAATAAAATGAATGCATTACAATAAACAAAGAAAAGTGCAAAATAACACTAATAAGTAAATATTATAAAAAGATAACTTTGTGGTTAAAAGATAAGGAAATAACATGAGATTATGAGAAATTAAATGTACATTATATTTTAATTAAATGAATCTGTATTTGTAGCATTAAGAGAATTATTGTTAAGGATTGACTAAAACCTTAAGATATATGTGGATATTTATTTTGTATGGTTGTAAAATATACTAGACCTAGCACATCAACCTAAAGTGTAATGCCACATCATAAAATGCTTTGACAGTGTCAAACTGTGTTAAGGTATTTGTTTCCACTGTGAATTAAAAGCCATTTCATTTGACAGACTTTACTGGTTCATCAAATGTTTATTTCTAAATTACTTCTTAAACAGCTCAGTCTCTATTTTTATTACTCTTACAAATCAGGAGACCTAGTAGGCTGCAGCTTAGCAAAGATTTTTGTCTCTCTAGCTATTTTCCTTGTATGAGAAATGGTTACCACAGAACCTGCTTGTCTTACCCACATCCTGATGTGGATGATGCATTTATTTTGCAGGAAATTGTAAACTTTTGTTAGGAGTTTGTGAACATCTAGCAATGCACTTTATTTTCTGTATTGACTTTGCTGTTTTTCTAGAAATGAAAATTACCTTAGGATTTATAATGTGTTTTCACAAACTCCCTTCAACTCGATAATGGAAAATATGTCATATACAGTTTTAGGATATACTGTAAACATTATACTGTCATTCTTTATTTTTAGATCTTTTGTCTCTTCAAGAACCTGTCCTAAAGGTTCCTACACACAAGTAAAAAATAAATGTTTCAACTTGCAAAATATATTATCTGGCTTAAACAGCCTGTTACAAAAGGCAGAGGGACAATGCATCCTGGCTTATCTAAAAGAAACAGTTGTCCACATTTGTTATTATTAAATTTGTTCAGGAGTTTTAATGTAAATATATTACTAAGAAATTAATACATTTGCTTGAACATAACAATGTTCATTATATATAATGTTCAATAACATTATAATGAACATTATTACGTTCAAGAAAATGTATTACTCAGAAACTAATCTTCAAAAAGTTTATATTCTTAGCATACTTAATTGATGTCTATACCATCTACCTTTAAAGAACTGATAGTTCCCAGTTTTGAGTCTGTGCTTTTAAAAGTCTGTGTTCTGTTAGAATAAGTTATTATGCTTAAAATGTTTAATTATTGTATCTAGAAACTGCAATTAAAACAGATATCTGCTTATCTTCATGTCATATGTAGCTGGCAAAAACTTGACTCTTATTTCTTAACGTTATTTTCTAAATCATCACACTCTATTTACAGAATGACAATGACTGAATGTGATGAAGCTCTAGCCCAGTGGCTAGAAATAACAGTTCTTTCTCCCAGGAAAGAGGCAGGAGCAGCATCACAGAGCAGCAGAACCTTTCTGAGGTTCCTAGGCAACTACCGCAGGATAATAACAATGAGTTATTCCGTAGAGAGTGAGGAAGGGCCTTTCAAGCCCAGTGGATCATGGGTAGCAGGCTAAGCCAGGAGGCCCAGCTCCTCTAGTGCAGCTGGCAGCACAGCCCCACATAGCAGCCGGTGGTTCGCAATCATGCAGTGGACTCCTGCTGGTGAACCTCAAATTCCCCCAATGCAAATCCTTTCTATGGGTCTTACTAGCAAATGAGTTGTAATTCACAGCATTTCACTTTTATATAAGCTGCTTACCAGCTATTACTAGTTGAATGAGTTTAAGAGTTACTAAAATATAGTGTTCATAAACTAAAATTAGCTCATGGCTATGGTTTCCTGAAGACTTGGATTTTTCTAAGAAGTCCCTGCCATAAAGCACTTAGCAATTTTCAGAGCTCTATTGTGAATGCCCACAACCAAGTTATGGTTGGAATTCCTATAATGTGGAGGAAGGATATTTCATTTCCAGCACATCATCCATGTTGTCTCAGTTAATGATTTTTAATTGCTACTATTTTTTTTGTTTTTAATGGAAAATTACTGTTTAAATTCATGATCAGTTGAGTTTGTTGTTGTTATTGAGTTAAACCTACAGTGTGTGTTATAATGTACATTTTTAACATGATTTTTGGTTCATGATTTTCCATTAACTAGACTTTAAGATGTGTTTATACACATGTTATGATGTAACATGTGTACACTTGTCACTACAGCACATGTATGGGTACCCATCCCCAAATTTGTTTTACAATGACCACCAGGTCTTCTTCCACCAAAGAATAGAAATATAGGAGGCTAAGGCAGGAGAATCATTTGAACTAGGGAGTTGGAGGTTACCATGAGCCAGATCGTGCCACTGCACTCCAGCCTGGCAACAGAGCAAGACTCCATCTCAAAAAAAAGAGAGAAAATGATGTGGGACTAAATGGGCTTTGAGGTTCTCTGTTTTCCTGTCTCATCTGAATTGTTTGGCTCAAAGACATCCCTGGATAATTGACCCAAACACAGTGATAGATTTTAGTAGATGAGTGTTAAGGGCATATGAATAGATCACTTTTTTACATTTAAAACATATACATTGCATTGATCAACTCAGGCTGCTATAATAATACACCATAGACTGGGTGGCTTAAAACAGTTTATTTTTCATAGTTCTGGAGACTGAGAAGACCAAGATTAAGGTGTTAGCCAGTTTGGCTCTACAGTGAGATCTCTCTTCCTGGCTCACAGAAGACTGCCTTCTTGCTGTGATCTCACAGGACAGAGCGAGAGTGAGTGAACTCTTGTCTCTCTTCTTCTTATAAGGAAACCGTTCTCATCATGGGAGCCCCACCCTCATGATCTCATGTAAACCTATTTATGTTTCAAAGGCCTAGCCTCCAAGTACCATTACATTGGAGGTTAGGGCTTCAACATAGGAATTTCAGGGAGACACAAACATTCAGCCCATAATATATGCATTTATTCAGGACATTTACAAAAATGTCTCAATATGGAAACTTACTAATAAAGTATAAGAACTTTTAATTTCACATGAAATTGCTTGTTTAATGGTCTTTCTTGTTTCTTGCCAAGAAGTCTTAATTTTCTTGTCTTTTAACTATAAAAATGCTTCTATTGATGAACCTGAGCATTAATTCTATTTTAATTAGTCATTTTAATATAACTATATATAATTTTATTGTGTAGTACTGGAGGGCCCTGATAAATATGATGATTTCATCTTTTATTTTCAGATATGGAGGAATATAGCTGAATATATAGTGGGAAGAGTAAGCACTTGCTTATGTGATGGAGGCTGAGATATTCTCTAAGGCTGTTCTGTAAAAATTCCTCCTGTCATTGCACTCCATGCCTCACATTATCATTCCTTTGAATTAAGACACCAGCACTTCCTAAAATGCAATAGTTCTCAAGATAGGCAATAAGAATCATTATCAGCCTCCAAAATAGAAAGGAACTGGGAAGGAAGATTCATGTTGAAAGGAACATTCTCATATCATTCTAGTTTAGCTTTTAAGAATGTGCCATTTCATAGCTGCAGTTTCTTCTCTCCATTTGTTTACAGTTTTACCTATGACTCCCTAAACTCCTTCACTAATTGTAAGGCTCTCTAACTGGCTTCTTTAGAGTAAGCCTCATTGTATCTTGGTTGGGTAGGATTCTTATTTGTAGTAATCGAGGAAACTGATTCTAACTTACAGAGCAGAATATCAATGTATTAGGTTTTGAAGAGGGCTCTAGTTGCCCTAGGTCTGTGGTTGCCAAGAAACAAGACTATTTTCTAATTGTTGTAGGCCAACGATTTCAGAGGGTTTGATAGAGGTCTGGGACTTGTGTCTAAGGAAAAGCAGGAATAGAAGAGGAACTTGGGTCATGTGGAGGGTATTTGGTTTCAGATTATTAACACTAGAGACAAGATAAGTTCATTGAAAATCTTGGTAGAAATAGTTGAATTAAGGTATCAAGTTCAAGACATTAGATCAGAATTGAGAAATGTTTTCCCAAAAATTGGCAGCCAGATAGAAGTGGAATGGGATGTGAGGACAGAGGAAAGGGAGGAGTCCTGGATGACTGACATGAATAAGATCAGCGTCCACCACTCATTTTTATTTGTTCTTGATCACATAGAGACAAGCCAACCCTTTTCCAAGCTCCTTTCTCTCTGGGACCTGGGAAACAGAAGGCGGTCAAAGCTTTTCCGAGCTTTCTACCACTGAGTTTTGGGTTTGTCCTCTACCTACTTTGGCAAGTACAGAAGCCAGCTTCTATGCATCAAGCCCACTTTCTCTTCAATCAATTGCTCAGAATTACCAGCCAGGATTTTAGAGCTGGCTATAAAGTTTTAAATTTTAAAGCTATAGGCTAGACATGGGGGCGCACACCTATAATACCAGCACTTTGGGAGACAAAGGCAGGTGGGTCTCTTGAGGTCAGGAGTTTGAGACCAGCCTTGGCCAACATGGTGAAACCCCGTCTCCACTAAAATACAAAAATTAGCTGGACATTTTGGCGGGTGTCTATAATTCCAGTTACTTGGGAGGCTGAGGCACAAGAATTCCTTGAATCTGGGAGGCGGAGGTTGCAGTGAGCCAAGATCCCGCCACTGCACTGCAACCTGGGTGACAGGGCAAGAATCTATCTCAAAAGAAAAAAAATATTTTAAAGCTGTATCTTGACAGATAAATATAGGAAGAACACAATGGGGTTTACAATCTTGAAAACTTGAATGAATCCAATAAAGTGTTTAAATTTTGATATGCTCAGATGTGTAGGACTGAGAACCATAAACTCTCCCACCTAAAAGAACCCCCCCATACCACCACTCCTGTCCAGTGCCCAGGACTTCTCAGCCATATTGTTTGGTACATTGGGCCTATAGTAGTCTTTGACACATTGGCCAGTGTCACCTCTAAGCTTTCTGGGGGTGGCTTATACCTCTTTGAGTATCAATCTCAGCAGTGAAATAAAGGCGGTGATAGTGGTCATTATTATAGAAGAGGGTATTCTCTATGGAAAAATTCTGTGTGAATTTTGCAGTTACAAGATGACACCAGAGAAATTCCAACCAAATGTGTTTTTCTGACTATCCCTGGCTAGGTAATAGCAGTAGACAGGCGAATTCAGATGTAGATGCTTCTGGAAAATTTCCTTTAAATAGTAAGACCATGGAAATTACTATAAAAGTGATCCTGAGGTAGGCTACCACCTCCCTGATGAAGAGACATAGTTTAAGTAGTTAGGGAATGACACTTACTGTTTTTTCTAAGGATAGCCACCACCACCAGAATTGTTTGGTGGCCCCCATCTGATATGAAGTCCAGGGTCATGCAATCTCAAGGTCACTTAGCAGCAATGCAGTGACCTTAGAGTCTTCTTTTTTGTTCGTTTGTTTGTTTGACCCAGGCAATTGTGCTTTGGGAAAGCACTGGGCTGCTGTAATTATCAGTGTGCCACATTTAATGCCTTGGAATGGCCGTGGTGGCTTTCCAGGGATGGAGAATGGAATAAGGAGTAGGAACCTATCATTTTGGGGTGACTGAACTACTTTCCACTGATCTCCTGAGTGAGTCACTTCCAGTACAGCTGGAAATCAGAGTGCTCAGCAGAAGCCCCTACCTATTGTTAGCATCTGATTGGTCACTGAATTTTAGTAGCACTGAATAGGTTTTTAGGAGAGAGGATCTCCTAGAATGGCTTAGTATCAGATATCCATGGTAATCAGACCTGCATCCAGCCCAGTGATGCTGGCTGCCTGATATATAAGTAATTTGTAGCTCAGCGTTTTCTGAAAAATAAACCTGTCACTGCTCACTGCTGAGCTTTCTTTTTTTTTTATTTTTATTTTTATTTTATTTTATTGCATTTTAGGTTTCGGGGTACATGTGATGAACATGCAAGATTGTTGCATAGGTACACGCATGGCAGTGTGGTTTGCTGCCTTCCGTCCCCTCGCCTGTATCTGTCATTTCTCCCCATGCTATCTCTTCCCACTTCCCCACCCCCCGCCCCTCCCCCATTTCCCCCCAACGGACCCCAGTGTGTAGTGCTCCCCTCCCTGTGTCCTTGTGTTCTCATTGTTCAGCACCCGCCTATGAGTGAGAATATACGGTGTTTGATTTTCTGCTCTTGTGTCAGTTTGCTGAGAATGATGGTTTCCAGGTTCATCCATGTCCCTACAAAGGACGTGAACTCATCGTTTTTGATGGCTGCGTAATATTCCATGGTGTATATGTACCACATTTTCCCTATCCAGTCTATCATCGTTGGGCATTTGGGTTGGTTCCAGGTCTTTGCTATTGTAAACAGTGCTGCAATGAACATTCGTGTGCACGTGTCCTTGTAGTAGAATGATTTATAATCCTTTGGATATATACCCAGTAATGGGATTGCTGGGTCAAATGGGATTTCTATTTTTAGGTCCTTGAGGAATCGCCACACTGTCTTCCACAATGGTTGAACTAATTTACATTCCCACCAACAGTGTAGAGGTGTTCCTATTTCTCCACATCCTCTCCAGCATCTGTTGTTTCCCGATTTTTTAATGATCACCATTCTAACTGGTGTGAGATGGTATCTCAATGTGGTTTTGATTTGCATTTCTCTGATGACCAGTGATGATGAGCATTTTTTCATATGTTTGTTGGCCTCCTGTATGTCTTCTTTTGTAAATTATCTGTTCATGTCCTTTGCCCATTTTTGAATGGGCTTGTTTGTTTTTTTCTTGTAGATCTGCTTTAGTTCTTTGTAAATTCTGGATATCAGCCCCTTGTCAGATGGGTAGGCTGCAAAAATTTTTTCCCATTCTGTTGGTTGCCGATTCACTCTACTGACTGTTTCTTTTGCCGTGCAGAAGCTGTGGAGTTTGATTAGGTCCCATTTGTCTATTTTGGCTTTTGTTGCCATTGCTTTTGGCGTTTTGGTCATGAAGTCCTTGCCTACACCTATGTCCTGAATGGTTTTGCCTAGATTTTCCTCTAAGGTTTTTATGGTATTAGGTCTGATGTTTAAGTCTTTAATCCATCTGGAGTTAATTTTGGTGTAAGGTGTCAGGAAGGGGTCCTGTTTCTGCTTTCTGCACATGGCTAGCCAGTTTTCCCAACACCATTTATTAAACAGGGAGTCCTTTCCCCATTGCTTGTTTTTGTCAGGTTTGTCGAAGATCAGATGGTTGTGGGTATGTTGTATTTCCTCTGAGGCCTCTGTTCTGTTCCATTGGTCTATATCTCTGTTTTGGTACCAGTACCATGCTGTTTTGATTACTGTAGCCTTGTAGTATAGTTTGAAGTCCGGTAGTGTGATGCCTCCTGCTTTGTTCTTTTTGCTTAGAGTTGACTTGGCTATGCGGGCTCTCTTTTGGTTCCATATGAAGTTTAAGGTGTTTTTTTTCCAGTCTGTGAAGAAGGTCATTGGTAGCTTGATGGGAATAGCGTTGAATCTGTAAATTACTTTGGGCAGTATGGCCATTTTCACGATGTTGATTCTTCCTAACCATGAACATGGAATGTTTCTCCATCTGTTTGTATCCTCTCTTATTTCATTGAGCAATGGCTTGTAGTTCTCCTTGAAGAGGTCCTTTACGTTCCTTGTTAGTTGTATTCCTAGGTACTTTATTCTCTTTGTAGCAATTGTGAATGGCAGTTCGTTCTTGATTTGGCTCTCTTGAAGTCTATTACTGGTGTACAGGAATGCTTGTGATTTTTGCACGTTGATTTTGTATCCTGAGACTTTGCTGAAGTTGTTTATCAGTTTCAGGAGATTTTGGGCTGAGATGATGGGGTCTTCCAGATATACAATCATGTCATCTGCAAATAGAGACAATTTGATTTCCTCCTTTCCAATTTGAATACCCTTTATTTCTTTTTCTTGCCTGATTGCTCTGGCTCACTGCTGAGCTTTCTGAACTTCTGAACATGTGACAAGCTAGAGTGATTGAATTGCATCACGAGGTAACCGGCTCTCTCGAGTGTGGGCTTCAAGGGCTTGAGATGTGACCATTTTCACATGCTGAGTAACTGACCATGGCCAATGTAAATTTCCTTCCAAAAACAAGAACAAGGTAGTATCAAAACAGGCATGTTCAATTTTAGCCTATTGCAAAAGAAGACTCAGGGCAGTAGACTGAGTCTGCTTTTGCAATAGGCTAAAATTGAACATGCCTGTTTTGATACCATGAGATGCCTGTTTTGATACCATTAGATTAGGGCAGACTGAGGAAGGCTACTCCTGGGACAGAAGTGATCAGATTACTGAGTGAAAGGCATTATTGAATCAGGTCAAATTCATTAGATTTCCTGATGATCCAGAATTAACCATGGTATGGATCCATAGGCAAGGCATTGGCCACCCACAATTCTGCTTCTAGCCAGAACACTCTTCAGCTCAGCATGGGGCTCCATGTGGCAGATGAAGTTGAGCTAACCTCTGCCTTTCCCTTGATAGTGCAGACTCTGCATTTCCTGGCAATAGAGATGGCCTTCTCTCTAGAGGTGCAGCCATCTTGAAAATGTCAGTGAGAGATAGACACTCCTGCCCACTGACTCCTTTAAAATCTGAAGGCCAGAGTGTCTGGTGGAAAGATGTGTCCAGGTAGCTAACCATGTGCTGATCTGACTGAAGGCCAAGTGACTTAACAAGGCTTCCAGGTTCACACAACAGGGTCAATTCATCTTCCAAAGTTATTATGAGACCCTCTTGAAACTGGGCCTCAACACAGAGCCCCATTCCACGGCAGCTCCTGGATGAGAATACAGAATTCAGCTGCACATCAGCTAGTCATCCTCTCTTCTCTCCGCCTTTTTGTCTAAAGCAGTATGCGGCAGCCTCCATCTTTTCCATGGTCACCTGGCTATCAAACAGGTCCTACGCAGTGTTCAAGAAACCCTGTGGGGCTGCCAGATTACACAGCTGAACTCCCATTAGGGAAGATAAGTAACCACACTTTCTGCCTCTTCTAAGAATCCTGGGGAGTTATTATACATTTTTAAATCTGAATAAAATTCAGGCAGTTCTTCCAGATTTCTTCAGGGTTTGCGGGTAGTTGGAGGACAGAAAGCCCTGGAAGAAATGACAACAGAGGCTCTAAAAGTTCTTATTTTCCTATGGAGTATGGCTTTATTCTGAGTGCCATATTCCCCAGGCACAGGAACTGGAATACAGCCACTAGACTCTTCATTCTACCATAATAGTGAGTATACTTCTGTAGTATTTTATTCCCTCTGGTAGGAAAGCAGGACAGACCCAGCCAGAAGGTCAGCCAAGAGATACAGTGCCAGAGGTTTAATTCTCAGAACTGGAACCAAGGCAATCAAGATGATTTCCCCGATGTGACCAGAAACAGGAAGAAACAGAGGTGGAATCAAGCCAAGTCCTTGGAGCATGCCAATGATCAAAACTGAGATTGGGTGAGAACCAGACTAGAAAATGAAAACAAAGCTGGCAGGTTGGAAGCTAGGCAGAACTGGAACAGAACGGGACAAACATTAAAGGCTTGGAAGCAAAGTGAGGAGGCTCTAGGCAATTGCCACAGAGTTAGAACATCTGCAGCTTGTTTTTCTCACCTGCCAGTCATGTGGAACACGGTGGCTTTCCAGGGATGGAGAATGGAATAAGGAGTAGGAACCTATCATTTTGGGGTGACTGAACTACTTTCCACTGATCTCCTGAGTGATTCCCTTCCAGTACAGCTGGAAATCAGAGTCTAGGAGGCCCAAGGCAAATACCCAGTTAGGAATATGAAATTAACCAAGTCACAAACAGCTTCTGCCATAGAGCAGATTGTACCTACCCATTGACATAGGCTACTCTTCCTTACTCCAGGACCCTGGACTCAGCCCAGGTGCTTAGATTTTTAGGACCTGCCAGCTCCTGACTGCTTTAAACTTGACTTCTTTCCTGCCTAGTTTTTGGCATCTTTCAGGTTACTTATTTGAATTTCTTACCAGCTCTAATCCATTGCTACCCATGTTTAAGTGTGACAGATCTCTCCCCAAACATGGATTCACTTGGAAAAAATATTTACAACCAGAGGGTTTTTGGTATTGTGAATATAGTCAATGTTCTCCAGGGATTTATTTTTCCCTAAGTGATGTTACCCATTTGTTTTAGGTGATTTGGGGATATATCTATTTTAAAAAATGAAGACTTGTCCTCCATCTTTCCTCTGGGATAAAACACCACAAAACTGAAATACTTCAATTTGTTTTTATACGTAAAAATGGCATTATAACATCTCTCGCCTCCCTGTTAAGTCTCTGGCATAGTTTGTTAGGAAAACCCAAATTAATAAACTCTTTTTCATATATTACATCTTAAATGAAATGCTTTTTTGCTGACATAAAAAGAGATGCCTTAATTTAATGGAGATGCTCACTCAAAATCATACTACAGGTTGTTACTTCAGGAGATGCTTCCTGTATTAGCTAATTTCATCTGTGATGTGGCTAGATTTTCACTAGCTTCTGTCTTTGAGGATTATACTTTCTGATCTTGTCCCTAGTTTTGGGTTATGCTTATCTTATTTGGGGGCTTAAGTCATCTTTGTACCTAGTTAAAATTACTAAAATTTGATTTCTATTTAGTCACTCATTTATTCAGTTCACATATACTGAGTCTATACTATTGGTTGATTCATGTATTCAATAAATAGATACTTATTGAGTGCCCACTTCTACCAGCACTGTTCTAGGTGCTGAAGATACAAAGTTAAATAAGATAGAGATCCTTCCGTCCCAATGTTCACAGTTCAGTGGGGATGAGAGAAAAAACATTCCAGAGAGTGATGCCGTGTGGATAACAATGGGAGGTTATGGGACACATTGGAAGGTATGAAATTCAGTTATTTGTGAAGTATAGGTAGACATCAGTTAATTTAATGGTAATAATGCAAAACGGACCTAACCCTATGAACCATGAGCTTAGGCTCTTCTATCTTTGTATTTTCTTCATGGCTTCATTAAATTTCAAGCCTGTAGATCAAACTAAGCTTAGGACATGTGTTTTGGGTATTCTTACTAAGAGTTACTTCCAGCATCAGGACTTTTCAGTAACCTCTGAAGATATCAATCTTGGATATTTCTAATAATCTTCCAAGAGAACCATGTAGATTGTGCAACAACTTAAAATATTATAAATGGGCAATTGGCTTGTGCCTGGTAAAGACATGATTTTCTGCCCAAGGTGTTTGGGCTTGAGTTAATAAATTACCTAACCTCTTACTCACTAATACTTTTTCTTTGGATGCAATTTAACTATTAATTTGTCTATTTTGCAATAAGCCTAAAGTTTTACTGCATTTTGAATAAGAATAATGCACATGTTGGTAAGAGTTTTTAGAGATTTACATTATAAAAAACATTTAAGAACAGCAGTTGTACAAAATACAGTTTTCCATAGTACTAAAAAATAAGTAACCAATAACAAAAGTCTAATAATAATACAAGTAAGATCTAGGATATGAGTGAGCTGGTCTTTAAATTAATTATAACCAATCATGAGAAATTATACTGAAAACTGTAATGCTTTAAAAATATGCTTTGGTAAATAAATAACTTCACTCTAACTCTCTGGGTTGAGTCACTGTTATTGTAAAATTAAGAATTACTCTCCCCGTTTGAAGATACCTAAAAAACAAGCTTGAGATGGTCATTACAGACATGAAATTAGAACTGAGGGTTCCTGGTATCTTATCCAATGAAATATTCTTTATTATTTGTTGTCCAAAAAGAGGTTAAAACCAGATTGTGAAATTAATTTAGGTCACAACCAGTATTTATAAAAAAATACAATAGGATAAAATACAATGCAGTATAATAGAAAATAAAACATATCACGGCCGGGCGCGGTGGCTCAAGCCTGTAATCCCAGCACTTTGGGAGGCTGAGGCGGGTGGATCACAAGGTCGAGAGATCGAGACCAACCTGGTCAACACGGTGAAACCCCATCTCTACTAAAAATACAAAAAATTAGCTGGGCATGGTGGTGCGTGCCTATAATCCCAGCTACTCAGGAGGCTGAGGCAGGAGAATTGCCTGAACCCAGGAGGCGGAGGTTGCGGTGAGCCGAGATCGTGCCATTGCACTCCAGCCTGGGTAACAAGAGCGAAACTCCGTCTCAAAAAAAAAAAAAAAAAAAAAAAAAACATATCACAAGTAGTAATGATAAGCACTTCATAAATTTTTTTTGTATTTTATATATGCCTGTATAGAAATGTATTTTTTATGTGGGGGGGGTTCTAGTCAAAGATGTTTGAAAGCTACTATCTTAGAAGATGCAGTCCAAGTGGTAACTATGCTACAAAAGAAGCCAGAGAGCTTTAGGAGTGCTTTACAGGGGTTCAGACCAATAAAAATGGACACATCTGATGAAAAAGACTTCCTGGAAGTCTTGAATAGCTAAAGAAGTATCCATCATAATGAACGTAAATTCAAATTTTCCTGAAATTTGAGGATTGGTAATGGCTACAACTACTTGTTAGGTTGCTAGTACACGTCTTAACTATATTTTAAGTATTACAGAGTGCTGGGACCAGGGAAAGTGGAGGCCAACGGAAAAGCCAGCCAAGCACATGTGAGAGTGGTAGGACAAGGGACAGCTAACCATAAATCAAGGCGGATTGAATGTCTTGCCATGGTAGAGTTAGAATGCATTGGCTGTCCTCTAAAAGGGGCATAGCCTCATTTCGTGGGATCACTATCTATGGAATGTCTTGAAGTCAGTTTGTTAGCAGCTTCTGCCTTAAGTCCTTTGGCCACTGCAGCAAGATAATCTGTTGTTGGGTCTTATCAAATATAGGTAAAAACAAGATTGCATTTCAGGAAACTCAAGGAAACTAGCAGGTATCAAAAACAGTGTAAGTGTTATATCACCCTAGAAGATCCTTTCTGTTTCTTAGAGGAAAAGGCACTTACCCTATCTTTCTAAATGTATCAGTAATTTAATTCTGAAGTATTTAGAACTTACCAAATTGGGGACATCTGGGACATGTCAGGCCATGCAGATGTTGGGAAGTTCTAGTGATCCATGCAGACAAACACTGGATTATGTGTACCTTCAGACTAGTACCACTCCTCTACAAAAGCACCTTTGAATGTCTCTACTAAGTATTATTGATGTAACTCTATTATTTGTTGAATGTTGTGCTAGGTGTTCTGAGATTTTATGGACTGATGAATATCTCCAAAGGCCCAGATTCTGTTTATTCAAATTGATCTAAGTAAGCCAGCTCTCCTCACTTTTTGAAAGGGTGAATGAGGAAGCTCCATTCCCAACATGGAGGTTTAAAGGTGGCAAGAATGAGAGTGAGATACATGTGATTTTTACAGGGAAAATCGGCAGCATCACCAGCATTCAATCACTTGGGCAATGTTACAATCAGGAAGGGAATCCAGTGGACACATGGGAGCTTAAGCTTGCCCTTGCAGTGTGCAACTCTGCCCACATTCAAGCATGTTTGTTTCCAACCAGATTCTGTTTGTAAATGCTCATGATTCTATTAGCCATGATTCATAACAAAGCGACCAAGGATACTGACACATTAGGCCATAGGAAACCAACAAGATATGAGAGACTAGAAGTCACCAGAATCAGAAGTCTAGGTCGCCATTGGGCTCCTACAACAGGATAGGGAGGCATGTGAGGGCTTTGGATTTAGGCTAGATAGCAGAGTGGTAGGTCCATGTGATCTGTAAAGACGGGATCTTTAAAAATGGTGGATACTACGACTTCAGAAATTCAGAATTTAGGTTCTGGAAAGGTCAGTATAGGCCAATTAATAAAAACAGTGCCAGTGGGACAGGCATAGTGACTCACACCTGTAATCTCAGCACTTTGGGAGGCCAAGGCAGATGGATCATTTGAGGTCAGGAGTTTGAGACTAGCCTGGCGGACATGGTGAAACCCATCTCTACTAAAAATACAAAAATTAGCCAGGCATGGTGGCGCCTGCCTGTAATCCCTTCTGCTTGGGAGGCTGAGGCAGGATAATTGCTTGAACTAGAGAGATGGAGACTGCAGTGAGCCAAAATCACGCCACTGCACTCCAGCCTGGGCAACAGAGTGAGACTCTATCTCAAAACAAAAAAAAAAAAGAAAAAGAAAAAGAAAAAAAAAGCAGTGCTAGTGAACAGATTGAGGCTTTTGACCACAAGCTAGTCTATTTAGTCTCTGTTGTAATTTTATGATCTCTATGTGTAGGCAGACAAAAATTCACAGGGAGAGTAAGATCTCCTATGTGTTGATGGATCCTGAATCTTAGTCCTTCTCAAAAATGGGTACTGATGGTATTTATGCAGGTTTAATTAAAGTATTATTATTAAAATTAAGACATCTTAATAATTATTTCCTATATGTTCATGACAGTTTACCTAAATCAAGGACTATACATCTACACAGAAAGCGTATCTCATTTAAAGCAATTATTTATACCATGTGATATTTACCTGGTTTTGCCCACTCTGGACATCAGAGTCTGGGCCTATTAGTCAGATGTTGATTTACAACAATACCTGAAAGAGTAAATAATAAATGTTTTATTATATAAATAATTTAATCATATCTACATAGATAACATATATGTAAAGTACAGCTCTGATAAAAGTTTCTGATTCCTGTAATTCTCTTTAGCTCATGCAGTTAAACTAATCATCATCATTCTAGTCTGCATGGTTTTTTTTTTTTCAATTCTTCTGATCTCCCTTTCACTCAGCATGTTCTGATTTCATCCCCTTGGAGATGCTTACCGTGATTCAGCCTTTATTTTTGGTCTTTGCTAGGAACTTCATAGGCTTTGTTTGGCAGTGATTCTACTGAATGTGTTTCACCAAATCCTTTATCTGCTTATCTCCTCAGGTTAGGCTTCAGTTCTTCTAACCTAAGCATTCTGTTCTCTTCACAGTGACATCCTATTCCATTGTGTTTGGCCACATTCCACAGCTAGCTTAGTGATGGAAGAGGGCTATTCGGATTCATTGTGAGGAAGCAGGCCTTTCAGATTGGGGTGCAGCTGGATGTGGTGCTCTTACATGCCTCCAGCAGCTGCCTGAGAACTCCTAAACTGTTTATAGTCAGCAGTCACATAGGCTCCTCACACAAGCATTATTTCATCTAATCTTTACAACAATCTGGTGAGATATTTATTGTTATGCTGCAAAGATGATGGAATTAATGAGACTACAAAGCAAGCAGGTAGCAGAAGCGTTATATAATAGAAACACATCTGATTTCAGCCTAACACTGTTTCCTTTAAAAAGGGTTAAGTGACTGCCTAGCTCAAAATCATTACAATATTGGAAACTTTCCACTTCAACTTGGCCTTGGGATTATCGCCTTTTTAATTGTAAAATTAAATAATTTCTACAGCTTCTGTTTTCTTATTTGGTTAATTTCTAATTGGCCACATTACATAAAATAATTATCATTTGTCTAATTAGAAGTATAAATAATTTCAATGAATGAAAGCAGAAGCAGGTAATTAATTATAGTACAATCAATAATTTTGCAAATCCATTTAGTATTTGGCTAATCTTGAACAATACAGATTATCATTATACACAGAGCTCCTAGAAAAACCAAAGGCAGTAAACTCAAACAAAATAATGTTTACAAATCCAGGATAGTATATATAGAAGTGGCAGTCAAATAAGATTATATTTATATACTAACTATACTAAAATTTGTGTATATAATTACATTACACCAATTTTAAATAAAAAACTTATTACGAGTACTTTGGGGTTTTCGAATTTTGTTTCAAAAAGCATTTTCTTATCTGCAGTGTTCTCATATCAGAAATTCTGGCACCAAACCAGACAAGCCATTCATAGCGCTCACCAAATTTGGCAGCTTATATTCTGAGTAAGTGTGTTTTGTCAGATAATGGGTATGAAAAGAATATTGATGAAAGAAAAGCAAAAACATAGGCATATATTTATTTATATATGACATAATATAATTATAGAAATATTGTCAAAGGTGGCCTAAACAAACTTTTCTTTCTTCATGGTATTTAGAAAAATAGCTTGACTTGTAGACTTCACTAAGGGCCACTTTGTCGTATTAATCAAGAGTTAAGGATTAAAAATATAATATGGACATTCATTTATAAGCCAAAAATGTGACTTGTTCATTACTTAATGATAGTGTAGTAATATTTATAAACGATACATCATCTAATTGACTAAAATGAAAAAAATGTCATTCAAGTTAGTGATCAAATTTGGCCAATAATGTTTAAACTAAACTAGATCTTTTCAGAGAGGTCCCCTCCAGAAAATCATTAGGAAACTTGAGCTAAATCATACTCAAGACAATGATGCATACCTTCTTCAAAAAAAAAAAAAAAAAAAAAATCAAACTGACCCTGTCTTTTGTTTTGGTTCCCTCTTTGGATTTCACAAGCACCTATATTGATGAGGGAGCTTCTTTATCCCACTAAATGAGCATTGCTTATGTTATTCAAATATCAGTTGTAAAATAATCTATTCTTTCTCTGCTAATGTGAAGCATAAACTTTATTACATACTAAATTTTTATATATAATTAGATCTGTTTCTAGAATCTATATTTTTATACACTGAATATTCTGTCCCTGCAACTCATTCTTTTCATTACCATATTTTTAACAAGTGCTTTTATAACTTATAAGGCAACACTCCCATTACTTTCCTTTTTAAGTATTTTTAATGGATTCTTTTTTGCCCATTATATTTATTCTTTCACCTTAACTTTAAAATCATTTGTCATACCAACTTTTGAGCAAGAACTAGGGAGAAATGACACTAGCACTTTCGTTGTCATTAAACATTAAGTTAGATTAATTTGGGGGAGAATTAAATGGTTTATAATTTTGGATCTTTTTATCTCACCCTCTACTCAAGTCATTTTTCTTAATAGTCAAGTTTTGAAACTTTCTATATACAGATTTTGCATTTTTTGTTAATTCTAATGACTTTGTCAGCTTTTGCAAGCAAAACCAAATTTGCAAGCAAAAACATTTTGCAAGCAAAAAAAATTTGGATGCAAAAAAATTGCAAACAAAATATTTGCAAGCAAAAAAAAAATTTGCAAGCAAAATAAATGACTTGTTGAGTAAGCAGAAAAAGATAATACTCAAAATATGGTGGAAGGCTCAAAGAATCAGTGGGTGGGCTCAAGAAGTAGGCTCAAGGTTAAATTTCCAGACCAGAACCATCATAGCAAAGTCTGACAAAAAAAAACTGTCACTGCCACCACCACCCCAGAGCACTAGTAGCAGTTCAGATTGCAGCTGCCACCTTTACACCAGGAACTCTGCTCTTCAGCAGCCACCTTCTAAGGACAGTGCTGTTTCTTTCTTTTTCTTATTTTGTTGCACTGGCTAGAACTTCCAAAACAATGTGACTAATAGTACTCATGATAAGCAACTTTTTCTTGTTCTTGCCTTCAGTGGAAAAATGTATAGTTCATTTTGGTTTGCCATTGGTCCAGAGAGTGTTAGAAAATTTATCTTCAATTCATAACTTACTAAGAGATTGTTTTATTTTGTTGATTTACTTGTACTTTTAAAATCAGAAATGAATTTTGAGTTTTATCAGTTGTTTCTTGGCCAAAATTATCATATGCTTTTTTAATTATTATTTTAACCTATTAATGAATATAGTACATAGGCTTTCTAGTATTTAATCGTCCTTGGATTCATGAAATAATTATTATTCAATCAGAGTATGTGTTCTGCGATCTGACTGCCTGGGTTCCAATCTAGGTTTTGCCATTACTCTTTATTATGACCATGAAAAAATAACTTATTCTTTGCAATAGTCAGATTTTTCTTCTAAAAATCAGAAAGATAATAATAATACTTATGTAAGAGTTGTGTGAGAATCTTTTGAGATAATTCATAAAAACAACAGTATATGCCACATAGTATGCAGTCAATGTCAATTAGTATCTTTATCTTTAATCTTCTATACTCGAGAAGACTTTTAAACATTTAAATTTCTGTTCAGTTAAGGAAAGAAAATTTTTCTGTAAACCATTAGTGTCTTCAAGTTTCATAGGTATAGTTCTCAGACTACTTTTTTGTTTCATTCGTGGCTTTTGTCTTTCCAAATATTTTGTTTTAATCATTTGCACTTTCTCAGAATATCATTTATTGCCATGCACTAATAAATCCAACTTTATTATAGTATGGCTGTACCCAACATCTTTCCCCTCTTCCTACTTTTATTAAAATTATACCATGCAATATACTTCTATCATAATCTGTAACAAATATTACAGAAGTATATTGCATAATGCTAGGTTTGGGGTATGACTGAACCTGTCACCCAGGTAGTGAGTATAGTTCCCAATAGGTAGTTTTTTAGCCCTTGCCACTCTCCCTATCTCCTCCCTCCAGTAGTCTCAAGTGTTCATTGTTCCCATCTTTATGTCAATGTGTATTCAGTATTTGACTCCCACTTATAAGTGAGAACATGCTGTATTTGATTTTCTGCTTCTGCATTAGTTTGCTTAAGGTAATGGCCTCCAGCTGCATCCATATTGCTTCAAAGGACATGATACCATTCTTTTTTATGGCTGTGTACTATTCCATGGTGTATGTATATCACATTTTCTTTATCCAGTCCACTCTTGATGGGCACTTGGGTTGATTCCATGTTTTTTCTATTGTGAATAGTGCTATGATGAACAGAGGGTACATGTGTCTGTTGTTACCTTTTTTCCTATTATGTTACAGCATTGATACTTGCTATTCTTTTTTTTTTTTTAAGATTTTTAGATTCTGGCACACATGAAAAGGAAATATATTGAGTGGTTGTCTTTTGGTGGTAATGTCCTAGAAAATTCTCATTTTCTTTTTTGTATTTTTCTATAATAAATACATATGACTTTTTAAAATTTATTTTTATTTCTATTGCATTTTAGGTTTTGGAGTACATGTGAAGAACATGCAAGATTGTTGCATAGGTACACACATGGCAGCATGATTTGCTGCCTTCTTCCCTTTCACCTATATCTGGCATTTCTCTCCATGCTATCTCTCCCCAACTCCCCACCAACCACTGTCCTTCCCCTATTTCCCCTCAATAGACCCCAGTGTGTGATGCTCCCCTCCCTATGTGTTCTCATTGTTCAACACCCGCCTGTAAGTGAGAACATGCAGTGTTTGATTTTCTGTTCTTGTGTCAGTTTGCTGAGAATGATGGTTTCCAGGTTCATCCATGTCCCTACAAAGGACACGAACTCATCATTTTTGATGGCTGCTTAATATTCCATGGCATATATGTGCCACATTTTCCCTGTCCAGTCTATCATCAATGGGCATTTGGGTTGGTTCCAGGTCTTTGCTATTGTGAACAGTGCTTCAATGAACATTCGTGTGCATGTGTTCTTATAATAGAACGATTTACAATCCTTTGGATATATACCCAGTAATGGGATTGCTGGGTCAAATGGAATTTCTATTTCTAGGTCCTACAATCATGTCATCTGCAAATAGAGACAATTTGACTTCCTCCTTTCCTATTTGAATACCCTTTATTTCTTTTTCTTGCCTGATTGCTCTGGCTAGAACTTCCAGTACTATATTGAATAGGAGTGGTTAGAGAGGGCATCCTTGTCTAGTGCCAAATTTCAAAGGGAATGCTTCCAGTTTTTACCCATTCAGTATGATATTGGCTGTTGGTTTGTTGTAAATTTCTTTTTTATTCTGAGATATGTTCCATCAATACCTAGTTTATTGAGGGTTTTTTAGCATTGAGATGCTTGCTCTTCTTTACCTTTGTGTCAAGTAGTAGCAATTTCATTATCATGATTAATAAGGATAAGTTTTAGAATTTTATCAATAAAGAGTATCTGGATAGTTTTACTCTCTAATATATTAATTACCATTTTTACTTTTACAAGTTTTTTCTTCCTAGTGTGATTATTTTAAAATTACCTTTATTGCCTATTTTAATGTCTACTTTGTTTATTTTCCTATTTTATTTTTTATTGATATGTAATAAAAACATGTATTGATACATTTATAAAATATATAATAATCAAATCAGGGTAATTGGGGTATCTGCCACATTAAACATTGATCTTTTCTTTATGCTAGGAACATTTGATTTGTTGTCTACTAGCTCTTTTGAAATATTCAGTAGATTACTGTTTACTGTAGTCACTCTACTGATTTATTGAACACTGCACCTAGATCAAGGCATTTTAGGCTAAAGGGTATTTTTCTATGTGTACAGTTTGATTCCACCCTATTTTTTTAATAAATCTGTTGTTTTAATGTTCTTTTCAGACTTTATAGTCTCAATTTTCTCTTTCATCAAGAATTATTTTTAAAAAATGCTTTTAATTTTAAAGTACTTATTTTGTTTTCTATCTTCCTAAAATCAACTTCTAATTTTATCACATGGAAGTCAGAGAATGTGATCTGTAGTGTTTTTTCTCTCCATCTAATCATTTGATCATTTCAACAAGAAGCCTGAATAAAATGGGAATTAAACACAGTAGACTTAGAGAATGCTGTATTGAGCATAAAAATCTCTTTTATCTTTATTACTTTAAAATATTGTAAAATAAATTTAATACTTGCATAAGATAGCAGAAGAATGATTACTGTCTTTTATCTACTTACTGGTGGTAACATCAATTTAAATGTCTTAATGTTCAACCTAGATTACAAAATGTCTCAATTTATATGCTCACTTTCATAAGCTAAGATTTTTTTTTCTTTTATGTGGGAAGCATTTTTCTGCCCTCTAGTATGAAACTATTTAATGTTATTATTCATTTTTATAATATAATTAAAGCATTATTGGCTTTTGTTTGCTATAATTTGGATTTACTTTCAACATTTAATTTTTTTGTAGATTTTAATGCCACTTTTCAGAATATTTCTGTTTATTTGATTGTTATTTTTACAGAACATGGTTGGAGAGTGGGCCTTACCAGAAGAAATGATTGACAATGTTCCTCCCTCCAACAATTGCATACTGGGCCATGTTCTTCGCAGACTATTTGAAAAGTCTCTTCCTCCTCAAGCAGTATCGACAACACCTGAATTACCTTCATTTGCTGTTAAAGGATGCTTATTGGGGAAAACATTAAGTGGAAAAACTACCATTTTAAGGTCTCTACAAAAAGGTAGGATTTCTTCTCCCCCTCTCCCTGCCATTAGGTTCTGTTTACATGGACTATAGCTGCAAATGTCTATGTCTATAAAAAGCATACAAGAAGCACTGCTAATATGTGGAGAAATCTCTATCATCAAACATTTTATAATTGTCCAGGCCATGATTATTCAGCCACAAAAATGAGTGAAATATTAATACATGCTACAACATGGATGATCCTTGACAACATTATGCTAAGTGTAAAAAGCCAGACACAAAAGGTCGCATAACGTACAAGTCTATTTGTATGAAATATCCAAAATAGACAAATACATAGAGAAAGAAGTTAAATTATTTGAAGCCAGAGGCAGGGGTAGGGGAATGAGGAGTGACAGCTTAATTGGTTTGGGATTTCCTTTTAGGGTGATTAAAAATTTTGGCAACAGCCGGGCGCGGTGGCTCAAGCCTGTAATCCCAGCACTTTGGGAGGCCGAGGCGGGTGGATCACAAGGTCAAGAGATCGAGACCATCCTGGTCAACATGGTGAAACCCCGTCTCTACTAAAAATACTAAAAATTAGCTGGGCATGGTGGCGTGTGCCTGTAATCCCAGCTACTCAGGAGGCTGAGGCAGGAGAATTGCCTGAGCCCAGGAGGCGGAGGTTGCGGTGAGCCGAGATCGCGCCATTGCACTCCAGCCTGGGTAACAAGAGCGAAACTCCGTCCCAAAAAAAAAAAAAAAAAAAAATGGGGGGAACAATAAAATGGTGATAGTTGCACACATTGTTAAAGTCTTAGTGCTACTGAAATGCAGCCTTGAAAATGGTGGAAATGCTTAACTTTATATGCATTTTATCACAATTTTCATTTATTTATTTTTGAGATGGAGTCTCGCTCTGTCACCCAGGCTGAAGTGCAGTGGCACAATCTCAGCTCACTGCAACTTCTGCCTCCCGAGTTCAAGCGATTCTCCTGCCTCAGCCTCCTCAGTAGCTGGGACTACAGGTGAGCACCACTACACCCAGCTAGTTTTTGTATTTTTAGTAGAGATGGGGTTTCATCATGCTGGCCAGGAGGTCTTGATCTCCTGACCTTGTGATCTACTCACCTCGGCCTCCCAAAGTGCTGGGATTACAGGTATGAGCCACTGCGCCCAGGCTTGTCCCAATTTATAAGAAGAAGCTTGATCCAAAAGACAGTTCTAGTGGGACTAGAAGACAGTCTTATAGGGTAAATCCAGAACATAAAGTCAACAATTTCAACTTCCCAAATGAAAAGCTATTTATAAAATTATCTTTCGAACTTTAGACTTTCCTATGCAGATACTCTCCATTGACACTCTTGTCCAAGAAGCTATCCAAGCATTTCATAACAATGAAAAAGTCACTGAGGCCCTACCAATTCAGAAAAAAGATAAAGAAGATGCTCTACCAGTTCTGCAGGAGGAGATTAAAGAAAGCCAGGCAAGTGTGATTCTACTTCTCTTTTCTGTGCCTAGCACATTCGAGATTTGGAACTGGATGGAATCTAAAAGATCTTCTAGACCAGAGGTTTTTTCTGTACAGACCCAGAGAGTAAGATTTAGGTTCCACAAAAATCTGGAGAATAAACATTTAGGTTAAATATTTAGGACAAATTTTAGGCCAAGAGACAAAATCGAGGATATTATGTGGGTACTTGTACAACAGGAGAGAAAACTCTTGTTTCCCACCAGTTTGGGTGGACCGCCTAATGTGCTGGGCCCACTCTGTGTGTAGTAGCCATCAGCAGGAGCCATTCTCCTGAGGAAACAGCCACTAGCTGGTAAGTGGGGTGGGTGAAGTGAGGAGGTTGCAGAAGGTGGGAGGGTGGCATGTGATTGTTGGGGAACACAAGAAATCACCAATTCCTGGACTGAGATTCTCCCACTCGGCTTCCGGCAGTTACCAACATCAAAGTCCCCAGGGTGTAGTCAGAGACCCAATGTTGGCCCTGGGCAGTGGCTGAGGCAGATTTTGAAGCCCAGAAGGAACCGAGGTAGAGGAGGACTCCTGTCTCTGTCTCTAGTCTCACAGTGGTCAGCTGCTTCAGTGGCATTCAGAAACGAAATAAAAACAGTTGGCAAGCCACATGTGGTCTATGAGCTGTAGTATACTGACACCTGATCTCTAATAGTAGATCCCAACTGGGGGATGGCTCTCTGAAAGGTTTACCTATACCATGTTCCCATAAGTATTGCATATCATTACATTATTGCATGAAGGTTCCTGGGGTGGAGGGGTGAATAGGATGATGTAGCCCCACCTTCAGAATCCTTGATATAGTCCAGCCCAGTCATTCTACAGAGCAGACAGTAAAGACCCTAACCATGAATTAGTTTGCTTGGAGTCAGAAGACTTGTCAGTGGCTTCTCTATGATTGCAATGGCAGATTTTAAGTCCACTACTCTTTCCTCTCTCTACCTGATGCTGCCTCTGCAATGAATAAATTAGCTAAGAATCTAATCCAGGTCATTTGCATACCCTGAAAAAAGTAAATACCATTTAACAATTAATTCTGTAAATAACTGGGAGAAGTTTTATTCATGGTGGCAGATCTCTTCTTCCACGTTGTAGATGGTTTTCCATATACTCTACCCTTTCCTCAGGTTCCACTGTCTTTTCAAAGTAGTGGTTGGCATATTTTACATAGTAATTGAAGACCATTCAAAAGCCAGATTATACCACAGGTTATTGTGTATTTCTGTAAGTGCAGTTATCATCCTATATTGTTTGTTTCTGGAAATAATAATTTAGGACTGAAACTTCAATTCCCTTTAAAATCATTAATGTTATAGATTTAAAAAATATTGTATTTGTTCTCAAACCTTTACTTACTGATATGAAATTAGGAGGATTCTTAAAATATGGCAATATTAAAATCTCTCTCTGTGTATGTGTTTTCTCTCCAAAGGATGCACAGAATGTATTTTCAGCTGGTCCAGTTTCAGATGAAGCATTACCAGAAACAGAAGGTGATACAATCCTTAATAAGATCTCAAAACAAATCATCTACTATTTACATTAGAGAGAGAATGAGAGCGCATGTATGTGAGCACAAACATATTTTCAGGGAAATAAACAGGAACCAAGAGAAGTGTTACATAGTTGTCAACATATAGCCATTTGACAGAGGGAACAAGATCACTCTTGCCTACAGCTGGAGATGAGATGAAAATTACAAGGAAATCTTTTCAGCCTCCTTCAGATAGTTGATCAGTTTTGTTGCTGTTATGAAAGAATCCAGGATAAATCATCCTCCTTCTTCCTGGCTCTGCAGGGAGACAGTCTTTTCTCATTGTCACCTGGGCAAGACTGTGTGCATAAGTACAATTGGGGCTTTCTATGTGCTGCTTTGTTAATTGTATTGCAGGAGCTGGCCTTTTTAACCTATATGCACAGTGGTTCTTGAGTTTATTCTCAACCTTGGGCACTGCCAATACAATTAATTTCCCAAACATAAAACATCATCTCCCTTGGGATCTGGGCTTCAGTCCTTTAGATCCTTTGTAGAACCATTGAAGGAAAACAATTTTAAATATTAAATATTTCTTTTTCCGTATGTACTAGTGAAGGCTTTGCCATATTAAATAGCTTCCTCGTATTCTAGCATGAAGCCAAGCTCCTCCTGTGCTATCATTATTATTGCCATTACCATTGAACAATGTCCAGGTTTACTATGAGCGCAACACTCCAGAGCAGTTGGACTTTCCTTTTTTAAAAGGACACTATCTGTCCCTTACTCCTGTTATCTGTTTCTTAAGGATAATTTTAGTTGATTTTTAAAACTTATTTTATTACATATTTTATTATACATTAGTCTAAGTAATTATAAACACTTTTTTAAATTATTATTTTGGATATGGAGTCTCCCTCTGTTGTCCAGGCTGGAGTGCAATGGCACGATCTTGGCTCACTGCAACCTCTGCCTCCCAGGTTCTAGTGATTCTCATTCCTCAGCCTCCCGAGTAGCTGGGATTACAGGTGCCCACCACCACACCCAGCTATTTTTTGTATTTTTAGTAGAGACAATGTTTCACCATGTTGGTCAGGCTGGTCTTGAACTCCTAACCTCAGGTGATCCACCCACTTGGACCTCTCAAAGTGCTGGGATTACAGACGTGAGCCACCATGCCTGGCCCACTAAACAAACTCAAAACTTTTCTTTTTTTTTTCCACAGAGTTTAATTTAAAACACTTCTGACTTCTAGAGTCATCTGCTTTTAAGATATTTATCTATAACTTGGTAATCCAGGAACATAAAAGTGTAAAAAATTAACATTTTAATTTTTTTTTAAAAAAAAACTTGACTGTCTTCTGAAATCCTTCCCCCGACTGTGTTAAAGTGTTCCTAACAATATTTTTATGAGCTTAGATCATGCAGGAAGGGAGGGAATAAGGGAAGGAGGCAGGGAGAGCATCAGGGAGGGAAGTAAGGAGGAAGCGGAAACACTGAGACACACAGTGGCCGGGATCTTAATGCGGTGACTGAAGGTAAAAGCTATACTGTGGTGATTCTATTACTTCCTTCCCCTGAGTATCTCAGGCATAGCTGGATCATAATCCTTATGTCCAAAACCATAGATGGTCAAATACTGCTGTGGTTGTTAGGTATAAATACCAGAAATTTGTTCTTACCATTTTTCCTATTCCTAGATGCTAATGCTGATAAAACACCAAAAGCTCAAGAAGTCAAATCAAGTGATAGTCTCTTAAAAGTAAGTATTATGATCTAAATATGGCTAGTAACATATTAAAATGTGTCATGATTAATGGCCTTTTGGAGTGTCTTCAAATGCAATTAAATTGCAGTGTGCTCTTTGGTTTTAAAGTAAATTCGATGGTATAATATTAGCTTATCTGACTTTACTTAGCATTCTTTGTATTCTTAATATTTATATCAAAAGCAGCGGAAATTACTCTTTACTTTTGCCAGGGTAATAAACATGTGCTTTTAAAAATTTTAGACTAAGTCTAAGCTCATTTTTGTGTGTTTTTCTTTACCATTTAATTTATGACATTTATTTCCCTTATATCCTCTTTACCTTTAAATATTTTTTCCAGATATTATCCTTACTCTTGTTGGTGACTCTATAGAATTTTCTTATTAATTCCTGAGAAAATGTTTCCTACAATTCACTATTTCTCCTAATGGAAACTAATTGGTCATCAAATAAAATGGCCAGACTAAATCAAGTGAAATTTTATTTTTTTATTACATTTGACTATTTTTATAATGCATCTCATTATGAAAAACAGTTTTATAATATTTTAGATTTCAAAACTGCTTAAAGATAGAAAAGGTTTTGGAAAAATATACACCAAACTGTAAACAAGATGACCAATGGGAATGGAAGTGAGTTCAGAAAAAGCAAGAAAAGGGAACTTACAATTTTTACTCTGTGCAGTTGAAATAAGAATTATAAGAAAGGATAAGTATGTTTTAATATTTACATTTATTGATTTTTACACAAATTCTCTATTCAATTCAATTCAATACAAAGAGCATATGTTGTTTTGTACACTGTTTTAATAACTTGGATGTACCAGTAAATACAAAAGACAGGGGTCCCTGACCTTATGATGTTTACATTCTAATGGAGAGAGACATAATAAACTATGAACATATAGATATACATGGTGTTGAAGATGATGATGAGTGTCAGGAAAAAGGAAACATGGAGTGGAGCAAGTAGAGGGTGCACAGGCAAGGAATAAAAGATGTGCCCAGCAATGAGATGACTTGTGATGGGGATAAAAAATACATAAAAAGTGAAAGAGGCACAGTTGGTCACCTTACGACATTAGGCAGGCCTCCTTGGGAAAGGGAGCCTTAAGCAGATTGAAAGAGGTAAGAGAACCAGTGCAATGGATTTGGGGAAGTGTTCCAGACTGTGAGGATACTGAGGCAGGAAGGTGCCTGGCCAGAGGGGCCAGAGAGTATTATCAAGACATTTGGAGTCAAAGGGAGAGTTTTAATAGTATTTGGAATAGAGCTACACCATTTGACATAAAATTCTCACTCTGGCGGCCAAGTTAATAGACTCTAGGGAAGTTCCTGTTTCAGTGATATTGAATAGCTTGTATTGGACTAACCTACAAATACAATTATAAACACCAGGCGAAATATAAAAGCTAATTATTTGAGGGTTGAAAGAAGACAGCAAATAAGCAAGCAGCCAACAGCAAACAGAAAATCTGTGGAATTTGACCATGGAAAGATGAGAACTTCACTGGGCAAGGACCATGTTTATATGAGTTTTCCCCAGAGGGCATGCCCCAGTCTGCATGGCATGAGTGGCTAGAACCCAAGCAGAGAGCGCAATCTGTCTCATTTCAGGTATTAGAGAATTAAGTTTGGGGATGCAAAAGCAGCTGAAATTTGAAAAATATGAGCTTGGAAGAGAAGGAGGCTCAAAGGAAGAACCTCAAGTTCTGCGCACAAATTTTCCTGAAGTGTTTTCCTGACTCCAGAATTGTGTCACATGATCAGTGTCATCATCAGAGAGCACAGTCATTTGATTGATTTTTCCTCCAGATGTTTGGAATTTGAGTTTTGAATTAGCCATCTTCTGTCATTTCTTGTTTATTTTCCCAGCTCACTACACGTGCTCAGCTTGGTGCAAAATCAGAACAGTTACTGAAGAAAGGAAAAAGCATTCCTGACGTGCTGCTTGTTGACATCATGGTAAATGCTATTAAGTATGTATTGCATTTTTCTTCTTCCTATCTATTTAATATATTCTTTATCACACAAAGATGTATAAAGAATAATATGGGAATTTTTTTTAGTATCTTATAAATTTCACTCATCCGTATAAGAAAATATACAGCAATGAAAAGATAGACATATTTTGTGATTTAAATCCCTATATTCCACTTCTACTCCTGTACCAATCTTGACTTCTTATACCCAGACATGAATAAAGTCAGGTTCTATTACCTGTGGGGAATTTAAGGAGAAATTGAATAACTGGAAAAGCCAAGGGAAAGACTCAACTCTGTGGTCACAGACCATGGTGCTTCCTCATTTTATGTTTCAGGAAGAGGAGTCAGAAAGCTGAACCCGGGGATCCAAAGGCTGGGCAAAGGCTGGGCAGTGCTGGGGCAGGAAGCCAAGAACAGAGTAGAGGGTGCACAGGCAAAGAATAAAAGCAGTGCACAGCACTGACATGACACGTAATAGGGGATTTAAAAAATAAAAATAGGCTATAATTTTGTCATTTCTCCCATTCTTTGCAAGAATCACCCCTCAGCCCTCCTTTGTAATGCAGAAAAAGGAAAAACTAAAAGAAGTCACAGAGAGTGGCTTTTATCTTCAAGGAACACATTTCATACCCCTAGTAGGTTTCTGAATCCTCACGTAGTACCAATCCCTATAAATACTGTTTTTTTCTATACCATACATATATACCTATGTTAATAACTAGTTTATAAATTAGGCACATAAGAAATTAACAACAAAAATAAAACAATATTTTTTCATAACAATACTCCATAATGAAAGTTGTGTAAATGTGGTCTTTCTCAAAATACCCTATTGTACTGTACTCACCTATCTGCAGACCATGGCTGACTGTAGGTAACTGAAACCACCGAAGTGAAACTGCAGCTATGGAGGGGCTACTGTAATCATTTCACATTGCATCCATATATCAAAACGTCATTTGTACACCTTAAATAAAAGATTTTTTTTTTATTTGTCAGTTATACCTCAATAAATCTGAAGGGAAAAAAAAGCCATAGAGACTTGGCTGATAGATGTAATAAAGAGATAAGGCCAAGCGGGATAGAGAAAACTGTCAAAAAGCCACCTGGGAAAGAGCTGCGGACAGCTTAGAGTAGGTGAGGAAGCAGAATTGATAGTGAGATGGGGGATGTGGAACCAGTGAGACCAAGGAGGGCTGAGAGTTCTACTCTGCATCTGGAATGGACTTTTCTTAAAAGATGACATTAAAGATTTAAGTTGCTTCTCAATGATGATGTATCTAGAAATCAGACCTCAGGGCTGCCTAGATCTAGGAGGGGCCTCACTCTAATAGCTGTAACATTTCTCAGAAGTGGCGTAAAGCATGTTTCAGCCATGGGATTCTTTGCTTCTGCTCCAAAGAAAAATGCATATGAAAAGTATCAGATATAAAGCAGCTCTTCACTTTAGTTTCAGTGGAACTGAAATCTCCACACCCCATTGTCAGAACTTTATGACCCTCCTTCCACTGCCACCATCCTCATCGCCCCTGAGGGACCTCCAGATGACAGTCATCGGTGTGAAATCTTTGATCCAGTCTAAATTTCTCCTTTTTCTATAAGGAAAGGGAGGCACATGACAGTTCAGTGAGGTGCTCCAGTTACATGGGGTTAGTGGTATAGCCCCAGCTCCTGACTCCCCGTCATCTCATCCTCACATTACAGCTGAACAAGAGTAGCTCTGACTTCCCCCTTCCTCTAAAGTGCCTCCTGCAATTGTGGGTGGAGGTACTGTACTCAAGGGAATTCTCTTTCCCATCTTAGCCCAGTGAATCAACAAATTTGTTCTATGCAGAATACTTCACCAAGCTCTAGACAAGTTATAAAAGCAAAATGAAACCTTTTCTTGCTCTTAATATCCTAATGAGGAAAATATAGGCATGAACTATATTCAAATGACCTGAAGACAGCTTGATACTGTGGAAAGATCATTGGATTTGGGTGATTTTTAGTTTTGTGACTTTGAACAAGTAATGAAATCTCCCTTAAGTTCTGTTTTCCCCACCCTTCCTTGCTACCCTATCAGAAGAATCACATGCAGTCCCCGAAGCAGACTCAGAAAACTTTGGAAAGGATATTCCATTGTGTAATATGTGTTCCAACAGAAACAAATGAAACTATACCTTTTAATCCAAAGGCCAAAAACTCAATTTTGCATAATTTAAGGGCTTAGAAGAACAAAGTTGAAGTTTATGCCTTTCTCACCTCGTTTTCCAGCTGTAAATTAAAACAATAATTATTGAACAGCCATTCTCTAAAGAGGATATTGTGCTGAGTGCAAAAACCCAGTTGCACTTCAGCATCTTATAATCTAATTGAGATTTTAAAAGATTCACTTGAATTTGTGTTGAGCAGAGAAATTAATCACCACTTTCATGGCGAAGTAAGTGAAAGTCAGAGAAATTCAGATCAGACTACTATGACCCCACACAGGATTGGCTGGGATAGGAAGAGCTCTCCCAGTTGGCAGTACAAGTATCCAGTATGTGCTAAGCTCTGTGCTGAGGTTTTACAATACCTCATTTCAGTTAATACTCACAGCTACCTTATGAGGTATGTTATGTAACCCCATTGTATAAATGAAGAACCTGAGGTCCAAAGGAGGAACAGTCTATGAACACAAGATAGAAAATGCAATTCATACTAACATTAATTGAGGAGATGAGTTTGTTTGAAGTAAATAGTTCAAAATTGTAAGTGATAACAAGTTATAGAGAAATAAGGAGTTGATATGGTTTGGCTGTGGCCCACCCAAATCTCATCTTGAATTGTAGCTCCCATAATTCCCATGTGTTGTGGGAGGGACCTGGTGCAAGATGATTGAATCCTGGGGGCGGGTCTTTCCCATGGTATCCCTTTCTTGTAATAGTGAATGGGTCTCACGAGCTCTGATGGTTTTAAAAACGGGAGTTTCTTTGCACAAGCTCTCTCTTTGCCTGCTGCCATTCATGTGACTTGCTCCTCCTTCCCTCCTGCCATGATTGTGAGGCATCCCCAGCCATGTGGAGCTGTGAGTCCAATTAAACCTCTTTCTTTTGTAACTTGCCCAGTCTCAGATATGTCTTTATCAAGTGTGATAAAGGACTAATACAGGTGTGGCCAGTTAATTTTATGTGGTAAAACCTCTGGAATAGATGTGGAGGGCAGCAGGTATCCACAGAAGTATTTTAAGCACATTAATGTGGCACATTAGAAAACTTAATCTTTTAGCTATGAAGTAATGAAATTCTTGCAGTAGGAAGTTATTGTGGAATTGAAAGAAAAGAGAAAAATTCATCATATTATTTCCAAAGTACCTGTGTCTAACAAAATATTCATGAGTTGTCCTGTTTCAATTTAGCATGATACCTGTGAATCAAGACTGGATCCTAGATGGTTTTCCAATGACTTTAAACCAAGCACAGCTTCTGGAAGAAGCTCTTATGGGCTGCAATAGAAACTTCATAGAAGTGGAGAGAAAAAAAGCACAAAAATCCACTTTGGCTATTGATCCTGTGACTTCCAAAGAAGTACCTCTTCCCTCTTCTGCATTTGATTTTGTCATATTATTGGACATTTCAGATAATTCCTCAATGAGTCGCATGAATGATATAATAGGTAAGCTGGACACCATTTTTGACACCTTTTTTTACAATGAAAACTGTTTGCTCTTTGAATCCACGAATACTCCCATTTACAATTATAAGGGAGTACAAAATAATCCACTTCAGCCTATCAAAGAATTATGTAGCCAAGCATAGTTGCCTCTTGCTTTAACTGTTAGCATTCAGTACTGTGGGCAAAACCTGGAACTAAATTCTAGTCCAACTGCAAGCATCTCACTGAACCTTTTCATCAACTTGGGAGATCCCCTGGCATAGGGTTTTTTTCTTGAGATGTGTACATATAGAAGAGGGCTTTGTGACTTTCTAGCATGTTTTGGTGGGTCACCCTCTTGAGGATCATAAACCATATCTGTGCTGTAAGAAAGAATCTGATAACATTCTCTCCTTCAACTGAGTATTATGAAGAGCAGGTATCAGTTGGCTGAAAATGTCACATGATGGGGTTGAATCTTCTTGCAAAAATTAATAGTTTATTTAACTCTTTTTCAACCTTGAAAAAAAATCCTTTATTCCACAACTTAAATACTTATTGGTAGAAACACTGATTCTTGAACCTTGGCTTTCTATTGCATGAGGAGATATCTGACCTTGGGAAAGTTACTTTATTACTGTAAGCCTCAGTGTCACGGTCTTTATGATAGAATGGCTTCTTGGATTGTTATGGGTATTAAATGACATCAGAGTTACATGCTTAGGATGGAATCTGGCACATGATAATAAACATGTGGTAAATACATCAGGGAAAAATGATAGAAGACTTTGAAATCAACAAATGATTACCAGCACATCATTTTACTAGAAGACTGAGTATTGACTCTTGAACCTTTGGGGGTACCTGATTTCATTGGTTTTGAGTCAACTCTTCTATAACTCTATTAATAGTAGGAAATTGATAGTAATGCAAATGATTCTTGTTCTTAGAAATGAAAATAAATTGTGTTCGGCTGAGACCATTTCCACATTGTAAAAAAAGATGATTTGAAATACTTGAGCCCAGGAGTTTGAGATCAGCCTAGGCAACATGGCAAGACCTTGTCTCTACAAAAAAATTAAAATGAAAAAAAAAAAAGCCCAACATGGAGACACATGTTGGTGATTCTAGCTACTTGGGAAGTTGAGGTGGGAGGATTACTTGAGCCCAGGAATTCGAGGCTGCAATGAGTCATGATCACGCCACTGCACTTTAACCTGGGTAACAGAGCAAGACCCTGCCTCCAAAAAAATCACATTGCTCTATAGATAGTAACCAGAATTTAGTGGGAAGAGCAAAGGAAGAAGTGTTTAGAAGCAACAACTAAATGGAGAAGAAGAAAGCCTGGGAGAGGAATGTCTCATAAGCCAAGGGAGGACAAATTTTCAAGGCAAATGTGTCACCTAGTCCTGCTTCCAGACCAGTAGCAGCCTGGGCTGAGTGGGAGCTTAGCCACTAGGGTCGGGTGCAGCATGCACTTCTGCAGTGCTCGGGGTCTGTGGAGAAACCTGAAGAATATCATCACAGAGAAGCACTTTACATCCAAAGCCATGTGGGCTACAAGGTCCTGCCAGGACTGGGCTGAGATAAATGGTCCAGACTACAAGCCAATGGGCAGGAGACTGGGAACGTAAGGAGAGAAAATGGCCATTGTGAGAGTAAAAGGCTGCATCGGAATGGAAAAGGAGGTGGCTGCCTCCGCTGTTTAGTCATTGATCAGCCTGAGATAGAACAGTAATGTTTATTTTACCCTCTGGTGAGAGGTACAGACAGGTTTTGAATTCAGGCTTCAAATACTGACCCTTTATGGCTAATAGCAATTGAAAAGAAACAGGAAGGGGCTTCTGGGACTGATAATGTTTGTATATCTGGGTGCTGACTGTCTTCACTTCAGGAATTCATGGAGCTGTATATTCATGTATGCATTTTTTTGGCAAGTATAATTCAACAAATACTGTAAAAATTAAAAAGGAGTCCAGAATCTGGAGTCACATTGCCGAGAATCAAATCCCTTCTCTACCATTTATGAACTGTGAAATTTGAAGCTAATTATGGAATCTTGATCCTACATTACAAGTTTCTATTGAGTCTAAAATGGCATAATATGTATAACAGCTTTTAAGAGTTGTATGCCAAATTTTACCTATAAGTACTACAGGTAAGCCAAAATAAGGACTGAAATATGTCCTTTGGCATTTTTGGTGACCATTATGCAAGCCATTTCATGGAGGGTGGGAGAGAAAAAGAAAGATTGCAGTGAGATGTGAGTGGGAGGGGCAAAGATGGAGAGTGAGTGGAGATAACGCCCAAGAAGTTGATCTCTAAAGGCAAAAAGAAAAGAGCTGTGACCACAGAATATTTGTTAGTCTTTTAGTTTTTTTAAATTTCTCTCTTTGGTTTAGAAAACAGTCCATACACACACACACACACACACACACACACACACACACACACACACATACACACACACACACACACACACACACACACATATATATATATATATATGGGCTTAAAAATTCAGCTAATATAATTACATATATATATATATATATATATATATATATATATATATATATGAGCTCAGCTGATTTTTTGAGCTAGGGAATTAGTGAGAATAAAGGTTGTGAATTTTTACTCAAAGATATCTACCAGCATAAGTCTTTTAAAGATGATGTCATCTAAGGCTGGTACAGAAGGACACAGAAATTGGAGTTGTTAAGGGACAGAGAGAACTTGAAGTGTTCATTCACGCAGTTTAGGTTTGCTAGAAAGCGTAAAGTGAAGTTAGGATAATGCGGATAAATTCGAAAAAAAGGAGGTAGGAATTTAGGGACTGGATGCTGGTGATGATGTTCTTAAGGTTTCTCTAAATCAAGAATTGTAAAGCATCATCTGTATTCTAAATTGATTTCCCCTTCTTCTATTATGAATGGAGATGAAGAACACTGATTACTACATCCCGTGAGGGTTCCTTGTTTTCTTGAACTCTATTAATTCACTATTCAATGTTCTCTTCCATTGAGTAATTCTAATTTATTTTAATCTAGTTCAAGGCTTTCTTTTCTCTTTATGATTTTTTTATTCTAAATTGGTGAATATTATGGACTTTTACCATAAATCCAGAATAGGACTCAATCAGAGCTGTTGAGATTGTTTTTTTCTTTGTTTGTTTTGGTCTCTGAAGAGACCAAATAGACCTAAAGTTCTATTCCTTTATGTCTATTCTGCAGGGAGATCATAAAGTCTAAAAAGAAACAGAATAATTTTATTATATTGCAATATACTATCAAGAAATAATTTTATGTATATTTGACATTCTGGCCACCTTGTTCTTTCATCTTAATTTTTACATCACCACATTAATTTTTCTAATTCAGTTCAAGTTAGTTATTCATGATGACCCATCATTTTTCATTCTCGTCTGTCATAATCAATCCTCAGATCCTCTACTCTGAAACTATAACTTCTCTTTCATGTATTTCTTATTTTCCACAATTTCCAAGAAAAAAATCAAATTCTTATCTCAAAACTATACTCTTTCAATATCTTTTAAAACTTTTTTTTGTTTATTTTCTTCTCTTTTCTTTATATATATATATATATATATATAGAGAGAGAGAGAGAGAGAGAAACAGGAGATGGAGAGAGAAAGAAACAGCTAACTCTCACACTGAGTGAGAGAATCCAGAAAGATGGAATCCAGGAGAGGAAAGCAGCTTCCACACTGAGTGGAAGGGAATAGAGAGAGATGGAGTTTAGGAGGGGAAGACAGGCTTCCATGAAGGGAGTGTTCATGGAAGGGGACTCCAGAGGGAAAATCCAGGATAGAGAAAAACAGCTTCCATGAGCATGGGAGTGTTTGTGGAAGGGGATCCAAACATGGAGTCCCTCTTTTAAATCATTGTTGAGAAACATCGGACAAAATACAGGAACCATATCTGTTTGGCATCTTGCATCAGTATATTTTAGCAGTAAGTAGCAACTTTGGTTTTGAAAATTATCTAATTAAATCAGTTTTATACCATAGCTGAAGAATTTTCTAATAAAACTGCTCAAGAAGATATCAGTCAACGTGTAGCTGCTGAAAACCAAGATAAAGATGAAGACCAGAATTTAAGAGACCAGATACAACATAGGTTAGTTTTTAACTAAATGCTCTGCTTCTTGTTTCATGCTCTCTGAGTAAATTGCCAATCACTTTGGAATCATCAGATCTAGAAGAATATCCATTTCTTAGCATTCAGTCTTTTACAGGTAAAAGAAAAAGTAGTTTTGATAATTAGTAAAATATTTATGTGCTAGTTTTCACATTTAGAGTGCAAGTCATTATAGTCTGAAAAAAATAAGAATTAAATCAGGAAATGCTTCCCTTTATGGTTACATGAACTTGTAAGTTAATTCTATGGAATCCTGATTCAGCACTCATTAAGGAAATGCCAGTGAAGATGGTGGAACTTCACAGAGCCAAGCATCGGAGTATAAACTACTTCTGTTTTGCTAAAATAAAATTATTATTTTGGTTGTTTACAATTTTACACTGGAAATGGAAATTTAGACCAAATTAGACATTTTTATGAAATGCTGAAAAGTTCAGCAATATGAAATGAACCAGAGAAGAATAATTTGAGCTACATTAAGGCTGTCTACTCTCCAGGAGGAAGGAAAAAACAGTTTTAAGAATCATTCCAAGAACACTTTTAAGTAAAGCAGATAAGTCTAAACCATCTATGCCTACTCAAAGACCTCTTCAATTTCTATTTCTTAGAAAAAGATAGATGGCTGAGGTGAATCAGGCTGTAGCTACCTTCGGAAGAGCAATCAGTTATTGTACTGTGAACGCAGATGATGTTTTCTTAGATTTTCACTTAAAAACCTGAACTTAACACTGAACATTTTCCTGAATCAATGACATTTTCCTCTTTTACTCTCATACATCTCAAAAATATGTCTGGATAACATTAAATATTTCTTTTTTAACCTAAAGTAAATAACATTGTTTCTTTTTCAATAATATTGGAAGCCCATCTTTCCATTATGCGTGTTGGATAAATTATACTTAATGTCATTCTAATCTTTTGATCAGCATGAGATATTCATATAATGTTTTGATTTTGCAGAATTATAGGCTTCTTGGACCACTGGCCCTTATTGGAGCAATGGTTTTCAGAGCCAGAAAATATTTTGATAAAAATCAATGCTGAAATAGATAAAGAATCTTTATGTCAAAAACTAAAAGAAACTTTTGCGACTGAAATAGTGAAAAAGAAGAATAAAGGTATTTAAATTTGTTTATAGTTTTTAGTTTATGCAACTAAAATGTGTGGTTTTAATGAGTTTGGGAGGAAATGAAGATGTGATTGAAATGTTCTTTCTTTTTTTTTTTTTTTTTTGAAATGTTCTTTCTTATATTTGGATTTATACTATTTACAAGTGTGTTCTGCTTCTGTCTGCTTCTGGCTTTAGCTTTCTGTTGTACGTGTTTCTGAATAAAATATTTTTCTCTCCTTTAATTTTAATCAAAAAGAGGCGATCTCTAAGAAAGCATTGTTTTCATGTAAAGACAACAACAACAACAAAAACTCATCAGACTTCAATTTAAAGATGTTAATTCACATTTTACCCTCTGGATATATGCAATCTTTATTTGTTAATTAAATATTTTTAAGTAAAAAAAATGAAAATTAGGGATATTGTAGATAAGGGTAAAGGTTTTCTTTGTTAGCTTTAGCATTATCAAGAAACTGTATGATTTCTTCTTTTAAAATGAACACACTAGGCAATTCGTTTTTTCTCAAATCCACCTATTTTGTTATGTTTCTTTATTATTATTAATTAAATTGATCATTATTTATTAACTTGCTTTCATGTTATATCTCACACACATTAAACTACCCAGATATCTTTCTCCTTCATTCAGTCAATGATAATTGCCCACTAACTGTTTATACTATTATTGAAGTTTTTTATTTAAAGAGATTTTAAGTTCAGTCCAATGTCAGATTTCCATTGAGATTTTACCTTCAAGAAATGATTTGAAAAAGAGATGTTTCATTTTTGTTTATCAATCACCCCTAATTATACTGGCAACTACAATTTCTTGGTATAATAAAAAAATAGTCAAAGTTAATAGTATCAAAAGGATTCTAAAGTTGCCTTGAAAGCATACTGCCTCCTGTCGCTAAATTTGTGACCTAAAGTACCATAACGTGTTGGCTAATATTAAAATAGCCCATCGCCATAAACGACAATCACCATGGAAATCCAGGAGCTCACACTTAGAAAGACAAGCTCCTACATCTAAATGCCTACTCCAAAAACCAACAGCATGAACCCTTCAAATAAAAAGCAATTATATTGTATTTTAAGAGGCTTAACGTCATTTGACAGAAACGAGGCTGACAGGAGGGAGAAACCTTCCATAGCAATCTTACAAAGTCTTGGTTGGGAAGCAAAAACAAACCAATTCGAACCCATAAAGTCTTGATGCTACATGTTAGAATCAGTTTGCTTTTGCCAACTGTTAGACTCAACTTCACATTTTCCTAAACAGTTTGCATTCTAATAAAAACTGACTGCATTAATAGACTTAGTTATCACTTATTTTAGATGTGTACTTCAAACAGATAATTAACAAATATTTAATCATTAAAACAATAAACATCAACCTAGCCCAGTGTTCCATATTAAACATCCCAATTAAGTTAAAAACTAAAAGGATGTGGTAAATCATGAATTAGCTTTAAATATGTAAGAGTGTTTTATATTGATTTAGATTTCTCTTAGTTCAAGTGAAATATTAGATGTCTGGAGTTTCTAATGAAGGTCAATTCTTATCATCCTTTTGAAGTTGAGAAGAAATTAGAAGAAAAGGAAGCTGAGACAAAAGCAGCAGCTTCCCTGGCTGAGCTTCCACTTCCTGCACCTTCTCCTGCTCCTCCTCCTGAAACAGAAAAAGAGAAGGAAATTCATCTTCAGCATGTGCCTTCAAAAACTCCTGGTGCAAAAGGAAAACCTAAATCAGGTGATTGACAGAATGATTTATAATCTTGTTTTTCAGTTTCTTATTTTTACTCAGTAAAGAATTATAAATTATAGTCTATCTACATTCAGACTTTGGGCAATGTCAATCATATGAAACAAGGCTTCACACTCAGATGGAAGTGGAAAAGCCCTCATAGTAGCTAAAAGCGGGGTTGTTACAAAGCCCAGCTTCTTCACTGTGTAGGAGGAGACATGGAGTCACCACACCTAAGTCTACCAATAAGAGTAAGATCACAGATGAGAAGAGAAAAAGGCACAGAGTAACAAGTAACTTCAGGCAGATCAAGAGGATCTGTTTGCTGAACTATAGAGTTACATTTCTGTATAGAGTAAGAATATCTTAATAAAATAAGAATGAGTATAGCTGGTTTTCTACCAGAATAAGGGAACCAATTAACAGCAACCATTAGAACTAGAATTTATATGTAACTGTAAATCTTCAGGACTATGTGATTATAAAAGTATAGAAACAAACTCCTGCCATCTCAGTAAACATATATGTATGGAGCCTAGGTAAAGAATATTTTTAGTTTTTTTCTAGATCCTTAACCACTAAGGACGGTAAGTCTAGCATTAAATGGTAGACAGTGAATATAATGACAATAGGAAAGTGCTCAATTGTTGTTGTAATGCATGCTATTGGTAGAGTGTCAGTAACCTGTTGTGTGTGTATATGAAACATATAAGGCTCTAGTTTCTAGTTTCAGTTTTATAAATAGCTGACTGTGCAGTTACACCATGTCTAAGTATCTTTGATATTGTGTCATGACTTTTATAAATTCCATAGTCTTTCTGCTTCATGGAGAATTGAGATAGGTCTGAATTTTTTTTAATTAAACCCATTCATATAAACAAAGAAATTTGAAGACTTTAGTAAGATATATTATGGTATATTAAAGACCATTTCACTCCAGGAAATTAGAACTTTACTAAAGGGAAAACACAAACTCTAAAAAATGTTTTTATCATATAAACAATAAAACACAAAGACATGAATTAAATATACACGGTTTTCCCACTCTTTCATTAAGAAATTAAAAAACAATTCAGAGGTCTTGAGGAAAATAGAAATCTTTTAAACGCTTTTTAGAACTAGTGAAGACAGGCTGAGCGCAGTGGCTCATGCCTGTAATCCCAGCACTTTGGGAGGCTGAGGAGGGTGGATCACCTGAGGTCAGGAGTTCAAGAAAAGCCTGGCCAACATGACAAAAACCCATCTCTATTAAAAATACAAAATTAGCCGGGCATGTTGTAGGTGTCTGTAATCGCAGCTACTCGGGAGGCTGAGGCAGGAGAATCGCCTGAACTGGGAGGTGGAGACTGCAGTGAGCGGAGATCGCGACATTGCACTCCTGCCTGGGGAATAGAGTGAGACTCTGCCTCCAAAAAAAAAAAAAAGAAAGAAAGAAAGAAAGAAAAAGAAAAAAAAAAAAAAGAACTTCAGAAGACAGTTTTAACAGTGGCTAAAGTGAGCCTGGAATTATCAAATCCTTTAACCTGTAGCTATGGCTCTACATCTCTTGCTCCTCCTCAGCTTGCTCCAGTCAGGAACATCTATGTATTTGAGCCATTCCCTGAAACCAGTCTCTAGTGTTTCTGATAAAGAAAGCTCAGTCTTTAAGTTTCTGAAATTTGCCATTTTTTTAATTGTATTCTTGAATACTGTTCATTGGAGAAATAATAAATCTATTGGTGCTTTAAAGAGTGGTTGTACTTGTCTTTTTTTTCCTACCAATGTCAGGGCTAATGCCTGATATTTAAGAATGTTTAGAAAGCTTAATCTCCAGAGTCCCAGTTGCTGTCATCCAGCCTCAGTATGGTGAGCACTGATGGGGCAGGAGGGCAGATGGCACTGTTCCTACAGCCGAGAGAATCTTGGTTAAGCAATTTTAGAGAGGAACATTTATCACAGGTTTTTAAAATTTTGTATAAATAGTTCACAAATTTTCCAAAATGGAACATTTTTCAACTTGAAAGCCTGATGCTTTCAAGTTTTCATGCCCTACTCAAACATCTAAGTACAGTCTTCAATAGAAGTTGAGATGAAAAGAGGACTTATTTACTAAGAAACAAAGTAAAAATTTTAAAAGGGGCCAGCACATTGAATTCCTAACAGTTATTTAGTTCAAAAATTATTCTATATTTTATTCAGTTCTGTATTATATATCTGCTTCAATTATACTTGTGATTAAATTTTAAAATCTTCATATTTATGTACCATTAAAGGGTCTATTATCAAATGCAGTATCAATTGTCAGTATTTAATTTAGAATTCGTTCTTGGTATGGCACAATAGACTAATACTACCTATACTTCTATTTAGGTTTTTCTTTCTTTCCTTCCCTCTCTCCTCCCTCCTTCTTTCCTTCCTTCATGTCCTCCCTCCCTTCCTCCCTCCCCCTTCCCTGCCTTCCTCTCTCCCTCCTCTCTTCCTCCCTCTTTTCTGTCCCTCCTTTTCATCCCTCCTCCCTCTTTCTTCTAGATTGAGTTATCAACTATTTGGATTTTTAAACATTCATTTAGAGAGATTAACAAAGTCACCTGTCTTATTTCTGTGGAATCTTGGTTGTCGTGTCCATGATATTTAAATGTAAGTGAGAGGTGCTAGGCATCTATACATTCTTATAACTATCACTTCTAAATACAAAACGATAGGTTAGAGGGAGTCTCTCTCCATCACAGGCATTTAAATTGCCATACTGGTTCATCATTTAAAATGAAGGAAAACAATATAGCCCAGGACCAAGGGAGGAAAATAATTAAATTTGTTTGGTAAATAATGCAGGATGTAGTGAATTTTTTTTTTTCAAGAAACAAACTCATTAATTGGGGCATCTCCAAATCATCAGTTTTCCAATTTCTCCTTTCCAGTATATTTCCGAACTATATCCCAGGGAATTTAAGATAAATATACTCACATCATTCTTTGCATTACAATTACAGTCAATGAAAAATGTGGGTGTTACAAGGCACGTGACCAAGAGAAGTGCAAGGGTGCAGCATAGCAAAACAATGTCGTTATGTAACTCTTCTTCAAAGTGTTTGGCCGTCATTTTTATTTTATTTTATCATTTTATTTATTTATTTAATTTTTAGAAACAGGGTCTCACTATGTTGCCCAGGCCAGACTCAAACTCCCAGGCTCAAGCCATTCTCCGGCCTCAACTTCCTCAATAGCTGGGACTACAGGCACATTCCACATTACCTGGCTTTGACATCACTTTTATTACAGATACAGCTGTCTCATTGTATAGCCACATTCCATTGAAATAAATCCAAATATAGCCATATGCTTCAAATGGACTTGTGATTATCTTTTAAAAACACCACAGCTAGTTCTATTAAAGAGTTTATGATCAAATCCATTATCAAATGTTTATATTAAAGTTAGGACTAAATGTCTCAATATGAGAGAATAATGCTGCTATTAGAGCTATCATTCCAGAAGTTTCAGTCCATAGTCTATCTTCAGAGTAATTTTAACTCATAGTAAAGACCTGAGCCATTTTATGCAGTTCACAAATGTAACTGTTTACCTATGGAAAATAGCATTAGCTTGCTTGCAAATCATATAGCCCAGGCTATTGAAGTAAATCATCAGTGATTTTTGTGTGTTGAATTTTGTTTAGAAGCCCTGCCTGGTAAGCAAGAATCTCCTCAGGAAGGAAAAGGGAAGAAAGGTGAGACCGCACTCAAAAGAAAAGGTACAGCAAATAAAAATAGATATGATTACATGTAATTCTGTATTTTATAACTATTTCAGTGAAAATAGCTAGATTTGTGTAGTGGTATACATTGACTACTTCTCTCAGGCATTTGTAAATCATAAGCTGTGCCAAAGAATATAACCTCAAACTTTCTGTATCCTAATGCTTACCAAAGGCCCTGCTGAGAAAAGTGATGCTGGCCGGGATAATTTAGAGAATATCTAATATGCAGAATATCCATTCATCAAAGATATTATAGCTGTTATCCTTGAGCTAAACTGTGTCATCAGAAAGCTACATAACTGTATCAAGTTTTCTTGGATCTCTTGAATTTCCTTCATTGATAAGCACATTGGTAACAAAATAAAATAAAAATCTTACATTAACTTAGAACATTTACAAAACTAAGGAAGTAAACTTGATACAATACTGTTAACTAAGTAGAATATTTTATTTTTACCATCTATTTTTAGTGGAACTCTTGAAGGTAGTTTTTGAGACCTATCCTACATTTTTTGTAATAATTAAAGCCAGTAATTTATAAACAAAGATATGAACTGGGGCTGGGCATGGTGGCTAAATCCTGTAATTACAGCCCTTTGGGAAGCTGAGGAAGGTGAATCCTGCAGTCAAGAGACTGAGACCATTCTGCCAACATGGTGAAACCCCGTCTCTACTAAAAAAAAAAAAAAAAAAAAAAAAAAAAATACAAAAATTAGTCCCAGCTACTAGGGAGGCTGAGGCAGAAGAATCTCTTGAACCCAGGTGACGGAGGTTGCAGTGAGCCAAGATCACACCATTTCTCTCAAAAAAAAAAAAAAAAAAGGAATTGGAATCAATGAATATTTACAGCTTGATGTAACTTATTGGTGTAACTGCATACTGGCAAAAGATTTTAATGATTTTTACTTTATTCTAATTTATATTTTATGCAAGGGATTTTAATTCTTATTAAGTATTACTTATTTGAGTTTCTTTAGAAAATTCTTCAACCATCTAAGAGTAAAGAGAACCTTAAAGAGCTCTTGCAAATATTTTAGAGAACTTGAGTTATTGTCCCCTCCCCCAACCCCACTCTGTGCTTTTTTAAAGAATATAAATTCCCTGGAAAATTTATGTTATGCGTACAGCCACAATAAGTAAACTTTTAAAAGCTCATTTATGAGGGTTGATATCCCTTTTAGGGTATTTGGATATGTACTCTGTAACTATTTTTTTAACACTGAGGTACTTTTAAGTTACCTATTTGAGCATTAACAGGTTATTTTGGTTGATGTTGTTTTATTGAAAATTATTTTGACCTGACATTCATATCTGATGTTTACTTTTTGTTGTTGTTGTTGTTGTTTTTATCAATATTACAATTCCATGGCTGCTTGTTTTTAGGTTTTGTTGATAGGTTTTTTTGTTTCACTTCTTTTATTTGGTAAGTAAGAGGTTGATTCCCCACCCGCCTACCCCACCTGCTTCCCTACTGCCCAGGAGGAACCTTACAACTTAAATTAAGCTGGTGGCATTGCATTGCTTGCCTTTTTCAGTTAATTGTAAATGCCTATAGCTTTATCCATGCGATACTATTTCTAAAATACCTGGCTTGCAAAGTTTTTATTCTGCATAATGTTTGATTTTAAGTTATTGTTTCTTTGTTTTGAAACAGGGTCTCATTCTGTTGCCCAGGCTGGAATGCAGTGGTGTGATCATGACTCACTGCAGCCTTGACCTCCTAGGCTCAAACAGTCCTCCCACCCCAGCCTTTCAAGTAGCTGTAACCACAGGCATAGCCACCATCCCTGGCTAATTTTTGCATGTTTTTTGTAGAGATCAGGTTTCACCATGTTGCCCAAGCTGGTCTCAAACTCCTGGGCTCAAGCAATCTCCCCGCCTCAGCCTTTCAAAATCCTGGAATTACAGGAGTGAGCCACCATGCCTGGCCAAGTTTAAATTTTTATAGAATTATTTGTTGTAAAGAATTTCGTTAACAGTTTTTCTGAAGACCATGTTTTCATTCAAAACTCATTAATGACTTTGCTTAGTTTTGGAATTTAGTAAGCCAACTGTAATGTCCATTGAAATGAAATGAAACTTCCAGTCTTAAAAAAAGTCCTCAACATTTGATAAAAAGTCCTCCACCACATAACATAGCAGTGGCGGTAAAACTTTTATTATACCAGTAAATACCTGGTACTATATTTTCTTAAGGAATATTATGCCCACTACATCATTCAGTGGCTCCTACATGAAATCCTAGGTGATAAATTTTGTTCAGAATCAAGGGACAGGAAAATGTCTCCTCCTCTGGATAATTAATGGGCACCTTTAAGTGAGATCACTTCCCTTTGTGTTTTGGCTGACTAGAAGTTCAGAAAAAACTCATGGCTCAGGTTCCGTATCTGTGCAAGAACCTAGATCTCAATGGTCTGCCTTCTAATTCCTCTCCTGATTTTGAATTTCTACTTTAAGCTATATTTTTTCTGATCCTAGTTTCATTTGTGTTTTTTTTTATTTTGCTTTAACTATTTCTGTGAAATAAGGGGATATAATTTTTAAAGTAATTGATAGTTGGTGAAAGAAAATCCTAAGCTCTATAAAGCACATCAGTTAGATTCATATTAAAGTTGCTATAGCAACCAATTAACTAAAGATTTAAATGAAGCTATGGACACATGCAGTTTACTTCTTCCAGGTTCATCCAAGCAGCATTGTCATGAAGTATGTGCCTTTTTTAAACTGTTCATCACAAACTGCCAGTGCGGTTGCAGTCCAAGAGCGTGTAATGTTCAAAACATAATGTGCTAAAATAGACATTTGAGCATTTAAATACATATATATATATATATATATATATATATATATATATATATATAAAACCATGATTCTCAAAGGGAACCTCACCCTTCTCTAATTATGTGATATTATGGGTTTATATAACTAGACCTAATTGGTGAGTTAACACGGAGATAGAAGTTTTAGTTAAAATTTTAAGGGCTATAAGTTGTTCTCAGCTCTCACTTGTTTACTAATAGAATAATTTTCATATTTTACATTACTCATCTCTTTTTTCTCATTAGAATCAAAAAAGCAAATGAAACATCATTATAGAATCATCAAAAATAGAAATTAAAAAGACTTATGTACCAAAGCATCAAATTAAACATAATTTACACATGCTCTAAGGGCATCCTTAATAAAAGCATACAGACTCCAAACAATTCACAGGCAAACACAGGTTCAACAGCAAAATATATACATTGGAGCCATGTCGTTAGCTCAAATTAACTAACTCCAAAGACTTCCAAATATTTATTGCTTTTATTTTACTATTCTATTGCATTAAGTAATATTTGAGATAGGAAAACTCTCAAGATTTAAAAGTCTCTCTGTTACATATAAATAGTGTGGCTCTGGATTTCCTTCATGTAGAACAAATGATTTTATTTCTTAATATTTCAAATTAACACCATTTCAGGTGAACACCATTAATTGGTCATCTGTTTATTTCACAGGTCATTGATACCAATTATATTTAAAGTGTCACCTATGAGTTGAGGAACCATCTATTTTATCCTTTCTTCAAACTTATTATTTCCTGCTATTGATGTCTTTGATTCATTTATATTCTTCTCTGCATATGAGATCAGTTTCTACCCTTCTGCTTCCCCAATCTTGACACTGAGATGCCATTAACAATGGTACTTAGAGTGTTTTTAAAATATTTCACCTCCTCTTCAACCAGTTTGCCACTGTCCCATTATGTTTCTTTATTAAACAACGGCTTTTCAAACATATAGCCTTACCTGGGAGAGATGTTAATTAGGAGCCAAATGAAGAAGGTTTTCCATAATCAACTAAATTCAGAAAATGCCAAGTTACATCAAGTTAAAATGTTTTTAATTACAGGATTTATTTTTCTATGACAATGTGCATTTCAAAGGGAGTAGGATACACCATATGTAAGATCCCAGAACATTTTGGATGCAGAATTCTTCTCCCTGGAGAAGAATCTGTAGGGACCAGAGTTCTCTGGAACAAACACTTGGAAATCACGCCATCTTTAGTTCCAATGCTCTGTCACATGTATTAGTGTTAGTAATGTTCCGGTGCTTGCCTCCTGATTTGTCTTATAGGGTCAATTGTAGGTACTACCAGGCCACTTAATGTAATAAATGTAGTATCAATATTATAAGCATTAATGTTACAGGACTTTTCCTTAGTTCAGCTAAAGACAGGGTTCTTGTCCATCCCATGGCCATGAAAATTCAGGCTCACCAACGGTTTAAAGGGTGAGTAAAGCAGGATTTTATTGGGTGAAAAGGGAAAAAAAGGAGGGGAAAGAGGGATTCTTGCCAGGCCAGAGATCCTCCACTAGAGCCCTTCCTGCCTGGCAGTTTGAATCCCAGGTTCCACAAAGGAAAAGGAGGGGCCAGGCTTTTCCCCACTGCAGATGGTGTAAACTTCCCAAGGCTCCACCCTAGTGGTCAGGCTGGTGGGAGTTTCTCCAGGGACCTCCTCCCACCTGGCTGGCTGATTCCCACCTCTAAAGAAGTACATCTAACTGCTGGTAGATTAAGGATAACGACAAGACCTATCTTAACTGCTTCCAGCTGACAGGCGGTGCTGTTCTTGGGAAATGGCAGTTAGAGCTCCCTCAGAGACCATTTAAGGATTCCTAGCAGAAGGGGCCATGTCAGAGGCTCTGGTTGCATGACCGTTTAGAATTTGATGGCCTGAAGACAAGAGCAGACAAATGGGGTTATTAGAAAACATGTATCAAAATGAAACATGGGGAGGGATAAGGACAGGTCAAAACTTCTGAGGTCTTTTACCAGTTTGCACAGGGAGAGGGAGGACAGAACCCCAACTGGTTAAAAAAAAAACTCTACCCATTTGCTGGCATGTTGGGCTTCTGGGTTCCCTTCCCCTGAGACCAATCCTAAACCAACCAGTTTAAGGTTTGGGAAATTAACTCTTTCCAGTTCAGAGGATGCATCCAAGGTGAGTGTCCCATGGTACAGAGACACAATTACCTATCTGTGAAGAGAGGACAGAGGAGGAGAAAGAAAAAAAGTAGCACCTTTTAAAGGAATCCCTGAGGGTCAGGATGCATTCAAAATGGATATAGAATGGAGATGAATAGAAAGAGGGGAATAGGCATCCCTGGTTCCCTTCTCTTCCTAGCAGATATCCAGGTTACATGAGGGAGAGGGAAGAGTATTCTCTTTCCCTCTTCCATCTTTGTATCTGAGTGATTTGGGCAGGTCCCACTGTGAGTGCCAAAGTGCCTTAAAGCAGAGAGGCCCTACACAATAGGAATTATCTGCTCTTATCCACGTATGCCTTATCTCCCCTGCTGTCAGTAGCATCGGAGTTTCCTAGATACCATTTATGTCATGGATACTAATGTGGCCTTTATCCATGAAACAGGAAGCTTGAACTTGGCTTAATCAGCAGGAATCAGACACATTCACCTTTGCTGTGCCTTTTAACCTCTATTGTCATTTGCCTCTGAATCCCTTAGATCCATCTTTCCTTTCTAGGGCTTTGACTCAAAGCTTGAAATTGAGTTTGGGACAAAAATATGTCTCAGGGACTCCTTATTATAAGTGGATGCTAAGGTGAAACTGTGGAACTGAGTCCTCTTCCAACAAGGAAGAGGAAAGGATGTCTTGTGACACACCCAGATAACTGGTGGCTATAGTTATGCTTGCTAAGATTTGGGTGCATGGTGCTTGGCTTTGCTTAGCTCCCTTGGTCTTACTTTCTCAAAAAGGAAACCTCTGATTGATGGGCATCCTATTTATTCCCATCACCTGGCAGGATATGCAGGATAATTGCTTGGAACTAGCATATGGATCCAGATTTTTACATTACCGATCCCTTTTGTTCTTTTTGAGCTGCAGCCAGAAATTTCTGGTTGGTTCACTGGAGCAAGCAGGATTAGTCTAAAATGTAGGTGAAAACTTAAGAACAACTAATGAATTTAGAATTTAATGACAAATGTATGATAAGTTTTGAAACATGATTTCTGTCTCTCCAGTCCTCATTTTTGTTAAACAATCATCACAGAACTGAATAGTTTGCAAAACAGATTTTAGTCTTATAACTGGCCTATTTGAATAAAGTGCAGCAAGAACTATTACTTTTACATAGGCCTTTTGGATTGGCTCGGATAGAAGTCTGTTCCACAAAGAATCTCAGATAAGACCTTTCAAAGCCAAGCCTAATCATGAGTTTGTATCCTCAAATACCTATGAACTGGGTGATCCTCTCCTCTATGGTCCCATACTTGGAGCTCCGGGACCTGTTAAAAAGTGACATTCTTTACTGACCACAGGTCAGGAACCCTGTACAGGGCCGCATGCGGCCCTCTGAGGCCATTTATCTGGCCCCCCACTGCACTTCAGGAAGGGGCACTTCTTTCATTGGTGGTCAGTGAGAGGAGCACAGTATGTGGCGGCCCTCCAATGGTCTGAGGGACAGTGAACTGGCCCCCTGTGTAAAAAGTTTGAGGACATCTGGTGTAGATGAATGCATGAGGCCAGTTTCCCTACTGGGCTTTTATTGGCTCTGCAAGTAGAGATTTACTCCTTAAAGGGAAGCATACCCTTCCAGTCAAAGCCTTAGTAAAATAACCACTTTCTCCAATTGTGTCCTGTTGCAAAAGAAAAATGGATTTTTATTGCACTGATGCAAACAACTATATTGCCATAAGAATACTCACAGATAGGCTCTAAATTCTGGAGGAACCAGGCATAGAGAAACAAACATGCTGCAAATTTTGATCATAGGGGGATACCTTGCTTAATTATTAAAGGCTGCAAATAGCTCAAAGTAAGTTTCCTTGACTCTGAAAAACAAAACAAGGATCAGCAATATTCCAAGCAAAAGTCAAAAATGTTGCTTCAGCTTTCTGAGTTCAGTCCATTTAGTTCTTGCTTCACTTGATATATTCATGAATATTTCGGCTGTTTATGAGTCCTGTATATTTTCTTTTATTCCAATGTCACAATCTCCAAAGTTATCAGAAACCTGTGTTTGAGAGCATCTATTAAGGTTTATAGCTCATTATAAACCATCTTTGAAAAGGATTAAAATAAAACAATTGTCTGTGGATAGCAAAATGTCTAAGGTAGTTGCAGTTAGAAACACAATTGACAAAGACATTTGGTTATCTCCATAGTTTTTAATAACATAATCTTAATTATGATTGATAGCATATACTTAGACATTAGAATTTTAGAAATTGTATACAATTTGGCAATATATATTAGCATTATTTGCCAAGATATAACCTCAAGAAGATTGAGCATCATTTTGGCAATCCCATGTACTAAACCTATCAAATAATCCTATTTACCTCTTTTTTCTGGAAACTTCAGGGCCCTCTGAAGTATTCAAAAAGACAGGTGCCAGGGAAGATACTTTTGATACTGAAGTTTGATTTTGGGAAGACTTTCAAATACACTTAAAACACTTGATAAGTATGAAGTATAATTGCAGATTACCGTAGACTATTTATTTTGCCAAATGATGACTCAGAAATTATAAATAAGCAAAAACCTTTTATATCCCTTTACAGATTTTGCCAAAGAGCAGATTCGTGCCTTAGGAAAACCTTGTTATGCTTTTATTTCAATGCTTAATTTACAGGAAAACCATATAATAACCTTTTCGGAACTTAGTCAGTATGTTCACATAGAGAACCTTTAATGAAAGATTAAATTCTACAATTTTTCTACCACTTCTTTGAACCTTCAGCTTTTTCCTAATTTAACTCAAAACAATCCTTTAACTCTAGGCATAGATTAACATTTCCATGCCTTCTTATAACCTTTTACTAAAAAACACATTTTACTGTTCTTACACACCTTGCATGTAAATCTATTTCTAGTAGTTTCAATTAACTCCTCTAAGAATTTTAACTTTAAGGTAAAACTTGGTAAGTTGCTTTAATTGTGTGCTAAGTAGCCAAGGTTTGCCTTCTTAATAAAGGGTGAGGTTAGTTCCATATGTCCCCAGGCCTTACCAGTTGTGAAGCCAGCATGTCATATAGTTCTCAAAACCCAAAAAGCAGTTTGCAACCTTAAAACACTTAGCAAACCTTGCATCTGGCCTGCATTTTACCAAGTCTTTAGGGTTGTTTTTATTTCTTAAAGAGTGAACTAAAAGGTACCACAGCTTTTAACTTCCCTTAAAAAAAGTATGTGATCCAAGTGCTTGTCTTTCTTCATGACAAATTAATTAGAGCTCTTTTCATAGACATCACACACAGTACATACATAGGCAGAAGAAAATTCAGTTGCTGGGTGGGGTACTTTAAGAGAAAGAGCTAGGAAAACATGCAGATACTGAACCAGAGAGGGCTCATCCCCTAAGGCAGTATTGCTAAACAAAGCCTTGCTAAGCAGTTATGCCCCCAGGATGTAAAGCAAGATGGAGCGGCACAAACCATATAGACATGCAAAGTATACCAGATTGGTCGCAGCCCAAGACTAGCCCCACAAATCCTTTTTCACAATTAAAACTTTACAGAAAATATGAACAGTGTTAGTTGAGGGGCCTGGCCTAGTAAAGTGGGGGAAAAAAACTTTAAAGGTAAACTGCTGACGGGGTGGAGAAGACGGAAAAAAACGTATAAAAATGCCTGGGAAGAACCTCTTATTCTTATGAAAGCTGTTCTCTACCAGGGAGGTTAGTTCAATTACTGTCCAATGGAGTAAAACTCTTTGGCTGGGAAAGGGGATGGCTGTGGTGGCTTGTGGCTGGGACCCAGGCAGTCAGCAGTTCAGGACCCTGGTGCCATGTGTCCCAACCCTGGCAGGGAGCAGGGAGCATCAGGAAGCTGGTGCTTGCTGGTCTGTCCAGAAAAAAAAAAGGAAATGGCCATGAAAAGGCCTGGGATTCATGGGGTTTGGAGGCTTGTTTTCCCCCATCCTCAGAAGTCCAAGAATGAAAAGGCTTAGAAGCAATAGTGAGAGGTTTTGAGTCCCCATTTCACTCACTGCTTCTCAAGCCCCATATTGGGTGCCAAAAATGTTGCAAGACTTTTCCTTCGTTCAGCTAAAGATGGGGTTTTTGTCTGTTCCACAGCCATGAAAATTTAGGCTCACATGGTTTAAAAAGGAATAAAGCAGGGTTTTATTGGGCATAAACAGGAAAAAAGGGGGAAACAGGGACTCTTCCAAGGCCAGAGTCTCTCTGCTAAAGCACCTCCTACCTGGCAGTTTGAATCCCAGGTTCCACACAGGAAAAGGAGGGGCCAGGCTTCTCCCCACCACAAATGGCATGAACTTCCAAGGCTCCACCCTAGTGGGTAGGTACCAGGGTCTGACCTGGAAACCTAGGCTTGCATGACGTACACTGAAGAATAATGTACACTTAGCCTGACAGGCAGATCTCTTGCCTTCAGTCCAACTAAGGGGCTCTGCTATTTCAGTCTGCAGTGTTGCCTCGATCAGCCAGCAAAGTTTGAATTTATTTAGTACAGATTAAATGACAAAGGTTGTACTAGAAGGTAATTAATATTGTTGACCCCCAAGAGAGACATCCTGCCTATGAATGATTCATAGGACCATATGAGTAAACAAGCTATTTAGATAAACTCTTCTACATTCCCTTTTTGTTTGCATTTCTGCTGTTAACTCAAGGTCAAGAGGATTAGGCTGCCTTCAGCTAGACCTTTTACTGAAACTATGCAAACCTCCTAGCCTTCCAGGAAAGTTTGTGACTATTTCTTATACTTTTACAATTTCTCCCACCATCCTGACTGAACCCTCACAGGCAGGCTGGTTAAAGTTTTTCCAGTGACCCCCTCCCACCTGGCTGTCTCATTAATGACACTTAATTTGAAGGATGTGAGAGAACAGAGGAAAAAAGACAAAAGTGAAATGAAATTGAAATAACCAGATCATCCATGAGAGCAGATGCTCTTGAAGTGTGGTTTCAGGACCAGCAGCATCTGCATCTGCATCACCTGGGAACTTGTTAAAAATATAGATACTCAGCCCCACCCAAGACCTACTAAATCTGAAACTCCAGGGGTGGGGCCCAGCAGTTTTGTGTTTTAACAAGCCCACTAGAGGATTTGATGATCATTAACATTTGAGAACTACTCTACTGGAGCCTCAGGCTTACTGCTCTATTGTAGCCACTGAAAAATCAGAAACATTCAATGATCTCTAGTGTATTATTTATAATATACCCCTTCCTTCAAATATTTATGTTGGATTGCAATAAAAAACATGTTTATAATAATGCTGTTGAAATAGAAATAAAAACACAAAGCCCTGAAAGAAGGAAATTAGCACATTCAGCTCAAAGACACAATGCTTATTGTGATGACTCATTAATCAGAGCAACCTGACAAACAAGGTGAAGAAGGAAGTACTATGGGTTTAAGTTTTAACAGGATTAATTTCTAAAATCGATTTTTATCATCTGAGACCTTTAACAGAGGATAGTATGTAGCACAGAATGCAAGGTCATCGTAGGTCTATAGCAAATGCAAAATACGTTGGGCTTCATTGGAAGGTTGATGCCATACATACAAAAGCTGGTGATTAATTTATGATCCATCACAGTTCTGGTAGCAAAATTCAACCATAGTCTTCTTTTATAATACGTTTTATAAGCATAATAACAAATTACCTCTTATAAAGTATCTTTCATGCACCAGGCACTGCACAAGATAATTTACATATATAATTTCATTAAATTTCACAATCATCTATGAAGTAGAAATTATCAATTTACCATGTCAAAGATGAGGAAATTTAGAGTCAAAATGAATAAAGAAATGTTTTATTAAGAACTGTTAACCTATGAGAAAAAAACAGAAAAGAGCTTCTTAACTCTTCAGAAAATATAATCTACACTCCCACGTTAATTTGCACACTAAATTGCTCATAACTTCCCTGGATTTTCCCTCAATAATGTTACAATTGTTTAAATTTAAAAAAATACTATTTATGCTCTTAAGTATGAGTCTTTTAATGAATCTGTTTATCAGCCTATAGTTTAAAAATTTTTGCCAGAAATTTACCAAAAAGAAAATTAGTATAACAATATAAATAAAAATAATTTTAAAATCAACTGATAATAAATAATAGTATAAGAACTTCTCTGAGTTTGCAGACTTCTAAGTATGAATCAAAAGAACATTTTGTCAATAAGAACTACATCAACAGACACTAAAAGGTAATGAGGTATGACAATCAAAAGCAGGCATCCCCCAACTATGGCCCACAGGCCGCATGCAGCCCTCTGAGGCCATTTATCCGACTCCTCACCGCACTTCAGGAAGGGGCACCTCTTTCATTGGTGGTCAGTGAGAGGAGCACAGTATGTGGCGGCCCTCCAACGGTCTGAGGAACAGTGAACTGGCCCCCTGTGTAAAAAGTTTGGGGACGCCTGATCAAAAGCATGAAGTCTGCAGCCAGCCTGCCTAGACTGAAATTCTAGCTCTGCCCTTTACCATATATGGGTTACCTCTGGCAAGTTACTGTACCTTAATATGCCTCAATTTCCTCATCTGTGAAATGGAGTAATAGAAGTATCTACTCATGTGGCTATTATAAAGAATAAGTAAATGTGCAAAAAAGTAAATAGTACAGGGTCTGGCCTAGAATAAACCGTAAATAAATATGGACGATTATTATTGGCCCCAGACCAAGTCACTAAAGATAGTGGGCAGAAAGGTGAATCCTTTTTAAAGCTGACCTGGAGAGTTCCCTCTTATCACTGATTACAAAAATACTAAAATTAAGTTTTATAAGTGACCCCAGATAACCAGTCTCATTTATAGTCATCCACATTCTGTATCTCTAGCTGTACACAGAATAACAGTATAAATTTTAGGACAGTAAGCAGAAAAAGCTTTCCCTCCATGAGCTTTTTCAGAATATTTTTTCAATAGTGAGTTCTGAGAACACATGTTCAGTCTCTGGCTCCTTGCCTAACACTGGACCTCTCCTCTTCCTGGTCATGTTTCTTCAGTCTGTTCCATTGCTGAGCTAAAATTTTATCTAAGACACTCTAAATCTCCACTTTGGTTGCCATTGTTGGCATCTGTTAACAAAGAGTTGTTTTTTGCTGAACATGCCTGACCCCCAAGGCAGTAAGAAAGCCATCACTGTTAACTGATCTGTTTTCTATCTAGTGAAGCTGTTAATTAAATCAAGTCCTGCAGGACATATTTTGCAACACAAAGGAAACACTAATGCCTTTCTTAAAAGAAAAAAGAAAAAAAACACATAAATCAGACTTTCCATATCTTTTCTTCCCTCCTACAATTCTCACCTCCCAATCCTTTCACTTCCCTGAGGAAGGCCAGTTTAATTTCAAAGTGTCTGGTTTTCCTAATGTCCTCTCATCAATTGAAACTCTTATCTTAGAATTAACTATTTACTTCCTTACTTGTAACTTTTGGTTCCAGCTCTTGACTTTTAATTACTCAGACCTTTACTGAGTTCCTATTATTATCTTCTTTGCTTAACCTTACTGCTCTGTCATTTTTGTCTTTATTTCTTTATTTATAACATTGATTTTTAAAATCCAATGTTATAAAATTGAATTTCTCTTTTTACTGGATTTTATTTTTATTGGGCTCATTCCAGTGCAATGAGCTTCTATGTGATACTGTCAAGTTTTTATAACAAAAAATGCTAATATGTGCCTTTGCCATATGCTAATCATAGTTTATTTTCCAAACCTTTCACTCATGAGCATGAGGAATAGTTATACTGAGGACTCAATGATCCAAACTCTACAAGTGAAAGCAAATACCTTATTAGAAAACAAAGCCTTCGTAAGATTGTATTGATGATACTTAAAAAGTTAGGCTGCTAATGTTACATTTAAGATGCTCATAAAGATTTTGTTCAAAAGTGAATATTCACTAATGCATATATTTTTATTCATTCAAATATTTTGCTCTTCAGCATTTTCATTGTTAAAAGTTAAATACAAGCTGTATAGAATCAAAGCACAGTAGTCCAGAAATATTCCTTGGTTCTCTCAGTTTTCACTAAATGAACATGATGTTTAAGGAAAGGGAAAAAAAAAAAAAAAAAAAAGACTCATTCCAGTCTCTAAAGTTATCATTACAAAGTTCTTCTTAGGAATTTTGCTTAGGAAATTCATTTTAAATTAGTCATAGAGTTATCATTTGTACTTCATCAGAGATTCAGTTCAACGAAAATCATTATATAGAAAAATATATCTAATTGTGAAAATTGTCAATTACTGCCTAAAAAAAGATTTTCTTAAATTTTTCTAAATTTTATAGAATTTAGATATAACTTCAGATCTATAGATAATACTATTTTTAAATATATAAGTAGAGATCATCTACACTGTCCACAAGATATAATTAACAATTTCTCCTCTACTTATAATCCACTTATTTTTAACTGACACAAAAGTAGAAGATGTATTTGCTTTTCTAAACAACTTTATCATTAAATAATACTCAGTAAAGAAATATATTTTGAAGGAAGAAAGTGCTCCTAGTTCTACAAGTGTCTATAAACTGCATCTAAAAAATTCAATAATTAATCTAAAGGTAAGTGGAATTTTAAATGGAGTGAATTTCCAAACTATAATAACTTGATCTTTCCAGGGAATATTAGTGCTTTCTGAGTTAAGAACCAAGGTTGTTCATACCCTAGGGTATCACTTAACAGATCTAGATTCCCCTCTTGATGTTATCAGGGAAAGTGAAGTGAATGTCCTTTTTGGATTCTGAATTGAAAATCAGACCTCCTCTTTTTTTTTTTCTTCCCAAGCCCTGCCCTGCCCTCCACACCCCTCTTCTCCCTTTCCTGACTCTCCCCTGCCCTTCTCTCTCTCATGCCTTGAATCTGCCAGGCTTATGGCACAGCAACTACCTTCATCTTTATTCCCTGACTGTAGCAAGAAATATAATTTCCCCACAGAAACCCTGTGTGATGTGCAGGGACTGTTCAGGAGCTACAACAACTCTCTTCTCCTCCCCTGCATCCCTCACCTACCCCAGCTGACTCATAACATCCTCCTTTCTCTCTGCCCTCTCATCGGGTCTCCAAGGGATACCAAGAGCACCACTCATGTTCTAGCTACTTTCTTTCTTACTCAGGGTAGACAGTTTAATTTGCCAGTTTTTAAAATAGTAGGTGAAACACATTTTGTTCTAGAGTCTAAACTTTATAAAAGTCACATGTTCATTGTAAAAGCAAAGACAAAGATGAAAATAAAATATCAAATTTATTAGCCACTTGGATAGGCTGGATTGCTTTAAAACATTTACTGTTTTATTGGTTAATTTGGGAGCTATGGAGGATAAGCATTTTTTGTAAGACTCCTCATAAAGGCTTAAAACGTAATTAATAAATTGCCTGAAGTCCGTGAAAATTATAGATTTATTTATCCACCAGAATTCTGTCCCATTCATTTACTTGTATTGGAATAATTTGATATGCATGTTTAAGGTTCTCCTAAAGGAAAACCGTCAGGAGGAAAAGCACCAGTAAAGAAATCACCTGCTGACTCTACAGATGTATCACCTGTTGCAATAGTGCCTCAACTACCTAAGCCAGGATCGGAAGAATGGGTCTATGTGAATGAACCAGTTCCTGAGGTATGGCCGTTTAGAATCAAGCTGGAGAAAAAAATCCATTCTTTCTCCTGCATATAGTAAGATTCACTGTCATTTGCAATATCCTGAAGGCCTTTTACAGCAGGTAATACATATCTATCCATCAAAAAGCTGAGAAGCTTTTTTTAGAGACTACTCAATGACCCATATCTCATCCTCCTACTTGAGTTTCTGAGTCATGCTTTGAACTGCTATTGAGTGCTAAAATGGGGGAACAAATGGGTTCTGTGAGGCATAATTTTCTTCCCAATGACACACAGAGATGCAGATTCCTGGAAGAATGACTTCCCCAGAACACATATCCAGCAAATTTCTAGGCTTTTATTCATTTTTTAATACCTCCATCATAATGCTTTTAAATGAAGTTTAACCTTTGACTTTTTAGAAGCAGAAGAATATTTTTGAAGCTAACTAAATCCATAAAAGAACACACAGCTATCTGACCTGGGAACATTAATGGTTATGCTAGGTAAGGAGATGTCCCAGGGGAGTGCTGGAAACTCTGCCCAGCTCAACTAGCAAGGCCCAGTTGCCAGCTACCATTTTTGGTTGCTTTGACAGATGAATTCTCAGAAAGTCCACAGAATGGTCATTCCTTTAAAACTTATTAAACGACAAAGAGCTTTTTAAAAGTCAAGGTCTCCTTCTTCATTCCAGTCCCCAGTGACCTCTCGCTCTGATAAACTCAGCAGCGACCATCTGTGCCAGGCATTTGAGAACCAATTATGAAATACAGAAATTGTGTTGTTGTTATTATTGAGCTTTTCTAGGACTATGTCTTCTCTCCCAATTAAACTGTAAATTCTTTGGGGAGGGTAGGAACATGGAATAATTCACTGTATTCAACACAAACACAGTGCAGAGTATGTAACAGATTCTTGATAGGTTTCTAATTGATTAATTAGCATTGAGAGGGAAATTAGAATAGAAAATATTTTAAAATCATAACAATAAATGATATAATTATGGATGTATATAGTTGACCTCAGCCAAATAGAAGCTACTTTAATGTATATATTAACATTAGTATGTGTAGATTCAAAAACATATCATAGAAGCAAGCTATAGAAGTGGGTGTTGGGAATGAGATAAAATTAAAATGATACGATATGGTAAGTGATGGGGAGTGTGGGGCAAAAACACCTACATTCATTTCTTAACTCCAAAACTTGAAACCCTTGAAAGAACTCCATAGAGACAAGAAAGAAAGCAGGATTTTTTTTTTTTTAATTAACATTGAAATATGGTACATGCTCCATGTAGATCTTCCAGCATTCTGGATTCTATAGAAAACATGATAATTTGAGGAGCGTGAAATAAAAGACTAGTTACAAATGTGGGGGCAATAAGTATGGCAACCGACAAGGATTAGATTATTCCCTCCCCTCCAACAAGGGACAGCTGGGGGTCATTACAACCCTTAGGCTGAGGAGGTGCAGAAAGGGAATAGATCCTTGGGCCTCAACATGACTTCTGCACTTAGAGGGCCATCTGACAGGAGCTGTGGCCTTCCCCAGAAGGATGCAATGCAACCCCGCAAATAGGAGCAGAAAAATACTCTGGCCAAGAATATGAAGGGCCAGGGAGTTTCTGAAGTAGATTACATTAGCCTCCCCAGGCACTAACAAGGTGAAGGAAACTGGTGTGGAGAAACACGGATGATGCACAGCACAGACCTCTCGTTTCCTAAGAAAGACCAGGTAGTAAAAACCTTTTGCTACAGCAAAGCAGGCCACGTGATCCAGTCTAGTTCCTTTCCACTCCAGACTCCCCACGCGTGAACTGCCGAGTTTACCTGCTGATATGGTTTGGCTGTGTCCCTACCCAAACCTCAACTTGAATTGTATCTCCCAGAATTCCCACGTGTTGTGGGAGGGACCCAGCAGGATTGAATAGAATCATAGGGGCCAGTCTTTTCCATGCTGTTCTTGTGATAGTGAACAAGTCTCATGAGATCTTTTCTTCCCAGTCTCAAGTATGTCTTATCGGCTATGTGAAAGCAGACTAATATACCTGCCAAGGAAGAGGAAGACAAATGCCCAATTAAACTTGGATTTCAGTTAAACAACAAATTTAACTAGGAATCCTGTACTGTATCTGGTAACCCTGTTTCCAGACCTTCTGAGGGCCCAGGTCAACCTTACTTCAATAGACAAATGGAGGGAGATAGAAAATAGAGGCTGCTTTCATATAACATTCAGGTAGCAACCAAATGTGAGGAGAGCCTGGGATCTCCTCCCTTTGCCAGCAACAAGGGCAGGTGCAGAGAGAACGCAGAAGGCAGTTAGAGTGAGAGGTCTGTGCTTCCAGCCTGTGGAATCACTAGAACCAAGGCCTGGACCCCAGGACAAAAGCAGCTATACCTCGGGGGGCCCACTTAGTGCCCTCAATCACATTCAACTAACCTGTAGCAGCACTCCTCACTGAAACTGGGCCTAGGGGCCACAGGGCCATGTGTGCTGGGTTTGGAAACCTGTCCTTCTTCAGGAGGCTGCCAAATACAGGACTCTTCTGCCAACAGTGTAACTCAGATTAAAGCAGAGCTTTTGATCAGTTAGTTTTCAACTGGCCTTGCTGACAATTTCAACATTCAAAATATAGACAGGGCCTATGGAGAACTTTTGCTTTGGATTTTGTACTAACAAACACATACAGTTAGGTAAATGGAAATGATCAATAATTTAGGAGAAATTATTAATAAAGGAGGTGCAATAGTAAAGGAAGGATCTGGCAGAACATAAGAAACATGTGCCCTAGTTATCAGGAAAGCATATTTCAAACCTATAGTGAAATTATAATCAGATTCTAAAGAGCAATAAGACTCTAAGAGAAATGGATGGTCTCCAATAAGAAGAAAATTTGCCCCTAAAATCCCAATTATGTACCAAGGAAACTAATGTGATCCCAGTGCATTTTTGGGGATGGGGAAGGCATTCAAAAAATTAGAGAACATTATAAAAGGAGAGGAATTTAGGGAGTATCTAGCCCATCATAGGCATTCAAATGTTGAAAGAATACAGTCAAGGATATGTGTAGATGTCTTTGCCAAAATGCCAAAAACAAAAGATTTTGTAGTTACATTGTCTAACAAGATAATAGAAGACTGAAAATGGAAACACAGTTTGGGTAACCTGAACTCATCTTAAATGAGAAAAGAAAGTAAAATTAATTAATAGTAGTAATAAGGTTTTGTGAGTTCTAGAGACTTGGTGGACTCTCTTTAAGATAAAAAGCCCAAAATTGAAAATACCAAATAAGTCATGAAGTGAATATTTATTTGGAACTGATTTCAGTTAAGAAATATTTTTTTAACTGGAAGAAACAGACAAGTACCACAAACACTTTTTAGGTGCCCAATATACTTCTGTTATTTGATGTCTTTGCAGGTCTTTACATGTGATAATGATTTTGTAAACTCATCTTCCTATAGCGAGAACAGAAAGATAATTTAGGCTTCCCTCTAGCAAGGTTCATTGGAATTTTTGGTATTGATAGTTAGAACATTTTATTTTAGCTTCATGACTCATTATGGAAGGAAATGTGACAGAGAGGAAGTCAAATTGGAAAAAGGTAGAAGACCTGACCAGTGGTACTTCAAAATAAACCTGCTGCTCATGTGAGCAAAGTACTCCTCTCAGGAACTTGGACGATGCCTATGTAAAGTGAGGATCTCTGAAACTTTGGAGAATACCACCTTGGCTACTGAATTCCTACTATGATTTGTGTTCTCTAGCAAACGGTAAACTATTTAATTGTAAAGTACAGCTCTGAGAACCTCATTGCATCACATAAGTTCAAGTTCCCAGACCCAGAAAAATTGCATTAGGGACTGGAACGACCTACAGATATGACATTATCCACAACTCAGAGAAATCACAGAGAGTACAGGGGATTCCGGAAAACTATATGCAGATAAATGACTAAATAGGCAAGAAAAAGCAATGGGACTTAGTAACATACAGACCAATAATTTATACATTAATCCTTGCTGTAATTTAAGAGCAAATTATTAAACAGGTGACTTCTGAGCACCTATAGAATATAAAGATGATCATTTGGAGCCTGCACAGCAAGAATAAGTCCTGTTGAGCTGACCCATTCCTGCTGTAACCTTGAGAGCAAGGCCGGATAGGTGGATCAGGGAGTACCATAGGCATAGTATCTCTTGAGTTCAAAATCGTATTTGACAATTTCTTCATGAAGTTATTATAGAGAAATGAGAGCTGTGAGCAGGATACTAATTCAATTAGACCCCTTCTTAGGAGGTAGCTCTTCATGTACACAGTGTTGGTTAATAGATTGAAATTGACCAGGAGGGAGATTTAGTAGTATGCTTTTTAAAAATGGTCTTTAGCACCACTCTGGATATCACTTTCTTTAAGAGAAATTATGACAAACTACAAACCAGAGGGAGAAATAGGTCAGGAAAGGGTGCTGAAATGTTAGAGAGACATCAAAAGAACTGTAAACGTTTAACTTAGATAAAAACCCTGGAGATATGGTTAGACATAAGATCTTAGATTTTTAGAATTAGTTGGAGCCATACAGTCTCCAAAAAAATTAATATGATGATAAAACTGGGTTCAGATGAGCCTACTGACATCCACATGAACATTTATTGAGCATCCATTATGTGTAAATGCTGTACTCAGTTCTGGGAACGTAAAAGAAAGCAAAGTGCAATTTCTATGCCCAAGTTTCACTTTGTGATTTTGATTGCCCACAGTACAGTACAATGAGGTGTTTTGAATAAAAGAAAGAGCCCACAATCACATAACTTTTTAATAGTATATTGTTATAATTGTTCTGTTTTATCAGTTGTTAATATGTTACTGAGCCCGATTATAAATTAAATCATATTATAGGAATGTATGCACAAGAAAAAGCATAGTAAATATAGGATTTGGTACAATCTTCAGTTTCAGGCATTGCCTGAGGGTCTTGGAACATATCCCCCGTGGTAAGTGGGACCTCTGTAAGCAAATAATTATAACACAGTTTTATAGTTTCCTCTGTAACAAGACTATAAACTGTCATAACAACATAGAGGAGGGAATAATACATTTTATTTAGAATATCAAAAAAGGCCCCCAATGCAAATTTCCCTTTAAAGTATCAGTTCATTGGGTAGGGAATATTAGAGGAAGAGAGAATCCCAGTCTGAAAGATTGGTTCAGTGCATCAGGAGCAGAAGATTTGAGGACACAGCTTCAGGTGGCAGCTGACGGGAAGGCAGGGCCAGATTTAGAAGGATCTTAAAATCTGTGCTGAAGTGTTTGGACCTCATCTGTGTGATAGTGGGAACCATGGAATGTTTTTCAGCAAGAAAGTAACATGTTGGAATCATTTTCACAACAGTAACTCAGAGAAACAGAATGAATTGTAAAAACAAAAACAAACAAACAAACAAACAAAAATACATGGGTTGTGACTGGTCTATGTTCAAATCCCAGCTATGTCACTCAGCATCTACATGACCTTGTACAAGCTATTTAACCTCTGTTGCCTCAAGTGCCTCATCTTTAAACAGTAATAGAAACCGATATTTTAAGTCGTTGTAGGAATTTAGTGAGTTAGCCCACATAAAGCCCTTTGAACCGAATCTGTCACAAAGTAGGTTCTCAATAAGTATTCACTGTTTTAAGAATAGAAAGTAATTCAAGGATATTGAAAGGAATCAGAAACCTGTTGGGAGGCCCCTATACTGCTCTAGACAAGAACTGATAAGGGCTTGAATAAAAGCCACAACATAGGGAAAGAGGGAGGAAGAAACAGAATCTGGGAATGGTTCAGGAAATGGGTCTTACTCACTTCTCAGATGTCATATTTCTCCAGTCCTACTTTGTTTCACCAAGCCCTACAAATGCAGGACACTAGCCTGCATTTTGTCCTTTACATATGCCAAGAACATTCCCACCACAGTGCCTTTACACGTGCTGTTCCTTCTGCTCCCCTAATTTAGTGGTGTCCAATCTTTTGGCTTCGCTGGGCCATAATGGAAGAAGAATTCTCTTGGGCCACTTGTAAAATACATTAACACCGATGATAGCTGATGAGCTAAAAAAAGAAAAATCACAAAAGTGTCTCATAATGTTTCAAGAAAGTTTATGAATTTATGTTGGGCCACATTCAAAGTTATCCTGACTGCCTGTGACCCACAGGCCATGGATTGGACAAGCTTGCCCTATATCTTCCTTCTCTCAATGCCAACTGCAATTCTGCCATAGTGAAGAGGCCTTTCCTGACCACCCTAAACAAAGCAGCACATCTGTCACTTCACAGCCTTCGTATGTGAATTGCTTTTTTTTTTTTTTTTTTTTTTGAGATGGAGTGTCACCATGTCACCAGGCCGGAGTGCAGTGGTTCAATCTCGGCTCACTGCAACCTCTGCCTCCTGGATTCAAGCAGTTCTCCTGCCTCAGCCTCCTAAGCAGCTGGGACTATAGGTGTGTGCCACCATGCCCAGCTAATTTTTGCATTTTTAGTACAGGCAGGGCTTTACCATGTTGGCCAGGATTGCCTCCATCTCCTGACCTTGTGATCTACTGGCCTCAGCCTCCAAAGTGCTGGGATTACAGACATGAGCCATTGTGCCCGGCCGTGAATTGCTTTTTTATTGGCTTATTAAGTTGCCTAGGTCTTTAGTACTTACCTGCTTACTGATTTTCTTAATTACTTATTCTTCACTGTTTCCTATCTTTTATCAGAATATAAGCTCCTAAAGCCAGGAACTCTGCCTTACCACAAAATTTCTAGCCCCTAGAACAGTACCTACCTACATAGGGTGACCACTTAGTGAATAATTTTTGGTTGGTTTACTCATTGGCTTGGGCATAGGTAATGATAGAATGACTTGGACCGGACCGTATGACTTGGACCAGATCTCGTTTATCCTGAATCCTCTTCTAGCTCTCTCCTCACTAATGATACCAGTCTTCAAATATCTGACAGGCTGCCATAGGAAATGTAGTATGTATGTAGTCTGTCCTTCTCCAAAGAGGACAGCTAGAACTAAGTAGAAACTACAGAAAGACAAATTTCTGCTCAACAGAAAAAAACATTTTCCAGTAACATGAGTTGTGCAGCATTGAAGGAGACTGCCTTGAAATTCTGTGCTTGATGCATCCATGAGGTCCACAGAGAGATTAGACAGCATATCTCTAGCATTTGGCATTTCTTGATTGGAGAGGAAATTAGCCCAGATGACCTCTAAGGTCTGCATGTGTAATATCTAAATAAATGCACAGCCAATAAGGGAATAATGAGTACAGCAAGTGTATATTAAATGTAATATAGATCCTTGACTTTATTCAGTTAGATTATTTCTTGGTTTTGTTTGCATTATTAAAGAAAACATAAAAGAAACTTTCTGATTTTTATGATGCACACAGCAATGAAAGAACCTCCTAAATGTAATCAGAGAAATAACTAATCACTACCTTGACATGAACACTAGGTGTTCTTCATGCTAGGCGGTTTTCTAACAGAGACAAAACGTGTTACCTGTGATGATTCAATTAATTCATTCAATAACTACCTTTATTCCTTTAGGGCCTACTATATCCCAAACATTATGGTAATTAAAGAAAAGATGGTATGAGATGACTTCAAAAAGCTTGTGAAAATTAAATTAAAAGATAAAAAATTTTTAAAGACCTTATTTCTCAATGTGAGCTTCAACTTTAAGACACCTTTCTAGGAGATAATGCCAACAATGTGGTCCATCCTTAAGGAAATGAGGATCCTGAGAATTGAACCATGCCAATGCCGTCTTTTTTTATTATTATTATTACTTATAAAATAAAAATAAGTACCCTTTATGGATATCTTAAGAATAGGAAACAAAAAGATAGATGGAGCCAAATCAAGAATATAAGTTGGATTGTATTAGTTCATTTTCACAATGCTGTAAAGAAATATCCAAGACTGGGTCATTTATAAAAGAAAGAGATTTAATTGACTCACAATTGCACATGGCTGGGGAGGCATCAAGAAACTTACAATCATGGCAGAATGTTTAAGCAGGCACATATTACATAGAGGCAAGTGAGAGAGAAAGAGAGAGTATGTGTATGAAGAAGGAACTATCAAATACTTATCATCACGTCTCATGAGAACTCACTATCATGAGAACTCACTATCATGAGAACAGCAGGGGGAAATCAACTTTCACAATCCAATCACTCCCACTAGGTCCCTCCCTTGACACATGGAAATTATGGAGATTACAATTTGAGATTAGATTTGGGTGGAGACACAGAGCCAAGCCATATCATGGATGCCTAATGATTTCCCATTAAGAGTTTTACAAAATTGCCCTTGTTTGATGAGAGGACTGAGCAGGAGAATTGTTGTGATGGAGAATAAGTTTCTAATGAAGCTTCTCAGCTGTTTTTCAGCTAAAGCTTTAGCAAACTTTCTCAAAATACTCTTATAATAAGCAGATGTTATTTTTCTTCAGCCCCTCAGAAAGTTAACAAACAAAATGCAAAATGCCTGGAGCATCAGAAAAAAAACCAAAAACAAAAACCAAACAACAACAACAAAAAAACCTGTCGCCATGACCTTTCCTCTTGACCCAGTCTGCTTTTGCTTTGGCTGGACCACTTCCACCTTTTGGTAGCCATTGCTTTGATTGTGTTTTGTCTTCAGTATCACACTGATAAAGCCACATGTCATCTCCTATTACAGATTCTTTGAAGAAATGTTTTTGAATCTTGATCTCACTTTTTCACAATTTCTATTGAAAGCTTTGCTCTTGTCTGCCGCAAATCTGGGCACAATGGTTTTGGCATCCGTTGAGTGCACAGTTGTTTCCACTTTAATTTTAGTCAGAGTTGTGTAAGCTGAACCAATTGAAATGTCTGTGGTATTGGCTATTGTTCTGCTGTTAATAATTGATCCTCTTCAGTGAGGGCACAAATTGTTTTTTTGTTTTTTTTTTTTTAATTAATGTGGAGTAGTCTACTGCCACATGCTTCATCTTCAACATTGTCTTGTCTCTTCTTAAGATCAGTTATTAATTTGTAAATTGATAATTTCTTTGGAACATTGTCACCATAAACTTTTTGTAAAGCATTAATGATTTCACCATTCTTCCTTCCAAGCTTTACCAACAATTTGATGTTTGTTCTTGCTTCAATTTTTGCAGAATTCAAGTTGCACAGAGAGGGGCTCTTTTCAAACTGACATCTCATCTTTCTCAGTATCTCAAACTACATCCTATTGAGATGTGTTCAGACATGTTATAAAAACTATGCATAAATTTTGAATTTTTTGAAATTTTGAAATTTTGAATTTTAAAATTCACACATAGTTTTTTCATACTATGCACTTATCAGAAACCTTTTGAAGACTCTGCTTATAATGGTGAACAAGACAATCATAGATTCTGGCTTTATGGGACTGCCATTCTAGCAGTGAGTGCAGATAAATAAATGATGTTACAATTAACATCATTAGTGTTATGATGGGAGAATTACAGAATACTAAGGAAGAACCTAAGAACCTCCATGGTTAACCTTGAAGACTTGTTGGATCTGGGAAGATTTCTGGAATAAATATTTTTTTCTTTTTAAGATGGAATTTTGCTCTTGTTGCCCAGGCTGGAGTGCAATGGCACAATCTCGGCTCACTATAACCTCCGCCTCCCAGGTTCAAGCAGTTCTCCCACCTCAGCCTCCTGAGTAGCTGGAATTACAGGCACACGTTACCACACCCAGCTAATTTTTTGTACTTTTAGTAGAGGTGGGCTTTCACCATGTTATCAAGGCTGGTCTCAAACTCCTGACCTTAGGTGATCCACCCACCTCAGCCTCCCGAAGTGCTGGGATTACAGGCATAAGCCACTGCACATGGCCCCTCAATTTCTGGAATAAATGATATCTGGGCTGAGGCATGAAGAATTATTTGGAATGTGAATTTGCTGGAGTGGGGGGTGTGGGAGATAAGAGGAGCAAAAAGTCTCACAGGGTAGATTTTAGGTAGCTGCAGTTCCATCTTGACCTCCTTGCTTGGGACTGTTCTTTTTACTCTATTATTCAGAACTTTCATTTTGAAATAACAATTTTTACACTTTACCATTTAACAGGAAATGCCTTTGTTTTTAGTACCTTACTGGGAACTAATAGAAAATTCCTATATAAACACCATCAAAACAGTACTTAGGCAGCTGAGGGAAGACCAGCATACTGTGATTTCTACCTTATATGAAATTAGGTAAGTAAACTTCCCAAAGTCAGAATTTTACAGTTTAGAGGCATGACATATAAAATTCATCTCATTCTCCTTGTGTCTACAGAACAAGTTTCCAGGAGTTTCTGACACGTCCAGATTACAAGCAAGATTTTGTGGCTCAATGGCAGGCTGATTTCAACTCCCTTCCTGATGACCTGTGGGATGATGAGGAAACAAAGGCTGAACTACACCAGCGAGTGAATGTAAGGAAATTGTGACCTGTTGGGACAGGGCTAGCACATTTTTGTATCTTGTCCTGCAAAACCCCAACTCATTTGCTCCTTACTTTTGTGAGGTACAAGGATGAGAAAGAAAATGGTTTGAACTATTGAGCAGATAACTCTCAAGATCTGTGGATTTTCCACACTTTGAGTTTAGAATAAGAATACCATGGCAATACTTCTGGAAAGAGGGGCCAAAATCCACAGTGGGGCCACAATCTACAGTGCAAGAGCATTCTTGGCATCTGTCCTGCAGATGTCTAACCCCTTTGTGAGTCTGTGTAACTGTGTCTATGCCTGGTGTTAATCACATTCCTGTCTTGAGCACAGTTATACATTTGGTTGATAGCAAGGAGAAGGGGAATGAGGGAACGACATGGAAAACCTAGAATTACCTCTATTGAATAGATCTTTTTTTTTTTTTTTTTTTTTTTTTTTTTTTTTTTTTGAGATGGAGTTTTGCTCTTGGTACCCAGGCTGGAGTGCAATGGCGCGATCTCGGCTCACCGCAACCTCCGCCTCCTGGGTTCAAGCAATTCTCCTGCCTCAGCCTCCTGAGTAGCTGGGATTACAGGCACGCGCCACCACGCCCAGCTAATTTTTTGAATTTTTAGTAGAGACGGGGTTTCACCATGTTGACCAGGATGGTCTCAATCTCTCTACCTAGTGATCCACCCGTCTCGGCCTCCCAAAGTGCTGGGATTACAGGCTTGATTGAATAGATCTCTTAAGGGCCGGTACTAAATTTTACACATTATCTCCAGCAAGCATAGTTCCTGGTGGTGCTCCAGAAAGCATAATGACAAGCAGATTTTCATAAACTCCTGAATGAAGTATATTATCCTGATGCTTTAGAAAGGGGCCTTTAATGTACAAAAAGCCTCATTTCATTCTCTTACCCTTCCTCTTTTGTTTTAAATTGACAGATCCCCTTATCCCACCAGAGGGATACCTTGCCACTACCTTCAGTATAGATTACTAACAGTCAAAACTGATTTTTACCTAAATATTGATTTATGTAACTACAATATTGCTGATCTCAAACCCATGCCCCATTCATTTGCTTAATAAATACTTATTGAGCATCTATTATGGTCCTTGCACTATTCGAGAGACTAGGGATTCAGCAGTGAACAAAATAAATCTGTGACCACAGGGTGTTTATATCCTTGTGCCCAGGTGACATAGAATAGGCAATAAACAAATAAACATACAGTGAGGGTGTCCTTAGTGATAAGAGCTATGCCATGAACAAGAAAGCAGGGCAAGGGGAAAAGAACATTGGATGTACCATTTTGTAAATGGTGGCTGTAAAAAATCTCATGAGAAGGTGACATTTGAACAGACTGAGGATAGAAGTGATTTGGTGAGCCATGTAAATATTTGGAGAAAGGGTGTATGAGGCAGGGGTGAAGTAAGGGCAATGACACTGAAGGGAAAAGATATCTGCTGTGTTTGAAGAACAGCAAGGAGACTCGTGTGTCTGGAGCAGAGTGAGCTGGGCAACAGTTGGCTGATGATAGGGTCAGAGAGTTTGTAGGTAACCAGGTTACCTAAGACCTTGGAGGTTATTATGAGAATATTGCTATTGATCTGAGTGAGATGGGAAGCCTTGCTATCTGGTTTTAAAACAGTCTACAGTAGAGTAAAAACAGAAGGAAGGCAAGTTGGAAGACTAGATGGGAAGCTTTTGCAATAGAGGCAAGACATCACTGTGGCTCAGGAGATAGGGTGGGTGCTAAAGCGTTAAACTCCATAAGTATTCAAATGTCCAAGTAAAATTGAAGTGTTTTGCCTATTCTTTGACATTCCCCAAACAGTAATTAATATCTATATAAACACTTTAATGTTTTTTGGGTTTTTTTTTCCTACCTATTCATAAAGCCAGCCTTCCTGTATACTAATTTCCCCATGTAAGTCAGGTGATTGTTGGCAGAGAATGAGAAGATTTGGGATATTTTTTCTCTAATTCTAAATGCAACATATGTTTGTTGTAGATAAACTAGATAATAAGAAGCAACATTTAAAATGACAAATCCCAAATAGTAAAAGGTGGCTGCTACCTTGGTGCACGTCTGCATGTCTTTCCAGATTGTTTTTACAAAAACTTGATAGCAAAGTATGTATTGTTTTGTAACATTGTTCTTTATTCATAGAACGTGTTTTCTTTTTCAATAAACATTCATCTACAACATCATTTTTATGACTAAAAGATATGACTAGTGGACTATATCATTTATTTTACAGAATTCCATATTTAGTCACCACGTTATTAACAAAGTTTCTTGAGCATCAATGTTTTATTACAGAGAATTTTATAGTAAAATTTCATCTAGCTAACTATTGACCAAACCCTTAATTATTTCCATGGGAAAATTATATGTGTGTGTGTGTGTGTGTGTGTGTGTGTGTGTGTATATATATATATATATATATATATATAAAATATTGCACTTTAGGTTCTGGGGTACATGTGCAGAACATGCAGGATTGTTGCATATGTACATACGTGGCAATGTAGTTTGCTGCATCCATTCCCCCATCACCTACATCTGGCATTTCTCCCCATGGTATCCCTCACTAACTTTCCTACCCCCAGCTCTCCCTCTCCTATTCCCCCCCAATAGACCCCAGTGTATGATGCTCTCCTCCCTGTGTCTATGTGTTCTCATTGTTCAACACCTGCCTATGAGTGAGAACATGTGGTGTTTGATTTTCTGTTCTTGTGTCATTTTGCTGAGAATGATGTTTTCCAGATTCATCCATGTCCCTACATTGTTTTTTATAGCTGCATAGTATTCTATGGAGTATATGTGCCACATTTTCCTTGTCCAGTCTATCATCAATGGGCATTTGGGTTGGTTCCAGGTCTTTGCTATTGAAATAGTGCCACAATGAACACACGCGTGCCTCTTTATAACAGAACGATTTATAATCCTTCAGATATATACCCAGTAATGGGATTGCTAGGTCAAATGGAATTTCTATTTCTAGGTCCTTGAGGAATCGCCACACTGTCTTCCACAATGGTTGAACTAATTTACGCTCCGAAAAACAGTATAGAAGTGTTCCTATTTCTCCACATCCTCTCCAGCATCTGATATCTCCAGATTTTTTAATGATCACCATTCTAACTGGAGTGAGATGGTATCTTAATGTGGTTTTGATTTGCATTTCTCTAATGACCAGTGATGATGAGCATTTTTTCATGTCTTTGTTGGTCTCATAGATGTCTTCTTTTGAAAAGTGTCTGTTTATTTCCTTTGCCCACTTTTGAATGGGGTTGTTTGTTTTTTTCTTGTAAATCTGTTTTACTTAATTGTATATTCTGGATATTAGCCCTTTGTCAGATGGGTAGATTGTGAAAAATTTTTCCCATTCTGCTGGTTACCAGTTCATGCTAATGATTGTTTCTTTTGCTGTACAGAAGCTCTGGAGTTTAATTAGATCTGATTTGTCTATCTTGGCTTTTGTTGCCATTGCTTTTGGTGTTTTAGTCATGAAGTCCTTGCCTATGCCTATGTCCTGAATGGTTTTGCCTAGGTTTTCTTCTAGGGTTTTTATGGTATTAGGTCTTATATTTAAGTCTTTAATCCATCTGGAGTTAATTTTAGTTTAAGGTGTCAGGAAGGAGTTCAGTTTCTGCTTCCTGCCATGGCTAGCCAGTTTTCTCAATACCATTTATTAAACAGGGAATCCATTCCCATTGCTTTTTTTTGTCAGGTTTGTCAAAGAGCAGATGGTTGTCAATGTGTGGCGTTGCCTCCAAGGCCTCTGTTCTGTTCCATTGGTCTATGTCTCTGTTTTGGTACCAGTAACATACTGTTTTGATTACTATGGCCTTGTAGTATAGTTTGAAGCCTCCAGCTTTGTTCTTTTTGCTTAGGATTGTCTTGGCTCTATGGGCTCTCTTTTGGTTCCATATGAAGTTTAAGGTGTTTTTGTTTGTTTGTTTGTTTGTTTGTTTTTGTTTTTTTTTTTCTGGTTCTGTGAAGAGGGTCATAGGTATCTTGATGGTGATAGCACTGAATCTATAAATTACCTTGGGCAGTATGGCAATTTTCACGATATTGATTCTTCCTAACCGTGAGCATGGAATCATTTCCATCTGTTTGTGTCCACTCTTATTTCCTTGAGCAGTGGTTTGTAGTTCTCCTTTAAGAGGTCCTTTACATTCTTTGTTAGTTGTATTCCTAAGTATTTTTTTCTCTTTGTAGTAATTGTGAATGGCAGTTCATTCTTGATTTGGCTCTCTTTAAGTCTGCTCTTGGTGTATAGGAATGCTTGTGATTTCTGAACATTGATTTTGTATCCTGAGACTTTGCCAAAGTTACTTATCAGTTTCAGGAGATTTTGGGCTGAGATGATGGGGTCTTCTAAATATACAATCATGTCATCTGCAAATAGAGACAATTTGACTTCCTCTTTCTTATTTGAATACCCTTTATTTCTTTTTCTTTCCTGATTGCTTTGGCTAGAATTTCCAATACTGTACTGAATAGGAGTGGTGAGAGAGGACATCCTTGTCTAGTGCCAGATTTCAAAGGGAATGCTTCCAGTTTTTACCCATTCAGTATGATATTGGCACTGGGTTTGGCATAAATAGCTTTTATTATTTCGAGATACATTCTGTCAATACCTAGTTTATTGAGAGTTTTTAGCATAAAGGCTGTTAAATTTTGTCAAAGGCCTTCTCTGCATCTATTGAGATAATCATGTGATTTTTGTCTTTGATTCTGTTTATGTGGTGGATTACATTTATAGACTCGTGTATGTTGCACCAGCCTTGCTTCGCCAGGATGAAGCCTACTTGACTGTGATGGATAAGCTTTTTGATGTGCTATTGCAATGGGTTTGCCAGTATTTTATTGAAGATTTTTCCATCTATGTTCATCATGGATATTGGCCTGAAGTTTTCTTTTTTCTTGAGTCTCTGCTGCGTTTTGGTATCAGGATGATATTGGTCTTATAAAATGATTTGGGAGGGATTCCCTCTTTTTGTATTGTTTGGAAGGAGTGGTACCAGCTCCTCTTTGTATGTCTGGTAGAATTTGGCTGTGAACCCATCTGGACCTGGGCTTTTTTTGGTTGGTAGGCTATTAATTGCTGCCTCAACTTCAGCCTTTGTTATTGGTCTATTCAGATTTTCGACTTCTTCCTGGTTTAGGCTTTGGAGGGTGCAAGTGTCCAGGAATTTATCTATTTCTTCCAGGTTTACTGGTTTATGTGCATAAAGTTGTTTGTAGTAAACTCTGATGGTAGTCTGTATTTCTGTGGAATTGGTGGTGATATCCCTTTTATCGTTTTTTATTGCATCTATTTGATTCTTCTCTCTTTTCTTTTTTATTAATCTGGTTAGTGGTCTATTTTGTTGATTTTTTCAAAAAAGCAGTTCTTGGATTTATTGATTTTTTGAAGGGTTTTTTGTATCTCTGTCTTCTTCAGTTCTGCTCTGATCTTAGTTATTTCTTGTCTTCTGCTAGGTTTTGAGTTCTTTTGATCTTGCTCCTCTAACTCTTTCAATTTTGATGGTAGGGTGTCGATTTTAGATCTTTCTTTGCTTCTCATGTGGGCATTTATTGGTATTAATTTTCCGCTAGACACTGCTTTAAATGTGTCCCAGAGATTCTGATGCATTGTGTCTTTGTTCTCATTGGTTTCAAGGAGCATCTTTATTTCTTCATTTCATTGTTTATCCAGTCAACATTCAAGAACCAGTTTTTCAGTTTCTGTGAAGTTGCACAGTTCTGAGTTAGTTTCTTAATTCTGAATTCTAATTTGATTTCACTGTGGTCTGAGAAACTGTTTCTTATGATTTCTGTTCTTTTGCATTTGCTGAAGAGTGATTTACTTCCAATTATGTGGTCAGTTTTAGAGTAGATGTGATGTGGTGCTGAGAAGAATGTATATTCTGTGGATTTGGAATAGAGAGTTCTGCAGATGTCTGTTAGGTTTGCAGATCTGAGTTCAAGTCCTGGAAATCCTTGTTAATTTTCTGCCTCATTGATCTGTCTAATATTGACAGTGGAGTGTTAAAGTCTCCCACTATTATTGTGTGGGAGGCTAAGTCTCTTTGTAGGTCGTTAAGAACTTGCTATGTATCTGGGTGCTCCTGTATTGGGTGTGTACATATTTAGGACCGTTAGCTCTTCTTGCTGGATTGATCCTTTTACCATTATATAATGCCCTTGTCTCTTTTGATCTTTGTTGGTTTAAAGTCTATTTTATCAGAGACTAGGATTGCAACTCCTGCTTTTTTTTGCTCTCAATTTGCCTGGTAAATCTTTCTCAATCCCTTTATTTTGAGCCTATGTGTGTCCTTGCATGTGAGATGGATTTCATAGGTACTTTTTTGTATGGGCTTTGACTTTTTATCCAATTTGCCAGTCTGTGTCTTTTGAATGGGGCATTTAGCCCATTTACATTTAAGGTTAATATTGTTATGTGTGAATTTGCTCCTGCCATTTTGATGCTAGCTGGTTGTTTTTCCCATTAGTTGATGCAGTTTTTCATTGTGTTGATGCTCTTTAACATTTGGTATGTTCTTGAAATGGCTGGTACTGGTCGTTCCTTTACGTTTAGTGCTTCTTTCAGGAGCTCTTGTAAGGCAGGCCTGGTGGTGACAAAATCTCTCAGCAATTGCTTGTTCATAAAGGATGTTATTTCTCCTTAGCTTATGAAGCTTAGTTTTGCTGGATATGAAATTCTAGATTGAAAGTTCTTTTCTTTAAGGATGTTGAGTATCAGCCCCACTCTTCTCTGGCTTGTAGGGTTTCTGCTGAGATATCTGCTGTGAGTCTGTTGGGCTTCCCTTGTGGGTAACCCCTTAAAGGGAAGCCCATCCGACTTTCTCTTTGGCAGCTCTTAGCATTTTTTCCTTTATTTCAACCCTAGTGAATCTGACAATTATGTGCCTTGGGGTTGCTCTTCTTCAGAAATATCTTTGTGGTGTTCTCTGTATTTTCTGGGCTTGAATATTGGCCTGCCTTCCTAGGTTGGGGAAATTCTCCTGGATATATCCTGAAGAGTGCTTTCCAGCTTGGATTCATTCTCACTGTCACATTCAGGTACACCTATCAAATGTAGATTAGGTCTTTTCACATAATCCCATATTTCTTGGAGGCTTTATTCATTTCTTTTCACTCTTTTTTCTCTAATCTTGCCTTCTCATTTTATTTCATTGAGTTAATCTTCAATCTCTGATATCCTTTCCTCCGCTTGGTTGATTTGGCTATTGAAACTTGTATATGCTTCACAAAGTTCTTGTGTTATGTTTTTCAGCTCCATCAGGACATTTATATTCTTCTCTAAGCTGTTTATCCTCATTAGCATTTCATCAAACCTTTTTTAAGGTTCTCAGTTTCTTTGCATTGGGTTAAAACATGTTCTTTAGCTCAGAGAAGTTTGTTATTACCCACTTTCTGAAGCCTGTTTCTGTCACTTCATCAGACTCATTCTCCATCCAGCTTTGTTCCCTTGCTGGTGAGGAGTTGTGATCCCTTGGAGGAAGAGAGGCATTCTGGTTTTGGGCGTTTCCATCCTTTTTGCACTGGTTTCTTCCCATCTTTGAAGATTTATCTACTTGTGGTCTTTGTAGTTAGTGACTTTTGGATGGAGTCTCTGAGTGGATGTCCTTTTTGTTGATGATGAAGTTATTTCTTTCTGTTTTTAAGTTTTCCTTCTATCGGGCCCCTCTACTGTAGGAGTTCCACTCCAGACCCTGCTTGCCTGGAAATCACCTGCAGTAGGTGCAGAACAGTAAGGGTTTCTGCCATTTTCTTCTGTTATCTTAGTCCCAGAAGGATACCCACCAGATGTCAGCCTGAGCTCTCCTTTATGAGGTGTCTATTTGGATATATGGGGGTCAGGGAGCTGCTTGAGGAGACAGTCTGACCCTTATAGGAGCTCAAGTGCTGAGCTGTGAGCTCTGCTGTTCTGTTTAGAGCTGCCAGGTATGTTTAAGTCAGCTGCAGTGGAACTCATAACCACCTTTTTTCTGAGGTGCTCTGTCCTGGGAGGGTGGGGCTTTATTTATAAGTTCCTGATGTGCTGCTGCCTTTTTTCAGAGATACCCTGCCCAGTCAGTAGGTAGCCTAGTCACAGTCTGCCAGCAGAGGCATTGCTGAGCTGCCATGGGCTCTGCTCAGCTGCTGTGTGAACTTCCTTGTGGTTTTGTTTATAGAGGTATAGTTAGAACTGCCTCAGTAATGGTGGACTGTCTCTGTAATGGTGGACTGCCTTGGTAGTGTTAGATTGCCTCAGTAATGGTGGGCACCCTTCCCCCAACCAGCTGCCCTTGCTTTGAAACTCTCAATCCAGAGTGTTTCAGATTGCTGGCCTTTGTGGGGGTGGGAGCTGCCAAGCCAGATCACCTGGATCCTTTTTTCAGCCCCCTTTTTTTCAGTTGAATGGGCAGCTTTGTATCCCATGCATTCCAGGGGCCAGTTGAAATAGCCGCCCAGATTTGTGTGAGGTTTTGTGCGAAGACCTGCTGCACTGGCTGAAACAGCCATGCCAGAAACTCATGGCACTTTTAAGACCAGGAATCTCCTGGTCTGTGGCAGTAAAAAAAACCTCATTTGGAAATGTGGTGATCACTCACCCTCTGTGTTGTTCTTGCTGGGAACTGCACTCCATCTTGGATCTGCCCTTGGGCAAATTTTTTAAGTGAAAATTGTTTAAGATTATGCTTATTTTTAAGGTTTTAAAAATACACTAAAAATTTACAAATTTCAAAAATTTTTTTAATTTACACATTAAAAACTTGTAAATTTTACTACAACTAACAGATTATTCAAATAGCAGATTTGTATGGTATTTTAAATTCTACAAATATTTTAAATCTAAATTATTAAATTTATATCAAATATTATATTCTTTTTGTTAATCTTTGCCAATTTCATGGGTAAAAATATGTATATCTTCTTATAATTTACATTTTTTTCTTCAATTTACAATTGAAGTTGATGATTTTCTCCTAAGTTTAATGGTCGTTTATTTTCCTTCTCCCAAAACCTGTTTGTGATTTCTGTCCCTTTTTCTGATAGAGTATGCTTTGTTTCTTACTGACTTCTACGATCCTTTTATATATTAAGGAAACAAGCGAGCTGTTGATCATATAGTATATATATATATATTCCCAGTTTGATGTTAAGGTGAGTTTTAATATGCAGTTGGTTTTTAATGTTTATATAGATGAATAAGGAAATTTTATTTATAGCTTTCTTGTGATAAATTTACAATACTTCACCCCAAGATTATATCCAAATATAAAACACAATTTTTAATGCTTTTACAGTTCTTTATTTTACTTTTAAATATTTAAAATATTATGTTACTTCAATAGGAATCTCATTTTAGTTTTTTCTTCAGATAGCTAATACAATGGTGTGAGAAGACTAAAATACATAGAATTACATATAATATATGCACATATATATTATATGTGGATATTTATCTAGCTACATGGTTAGATGTGTACATACTCCCTTTTATTTTTTTCTTCACTTATTATTAGACATGGAAGAATAGAAATAAATGTAACTTCAAAAAGAAGCTAGAAAATAAAGCTGAGGAAAGAAGAAAGGAATTAACGACGATAATTCTTATAAACTTGGAATTAAATTTAACATTTGGCAAATAAAACATATTAAACTTAAAATTCAATCCAGGCAATAGATGCAGAGAAACCTCTACAAAGAATAATTAAGGGAAGAAAAACAAACTTTCTTTGAGTAGAAATTTGGATATTAGAAAATATCCATGAATTCTAGAAAACAGCATATGTAATTTCTACTTGGAAGGTTCAGTAAGTTTTGACCAAATCAACCTTATTAAAGATATTATAACATTTTAGCAGTGGATCTTCAGCAACAGTATACAGTAGAGAAACTTGTGAAGTCAAGTTAAGAAAATAAATAAACCTGCCTTTGCTTCATGCCCTATGACCAACTCATTAAATTTATTATAATCCTTATATTACATTTATTTTAAAAGAATACAGATAATTCTGATTGAAATAAATGCTCTATTCTTTTTTAAAAAAACATTTTTATAACTAGATGATCTTGTAAAAACTGGTGAAAGTAAGTGAAAAACTCCCATGACTATTATATTTCTATCCATTTTTCTTGCTACAGTTTTTGATTTTCATCAATTTTAAGGCAACAGTAATAGATAAACACTGAGCACGCACTATATCCTGGCACTGTCTTTTTTCATCTGTACAACCACCCCCTGAGGTAGACACTAATAATACTCCCATTTTATAGATGAACAAATATGGTAAAGAGGCCAACATGGCAAGTAGTAGTGTTGGGATTCTGTGGCCAAGTTGCCCTGTTCCCCATTATAGTCTAAAGTCTTTGCCCCCATAGTGCTTTTTGTCTTAAATTTGACTTCTATCTCATGTTAATACCATAAACCTTGCTTTACTTTTAATTTGTATGTGTCATATAAGTTTCCACACTGACCTTTTGTGTAATTTTGCCTTATGTATCTCTAGTAAACACCACGTAAGTTGAATGTGGGGTATTACCCAGTGGAAGGTCTTTACAGCTTTTGTAAGAATACACGTTTATAATGATTTAGTCTGCATGATCATCTCAATTGATAGTCATGACTCTTTCTTAAATACATCTCTGATTTATTCAGGAATATTTAGTAATTCCCTAATTCTTGCTAAATAAAGTGTGATAACCAGCAATATCTCTGGACAAGTTCATAAGAAAAATTCATTGTTTGAATTCCTTTTTATCCCAGGTAATATTCCTTGTTCTTCAATTATTTCATTCCAATCCTATGAAGTTAATGGAGAGGTGCTGCTATTGCATTGTTCTCATTTTGTCCACTATAAAACTGAACCACAAACATGATGTTACTTGCAAAGGTTTCACAATGAGTCTATGGGAGATAGAACTAGAGTCAAGGTCTCCAGAGCTCCGCTTTTGTGCTTTTTCCTCTGCTGTGTCCTCTCTTTTCTTTAAAAAATATATATAAAGAGGAGAATTCCATGGACTCAGGAGGTGGAGGCTACAGTGAGCCAAGATCACACCACTGGACTCCATCCAGGGCAACAGAGTAAGACTCTGTCAAAAAAAAAAAAGAGAGAGAGAAAGACAGACTGGACCATCATGGCATTCGGGAGGCAGGACTAGATTGCAGCTCTGGACAGAGCAGTATGTGGAGGCTCGCACTGTGAATTTTAGCTCAAGATTGACTGCAAGAACAAACTAGCAATCCCACGAGGACCCACAGACCTCCTGCAGGACCCGGTAGACACCCCAAATACTATGAGTGCCCCAACAGCAGAAGAGGAAACGGGAGTCCCTCCTCTCTCGAACACACACCCCCACTGGAGAAACTGAAAGTCTGTTTGCAGAAGAAGTTTCTGACTTTACCTGGAGCTCAGTCAATTAGAGATCTGAGTGAAATACAGGGGGTAGAGGAAGCAGCAGAAAGGCTCTGGGAGCTCGCTGGGTTCCCAAGTAGCCCATTCCTACCTGGCATCACAGGGATCCATCAGGAGGGTGGCTAGAGAAGCAGTGGGTAAAACTCCACAGGGAGAAGAAAATCTCTAGCTAGACTTTGTAAGAGTTTGAACTGAGCAAGAAGCCTCCTGGCCAGAACTAGGGGGACGGTGCAAATCCAGTGTGCAGACTCCACAAATAGGGGAAGAACCAAGTCCTTTTCTTTCACAGCTGAGAAGCAGGTAGCCCGGAAGAAGTTCTCAAGCCCATCTTGCCCACTGCCTGGAAACAGACTTGGGGTTGTTGGCAGAGGCCCAGCAGGGTGAGATCAACCCTTCAGTTTGCATGGGAGCTGCATGAGGATGTGACTGCTGGCTTTCCCCCACTTCCCTGACAACCTGCATCACTCCTCCTAGATAGATACATAACTCCAGTGACCTGGGAATCTCACCCCTATCTCCCATAGCAATTGCAGCAAACCCACCCAAGGAGAGTCTGAGCTCAAACACACCTAGCCCGGCCCCCACCTGATGGTTCTTCCCTACCCATCCTGGTAGAGGAAGATAAAGGGCATATAATCTTGAGTGTTCTAGGACCCCACACACTGCTGGTCTCTCTCCATACTGCTACAGTTGATGCTCCCTGGAAAGGGTCACTTCCAGACAGGAGGCCAACCAGCACAAAAATAGATCATTAAATCACCAAAGCAAAGAACCCTCAGGGAGTCCAGTGCACTCCCCTGCCACTGGAATAGGCACTGGTGTCCATGGCTGGGAGACCCATAGACAATTTACATCACAGGACTCTGTGCAGACAACCCCCAGTACCGGTCTGCAGCCAGGTAGACTTGCTGGGTGACTAGATCCAGAAGAGAAACAACAATCATTGCAGTTTGGCTCACAGGAAGCCACATTCATAGGAAAAGTGGGAGAATATTACATCAAGTGAATACCCAGTGTGACAAAAGAATCTGAACAACAGCCTTCAGGCCTAGACCTTCCCTCTGACACAGCCTATCCAAGTGAGAAGGAACCAGAAAAACAACACTGGTAATATGATAAAACAAGGCTCTTTAACACCCCCCAAAAATCACACTGGTTCACCAGCAATGGATCCAAATCAAGCAATCCCTAATTTACCTGAAGAAGAATTCAGGAGGTTAGTTATTAAGCTAATCAGGGAGGTACCAGAGAAATGCAAAGCCCCAATGCAGGGAAATTAAAAAAAAAAAAAAAAAAAAAAAAAAAAGATAAAAGAAGTGAAGGGAAAAATATTCAAGAAAATAGACAGCTTAAAGAAAAAACAATAAAAAATTCAGAAAATTCATTATCATCAGGTTATCCAAAGTTAAGATGAAGGAAAGTATCTTTTGAGCTGTGAGACAGAAGCACCAGGTAACCTATAAAGGAAAACCTGTCAAATTAAAAGCAGATTTCTCAGCAGAAACTCTACAAACTAGAAGGGATTGGGGCCCTATCTTCAGCCTCCTCAAACAAAATAATTATCAGCCAAGAATTTTGTATCCAGCAAAAAGCATCAGATATGAAGGAAAGATACAGTCTTTTTCAGACAAACAAATGCTGAGAGAATTTGCCATTACCAACCCACCACTACAAGAACTGCTAAAAGGAGCTAAAAATCTTGAAACAAATCCTGGAAACACATTAAAACAGAACCTCTTTAATGCATAAATCACACAGGGCGTATAAAACTTTTGGTGTCCATTTCCATGAAATACCTTTTTCCACCCCTTTACTTTAAGTTTAAAAGCCAAAATACAAGTTAAAAAGCCAGAACAAACCCCAAAAAACACAAAAGTACACAGGCAACAAAGAGTGTGATGAATGCAAGGGCACCTCACATTTCAGTATCAACATTTAATGTAAATGGCCTAAATGCTCCATATAAAAGATACAAAACTGCAGAATGGGTAAGAACTCACTAACCAACTATCTCCTGCATTCAAGAGACTCACCTAACACATAACGATTCACAAAAACTTAAAGTAAAGGGGTGGAAAAAGGCATTTCATGCAAATGGACACCAAAAGTGAGCAGGGGTAGCTATTCTTATATCAGACAAAACAAAATTCAAAGCAACAGCAGTTAAAAGAAACAAAAAGGGGCATTATATAATGGTAAAAGACCTTGTCCAACAGGAAAATATCACAATCTTAAACATATATGCACCTATCATTGGGGCTCCCAGATTGATAAAACAATCACTAAGAGACCTAATAAATGAGATACACAGCATCAATATTCCATTGACAGCACTAGACAGGTCATCAAGATATAAAGTCAACAAAGAAACAATGTATTTAAACTATACCTTGGAACAAACTGACTTAATTGATATATACAGAACATTTCATCCAACAACCACAGAATACACATTCTGTTCAACAGCACATGGAATTTTCCCCAAGATAGACCATATGATAGGTCATAAAATGAGCCTCAATAAATTTAAGAAAATTGGAAGTATCAAGCACTCTCTTAGACCACAGTGGAATAAAACTGAAAAAGGAACCTTCAAAACTATGCAAATACATGGAAATTAAATAACCTGCTCCTGAAAGAGCATTGGATCAAAAACAAAATCAAGATGGAAGTTTAAAAATCCTTCAAACTGAATGACAATGACACAACCTACCAAAACCTCTGGGATACAGCAAAGGCGATGCTAAGAGGAAAGTTCATAGCCCTAAATGCCTACATAAAAAAGATCAAAAGAGCACAAACTGATATTCTAAGGTCACACCTCAAGGAACTAGAAAAACAAGAACAAACCAAACCCAAACCCAGCGGAAGAAAGGAAATAAACAAGATCAGAGCAGAATGAAATGAAATTGGAACAACAAAAAAATTTAAAAGGCAAATAAAATAAAAAGCTGGTTCTTTGAAAAAATAAATAAAATTGATAGACCATTAGCAAGATTAACCAAAAAGAGAAGAGAGAAAATCCAGATAATCTCACTAAGAAATGAAACAGGAGATATTACAACTGACATCACTGAAATACAAAAGATCATTCAAGGCTACTATGAACACCTTTACACACATAAACTAGACAAACTAGAAGAGATGGATAAATTCCAGGGAAAATACAAATTTCCTAGCTTAAATAAAGAAGAATTAGATACCCTGAACTAACCAATAGCAAGCAGCAAGATTGAAATGATAATTTTAAAATTACCAACAAAAAAAGTCCAGGACCAGATGAATTCACAACAGAATTCTACCAGACATTCAAAGAAGAATTGGTATCAATCATTTTGACACTACTCCACAAGATAGAGAAAGAAGAAACCCTCTCTAACTTATTCTATGAAGCTAGCATCACCCTAATACCAAAAGCAGGAAAGGACATAACCAAAAAAGAAAATTACAGATGGATATTCTTGATGAATATACATGCTAAAATCCTTAACAAAATACTAGCTAACCAAATCCAACAACATGTCAAAAAGACAATCCACCATCATCAAGTGTGTTTTATACCAGGGATGCAGGGATGGTTTAACATATGCAAGTCAATAAATGTGATACACCATATAAACAGAATTAAAAACAGAAATTGCATGAGCATCTCAATAGATGCAGAAAAAACATTCAACGAAATCAAACATGCCTTTACGATTAAACCTCTCAGCAAAAATTGGCATACAAGGGATGTACTTCAATGTAATAAAAGCCATCTATGACAAACCCACAGCCAACATAATACTGAATGAGGAAAAGTTGAAGCATTCCCTCTGAAAACTGGAACAAGACAAGCATACCCACTTTCACCACTCCTCTTCAACATAGTACTGGAAGTCCTAGCTAGAGCAATCAGACAAGAGAAAGAAATAAAGGGCACTGAAATCAGTAAAGAGGAAGTCAAACTGTTCCTGTTTGCTGACAATATGATTGTTTATATTGAAAACCTTAAGACTCCTCCAGAAAGCTCCTAGAACTGATAAAAGAATTCAGCAAAGTTTTCGGATACAAGATCAATGTACACAAATGAGTAGCTCTTCTGTACATCAACAGCAACCAAGCAGATATTCAAATCAATAACTCAACCCCTTTTACAATGCCCACAAAAAAAAAAAGAAAAAGAAAAAAGAAAAGAAAAGAAATACTTAGGAATATACCTAACCAAGGAGTCAAAAGACCTTTACAAGGAAAACTGCAAAACACTGCTGAAAGAAATCACAGATGACACAAACAAATGAAACACATCCCATGTTCATGGATGAGTAGAATCAAGATTGTGAAAATGATCATACTGCCAAAAGCCATCTACAAATTCAATGCAATCCCCATCAAAATACCACCAACATTCTTAACAGAATTAGAAAAAACAATTCTAAAATTCATATGGAACCAAAAAAGAGCCTGCATAGCCAAAGCAAGACTAAGGAAAAATAACAAATCTGAAAGGATCACACTACCAGATTTCAAACTATACTATAAGGCCATAGTCACCAAAACAGCATGATACTGATATAAAACTAGGCACATAGACCAATGAAACAGAATAGAGAACCCAGAAATCAACCCAAATACTTACAGCCAAGTGATCTTTGACAAAGCAAACAGAAAGATAAAGTGGGGAAAGAACATCCTATTCAACAAATGGTGTTGGCATAATTGGCTAGCCACATATAGGAGAATGAAACTGGATCTTCATCTCTCACCTTACACAAAAACCAACTCAAGATGGATTAAAGATTTAAACCTAATACCTGAAACTATAAAAATTCTACAAGATAACATTGGAAGAACCCTTCTAGACATTGGCTTAGGCAAAGATTTTATGACCAAGAACCCAAAAGCAAATGCAATAAAAACAAAGATAAATAGCTGAGACCTAATTAAACCAAAGAGCTTTTGCATGGCAAATGGACAATCAGCAGAGTAAACACAACCCACAGAGTGAGAGAAAATTTTCGCAGTCTGTACATCTGACAAAAGACTAATATCCAGAAGCTACAATGAACTCAAACAAATCAGCAAGAAAAAAAATCTGATCAAAAAGTGGGCTAAGGATATGAACAGACAATTCTCAAAAGAAGATACACAAATGGGCAACAAACATATGAAAAAATGCTCAACATCTCTAATGATCAGGGAAATTCAAATCAAAACCACAATGTGATATCACCTTACTCCTGCAAGAATGGCCATAATCAAAAAATCAGAAAATAGTAGATGTTGGTGAGGATGTGGTGATCAGGGCACACTTCTATGCTGCTGATGGGAATGTAAACTAGTACAGACACTATGGAAAACAGTGTGGAGATTCCTTAAAGAACTAAAAGTAGAAATACCATTAGATCCTGCAATCCTACTATTGAGTATCTACCCAGAGGAAAAGTAGTCATTATCTGAAAAAGATAACTTGCACATATATGTTTACAGCAGCACAATTCACAATTGCAAAATCATGGAACCAACCCAAACACTCATCAATCAATGAGTGGATAAAGAAACTATGGTGTATATATACATATGTATATGTATATATACACACATACACACACATACATATATGTGGTACATATATATGTGGTATACATATAACATATGTTTATTCCATAATATCTATAGATATACACATATAGATATATATCTATATATATGTGTGTGTATATATAGCTATATGTATATATAGATAGATAGATAGATATGATGGAATACTACTCAGCCATAAAAAGGAATGAATTCATAGTATTTGCAGTGAGCTGGATGAGATTGGAGACTATTATTCTAAGTGAAGTAACTCAGGAATGGAAAATTAAACATTGTATGTTTTCACTGATATGTGGGAACCAAGCTATGAGGATGCAAAGGCATGAGAATGATACAATGGACTTTGGGGACTTGGGAGGAAGAGTGGGAAGGGGGCGAGTGATAACAGACTGCAAATGTGTTGCAGTGTGTACTGCTTGGGTGATGGGTACACCAAAAATCTTACAAATCACCGCTAAAGAACTTATTCATGTAACCAAATACCACCTGAACTCCAATAATTTATGAAAAAATTTTAAAAAATTAATTAATTAAAAATATATAAATATTTGATAAGCACAAGTTAGTACTTATTGAATGCCTGACAGAGCATTTGTGGAAACCCCATGAAGATATCAAGATCAGCTCTAAAATAATAGTGTATTGTTCTGATACTGAGCATATTGCAATAAAAATGGCTTGTGATATTTTCATTTCATGTGCAGCCTCTACAAGGTAACAAACCAAAATGCAAAGATAAGAGTTCAAAAACAAAGTATTCCATAAACACGAAGGGTCACAGAAATGAAATTCACTGTTGGCATCAAATTGCTTGCCTTCAAATTTCTGACTCTACCACACGGAAACTATAGGCAAGGAACTTAACCTGTCTGTGTCTCAATGGTCTTATCAGAAACCTACTTACTGTGGGGATTAGGAGGCAATCAATGAAATGCAGTAGTCCCCAACCTTTTTGGCACCAGGGACCAGTTTCGTGGAAGACAGTTTTTCCACAGATATTGGTGAGGGGGATGGTTTTGAGATGAAACTGTTCCATCTCATCATGAGGTATTAGATTCTCATAAGGAACACACAATCTACATCTCTCATATTCATAGTTTACAGTAGGATTCAGGCTCCTATGAGAATCTAATGTCGCTGCTGATCTGATAAGAGGTGGAGCTCAAGGGGTAATGCTCACTTGCCCACCACTCACCTGCTGTGTGGCCCAGTTCCTAACAAGCCATCAACAGGTACCAGCTCACAGCCCAGGGGTTGGGGAGCCCTCATGTAATGCATTTAACATGATTCTCAACACATAATAAATGTTCAGTGAATTATTATTTTTTGAGATGGACTTTCACTCTTGTTGCCCAGGCTGGAGTGCAGTGCAGGATCTCGGCTCACCACAACCTCCACCTCTCAGGTTCAAGCGATTCTCCTGTCTCAGCATCCCAAGTAGCTGGGATTATAGGCATGCGCCTACATGCCCAGCTAATTTTTTGTATTTTTAGTAGAGACAGGATTTCTCCATGTTGATCAGGCTGGTCTCTACTCCCAATCTCAGGTGATTCACCTGCCTTGGCCTCCCAAAGTGCTGGGATTACAGGTGTGAGCCATCGCACTCAGTGAATTATTATTAAGTTTTTTTGAGGAAGGATCTCACTCTGTCACCCAGGCTGGTATGATATGATCATGGCTCATTGCAGCCTTAAACCCTTGGGCTCAAGAATCTTCCCATCTCAGCCTCCTGAGTAGCCAGGACTACAGACATGTGCCACTATGCCTGGCTAAGTTTTTATTTTTTAATTTTTTTGTAGAGATGGTGGTTTTGCCATTTTGACCAGGCTGGTCTTGAACTCCTGATCTCAAATGACCCTCCTGCCTCAGAATCCCAAAGTGTTGGGATTACAGGCATGAGCCACCACTCCTGGACTCAATGAATTGTTTTTATTGCAAAAACTGTCAATTTTTATTGAACTGTATACGTTTCATTGATGGGATATTTTATTAAATAATAAATATTTCATTGCTATGAATAAGATTATAATTATTATTTTTATTAATTGGGGGAATTATTGCATGTGCTTTATATGTACCAGGTAATTTTTTCTACATAACATATCCAAAAGGTAAGTAGTATGATGCCCATTTTACAGATAAAGTAACTGAAGCCTAATATAGTAGTACATATTATTCAAGACCACAGGTTTATATTCTGGCTCCACCACTTACTCTTTGTGTGACCTTAGAAAGTAACTTTTCTGTGACTCAGTTTCCTCATCTGCAAAATGAAGATAATAATAGTACCTAGCTAAGGTTTTTGTGATGTATTCAATGAGTCAACACAAGCATACTGACTTATGTTCTGACACATAGATAAACACAGAAAGGACTCTACATGATGACCAGTTATTTTTATTATACATAAATTATTAAATATATACATAATTTATTATGTTATATTCAAAATCATAATATAAATGCATGAATATAGTTCATTATTATGTGTACATATATAAATAGTATGTTATAAATTATTATATTTGTATTTATTATCTTTATTATTGCCCAATAGCCAGCAAGGGCAATCTCTTTACTAGTATCTCTTTAATACAAAGAGATACCGATAAAGTACTGCTATTACTTTTGGATCACCCCATTAAGCTCAGATAACATTTTTTGGTGAACAATATGTCCCATCTGTAGTATTAATTCACAAGTTTATGCCCCTGGTTTAAATTCAGCTGTGTATTGTTTTCCACCAACAATATGCCATTTCACCAAAAAAATTCACTGAAAGGACTTTCTCAACACATTTTTGGGGAAGGATTAAAACACATAAAATATAGCCATTCATGAATAAAGTCAAACATAGTGGATCTGTGGTAGACATAGACATATAATGTGGTGAGGTGCTCTTTAAATGGGAGGGAGTGACAGAATAGAGGCAAAATGAATATTGGTTGAATGAGCACATACAATACAGGAGTGCATTCTGTGTAAAATTTCTTTAGACACATTTTTAAGAGAGAAAAAGATTTCAGTTTTATTGCACCTAGGTGATTTAAGCAGTGATCTAATGCATAGCCACGATGCCTGTTTTCTGTTCAGGATCTGCGAGACCGCCTGTGGGACATTTGTGACGCCCGGAAGGAAGAGGCAGAGCAGGAGCGGCTTGACGTCATTAACCAGAGCTGGTTACAGGACACTCTTGGAATAACAGTGAACCATTTCTTTTCCTTGATGCAGGTAAGAACAGCTGGTCACAATGACGCAGGTGCTTCCCTTCACAGCCTCATCCCTCAGTCCCTCATATGACACTTTCTTGGGAATATGAGAGGTCTGTTCAGTGCTCAGTTTGGTCATAGCGCTATGCCTAGTATGAGCTCCAACTCACCAAGAAAGCTAGCTGAAATAACACATTTTGGTCTAGGCCAAATATGCACACAGACTGGAAACATCCCAAACAACTACCCACCAGCTTTGCTTCAGGTGGCCTAGATATGTAGAAAGCCACAGTAGAAATAGTGTCTAGAATTGAGTTCTTTACCCCACCAAACTCTCAAAGCAGACCCTTAAGTGGTCAAAGAAAGCCCAGGAAAGCAGCCCAGCCACAACAAACATAGGTAAGATCTGACCAGGGAGACACCTGATTCCTGAAAATAAAAATTTTTCCAATACTGGACTAGAAAACAGACCATAGTGAGTGCAACCCAAATAACTTATATTTGCAGCATATTAAGTTTTTAAAAATTGCACAAGGCAAGATTGGAAGACAGGTGCTGATTTTATTCTGCTACTATTGCCAGCAATAGGGGAGAATGTACAAACCCAGCTCTACCAAGACAAAGGGCTAGAGAGTTTTTAAGAACTGGGGTAGGCTACAGGGTATGGATCATAGGCCAAATGTGTTTGCCAATTGATACTACCGGAAGGAAAAGTCAGCTTTCTACTGTCTTCGTCATGGGAGGTAGTTTTAGGACTTTGAGCAATGCACCTAGTGAAGTTAGGCTCCTACTGTCACAGGGGAACTGGGAGACAGAGGCACTGTCCTTCTGAATGATTACAAAGAGATGGTTTTTAGGTCCTTGAGAAAGACATTCTTTCCTGGGTTGTACAACTGGTAGGAGGCTTTTGAAAAGATTGACATCTCAAAGGAACAGTGAAAGGATTTACAATTTCAAATTTTCTTAAAGCAAATGCTCTAACAAAAAGAAGGTCAAGTCCTAGAGTCATGAAGCAGCTTGTCTAACTTGAGTCAAGCTGAAGGGAATATTAAAGCTGTTTTCGTTCAAGCTGTGTGTACATGAGTATTTTTTCCTACAATAATAGACGTGAGAATAGAAAATGGAAAAGTGCACATTTCTAGTCTTCAGTTGATTAACTTAAAGAGATACTGTAGGAAATGAGAATACTTATCTGGCAGTCCCTACAGCTAGTGGATAATAGGTTTCAGTAAATATTTTTTCATCAAAGGACCAATACATGCCAGTACTTGCAGATTTCAAAGGGAGCATTCATGGTTCAGACATAGGCCAGACCACAGAAGGTCTGAAATATCAGCAGAAACCTGAGAGGCAACAGCAGCCCCTCAGGTGGGAGGTTTCAAGAAGTGAGGATACCAGGACAGTGAAGACCTTATGCAGCCATGTTAGGAAACTGGATGGGAATGAGAAGATGGAGTTAGAAAGATGTTGTCTAAAGCAGAGGACAAAGCCAGGCCATGACCAAGAGGACAGATTCACATGACATGGGTTATATGCAAAGATTGAAGTGAGATGCCTAAGCAGCCTAGACCAGTCTGAATAGCGTCCCTACGACATTGGTTTCGGCAAGCAAAAATCAAATATTACAAACAGTTGTATCAAAAGCTTATGGTAGAAATAGCTGAAAACCAATGATGAAGGCATAGAGAATGGATAATTTTTGTGAATCATTCTTGATTCAGAGCAATACATACCTCCTTTGGAAATGGTATATGACTCTTATTTCAACAATCCCTAGATATAGGACTTTTTATCTTGAGAAACTGAACCAACATCTAAGATCAACAAGGAATAAAGAGGAAAAATCAGCAAATAAAAGCTAACATTTATTAAGTTCTTACTATGTACATGCCAGGCACCATTCTAAAGATGTTCATGTAGAATACATTAAAACTTCACAACAAGCTTTCACACTTGTCACCCAGGCTGGAGCACGATGGCACCATCTCAGCTCACTGCAACCTCCACCTCCCAGGTTCAAGCAATTCTCCTGGCTCAGCCTCCCAAATAGCTGGAATTACAAGTACCCACCACCATACCTGGCTAATTTTTGTATTTTTAACAAAGACAAGGTTTTGCCATGTTGGTCAGGCTGGTCTAGAACTCCTGACCTCAAGTGATACACCTGCCTTGGCCTCCCAAAGTGCTGGGAATACAGGTGTGAGTCACTGCACCCAACCTGCTGTAAGTTCTATTATCTTCATTTTGCAAATGAGGAAATTGAGACAAACACAAGTGAAACAATTTGTCCATCTACTTCAAAGCCAATACAGTAGCTCCCCCTTCTCCTTGGTTTGTTTTCCATAGTTTGTTACCCACAGTCTTAAAATATTACATGGAAATTCCCACAAATCAATAATTCATGTTTTAAATTATGCTCCATTCTGAGTAGTGTAATGAAGTCTCACACTGTTTCAATCTGTCTGGCTCAGAAGGTGAATCATCCCTGTGTCTAGTCTAGTGTATCCATGCTGTAGATGCTCCTGCCCATCTGTTAGTTACTTAGTAGCCAATTTAGTTATCAGATGAAAAAATCATAGGGCATATAATGTTTGGGACTATCCAAAGTTTCATGCATCCACTGGGGGTCTTGAAACTTAACCCCCATGGAGAAGGGAGTGTCTACTTATTTCTAACCACTGCTTCATTGTTCAAATAGTTGTAAGTTTGCCACATAGAACAGAGGAGAGAGCCTTATTTTGCACTGATCAATAGGATCCTATAAAAACCAAGGGTGGAAATTACAAAAGAGGAGGTTTCAATTCAGTATTTACAGAATGAGCCTAATGAACAGGCCATCAAGTAACAAACTTTTGAGGCAATGAGCTTTTTGTCCAGGAGGCTCAAAAGCAGAAGTTTGCACAGGTTTTGGAGGACTGGTGGAAAGTATGCTAGAGAAAGTCTTCAAGAATCTATGGTATTGGGTAACAGCTAAAATAAATGTTTCCCAAAGTGGGCTCCATAGACATTAGTCCAAGATGTTTCACAAAACGACTCAGACTCTCTGATCAAATGACTTTGAGAAGTGCTACACACTCTATCCTTCTTCCCTCTCTTTGGAGGATTGATAAGTGTATCAACATATTTAGACATCAAAATGCCCTTCAGTAAGAGACGTGCCGGGGGAACATTCCCGTGTGAGACTCCCAAGTAAGAAGATCCTTTTTCTATGTTAACCCATTATTTCTACACTATTTGACCTTGAAAAGTTATTTGTTTCTTCTCCAACAAGGTACTCATTAACTCTCTATAGGACAGGTTTTCTACAAAATGTGTTTTACGAAATGCTGTCCTAGATGATTTCTGAAATTCCTTTTAAATCTAAGATTCTGTCACAATGAAATATTGTTTACTAGTTATCATAAATGTGAGAGGAATTTTGATTAATTCTGCCTTTATGAAAATCTTGGATATAGTATGGCATCTTATTCAGATTTAGTTAATTAAATTATTCCAGCTAAAAATAAATTAATATTTTTATAAGATAATCACTATAATGTGGTAAGCCTAAGGCACAGATGACAGCACTGTCCCAAATACCAATTGTATAAAATAAGCTTTACTAAACCTAATAATTATTAGTTTAGTTCTCTAAGTTAAGGAAGAAATAATTTCCTAATTTCCAAATTTATTTACCAAATAATACAATACTATGCTTTAATGACTAATAATTTGTATAACCTCAACAAACTTATATAAAATTCTCCAAAGTTATTTGTCAATATTCAGTTTGTACAAATTGGGTTTATACTTGATTCTATTTACCATAAATGTGGCATTGTGCAAGTTCTCATAAGTATAATTTACAATACTCATTTTTCTCCTCTGTTTTCCCAAACCTAAACATGACAGATGCAAACACTTTTTGTCAAATTGTAGAATGTGTTCATACATGAATATTTTAAAACTTAATTTGGTAGCTTTGCAAGGAATGAGAAAAAGTTTAGTTTTTCTGGTCATTCCAAAATGCTAGTTTAAAAAACTACTTAAATATTTATTTACGTTTAAAATCCAAGGATACCATTAAAAATGTTCTATAGTTGGGCAAGGTGGCTCACACCTGTAATCCCAGCACTTTGAGAGGCCAAGGCAGGCAGATCACAAGGTCAAGAGTTCAAGATCATACTGGCCAACATGATGAAACCTCATTTCTACTGAAAAAATATATATATATTAGTTGTGCATGGTAGCTCATTCCTGTAATCCCAGCTACTTGGTAGGCTGAGGTAGGAGAATTGCTTGAACCAGTACCCAGGAGGCAGAAGTTGCAGTGAGCCAAGATCACACCACTGCACTCCAGCCTGGGTTACAGAGTGAGACTCCATCTCAAAAAAAAAAAAAAGAAGAAGAAGGAAAAGAGAAAAGAGAAAAAATTGTTCTATAATGTGAAGCAAGACATAAATAGTACTTTTATTTTTTAACTACTTAGATTCAAGTTCACCAAATTAATTTCTTCCTGTTTCAGTCATTTAGCTAGAAAAGTTGAATAGTACAGAAAACAGCTTTTCTGAAGCAATTTGGCTTACCCTTTTCTATATCAAACACAGACTTATTGAAACTGTTCTTGTCTTTTAGTATAGACTACAACAAAAAAAAACACAGACATTTGTTTGTTTTAAACCGTGAACGTGGCAGTAAGAGAATATTTCTTGATGTTTTATGAAATAAGTGGCTACATAATTGTTTGATAAATGTAGGGATCCTTTTGTAAATATCTTTGAGTTTGGTTACATAAGGCTTTGAAAATTAGGTCAATTTTGTTTTTCTTTTTAAAAAGATGCTTTCTGTAATTAACTAGATATCATGGAACACATCTGTATAAGAAGCTTCAATATTTAGGCCCTCGGGTACTGATTTAAGTAGTCCAGCTGGCTAAAGCAAAGTCTGGAGGTCATGTTTACACTAACAAAGAGAATCACAGATATGCACCATATTGTCATAAACCCAATGGGAGACGAGGTTGAAAAAAATCACATTCTACATTTGTGCTTTTGGAACTGTGCGCAGTCTCACCATGTACACACTTCAGCATATGCATACCACAAAAGAAAATGACATGTGCTGACAGGAAGTCACAACAAGGGAATGACTGATGCTCACCTTACCACCAGCTCCTCTGGGTTGCTCCATTTTTCACAAGGTACTTACTGGCAATGCAAACAGAAGTGTTTAGCTGTGAGCACTAGAGGAACTGAATTCTCTCTCTTCTCCACATATTGAATAAGAAAAAAAAATTGTGGAAAGAGAACTATTCATTAAAACTTTATGTTGCCAGGAGGGGCAGCTCACCTCTGTAATCCCAGCACTTTGGGAGGCCAAGGCGGGCAGATCACCTGAGATCAGGAGTTCGAAACCAGCCTCGACAACATGGTGAAACTCTGTCTCTACTAAATACACAAAAATTAGGCAGGCATGGTGGCTGGTGCCTATAATCCCAGCTACTCAGCAGGCTGAGGCAGGAGAATCACTTGAACCAGGAGGTGGAGGTTGCAGTGAGCTGAGACCACACCACTGCATTCCAGCCTGAGCAATAGAGTAAGGCTCTGTCAAAAAAAAAAAAAAAAAAAAAAAAAAAAAAAAAAAAAACTTTAACTTTATGTTACCCTTTGTTGTTTCTCCATATCTCAGTTCAATTGCTCTAGTGAGCTGATTGAACCTAGTGTTTTGTGTGTGTGTGTATTTGTATTTTGTATTTGTACATATAGTATTTTTGGTACCTTCCAAATCAACTAATATGCTACCTTTGACAAAGAACTTTGCTACTGTAGTTTGCTACTGTATTGGCTGACTGAATTCCTAATTCAATACACAGGAATTCCTAATGTTAAAATAATGAATAATATGCACTACTTCAAACATCATACATCCTGTAACTGTTTGTCACAATGTCAAGAGGCATAGAAAAGTCGTTCTGTTAAGTTGAATCATGTTCAGTAAATACAGAGAATACAAAGTCACTAATTATTTTTAATTTTAATGAAAATCTTAGATGTATACTTATAACCAATGCTCCTTCTTAATTTCGAGAAAATTATTTTCAATCTAAATGTTTTCAAAATAGCGCTTTCAGAAGCTTCTATCAGAAATATGTACAGATCAGCTTGTCCTTTCTTGTATATTAACATTCACATTTGCTATTAAAGGCAGAATTGAACCGTTTTCAAGATACGAAGAGACTCCTTCAAGATTATTACCGGGGAATGGAAAATAAAATCCCAGTAGAGGACAATAAGAAATTTACTCGAATCCCTTTGGTTCAACTGGATAATAAAGACAATTCCGAAAGCCAACTTAGGTAAGGCAGACTATTATATCACACGTAATTGTTTTCAACATAAAGCATTGTGATTTAAAATAATAAAAATCACACCACTAGTAAAAATCATACTCCTTTATCTGCAAATCCAAGGTACAAAAACGCTCTAGTAACTTATCATGGTTTTCTTTTAAAGTTAGTATGTCATTGACTTAAGACTACTAACATATGTTATTCAATTTATAGGGAATATTTACTCATTTTGTTGCAAAGATAAAATGCATTTTATAATGGAGTCATCCCATAGACTCTGCAGGTGGTATTAGGGAGTATATGGTATACTCAGATTCTGAATTCTGAAGCACTTTTGACCCCAGTGGTTTCTGGTAAGAAATTATGATCCTCTAACACTTTTATGAAAGGACCAAAGTAGGGGTGTGTGTGGTGGGGGGCGGTGTACATATTGTATTATATAAATGAAAATGGAAGATATTTGGGGCCTTCTTTTATAGGTGAAGACATTGAGAAACAGTAAAGTCTCAGTAGTATGTGATAATGACCTTACGAGAGTGACTGAAAGACTTATTAATAGTCTAACATCAGATTTCTGCCAAAAATAAACTTGGTGATGGGATAAAAGACAAATTTTATCTTCAGCCAAGCAAATCCTGTGTAATATAAGAGTCTATAAGTCACTGTTTTTGTAGATCCAGTGGGGTAGGGGTAAGAGAAAGGCAAGATCCCAAACTCGTGAGAAGCTCTGAACAGACAGAAAAATGTCTTCGAGACATGGTAGTTAGGAGTGGTTCCAATTTTTGTGGCATGGTTTCCAACTATAAAACATTAAGAGAGGTAAAAGTAAGAATTGAAATCAAGGCAATTAAAAAATAGAAATCAAAATCCTTAAAAATTAAATGAATTTTTTTGTTCCTTTTTCTTTCTTTTTTTAAATTGCATTTTAAGGTTTTGGGGTACATGTGAAGAACATGCAAGATTGTTGCATAGGTACACACATGGCAGTGTGATTTTCTGCCTTCCTCCCCTTCACCTATATCTGGCATTTCTCCCCATGTAGTGAAGAATTAAAACAATTCTTTTTAATAATCAGTAGGCAGGTGATAAGAAACAAAAAAACATTATATCAGATATGAGGAGGGGAAAGAGAAAGATTTAAAAAATAATATAAAGGCACTTAAATAAAAATAATATAAAGGCAAGTTAAATTTAAATCTCCAAGGAGATGTGTATTTCATGTGAAAGGCAGTGTACTATATTTTTACAAGTTTGCTCAATCAATGCAGGTGTCAGGAGCTGCACAAACTAAATGGAGGATAACGTATATATTTTGAAGTAAGACAGGTCTGGTTTGAATCCTGGTTCTGTTACTCAATCACTGTATGTAAATAAGGCAATTTATTCTTGTCAAGTTCACTCCATCTCTCTTCAGTCTCAGTTTCGTTATCTGTAAAGGAGAGTTGTTGTGAAGATTACGGAAAATAGAATCTACAAAGCATTTAGTACCATATCATGGTATCAGAATATGAAACTGAGTCCCAATAACTCTCAATAAATGCTGATTATTACCTATTGCATGTTCCCTATTTGTTTCCTTTACTCACCCTTGTTCCAAAAAGGATTCGAGATGGCCTGAACGTAATATTTTATGCAGTGATCCAAAGCCCACTTCTGTTCTTTCCTGGCTTTTTCCATCTACCCTCATCACATCCCTGTCAGGCCCATGTGTACACAAGAATATCTAAGAGTAAGAATGTGTCCCCTCTTTTTTACACATATAGAAGGAAAATGTTCAGCAAGCTGTGGAAAAAGAACTTTGAGATTAAAAACAATTTAAAAATTTTCAAAGGCAATATGAACCACTAGAACCATCAAAAGAGGCCAGATTTCAATGTCTAGAATGGCAGTACATTCTGTTCCTAGCAGATAATAGCAAGTTGGGCATAATGGGGAAGCTGTTAATGTTGGTTAGTAGAATGAAACTAACAAAAGAACAGCCAGTTCTTATTTCCTGCAAATAACTCTGCACCAGTCTCAGCCTCAAACCACAGCTTTGGGTACCTACTGGAACTATCAGTCAATCAGTATATCAACCAACCAACCAATCAACTTGTCATATATAAAGGGAAACAAAAACAGTGTTAAACATTTTCATATATTTTGTCTACTTTGTTCCTCCCAACAACTCTATAGCAATAATAATATTAGAAGTGGTATAGTATGATTATTCACAATGATGGTAATAACTAATAATTAGTTGATAATGAATACTTCTCATAATAATTATGTTTGTATTATTCTAGGAGGAACTGAACCTCATAAAATCAAGTGACATGCTCAAGTTCATACCTACTAATAGTGAGGGAGCTACCTAGACCAGTGTCTTTTCCAGTAAATAAATTCTAAATGCAAATTCTTTTGCTAACTGATATGCTACTACTTTGCTGTCCTCCAAAGCAAGATGTTGAAAAATACATATTGTACTGTATTAAACATCTAGAGATGATCACACAAGCCTTACCCTAACCTACTGAACACAGGAATCACAGTCAAACTGGAGTGACAGTGATTTAGCCTCTTTTGATCATTAAAATATAATTTAATTTGTGTGTAGATGAGTAGCAGATCTTCAATACACTGCCTTTTCAGGCACAGTAGACTGTGGTCTACCTGTGACAGGACCATATGACTAATACTAATATGAGGTCTTAAAGGGGCTACTGCACAGAGGCAGCTATTTCAAGCACTTTAAGAATCAGAGTGCCAAGTTCAAGAAACCTTTTCTGATGCTTCAAAACCTTGCCTGATGCTTCAAAGCAAGCTATTTGTGGAGTTTACAATCATCTTTCTGAATCACTGCTCTATTCTCCAGCAACTTGAGTCTACAAAACCAAATGCTTGTTCCTAGCTTACTGTGTCTGACTCTTCTCCTCTAGTTTCAACAAAGTCATCCTTGGAGCTGCTTTGTTCTCATTTCTTCCCCAAGCTGATAACCCTTTGCACTTTCTATTACTAAAGCGGGGTCCCAGTTACAAAAAGCATTCTACCTTGTAGATCTTTCTCTGCTTCTGTTAACCTTTGAGATCCTGGGATCCTTCTGGGTTAAGATATTCCCAGAGGCAGCTTAAAAATTTCCACACAGGAGCAGCAATAAGGGAAGAGGGAGGGAGCGCTTAACTTTGTGTTCCCCCACCACTTTATAAAACAAAGAAAACTTTTTGGGGGGTGGTGCTGTCAACTACCCCACCCACCATCAAAACTTAGCTGCTTCTGTGCAGTAGCCCCTTTCAGACCTCACATTAGTATCTGTCATGTGCTACTGTCAGAAGAGATTAGGGGTGTTCAATGTGAGATGGCCATGGACAGACATGTCCTATCTTCAGCTGTGCCCTTCGGGATGCCAAATGATACTTTTCACCTTAGAGAAGTGATGCCCACTTTTGCTTGGTTTGTTGACTGACTTTTTTATTTATCTTTCATCAGAAGTGTGTGCTGTGGGACAAATTCCAAAGTTGCATTTCTTTATAATGGCCATTGTCTAATCCTCTGTTTTATAATTATTGAGAATTAAGCCTGAAAAGTATGTTTTGTTATTGTTCATTTTGAGTCTCTTCTTATTAACAGGACATTCTAGACCACAAAAATTTGAATGCTGTCTTTTATAATCTTTTCTTCATTAAAATAATTCTTCCAGGAAAACTTTGAAAATTAAGATTAAACCAAGACAGTAACATTTACAAAGTAACATGGTCACAAAAATAGAATTCTGTTAAGCAAAATATTTATATCCCTTTTGCTTGTTTGTTTCCTAAAGAATTCCTCTAGTTCCTCGAACGTCCATTTCTCTGGAAACAGTTACGCCCAAACCAAAAACAAAATCAGTACTGAAGGGTAAGATGGATAACTCCCTAGAAAACGTAGAATCCAACTTTGAGGCCGATGAGAGGCTGGTCATGGACACCTGGCAGCAGGCTTCTTTAGCAGTATCTCACATGGTAAGCAGTGCTCGTTATATTTCCTGTTTGTAATACCCACTCACTAAGGACTAAGGTTGGTAATATGCTGTAAGTTGCAAATTTGCACAACATTCTCAAACACTGTATAAAGTTAAACCTTCAAAGCATTTTTTTTTCTGAAAGAAATAAAAAGAGAAATGTGATTCAGTCAATACATGTTTGAGATCACGAAACAAATGAACCAACACTTTGATTATTTTCTGTGCTGGGCTCAGGTTCCAAGAGCAGGGCCTAAAGGCAGTCAGGAAATGTTAATGAGGTGGGTCAAGTGTAAGACAATCAGGAGGGATGGGTCTGAGGCCAAGCAGAAGTCACACCCCTGTTTGCAGGTGCAAATGCAGTTGCCACTTAAGAATGAGGTCTCACGTGGCCAGATTTTCCAATTTTCTAAGAAAAGCCAGACATTCAGATTTTTATTTAAAACTACTAATTTTAGTATGTAAGAAATGAAATAAAAAAAATTTTAAAAATATTCTGCAGAGCCAAGCAAATCACACATCTGGCCTCTAGGGCTCTAGTTGGCAACCTCTCTGCTAGGCATTTTTTCTAAGTCACCTATGGGGTAAGTAGTAGTATTATCCGATTTACGGTGGAGAATTAAGGTTCAGAAAGGCCAAGAAACTTGCCCAGATTCTCCTAGCAGGTAAATGTCCAAATGAAATTTGAACCTTGGTCTCTATGACTTCAAAGCTTATACCTAAATCAAAAGGTAAAGGGGAGGCATACACTTAACTTTAAGCAGAAGTGTTACACCATGCAGAAGATACACCCAGAGTTTAACTCAGATGATCAATTGCTATTCCCTCATCTGCCAGGTCCTGGGTCCACCAGGATGTTTTCTCTTTTCACTCCATGCCAAGTCTTCTTTGAGTTTCCACGAAATATCAGTCAAACAGAAAGCAGTGTCAACTTTCCAAAAGATTTTGTGAAAGACGTAGAAGAGAACCTTGCATCGCACATCTCACAGCAAACGAAATTTCCAACTGGGCACACTTTCCAAGTCCCTTCTTGGCCTCTCTGCTTCCGGGCTTCTTTTTTTCTGACCTTCTCGTTCAAGCAGCCTCAGTGTTTCCTTTTTTTTCTCTCTCTCTTTTCTCCTCCCCACTTCTTTCTTTTTTGCCTCTCAGGAGTAATAATGACTCTTCTCATTGTTTTGCTTCTTTTGAACAACATTTTAGTATGGATTTTGACATGCATAAGGAAAATGCACGAATTATTAATTTCATGGTTTAATGAACCCACCTAAAGTAAATACTCATGGCACCACTCCCTGGGGAGAAACGGAACAAGGGCTGCACCTACATAGTAATAAATACTGTGCTCCTTCCCATTCCTAACCCACTTCATATCCTCTAAATGGGACCACCATCTTGCCTTTTTAGGAATTATTTCCTTGATGTTCTTAAGAGTTTTATTACCAAGTCTATCCCTCTAAACACTGTGGTTTAGCTTTCCTTGCCTTTGAGCTTTAGATAAATGGACTCGTATCTTGTCTTTTTTGTGTCTTTTTTTGCTCAACTTTCTTTGTGAGAGTAATCTTATATTGCTCATTTTTGTTGCTGTATTATGTTACATTATATGAATGTATCACAATTTATTTAACCAACTTGCTTTTGGTATACTTTTGGGTTTCCAGTTTGGTGTTGGTATGGATACTGCTGCTATGAACATGCTTGTACATGTCTACTGGTACCCATGTGTGTAAATAACTGTTGGGTATACATCTAGTAATCTGTGCTATATTTAAAGTTAGTAGACAATACTATACATAATACCTTGGCTTTCATAGGTAGTGCTAAACCCTTTCCCCATTTCACTGCATTATCATCTTTGTCATGCATTAGATGGCCACGTCTGTATAGGTGTGTTGCATTGCTCTATTTGTCTAGCCTTATGCCAACATCACACCAATATCATACCATTTGTTTGTTACCTGAATGAGCGAATCTTCCCACCTTGTTGTCTGCCAAGAACATTTTGAATTTTTATGACTTTTTGTCTATTAATTTTCAAATCAGCTTGTCAAGATTCACAAAAATGTTGGCTGCTAATTATTAAGGCAGTATTTATCAGATTATGAGTATTCCTTTTCATATCCTGTTTACTCTGAGAGGATTTTTCATGAATTGTATTTTCAAATGCTTTTTCTGCCTCTATTATATAATTTTTTCTTCATTTTCTATTAATGTGAAAAATCACATTGACCAATTTCTAATGTTAAACTTACATCACATTCCTGGAATAAGTCCAACATTTTAATGAAGTATCATCTTTCTTACATATTGCTGGATTTGTTTTGTTAATACTTCATTTAGAATGTTAATCTTTAAGTGAGAGAGTGAACGCGAGACAGTGTAATTGCCTTCTCATGCTGTCTTCGTTGGCTTGTAGCATCCAGATAACACTAGCTTCATAAATCAAGTCTGGATATGTTTCCTCTCTATAATTTGGAAAATTTTGCGGAAGTTGGGATTATTTCTTCTTTTTTTTTTTTTTTTGATTTTTTTTTTTTTATTGCATTTTAGGTTTTGGGGTACATGTGATGAACATGCAAGATTGTTGCATAGGTACACACATGGCAGTGTGCTTTGCTGCCTTCCGTCCCCTCACCTGTATCTGTCATTTCTCCCCATGCTATCTCTTCCCACCTCCCCACCCCCCGCCCCTCCCCCATTTCCCCCCAACAGACCCCAGTGTGTAGTGCTCCCCTCCCTGTGTCCATGTGTTCTCATTGTTCAACACCCGCCTATGAGCGAGAATATACGGTGTTTGATTTTCTGCTCTTGTGTCAGTTTGCTGAGAATGATGGTTTCCAGGTTCATCCATGTCCCTATAAAGGACGTGAACTCATCGTTTTTGATGGCTGCATAATATTCCATGGTGTATATGTACCACATTTTCCCTATCCAGTCTATCATCGTTGGGCATTTGGGTTGGTTCCAGGTCTTTGCTATTGTAAACAGTGCTGCAATGAACATTCGTGTGCACGTGTCCTTGTAGTAGAATGATTTATAATCCTTTGGATATATACCCAGTAATGGGATTGCTGGGTCAAATGGGATTTCTATTTTTAGGTCCTTGAGGAATCGCCACACTGTCTTCCACAATGGTTGAATTAATTTACATTCCCACCAACAGTGTAAAAGTGTTCCTATTTCTCCACATCCTCTCCAGCATCTGTTGTTTCCCGATTTTTTAATGATCGCCATTCTAACTGGTGTGAGATGGTATCTCAATGTGGTTTTGATTTGCATTTCTCTGATGACCAGTGATGATGAGCATTTTTTCATATGTTTGTTGGCCTCCTGTATGTCTTCTTTTGTAAAGTATCTGTTCATATCCTTTGCCCATTTTTGGATGGGCTTGTTTGTTTTTTTCTTGTAGATCTGCTTTAGTTCTTTGTAAATTCTGGATATCAGCCCCTTGTCAGATGGGTAGACTGCAAAAATTTTTTCCCATTCTGTTGGTTGCCGATTCACTCTACTGACTGTTTCTTTTGCCGTGCAGAAGCTGTGGAGTTTGATTAGGTCCCATTTGTCTATTTTGGCTTTTGTTGCCATTGCTTTTGGCGTTTTGGTCATGAAGTCCTTGCCTACACCTATGTCCTGAATGGTTTTGCCTAGATTTTCTTCTAAGGTTTTTATGGTATTAGGTCTGATGTTTAAGTCTTTAATCCATCTGGAGTTAATTTTGGTGTAAGGTGTCAGGAAGGGGTCCTGTTCCTGCTTTCTGCACATGGCTAGCCAGTTTTCCCAACACCATTTATTAAACAGGGAGTCCTTTCCCCATTGCTTGTTTTTGTCAGGTTTGTCGAAGATCAGATGGTTGTGGGTATGTTGTATTTCCTGTGAGGCCTCTGTTCTGTTCCATTGGTCTATATCTCTGTTTTGGTACCAGTACCATGCTGTTTTGATTACTGTAGCCTTGTAGTATAGTTTGAAGTCCAGTAGTGTGATGCCTCCCGCTTTGTTCTTTTTGCTTAGAATTGACTTGGCTATGCGGGCTCTCTTTTGGTTCCATATGAAGTTTAAGGTGTTTTTTTCCAGTTCTGTGAAGAAGGTCATTGGTAGCTTGATGGGAATAGCGTTGAATCTGTAAATTACTTTGGGCAGTATGGCCATTTTCACGATGTTGATTCTTCCTAACCATGAACATGGAATGTTTCTCCATCTGTTTGTATCCTCTCTTATTTCGTTGAGCAATGGCTTGTAGTTCTCCTTGAAGAGGTCCTTTACGTTCCTTGTGAGTTGTATTCCTAGGTACTTTATTCTCTTTGTAGCAATTGTGAATGGCAGTTCGTTCTTGATTTGGCTCTCTTGAAGTCTATTACTGGTGTATAGGAATGCTTGTGATTTTTGCACGTTGATTTTGTATCCTGAGACTTTGCTGAAGTTGTTTATCAGTTTCAGGAGATTTTGGGCTGAGATGATGGGGTCTTCCAGATATACAATCATGTCATCTGCAAATAGAGACAATTTGATTTCCTCCTTTCCAATTTGGATACCCTTTATTTCTTTTTCTTGCCTGATTGCTCTGGCTAGAACTTCCAGTACTATATTGAATAGGAGTGGTGAGAGAGGGCATCCTTGTCTAGTACCAGATTTCAAAGGGAATGCTTCCAATTTTTGCCCATTCAGTATGATATTGGCTGTTGGTTTGTCGTAAATAGCTTTTATTGTTTTGAGATACGTTCCGTCAATACCTAGTTTATTGAGGGTTTTTAGCATAAAGGGTTGTTGAATTTTGTCAAAAGCCTTCTCTGCATCAATCGAGATAATCATGTGGTTTTTGTCTTTTGTTCTGTTTATGTGGTGAATTACGTTTATGGACTTGCGTATGTTGAACCAGCCTTGCATCCCCGGGATGAATCCTACTTGATCATGGTGGATGAGCTTTTTGATATGCTGTTGCAATCGGTTTGCCAGTATTTTATTGAAGATTTTTGCATCTATGTTCATCATGGATATTGGCCTGAAATTTTCTTTTCTTGTTGAGTCTCTGCCGGGTTTTGGTATCAGGATGATGTTTGTCTCGTAAAATGATTTGGGAAGGATTCCCTCTTTTTGGATTGTCTGGAATAGTTTCAGAAGGAATGGTATCAGCTCCTCCTTGTATGTCTGGTAGAATTCAGCTGTGAACCCATCTGGACCTGGGCTTTTTTTGGGTGGTAGGCTCTTTATTGCTGCCTCGACTTCAGACCATGTTATTGGTCTATTCAGGGTTTCGGCTTCTTCCAGGTTTAGGCTTGGGAGGTTGCAGGTGTCCAGGAATTTATCCATTTCTTCCAGGTTTACTAGTTTATGTGCATAGAGTTGTTTGTAATAATCTCTGATGATGGTTTGGATTTCTGTGGAATCTGTGGTGATATCCCCTTTATCGTTTTTTATTGCATCAATTTGGTTATTCTCTCTTTTCTTTTTTATTAATCTGGCTAGTGGTCTGTCTATTTTGTTGATCTTTTCAAAAAACCAGCTCCTGGATTTATTGATTTTTTGAAGAGTTTTTTGTGTCTCTATTTCCTTCAGTTCTGCTCTGATCTTAGTTATTTCCTGTCTTCTGCTAGGTTTTGAGTTTTTTTGATCTTGCTCCTCTAGCTCTTTCAATTTTGATGATAGGGTGTCAATTTTCGATCTCTCCTTTCTTCTCATGTGGGCACTCATTGCTATATATTTTCCTCTAGAGACTGCTTTAAATGTGTCCCAGAGATTCTGGTATGTCGTGTCTTCGTTCTCATTGGTTTCGAAGAACATCTTTACTTCTGCCTTCATTTCATTGTTTATCCAGTCAACATTCAAGAGCAAGTTGTTCAGTTTCCATGAAGCTGTGCGGTTCTGAGTTAGTTTCTGCATTCTGAGTTCTAACTCGATTGCACTGTGGTCTGAGAGACTGTTTGTTATGATTTCTGTTCTTTTGCATTTGCTGAGGAGTGATTTATTGCCAATTATGTGGTCAATTTTAGAGTAGGTGTGATGTGGTGCTGAGAAGAATGTATATTCTGTGGATTTGGGGTGGAGAGTTCTGTAAATGTCTATTAGGTTTGCTCGTTCCAGGTCTGTGTTCAGGTCCTGGATATCCTTGTTGATTTTCTGTCTGGTTGATCTGTCTAATATTGACAATGGGGTGTTAAAGTCTCCCACTATTATTGTGTGGGAGTCCAAGTCCCTTTGTAGGTCATTAAGAACTTGCCTTATGTATCTGGGTGCTCCTGTATTGGGTGCATATATATTTAGGATCGTTAGCTCTTCTTGTTGCAGTGATCCTTTTACCATTATGTAATGTCCTTCTTTGTCTCTTTTGATCTTTGTTGCTTTAAAGTCTATTTTATCAGAGATGAGAATTGCAACTCCTGCCTTTTTTTGCTCTCCATTTGCTTGGTAGATCTTCCTCCATCCCTTTATTTTGAGCCTTTGTGTATCCTTGCATGTAAGATGGGTTTCCTGGATACAGCACACTGATGGGTTTTGGCTTTTTATCCAATTTGCCAGTCTGTGTCTTTTGATTGGGGCATTTAGTCCATTGACATTTAGGGATAGTATTGTTATGTGTGAATTTGATGCTGTCATTTTGATGCTACCTGGCTGTTTTGTTGGTTAGTTGATGCAGATTCTTGATTGTGTTGCTGCTTTTTTACCATTTGGTGTGTTTTTGGAGTGGCTGGTACTGGTTTTTCCTTTATGTGTGTAGAGCCTCTTTCAGGAGTTCTTGTAGAGCAGGTTTGGTGGTGATGAAATCTCTGAGTACTTGCTTGTTCTCAAAGGATTTTATTTTTCCTTCACTTATGAAGCTGAGTTTGGCTGGATAGGAGATTCTGGGTTGAAAGTTCTTTTCTTTAAGGATGTTGAATATTGGCCCCCAGTCTCTTCTGGCTTGTAGGGTTTCTGCTGAGAGATCTGCTGTGAGTCTAATGGGCTTCCCTTTGTGGGTAACCCGACCTTTCTCTCTGGCTGCCCTTAGCATTTTCTCTTTCATTTCAACCCTGGTGAATCTGACGATTATGTGCCTTGGGGTTGCTCTTCTTGAGGAATATCTCTGTGGTGTTCTCTGTATTTCCTGGATTTGAATATTGGTCTGCCTTGCTAGGTTGGGGAAGTTTTCCTGGATAATATCCTGAAGAGTATTTTCCAGCTTGGATTCATTCTCTTCATCACATTCAGGTACACCTATCAGACGTAGATTAGGTCTTTTCACATAGTCCCACATTTCTTGAAGATTTTGTTCATTCCTTTTTGCGCTTTTTTCTCTGTTCTTGCCTTCTCTTTTTATTTCATTGAGTTGGTCTTCGACCTCTGATATCCTTTCTTCTGCTTGGTCAATTCGGCTGTTGAAGCTTGTGCATGCTTCACGAAGTTCTCGTGTTGCGTTTTTCAGCTCCATCAATTCACTTATTCTCCTCTCTATGCTGTCCATTCTCGTCAGCAGTTCGTCCAATCTTTTTTCAAGGTTCCTATTTTCTTTGCGATGGGTTAGAACATGTTCTTTTAGCTCATTGTAGTTTCTTACTACCCATCTTCTGAAGTCTGATTCTGTCATTTCATCACCCTCCTTCTCCATCCGTTCTGGTTCCCTTGCTGGTGAGGAGTTGTGATCACTTTTAGGAGGAGAGGTGTTCTGGTTTCGGGAGTTTTCATCCTTTTTACGCTGGTTTCTACCCATTTTTGTGGGTTTATCCACCTGTTGTCTGTCTCTGTCCCAGGGAGTTGGAGCTGTATGAGTTTCCATTGCACTACTGCCTTTTTTGATTTTTTTTTTTTTCAGGTCGGACCCGCCCAGCTAGCAGCACGCCTAGCCTCTGCCTGCCCGCAGGGGCTTTGCTGAGCTGCTGTGGGCTCCGCCCAGCTGCCCTGAGCTCTTCCCTGTAGTCCTTTTTATATGGGCGTAGTTAGAACTGTCTGGGCAATGGTGGCCCCGCCTCTGTTATGGCGGACTCTCTCTGTTGTGGCAGGTTGCCTCGGCAATGGCGGGTTGCCTCCGCAACGGCAGCCTGCCTCCGTAGAGGTGGAGAGTCTCAGTAATGGCGGAAGCCCCTCCCCCACGGAGCCCGACCGTCCCGGTTCAGCTGTGCTTGGTTTGAAGGGCTCAACCCAGAGGGTTTCCAATTACTGTTTTTGTTTTCGTTGTTGTTGGGGGTGGAGGGGTGGGACCAACCGAGCCTGACCACCTGGCTCCCTGACTCAGAGTCTTTTCTTTTAAGTTGAACGACCCCGCGTTCCGGTCGCTTGTTGAAAAGGCGCCGGGATCTCCCGTGCTGCGACTCACGGAGTCGGCTCGAACCGCGGCGCCGGCTCCTGGCGGATTTTTTGCCTAGGAATCTCCTGGCCTGGCTCGCTGTTTCAGATGAATGGGCTATTCTGCCGTCTCAAGGCTCTGCTCGCCAGCTAAGAGGGCTCCCAGACCAGTGGCTTTTGTACGGAGAACCGCAGCAACAGGGAGTGGTCACAGCAGCCGCGCGGGCGGAATCAGCCCCGCGGGGGCCAAAACAGCCGCACCGGCTGGGACTGCGACGCTGGCGACCCCTCTGCCTGGGTATCTCCTGGTCTGTGGGCAATAAGAGTTCGTCTGGAAATGCGGCGTCCACTCACCCTCTGCACTTTCACTGGGAGCTGAAGTCCTGAGCTGTTCTTAGGCGGCCATCTTGAAAGTCGGATCCGGGATTATTTCTTCTTAAAATGATTGGTAGCACTGACTGAGAGGCCGTGGAGACCTAAAGTTTTATAGGAAGTTTGTGGGAGGAGTTTTTGTTGTCCTCCCTCACTCAAGAATTCATTATCTTTAATAGATTATGCAATGCTTTCTGGTTTTGTTTCTTCTTAGAAAAGATTGAGCTGATGTTGGTAAGTGTTATTTTGCTAAGAATTTTTTTACTTCTAAATGTTTACATTTGTGGGCATGAAGTTATTTAAAATAGTCTGTTTGTGTTAATATTGCAATGACTATATGATGTTCACTTTCAGTACTGATGTTTATTATTTGTGCTTTTCCTCTTTTTTTCTATCAGCTTAGCCAGATGTGTATCAATTATATCAGGCTTTCCAATAAGGGACTTTTAACTTCATTGATTCCTTTTACTGTGTGTGTTGTTTTTTTTTTTCTGTTTGTAATATCAATTTTTCCTCCTGCTATTTTCTTTGAGTATACTTTGCCATTCTTTCCCTAGGGATTTCAGATACACCATAGTTTATTAGTTTCCAGTCTTATTTTCTACTATACACATTTGCTCCTCCAAAGTTTCCTTTGTTACTTGCTTCAGCTTCATCCCAAAGTTTCTGATATGTTCATCAAATTCAAAGCATTTTAGAAATATATTTTTAATTTTCAAAGTAATATGTTGTTTTCAGGTTAGATTACATTTTATTCATGGAACATATTCTCATAAAAGTTTGTGCAGATGCCTTATGATCAGTTTTATAAATGTTATGTGTGTAACTGAAATATATTCATTTAATTATTTAGTATACATATTATACCTCATTGTTTATGTATAAATATTTTGATATATTTATTACTTTATTATGTATTTTTAAATACATATTTTGTATATATCATTTAAATCTTATTTTTCTCATTTTATTTGTTTTCTCCTTTAAATTATCAAGAGAGTTATAGTAAGATCATCTGTAGTTTGGTGAGTTTGCTTTATGTATATTTGAGGCAATGAAATTGGGACTATACACATTTTTTTTATTGTGCTTTAGGTTCTGGGGTACATGTGGAAATCATGCAGGATTGTTGCATAGGTACATACATGGCAAGTTTGTTTGCTGCCTCCATCCCCCCGTCACCTATATCTGGCATTTCTCCCCATGTTATCCTTCCCCAACCTCCCCACACCCTGCTGTTCCTCCCCCAGCCTCCCTCACTGGCAAAAGGACCCCAGTGTATGATGCTCCCCTCCCTGTGTCCATGTGTTCTCATTGTTCAACACCTGCCTATGAGTGAGAACATGTTGCGTTTGGTTTTCTGTTCTTGCATCAGTTTGCTGAGAATGATGGTTTCCAGATTCATCCATGTCCCTATGAAGAACATGAACTCACCCTTTTTTATAGCTGAATAGTATTCCATGGTGTATTCGTACCACATTTTCTTTTTCTAGTCTATCATGGTTGGGCATTTGGATTGGTTCAAGGTCTTTGCTATTGTAAACAGTGCCGCAATGAACATACGTGTGCATGTGTCTTTATAACAGAATGATTTATAATCCTTTAGATATATACCTAGTAACAGGATTGCTGAGTCAAATGGAATTTCTACACATTTTAAACTGTTAAATCATTTTGGTGAATTGAACATTTTCTTATTATGAAATAATCTTCTGTATATATAGTCATTTTGTTTTGCAAATTATACTTTTAGGTATTATTGACATTGACATGTCATATCTTTTTCATCTTTTCATTGTTATCTTTTCTGCTTGTTTTCCCTCTGTGAGTTTGGCCATCATGTATTCTGTTACTATTCTCTTAGCAGTTACCCCAGGAATTACAACATGAATTAGTAACTCATCAAAGTCATTTATTTAGTCAGTAATTCATGGTGTTATTTCTAGGGTAGCCACTAAGTTGTTTAGTGTGTGCTATTTCCAAGCTAACAGAGATGGAAAGTGAAATTTAAAATATTTAATCCAAAAGAAGAAAAGAAAACAGGGCAGAAAAAAAATATTCTACAAGCAATGCAAGTACAGAGAAGATGGTAGATTTGTAGCCCAAATATATCTGCAACGACATTAAATTTAAATGAGTAAAATAGACCAGATGAAAGAAAATAAGTATTAGGGTTTTTTAATGGGATATGATGCATATAAGGATACTAAAATGATTTTTCATTATTGACCTAAGAGAAGAATGGGTTAGTGTGATGATCTCCACTTGCCATCAAAGAATCCCAAATCCTTGACCTTCTTTAGGTCTTCAGCATTAGTTTCTACCTTGATTCCTGACCAGTTAGTTTGCTCTTTCCTGAAGTACCAGCCATCTGTGATCATGTGCTCTTCCTATTCTTGTAGCAGTTCTTGTCTTTCCCACTCATTTGGCTCTTAGTATCTAAGTTTTGTTGTTGTTGTCGTTTTGTAATTTGTATCTTGTTAGTTGTTAGTCTGAATACTTAACTAGATTCTAAAACTTTTGTATACCTTGAACTTAGCATAATGCCCACATCTAGCATAATATAATAAAAATTTCTTATTATAGTCTTGAGATACTGCTGCTGCTATGCTGATGATACTGATGTCAATATAAGTGATGACAGTAGTGACAGTAATGGTCATAGCAGAGACCACAACAAGTACCAAACACCAGAAAGTAAGAAACCAGACAAAGAAGCTCTAGGAAAAAAAAAAAAAGAGCTATTCTTATTTTTAAATGAGCAGTATAGATATAATCTACAAGTCTTATGAATTCCATTAAAATTATCTGCCAAAATGACACTTAAAAATGGTATATTCTTAGAAGGAGAGGTTCATATAGCACAAAGAGCACACTGGCTATGCCTCTTGACTAAGCTGTATGATTTTTTTTTTATTGCATTTTAGGTTTTGGGGTACATGTGAAGAACATGCAATATTGTTGCATAGGTACACCCATGGCGGTGTGGTTTGCTGCCTTCCTTCCCCTCACCTGTATCTGTCATTTCTCCCCATCCTATCTCTTCCCATCTCCCCACCCCCTCGTCCCTCCCCCATTTCCCCCCAATGGACCCCACTGTGTAGTGTTCCCCTCCCTGTGTCCATGTGTTCTCATCGTTCAACACCCGCCTATAAGTGAGAACATGCGGTGTTTGATTTTCTGCTCTTGTGTCAGTTTGCTGAGAATGATGGTTTTCAGGTTCATCCATGTCCCTACAAAGGCACGAGCTCATCGTTTTTGATGGCTGCGTAATATTCCATGTTGTATATGTACCACATTTTCCCTGTCCAGTCTATCATTGATGGGCATTTGGGTTGGTTCCAGGTCTTTGCTACTGTGAATAGTGCTGCAATGAACATTCGTGTGCATATGTCCTTATAGTAGAATGATTTATAATCCTTTGGGTATATACCCAGTAATGGGATTGCTGGGTCAAATGGGATTTCTATTTATAGGTCCTTGAGGAATTGCCACACTGTCTTCCACAATGGTTGAATTAATTTACACTCCCACCAACAGTGTAAAAGTGTTCCTGTTTCTCCACATCCTCTCCAGCATCTGTTGTCTCCAGATTTTTAACCTCTCTAATTCTTTAGTGCTGTATCTGTAACATTGGAAACAGTCTATCTTTCCTTTATTGAATCGCTGAAAAAATCCAATGAAATAATGTATATAAAGTGTTTTAAAAACTAGAAATTTTAACTTATAATTTTGTTAAGAAATGTATTTAAAATTGTCCCCTTTTCCTTGTGGACTTTTAAAAATCTCATAGAAAGCATAGGAAAATGAACTGTTTAGTAATTAATATTACTAATAATTATATTTGAATCCTGCTTGACTTTGACGTCACACAACCTTAAGGGAATTTTGAATCTCAAAAGAAACAGGTGTGATTCACTAAATTGTTATCGAGCAAACAGTACCAGCTGAGATTAGTGCAACTAAAAATGAGAACACTTCAACACAGGCTATTATCTACACAGCAGTTTTACCAGGAGCTATCCATTTGGTAGGCTGTTAATTTTTGGCAAAACTTCCTTCTAATTAAGAGGTATGCAATGATTTCAAAGAAACAAGTCATATTTTTAACACCCACAATGTCAAAGCATTATGTCTAAAGTTCTCTCCAGCTTTATAAGCTAGATTGCTGAATGAATTGTGAATTATGTTAATTTTTGATAGCAACCCAGAGGTCTTGGAAGTGGACCAGAAAAATTCAGATAATTATGATACATAATTATGCAGATAATTATGACAATTATCATCATCATCACAAAGTTGTTTACAAAGGAGAAAAATCCAATTTTGAAGAAAATTGCTAACTTAGAGTGCTTTGCAGGAACCAATTAAAAACTGAACTGCCTGCAATTTAGGGGAGGAATGTTAGCCGGTCTGCTTTCAGCTTTACTAAGAATTTGCAAGTACAGTATCTGGTATTCATTTTTATCAAAAGGATATCTGACCAAAAAAAAAAAAAGAAGTAAATAAATAAAAAGAAAGAAAGACAAAGGCAAAAAGAAGGAAAAAAAAGAAAGGAAAAAAAAAAAGAAAAAATAAATCTGCTTGCTCTCTGAAACCTTCCTGTATTCCTCCAAGGTTCTGTTGATATTGAAGAAGTTGTGGGTACATTCTGTGGAATATGATTATTTTGAAAGAAAGTTCATTGATTAATAAGCATCTACTGGACGTCCTCTTAAACGCAGCTCAGATACTCAAAGCCAAGAAGATTACAAAGAAGTAGGACTGGCTTAGCTCTGAGAAGCATGAGGTCCCTTTGGAGGGTGGGGCAAGACTTAACACTCACAGAACACTTAGGAACAGTTAGATGCCGCCATGGGGTATGAAGTGTGGCAGAATTTTGGAGAAGGCAGGAACTGGCTGGTCTATTTCACCCACAAAGGGTAGAGATTATGCCTTATTCATTTTTCTATTCATCTCCATTAATCTTCCTCTATCTCCTCTCACCTCCTCACCCCATTCACCACATAAATTATAAATAAATAAGCCCTCAAGAACCCCCATTTTTTCACCACTTACTTTACTGAGATTTTAGAGTTTTAAACCTTATGTTGCTGCTGCCTCCACAATAGTGTGTGTGCGTGTGTGTGTGTGTGTGTGTGTGTATGTGTGTTGTTTCTTCCTTTGGGATTCTTTCCTGGGTTCTTATTTCTTAAGGCGACACTCATAAACAACCTTCGCCTCCCCAGGGGCAGTTGAACTTACTGCAAAATGTTCAATATTTCTAACTGCAAGTACAATCCCAGTGGCACAGGCCTCAAGACAAGAGTGTACATATATGTAATCTTAATTTACAAATAATAATTGCATCTATTTATGCGTTACAATATGAAGTTTTGATGTCTGTATACGTTGTATTGTGAGATGATTGAATCAAGTTAATTACATATCTATTACCTCACTTGTAATTTTTATGGTTAGAACATTTTAAATTTATTCTTAGTAATTTTGAAATACACAATACATTATTATTAACTATAGTCATTGTACTGGGCAATACATCACCAGCACTTATTTCTTTTATCTAACTGAAACTTAGCACCCCTGGACTGACATCTTCCCTTTCCCTGTCCCACCTACTCACCTACCCCAGCCCCTGGTAACCACTCTTCTACACTCTACTTCCATGCTTTGACTTTTTAAGATTCTACACATAAGTGAGATCATGCAGTTTTTGCCTTTCTGTGCCTGGCTTATTTTACTTAGCATAATGTCGTCCAGGTTCATCTGTGTTGTCACGAGACCAGGCTTTTTCTGCTGCCTGAAGTGCTGAGCCAGCTGCAGAGGAGAGGTGGAGGGATACCTGCAGTTCCTTACCCCGTGGGTAGCAAAGGACAGAGCTTCTCCATTCAGCACTTATAATGAGGAGACAGAACAACTAATCTCAAACCGGAACACTTGTGAAAGGAAATGCATGGTGGAATAGAGAGAAGCTGCAAGTCAGCCCAGCAGAGGAAGCTAAGAACCTTGGGGTTAGCCTGCGAGATGGGTCAACCTCACAAATACTGATTATTTTGTGGATGATATTTAGTGCTAAAGATGAATAGAAGCCCAGGAGTCAAGTGTTGATGACCCAGTTAACACAGGACATGCATTCCCAAAAATTGGCTGTGGCCAGAGGTAATGAAAATATGTGTGTGGAAACACATATATACCCAGGACATAAACAAATACACTTCTGCAGTATTAAAAGGGCATAAATGCAAATAAAAGAAAAAACATGTTAAAAAAAAAAAAAAAAAAAAAAAAAAAACAAACAAAAAAAAACCTCTGTAGGGGATCAGTTATCAAGAAAAGATTAAGAAACACTGATATAGGGAAATACTCCAGATTGGAAGTCAAGAGATGAAAGGAACTGAGAAGTATAGATGTGTGTCTGAGAGTTAAAAGAAAGGAACTTTTGCATAATCATGGAGTTGTGACAGTCTGGAGGTGGCAGTGAGGAAACAAGGATGCTTTGCAGGCAGGGCTTGAGAAAGTGAGCAGCCTCCACACAGATGGTGGTAGGGAAGCCACATCTTGGGATGGGGCCAGGTTTCCGCTTAAGTAAAATTGTGAGGTGTGTTTTGTAAAGTTCGAGTACATGGGCACGACTGTTTACAGTGGATTAAGATTTCAACAGAATTTAGTAATGACTACATCCAAATGGTTACCATATTTTATATGCTACATTAACTGAAATACTGCTCTTATGCAACCAGGTGGCTGCTGAAATTCAACAGAGGCTCATGGAAGAAGAAAAAGAAAACCAGCCAGCAGACCCCAAAGAAAAATCTCCTCAGATGGGTGCAAATAAAAAAGTCAAAAAGGAGCCACCCAAGAAAAAACAGGAAGACAAAAAACCCAAAGGTATTTATGGTTTTAGCACTCAGAGCCCTGGATGCTGAAACCTCTCCTTGGTAGAAAACGAGCATTTAACCAGACACATTATTAGCCTCTAAACCACTAAAATACTGCTCATTAGGTTTAAACTAGAAACCCAGGCTTCTATGATTTGTGGCGTTAGTGGCAAATCATATTGCATAGCAAGCCCACTTAACTTCTTGTTCCAAATAGCCAAATGTACCCGGAGTGAAATCAACCTCAAAGACAGTTTTGAAATTTCAAAGAAATTCCAGGATTGTACTGTGTCATCTGAAAAGTCTGCACGAAAGGGCTAACACTGCGGTGACAAACAGAAGTTTAAAAGCTGTGTTTTTAAAAGCAATGTGCATATTTCAGGAGCAAGTTCTTTTCTCCTGGAGGCCTCCTGTCTAAATCTCTGCCTCAGTAGCATGAGGAAAAACAAAGAATTGAGAAAATTCATCTTAAAGGAGATCTCTAATTAAACTTAGGAATAAATAGCTTTGGCACAAACATTACCCTGCCCCCCTGAGTGGAATCCTGAGAAGCAAATGAGAAGAACTCCACTCATAGATTGTCCATGATATGTTTCTTAGACACCTATGTGAAATGCTCTATATGGATACAAAGAACACAATAGTAAATTAAAAAAACAAAAATCACAATCACGGTTCCTGCCCTAATCCATCTGCAGTCTTGCATGGAGACAGACACATAACCATTGTTCTTTGATAGGGGAGGTACAGGTAGCCTGAGAACGAGGTCTTCTCACTCCATCTGAGGGCATAGAAGATGCTTCCTAGATGGAAAACATTCAAGCAGCCTGGAATGGGAGTTAGAGCACTGAGGATGGAGGAGGGAGTGGATCAGTGGCACTTGAAGAAAAGGGAAGAGTATTACCTTGATAAAGAATGTACCACTTTAACCCATCTCAAGTGGCAGGAATAAGGAAAATGCTTCTGTTGACTAATACAATAACTGTTTGGGTCTGATCCCTTAATTTTACAGATGATAAAACAGAAATCCAGAGAGATTAATCTCTCCTTCATCTGTAACTTATACATACAGCTATTATTGCAACATATGACAATTTCTTTGTTCACATTATGCCTTCTTTACAAGATTTGAACCCCTTGATGTCAGACCCTCAGGAAAGATTCGTTGAACTGAAAATAGAACTATGTAAATGGGCCCTACAACTAGAATCATACTGCCATAGCCCATGGTAAATCCTTTCATAAGTACTGACAAATTTATATTTTCTAATGCTCTTATATAATCACTAAAATTTAATTAAATTTGCCAGGCACAGTGCCTCACTGTAATCCCAACACTTTGGGAGGCCAAGGCAGGATTGCTTGAGCCCAGGAGTTGGAGACCAGCCTAAGCAACAGGACAAAACTCTGTCTTTACAAAAAAAAATTACAGAAGCATAGCTGGGTGTTGTGGCACACGTCTGTAGTCCCAGCTACTAGGGAGACTGACATGGAAGAATCACCTGAGCTTGGGGGGTCGAGGCTGCAGTGAGCCGTGAGCATGCCACTGCACTCCAGCCTGGGCCACAACAAGACCCTCTCAAAAAATAATGATGCTTAAATAGGTTATAAATTCTTGACCATCACCTGCATTTCATTCACTTCTTCTTGAGGTTATTCTCGTCTTTATTATTTTGTTGTTGTTGTTGAAGTCTCACTCTGTCTCCAGGCTGGAGTGCAGTGGGCATGTTCTCGGCCCACTGCAAATTCTGCCTCCCAGGTTCAAGTAATTCTCCTGCCTAAGCCTACCAAGTAGCTGGGAGTACAGGTGCGTACCACCTCACCTAGCTAATTTTTCTATTTTTAGTAAAGACGGGTTTTCACCATGTTGGCCAGGATGGTCTCAATCTCTTGACCTCATAATCTACCCACCTTAGCCTACCAAAGTGCTGGGATGACAGGTGTGAGCCATCACACCTGGCTTCTCTTATCTTTTAATGGTGAAGATCTAGAAACACTTTACTGATAGAAGTTACCCCTTATGGAGCGATAATTCTGCAGGTGTCTAATGGGGTCAGCACTACGTTGGGATTTGCTCATTCTTTTCCCCAAACTCTGGATTTCACTATGTTTAGAGACTGTAACTATCTCTGCGCTTGCTACACAACTCATTTTTTAATTATACTGCACAAATTGGGTGTTTTTATATGAGTCCAGCCCAGGCACCATACAGAGAGTTCTTAAGGAAAAATTCAATATTTCATCACTTATGCTGAGAGGACCAAGGTTTCGTTGGTTCCAAATCACTAGAGCTTTATAGCTTAACAAATTTTGTATGGTGCTCATGCTGTCCAAATGCTATGTGCATACCTTTGTATTTTGTTCATTTACTCAGCGTGTTTCACTGCCCTTTCAGGTAAATCAACACCTACAGCAGAAGCGACTCCTGTGGTAGTAACCACAGAGGAAATTGCTGAAATCGAAATGAAAAATGAGCTGAAGCTCAAGATAAAAGAAGAACACCTTGCTGCCTTGCAATTTGAAGGTAGCGATTGAAATAACTAAAGTGATGCTTTTCAGTAGAAAGGAGACCCGTGGGCAAACAGCCCACAACGGGCTCATCAGTTGCCTCAGACCATGTCTATGAGAACATACAGCAAACAGGTTGAAAGTACAATATTCAGTTGACTGTTTTTGTTTGACCACTTGAGGACTAGATTTGAGTGTTGCATGAGTCAGACGTTTTGGCATCACCTAATCAGTCTTAACTGATGGTAGGATCTCACAAAGAACCAAAAAGAATTTGGGAATGGGTTAGAAAAAGCTACAGCAGTCATCAAAATCTCATAAAACAGAAACCAAAGATAATGTGGAAAGTTGGTATGATTTTACAGGTTTAGGTAGTGGCTACCTGAAGTAAGTGGTTTTATATTACAATAAGAATAATTTAAGTCTCTCATTAGGAAAATAAATTCTTTCTAGAGGCTAACAGGCCCTGAAAGTGATTTATTGGGAACAAAGGCCATAGAGGAGCCAGTCATATAGCTATTATGTTCAGGGGTGTTCTTCTTTATAGGAGCAGTGACTCCGTAAAACGTATTCTCCTTATGGCTCTCCTAATTGTCTTGTAATGGAATTCTAAATGAAATCTGAAAAGACCAGAAAACTGAGCAAACATATCCTAAGGAAAAAAACTGTGGTCAATATACAAGACGACAAAACCACAAAAAATGTGGCATGGGGCGTGCTGAGATACCTTTAACCACTAAGGATGCTTTCTATCCCTTGTTTCTCTCTTTTTCTCTCCCTGTCCTTTCCATCTCACTACCACCCACTTCTATAACTCCAACAATAAAATCTGAAGTCAGTTGAACACAGGGAGACCTGTGGCATCAGGAGAGCCCAGGACAGATGCATCTTCTCTGTGGCTTGTTCTTCATCTGATTTCAATGGTTTTCAGTATACTTCATCTTTCAGTTCATTCTGTACATGATCCTTAGTTGGCAAAATTCATTCATTCCTATAACAAATGTTTATTGACTTTCCACTATGTTCCGAGTCCTGTGATAGTTGCTGGAGACACACACTTATATGTACAACCATAAACAAAAAATAAAACTCCATCTCAAGGAAGAGAAATGCAATCACTGTTGCCTATTGACATGTTGACAGCTGGGCCTGTAGTCACAGCTACTGAAAAGATTGAAGTGAAGGATCAATTGTGTTTGACTCCAGCCTGGGCAACATAGTAAGATCCTGTCTCTAAAAAAAAAAAGAAGAATGTGATATTAGTGGTAGGCATATGAGGCAAAGGGGACCTGAGGGGAGTTCCTGACTTACCACAGGAACTAATTATTGAGCTGAATTGGAAAACTATGGAGAAGTTTTTCCAGAGGACAAACTAGAGTGAGAATGAAGAGAAGTGTTATGGGCCATGGCAGAGAGAGGGGTAAGGGGCATATCAGCTTGTAAGTAGCTTAGGAACATGAAGCATGTTCTGGGAAGAAGTAGCCTGGGAGATGGGGAGGCCAGACCATGGAGGGTTATCTAGGCCCTGCCAAGAATGGTCAATTCTTCCCTGGTGGCAACTGGGAGCTAGTAAAAAATTACGAGCAGAAAAGTGATTATGATCACATCTGCAGGTAAGACAAATTACTCTGGATAATGTGGAGGTGAATTTGGATTTAAGGTGGGGAAAGAAGGTTTAAAAAAGTAGGATTGTGGCTGTTGTAGCAGTTTAGGTGAGAGGTAATCAGCACCCAAACTAGACAGTGATGATGGAAAAAGCCAAGAAGAGAAATTGGAAAAATGTTTGAGTTAAAATCTACCAAACAATTATGTGCCAGGATCAGTAATAGGCCTGGGGGTACATGGGGTTTGCCCTACTTTTAGTGATGCTGAGAAGTACAATGGCATTGCCACCCCCGGGTTCTGAAGTAGGGAGGCAAGCGAGAGACTTTGTCCCCCCAGTCTCTTTTCAAAATTCAGAAATTATCTACATGTGTTTTCCCATTTCATTTACCAAATGAAATGTACATTTACTTTATCCATCGCTATAAAGTACAATGGATAAAAAGCTCAATTATAGTTTTGGTACAGATAATTTCTCAAATGACTCTACAACATTACATTTTGCTTCTCAGTGAGATGGAGATTACTGGTATATTAAATGCATACCTAAAACTTCCCAAATTGAAGCATGAGTGGTTTCAAAGTGAATCTGTTCATTAATAAATGCTTGGACTACAATATGTGAAAACATTCTTATTTTTCTTTGCAAATAGAAACAGCCACGCAATTTCGACTTGAACTGATAAAGACAAAAGCATTGGCTTTTCTTGAAGATTTAGTTACAAAGGTGGTTGATGTATATAAACTCATGGAAAAATGGCTTGGTGAAAAGTATTTGAATGAAATGGCCAGGTAAAATACTCTATGGCTTTTTGAAAATATGCTTTGTTAATTCTAAGTATCAAAACTGATGAGGATTTTTAAGGTGTTTACAAATTTAAATTACAGTTATAAATACAAATTTTGACCTTGTAAGAAATCATGTGTATAAACACATAACATGAGATTTGCTGTCATGTTCGTATTAACTCTTTTCTAACAGTAAATCATGCATCAAAGGGTTCTATTGCCATATTCAACTTTGCACAATATTTATGAGTTTAGCTGTCATATTGATCAATGAGAACCTTATTTTACAAGGTAAGATTATAGGTCATTTAAAAATAGTTTTCAGAACTAAAATAATGCTTCATCCTTTTCTAATGGTAGATTTATTATTAGTCAGGGCCAATTAAGAGGAGATTAAAAAGTCATTCACTGGAATGTTTTACCAGATAGGCTGATATTCTTATAAGACCAACCCCAAGTTCTACTTTTTTGTTGAGTTCCAAAGACCTCCCAGATTTTCATTGCTACTGAGGGGCAACGAGCCTCATCCTGTTAGTTCTTCCCTAAAAGGTACAAAGAGGCAGCTCAGTGGAGTGAGTCATGATTGTCCACAGACTAGGAGCCCCATCTTGTCCACAAATTAGTAACATGCTTGATAGCTCTGGGCGCCACTGGCTTCATCTATACAAGGAAACACTCCAGCCAGGCTATTTCAGAAGTGTATATTAGACATAGATTCCAGGAAGTGCTACCATTTACAATATACATTTACTGAAAACTTAGAAGTTGATACACAAACAGTGTTCAAAAGGCAAGTATTCTTAGAAGCAACAATTGTCGTGTAAAAAGCAGTTGTTATGGTTTGTTTTTTCTGGTCCTTGTCTCATAAGGAAGTTCTTCTGTAAAGTCTTCAGTCTACTTGTTTAGAACTATTGCTCCATAGTAAAACAAACAAACAAGCAAACATTAAACCGAATTAAAAACACAAACACAAGTGTAAGTAACTAAGCTGACTGCAGTAACACTTAAGATAATTTTGCTACTGGATGGCCAAGTCATTACTCATCAGCATCATACAGCAAAAATATTCAGTTCTGTTCTCTGCCTGCCATTTTCAAATGAAAGCATATCTTCTTCATTTGGGGGATTCATAGCTACCATCCATATGGCCATCCAATGTAAATGCATATTAGTTTTAGCACAGGTACTCATATTTCTCAGATTTATATTGTATATGTCTTTGCTCTCTGAATCTGCAAATGCTGTCATGAACTGTGATGACAAGAAGTTAAAACCTAGAAATGTGATCCAAATAAAGAAACAAACAAACAAACAAATAAATACACAAACAGCTGTCAGATCCCTTTGAGCTTCAAATCCTATTTTTATTTTCCTGACACTTTTTGCCTTCCATTCTTAAGATTACTCTTCGTAACCTTCCACTAGGTGGCGCGCACCTGTTTTGGTATCCTGATTCCGTATAAAGGTATTATTCTAATAGTCATGTTTTACAGTGCTGCATTATGATTGGGTCTCAATCCACATCTGGAGTCCCTCCTCACTCACGTAAACTCAGCAGCTATCCAATGCCCTTCTCCTCTGTCGCCGAGCATGCAGCCACCGTAAAGCATAAACTAATTGGCTAACACGTACTACGTGAACACTCACAAATACAACATTCTGGAGTTGAATTCTAGAGTATCTTTTGAAAGACAGCAACTAATACTATTTTTTGAACTTTCAGTTATATTTTCAGTATATGGTATATTTGGTACTTATGAATTATATAAAATCAGATTAAATATGCATTTTTCTGTGATGTTCACTTTCATTGTAATATATAAACAAGATCCTTTCTACGTTACAGAGATAATACACTTATTCATGTATAAAACTTCTCTCACCTTTAAAATGCTTTTAAAAGATCATTAACTATGTCCCCAGTACATTTTAAATCCTTGCCTTATGCAAGTTCACATTAATAACCATAAGATAGGGAGTGATGTGTTGTAGACTACATTGCAAAGACAAGGACATACAGAGAGCTTAGGTTACTTGCCCCAGGATCTGTGCCTAGGGAGTGTCCTATTATGGGAACTTAGATTCCGGTACTCTTTCTACCACATGATAGTGGTTCCTAACTGTTGCTGCTTTAACCATATGATATAGCTAGGAATTGTTATTCTTCATGAAGGTAGCAAAGCAATTTCAATGGGTTATATGCAACAGGCTATTCTGACAACTGTATTTTCGATAACATCAAACTTCTTGACAGAAATAGAGAAAGCCACTGTTCTAGAAATACATTCTCAAATTTGGTTCACTTTATAATTTAGCCTGATTCCAAATAAATGTATTATTCTAATAGTCACATTTTACAGAGTATTGTACCATACAACCTTATTCTGGTTCATACGTAGAATGAAATCTAACCCTTGACATAATCTTGCTTACATGGTAAAATATATTCTAATACTAATGAAAACTATATTTAATAGATTCTCTTTAAGTTCAGCTTTGTATGAAATGTGTAACTATTAGCTGTTTAATAAGCATGCGTTTTCTATTTAATCTGCATTTATTTATACCTTGCTTTTTTACAAAACAGATTTGGGGACAAATTGAGATTTATAAGCATGCAGATGGAGTTGTCGAACAGCTGCATAATGTGTTTGCTTTAGTGTATATGTCTTATAAGCAAACTTTACTAATCTAATAGTGTATTTCATGGGGTTAACTCTATCTGTTTTATCACTTTCAGTATAGAAAAATTAACTGATGTAGCTCGCTATCACATTGAAACATCTACAAAAATTCAGAATGAACTTTATTTAAACCAAGAAGAGTTCTTCATTAATGGCAATATAAAAGTTTTCCCAGATCTTCCCCCACCAATACGTCCTCCACCTGTAGAAAAGGAAGAAGATGGCACCCTGACCATTGAACAGCTTGACAGTCTTCGAGATCAGTTCTTAGATATAGCACCTAAAGGTAGGAAAAAGAATGATCATGAAGAGAGCACAAAACAGGTAAAGATTAACCAGGACAGCAATCACTTACCAACAAGTAAAATCAGCTTTATGGGATCATGTGGTCCTAAAACAAGCCCTTGCTTTGTTCTAGTTTATTAAATATTGTTTCATACAACAGAGACCCAAATTAAACAAGCAGGGCCCACTGTGAATAATGTTTGAACAGTGTGATGATCCTTATTCCTGGTAATTCCCCTCTCCTGCCCTCTCTGCCCCTTGCTGACAAGTTTATATATTTGAGTATTATTCCACCCAGAAGCTTACAGAAAGACTTTGTGCATCCTTCTAATTTAGATTTTGTATTGAGATTGAGGTTGTGTTTCTGTTTCCCTCAATAGTCTGTGAGGGGAGATCAGGGAGTTGAAGATTTCCCTTTTATATTGGCCTTTTCCTTCAGTGCTTGTAGACCATAAACAGAATCAAATAAGCTGTTAGAAAATGTTCGCTTAATTGGTCCGTTTGTTCACATGTATATGTAAATGTTTTCTGCACACAACAATTTTAGCTCTTTCACATTTTATCAGCATGAACCCAAAGCATCTGCACAGACTTTTTTTTATACAGGCTTTTCCTACTTCTAGATACTATTCAGTGAGTTCTGCCAACTGGTAGCACAAGCAGTTCAGACAGACACATGGGATTACCATCTCCACTTTATAGGTCTAGATACTAAGCCACAGAGGCGTTTAGCAGATTTTTTGGCCTATAGTCATACATCATTCAGAACTCTGCAAATTCAAAGTTCTTGCCCCTTCTCACAGGACTAAGTTGCCTCTCATAAGCAGATTTATTTTATCTTCCCATATATATCACTTACTGGGAAATTACTACTTTTCCCTATAGCATAGTCAACTGACTTTAACATTACTACAATGTAACTTTAAAAAAAAATTTTAGTATTTCTAGAAATTCACATCATATGCCATTAGTAAAAGGAGCATAAGGGGTTTTCTGCTAAGTATTGGTTAATCCCTTTGAAAACAAAAGTCTTCATTAAAATACCCCTTACTAAACATAACATAAAGTTGAAAAGCAGTATATATTGTAATAGAGTCAACACTTCTTTTCTGGTCAAATTCTGCCACTTGTGATGATTCTAAACCTCTTTTGGTAAAGGTAAGGATTATACATAAATTATCATTTATTGATATGATTGCTACAAATATGCTAGGGAAAAAATGACCTTATACATGGTCTTCCATGCAAAATGCCATGGAACAGTTGATTACACTTGCATTTTTCCTGCCAGTTAGCAAAGATCCATACTTTAGAAGCATCAAAACAGTATGAGTAAAAGAAAGCCAGTGAATCAGCAAACCATTCTTTCCATCAACTATCCTAGGAATCATTCCCATGAGCATACCCCTGGAAGAGTTAGATCTAGTGAATATTTTCTGAATTATAACAATAGCCAATTTGGCATGGTCACTATATGTCAGGCCCTTTGCTAACATTTTCATATGTTAGTTTACTTATTATCCACCTCAGTCTGTGATGGCATGACTAGAGTCAAACCGTTCTCTCTCAAGTTCACCTCTTGTCACATGACTGACATATGATCTTGGACAAGTTATTAAATTTCTCTCTGAAATTACCACATATGTAAAATGAGAATAACAATGCTATTTATTTCATGTATTGAAATAAGGTTATGAGGATTAAAGTAATTAATATATGTGAAGTGCTTAGAAAGAGTATCACACATAGAATGTGCAATTTAAGTGTAATCATATAAGCCATTGTGACTTGATTATAGTAATGTCATATTAGTATATAATATATAATATCATACAATATTGATACAAAGTATTCTATTATTCAAAATGTTAGCTTGGTGTCTTAAAGGTGCAAGTACCCTAGTAGGCACCTGCAATATTACCCCAGAGTGCTTCCCCAAAAATTGTACACCACCTGGTAGAATTAAATCATAAATTAATGTGGCTTCCTAGGAACTACATGCATCACAAACAAAAACACTCATTTTGTGTACTCTAGTTAAGTTCTGGGTGGGTACATCTTGTCTCCAAACATTAAGTGCCAAGTACATCAGGAAGACAGCCTTTTTCTGATGGAAGCAATTTGGATTCTATTGAAACTAGAACACTTTAGCAGGGTTCCTCTGTCTCCACTTAAACCAAAGGACTCTTTTTCCTTGTAAGCCCATCAGTACTCTATGCAATGCTGCAGAGATTTGGTTCATATCTATTTTTGCTTCTGCCGAGAAGCTACCTGAAGAGAACATGGTCCAGCAAATTCTACACCCTCTCTTTTTTTTCAAAAGGGACAACATTTAGTTGTTCAAGGCCTGCAACATTGCTCTAAAAAACTGACAAGGACCCCTTCTTTGAACCCCTCTTAAAGATCTTTAGATTTAATGACTGGTACCAGAGACAGAGGGTACACATTCAGAACTCTGGGCTGTAGTGATTAAGCTAGATCATTCAGCAGCATGGTTTTTACAGGAGTTCAAAGGCAGAAGTAGCTATTGCTCCCTATGTGAGTCAGCATGAGGGTTAGCCCAGAGGCTTTTGAAACTGAACTTTCCAGGAAGAGAAGCAAAGGTGGGGTATTCCAGGCAAAGGGGAAACTGGAGCAGCTGTGAAGCTTTTGAGATTGCATGATATATTGAGGAAACTGTGAACAGACAAGAGGCAGGAGATGGGACCACAGAGAGCTTGTGGCTAGGTTGTGAAGTCTCAGGTGGCTTGCAGAGAACATGTAGGAGAGGAATTTTTAAAGGCGTTTAGAGCCAAGTGTTGGGGAGAATGGACTGGAGCAGGGAAGAGACTATGCCTGAGAGAGTGGCAGCACTGCGAGTCTCTCTCCAAAGCCTCAAAAACCCAGAGGCAGGAATAAGGGCACCTGAGTGGTTGGTTGCCTGAAAGGAGTAACTAGAAAGTTCTGTGGATTTTTCCAGGCTTAGTGTCTCTGAGAAAATTATAAAAATACAATATTATATATTTGCAGTTAAGTATTTTTGATCTGAAAATTTTCAAAGTTACTCAAATCAATAAATACAGAAAGATTTCTTGGAGAAGGGAATGATATAGAAGACTAGGTGTTATTAACGGAATTATCATAGCAGGTGGCAAAATATAGGGATTACAGCAAAGAGGAGTATGTCCCCCACCTGCCTTTGCTTTATTCAGCGGGCAAACTCTTTCCACTAGATTAGATTCAGATCACAGAAATGCAGTAGTGAATCTAGATGGCTTTGAACCTGTTAAAACTGTTTATGCATGGACAGAGTTTCAAATGTGTCTTTAGAATGAAACACACAGGCATTCTCCCAAAGCCAGAGAACTTCCATAGACAAATGAAAGTATATACTCAGAATTCAAGATAACATCTTCTGGAAAATCAGTCCATAGAACTAAAACTCTGTTTTGAAATTAGCAAAATCAGTATTGAAAATTAATTTTTTTTAATTTAAATTTAAATTTTTATAACAAGGTCTCACTCTGTAGCTCGGGGTAGAGTACAGTGGCACAATCATGGCTCACTGCAGCCTCAACACAACACCCGCCCCCCCACAACCTCAGCCTCCCAAGTGGCTGAGACTACAGGTGCTTGCCACCTTGCCTGGCTAATGTTTTTTCTTCTTTATTTTCCTCCTCCTCCTCCTCCTTATTCTTCTCCTTCTTTTTATTCTTATTAATCTCCTTCTTCTTCTTCTTCTTCTTCTCCTACTTCTCTTCTTTCTCCTCCTCTTTCCACTCCACCTCCTCCTTCTCCCCTCCTTCTCCTCCTCCTCCTCCTCCTTCTTCTTCTTCATCTTCTTCTGATTCTTTTTCTTCTTCATCTTCAAATAGAAATGAGATTTCACTGTGTTGCTTATGCTGATCTTGAACTCCTGGGCTCTAGTGGTCCTCCCACCTCACCCTCCCGAAGTGCTGAGAGTACAGCCATGAGCTACCATGCTCAACCAAAACCCTTTCTTTAACAAAAAGGGACTTTATATTTTCATCCCTTTATTCATTTATTCATCAGCATTTATATGTGTATAGCAGACCCCAGGCCTAGTGCAACAGCCCTAACACAGAAGACTGGCAAGTAGCTCAGTGCTTGAATAAGAAAACAAAGGCAGTAGCTGTCAACTACAAGGACACTAATTTTAGGTGAAATATTATATTTAGAATTTACAAAAATAGGGGTCTATTTTAACAAGAGCCACACAAAAGACTGATTAAAAAGCAAAGGAGAAGTTAGACCCAAATAAGGTATGAGAGGCAGAGGCAGATCAAGGTTTTCAATTAAAAGAAGTTGAGATATGAAATCATGAAAATCAATTAGGAAAGGAGATTAATTTTCTTAAACCTCTACCAAGTGCTTAGGAGTCAGCCAAACATTATGAAGCACATTATTTAGTTCTAGTCAGAGGGGTCAAATGTCAAAACCATAAAGCACTGACAAAAAGAGTGTATGTTAACATGAAATATTTTAATAAACACATACTCAACTTTTATTTGTAATAAAATAGGACAATATAATCCAATGATGAGTAGCATTAAAGAAAGTGTAGAAGGGACATATACACGTGATGTAGGCTCTCTACCTTCAAGGATAAACTGGTATTTGAGGACTTTGTTTTGTGTAGTTTTTAGTTTTTTATCCTTCTGTTCACATAAATTTATGTCCTCTTGTCTGACAAATAATCAAATATGTGTCAAAAATTAGACCTTCAGGGGAAAGAAAAAGATGAGGCATGAGGCACAGCTCCTTTACAAAACCACGTGGCAAGGATTGCAAAGCTCTGCACCCTTTCTGTAAGTCAGCAAGGAAGGGCAGACTTGCCCCGGAAGGTAGGTCTTAGGCAGGAACGAAGGGATGTCCAAGGCAGGTCTTGCAGACACACCACCATGCATGCTCTATTATACCTTTTTTCTCAACAAGGAAAGAAAATTTTAGCTAAAAGCCATGTCCCTCTTACGCATGAATCAATGGATTCAAAAGTGAAGAAAAGCATAGCACTCCTGTCCTCATACAAGACACGTGTAAGAGTGAAGTATACAGACGGGCTGTGACGTGTCCGCCTATTGATGAATCTCAGCTCCACCACTTACTGATAAGCACTGCAACATTGCACAGTTTAATTAATCTCCATGTGCCCCAGTTTTCTTATCCATAAAATGGTGATAATAACAGTCAGTGCATTTTCTGAACTATATAACAGGGGTAATGGATTGTGAGGATTCAGTGATATAAACCAGTTAAAGCACTCACCAGAATGTCTGCTAGGTAATAAGCACTCAATAAAATTTTTCCAAAAACAGTGAGCAAATGGTGGGGGTCAGAGATTAAGCAAAATTGTGATTACTTAAAATAACAACCTGGAGTTATTTTAAAGGCAGGAATCCCTCGGTTGATGTGAATAGAGTCACCGAAAAGCAGAAAAGGCCACAGAAGCTTTACCATTACCTTCCAAAGAGAAACAATCAATTTTTGAAAATTTGGCTTAAAAAATACCCTTGGCTAATATATGATGAGTTATTAAATCTTACGTTCTGCACCCTGTGTCGTAAGCATCGAGTGAAGTCAGGGGGAAGTCAAGCAAATTTTTTTTTACAGTACTGACAACTTTAGGGCTGAGTTTCTCAGTGCACATCATCTCAGTGAGGCTCATGCCAAGCCTTCATTAATGGAAGCAATGAGTAGTTCTCCAGTGAACAGAGTAACAACCAAACTGATGATGAAGACCATGAGCAAAGGAACCCTTGGAAGAGTAGAGAACTTGTTCAGATCATGCCATGCTATTGCCAAGACCAGGTGTCCCCTCAAAGATTTTATTTGGATGTGCAAGTTGGATGATATGAAAGGTGTTGATATTGGCCCAGTATTCAGAACTAAAATACCAGTAAGAATGTTTACACACTTTATTGCTGAAGTAGAACAAAAAAAATCTAAGAGAGAAGCTAGAAAAAAGTAAATTTTTCTCTGTCATCAGTGATGGAATCATAGACAGTTTAATTAAAGAAGCCAAACTTGTCTATGTGCAGTTTGCACATGCGGGAAAAGTGCACTGTCAAATTGTTGGGGTACAGTCAGTAGAAAGAAACGATCCTCTGGCAATAAACAATGCCATTGAGAAAACTCTCAAGAGAAATCTTCAACTTAGGCTGTCAAGCCAAGACTGGGCAAAGAAGCTGGTTGCTTTTCAAAGTGATGGTACCCATGGCATAGAGGGAAAGAACAACAAGATGGCCCTGCTATTAAGAGAAATACAACTATGTATATGGACTATATATTGTTTTGTCATCACCTTGAACTATCTCACAAAGCGGTGTTCCAGAGCATTCCTCTGTACAATGATGTCAAAGACCTCCTTCACAGCATTTATCACTTTTATCACAATTCTCCTCTTCGTAAGAGTGCTCTGAGGACTGCTTTCAATGGCCTTCACCTTTCACCTGTGATGCCTTCTCAAATAGGAGGCAGGAGGTGGCTTCATGGATTACAGGCAGCCCTCCAGAACTTTCTCAAGGGATATCCTGCAATTGTTCAGCAACTCCACTCAGTAAGTAATTTTGAAATACCATATTGTTTTACTTTTTCAATATCACAGAACATACTTCTCTTGAGCTCCCCGGAATCATTATTTTGGGAAAGATAACCACCATGTTATTCCCAACCCATGTTACAGGCCGGCAAAAGCAAAAGTGACGCCAATCAAAAGAAATACAAAGAACTTCTAGAGTCTTCTCTCCAAGCTGACATTGTTAAATTTGCCCACTTCTTGTTGGATGTCATTAATGTCCTTAGCATTCTGTCCTGTGTCAGTAAGAACAGAAACTCCTCAATTGCTGACATATTTGCCACATAAGTGTCAATGCTGGAAATGCTCCGAATTTATCAAACAAGGTAAGAGGTTGGGATGATCAGAGATCTGTCAAACCAGACAGTTTGACTTACAAAATTATCTGCCAGATTTTTAAATTTTAATTTGTTAGTTGTTACTTGGGTGATTTTTTTTTTTTCTCCCCAGACTAGGGCCAAAAGAACGCATAGTGGATTCAGTCACACACTTTCATGGAAACTGCCTCAGAGGGAAAGAAAATGTTTCTGCTGTGAGAAATACTGTTTTAACACATCTTATCAAGAGGCTTCAAGGCTGTTTCAGAGACGCCAGCCAAAATGTAGTGAGGGCTACCGTGATTGGAAGTTTTAAATTGTGGCCCACAAAGATAAATCAAGATAATCTACATGCACTGACTTTGAACCTATTCTCTGATGGTCTGTATGAGTTTCTTATATATATATGACTCTTTCTGGTATCTTGATTATAGAATTTGGAGAAAAAGAGATATCCATCCTGACTGCACATTATGACTTGGTATCAGAAGCTGCCAATGTGAAACTTAGTGAAGTGGATACTGAATGGAGCATGTTGAAGTTACATATCTATGCCAGGTAAGCAAGAAAGCAAGCCGAGGAGAGTGGCTGATGTTTATAAATGTTTGGGTAAAAATTGAGAGTCTCAAACTTTAACATTTCTTATCCTCCCTCCTAGATTTCAAAACATTCGACAACTGACCTGGGATTTTGTGAATTCCATTTACTTACACAAGTATCCAAATATCCTGACACTAGTCGACTTACTGCTGACCCTTCCTGCAAGTTCAGCTGAAGCAGAATGTGGCTTTAGTCAGATGAAATGGACCAAGTCACGCATGCATCCAAAAATCAAGGCTTAATATCTGACAGATGTCCTAATCATTCAGTTGAATTCTCCAGACATTAATATTTCTGACCCTAGGAAAGCTATCCATTTATGGAATACAAGAACACCATCTTCAACTGGTGACACAAGCTTTAATTCAGATTGCTCATCAAACTCAGAAAGCCATTATGAAAGTGATTAACAATATGCAAATGTTTACATTGTAGCTGCATAACAATGTAACTTTTTCCCATATTAAAAAACATAAAATAAATGGTGTCCAGAAACCTGAAATTTAAAAGTAAAACAATAACTTGTCTTCACATCAAACAAAAGGCATTTGATTTCTTCCAAACATACAGAGTAAAAGGCTCAAGATTGTTTCGTCTATAACTTTCTAACTTCACTTATGTATTAATGTGTTCTTTGACACTCTTTTGGTGGAACTGTATGCTTCTACACAATGGTGTTATTTTGATGTCATTTTTTTGAGAGTTATCACTAAGGGTGACCAGACTATGATTATGGCCTGATTTCCTTTAGGCATGGCATTGCAATTCATAATTTTTCCTCGATAATTCTGAGTGATAGCTGCATTAGGTAATTAACTTACAGCCAAATTAAAAGAGAGCTTCTCTTTTCATCTGTGAACAAAATTTGTAAATTTATGTAATTATGTTATTGCAATCATATCACTGCATGCCTTGGCCATTTAAGTAACAAAGGCAAATATTAAAAGAGTTTTCACATTTCATGCTAAATCCTCAGGTAAACAATTCTTATGTAAACTGAAAGTACTGTAATCTATAACACTGTTTTGCACTATATCCATTAGAGGTAGCAGAAATGCATTGCAGCTTACAAGATTTTTAAAATTCTTTGAGCCTCTTCATGGTTTCAATAGATTTTGTTTATGGCTGTAGCTTGAAGAGCATGACTGAGTTATGTCTGACTTACCTAAAAACCAACGTAGGATTTTATAAACCCCAGTTCACTGAAAATTCTGCTGTCTGGGAAAATGCTCTCATGTCTATAAAACTGGATACTCAAGTTTGATGAAAAAGGATACAGAATTTATTTCTGAACAGCCAATTATATCAAAGAAGAAATGTTTTGATCTTGCTACCCAGAAAATTACATTCCAAATCTCAAAACTGTGTATTTGGTTTGAAGCACTGAGATTTTAGAAGAATTATTGCATTTCCCTGGAGGTTAGAGGAAATGATAAAGTTCACGTGGACTTTTAGAAATGCTAAAAACTTAGTTGTAGAAAGAAAACCTTGGCATAGTGTGTCTATCTTTCAGTCTTTTTATTTCTGAAACAAAGAATAGCGATGTACTCTGGACCTGAAAGATACCTGGATACACATTAGGAGTCTCTCCTTGTTCTAGAAGGTACCTCTTATGTGTTGGTTAGCCAGACATTTTTTCAAAAGTAGATTCATTTATATTGTTTTCTTATTTTTTTTCTTAATGCATGTGCATGCAATTTGAAATGAAAAACAAAGCAGACATCTCTTTTAAGTAGAGTTAAGTAAGTTCGTACATAAGAGCAAAGAATTTAAAAGGTTAGTGATCTTTCATGAAATACTTAGGAATACTGAGCCAATTAGGTGACTAAATTAGCACTTTCAAAATCCAGTAATTTAACAATTCAAATCTCTCTACATTTACAAAAGCAAATTTAGTCTGATCCAAAGGTCAAGATGCAGATAAATGTATTACCTTGCTTGTAGTGATGATCTGCATGCATTTGGAACACTTTTATTTAATATTTGCCAAAATAGTTTACTCTTATGCCCTATTGCATATTGGAAACGTTAAAATCATATTTTTTAAATAAATTCAGCCTATTCTGAGTGAAACACAAAGAAGACTCAACTAAAAAGTTTACAGTTTGATAATTTTACCCAATCTGGAATTAATTATTACTAAGCCAAAAAAAGCAATTTTGACTTAGTTGAGAAACAATAATGAAAGAGCATCAGGAAATTATTATTTTCATATTTCGAAAATGTCTTCTGTTTCTTTAAGCTTACAGTTTTATATAATATGAATAAAATGATTTTTCAAATACTTATTACTTTTATTTTAGCGAAAGAAAAAAATCACCTAATCTAAGTAGCAAAATATTTTTCATTATATTACAGGCACAATAGGAAATAAAGCATTTACTGACATTCTCATCGATTTGGTGACCTTGAACCTTGGCACAAACAACTTACCTAGTAGTTGGATGCACCTGACCCAACCTGAAGTAAGCTTCTATGTTGTTTCTGTTTTAAAGCTTTGAGCATTCTTATTTGATCAATGAGTCAATAGTTCTAAAATAATGAGTACTTGCATAGTGTCTGGTATTTAGTAGGCAATCGATGAAACACGAGTAAATAAAAAATGAATGAAATTCTAATTAAAACATACAGTATGCACATGCTCAATATTTGAAGAATAAGTGATGATCTGTCAGTGACATATTATAGAGACCATAAGGTCAACCAGTGAGTTTCTTTCTATAACTACCAGATGGAATGAGCCTAACTAGTAATAGTAGATAATTCTAGTTGTTCTTGCTTTTCATCATAACCTTTTCCTTAAGAGTGTTCAGAAAACAGAATGGTTAAAGGGCATTCCACCATGGGCTGCAGAGCCTTTGCACAGGCACAGCTATAATTTCTATCTCTCTTCTGTTAGAAACGTACCAAGTTAACTGCAGTGATGTGTGTAAATTGATGGCATAACGGTAAACAAAAATCACAAATGTAAAGGGAGCAAAAAATGAAACACTTTCTAGGTGCTGTCTGGTGTAGACTAGTTGGTAGAATAAAAGAAACGAAAGTCAGAACTGACTCTGTGTGCCAGTGAAAAGTCCTCCTTCTTTCATGAGAAACCCTAACTATGAAAACGCAAGCAAGTAGAGCATCAAGATAGAATCGTGTAAATATTCCAAAGACATTTCCTGTTTTCTTCTAGTTACAGGAATTAACATCCTTATTAACAGTCAACTCAGAGTTCGTGGACTGGCGGAAGTTCCTGTTAGTAACCTCCATGCCTTGGCCCATTCCCTTGGAGGAGGAGCTCCTTGAGACCCTTCAGAAGTTCAAGGCTGTGGATAAAGAGCAGTTAGGCACCATCACTTTCGAGCAGTATATGCAGGTTGTTACCAGCACCTGATGGCATTGGTAAAACCAGAACACTTGTGACCTAAGATGTGAATTACTCACTGATGTTACATTGCCAGGTCTCAGACCAGTGCGTTGCTTTTCAGCTGTCCATGTTTAGGCACCCAGAGGCAGCATAGGCAGTGTCAAAGCCTTAGGCAGAAGCCTGGCTTCCATCCCCAGGGAAAGAATCTGAAAAAGTCAGAACTTCCAGGAGAACAAAGGGTTCTGAAAGCAGTTACATAAACTGCATTGCTCTTCTCCTGAGTTCCTAACCAGTGGTTCTTATCCTTGGCTGTACATTAGAATCATCTGCAAAGCTTTTATTAAACCCAGTGCCCGAAACTCCCAAAACAGAACAATGATAAAACACACACACACACACACACACACACACACACACGGAAAGGAGTGGTTTTTTTTTTCCTTTGGGGTGAGAGGGTGATGAATGATGACATTGTTTTTGAGAAGTTGAGTTTGAAATGTCTGTGGGAAATGAAGACAGAAATGTCCAATCTAATATGGCCTGTACAGAAGGGATCACGAGTCAGTATCATGTAGGAGGTTATTGAATTTATGAATGTATGAGATCACTCAAGGAAAGTGATGGATAACCCAGTAGTGTAATATTTGGCCACTGGACATGGCAGGTGGGATGTAACTGGTAACCTGTGTTAGAAAAATTTTGGTGGAATAGTAAGTACAGAAGCTACATGGCAGAGGTTTGAGAAAATGAATGGGTCTTTAGAAAGTGAAGACAGGAAAAGTCTGTTGATTTTTGAGAATTTTGAGTAAGAAAGGAGTAAGAACAAAATTTCATAACTGAGAGGGGGCCTGAACTACTTACTTTGTCTTTATTAATGTCATTATATTGCTCACCATTTCACATTTCTGGTAAACATGAAAGAGGGAACTTTCAGAAGGAGCTAACTTTGAAACAGAGTAATATTCTCAGGTGCCTGGATCCCACATGTATTACACCAAGATGTCCCTTCCTGCTTCTTTTCTTCCTTAATGCATGGCCTGCCTTTTTTTGAGAGAGTTCTGACATTTCCAGGCTCATAGAGTTGAGCCAGAAGAAGAAACACAAATTATAATGAGGCTCTTTCTGGGCTGATCAAGACAGTAGTTCGGTTATTTGACCTCTGCTACATTTTTGTTAAGGTGGTTTTGTTTAAAAGCAAAGCAGCAGAACAAAACTTACTCTGTTTGCATAGATGTCTTAAGATTTTTAAAAGTGTGCACTCATGAAATTACTGACCTTCAGTATTTATTGCACGTGGCAACTAACATAGGATATCGATTTCAACATCCTTTTGCACAAACACAATAAGAATAAAGGGTGTTGGCAATTTTCACCAAAGTGCTGAGCCAAAACCAGAAAACTATTTCACCAAAGGTGTGAGTTTCTTAGAGAAAGCTGGATGCTGTGTTTAAGAGAAACTCAGAACTACTTCTCTGAACACTGCCTATGTTTTGGGGAACAGTTGTTTTCTGAGCTGTGCCCTCTCTCCTTCTGCCCTCAGGCCCCCTCCTCTGAAGCCCTCATGTGGAAAGGCCCACTTGACCAGCCTGCATGCCTTTCACAGATTTTCAGCACTTCCCAGCTCACTGCCCCTCCCCTACAATGTTGTTTCAGTGGAAACATCAAAATAACCTTAGGTCAAAATTTTGTAAGGTTTGTTGAAAACGCCACATTAGAACAGTCAAATAGGATGCCTGCACTGCGGAAATGAAGTTCTCATGGGTGTCGGTTATAGACTGAGACAGAGGGATGTCATGAACAAGAGGTCGCGGAGATCTTGAGTTAGTCATTCAGTTACTTAACAAAGAGTTTTCTAAAATGTAACCAGCATCATGCAAGTCTCCACAAGTAGACAGGACACGAACAGGAAATGAGGAATGTGAACTATTTTTAATGGGGGCACAGACTCCTCCAAAATGTGACTCATCCAAGATTGATACAGGGAAGTGCCTCCCAGCGTCGTCACACGTTTCCAGCAGTTAAAAGTGGCTAGCACTCTTAATCTATGGACATTGATTTATAAATTAAGTACATATGCTATAGCACTAATGCATTATGAATGTTATCAAAGATGTGGAAATAAAAATTACAAAAGAATGAGATAAAAAGAAATGTAGATGGGAGTTCTAGTATTTTCTCCTAAACCCCTGTGGTTTCTGCAGCCTACCTGAGAGACAGCTGCTCTAGAGACAATATTGGCACAATCTCTTGTGGCTTTTAGAGGAATATCTCTGCATAATGCATACTTTAATGATTTTCATTTTTATTTTTCATGTAGGCTGGTCTGTGGTTTACAGGAGATGAAGATATAAAAATTCCAGAAAACCCTCTTGAACCCCTGCCATTTAATAGGCAGGAACATCTTATTGAGGTAATGACAGATCTTTAAAACATTTGGCATCACAGCACTAATCATTTTCTTTGCATTTCCTTCCACTTGTGTAAACTTGCTTTGACTGCACCCCAGCCCCTCAGTTCCTCGGCTGTCTCTCCAAAGTGCAGACACCAGTGCTCATTGAGGAGGCAGGGTAGAGAAGCCCTGGAGAGGAGGCAGGGGCTGGACTCTAAGTGATCCTGAACAATTCCACGGCCTCTCAGAACTCACCTTCTTCATCTGTCAAATAAGCTAAGTTTTTAACACATTTGTCTCGTAAGTTTCCTTCCAATTCTAAAGGCTTAGGATAAAATTTGTCATTTTACCAATGCCCATTTCTCTTTAATTTTGTTGCCCACGGCCCATCAGAGCTTACTGCCCTCAATATGATTATTATTATTCTCAGTAAGAGCATTTTATGAGCCTCTATTTCTGAGGCCACAGTGAAAGTCCAGACCTTAAAAATCTCAATGCCACTCTGACCTCAGTAAGACATGAAAAAAACTGAATGGTAGATTTAGACATAGATCTGTATAATATATAGATTGTTGAATTTCTAGCCAGCCAGTAGTTCCAAATTGCAGTACAAAATTGAGCAAGGCTCCAGTTGTGACCTTAAATAGAGCAACTTCCTTCAATTGGATGCATATTTTTTGAGCACCTCTGCTAGATGCTCCAGGAGAACAGGTAAGAGAAAGGGTCAGAGAGTTACCAAAAAAGTCCAAGATATAAGGCTGGCAGTAGCAGGGGCAGTATTTGATGTGTTGTTTTTAATGAGAAACTGAAGGACTGAAAACCAATTATCCTGGAGAGTTTTGGAATGTTCTCTATATGCTTTTGTGAACAAATCTGCCATCAACATAAACAGGTTCTTCATTAGTTGAAAGCAACTGGCAGTTTGAATATTATGCCAAGGGAAATCTACTTTCAGTTTCAGCCAGAAGTTTTTAGAGATGTCAATCAAAGGCAGAGTCTTTGAGCTGCTTACTTGGCAGCAAAACAGAAAATGACCTTTTAGTACTTTTGGAGCAGGTGGCTCCCACCTGCTGCTGGAAGATTATGGGAAGGCAAGGAACAAAGTCAGAGGCAGAGGCAGGACTGTGGAGCCTGAGTAAAAAGTGTTGTAATGGAACAAAAGATGACTGACGGGTGTGTGTGTGTGTGTGTGTGTGTGTGTGTGTGTGTGTGATGTCCATATGACAGAAAAGGTGAAAGGAGTGGTATTTTCCATCCTCCCCCGGGTGTCTCTGAGACTCAGTGCTCAGAAGTTACGTAAATCTCAGTGTTCTCACACTGGGATAAAAGCAGAGATTTCACTGTTTATAAGCTTTAAGGTATTCATGGCATTACCCAACCTCTCTGCACCTTGGTTTCTTATCCCTCTCTGGTAGGGCTGTTGTGCAGAGGGAGTTTATGTGTATGGTACTCTTAGAACAGCAATTGACACATAGTAAGTCCTATGTAAGTGTTAGTACACAAGCTAAACGTTTACTATGCATGGTTAAACAGTGGTTAACAGTCAATCTGCTAAAGAAAGGTGGGCAAAGAGAAAAAGTCAAACAACAAAAGATGTTTGTTTATTTACTTGGCTGTAATTAGAATACGAAATTAGATTACATGCACCCACCACCATACCTGGCTAATTTTTGTACTTTTAGCAGAGACGGGTTTTTGCTATGTTGGCCGGATTGGTCTCAAACTTCTGGCTTCAAGTGATCTGCCCACCTTGACCTCCCAAAGTGCTGGGATTACAGATGTAAGCCACCATATCTGGCCTCTCTCATTTCTTTGAGACATTATTTAAATTTTTATTGAATTTGCCAAATATCAGAAATTATTTTTTCAATTGTTATCTTCATTTATTCCTAGTTAAACCTGTTGATAGTTGTAAGGGGTTTTGGTAACAAAAAATAACATGGTGGAAATACCTTCTGGCTCTAGAAACTTGCTTCTCAAAATATGGGCCAGAACCAGCAACATTAGAAGTACTTGGAACCTTGCTAGACATGCAGAACCTTAGATGGCCCCAACACCATCTTGTTGAGGCCATATACCTTAGATGTATTCTTAATCAAAATATACATTTTTGAAAGGTTCTCCCGGTCATAAATACACATTTGAGTAAGAGCTGGATGGTAGCAGTCTTCCCAAACAGTCTGCTTAGGTGCCTAGGTGTGGCCTGCGTGTTCCAGGGCTTGGGCCTGTGCTTTGGAGAGCCCCAGAGGATAATAGACTCCCGAACACTAAATCCTCATGCTGCCGAAGGCACAAGACACTGTGTCAATGTCAGCTCAGGCATTCAGAATGAGAAAATTGCTCATCTGCTGTTTCGTGTTTAGTACACTCTCTGCCTGGTTGTGAAGTCACTTAGGGTCAGTAGCTTGAGTATGAAGTCCAAGGCAGGTGAAGCAGTTCGAGGACTTTTTAATGGCTAGAATCCCAGTGGCTTTCGACATCATTTCCTTTCCCTCCTTTCACTCCCCACAGAAAGCGATGGACCAGAAGCCTCATATTTAGGGCCAGGGCCTAGTTTGTCCAGATAATGCTGAGGACAGATAAATGGGTCCTTGTGGCTCACTTTTCCTATTCAATGTGCAGCCCCCATGACCCTTAATTAGTACATTATTTCCTACATATATTAGTAGCATTAATTAGCACACTATTTCTTTTACATTAGCATTCAGGGCCTTACTTTTACTGCTTTTTTTCTTAACATTATTCAGTTCATACCATTTGTTATATGTTAGCTTTACTAATTCAATCCTCAGAAGGTAACCTTATTCCAGAGCTCCTGGAGGGATTCTTCACTGCCATGTCTAACTACTAACTGCCAGAGTACACCCATTTTATCTTTGAAATTCTTTTTGTGTGCAGTTTTTCTTTAGGCTATTTGCCGACTCTGAGAAGGACCCACCCCAGCTTGACTACACACAGATGCTGCTTTACTTTGCTTGCCACCCAGACACCGTGGAAGGAGTCTACAGGGCCCTCAGTGTGGCTGTTGGGACTCATGTCTTCCAACAAGTCAAAGCTTCCACTCTGAGTGCAGACAAGGTAATTGCATTCCAGAAATAAACTGACTATAGAGTCCGGAGGGGATACCTGAAGATCTTAAACTGACAGGGAGGACTGTTCTTTTCATCTCCATATTTGCCTAGGGGTGTCATATGATGCTTTACACATACTCGGTCTTCAACAAAGCCTTACTCAACTGGATTAAGACCTGGGGACCCAGTTCCTATCAGACACTTTTACAGTAAAATTAAAATTTATTCAAAGTGTCTTGGTGGAATCCAACTTTACTCTGTAAAGGATAGCCTTTATTTGCATGAGTACTGATCCTGATAAATGAAACAGAAATGGGTCTCAATCCAACCCATTTGGGATTCTGTATAGAAATTGTACATGAAACCAGTTCAGGCCTACATGCACCGCACATATATGTGACTTGATAGTGCTTCAGTCCAAAGCCCGGCCACCAGAAACCTGCATTTTATGTCACCTGTGTCCAAGGACAAAGAAGCTTAATATCTGATTAAGATGCCACCTCACCTTCCCCTTGAGATCTCAAAGGCGTTGGCATTCCCTGGATTTTGGGATGGGGTAGTCTCCAGAAGGGTGCTAAGTAACGTGCTTCCTAGGTGCCCGTTTGTTCTTGGCATGGCTTTTGGTTTTGTTCTTTGGGAGCCAGAGCAGTGGTTCCATCTGAGGGGACCTTGTTTCTGCTTTTCCTTTGTTGAAACAGAGGGGAAAAAAGTGCTGCCCAGTCCAGACTCCTCAGGCGTCCCAGCCACACTTCTGTCCTCTTCACACGTACTTGTTAACGCAGAAGTAGTCTGAAAGGAATGAGAGGTTTCTGAGCATCTTAATCAGACATTCATGGGAGGGAAGAGATAAACTCTTAAATGCCATCCTAAAGTTTGACCCTGCGCATGTGGACAGAAAGATCTCCTTCACATTCCACCAGAGCGAGAATGAGGCCAGTTACACACCTTGTGAGCCAACAGCTCTTCAAACCAGTGTGCTGTAAATACCGATTCGACACACAGCAGCAGAAAGATCAGCCAGGAGTGTTTACTTCCATTCAAGAATGCTGTCTTCTTTGACAGTAGAAGCCCAGTTTAAAAGTTTCCCAAATAAGGGGCCAGGCTCAGTGGCTCACACCTGTAATCCCAGCACTTTGGGAGGCAAAGGTGCGTGGTTCACCTGAGGTCAAGAGTTCGAGACCAGCCTGATGAGTATGGTGAAACCCCATCTCTACTAAAAATACAAAAATTATCCAGGGTGGTGTGTGCCTATAGTCCCAGCTACTCAGGAGACTGAGACAGCAGAATTACTTGAACCTGGAAGGCAGAGGCTGCAGTGAGCCAAGATCACTGCTTTCTAGCCTATGTGACACAGCAAGACTCTGTCTCAGAAGAAAAAAAGTTTCCCAAGTAAGTAAGGAGTTAGGTATGATGTGCATTCACGGCACTGCTTTTGCCACTTTACCAGGGATGTTTCTGTATCTCCCTGTAGGTGGGGGTTCTCTAAACTAACTCTGGATCTGTGATCTAAGCCCAGATCCCTGCTGTGAGGGCTCATTCATGTCTGTTTTTCATCACCTCAAAATAATGTCAGACCCGCTGCTGTATGTTCCCATGGTGCACCCTGCTTCTCCTACAAGATACTCCTCACCTGGCAATGACCTCCTTGAGACCTGCTTCTCTCTAGAATCTAAGCACCCTGTGGAGGGAGAGTTTGGTGGAGAGGAGGCATCTGCCTTGTTCTGAGTCCCTGAACTTGAGGCAAGGCCTGGCACAGAGCTCAGTAAACACTGTATTAATTAATTAGTCCATTCACTTTGTAAACTATGCTCTTTGCATAGTCCCAAAAGAAGCCAAACTTGCTCTCCTGAAGGGACTCAAGTTGCCCTCATTCATATGGAAGACAATGAGAGTATGATGCCCCAAACAGGAGGGAGCACAGAATAAAAGGCAGATGAACATGAGGCTTTGCCAACTAGAAGAGTTGTGGACGCCCTCTCCTTCCCTGCCTCCCTGCCATTGCTCCTGTTACTCTCTCTACATGCAGCATCCTGCAGGATCTGAGTTCTCCCCATTGTCCAAAGCTTAGGCAATGCCAGACCTTGCACAAAGCTTCCCTTGACAGCACTGAGCACTCTTGCAGCAAGGCCCGGGTTATAACCAGAACTTCCCTGGCAGGCAGAGCACCATCATGAACATGCATCCACTGCTTCCACAAACATTTACTGAGCACCTGTGTGTGCTGGGGACCACTCTTGATTCAGGGGTATGGCAGTGAAGGAAGATTATTCATTCCAGGCAGGAGGAAGTCAGACAATAAACAAATAAGCAAAATAGAGACTACATCAAATGGTGATAAATTCTATGGGGGAAAAAGAATGCAGGGGAAAAAAACAGGCATTGGAATAGGGGTTGCAGTGTTAATTAGGCTGGCCAGAGAAGGCATCTCTGAGAAGAGCCATATAAACAGAGGCCTGGAGGTGAGGGAGAGAGCCATGCAGGTCTCTGGGGTGCGAGCACTTGAAGTGAAGAAAACTGCGCGAAAGCCCTTAAGTGCAGCCCTGACTGGTGTGTTCTGAGAAGTAGGGCTAGCCAGCAGAGCTGGAGATGAGCACGCAGGAGGAGAGTCATAGGGAAGGGACGTGAGAGGGAGAGGACCCAGAGGGGTCAGGAACTCTCTGTGTTAAGGAAAGACTATAGTGTGCAAAGGAGGGAAGTACGGAGACCTAGGGCTGCAGGCAGGGGCCACTTATCTATTATTTCTACTGCTAAATGGCTCCTGCCTTGAGTTTGGGACATCTTGTTACCCATCTTCTTGTTCTCTGAAGTAGCGGCTTCAATAGCCAGAGCTTGATTAGTATTTGTGAACATGACTAGGAAAGAAGGGAAAAAGAAGAGAGGGACAGTGAAATGAACAGAGTTTAGTCTCCGTGGTAGAGAGGAGAAAAGCAGATATTCCAGACAGGCAGAGGCAACAGTAGACTCCAGGAGGCTGCAATGGGCAGGAAAGGCCAGGAGAAAGGAAGCCTGTGCTAGAGCTGTTGCCATAGCAACAGACAGCCGTCTCTGGGGCTGGCAGCCAGGCTAGCTAGCACAGGAAGACGCTTAATGCCTTCCATCCCTGAGTGCTGCATTCACCGTCTGCCTGTGTCCCCACCCAGAAAGTAGCTCTCCTTGAGCGATGCTCTCACGAGCTCCTTTAAAATCCAAGGACACTGTGGAGGAACTGAACCAAGAACACTGCACAGCTGAGATTAAGCTAGTGGGTGGGAGGTGGAGCCGGGGATGGAGCGCAGGACTGTCTTACACACACAGGCCTATTCCTGACTTGGAGTGAATCCGAGGAGCATTTGGAACATAGGAGCCCCCCACCTCCCTCATTCTCAATCAGTCCTCATCCTCTCCACCCTGTCTCCAATTGTGACACTTCATTTCTGTGTCATTTCCACTGCGTTCCAGTTTCCTGGGCAACCCTGTCCCGAGAAGCCGTAATGCTAAGAAATAACACCTCCAGCAGATTCATATTCACTCCCAAAATATTCATTCAGATCTCTGCTTTTCTTTCTGCACAAAAAAAAAAAAAAAAAAAAAAAAAAAAAACAGGAAATCTCCCTAGCATTTCATTCTTCTTTACTCTATTTCTACTATTCATGCTGATTTTATTCAATGTGGCTCAGGCCTTCTGTTTAAAGTCACAGCTTCTTGTGTAATTTAAAAGTTACTTAAGAGCAAGGCATTTATCAGTAATGCACTAATTTTGGTGGATCTTTAAATAAGTGACATTTGGGAAAATGGTCCATTCTGCCACCTGTGTGGTGTGGGGTTAGTAAATTGTGAGCTTGAAATTAAGTCTTGCAGAAACATCTTGGCAGGAGCGTTTGAGGCCCTGGGGTAGAACACGCATACATTTCTATGCTCTTCTGGTCTTTGAGGCTTTGCCCACATTAGTCACAAGAACTGACCTCTACACGGCCATCCAGGATGTGGGACTGGGCTGACTGAATGATAAAAATGCATGGTCAGGAGGACACACAGGTAGCACTTTGGGGACACATTTGTTGGGAGTCCTGAGAGTTAGCCAAGTGTGACGTGGTGCTTGACGGCACCACAGTCTGTTCCTCTGCTTAGATAATAATGTGACTTCTGTAGAGCTTTGATACCACTAATAATTGCTTATTCAGAAGGACTGGCTTTTCTCCAAAGTGGCATCACTGGTTTTGTTCCTGCACCCATGTTCAACATCACTGGCTTTCAGAGTCTCTTGGAGAGAACCACCTCCTCTTACACACGTTTCCCTCCCTGCAGGACTATCAGCTTCTTCAGTAGGATCTGGGCCTCTCTCACTTCCTTCCCCTCCCACTGAGCCACTAAGCCTATTCTATACCAACCCCCTAGAGAGCAAAAATAACAAACATTTAGAAAGGATCCTCTGACACTAATAAGTCAAGGATTATTCACTCCACATTTCAAATGTTTACATTGCTACCTCTGATTTTTTTTTAAATTATTTATTCCATTCTTCTTACATCAGGCCTCTGGAAAGTAAATTCCTCCCTAATTTTGGTTACAGAGAAGCCAGGTTCCTTCTTTTCTTAATTTTGGTATCACCTGCTCATCTAAGCAGCTAGTCATTTGCTTACCTACAGGTTCTATGTTTATCTCGGGTGCACAGCACCTAGGCTACACTCTGAATAGAAATGTTTTCATCCTGGACTCAGAAAGATGTTTTACATCACTACTATGTTCATTTCACTATATTAACTGTTACATTGCCCGGGAAAATTATTATTGATGGGTAGCCAATCCAATAATTCCCAAGCATCCTGGGTTGAAATACTAAAGCTGATTTTACATTTTTGCCGCATAGCATTTCCAGTTGTTTAAAGTGAACCAAAGGCTGGAGGAAAATTATATAAATATTTATATTTATTTGATTCCAAAATCTTCACCTGTTGGAGCATTCCCTCTCTGTCTTTCTTTCTCAATTTCTTTTTCAAGCTTAAGTTCTCAACAAAGGCTATAAGGACCCAATTAAGGCAAAGTGACCACACAGAGCTGTAGCAAATGTAACTGCCTTCATTACACTGCCCACTGCCCCTCCACATTCCTTATATGGACATATGACTGCCCGGGGCTTAATTTTGTGCTGCATCATCATCTTTTTATACATGGGATTTACATGACTATTTAGAAAGAGCTTGCACAATCTATGCACTTAATTCTTCTACTGAATTGAGTATTTATAGGATTGGCACCCTCCTAAATTAGCATTTTTTTTCTTCCTTGGGATGCAGGAGACCAGATCTCAGATGTTCTCTGACATTTGGCCCCCCAAAATGCCAAATGCTCCTTTCTCTCTTAACAAATTATCAAATATTGGAACATACATAAATACACACATATATGCACACACATATACATACAAATTTACTAGAGAATATAGGAAACATAGAAAAAGGAAATTGCCTATTCCACTAGCCAGAGGTCACCAGTGTTAACTCTTTAATGTATTGCTTTCCATTTTCATCAGCAGTATAGCTATATAAGCGAAATATCCTACTATGTGTTTTACTTTGTTTTCTGCCTTCTTTTTGCACTTATTCTATCATAAGCATTTTCTTGTGTCATTAAGAATTCTGCTAAACCATCACCTTTCATGGTAATGTAATATTCCATTGCAGAAACAGAGTTTCTATTACCATTCACCCATTTTTTAGAATCTTAGGTTTTCTATTTTTGCTGTAACGCTGAATGAACAGCTATATACAAAAGTATTTGCGCAAATGAATATTTCTTCAGGATCAATTCCTAGTTCTGTAACTACTGGGTCAATGGTAGGATACATAAGAAAGACATATACATTCAGGCTTTTGATACATAAGAAATCAAAACCATTTACTCTTCATCATACTCATGAGTGCCTGAGTTCATGGCTTTTGGCCAAATTTCAAAGAGCAGCAGTAAAAATCTCAGCCTGATTTTGTATACTGGATTTGTTTTCTGTTTTGCCTTCTGAGTATTTAGTTGGAACATCCTCCAGTGTCCAAAGAACTGTTTCTGAAGCTCTTAGAATCTATCAAGCTAGAACAATTGACTTGCCTTAGCCTCTCAATTACAACCAATTTCAAAAGCAAATCTTGTTTAAAATCTGTATACATGTGTATATCTATATCTAAATACAGATGTTGAAATACCCGGCCATGAAGTCAGCCCAAGAATGTATGAAGATGAGTAGGACACACCCCACACTATACAAGCTTCTGTACGCTACGAGTAAAACTGGTCTAGAATTTTGACATTGTGATTTTCAAGGCAGCTAGTGTATTCTCCTCTAAACTGGGTAGCTTGTTTGTGGTAGGCTCTCTCATTCATGAAAAGTGTGTGATGATGAAATTGGTATATTCTAAAAGTCTCTATTGGTGGAAAAAACTTCAGTTTAACTTCGGGTTCTCTCATTTTAACTTTGCAGACCTCCTCGACTGATACAAGTCCAGTTGAGGAATCTGCTGAACCAGAGGAAAATCCTGCAAGAGAAGAAAGGAAATTAAAAGACGACAGGGAGGAAAGGGAACAGAAGGATGAAGAAATTCCTGAAAATGCAAACCATGAAAAGATCTCCTTGGAAACGCTACTCAAAGTGTTCAAAGGGGGAAGTGAAGCACAGGACTCCAGCAGATTTGCAAGCCACCTAAAGATAGAGAATATTTATGCAGAGGTTGGTTATTTGGTAAAAAGTTGGCCTGAATTCTGAGCGTATTTTTATGGAATTGCTCTCAAAATATATCATTGTATAGATATTATACAGAATCCCTTTCATAAACACAACCTTTTTTTTTTTACATCTACAGGATTGTAAGGTTGATTAACTTCATTTTTTTCTTCTTTAAAGGGCTTTGTAAAAGCATTTCAAGACCTAGGTGCCAAGAACCTGGAGCCAATTGAAGTTGCTGTTCTCTTGAAGCATCCTTTTATTCAAGACTTGATTTCAAATTATTCAGACTATAAGCTTCCTGTGAGTATTACCCCAAAGTGCTCTAATTTGGTTGGGCTCAGGTTCAGGGCATGCTAGGATGTTTCTAAATGTGAGCTGGCATGGAGGAGAAAGAAGCTGGACTCTGCCAGGCCATACCAGGCTCTGGAGAAGCTAAGCTAGTAATCACATCAAACCAGAAAGGTCAGCCTGAAATACCCAAAGCACAGCAAGCCCAGCGGACAGGTGGAAGTTAAAGTTGGGTGGGTGGCAGTGTTAGGATTGTCATTCCAGCCATGTAATGACCCTGGCCTGCGATTGAAGAGTTTGGAGAATAAGATTTCTCCTGCCAAAAAGAACTAACCAAGACCATGATCTCCAGCCAAGTGCTGACATATTCATTGTATTGTAATCACGCAAGGTGGTACACATAATCTACGTAGTGGAAATGACAGCATGTGCGAAAGGTTGGGCACCACTTCCATCAGGAAAACAGTGTGCAAGATGGAGAAACTCAGGATAAAACCAGAGAAACTGGACAAACCCAGCAGAAGAATGGAAGAACTGCAAAGAATAGAAGAACTCAGAAATCACATAACCACCAAGCAAGTCTGGACCACACATGCTAAATGTGCATCCACCATGACTAGCCCCAGGTCTTTCACAGCAGGGGCTGAGGAGGGCAGAGGCTGACACCAACCCCCTTTCAGAATGTAGCACTGCAACCCTCTCAGATACAAGTTTTTCATGAAGTCTCCCTGTTTGGCTCCTGTGAGTTGTGTATTGAGTTACAAAAGGTTTGCTGAGTTGAAGATAAAAGCACTTTCACTTTGGTAAAATGTAGATTGTGTATCCTGACTTCTCAGTGACGACAAGTTAACATTTTGTAGTTTTCTTCCTATACCCACAAATGAAATTATTCAGACTTAAATATCTTTCTTTGTGCCTAAATGTTTTTGTTCCAAATTGCTGATCCTTTAAAATATTAAATTATTAATTAATATTAAAATTAATTTTATTCTCTATATTAATATAATTGAAGTTGATTTCTAACAAGCTAGCAGCTGTTTAGACACAGAGCCTATGCAGTAGTGAAATATGATTACAGAATTTAAGAACACAGGCTCTGGGAATCAGGTCATAGGACTAAATCTCAGGTCTACTCCTCAGTAGCTCCCTGACCTTAACTTTCTCTTAATCCTGTCTTTCTCATCTGTTAAATGGTGATAAGATATTCATATTCAAAGGGTGGTGGTGAGGATGAAGTGAGGTCATGCATGTAAAGCACTTGACATGTTATCTGACACAGGGGAAGTGCTACAGAAATGATGAATTTTAGGAGTACTTTCAATACTGAGCACCTACTACTGAGACCCATAGTATACGCTTCCATAGGAGAGAGAAAATTGAGTGCATAAATTAATGACTCCTCTCAAAAAAAATTCCACTCCTTTTTGCAAGATAATGTTTACATGCAGGAATTGCAAGAAAATTATATAAGTTAAACCAACCAAGTGCAAAATTACAGGAATTCAATACATGCCATTTTTGTGCTAGAAGCATGGAGGGAGTCGGCCCAAGAAGGAATAGCCAGGTCTTGGACGATGGCTATGGTTTGGGAAAGTGGAGAGATGGAAAGGGAAGGTCTACATAGATTTTGCTGTTGGAGTAGGGAGGCAGCAGAGTCCTCGGTGAAGGGAAGGTCTAGGGAAGGCATGGAAACAGGACTGCAGGATCCTCACCACATGAAGAGCCTGGGAAAGGTATCAAATGATCCCATTAAATTTTGTCACGCAGGGAAATGTGGATTCCAAGAAAAGCAGGCAAGAATGCACAGGCTGCTGAGCAGGACATGATGTGATATTAATTTGTCCCTCCCCAGGCATTCCTTGGTCTCTTTACCATATTGTGCCATCATGCCATCCTGCACAAAGTAGGTTTCTTAGGCCCATCGCTCTAGGCTGCATTTTAGCTTACATGCTCTGTTCCAAGTATCGGGGAACAGCTATTTTATATTGAACCAGTAAAATGATTTGCAAAATCCCTTGAGATTACATAAAATAGGACTAATTTTATATTGCTGGTAACAAGTAGGAGCATACAAATGATACCACAATTATTTTCTCTCATAATGGAAAGAAGACTCCCACAAAGTCAGGATGATTTGAGAATATCTTCACTCTGACCAGAGTGATTAAATATGATGCACTTGCAGAGAAGATACTATTTGACATTTTGCTGGAGAAGAGAAAACAGCCAACAGATGGCTGCCTGCAAGAGTCAGCCTTTCTCAGTAGGTTTCTGACTTCCTGGGAAAGCCCACAGGACTCCTTTTAAGTTACACTTTCCCCTCATTTCTGAAGGAGTGTCAGCAACTCACAATTTTAGCTGAAGTACTATCGGCATTTGGAACAGCATGGTTCCTCTTTGGTGAGGACTGTCCCAAGTGTGGCAGAATACCTAACGTTTCGGGTCCTACCCACTGTATTCCAGGAACATCCTGACATACTGACCTCCAAAACCACCTCCGTCTGCACATTTCCCTAATCTTCCTTGGTGCACAGTACCCCTTTGGCCGAAAGTCACCCAGCTGCAATGTGTCTGTCTTCTGTTAACCAGTCTCACAATACCAATAGTACGAAGCGTTCCCATAGCTGAGAGTTAGTGAGTGAGTTCGTTCATTGCCAGAATGCTTCTCTAAGAGATGCATGAGTCATCTACTTTAACTCTCGCTTCTCACACCCTCCACACCTCTTCCTGGTCACTCCACCAATGAATCTAATTCAAGGCCAGTAAACTACCACCAGTGGGACTCATTTGTATGATGGTCCATCAAGAAGAGTTGTGCCCATGTCCTGAAAAGCCTATGTTCTGATATTTACAATGAAAAGGGGTCCCTTTCCAGTAAGGTGTTCTATTCTCACTTTTGCTAATAAACAAAGAGGAAGGAAGGGATGGATGGAAAGAAAAGAATCTTTGAAGACTCGGAACACTGTACTCGTCCTGTCATTTTTTGCTTCAGATATCTGTGTACAGTAAATAGATCACATTTTAAAATACACTTCAACCACGGTGATGTCATCTGAAGATCTTTCAAGATAAGAAGAGCAAAAGCTAGAGTGTGGTTTTTCAGGTTAAAATGTTGTTTGCTATTATAAACAGGAGGAAGTGAAGGTTGTTGCCTAACAGCTTTATGTTTACAAGGTTTCTGTTTAGAAGTGACAACATTTTAAAATGCACATTTAAAAGAAAACGAGTACGCATAATTGTAATAATATATTTAAGGTGGACTGGCTTTGTGGTTATGAGAGTGGGCTCTGGAGCTGCACTGACTGGGTTCATACCTATGAAATGTGTGGCTTTAGGCAAGTGACCTCAAAGTGCCTTGGTGTCTCCATCTGTGAAATAGGGCCAGTTATCATACTCACCTCATGGGGATTTTATACAGATTAAATGAGATAATACATATAAAGTGCTTAACTCAGTTCCTGGAAGATAGAAAGCACTCAGTAAATGTGAGATACTAATACTACGACTACTACTACTACTACTACTACTACTACTACTACTACTACTATTACTGTTAGGTTGGTGCAAAAGTAATTGCGGTTTTTGCCATTACTTTAAATGAATTAATTCTGAATTATGTGCAATTATATGTGGATGGACTAGTGAGCTGGCATCTGATCCTTTGAGTGTGCATGTCTTATCTTTGGAAAAAAAGAAGGATTTTTACTGGTGCAGCACCATGGTAATAAAGGGTCCAAACTGAAGTCCCAGGAAGCCCCATGTGGTACACACCTACAGAGAAGTTCCAGATTTTGTATTGGCAATTAGTTATTCAGCTAAAGTCACTTATTTAATTTCTATTTTCATAGGCCTTGTACAAAAACTTATTTTCAAATAATGTTCCTAAATTATTAAGAAAATGATCTGTGTAAATATAACAAGACCAGTGAGGATATTGGAACTGGGTTGTTGGTGAACAAAGTTAATTTCCTGTGATATATTTATGAATGTAAATGAATAAACAATTTTCTCTGAAAGCTTAATAACTTTAGTTTCTTGTGATGAACACAGGTTCAATTATTATACATTTTCAAAACCAAATCTGTAAATCAAGCATATTACCTTATAATTGGGTTTATATTCAATGGAAGATAGCAAGAAATTTTTTCACTTTAAAATCAGAGTATCACCAGAAAATATCTTATAAACAAATGAATCAGGACCCAATTACATTAGGATAATATACCTATAATTATAAGTGTGAACTGAAGGAGGCTTTCATTCCTCTTTGTCTTCAAGATATCTAACTTTAAAATATTCTCTAAGCTTCTCCTTTATCTTTATAACAAAATATGGTGGCTGCTTCAGTGCTTTGTGTTTTCAAAGCACCTGTGTCAAACATTTTCTGAATTTCACAGGTTTTTCTTCATTCACTGCTACTGAAAATAATGGCCCCTGATTTCAGCTATAAATTTAGCTAACTCTGGTTTAAATATATCTGGAGCTTATCATTTTCCCCATGCTATGGAGGGTCAGATAATTACAATTTAGCTCATTCCTTAATCCTCAAATTAACTTTTGATAATATTAAAATACCATTAGTTATTATAAACATACTATATAAAGAAGACATGTTATTAAGAATTGTAGTGGTCTGGGCACAGTGGTTCACATCTGTAATTCCAGCACTTTGGGAGGCTGAGATGGGCAGATTGCTTGAGGCCAGGTGTTTGAGACAAACCTGGTTAAGAGAGCAAGATTCAGTCTCTACAAAAAATTTAAAAATTAGCTGGACATGGTGACATGTGCCTGTAGCCCCAGCTACTTAGAAAACTAAGGAGGGAGGAATTCTTGAGCCTTGGAGATTGAGGCTGCAGTGAGCTATGGTCATGCCACAGCACTCCAGCCTGGATGATAGAGCTAAACTCCATTTCTAAAAAAAATAAATAATAAATAGAAGAATTGTACTGGGTAAGACTAGAAAAGTCAATGAGGAGCAGCTGTTCTTTTCCACTCGGTTCACTTAGCATTGACCTTTGGCTTCATTCAGGAGATCTGTGTTTTCAAGGAACGAGATCTCTAAAGAAAGTGATTTACCATGATTCCTCGCGGTGACTGATAGAAGCAACGCATATGTCAATCAGCAGGGTTATCACAGATAGTGAACAAACTCGTGTCTTCTTGAGTAAAATGATCACAGTCAAATTGAAACCTTCGAAACTCAGCTTTGAGGAATAGGAACTTAAATTGTAAAAACACTTCCCTAAATTTGTGAAATAAAAAAACTAAAAGCTACTTAAATGCAATTCTGTATTTTTCATGCGTTGGTACTTCTCCTACATTGTGATAATCTTTTAAATATATTTTGAAAAATATCTGTGATTTAAGATGTAAGATAGCTGGATAGTAGATGAAAAGCAGGTCATTCTTTCCCTGATGTTTTTTAAATGAAAGAATGAGACAATTTCAGGAAAGTAATCTTTTGTTTTAAAAGTCTACAAATCTATAGACATGATTCATTTAGCATTAGCTTTTCTTTCATAGAAGGTTAATACTGTTGTTTATTCATTCATAAGGAAATAATCTTTTAACTTGCCCATTAAATGACAGGGTCTGTGTAACTGCTTTAACAAATATTAATTAGCCTAATTTGACAAATCCATTATTAAGTGTGGAAACTGAGATTCCAGGATCTTAGCTTTCCAAATATACAAGTAGTAAGTCTCAGGGTGTAATTACAACTAAATGGAGAAGAATTTTCTCAGTGGAAGAACATAAATAAAAGCTGGTTAATGGTTGCCATGTACTGTGTGATTATTAAACCTAAATGCTTTATTAGTATTTGTAACTTCTCTTTGAATCTTTTGTCTTAGGATATTAAAATAATTCTCCAAAGGAGTGAACATGTACAAGGAAGTGATGGAGAAAGATCACCTTCCAGACTTACAGAAGAAAAAAAATGAAGACAAAAGGTGTGATTTCTATAATTCAGCAATAAATCTTCCAAATATTAAATTTGACCGTGGTGTTTGTCATATATGTTAAAATTTTAAGTATAGAAATGATTCCTACCAGTTTATTATGGGCATTGAAAAGGGAACCTTCCTTAACTTGGAGAATATTTCATAATAAAGAGAGAAAAAAATCCAAAGTAAAAATACAAAGTAGCCAGGAAATGTATTTTGAAGTGATTCTGAAAATGGAAGACCCCAGAATAACATGTTCAAAAACAAATAGGTCATGAAAATTCCCTATAGGAGGTATCGACATTAGGCAGATATAGTGAAAATTCCCCCAAAACTCCCGTCAGGATAGTACTTCTAGGTACATTTTACAGTTCTTGCTTCATATACAGTAAAATTTCCAGGTTTATTTCAGTAGCCAAGAAGAAGGCTGCATTATTGAACTGCTGGTAAAGCTTTGTTCCCACATCTATTCACAATTATTTCTTAATAGAATCTATTTCCTTCATATATAGATGCACAATTTCATCTTTTCACCTGATGAATTGATGACTCAAATTCAATGATACTTATCAAGGAAGTGTTTCAAGAGTGGTGATGTATTCTCAGCGGATGAGCTGCTTCTGTGATAACCCCTGTGTCTCCTCACTGGCTGGATCCTCCTCTTCTTCTCAACTTCTGAATGTAGGAGGGCCCCAGGAATCGGCCCTCTCCATCTACAGTCAATCCTTGCATAATCCATCCATTCCCATGACTTCATGGATATTACAGAGGCTTCCAACACTGAAATTTCTATTCCCATCTTCCTCCGAAATCCAAACTTCTCTGTCTTAATGGCCCCATGTTTTCCACATGGATGGCTGACAGTCATCTCAAACTCAGCACGTCTGAGGAGAATTTCTGATTTTCCTCTTCCTCAAACCTGCTCCCCTAAGTCGTCTTTCGTTTTAGGCAACTGCATCCTCCTGCTGTTCAGACCAGAGACCTTGAAGTCATCCTTGAGTTGCCTCTTTCTCTCAAACCCTACCTCCAGCCTATCAGCAAATCAGGTAGGATAGACTCTGAAAATGCCTTTAGAATGCGATCTTCCTTAGTCCTCTGTGGCAGAAAGTCTGGTCCAAGCCATCACCATCTTTTGCCTGGATTACTGCTGTATCCGGGTAACCAGTGATCCTGTTTCTGTTCTTGTTCCCTCTAGAGGCTGTTCTTACCACAGCAGCCAGAAGGAGCCTTTTATTGTGCACACTTCTGCCCCAATCCTCTATGTCCTGTGTCACCCAGAGTCCAGCCCAAGTCCTCATCTTGATCTTACCCTCATTGCCTCTTTGTTCCCATTTCCCGCTCTCCCCTTTCTCACTGCTTAAGTGACAAACCTACCTTGCCCATCTTGGCACCCACCGGGCATACTACTGCCGCAGAGCCTTTGTACTTGGTATACTCTCTGTTTAGAATGATTTTCCTCCCACATCTCTGCATGACTTGTCCCACAAATTTCTTAGGGTCTCTGTTCAAATGTCACTTTATCAATAAAGCCTTCTCTCACTACCTCATGCAAAATAGAAGCAACTCACCACATCTTACTTCCACTCTTATTTTTTTCCCATCGTACTTATCAACATCTAACAAACTATATTTATTCTCTCATCTATCACTCTAGTCAGTTGTAAGTTCTGTGAAGTCAGAATTTTGTGTATTTTCTTTATTGTTGTGCCCCAGAACATAAGACTAAAAACCATACCAGTTTTATGTTCTGTTGATGCATTTGTGGAAAAATTACATTTAAACTGGTCAATAAGTCAATGAGCAGCCCAAGGCAATTCTTACTGTTAGTGGAAATTCTATTTCTGCAAAGAGTCACATTTCCTAATTTTGCTTCTTGTGAGTTAAAGTTGACTGGAGGCTGTATTCCCAGAGCACTTGTCTTCAAGCTAATGGAGGAGAGTGACCCAGATGTGTGCTTGGGAGATGGAGAAGAAGCCCTACCTGAGCTTACAAAATTTCCATTTAGCTGATTCACATGTGGACAAACAGGGTAATTCTAGCAATTCTAGAGAGGGAGGGGAAGAATATCTGAAAACAGAGTTCGATTCAATAAAATATCGTAAGGACACAGGCAGTGAGCTAATGCACATTTCATTAAGAATTCAGTGAGACAGGGCAACAGTACATTGCAATAGAAAAACAATAAAGCAGAGCAAACAGCATTCCTATAATAAATTATTGGCACAATGTTGTTAAATAAGAAAACTGTAGAATCTTTCTTTTGAGGCCCATTAACTCCTCTAAGCAGTAGGATGGCAACCAGCACACAAAGGGTCTCCAGATCAGTCTTTGCCAAATCAGAGTCTTTTAATCATCGTCAGAATGAAGCAGGTCTGGTGACTGAGAATGAACCAGAGTCTTCTTTCACTTATTCCACTGTTTGCACATTTATCTCCTACCCCTATTTGCTTATCATAGCATGATCTATTTAACACACAACCACAATCTTATCTGACCTTGCTACTACTCAGTTATTTTCACACATCTTTAGTAAACATTTCATTACATTTCCCACAAGCTTTCATCCAAATGTCTTTTTTATTTCCCACAATGTTGATTCTACCACTATTTTCTTTATAAAGGCAAAAAAAATGAGACTAGCATATACTGAGCACTTGCTATGGGTTATGATCTGTGCTATATTGCCTGCGTTATTTTCTTATTTTGTCCTTGTAATGATGCTCTGGGTTTGGCGTTAGTTTCCCTTTTACAGGTGAGGACACTGAGTATCACAGAGGTTAGGTAACTTGCACAGGATTGTCCAGCTAGGCTCTGGCAAAGCTGTGATTCAACCCCAGTAGAGACTAATGTCAAAGCTCATGCTCTTTCCTTCACACCACATTGTCTCCCTTTGTGATGGAATCTCTGAGACCTGTAAGAATATCCAATGTGAGCCTTTTCCCTTTTCCTCTTACCTCTAACAGTGCACAGCTTTGCTGTTTCGTGTAACCTCTGCATTCGTACGTATTTGCTCCTCCTTCCCTTCAGTCCCAGAGTACCAAACCTCTTAAAGCCTAACTGTTTGCTCCTACCCTGCTATAGGTCCTAATCCCTCTTCAACCCCTAAAATCCTGGGCTATCATTATTTCCAATGTTTTCTTTTTTTTGTCTCTCTCCTCTGGCCACTTCCCCTCAGTGTATAAACCTGTTCAACACTTAAAGGTATGGGGGAAGTCCCTTCCCATACCACTACTCTAGTTATGCCTAGAGTTACTTTTCTCTCTTTCTCTCTCTGTTTTCTTTTACTGCCAGACTTCTTAAAATAATAATTTGCCCTCATTCCTCCTACTTTACCAGCTGAAAGTTATTTTTATCATGAAAAGATATTCAATTTTGTCAGATAATGTTTTTCTGCATCTAAAAAATGATATGTTTTCTTTAGTATATGGATATGAGAAATTATTTTGTTTAATTTTGAGTGATGAACCAGCCTTGCATTCCAAAAAGGCATTACATTTTTTGTATATAACTGGATTTGAGTTGCTAATATTTTCTTGATAATTTTTTGATCTGTTTTCAGAAGATATATTGGTCTGTAGTTTTATTTTCTTATACTTGGTTTTCATAGCAGGTTAATTCTGGCATCATAAATGAGTTAGTATGCATTCCTTCTATTTTACAGAAGAGCTTATATAGAATTAGCTTTTCTTCCTTAAGTATTTCCAATAAAGTCTCCTGACCAGAGTTTTCTTTGTTGGAAGTATTTTAATTATTGATTCAATTTATTTAATAGGTACAGGATTATTAAGATTATTTATGTCTTCCTTGGTGAAATATGGTGTCTTTCAAGGAATTTGTCCTTTACATTTAAGTTCTTAAATTTACTGGCAAGAAATTTATAATATTTCCTTATTATTATTTTAACATTGGTAGGTTCTATAGTAATGACCTCTTATTATTCCTAATATATGTTTTCTGTCTTTTTTCTTGGCCACTCTGGCTAGAAATTAGCCAATTTTGTTCATCTTCTGAAATAATCAGCTTTTTATTTTATTAATTTTTTCTCTATTATTTATCTGCTTTGCAGCCGATTTTTTTAACCCGTAAAATATCTTACTTTCTTCTTAGTAATCCACTGAAACTTAGGCCTTTCAATAAACAAATGTAGTAGCAATTTATCTACATATTTGTATCATATTAATCAGTGCCTCATTTTTAAAATTTTATTCTCCTTTGGATTACAAGAGAAACTACAAAATGCCCTTTTACTTCTCTAATTACTTCTCCTTACTTAGTTTATTTTTCTCTTCCTATGCCTCACCCCATTGTTTCTTGATTATTTCAACCACCTACTTATCTTCCACTCTCATTGATGTGTAAAAGACTCAAATATTTTTCTTCATCTCTGGCTTCTGTGACCTCCAGAAGCTCATACACATCTGCTACTAGCTTGAAAATCCTGCTGGGCTTCTTAGAGATAATCTCCAATCTTGAGTCTTTGTCACTACTCATCGTTTTCCAGATACAAGGCATTTGGACATTAATGGGGCATTTTACAGCGTTATTTATATCTCCATGATATCCTTGGGAACAAGGTAACAAATATAACTAGATGCAAAGATGTGTGAATGTGTAACTGGTGAAGTAACTTTAGCAAACACAGAAGATTCATACCCAAGTTATTCATTAACTGTCTTCTTCAATGGACTGTTGGTTAATGATCTGCTGTATTCACCTCTCTGATACAGTCCATCAAGAAAGGTATTCAAAGAGAGGTATAGAATTTACATTAATTATAACTGTGGTTGACACAAAGTTGGACGAGATTGGAATTAAATTATGTTTAGTAAGAGAAAGAGAAACCAATAATTTCTTGAAGGATGAGTCCCACCTAACAGGATTGAGGTATTAATATTAGGTAACAATAGATAATAATAGCTAATGTTATTGAGGGTTTACTATGAGCTGGGAACTGTGATAAATGTCCCCTATCTCATTTAGTTCTCACAATCCTGTGAAGTAGGTACCCTTACGATTTCCATTTACCTATGAACAAATGAGGTTTAGAGAAATGATGTAACTTGTCCTAAGTCACACAGCTGGTAAAAACCAGACACAGACTAGAAACCCAATACTAACCCCAAAAGCCATGTTCTTACTCAGTTGTCTATGCTCAGGCAGAAATAACCTATCACACAAACACAGGATGAAGTATGGCTTAGCAGTGTTTAAAAATAAAAACAAAAGGCTTTGTTCAAAGTAAAGTGAATCTAATTGGCTGTGTTATGTGGCTCCAAGAGAATCCAATATCCTCAGGGCATTAGTGATAATATAATGGCTCCAATCAGGGAGGTACTGATATTCCTCTGATTTGTGGTGGTCAGACCTCAACACAATTCTGGATAAAGTTCATGGCCTCACACTTTAATATATACGCACTCTATCTATGCAGATGAACTGGGATATATGTCAGTTCTATACACATACACATGTGACTGAAGTGAGGAAACTTCATCCTTGAGAAGAGAAGATTCCGATTTTGGGGACAAGAAAGAGAAATTTCACATTTAGGGGAGCTACCACCAACCCTTTGAAAAGCTGTTTAGATGAAGCATCTTTTCGGTGCCCCCAGGGATGAACTAGCACTAGTGGTGAATGATAAAGCATGAGAGATTTCAGCTGACCCTGGACAGCCCTGAGCTCCCTCTTGTCAAAAGCACAGAAGTATTCTGACAGAGGCAGGGTACACTGTGGCAGGGAAGATGGCAGCCATGACAGGATCCCCGTACTTTACTTCTTTGCCCTGCTCCTCCTGAAATTTCATCTCTGTTGAATCAGTTGCTCAGCTCTGCTGCCCGAACCTCGATCTCCCCAGTGGGCCCTTTCAGCTTATCCTTTATCATGTGTGGTTCCCTCACTTCTCTAGAACACTTTAACTAGGGTTATTGCACTGTGAGCATCCCAGATTTCCTTGCACTAGAATTCCAGCCCTTGGAGCCCAATACCATACCCAGCCACTTAGCTGCTGTCCCGTCCAGGCCAGTCTATGGTTCCCTAACAGCCGATGACAGTGGTAGCAAAGGGATACCAACATCAGATGTGGCATTTGGTTGGATAACCTAGTTACTAGATACATGGCTGAACATTCTATCGAGCTAGGGACAAGCAAATGCACGAGCACATTCACTCGCAGATCTTAGCATAAGGACTGGGTGAAGTCTTGTTTTCAAACTCGTTTCAAAACAAATCTGGAAAGACATGCCACCAGCGTCTTGTGGCTGCAGTTCAAAGCCCCAAAGGGCCGCACTGGGCTCAGAGCAGCGCCTTGAGCACTCGAGCTCCAAACACATACCGTTGTGTCTTTGCTCTCACTTCACACTAACCACACAGAGATAGCGACAGCCTCACCTTGCTGTGCCCCCACAAACCTGGCTGAAACCACAACATCCTTCTCATGTATGACAGACTCCAACATGTACTCCAGAGAGTGAGGCTCACTCTTCTCCCAACAGATTTCACTGTAAGCCCATTTCATGGTAATGTTCTTTTAAATTAAAAAAGAGCTTTGCACCATGCTCTCTCTAAAACTGTCCAAGGGAATAGTACTCGTGATTGGGAAACTTAACTTAGCTTTCTGATGCTACAGGAGCCCTTTACAATTTCTTTCAGAATTTAGCTGCCCTTTATAAAGTTTGCCCATTGTGCGAGGGGCATGCTTAGCAAGTTCCTTTAAAATACTAAAATGCCATTTGTAATAATATGTTGCTGTTATTTCTTTCAGAAGGCAATTTCCTCCAAGCTAATAAACATGTTTCTAAAGATTGCATTTTCCTAAGGAAGGTGGGAGAAGTAGCAAGCAGGTGTTAATAAATACTTACTGGATAGTTTGCATGTGCCAGCTACTATCCTAAGCACTTCGTAAGAATTAGATCATTTAATCCTCATGTATAGGCAACCTTATAAGATGAGTATATCACTATCCTCATTATATAGAAAAGGGAGCTAAGGCCTGAAGGGGTTAAGGAGCTCACCTGATTCACAGCCAGCAAGAGGCTAGGATTCTCCAGGAAGGAATCCGTCTCCAGAGCCTTTGCTCTTAAACACCTGACTAGACTGCTTCTCGGTCAACTATACAGGCATCATGAGGTATGACCAAGCATGTAAAGTCCCTAAGAGCTTCTCTGAGCTAAGGATTGAGCCTCTCAATCTTCTGCATTTTGAGCATCTGCTCCCTACTACAAAACTTTGTGGTCAGGCACAGTGGCTCATGCCAATAATCCCAACACTTTTGGAGGCCAAGGGAGGTGGGTCATTTGAGATTAGGAGTTCAAGACCAGCCTGACCAACATGGTGAAACTCCGTCTTTACTAAAAATTCAAAAATAGCCTGCAGTAGTGGCACGCACCATAATCCCAGCCACTCAGGAGGTTGAGGCAAGAGAATCACTCGAACCCAGGAGGTAGAGGCTGTGTTAAGCCAAGATCGAACCACTGCACTTCAGTCTGGGCAACAGAGTGAGACCCTGCCTCAGAAAAACAAACAAACAAACAAACAAAACTTTGCCATCAGGACCTTAGCTTATGAAACCTGATTTCCTTGACCTATATGCCTCTTTGGTAGCTACTTGGCTTGTGTCACCTATGTTCCTAATGCCCCTGTGTTCGCACCCAATTCTGGTCTCATATTTCTGGTCACAGTGTTCTTTTGTTCAATGACCACCTGTCCTTGCCCTAGGTCAGCCACTCATGGACTAGCCTCCCAGCTCAGCAAGAAGGGTCTAGATTCTTTGTCCTGCTGAACACTTTAGACCAATGACAGCAGAACAGATGAGCCCCCCAGAATATACTCCCCCAAATCAGCCCTCTTGCTTCAGAGGAGTCATGATAAATTCAGATTCCTCTGTAAGCCTAGTAGCTGCTTGTAATGGCCCAGTAGAGGAGCATGTGCTAAAACTGAACTTCTTCAACTACGTGATTGTGAGACACAGGGCCACGCGCTGCCAACGCAGATGCTAAAGCCTTAGGAGGCAGCAAGAGAATATGTAATAGGCCAGACTTTTCCACAAGTGGCTTCTCAAGATATTTTTAAATCTTCCCGCTTTAAAAAGTGAGCACAGGATAGATTTTACTTTTTAAAAATTTTTCTGGAAGTAAACAGAGCACAAGCACTATGATAAACAGCAATCAACCTTCGCCCTCAGGGCTGGAGAGCCCACAGGGCATGGCGAGGGCTGTCACACATTAACTGGCTGCTACCAAATGTTACCTGGCAGTACTGTGGGAAGTCAGAAACTCAGATATTTATGTAAAATCTCTTAAACTTCAGGTATCGACAACAAATTCAAGTATTTCACAACACTATGTGGTTGAGCTTTGTGTAAACCAAATAAATCGGTTCATGGAGCTTGTATGTGGTCTGTGGCTTATCAATTTTTCAAGGTCAGATTCAAGCAAGCCAGAGAAGGGCTGGCCTTGGCAGTGAGGGGAAAGTCTTCTCAAGGCTTCACAGTTTAAAACGATCTGCCAAGGGCCACCACTACCTCATTCAGGGCTCTTGGGTCTCCTCACAAGGCACTCTCTGGGAGAATAAATGAATAAAAGACATCTCTTCCTTCAGACTGATGTAGCATATGGCAGGGAATAGCAGACAGGCTAACAGAGGTTAGCTTCCACTCTCTTCTTAGAGGGTTGCATTATAGCAGAACATAAGCCACCCAACTACATGCAGCTGCCTTAGATGGCACCAACCAGCAAACCTGGACACTCAAACCACATGAGTGAAAAAAATTTAAAACTCTGAAGAAGGAAGACAATCAGCAGGTGAGTTCTCCAGCTGTCGTTCTTCAATTCCGAGGCTGCCAGACATTTGATTCCTGGGAGTTGAGGGGTGCACACCTGGCTCACAATCACAGCTACAGGCCTCTCAACAGCCCTCTTTCCTGTCATCTGCATCTCTGGTCCATGCTAGACATGAAAGATTTGAAGTGAGATACTGCACAGATGCGTGGGATGAAGCCGAGCCTTGAAGAAACCTTGAAGTGGTAGAGGAGGACAGGACCCAAGAATAAGCCTGCAGACACATTGCACAACCTGTTGATCCATTTGCCTACACATTCCTTTGCATTAAGAGGATGTTGGCCGGGTGTGGTGGCTCATGCCTGTAATCCCAGCACTTTGGGAGGCTGAGATGGGTGGATCACAAGGTCAGGATTTCAAGACCAGCCTGGCCAACATTGTGAAACCCCATCTCTACTAAAAATAGACAGGCATCTATTACTCAGGAGGCTGAGGCAGAAGAATTGCTTGAACCCACGGGGCAGAGGTTGCAGTGAGCCAAGACCGATCCACTGAACTCCAGCTTGGGTGACAGAGTGAGACTCTGTATCAAAAAAAAAAAAAAAAAAAGAAGAAGAAGAAGATGTTTAGCAATGCACCTTTGCGAAACTCTCAATCTAATCTGCAAAACTAAACTGAAATGGAAAAGACAGCACAGTTTCCTGTAACCACCCCTCCCCTACCACTATTTTCAGGATAGGGTCACTGAGATGGTGATTACCATCTACCCACATATCAATTGTAATCAAACTGTTAATCTGGAAATCACAGATGGGGGATCTATTTCCAAATTAGCTGCAGGCTCGCTTCACAAGGCACGCCTCTACTTTCACAAACATTCTCAGGCACAAGAAAACATGGGGAGAAAATGTATTCCCCATACCCATCCCATCACACGGTCCCCTTTCATAGCCACCAAGACATCTTCTTTATTCTTTGGGGAATAAAATAAGATTTTTATTGAGAAGAAAACATGTCTCCTGAGAACTTCCTTACAGATTCTAGTGGAGCACTGGGGTAAAGTATCCCCTTTTTCTCCTCCCGCCCTCTGTTCCTTTCCTTCTGTCCCAGGACCCAACCATCCACACCAGACATCCCCAGAGCTGAGCTGCACAACGCAGCTGTAGCATTGCAGAACCCGAGGACAGAGAGCAACCTCCTCCTCGCTCCATCATCCTGTGAGGGGCTGGGTTCTGCTGTCTCCCGTGCAGCATGGAACGGATTTCCATTTCCACTCCAGAGAGGGCAAGAAGAAGTGACTGAGGTCTAGGTAGGCCTGACCTTGCTATGGAGCCAATGACTGAACAGCTAGCTGGACTCTTGCCCCTGGAAGTTCCTCAAGAGTTTTGAGGATTGTATCTGCTTTGCATGAAACCCTGTGATTCAGGTACTAGAGCTCAGAGAAGTCCAAGCAATAAACCATTGTTTCTTTTGAATGTAGAGTTTTTGCTGTGGATGTAGCAGGAACCCCAGCATAAATTTAATTTACGTCTCAGATGTCCATATGCAGGGGGTATAATCTGGAGACAAAATGTACCTTGAACATCAAAGAAATCACAGTCCAGCAGCTAGATTTTACAACAAAGCCGTGGCCACAGTGTGTTTTCTGATACTTGCATTTGTCTTCAAACAAAGCCCACTTATGCCCATGGCCTCAAGAGAGACAGACTTGTTAAGTAAATGCCAAAAGTGCTGTTTCACTAATATCCTGGGACCTGGTGCTTTCATACCGCTAAAGACGAAAGGCTGACTTATTTCCCTTCATCCAGAAAAACATCATGCAAGCTTTGTCCCCTCCACCCTACACACATGCTCGGACTCCAGTGTCCCCACTGCAGCTGGAGACAGATGCCCACTGGGAGAAAGAAGCTGCTCTGTAGAAGAAGAAAAAAAATCTTGGCAGGAGTATTGGCACCTGAAAGCAGAGGGTAAAGCCAATGGAAAGTAAGAAATGGCAGATTATTTGGTGGCCAGCCAGATGTTTGCGAACATTAATGAGAAAAACTCCCCCCATTAAAAGAGTCTCCCAAATAATTGGGGGACTGCCAACATTTTCCAGGCTGGTAGTCCTGAGAGAATGGGTGGGTTTGGATATATGAGCCAAATAAATTTGCATCATCGCTCTTAACATAAAGCCATGTAGATCCAAAAAGTGGTGACTCCTGGAGAAATTAGATTTCAAAGACTTATATATTTTAACCTTCAGAGCCTTTTTAGAACTTGCATATATTTTCAATTTAGTCTGCATAAAATATTCCCTAAGAATAAGTTGTATGTACGATGCATCATTGAGGTAGAAGGGGAATTCTTGTCCTAGGAAGATTTACAGAAACCAGCTATGTGATGAGGGGGCTCCATTTCTAACCTAAAAAGGCAGGACTACTTACCCTACTCCTTTGAACCTCACCCCTACTTTGGTGTCCACAAGTCTAATTGTGGACCCTGCAGCCAAGGTGTTCTAGACTTGCTTGCTAGCTCCTTGATTCGCAGCAAACCTGAGAACCCCATATGCCAAGAAGTTAAATCAGTCGGAATTTTCTAGTGCATCCTTCTGGTTTGGGGAAATCTTAGATTATTAAAACTTTAATGGTGGAACGGTGATCACAACTCAAACTGTGGGAATGTCACAGAGAAAGGTTTGAAAGTGTTCTGTGACACTGACTCACTGACTGTCTTGTCAAATGTTCCCTGACAAGAAAACCCTCACTGACATCATGACATTTTCATATCCTCAAAAAAGCAAGCCATGTTGCTTGGAGAATTTTCCTTTACCACAGCATTTCTTAGACTGGAAAACACCAGCTGACAATGTGAGCATTAGTGTGTGACGAATACACATGAACCACCAGTCTACTATCTGGCTGCAGGTTTGAGGGTGGAAAATAATCATTACATTTGCAAGGAGCTGTTCTTAAAATTTTTCTACATAGAAATACATGCACATCAAAAAGTTCAACATTATATAAATATTTAATGAAAAACAATTTTCATCCAAGTCTGTCTCTCAGTTCCCATCCTCCATCCAAAAGTCAACCACTGTTAGTAATTTCTTAATTATCCTTCCAGAGAAGACAGTTGATAAATGTATTCCCAATTTAACAGATTACAAGTGATTTAAAACAGTAATCTTTAAATGGTAAAGTGCACATGGCTCACCCAAAGATCTTATTAAAATGCAGATTCTGATTCAGTAGGTCTGGAATGGGGCTGCAGGTGTGCGTCTCTAACAAGTTCCCAGCTGAGGCCGTTACTTCTGGTCCATGAACCATCCTATGAATAATAAGTATTTCAAACATTATGCTTCCTCAAATACATGCTGGTAGAAATGTGTATTAATACAGGCTTTTGGGATGCAAGCTTACAAAATCCCATTAAAATTAAAAATATTTGAAGTCTTCAAACCAAAAATCTCATTCTTGAGGATCTAGTCCATAGGAAAACAACAGATGGATAGATAGATAGATAATAGATAGAAATATATCAGTAAATACATAGGTAATATATGTTTATCAGTGCTTTGTTTCCCAATAAGCAGAGAACAAAGCCCTACTTAAAGGAAGCAATTGAATTAATTGTAATATAACTACCATGGAACACTGTGCTGCAGTTTAAAGAGAGTAAGATTTCAGAGAGAACTAGTTTGTTTAGAGATTTCCACAGTGTATTGTTGTTGTTGTGTATGCAAAGCTAGACTCAGGCAAATATGTATTATATGATCCTCTTTTTGCAAAATACAAGACAAAAAATCAAATGCATTTGTTTGTGTTTCCATATACGAATGTGTGTAGTGTCTAAGCTATACATGATTCCGTGAACATAGAGAAAAATATGTAAGATATACTCTAAGTTAATTGACTGGATTCAGAGGATAAAAGATAATTTTGCATGAAAGGGCAAACAAAAAAAAGAAAATGAGGGGAAAATTGCATTCAAATAGCATGTTTAATGTCATATTCATGTAAAGTTATGGGTGTATGTGTATTTTTATACATAAAGAAATTGAGGCACCAAAGCAGTGGCTCACACCTGTAGGCCAATCATTTGAAGTCAGGAGTTCTAGATCAGCCTGGCCAACATGGTAAAACCCTGTCTCTACTACAAATACAAAAATTAGCTAGGTGTGATGGTGTACACCTGCAATCCCAGCTACTTGGGAGGCTAAGAGAGGAGAATTGCTTGAGAGCTCAGGAGGCAGAGGCTGTAGTGAGCTGATATCATGCCACTGCACCTCAGCCTGGGCAGGCAACAGAGTGAGACTCCACCTCAAAAAAAAAAAAAAAAGAGAGAGAGAGAGAGAGAGAGAGAAAGAAATTGGAAAACTTATCTTTTTTTTTTTTTTTTTTTTTTTTGAGATGTAGTCTTGCTCTGTTGCCCACTGCAACTTCCACTTCCTGAGTTCAAGCAATTCTCCTGTCTCAGCCTCCCGAGCAGCTGGGATTACAAGTGCATGCAGTCATGTCTGGCTAATTTTTGTATTTTTAGTAGAGACATGTTTTCACCATATTGATCAGGCTGGTGTTGAACTCCTGACCTCAGGATTATAGATGTGAGCCACCATACCAGACCACCTTATTTTTTTATTTTTTAAAAAACCATATATGGCATCAAGCACAATATATATATGCAAATACATTTTAAGGTAAAACACGAGACTTCAATGCCCTCAGAACGTGTCCTCCTTTCTTAACTTATTTCAAATGAGTTTGAGATGACGGTTGGAGAATCCCTGCTTAGGTCATTGCTGCTGGCGTGGTACCTCTCAGTTTGGTTGCTCTGAATAGAAAAAAGAAATGACAGTGAAGATTAATATTGTAATAATGACCAGGAAGGTGATCATCTGGGATCACCCCATATCAGTTACTCTTAATAGTAGGCACCATAATAATGATTAAAGCTCCTTGATTTCTGCTTTGAGAGTGAGCACTTGATTCCTCTTCACTGAGCTCAGAAACTGCCGCCTATCTGCAACACCTTCCTCTTTAATGCTTGTTCCCCCCACTTTACTCCCCAACCCCCACTCCAAAGAAATAAACACCAAATTAGCAATATCTAGATCCCACATCACGGTGCAGAATGTGGGGCAGATTACCAAAGGATGTGAGAGGCACACAATTTGAAGTCTTTTTATCCTCAGAGTTAAGAAACATTATTTTTTCCTCCCTACCACTACCCACATCTGAGCATAATCAGCCAGCCAGCCAAAATACACACATGGCAGATCAGCTAGAAAAAAAAAATATGGCCATACTTGCATTTTGTTTTGAAGATTTTCAGATAACATCAAGGTTGTTTCCAACCTACAGCCCCAGCTTTACAGTCCAGGACAATGCTTTAACCATTTCAGAAATGAAAAAGAGTAGAGGTTTCCAACTTTCTCCTTGGAAGCTCTAGAACAGATCTTACTTCACTTCAATGACAAAGCTATTAGGACTAAACAAATATGTAATCTGATACAGTCAGGTGCTGTCACCTTAAAATGTTTCTGTTTATGGGAAATTGAAAAGTAGTAAGATAGCTAGACATCCAAAACATCTACTATGTGCTTCCTTCTCTTCTGAGAAGATTCCTTCCTAAAGAAAGTTTCTAACCATGGATTAGCACAAATACAGTCTTCCTTGTCTCATTTTTCTTGTACCTACATCAATTTTTCTTACAATAGTGTTGGTGGGTAGTATAATGTTGACCTATAGTTAGTTAAGGAGAGTCTGCTTCAGTTAGCATTCTAAGAGTTTCAGGTGCTAAGGAAATGTACACATTTGTTCTTCCTTGGCAAATGACTTTATATCATCCTCACCCCATCTTTAGGAATCAAATGTTATCCACCAAGTAGACAGGGAGTCCTCAAGCCTGCATGGATGAAGTGGTGATGGCCATTACTAAGAGCAATTAGGAGAACCATAGCCTCTGAACCATAGTAACTTCTCTTTCCAGCCAAATAATGACTAGAATGAGGCAGTAATTGTCCAGGCTCATCCTTCCCTTATGAGGCATTAGATGTTATGAGCTAAGAAGAGACCAAGGAGATAAAATGTCACTCTGTCTCCTCCACAGCTTCTCAAGAATTTAAGGGTGCATTGGAAACAGGAGTTCTAGTCTTGTTGTTGACTTCTGGAAATGCAGCCAAACAGTACTGGGACATCGTGTGAGCCACAGATGGGGAGGGACACTCTGTGATAAAAAATCAAATTTGTCACACACAAGACATGTGCTTTTCAACACGTGTGTCCCTCTCTCATAACTTCACAGCAATGGCATAAGCAATATAATAGTCTCTAAGAAGTACAATTCTATTGTACAATTCTATTATTATCAAACATTAAACATATATGATAACAAGAACTAGGGTGACAAATGTGATTTCTGATTAAAGGCCATTTTTCAGAAGATGACTTTATTGTTTTCACAAGCTAACATCTCTGTAATTGCAATGAACCTTACAATTAATGTCATCATAGGTTAGTGAAGTAAATAAGAAAAATATTAAATTCACGTCAGTGTTGTTGGTTCTAAAGCAATTACAAATACTTGTGAAATAAATTGCTCTTTTAATCATGTTCAATCAGATTTTTTGTTTATTGGTTGGTGTAACTATGTTTTAACCTTGGAATTGTTTTCTTTATTGCTAGTACCTAATTAAACTTCCCTCTAAGTTACCTGATTTACAAACCTTCTGAATTATTTGATGCCATAGTAATGATATTTTGATTTAAAGGCAATTTTTACTATTATTGTAATCATCTATCTGTTTCTATTCTGGCTTGAAGCCCAACTGTCTGGTCTTATTGTACCTGATTCCCTTTGAATGGATTGTAACTTATATTTCACCAGTATAAGGGAGGACTACATAGTTCTAACTTTTTTCTCCTTGTTTTCATTCAAATGTTACATACATTTTTACTGTTAGAGCTGAACACCTTCTTAAACAAATAGACTGTGCTTAGCAGGACCCTGATCTGACCTACTTCGATGAGAATGTGTTGAACAATTGCAAGTCCCTTACCAACAGTGGCTGACCTATTTTCAATCATATAAATTTTCTCTGAAACACTTATCAAAATGGAACATGAATTAAAATCATTAGGGAATTGCCTCTTCAATCAAATGAAAGCGAAATGACAGAAAATGCTACTAAAAAATCCTATCCTCTGTTTTTCAGATAGTGTCATCTTTTTCCATGATCCTCTTTTTTTTCCCTGAACGTTAATGATTCATTATCATCAAGAATCAAATTGCTACGTTGGTCAATTCATCTTCTCTCAAATAACCAATTGAATCCTTTTTACTACAATGATGACTCATATCTAAATGAACTTTTAAACAAATCTTTGAATTAAAAAGCTGTTTTTAGGATTTGATCAAATTAACTGCTGTTTTTATGAAGTATCATTGCAATATTACCTGGATATCATGTTTTTGATACTGAACACTGCTGCACATAAAATGTTCTTTATTTAGGACATAAGGAAATGCAACTCAAAAATGACACTTGATTAAGCTTTTGAAGGATTTAATTATTTACAATACCTAACATCCAGATCAACCATAAATCCATTCATTTTTATTGTATAATTGCCCATGTGCTGATTACATGTATTTGGGGTGTTCCCTTATTGGGGAAAATGTTTTTAACACCTATAAACCACAAGCAGAGTGTCAGATTAAACAGAGCTGTTTGTTCCCGTAATTTGTTCAAGACCAACTTGTATCCATAAGCAACAGTTGCTATTAGCATGGTTCTGGCTCAAACTGCTGACTTAGAACATATGTGGGATCACAGCTCAGAAGGTAGCAGGCCTACAGAAACAAAAGGCTGACGATAAACTAGACTTCAGAAACCAAGCAGAAGAGGGTATAAGAAATCCTTTTGATTTCAATGCAAAATTGGCTCGAGACTTTGTGTTTTTATTGCCTGGAAAACAAGACTAACTTCAACTTACCTAAAAATTCAGTCTCACAGAGCACCACTACCTCAAAGTGCTTAAAACAAAGTGAACTTCTGGTGCATCACAAAAATAAAAGCTGATGTGTCAAGACCAAACTGTTGTCTAAACTATGTAAACAGGAAAACTTAATTTCTCTTAAGTTTCCTACCTGAACACATTTTTGTCGTTCAAACAAGCAAGTTGATACATTATCAGGAAACATCAAGATGCTGCCTGCAATGGTTAAAATACTGATTCTTTGACAAAGTAACTTACCACAAAATAACCAAGAAAGGAATAGATGTAGCCAACCAGAACTGAGACAGTTGTGTGTTATCTGCAACACAAAGGGTAAGGGACCAAGGAAGAAGAAAGATGGGCACAAACATGTTTAAGATTATGGCTTCCTTTCATTGAGAGCTGAAATAAAAAATGTGAGGGTAAATTGAACCAGGATGATTAATTAATCCAATCTTTTAAAACTTGAAGTCAATCCATTTTCATATTTGAAAATTTTAAACCAGAAACTACCTTGTCTCTGAAAACCTGAAAGATGACTCTTTCCTGATTTGTTCCGCTGAGGTAGCATCAGCATATGCATTTGCTCCCCTAGAAGGTACAGGAGTATTTTTCAGATTATAGGAAACATGGCAGAGCTCTCAAAGAGTCAATGCTGAAAGACATTTGCTGGCATCCCAAATCCGTGATCTTAAACTACGCCAGGGCAGAAAAACAGAAATGTTAGAGGAGAACCACTCAGATAGCTAAAAGACTCGAGAGATGACACGGGAATAAAATCATAGAGGATTCGAGATTATTCTTCCTGAAAGAAAGGTGTGTGTGTAACTTAGCAATGTTTTTCATATATGTGGAGATGCCTCTGATAAGCCATGATAGCAATTTTTGATGTTTACTGACTTCAACAAAAGGAAAGGAACTTACACTATTGCATAAAGGAATTAGCCCTTCACTTCCAAGCTGGCTGGCTTGCTTGCTTTTTCTTTTTCCTTCTTCTCTTTCTCTCTGTTGTTTCTTTCTTTCCTTCTTTCTTTCTTTCTTTTACTTCTTTCCTTCTTTCTTCCTTCCTTCCTTTCTTTCTTTCAACCAAATATGCACTGTCCCACAGGCTGGAATACAGTGGCACGATTTCAGTTCACTGCAACCTCTGCCTCTCTGGTTGATTGATTCTCCTGCCTCAGCCTCCCGAGTAGTTGGGACTGCAGATGTATGCCACCACGCCCAGCTAATTTTTGTATTTTTGTAGAGATGAGGTTTCACCGTGTTGGACAGGCTGATCTCAAACTCCTGACTTCAAGTGATCCACCTGCCTTGGCCTCCCAAAGGGCTGGGATTACAGGTATGAACCATTGTGCCCAATTCAAACTTTCTTTATTCAGTACACTTTTATAAGAGATTGAACTAGAAGACCTTAAATAAAGCTCCAAGCAGTTTTGGACATCAAGCCCACCTTCAGTGAACTGCCTACTTACTGAAGGACACAGACTAGAATAGGTCGTTGCCCACCCGTCCCCACTGTAGTGAGTCCCCAGGAGTCTATAAGAATGCAGCAGAGAGGCAACTAGAATGTGCACCAAAGCGGACTGTGTGGCAGCAGAGTAAATGGCAGGGAGCTGACGGAGTCTCTTCCTTGGACACAGGATTGGGGAGATTTCTTCTACTGAGATGGTTTTGGAAGAGTCTTTTCAAGGCCCAGACTAACTTTTAGGGTTTGGCTCCTTCCTACATATCTAATTTCAAAGTTGTATTCTCAGAGACATATTCACGTAGGCATGAAGAGAATGGGTTTAAAATTAGATGAACTTACATGTTTCTTAAAATGGCAATGTGACTCCAGGGTGTTATGTAAATCTCAAGGCCTCAGTTTTCTTTCCCAGGAAATGAGGTTGTCGTAATAACTAAATGAAATAGAACGAGGATCCCAGCATGTGTTAGCAATGGTGTTGACAGTGATGACAAGGATGCCAGTGATAGTGAGCCCATGTCGGTGCATTTATTCATGTGGCTCCTTTAGGGGTTGTTGCCAATTTTAAGCCTGTTAAAGAGTCACCTTTCTCTCACTCTAACATAGCCCTTTGGCAATTATTTTTTCACTGATAGCTTTTCTGCCATGAGCTGTTACTTCTCTCTCCTGCCAGGGGTCCTTTCCACTACCATTTAGAACTTTTGATAAACATTCTTACAATTCTTCCTCAATTCCAGCCATAGCAATTCTAAATGATTTGCTGGCATTCGTAATTAAAATTCTTGTTTGGCATCATAGTTGTTCCTTCAAATGCCTCATAAACAAACATTTCTTGTAATTGCAAAACATCTACCTAGAAAGTTGAGGGAAAGGAGTGATGGCACCGGTTTCTTTTCTTAGTGTTAATCAGAGAAAGACTGAAAGTGATGCATATGACTAAACTTTTAAAAAAATGAAACTATTCAAATTGATGAAGTCTTTGTCTGGAAACTGTGGTTAGTGTTAAGCAGATGTTTCCAACGTTCTTTTGTATTATCCTGACTAAATTTTTAACGTTTAAATATGCCAAGTGATGAAATTTGAGATTTCCAAATAATTTTAACTTTAAATATTATGAAATATGCACTTGGATCTCATATCCTGGTTCATTTGTGAATGTGAAACACGGCAATGGGTTATTATCTTGATTAACAAAAAGGAGAAAAAGTTCTGAGTAACAGTGAATCAAGATCGGTGTGAACACAAAGTGGGGAAAAAAACTACAGCAAAGTACAAGGAAACTGACAAAGAAAATCATTTTTTTTTTTTTTTGGCCAAATGAGAGGCAACTAAAAATAAAAAAGAAAGATCAATGTAATGCAGACCATAGTGAAGACTGCTTACTTTACATACTCTATAGAGTTTTTAAAATGAGTTTTTAAAATGAGTCCAGAGAGTGAGCAGCCTTGCTCCTCTTCCCTGGCTGCCCCCTCCTCCAGCCTCTGAGGACCATGTTAATTTGGGACACAGGGCAGGTGATCTATCCATATAACACCAGAACGGGAGGCTGAGAGGGGACAAGTTCAGTGCATTGTACCTCTGACCTCCAAAGAAATAGTGGTTTGACAGTATTTTGAATTGACTGACTTTGGTGATTGAATAGAAGAGCCCAGATTTGCATAAAATCAAATAAAGGGAACAAAGTAGAAAAATCAGCCTCTGATGCTAAGGACAACAAAGAAAGCAGATACCATGGCCCAACCAGCAGGAATAGCCACCATTTGCTGAATACCTGATACATGCCAAGTTCCTGCTAAATGCTTTAAGACTCATAACTGTCCTTTATAAAGGCATTATTTTCCATATTTTTTAAACGGGAAAACTGAGACAGAGCAGAGTGGCTTGCACAGCCAGATTCTTTCTACCACCCTGTAAATTATCTCTGATGTGATCAATAGCTCTCCAATGGTAATTAGCCTTTTCCATGTTGTATTATGGTTATCTGTTTCAATTGCTTCATCCTCTCCTGTCAAGAGCAGATGTATCCTTAATATGTTTGCATGTCTTTGCAATCTAGACCCTGTTGCACAGTAATTTTTTTAAAAAATTGAATACTACAGTTTAAGAATTTTGTCTAGAAGAGACGTTTTCGAAGATCTTTTCATTTGTTTATTTATTGGTATGTGTATTCTAACTGTATGAATGAGCTGGTTATTAAACTTTCAAAGTTTTAGATACTTCACCTATAAAATGGGAATACTACTACAGTTTCCAAGAGTTGCAGTGAGGAATAAATAAAACAATAAATACCTGCACAAAGTAAGCAACAACAAAAACTACTGCTGCAGAAACGCTCCTATCAAAGTAGAAATTGATCCGTATACTGAAAATAATAGGGTAGAGTACAATCATTAAAAAAACACAACCTGAACATTTTTTACTTAAAAGAAATTAATATGCATTCATTTCTAATATGTTGATATAAGACTAAGAGTTTTTATTTCAGTATAGTTCGTTTTACTTCAGATTGATGTAGTTTTCCTTGTATTTCATAAGGCCTCATCTAATAAATTCTAGTTAATTTTTCTCTTAAGTGGAGTAATACCCTGTTGTGAAACTGAGTGAATAGCACATTTACACGTTTATGTTTTTATATTAATTATTAAAAATTATCTCATATATAATCTATTGCATTTTTTAAATTTTATTTATTTTTTTAAAATTTATTTATTTTACTTCAGGTGCATACTATATCTGGCATTTCTCCCCATGTTATCCCTCCCCACCCTCCCCTCCTTCTCCACCCACCACTGTCTTTCCACTACCCCCTCAACTGCCCCCAGTGTGTGATGCTTCTCTCCCTGATGTTGCGTTTTTTTAAATGGAGTTTTGCTCTTATCCTCCAGGCTGGAATACAAAGGCATGATCTCGGCTCATTGCAACCTCTGCCTCCTGGGTTCAAGCTATTCTCCTGCCTCAGCCTCCTGACTGTCTGGGATTACAAGCACTGGCTACCATGCCCAGCTAGTTCCTATATTTTTAGTAGAGACGGGATTTCACCATGTTGTCCAGGCTGGTCTCAAACTCCTGACCTCACATAATCCACAGCTTCCCAAAGTGCTGGGATGGCAGGCATGAGCCACCGCACCCAGCCTCAATTTTACTTTTCAAATAATTCAAACCTGTCTTATAAAAATGATAATTTTTGTTTAATATTGATAGCTCACCAGTTGATCTAGTACTTACCTTACCTTTATAATTATAATAACAAGCACATCTGGAAAAAACAAGTTTGCAAACAAAAACAATTTGTCTTTGGTAAATAAACAACTCCACTGGTCACAACAGTGTGGCTTGGGTGGTCAGCAGGCCTGAAGTTATGGGAAGATCAGATAAGACAGTTTCTATTATAAATAGTTGTTGTTATTGTCTGTTCTCTCTCAATATGCACACTAATATAGATTTTACTGCAAGTTTTTTGAGGATTTGTAGCAAGACTGTTATGTGGTATGATACACACAGTGACATAGCCTAGGACTCTGTTTGTGCAAAGATCTATGGCATATCTATGAGTATTTCACAATGTAAAGTAAGAGGTTTTCAATCAATCTCACTGGAGTCCCATGAACAACATATAATCTTCAAATCAAATTATCTGCTCTGTGATTCACCTCTTCCTGTATCTATGCTGTGATTCCAGTTATTCATACTAGAATTCTAAAGTATGATTTCTTTATTATTAATGCTTTCTCCAATCAGATATCAGAATGGGACTGGACCTGAACAGATGCTTTCACCAAGACATTGCCCTCCTTTCTTCTCTCCTCTTCATGATTATATATACATATATACACATACACACATACATACAGTAGGTTAGAAAGACATGTCATTGAAAAGATCAACAAAACTGACACCAACCATTAACTAGACCACCCATGTAAAAAGACAGAAGATTCAAATTGCTAAAATCAGGGGTGAAAGAGGAGACATAACTACTGACTTTGTGATAATAAAAGGAATTATTAAATAATTTAAAATAATAAAAGGGAATACTATGACCCACTATATGCCAACAAATTAGATAACCTAGATGATGGGCAAATTCCTAGAAAGATACAAATACCAAACTGACTCAAGGAAGAAATTGAAAATTCAAACAATCCTTAACAAGTAAAGTGGTTGAATTAGTAATTTTAAAATTTCCCACAAAGATAAGCCCAGGCCTAGATTACCTCACTGAAGAATTCTCTCAAATAAAGAATTAATGCCAATACTTCACAAATTCTCCAAAAATATAAAAGAAGATGGAATATTTTCCATAAACTTTTTATGACCTTTTACCATTTTCGACTAAAGAGCAGCTCTAAGAAAACCCTGTTATTTTGACATACAGACCCGGACACTGGCCTTGCATTAGTGTGCTTTTGACAGTAATGTTAAATTTATAGAAAAACTCTGAACTAATCATATCCCTCAAAATTGGCCCTTATGATTTCATGTGCCCATCTCGTCCCAGAATTTAGAGGGATTGAATAGTTTTAATTTTTGGCCCTGTGTTTCATGAAAGCAGTTCATTTTGATTGTCATCTTCTGGTCTGAAGAAGCAGCTTCAACTGGTGTCAGTGCTCCAGATTCAGCACGGATCAGTGACTTTTTCGGACCCAGGAGTCAAAGCCCTTTAATCTTAGCACAATGATTAGTTAATAGAATATTTATACTGCAGAAAGTCCTATCATTCTCTCTGACATGTCACAAATTAAAACACTGTGATTTTGTGTCTAAGAGTTACCGCTTGAAGCACTTCAAGGGCCCGTATTAAAGTAGTTAGGGTTACTCTCTACATATGTCTAATTGATAGCATTCTAGTGGCAGAACTGTGCCTAAAAGTATCAAAAATTTGATAAATTATATGCCAAACTTATCAAAGTAAGGCAACTAACTTTCATCTGCATCATTTTAAAAAATTATAAATGCAAACATGAGTTTTGGAAATTCAATATGAGGATAAATAATCTCCTTCCACTTAAATATTATACAACTGTAAACCCCAAATACCTGAGACAGGTCTCAGTTAATTTAGAAAATTTATTTTTCCAAGGTTGAGGACATGGCCCATGACACATCTTCAGGAGGTCCTGGCAACATGTGCCCAAGGTGGTTGAGGCACAGCTTGGTTTTATACATTTTAGAAAGTCATGAGACATCAATCAATATGTGTAAGATGTACATTTCTGTCCAGAAAGACAGGACAACTCAAAGCAGAGACCAAGCTTCCAGATCACAGATAGGTGACAGACAAATGGTTGCATTCTTTTGAATTTCTGATGAGCCTTCCCGAAAGAGGCAATCACATATGCATCTATCTCAGTGAGCAGAGGAATGGATTTGAACAGAATGAGAGGCAGGTTGCCCTAAGCAGTATGCAGCTTGACTTTTTCCATTTAGCTTAGTGATTTGGGGGCCCCAAGATTTATTTTCCTTTCACACAACAAAAAGAGGACAAAGTAAGAACAAGTACACGGTAATTTATTTTCAGCTATTTCAGACATCATCACATATTTCCAAAACTAATTTCTAGATACAGTACTAACAACTGATTAAACAACTTTCATTACTGAACTCTTCAGGCAAGTGCAACACTTGTACATATTTTGTTTTCAAATATGCGTATGAAAGCCCATCAGTGATAAATGAAGGCCCATCAGTGATAAACAGCTTGGGATCAAAGATCACTGAAGCTTTTTTTTGAGACAGAGTCTCTCTCTGTCACCCATGCTGGAATGCAGTGGCTCCATCTCAGCTCACTGCAACTTCCACCTCCTGGGTTCAACAAATTAAGTGAATGTCACTTAATTTTAATAATGGTAAACACAACTAAATTAGTTGGAGAAAAATCCTAGTCAACATAATTTCCTTAAGGCCAAGGCCAATTTTTCCTGAACATTAAGACTTTGTACCCACATCACAATTTTTCCTCATTACCTAAAGGAAAAGATCTGAAACAAACTCAAATTATTGATTGAATTAAATTACTTTGGAAATAAACATCATTTAAACATATTTCTTCTCACCTACTTTTTCAAATAACAAAATAAAAAAATAGACTATCTCTGCTCAGAACTTGTAAAACTGTCTTTTTTTTTGGTCATGAACTGTAAAGTTCTTATAGTTCTCTTCATCATCAGAGGTAAGTAAAACCAACCAAGTTTTAAGTGACTAGTGTGCTCTATCAGTTTTTGCAAGCTTGACAAAGGTAATTTAGGAGTTCTAGATAAATAGAACAAATGATGACTTGTTAGAAATGCATAGGAAGCAAAGGACTATTCATAGAACCAAATAAAAGCCTTCCATTAGAAACTAAAAAAATCTATGGTCATATATATATATGTATATATATATATATACACATGTGTGTGTATAAACCATAGATTGGTTATATATCTATCTATCTATATCATTATATATATATATATACACATGTGTATACATATATATTACACATATATACACATATATGTGTATAAAACCATAGATTGGTGTTATATATATATAATATATATGTATACACATATATAACATATATATATAATATGTATGTATACACATATATATAACATGTATATATATATAACACCAATCTATGGTTTTATATACATACATGTGTATATATGTGTGTGTATATATACATATTTTATACACACATATGTGTATATATGTGTCTGTATATATGTGACCATATATATAAAACCATACATACACATTTATGTGTATGCATATATATGTATACATATATATATGTAAAACCCAAAGTAGAACAAATAGCAAATAGATGAAAATTAAAAGCAAAAACAAATAAACAGGAAACCAAACCCAAATTTTTCTCCTACTCAGTTAACCTTGGAAGATAAAGTGTTACCCAGAGCCTAAAAAAAGAACATGATAGATATTTTACTCCTGATACACAAATTAATGTCTTTAAGTCCACCAATACTACTATACATTTTGTGCAATTAAGAAATTTATTTTAGGCACATGACCAGTAAGTACTTTAGTGCTAACACTATTGATGCAGAAGAGTAAATATAGTGTGAAACAAAGCAATGCAAGCACGTATGTGAAATTTGGGTCCATGTTAAATCTGGCTTCATGCTTTAACTATATTTTTAAAAACTGACAAACTGCCAGTGTATTTCATTACAATATTTCTTAATGTACCTTCATCAAGACTAAGAGCTTTAACCATGAGCAATGTTAATTAGTGAAATTTCTCCAATTTTCTATCAGGTTTTAAAGAATATTTTATTTTCTAAATTTTTTCAACTTTCTATTTCCTCTGTATGTGCATGAAGATAGACACACAAAGAAACAAAAAAATATGTATATATGACTGACACAGACCATCTAGGGTATGCTTGGACTTTTTGTTTTAACCTATTTTGTTGTTGTTGCTGTTGTTGTTGTTGTTTTTCTGTTTTAAATAACCTAACCAGTCCTTTTAGGAATTCACCATACAAAATCATTTCTCATACAAAATTATTCTATTGTCTCTATAACATTTTTACTAAAAATACATCTTCATATCCATAACTTTCTTCACATCTCTCTTGCCTACTTACAGATTTCTTTCTACCTTGTTTTATAAATATCCTTTTCAAATCTGTGATTTGAATTCACCTTAAGATAACTTCTGAATTGGTCAAAAATACTTTTTCTCACATAGAAAACATTTTCTTTGGCATATGTTATATACAGAATTGTATATTAACTAGAATTCTTATCCTTAGTAACCTTAAATTTCAGGGACACCTTAGGAAACAAGAAATTCTGAACTACCAGATACTAACGTTTTTAGATAAGAACAATTTCACAATTTTTAGAAACACATTTCCCTATACCATAACTATCTCTTAATTTGAAAAGACTCAGGCATCTAATGAGCATCACAAATAACTTTAAGATTTTAAATTACATAAAAAGTTTACCTGTAGCACTTACCCATTTACATTTTATTTATTTTACCAGTTTATCTAGGTTATTTATGCATCATTTATTTGTGTTAACCATCTGATAACCCATGAATATAAGGTGTTCACCTAAATAAGAACCTTAAAGTTAACTACATGGGCATTTTCACCAATAACTCAGAAAATTCAGCCATTTTCATTAAACCAACAACATTAAGTTAGACTTTCTTATCAAAAGATTCACACAAAGATCATTTTGCTTTGGCTGGATTTACAGTTTTATAACCTTCTGGGTAAAACCCTGATATCTCAAAATATATAGCAAAGACAAACATGAAGCCCATATAAAAATGTATGCTGACAATTCTGAAGACATTTCTATTTTTATTTTACCAATAATTTTAAAGATAGCTTGTTTAGTAAAGTACACGAGTTTGAAAATTGATTGGATTTATTTACTTAATTTCTGAGCATTCTTTTGTTATAAACCAATTTGGGAGACACAATATATAAAATAATATAACACAATAATAATCGTCAAAAGAAGATTTTTTAATTATCACCATTCTAACTGGCATGAGATGATATCTCAGTGTGGCTTTGATTTGCATTTCTCTAATGACCAGTGATGAGCATTTTTTCATGTTTGTTGCCCTCATATATGTCTTCTTTTGAAAAGTGTCTTTTCATATCCTTCAACCACTTTTGAATGGGGTTGTTTTTGTTTTGATTTGGCTTGGTTTGGTTTGGTTTGTAAATCTGTTTTAGTTCTTTGTAGATTCTGGATATTAGCCCTTGTCAGATGGGTAGATTGCAAAATATTTTTCCCATTCTGTTGGTTGTCAATTCACTCTAATGATATTTTCTTTTGCTGTACAGAAGCTCTGGAGTTTAATTAGATACAAGTTGTCTATCTTGGCTTTTATTGCCATTGCTTTTGGTGTTTTGGTCATGAAGTCCTTGCCTATGACTATGTCCCAGATGGCTTTGCCTACTTTTTCTTCTAATGTTTTTATGGTGTTAGGTTTTATGTTTAAATATTTGATCCATCTGGAGTTAATTTTAGTGTAAGGTGACAGGTAGGGGTCCAGTTTCTGCTTTCTGCACATGGCTATCCAGTTTTCCCAACACCATTTATTAAACATGGAATCTTTTCCCCATTGCTTGTTTTTGCTGGGTTTGTCAAAGATCAGATGGTTGTAGATGTGTGGTGTTTCTTCTGGGGTCTCTGTTCAGTTCCATTGGTCTATGTCTCTGTTTTGGTACCAGTACCATGCTGTTTTGATTACTGTAGCCTTGTAATATAGTTTGAAGTCTGGCAGTGTGATGCCTTCTACTTTGTTCTTTTTGCTTAGGATTGTCTTGCCTATGCAGGGTCTTTTGTGATTCCATATGAATTTTAACATGGTTTTTTCCAGTTCTGTGAAGAAGGTCATTGGTAGCTTGATGGGGATAGCATTAAATCTATAAATTACTTTGGGCAGTATGGCCATTTTCATGATATTGATTTTTCCTAACCATGAACATGGAATGTTTCTCCATCTGATTGTGCCCTCTCTTATTTTATTGAACAGTGGTTTCGTTGAGCACAAGTACATTGTGAATGGCAGTTTGCTCTTGACTTGGCTCTCTGTCTGTTATTGGTATATAGGAATGTTTGTGATTTCTGCACATTGATTTTGTATCCTGAAACTTTGCTGAAGTTGTTTATCAATTTGAGAAGATTTGGGGCTGAGACGATGGGGTCTTCTAGCTATACAATCATGTCATCTGCAAATAGAGAGAGTTTGTCTTCCTCCTTTCCTAATTGAATACCCTTTATTTCTTTTTCTTGCCTGATTGCTCTGGCTAGAACTTCTAATACTATGTTGAGTAGGAATGGTGAGAGAGGGCATCCTTGTCTAGTGCCTGATTTCAAAGGGAATTCTTCCAGCTTTTGTTCATTCAGTATAATATTGGCTGTAGGTTTGTCATATATTGCTTTTTCCGTTTTATGATACATTCCATCAATACCTAGTTTATTGAGAGTTTTTAGCATGAAGGGCTGTTGAATTCTGTCAAAGTCCTTCTCTGCATCTATTGAGATAATCGTGTCATTTTTGTCTTTGGTTCAATTTATGTGATGGATCACATTTATGGATTTGCATATGTTGAACCAGACCTGCATCCCTGGGATGAAGCCTACTTGGGTGTGATGGATAAGCTTCTTGATGTGCTGTTGCAATCTGTTTGCCAGTATTTTATTGAAGATTTTTGCATCGATGTTCATCATTGATATTGGCCTGAAGTTTTCTTTTTTAGTTGAGTCTCTGCCTGGTTTTGGTATCAGGATGATGTTGGTCTCATAAAGTGAGTTAGGGAGGATTCCCTCCTTTTGTATTGTTTGATACAGTTTCAGAAGGAATGGAAGCAGCTCCTCTTTGTACTTCTAGTAGAATTTGGCTGTGAACCCGTCCAGACCTGGGCTTTTTTGGGTTGGTAGGCTATTGATTGCTGCCTCTACTTCAGCCCTTGTTATTGGTCTAGTCAGGGTTCCAACTTCCTCCTGGTTTAGTCTTGGTAGAGTACAAGTGTCTAGGAATTTATCCATTTCTTCCTGGTTTACTGGTTTATGTGAGTAGAGCTGTTTGTAGTAATCTCTGATGGAAGTTTGTATTTCTGTGGGATCAGTGGTGATATCCCCTTTATTTTTTTTATTGCATCTATTTAATTCTTCTCCCTTTTCTTTTTTATTAATCTGGCTAGTGCTCTGTCTCTTTTGTTGGTCTTTTTAAAAAGCCAGCTCCTGGATTTATTAATTTTTGAAGGGTTTTTTGTGTCTCTATCTCCTTCAGTTCTGCTCTGATCTTTGTTATTTCTTGTCTTCTGCTAGGTTTTGAGTTTTTTTGATCTTGCTCCTCTAGCTCTTTCAATTTTGACAATAGGGTATTGATTTTAGATCATTCCTCTCTTCTCTGGTGGACATTTATTGCTATAAATTTCCCTCTCAGCACTGCTTTAAAGGTGTCCCAGAGATTCTGGTAAGTTGTGTCTTCATTCTGGTTGGTTTTGAAGAACATCTTTATTTCTGCCTTCATTTCGTTGTTTATCCAGTTGATACTCAGAAGCAAGTTGCTCAGCTTCCAAGTGGTTCTGTGGGTTTGAGTGTGTTTCTTGATCCTGAGTTCTGGCCTGATTGCACTGTGGTATGATAGACTGTTTGTTATGATTTCTGTTCTTTTGCATTTGCTGAGGAGTCATTTGCTTCCAACAATGTGGCCAATTTTAGAGTAAGTGCAATGTGGTGCTGACAAAAATGTATATTCTGTGGATTTGGGGTGGAGCATTCTGTATATGTCTATTAGATCTCCTTGGTCCAGCTCTGCATTCAAGTCCTGGATATCCTTGTTAATTTTCTGTCCGTTGTTCTGTCTAATATTAACAGTGGAGTGTTGAAGTCTCCCACTATTATTGTGTGGGAGTCTAAATCTTGTTTTAGGTTGTTAAGAACTTGCTTTATGTATCTGGGTGTTCCTGTGTTGGGAGCGTATATATTTAGGATAGTTAGCTCTTCCTGTTGGATTGATCCTTTTACCATTATGTAGTGTCCTTCTTTGTCTCTTTTAATGTTTGTTGGTTTGAAGTCCATTTTATCAGAGACTAGCGCTTCCCCCAAAGCCTCAGCAATACACCGAACAGGGGATCTTTGCCAGTCAAGTGACAGGAATTACAAGCATGGAGTTGAATAAGAGCCTGCGGACTGAGCTATCGCCTCCAACATCCTTTTTTTAGATATTAGTAAATTAATCCTAAAATTTATATGAAAATACAAGAGACCTAAAATATGTAAAATAATCTTGGGAAAAAAGGAAAAATACCATTAGAGAACTGAATTTCTCGATTTCAAAACTTACTACAAAGTTATATTAATAAAGACAGCATGGTGCTGGAACAAGAATAGATATATAGAGGAATGGAATAGAACTGAGAATCTAAGATAAATAGGCTTGTATAATGTGGTTAATTGATTTCAGACAAGAGTGGCAAGACAGCTGAAAGGAGAAAGAATAGTTAGCCAGTAGCTTTTCCATCAACTAGATATACATATCCAAAAGAATTAAGTTCTTATGTAATTTTTTTTAGATGAAGTCTCACTCTGTAGCCGATGCTGGATTGCAGTGGCATGATCTCAGTTCACTGCAACCTCTACCTCCCTGGTTCAAGCAATTCTCCTGTCTCAGTCTCCTGAGTAGCTGGGACTACAGGCGGCCACCACCACACCTGGCTAATTATTGTATTTTTTAGTAGAAAGAGGGCTTCACCTTGTTGGCCAGGCTGGTCTTGAACTCCTGGGCTCAAGTGATCTGCCTGCCTCAGCCACCCAAACCGCTGGGATTACAGACATGAGTCACTACACCCAGCCCAGTTCCTATATAATTTGTACATGATGTTATTCTTTCTAGAGAAGTCATGAGGAGAACCTTGAGACTGCTGGTGTCCTTCCTGTCTCCACAATAAGATTTTTCAGTAAGAAAGCCAAAGGCTGCCACCTGCCAGTCCTCGAGGGAAGGTATGGCTGGTGAGGAGGTGACAGAAGGGGATGGAGCAGCTGCACAGCCAGGCAGTTGTTCTTAACATCTTTGAGGTCACAGACACATGGAAATTAGGAAAAGCTACAAATCTCTCTAGAAAAACAGAGAGCAAGTTTTGCACCCCTCCCACCCAATCTATGTTTGGGACCCAAGTGAGAGCACAGATGGATGTGCCAGTAAGAACAATGCTCTGATCTGTTCTGGCTTCCCCAGCAACAGAGCTTCAGGTAATTGCTAAGTCCTGGAGAAGAAATGTACGCCTTTGGCTTTTCATATGGGGCTGGAAATTTTTTAAAAAGAAAGAAAATATCCCCTCTTATCCTCACACAAATTTGTGCCTGAGGGGCTGAAGGAACCAACATGAGAGTACTGAGTCAGGAGAATGGTGACCTCTCTCTGCTTAAATCTGTTTTATGTTGTGGTTCTCTGCATAGAATTTTGTTTGGAAAGTAAATGAATTCTACTACTTAAAATTTAAAAAGCTATGAATTCTAATGAATAGGGCATGAACTTAGAATTGCACTTGGGTTCCAATTCTATTCCTGCAAGTGCTTCTCACCCACACCCACACTGTCCTAATCTGCAAAATGGGAGTATAACGTTTACTTCAGAGAGTTACTCTGTGACTGAAGTACATGGTTCAGCACCTGTCACACAGCTATTTTGTGCACGTGAGTTTTCTTCACAGTCTGCTTTAATCAAGAAGATAGTAAATACGGCAAGTGATATTTGAAAATATTTTAACCATCTTCCTCCTTCTCCTAGTACATTCATCCCCTAGCCATGTCCCACTAGTTACCCATTGCTCTAAGCAAAAATTGTCATACTAGCATACAGGCTTAAATTCCTGCCCATGGTTTTTGAGATGCGTGGGTTTGCAAAACCACTAAACATACAAGTCTTGCAGAGGCTGCTGCTTCTCTCAACTCCATTCTCTCCTTCTTTCTTTAACTACTAGTACCTCTAAATTTAGTTGGGCTTCATTACCCTTCGGACTTCATTACCCTTCATCCCTTACAGCGAAAGTGCCCACGGTGACTACTTTCTGGCCAACATGTTACGAGCAGAAGTAACTTTCAGATCATGTCCTTAAAAAGGAAGCCCATCACTTTTTATCTACTCTCCCAGAGATGAAATGGGATCGTGGTGCTGGTAAGCTAATCTCAAATATAATATGTAGACAAGGGCAGCCACCTAGGAAATGAAAGATACACCGGGTTCCTAACTGGATGAGTTCACGGAGCTGCCTGCCTGCAGTGGAAAATCCACTAATAGAGAGAGCAATAAATTTGCATCCTTGCTGGAGCCACTGTGTTTTTGGGTCTCCTTGTTTTGGCAGCATAGCTCAACTAACAGATATAGCAAAAAATCCTTTATTAAATTCCAAAGTTTCCTAAGACCGATGATAAAGTGAAAGCAGAAGTTGGCATTACACGGCCATTTTCTTGGAAAGTGTCTGGAAAGAATAATTGTGTCTTAATTACTTAGCCCAGGGGTATGCAGTGTATCCTGCTGATTCTCTGCGGCAATTCCATGAGCAGTATCACTCAGGGGAGTCACCTTTCAGGTTGACTTTTTTTTTTTTTTTCTTGAGGTAGGGTCTCACTCCGTTACTCAGGCTGGAGTGCAGTGGTGCCATCTCAGCTCATTGTAGCCTCAACCTCCCAGGCTCAGATGATACTCTCACCTCAGCCTCCTGAGTAGCTTACGGGTGCACATCACCACACCTGGTTAATTTTTTGCATTTTTGGTAGAGATGGGGTTTCACCATACTGCCCAGACTGGGACTTTGCATATTAAGCTTTGAAAATTATAGGATAGCAGAGCTGTTCTTGGGACTCAATTTGCACAGAGGACTGGGTTATAAGATTGCAGAGGAAGCTTCGCAGTAGAATTAAGGGCTCTTGCTAGTTCTCTCAGTGGTCCGGGTTTGGAAACAACCTGCAGGATATGGCCATAAACTGTGATCCCTCAAAACAGCTCTGCAGGAGAGGAGCTCACCCTGAGGCAAGTACTGTGTGGGGACACAGGCCAGCACCCAGAATGGGGTCACTTAATCCAGACTTTTCTCAGGAACACACTAGGGTCCTGCGTCCGCTGTGTCTGACACTGGAGTGGGCAGCAGGAGCTCTGTGAACTGTCTGTCTCCTGGGAATGCCTGAGAAGGAGACTCTGAGTTGCAGGGACACCACGCCAGCTCCTGCTTTCAAAGGGGTGCTGTGACTCAGCCTTTGCCACAAGGCATACCACTCTCCCCAGGGACAGCCCTCTTGTTCACGGCTTGATCAAAATGTGGGCATGTCCTGAAATTGAAATACCATTCACTTTTTGGCAGAAATGTCTTCAGCAGAGAGTGAAAGGTTGGTACTCCAAGTTTCCATTTTTATTACATCCAGAGACAGAGGTTAAAATCTCATAAAGGTGAAAAAAAGTATGACATTTCAAACTCTGCCCAGAAAGAACACAAATGGCAGCAAGACATAAAGACATGTAGAGCTGAAGATGTGGGGGGAGGAGGAAAGGGAAATGAAACAAGAGCCACAACAAGGAAAATGTCATGCTCCTGGAAATGAAATTTCAAGATGCTGGGACTCCCCCTCAGAACCCCAGGGACTGACTCAGCACATGTTGATCAAATGCTAGACTATTCATTTAGGACTAGAGAGGCATTAGCTTTCCCTACAGCCATCCTCACCTGCTTGACACCCTTGAATGTTTTTATTATTTTGTCCACAGTTCTTGGGGTCCCCAGCCTCTCTCCTGAGCAGGACTGGATTTTTTTTTTTTTTTCAGAAGAAATCTGGTGCCCAAGATTGTTTCCCACCTTAAGGATAAAACCTGTTAAGAAAGGTAAGTTTACAATAGATGGGGGCAGTTGATACAGATTTTATAGAATGTGTCACAGAATGTGCTTGGAATATTTTTCAAACATCAGATTTTACCCAGAATATTCCTGTTGCAACATTTACTGCCTGTTATTACTGCTGTTTCACTTTATTGTCCTTCAATATACAGCCCCAAGGTGAGTGACTTTTAGATCATCCTCATTTAGGACAAATTATTCAAGGCTTAGGACCATTTTATGAGCTTCATCTGAAAACTGAGTCAGAGGGATTCTTTTGTCCTTGAAACAGTTTGTTTCCAAGGGTTCTCATGATACACTGGTATCTATCTGTCCAACTAAATTTATTATTTCTGTAGAGAATAGAGACAAAATTTCTGTTCCCAATAGATGGATCGGGATAGTAAACATTAGCAATAAGACAAGATGTGTAGCCTGAATTTTCCCAGAAAAACCTTTGTCCTTACTAACCAGAAAAAAAAAAAAAAAAAAAGGACATGAGACTTCCTGGGGTAGGAAGTCCTTCCTTAACTGGCTGTTATCCAGTTAACAAATAACAAACAACCAAATAATGCATACACCCCTCTAACATTTTAGGATTTTGATCTTACTGAAAGATCGGTTCCCTGAACTTGCTAGGGCTCTACCAGTTACATAGGAACACCACATAACTTATTCCAATATGAAAATAAAAGTAAGTATTTTTCTTGTGTTTTGCCTGTTGGGCAAATGGGCTGAACAATCATAAAAAAAAAAAAAAAAAAAAAAAAAAAAAAAAAGAAAGGGAGACTTGCCAGCTGGTCTTGGAAGTGTTAACAAGGTCAGTGTGTTCCGCTTGTGTAGGCGTTCCCTTTTTTTTTTTTTTTTTTTTTTTTTTTTTTTTGAGGCAGAGTGTTGCTCTGTCACCCAGCCTGGAGTGCAGTGGTGCAATCTCAGTTCACTGCAGCCCTTAGTAGCCGGGACTATAGACAGGCACCACCACACCTGGCTAAATTTTCTATTTTCTGTAGAGACAGAGTTTCACTGTGTTTGCCAGGGCTGGTCTTTAACTCCTAAGCTCGAGTGATCTGCCCACCTCAGCTTCCCAAGGTGTTGGGATTACAGGCATGAGCCACTGCACCCAGCCGGCTTTCCTTTTTAATGAAACACTACATCACAGGAACTCATCAAACTAGAGGAGGACAATGTACAAAAGAGAGATGAGAAACTGTAGCAATGAAAGTAAACAATGGATGAAGAGGAGGAGCAGCAATACAGTCCAAGCCCTTGCCACACCAGACTGCCTGCTGCTACCACAGTCCAATACTTGCAACTTGATTTCACATTTGGAGGCTTGAGTGCCCCCAAACAGTCTTCCTCGTTCTCTTTTCTTTTTTCTGTGCTTGTCTCTCAAAAGTAATGACAAAGTAATACAATAAATGTTTGTTACCTGGGGGATAGGGTGAGCTAGGTGGTTCTTCCTTAGCTTTTCTAAGTCTCCAAAGGACTAACAAGACCTGAGTGAGGAAAGCAAGATGCTGCTATTCCCTGATAATCTCTAGAAGGACTGGTGATGCATCTCATTTTTCTCTGAGCTCCCCACACTTTAGGCTTCTTTCTGAGAGGTCTTTTCAGCATCTCCTGCCCCACCCAGAGAGTAAGCAACCCAGTGGAAATCCCCTGAACAAACCAGCACATGCTGTACCAAAATATTGTGTCTTACCTTTGTTCTTTTACATCTTCACAACTAAAGGAAAGAGATACAATCAAAATGATAGTCCACTTAAATGATAAACAAGAGAATTTAAAGAGACATGACCCAGTTACTCACCCATGAAGTGACAATCTGTTAGCAATTTAGGAGAACCATGTTGGTAGATAGATGTAATTTGGAATTTCTCCTTGAATACTTGCTTAATTCATGGGAATTGATAATTATAGCTTTCTTGAATGGATATTTACCTCATTGCACAAAACATATCAATTTTTGTGAATCAGGCTTCCAATTTTCTAACCAAGCTTTCAAAACAAGATTATAAATGAGGACATAAATTATTATCTGATGCACAAAATTGTCACTCTGTGGTTTGGAAGGTGTTTTGAAATGCCCAGAGAAGGCCCTGACAAATAAAGAAGATGGAATATGTCCCCTTCAGTTGGATTCTTGCCCTGAAGTATTCCTTGGGCCTGTAGTCCAAAGTGTGACATTATAACTGGTGCAGGCCGAGTCTGTCTTAAAGCTGAAAAGGAGGATCCAGAGACTGGTAGGTATGTGTCACCTCCTTTTTTTCTTCATTATTGTCAAGTAGTTGTAATGGTGGGACAAGCTAACTCATCACGCATCTCTTGAATCCCTCCGATTTGCTTTACACCTTGGGGGGTGTTGTTCATCTCTGCTAATTTTAGCCATTTCCCAGGTACACAGGAGCAATTCTACCCAATACCAGTGAATCCAACAGAAGTTCATAACTCACTGATCACTCAGTTTCTCTGCACTCCTCACCTTATAATTGCAGTCTTGCAGCATCTTTCCAAAAAAGAGCCACTGCGAATCAAGAATAGAGTTTTATGGCCTGAATCCAGGTTAGATTATTTATTTCAAGAAAAAGAAAAAAAAGAAAAAAAAATCTAGCAGTTAGCAAGAAGCAGTGAGGCTTTACAAATACCATGACTTTAACCATGAGCCATATTGGGAAGGATGCTGACTGTTATACAGGTTCAGGGGCATCTGAATTATCTATCCCATGGTCTCAGACTTCTGCCTTGTATACCTAGTTACTAATGTAGTTCATATGTACTATATATACCTGAAAAGTTGTGTGGCAATCACATTTTCACGAATAGAATCCTGTTTTAAATGCACCAAGAAAGTACCGTCTTAATCCTTTGAAAAAGAGGTCAGCAGACTTCTTCTACAAAGGGTCAGATAGTAAAGATTTTCCACCATTTGTACCATTCAATTTCTATCTCATCTACTCAGCTCTGCGATTGTAGCATAAAAGCAATTGCAGATGATACACAAACGGGTGAGGCTGTATTCCAATGAAATGTTATTTGCAATAACAAGTGGTGGTCCTAATTTGGTCCCAAGGCTTACTTGGGGAAAAAAAAGACCTTTTGAAAAAGAACAAATAAATAAATACATTTTAAAAAATTGGTCCCTAGGTCATAGTTTGCCACCCCCTCATTAAAAAAATCTTGAATGCCTACTATGATGGGTTAGATCTGAGTAAATACTAGGAATACAGAGAGAACAAAAGAGAAAAACTGCTATTCTTGTGAAACTTGGAAGTTGGAGGTAAGCTATTTAAAATAAACCTACAGTAAAGTACTTCACATAATGCAGACTGCTTCTTTAAAGTAAAACTCACTCCAAGCCAGTTGATTCACTTTGCAAGTTTGAATTTTTGTCTTCATAGTCTTTTGAAGTGGGCCCTTAGCCGGGGCTGTGGCTCACACCTGTAATTTCAGCACTTTGGGAGGTCAAGGCAGGCAGATGACTTGAGGTCAGGAGTTTGAGACCAGCCTGGCCAACATGGCGAAACTCTGTCTCCAAAAATTAGCCTGGGCATGGTGGCATGCACCTGTAGTCCCAGCTACTCAGGAGGCTGACGCAGGAGAATCGCTTGAACCTGGGAGGCAAAAGCTGCAGTGAACCGAGATCACACCGCTGCACTGAAGCCTGGGTGACAGAGCAAGACTCTGTCCTGAAAAAATAAAATAAAATAAAAACATAATAAATAAATAAAGTGAGCCCTAGCCTAAGATAGCTTGAGCCTAGGTGTGAATCTACTGCCTTCCTCTGAAGTTAAGCACAGTAAGTGTGGGGCTGCAGGGAATATCCAGGAGATACAGTAATTTCAAAGGCTCTGTCTCTTCATGTCATTTACCTCTGCTTATAGCAGCAATACTTTTACTCAGACTTCCTGTTTCTGGAACTTGCCTCCTTTATTGCTGTGTTTATACTTCCTTCTGTCTGTGATTAGATAAGCATAAAGCCCTAGATCTAAGCTTCTCTGTCTTCTCCCTCCCTCCCTTTCTCTTCCTCTCATTCATTTCATACACACTGGCTCACACGTCTGCTCTCTCTCTCTCTCTCTCTCTCTCTCTCTCTCTCTCAGAATGACAATTCTAGGTACAACTTTTGCTGTATTTTTTTCTTTACTTCAAGTCGTTTCTGGAGAAAGTGGCCATGCACAGAATGGTGAGTCATTTCTAACTTTTCTTAAGGATTTTTGATTACCTGTAGCATAGTTTCAGGTTACTCAGTTCCCTAACAGACCTGAGTTGGGCACTGGGTTGGAATGGAGTTTGAGAATTTACCACATATTCAGTCAATTTTTCAAATGTTCTAAACACCATGACAGGGGGAATGGGGTCAATACTATGGATAGTTTATAAGACCTCACAATTCTCAAGAAGGAATGCATTTCACTCCTAAGTGTATATCTTAAGTGCTGAATGATTCCTCTGCTCTTACAGAAAGAACATTCATGTAGGTGCTATGACTGTGCTTGTTGGAAAATGTCCAAGGTAATTTTACCTTGTCAGGAGATCAAGCTGGATTCATTTTGTTTGACTTTTTAAAAATCCTGAAAGCATAACTTTCAGGATGAGGTAACATCCAGAAGCAATAGCTTTGTCTCCATTGACCAGTGCTATATCCTCAATACCTAAATCAGTGGCTAGAATATAGTAGACATCCAATAAATTCTGAAAATGTTTTCCAAATACTTCAGTTTTGAGAGATTTATGTGAGATTTTTAGTAAATAACAGACTAGAGAAAAATCTAAATGAGTTTACTAATTGAAATACACTGAATTGCCTTCACACCAACAAAATGATCATATGCAATAATTCTCTTTGGGGTCTAAAAAACTTAGTACTTAGAACCCAATTCTGCCCATACATAAACACATTGTAATTATAACCCTTTCACTTTAAGAGTTAAAAAGTATTTGTCTATAGACAATATCAAGCACATCAGCCTAATGACTCAGTGTAGATATTTTGAGTCATGTAATTACAAAGGATGGAAATCCCTAGAATTTTCTCATTAAGGGAATTGTCAGACAGTTGGACGTTTTTTACAATGTATGACTCACTTTATGGGGGATGATTTTATTCTGTGCTAAATGTTGCCTTGGATTTGCACAAAGACTGATGTGTGGCAGGAAACATAAACTTAATCTCTTTGGTGTCATCTATACTCACTATTTCTCCCTGGTGATCATACTATTTTTAAAATACATAAGAATTCTAGTTGAAAACTGGGTTTTCACTTCAACTTTTAAAATTTCATATTTTTAGGAGATCTATAATTACCTGATTCACATGACTGCATAAAATACTTCCCAGTTTGGGGTATAAGGAATTCACATTCAGTTGCTGCTTGTTGAAAGTTGTTAGTTTTCTGAACATCACAAGGATGATCAAGAGAAGAAAGGGATACTTTTTTAAAAATCCAAATCATTTACACTATTAATTAACTAACTCCATTCAGTAGGAAGAAGATTTCTAAATATTACTGGCTTGCCTATAATACATATTCCACAAAATTTAAATTTTGTATGGATAAATATGTCTAGATACCTAATTAAATAAATAATATTAATTATTGATCATTTAAAGAATAATAGATTAACTCATTATTCAAAAGCTCGTTGTAATTTCAAAACAATAGTGATAACACCTTCAACTGACATAAACGTTCAAAAGAGAAACTCAAATGTTTCATGTACGTTTTCAGAATTAGAGTTCTTATTTTACCTTTTCATTACTTATTTCTCAGAAAATATTATACTCATAGCTAACCCTTTTTAAATGCTGTGTTCTAAGCTACATCTTTGTATATATCCATTCAATAATTGCTCATAACATGAGCTTACATATTAGAACATACGTCTTAGAGAAGTTGCCTACCTGACAGAGAACCACAGCTACAAGGTAGAACATCCAGTATTTAAACGCACAGCTGTCCAACTCTGACACCACAGGTCTTGATCATTGTGTACATTAACTACTCTTAGCCAAGAATTTTTCAGCTCATGTCAAGCAGAATATTCTCTTTGTAAAATGCCATAACATTTTGTAAGTCATTGAAGGGAATTTTTCTCGGTTACAAAGCAACTCTGCCCAGTAATACCTACTGAAGAGCCAGTGAGCTGCTTCCTAAAACACAGCCATTTTAAGTGCAAGAAACTGGATAAATGCTTCATTGTATATTGTATGCTTTGCCAAACTGGATGACAGTGGGAGTTCTTTGTTATGTGGGCACTGGTGTCTGCTAGAGTGTGCTGTCTCTATTGAAGAATCATGAAGACAAAGCTGGCCCACAGGATGTCTGAATCCAAATAGTAATGTATGTTCTGTGCATAAGATTGGCGGAAAAGAAAATGTCAGAACAATGTGAGTACTGCCATGTAAGGTCAGAGCCACTGCATTTAGAAAGCTGCCAGTACACAGTACTAAGCCTACAAAATTAAGAATGAACATGTTGTGAAATGTGAGCCCTGTATGGTGGGCTGCCTCTCATTATTTCACACTGTCATCAGAAGGAGAGCCATACCCTGCTGAATTACATAAGGAACTTCTGCTGGTGGCAGAACTGTGAGCTGGATAGATTCTGGGAATGGCCATAAAGACAAATGCCTGTGGCTGTGAGCAATGCCCACACCTATGGTCCAGCTAGGGCTGTTTGAGATTTGTTGCATTGACTGAACCAACCTGCATTTCAACTGGTTGGTCCATTTACAATCAGCTTTACTAACTTTCCCATTTTCCCTTCTGGGTTATTTAAGTTAAAAAAGTGCTATTCGGACAGCCCTTGGTCTCTGGGACACTTGACTGGGATTCAATTTTAGTATACCTATCTCTAGTGTAAAGCCTTAGAAGCATCTAATCTCTAGTACCATTGAACCAGAATAACCTGGACGCAGTCCTAGGCTCACACCAGAGCACTCTGAGAGTGGCTTTGCTTACTCTGGATTTTCTCAAGTCCCAGTGGGAGTGTATTTTCTGACCTATTTATCCAGCCTCACTTTCCTATCATGTAAAACATACATACAAAATGTAGATTTCATTATAGGGTCTACAACTCAGCTCAAGAAACCAAATACTATGTGTGACAGGTTACACTTTCCAAAAGTAATAGCAAAAAAAAATAATAATAAATCTGGTTCCCCACTTCCTTTGTGTCTGTAGAAGAATCTATAAGAATAGAAGCAGTATGTACAACATTCACAGGAAGGTTCATCAAATCTGAGTCCTGCCAGATCTAATTTTTTTTCCTAAGCATGTTTGTCTCAGTCAGTAGCTTAAGACAGTGGAGATAATCAATACATTTAAACAGTCACACAATGGAGATAATCAGAGCCACTTTTAGTTGGGATGCCTTTTTATACAAGGGAAAGTGACCTCTTAAAAAAGTGAAATTCTAACTGGAAGATAGCTATCATCATCCTTCATTTAAGAAAACAGAAAAAGATACTAGGAGGGAATAAATTATGATTTGTAATGAAGTCAAAAGTGAGATTAGGTAGCATGAGAATAATGGAAATAAAGTATTTCTTCTTTGAAATATACGGACAATCAATGTAACAAATGTAGCAGAAGAAATTTCAGTTTAAATACAGAAAAGAATGTGTTCAGTACCTCTGGTTCTTTAACTCAGAAATATTTGGAGGTCACTTACTCATTATGATGGACTTCTTTTTCTATTGGAAAACTCTGTTAGCATTGAGCATTTTCAGTTTTTGTTTTTTGATGGTTGGTTGGTTTTGAAACATTTTTCTTGTCTTTGCCCTTGGGCTTTCCTTCTTTAGATAAGACATGTCTGCCAATTTATTAAGGTCATGCCATATTTCAAAAGGATACATTCATTTGTTTCATTAACAGCAGTATATTTATTCCTCCTCAGGAGACTTGGAAGATGCAGAACTGGATGACTACTCATTCTCATGCTATAGCCAGTTGGAAGTGAATGGATCCCAGCACTCGCTGACCTGTGCTTTTGAGGACCCAGATGTCAACACCACCAATCTGGAATTTGAAATATGGTGAGGAATGGTGGTTTTAATGATTACTTAGACATCCTCTGTCTCTCTTTTCATGTGCTTCTTTTAATACCTGCAAAAGAAAGGATATGTTGCCTAATTAACAAATGTTAACATCTAAGGAATTCCCAAAAGTCTCCTGAAACTACTTGTCCTTCACCAAAACCACTTATGCAAAGCTCCTCTCACAGTTCAACTTTCAGATCTGGAGGTTCAGTCAAATGACGTTCTGGATCTTGGGGTATCCCACATTCCTCCCAACTTCACAGTAGAATTTAAATCCTGCATCTCCTACAACACCCCTCACCAAAAATCTATTTGCTCAACATCAGACAATCCAGTATCTTCAAGTTGCATGACAGTTAAACTGCCTTGTTTCCAATCCCAAATCAGTGCTTACCAGCTTTTTGACCTCGAGAAAGTTATGTAATATATCTATGTGTCAGTTTCCTCACCTGTAAAATGAGATAACCTGCCTCACAGGAAGTTTGTGATGGTTAAATAGTTTCATCATGTAAATCATTCCAAACAGTGAATAACGAGTAATGGGGAAGCAACATTAAATTATAATTCTGTGAATATTGACCTAACTTCTACCCTCTTGACACAATTTGACTTCAGATGATCCTCTCAATGTAATTTTTTTTTCAGAAATTCATAGGAATAAGTTGGCATTGTGTTTCACAAGGTCTCAGAGAAAAGGCAAAGAAGAAGAGTCTTTGGTTTTAAAGCTTACTCAAGGTCTCAGGGAACTTTATCTTTTCCTTCCTCCACAAGTCATCTCTTGTTGCCAAGGGTTACTATCTCTTGTGATCTGAGAAACTACTCTAACTTAAAATTCTGACATGTGGCTAACTCCAAATTTATATCAGAATGACCTAATTTTTAGTTAGTTTCCTAGTGAGCAAAGTAAGTCAAGATCCACCAACAGTAATAGAAGGCTTCTTATGTTCCATAGACACTGAGACAATTCTCCACAGTACATAGTCCAAACAAGTCCTGAACTCCAACGTATATTAATTTATGGGAGCTTCCTGCATCTATCATGCAGTGCTTCCTGCTGCAGTCCTTAGATAAACATGCTCTTGGACTTGATTATTGTACTGTGCTTTCCGTCAGCCTCTGTTCACTTCCCTAACATATTTTCCAGGAATAAAATATATCAAAAGAACCAGAACCAGTTCAATGTCCAGAATCTAGGTTGGAAATGAATTGCACCAAAACAGCCAAACAACTCATTCAAACAATACACTTACTTTTATGGGCAAAACACCTCCCACACAGAGGTTTCACTTTGGCTTCTTTAACCAGCTGGCTGGTGGGCTGAGTGTTCATCCTGATTTCTCTTGGCCAAGCTGAGGCTAATCTTTCTGTTCACTTTCATTCACACCATATTTGACCACTTCCTTGACCACTCAAACACACTTGCCCTTTAACATTTCTCTTGATTTTTTTCTGTCATATTGTAATCTGTCCAAAGCCTCCTCTCTTTGGGTTTTCCAACTGGATTCAGATATTTCCACTGGAAAGGTACTGCCTTAAGAAAAGTTTTCAGTGAAAAACACTAGTATCAGCTCTTTAGTAGATTAACTCCTGGAGTTCAGAGCCCTTAAAAGGATACCCAGTTTCACAAGACAGCCATAAGGTCATCGTTGATTGTCCGTTGTTCATTAATTTCATTCTCAAAAACATGGGAATGAGCTGAAAATACTATTTTAGATCCCTCTTAAATTCCTAACAGTACCAGAAACTTGCTACTGGTTGGGGACTGTAATTGGATATTTAACACATACTTTCCTTACAAACGTATCTATACTCAAGGATTGAACTAAAAGCCATTGCCCTAGTTTCTCCACATCCCATGTTTACCTAAAATTCAGAAATGGGACCCCACTCCCAGTCTTCCCTTCTATATTTATTTATCAAATTATGACAACATTGTCATCTTCAGATATTTCTGCCTGACGTTTGTCCTAAGCTTATTCCCTGGTATCTGTCTAGCTTACCCACAAAATCTATTTTTTTTCCTGTTCCAAGTGGGAAAGTCCATCTACCCCAACAAGAAACACAACTTTCTAGTAACTTTGAGACACATACACATACACACATCCTTTTTAAAGCCTAAACAACTGTATAACCAGTTAACAAAAGTTATGATTTGGGAAAGCAGTTTTAAAGAATGTCCCAAAAATACTCACTATATTTAGCCAGTTAATTCACTTAACATTTCTTCATCAATCTCTGGTTTTCATGACTGTAGGAACTTAACCAGTCACTCACACACCAAAATAAACCAAAGGTGAAAGATTCTGTACCTAAAGCTGGGGCACACTCCTCCACATTTAACCTCCTGGCCAGCTCACCTAAAGCCAGACAAACATGTTCCTCTTTCTGTGCAGAGTCCAGGAACCATTCTAGAAAGGACTCACTTGGGCACATGCAGAGAACAGTGTACACACATCCAGTTCACCAGAGAAAACCAACACACATTCTGGGTTGCAGGTCATTCAAAAGGCCTTCCTTGAACACACTCCTTAGGATTTAAACAAAATTACGTCTGGTCAATGGAAAGAATTCTTTCATGTAAGCAAACTTACCCAGAGGCACTTTTTTCCTGCCCAGATCTTGACTTCCAATTTAACCCACTTATACCTCCTTAGAACTATTTGGCTGAGCTTAAAAAGTGCATAGGAAAAACAAATTGGTAACTGTGGTTATCACAGAAGAGGAAAATTAAATTTAGGGTTAGAGAAGGAAAATAACCCTGTGATTTTACTTTTATTCTATCTTTTTAAATTACCTTACAATGAGAATATATACCTTTGTTCCTTCTTAAATTTTTACATTATTTATTCATTTTTGTTTACTTTCTTGCTTTATTACAATGCATTTTAGGAGTAAAATTTACATGTGGTAAAATTCACAAAACTTAAGTGAATTTTGAGACATGTCTACGACATGTAGCCATTCCAACGATAAAGATATAGATCTTTTTTTCCCCCTAGAAGGAGGCTTTGTGTTCCATTCCAGTCAACCTTCATACTCCACATGCAATCGTAGTTCTTAATTATATCACCCTTTGGTTTTCGCCAGTTTCTGATAGTTCTTATTAATAGAATAATGCTTTATTCTTTTCCATTTTCTTTCATTTAACACAGTGTTTGAGAGAGCTAGCCATGTTGATGTCCATCTCATAGCTCATCTTTTCAATTGCTGAGTAGTAATTCCACTGTATGAATACACCACAAATTTTTATTTCTCCTCTTGGTGGACATTTGCGTTTTTTCGAGTTAGAGACTATTTTTTTAAGTTGCTGTTCACATTCTTCTATAAATCGGTTTGTGAATATATATTTTCATTTCTCTGGGGTAAAAAAAAAAAAAAAACTCTCAGAATAGAATTGCTGTGTAATAAGGTCAGAGAGTATCTAAATTTATAAGAAACTGCCCAACAGTTTTTCAAAGTGGTTATACCATTCTACTATCCTCCCAGCAATATATAAGAGCTATATATCATTTGCAATATTTGGGTTTGGGACAGTATCTCCTTAGGCTTTTAATTTGCATTTCTCAAATAACAACTGTTGAACACCTTTTCATGTACTTGGTCATTTGCATGTCTTCTTTTGATGACCATCTCTTAAAATTACCAAGTTATTTGTCCTTTTATTAATGCTGGATATGCATTCTGTATGTTTTCTGTATACAATTCCTTTGTCAGATAGATGTAGTGCATCTATTTTTTGCTAGTCTGAAGCTTGTCATTTTATTTTCTTAATGGTGCATTTTAATAAGCAAGAGGGTTTTTTTTGATGGAGTCTAATATATCATTTTTAAAAAATATTTAGTGCTTTTTGTAACCTTGCTAAGATACCTTTGCTTACTCCCAAAGTAGGGAACATATTTTCCCATGTTTTCTTTTAAATGTTCTACAGCTTTAGCCTTTATATTTAGGTCTACATCAAACATATAATTAATCCTATATATTTATGTGGAACTAGGGCTTATATTTTCTATACATCTACTCAGTTATTTCAAAGAAATTTGCTGAAAATGATGTGCTATCACCCCATTGAATTTACTGGGTGCCTGCATTTAAAATTTATTAACATTGTATGTGAGTCTATTTCTGAATTCTTTCTATTGATTAATTTATTTATCCTTATGCCAGTACTAAATTGTTCTGATTATCATAGCGCTATACTAAGTTTGAGGTCAGGTTTCTGAGTCTTCCATATTTATTCTACTTTTTCCAATGTTGCTTTGGCTATTGTGGGTTCCTTTTATTTCCACATAAATTTTAGAATCAGCTTGTCAATTTCTTTAAAAAATCCGCTGAGACTTTGAGTAATATATGGGCCGTTTTGGGGAAATTTTCATTTTATCAATATTGAATTAGCTAGTCTAATTCAATAGAGAACATAGTTCTCTATTTATTTAGATTTCTTTTAAAAACTCTCAACAATGTTTCATAATTTCCAGTGCAAAGGCCTTGAACATCTTTTATTAATTTTATTTTTAAGTATTTTATGTATTTATTTCTATCAAATTGAACTATCATTTTTAAATTTTATTTTCCAACTGTTTGATGGTAGCTTATAGACATATAAACTGACTTTTGTATAATGACCTTGATAATTCACTTTATTTATTTCTGTAGTTGTATTGAATATTCTTTATCATTTTCCACATGAATAAACATGTTTTCTGCAAATACTGGAAGTATTTTTTCCTTCTTTCCAACCTGGATACATTTTATTTGTTTCTCTTGTTTTACACATTGGCTAAAACCTCCTGTACATCATTGAATAGAAATGGTGAAAGTGGATATTCCTGTCATCTCCTGGTCTTAGGGAAACGATTTATGTTCACAATTTCAACATAAATATGATAGTAACTATAGGCTTTTTGTAAATGCTGTTTATCAGATTGAAGAAATATCTTTCTATTTCTTATCTGTTGTGAGTTTTTAACATGAATAAATACATTCATGTTATTAAACAATGCTTGAATGCACCAATTGACTATAACCAGGTTATTCATGTCTTCTAGTCTGTTAATGTGGCAAATTATATTGATTGATTTTTGAATGTTTAACCTGCTTTGGTTTCCTAAGATATGCCCTACTTTGTAAATGTGAATTACAATGAGTGTGTTAACATTTTCTTGTGAAATTTTGCTGATGCATTTTTAAGGGATATTTATCTATCAACTTCTTTTCTGTAATATTTTTGCCAGATTTTGGTACCAGGATTAAGCTAGCTTCAAAAAATAGGTTGAGGAGGGTCATTCCTCCTCTAGTTTCTAAAAGAATTTGTTTATATTGGCACTATTTCTTTTCTTATACATTTACTAGAATTTACCGTAATATAACCGTCAGGAGTAGAGTTTTCTTTGTGGGAAAGTTTACTGATAGTAAGTTTAATTTCTTAGAAAGAAATATAACTATTGAAATAAGCAATTTTATGTCAGATTTACTAATTTCTGTTTATAAAACATTTTCATTACATCTAAGTTACTACATACATTAAAATAACATTTAAACTTTCCTTATCGTATTCTTGACATCTGTGTGATCTACAGTGTTATCTCCTCTTATATTCCAGATATTGGTAATTTATATCTTTGTTTTCTTAACCAGTCTTATTAGGTTTTATCAGCCAAAATTACCTAATGAAAATCCCTTATGTTACCCATCAAGTATGTATGATGTTATATATCTATATAACCCTTTATACTGTTATCAGTTTCTTTAACTTTTTTTTAATTCGATTTTTTTACGATTCTTATTTCTCATGTACATTCCCATGGAACATAAAAAATAATTACTTCTTTACCTAAACAAAGTATTTGTTTTTCAATGATTGATTATTTAAAAATACAGGAATTTTTGATGATTTTTGTAAGCATGTTTTGACTATTTCAGGTTCAACTGCTTCTAATTCTGAGTAAACCATCATTAAGTATAATGGCAGCAGAAAGCCACATGATTTCAATGCATTATCTCTCATTCCTGGACATGACTCCACTCACCCACCAACATACCTATGAACAGAGTTAAAGTCAAACATATAGCAATGTGCATATGATACTATTCCGTCGTATACAGGAACTCCCACCTGAATCAAGACATATCCCCTTTTCATTCCTATAGTGGGGCCCTCGTGGAGGTAAGGTGCCTGAATTTCAGGAAACTACAAGAGATATATCTCATTGAAACAAAGAAATTCCTATTGATCGGAAATAGTGAGATATGTGTGAAGGCTGGAGAAAAGAGTCTAACCTGCAAAAACGTAAACCTAGCCACTATAGGTAAGAAGTTGTACAGGTAAGAAGAAGGGGTATGCCTGTCATTTTTTGAATACCTGAAAACACTATGTCTGGAAATTCTGTAGGTTAAAAGTAGACAAATTGTGGAAACAATTGGTAATTAATAATAGCTAATTCTCTATTGCGAATTTTTTAATAAATGAAAAATTTGAAATGTTTGCTTTCCTGCCATGCAAGAATTCTGAGGCTCTTCAAACCCAGCTGTCAAAGAGAGTGTGCAAATCTACATGAAATGTCTAACTGGAGCTGGGTTTCCTGTCATCCATCCACAGGTGTCCTTTCTTTCCTCACCTGTTCTCCTGAATTCTTTGTAGTCTTCTCCCCAAATTCCTACAACATTCTGAGTGAGTTTAGCTAACTTATCAAGTTATTTTAAAAAGCATATATATCTTCTCTATTAGTCAGAGTTTTCTAGAAAAAAAGGGAACCAGTAGGAGGCCAGATAGATAGAGATGATCGACAGGAGAGATTTCTGTGAAGAAATTGACTTCTGTGTTTGTGGGGACTGGCAATTGCAAAAATCCATAAGGCAAGCCAGTAGGCTAGAAATTCAGGGAAGAGTGCAGTGTTGAGTCTAAATTCCGCATGCCAGGAAACTCAAGCAGATTTTCTGTATTGCACTTTTGAGATAGATTTGCTGCTTCTTCAGGGAACCTCAATCTTTGCTCTAGAGGCCTTCTACTCTTGGGGTGATGCCCACCACATCATGGAAGACAATCTGCTTTACTCAAAGTCTGTTGATTTGAATGTTAACCGCATCTAAAAAAATACCTTTAGTATTCCCTATTCACACCCCCTTCAGTCCCCAAAAAGAAAATTAAAGGTAAGAGAGCAATACTCATTACAGACAAGAAAGAATGAGGAACCTAGCTCAGCTTTCTCTCAGCTTTGTTTCACTGATGGTAAAATAGAGAGTTAAAGCAGAAGTTCCATGTGTGAACAATTAACTTGTGGAAAAGCAAATGTAGTAGAAAAGAGACATTAGGCAGATGGCTGTGCATGTTGGCCACACAGCAGCAGCATTGGGCATGACCAGTGTGGGTACTGGTTACAGGCAGAGGACGGGGTATCTCCAAGGTTATGAAAAACTTGCATTTTGATTATTTGGAGATGAGGCCTCTATGGATGGGGCACCATATCTAAAGGTTCACCACTTACATTGCAAATATACATTCATTTCTCCAAGAGTGAGCAGTGAAGGCAGAGATTCTCAGTCTTCGGACAAGGTCCTGGAGCATCAGAGCAGAACCCATTCTCACAAAAACCCACACCAGCATGCAAGCCCTTGGATGCACATAAACACTCACAATACACCCAGAGTCTCCAGGTGACACCAGAGTCTCCAAATCCCCATATCCCATATACCCAATGCTCTTACAATTTCCACCCCTCAGCAGACCACAAATCGGCATGGCTTTTGAATGGCAAGAGGGAGGGGTACAGTACACACACTGCTGGTAGCACAGGCCCCGTGGAAGAGTGGTGTGAGAAAAGCACTGGACAAGCAGGAAGAGAGGCAAAGGCATGTCTCACACCAGCATCTCCTCTTACGTCCTAATGGGACACTTCATTACTACCATTTAAGTGAGTTTAAACTAGATGCTTCTGATTGAGCCCCAGAGCCAGAGCTCCACACCCACCATCTGCACACTCACTTCTCCTTGTTTAGGTGTCTCTTGACCCAATAAAGCTGAAGGGGGAAGCTTCCTGCCTTTCCACTTCTCCTGGCAGAGTAGATTGATATGATTGTTCAGATTCTACAAGAATATATTACCTCTAAAATATTGCTTGAAAAATGAGCCGCCTTTTCTAATTTGCTCAAAGACATGACTTGGGCTTGAGGCAGAACTGTCCAGAGAGCACCACGACAAGCCACTGTGATGTGCAACATGAGAGAAACAAAAGCTAAATGAAGAAGAGTGAGCCTCAGAATGAGAGAATTGGATTTAAATCCCTTTAAACCATTTTACAGGGGCCCAAACCTAATTAACTTCTCTGAGATTCAGTTTCCTTATCAATATGGTGGTGACAAGTGAAGACAGCGTAAGCAAAGCACGCAGTGCTTAGGAGATGTGTTCTTCCGTTAATTCCTTTTTTATTAAAAGATGGACACGGGGCAGGGGTTTCAGCTCAGAAGGGCTTGTTGAGAATGGAATAAAGGGCAGGAACTGGAGAGAGGGGCGAAACATTGCCAGCGTTATCTGTGGGGCAGTTCTCCACCCTCTGCCTTTCCTCCTGCTTCTTGCTAGGTCTCGGGTATCTTCCCTTTTATTAGACTTCCCCTTTTACAAGACATCCAACAGTGAAAAATGAAGTCAATACTCTTTTTTCAGTACCTCTAAGGCAAAGCAGGGAAACGGGCAGTCACCACAATGAACAAGTGACTACAAGAGCTAGGCCAAACTCTGCCACGAGGATTTCACTTTATTGAGCCGGTAATGCTAAAGTCCAGCTCAGACTCTACTGAGTGAAAGTTCGATGAACCCACATCCTCTTATGAACAACTGGGCCTGAGATCAGTCATGCAAAAAGTAGCACCCTCATCCCCAGACAACTAACTTCCCAGGCTGTTATCAGTGAACAGCCAAGAGGGCAGGTCAGGGAAGTCTCAGGACCTTCTAGGAAATCGGTACCTTTCTCTGGGTTTGTTCTGCCTGAAATGATACCTGTCTCCCTCCGACAGCTTAGCATATGTGGAGCATATGATCCTAACAGCAACTCTGCAAGGCAGGAAGGCAATAGAAAAGCCCAAGAGAAATTCAGTGTTAAAGCTGAGAGACTGACAAGGGGGCTCCCTGAGGCCAGTCTGGAAGGTCCTAGCCAGGGCCAGGGCACAGACCCTTCACGCCACTATAACTGAGATGAGGTGCAAGGTTCACAGCATATAACGTAATTTCATTACAAGAATGAAGACTCAAAGTTTAAATACTACTGCTATGGGGCTCATTAGTAACAAGTTCTCCAATATTCAAAAGGCAAAGAGGATGTGTTTTAGTGTAAAATTAACACTAGCTGCTGTAACAAATAAGCCCCCAAACATATGACATCTCAAACACCGTAAGTGTATTTCTCACTCACAATCAGAGTCAGAATGGATGTTTCTAACCTGCAGGTGGGGCTCCTCCAAGTAGTATTCTGGGCACTTTCCATCCTATGGCTCCACTGTCTTTAACGCAGGACTCCAAGTGGTGGAAGAGGACGGAGCAGGGGAGTCACACATGGGTGTGTGTCTGGGCCAGGGTGAGGGTGGGTGTGCATTTCCTCTACTCACCTCACTCGCAAGGTCACACCCAACTGTAAGGGAGGCTGGGGAATGTGGACTGGATTTGAACCCAAGAAGACGAAATGGTTTTCTGAATAGTTGGTCATTTACTGACACAAAAAGGTCAGAGTGATTTGCAGAGGAGATGAATTTTAAATCCCATAATTATTTCCTTGGCCACACTTTAGACAGAATTTATTTCTTTTTCTTTTCCAGTTAAACCTGAGGCTCCTTTTGACCTAAGTGTCATCTATCGTGAAGGAGCCAATGACTTTCTGGTGACGTTCAATACATCACACTTGCAAAAGAAGTATGTAAAAGTTTTAATGCATGATGTAGCTTACCGCCACGAAAAAGATGAGAACAACTGGATGGTATGTAGCTCAACTACATTAAAAAAATAAAGACGAATGAATGTTTCATATTTTGCTGTTCTAGTAGGGCATTTCCCCTGAGAGGGCCTAACAATTTTGCTTTCAAAACATACCTTCTACTGAAAGAAGCTCCCAATACTAGCCCCACAAAAACCTGGATTTTCCCTAGTGCATACTCTTCTAGCTCTAGCTATTTTTTCTTGCTCTAATTTTAGTCTTCAGAATGTTTCTACATCAGTGAGTTGGATAACAACATAGATTGAGACCAAATTGATCCTCCGTATTCAGGGGCCTCAAAAACAGCCGTGTCTAGTACCACTTTCATAGGCAAATCAGGCAAAATGTATATCTGGGTATAACCACCAAGTCATAGGCACATTCTGGCTTATGAGATTCGTGGGACCAGCATGAGATAAGGAACAGAGGCATAATGTTTGTCTTTGTTGTTTTTATTTTAAAGCCCAAGGTCATTGTTTTTGAAGTAATAGCTTAATTTTCGTAATTAAGTAACAGCTTAACCCTTCGTAATTAGGAGAGTTACTTAGATGCTCTCTTCATGATTTGTTGAGGTTGGAATGATCTGGCGGTACCTAGAAGTTATTTTGGAAAGGAGGTAGCAGAAGATTGGAGTGCACCATGTTATGAGATTTCTTTTAACCCACTAGCTTAACTTCTTTCTGCACCTCAGGGATGAAGAGGAGATGATGATTTTTCTTTCTCAAGGCCTTCTTATTCTGGCTGTCCCCATTTTTCAGACCAAGATTGGCCTTGTTTGTTTGCTGTGTGATGCAAGATGCCACTTGCATACATGCAACACCTGACCCAAAGCACCAGCTCCCTCTTTCCACTCACCCACCCTGCCCTGGATGCACACACCAACTGGACTACCTTGATCCTGCCCTCTTCCATTATTCCATTGGTGAAAATTGCACAAGTGGAAAAGCAACTTAGTGGAGAAAGGAGGGATTACAAATAAATGGTGACAGGAAAATTAAATTTAAAAAAAAAATTTTTTTTGAGACAGTCTTGCTGGGTCACCTAAGCTGGAGTCCAATGGTGCGATCTCTGCTCACTGCAACCTCCACCTCCTGGGTTCAAGCAATTCTCCTGTCTCAGCTCCCCCAGTAGCTGGGATTACAGGCAACTGCCATCATGCCCAGCCAATCTTTGTATTTTTGTAGAGATAGGGTTTTGCCATGTTGGCTAGGCTGGTCTTGAACTCCTGATCTCAGGTGATTCACCCGCCTTGACCTCCCAAAGTGCTGGGATTACAGGCGTGAGCCACCATACCTGGCCAAAATTTAAAAAAAAAAAATTAAGGTAAATGCCCACCTGCCTTTATAACAACAACAAAACAACAGATGATTTAAGGAAATTATAAAACAGTGAAACTCTAAACAAACTAGAAAAATATAGGCAAATGTTTAGATAACATGAAGAAGAACTTTCTAAGCATCAAAGCTGTAGAAGAAAGGAAAGGATTGAGACATGTGACTACATGAAAAGTAGAGGCTTATGTATGTCAAATCACACAATAATCAAAAATGCAAATTTAAAAGTAGGATTAAATTGCTGCATATACAGCTGACAGGTGATTAGTATCATTAATATATAAAGAGCTCTTATAAATCATTTTAAAAAATCACAATAGAAAAATGAGCAAAAAATTGGGAAAATCTCATAAAATATGGAATATATAAATTCAATAAATACACGAAAATGAACTAATTATCAAATAAATACATATATTAATAGTGATGGACTAATTTTTATCTATCAAATGAGTAGAGTATGTTTTTGGTTTTATCTTAAAGATAATACACTGTGTGGGGGAGACTTTTGTCTCTGTATTACTATTGACAATGTAAAATGGCATCTTTCTGGAGAGAATTGATTCCTGCTCACTAACCTAAACTAACTTTTCATCTTCCCTTGATATGTGACAGGAGAGAGAGAAAAGAGGAAGATATTGAAGTGTGGAAAGGGAGAGCCTGGGCAGTGTCTAACTCACCTGAATAAGACCCATCATTTCCCTCTCCTCCTTGACCACTCACAGCATCCTTTATAAGCTCAGATTCTGTCTCCAGTTTTGCTGTTGATTCCTTCACATATCAGAGCTCCTTATTCTAATAAATATGAGACAACCTTAGGAAAATGTTTATGGGACTAAAGGAATTCTACCTGAAATGATTTGGGAGATTTAGGCAACACCTCTTTTCCCATCCTAAGAACGTAACCGCACTCTTTACTCTCTAGCACGTGAATTTATCCAGCACAAAGCTGACACTCTTGCAGAGAATGCTCCAACCAAAAGCAACGTATGAGATTAAAGTTCGATCCATCCCTCATTACTATTTTAAAGGCTTCTGGAGTGAATGGAGTCCAAGTTATTACTTCAGAACGCCAGAGATCAATAATCACTCAGGTAAAGAATGGTGGTAGAGTTTTTGTTCCCCCAGAGTGCTTTGCTGGTGAAAGTGAGGGAGCAAGTGAGAGAAAGATTATTAAAACTAACCAGCAAAATAGGACCCCCCTGGAGTGCATTTTTACACTTTGGAGAATGAATTGCCTGCTCTCCTTGCCCCTTTTGTGAAGAACAAGGAAGCAGAGGGAGTGGGGTCCTTACTTAGCTGAGAACTAGTGCAGGTGGTGTGTGTTCCTGAAAGCTGCCATAAATTTTGAGCAAGATCCCCACCCACTACCTCCAGTTAACCGATTTACCCTGGGACCCCAATGGCTGGTGACTCTAAGGCCTCTCCAAGAAGCACATGTGTTGGTGTCAGGTGCACAGGCAGGTGTGGCTGTCCCGTATCTCCTTTTCCAGAAGGATGAAGATATCTTTGGAACTGGAACTGAGAATGTTTAGGAACTGAGACATCCCCTCCCTAGAGTTTGCAGCGGGGTGAACATCTCTCTCATTATCTCCTGCTCAGGCTTCTTTTGCTTGGTGGATAGTCAAGAAGGGCAGAGAGCATTGGTACCTTTGATGCCAGACCATGTTTACATTTCAAGTGGCAGATGTTCTGGGCCTAGTTACCCGAGTCAGTGCCTTTTAAGCCAAAATCCCTCCATAAAGCTGTCACATCTCTCTGTTATCTGAAAAGCAACTTTCAAGAAGTAATAACTGGGCCCACATTACTAAGTAAATGTGAAGCATCCTGAGACCCTACCCCACTGCATGACTACTGAATGCTTACCACGATCTATTCTTGCTTTCCAGGGGAGACAAATCCTATCTTACTAACCATCAGCATTTTGAGTGTTTTCTCTGTGGTTCTGTTGGTCATCTTGGCCTGTGTGTTATGGAAAAAAAGGTGACTTTCTTCAACTAATAAAGAGGGTGATTATGTGGGATCACAGACAGTTAGAGCTTGATCCCCATTTATTGATGAGAAAACTGCAAAGGGGAATAAGGCATTTCACAAATTTAGTGCCCAGTATCCCTATCTATCCTCAGTGAATTCCCACAATGAATTTCCTAAGAGGCAAAAATATATAAATTGGACATTGGGCAAACCCTGTAACCCTGTCACCAAAGTAAGAATTCTGTAATGCAATGTTTCCCAAGCTTTTCTTCCAGCATCCCCTAAAGGTTGCAGAAGCCATCATTCATGGCAAATGCACAATGTACTCGAAGTTTTGACTTTCAGTATATAAATTCATGGCATTTTGTATTCTAATATATGGTAAGGCTATGTTTGCTTCATCATAAAAATGATGTGTTAGACATGCACTTGTTAAGTCACTTAATATTCTAGGAAGATGCCCTTGGCAGAAGGCTACATACCCCCAGGATTATAAATACCCTAATTTGAAAAGCACTGCCTTGAAAGTACTAAGCAATTTCCCTGGGTAATTTGAAAATATTCCCTCACTTCTGCCAAAATTAGCTGACAGAATTGCTGCCAGTAAAGAGAAGGAACATAAAGGCAACACTTAAATTGGGAGTAAACAATGGGATCAAATTGTACTTCCACAGCTCCACCAAAACTACCTCCTTGCAAGCCTTGGTGTTCCTTCCCTCTAGGGCTTTTTCCCAGAGGTATATTACAGTCATGTCTGGTTCACAGAATGAATTGTTAGCACTTGTCTCTGGTTCAACCCCTCCTTGAATTGATAGGGCCCTGAGGCCCAGAGAAAGCAAGTTCCTTGAGCATAGTCACCCACCTAATTGTGATAGAGCCAAGACTGGAAATCTGTTCTTCTGATTCCGGGCTCAGAATAAGTGGGAAAACTCAATGTGCCTATGCCCTCTGCCATTCACCTCCTCTATCAATGTCCTCTGATTTCAGGATTAAGCCTATTATATGGCCTAGTCTCCCAGATCATAAGAAGACTCTGGAACATCTGTGTAAGAAACCAAGAAAGGTGAGTGTTTTTGGTGCTTAAAAAATATTGTGTTGGCAACATCCCAGTTGCCAAGAATGACATTCCAGGACAAGGAACAGTTGATGCATCAAATACCTCAGCTTCTGGTATTTGTTGCATCCTGTAACTAGGGTCCCTCCTAAAACCCTAGCTGCAGGAGGGAACTGAAACAAGATACACATCTCAGAACTTCTGGGCTCCCTGGGGCTTGAGGGCACAGCTACTGGTCAAGCCAGGTCTTGAAGTGTCTCAGAAGCAAAGAGTCCATTGAGGAACATGTGGGCAATTCCGTGACATTCCCTGTCAGAAAACTCATCAGACCTTTTCCTGAACTGAACCTTTGAAGGTGCCGTTTTAATGCCTTCTCTCCTTTTTCTGTGCAGAATTTAATTGTGAGTTTCAATCCTGAAAGTTTCCTGGACTGCCAGATTCATAGGGTGGATGACATTCAAGCTAGAGATGAAGCGGAAGGCTTTCTGCAAGATATGGTTCCTCCACAACTAGAAGAATCTGAGACGCAGAGGCCTGAAGGGGACGTGCAGAGCCCCAACTGGCCATCTGAGGATGTAGTCACCACCGCAGAAACTTTTGGAAGAGATCCACCCCTCGGATGCCTGGCTGGGAATGTCAGTGCATGTGATGCCCCTATACTCTCCTCTTCCAGGCCCCTAGAGTGCAGAGAGAGTGGCGCAAATGGGTCTCATGTGAACCAGGACCTCCTCCTTAGCCTCGGAACTACAAACAGCACCCTGCCACCTTCATTCCCTCTCCAATCCAGAATCCTGACATTGAACCCAGTTGCTCAGGGGCAGCCCATCCTTACTTTCCTGGGATCAAACAAAGAAGAAGCATACGTCACCATGTCCAGCTTCTACCAAAACCGGTGAAGTGTAAGAAACCCAGACTGAACTCACCGTGAGCCACAAAGATGATTTAGAAGGGAAGTCTAGAGTTCCCAGTCTCCCTCACAGCACGAAGAAGACAAAATTAGCAAAACCCCACTACATGGTCTTGCAGGATTCTGAAACATTGCTTTGACCACGTTTCCTGAGTTCAGTGGCATTCAACACGAGACAAGAGCACCCTGCTTCTACCATGTGAATTTACAAGGTTTTTTAGGGTTTGTTTTTGTTTTTGTTTTTTTGAGATGGAATCTTGCTTTGTCGCCAGGCTGGAGTGCAGTGTGGCTTGGCTCACTGCAACCTCCACCTCCTGAGTTCAAGTCATTCTCCTTCCTTATCCTCCCCAGTAGCTGGAATTACAGCCATGCACCACCACACTCGGCTAATTTTTGGACTATTAGTAGAGACGGGGTTTCACCATATTGGCCAGGCTGGTCTCAAACTCCTTACATCAGAATCCGCCCACTTCAGCCTCCCAAAGTACTGGGATTACAGGCGTGAGCCACTGCACCCGGCCTGGTCACAAGGTTTAAGTCGACCTAATGATTCAGCTATGTTTTTTTAAGAAAGAGGAAAGTATGAAAGAGTAAAGGAAAGGATTTAGGAGTGAGGAAGGCAGGAAGAGAGCAAGGGGGAAAGAAAGAAAAAAGGAGAAACATGATAGTTGCCATTATTAGGATTTAGTATATATCCAATGCTGTGCAAGTGCTCTGCACACCTTGCCTCACTCTATCCTCACAATCATCCTGGGAGCTATGTGCAATTACTATAACTGCTCTCTTTTTTATAGATCATTAGATTCAAGAACTAAGGAGTTAAGTAACTTGTCCAAGTTGTTCACACAGTGAAGGGTGAGGCCAAGATATGATGGCTGTGAGTCTGCAGTTCCCTGAGCCATGTGCCTTTCTCTTCATTGAGGACTTCCCCATTCTTGAGTGCCAAACCTCACTAGTAACAGGATGTGACTAGATAATTTATGATCCCAACGGGGTCACTTTGGAAAGTGAAAGGGGAACTTATATATAATCCCTCCAGGACAATGAGCAGAAACTAGGACTGCCCCAGACAAACAGGGACATACCTATGGTCACTTAAATTAAAATGGCTATGAGAAAGAAAGTGGGGGAAATCAGTCTTGTGGGTGTGAAGTCCCACGACCAGCCATGTCAAGAGAAGGGAAAGAAGGCAAGAAAAAGCCATGAAGCCCATTTGATTTCATTTTTCTGAAAATAAGCTCAAGAGGGAATAAATTAGAAACTCACAACTCACAATTTCTCGTTTGTTACCAAGACTGTGATTCTCTTGCTGCTACCACCCAAATGCATCCATCCATGATCTCAGAGGAACCTGTCGCTAACCCTGGACATGGGTATGTTTGATGAGTGAGAGGAGGTATCACTCCTCCCATGTGTATAGACACTACCCAGACCTAAATTCATCCCAAATTGTCCTGAGTTCTCCAGCAATAGATGCTGCCACAAACTTCAGGGAGAAAGAGTTTCAAGCACATGCAATGAGTGAACTGGCTGTGGCTACATTCTTGAAGATATACAGAAGAGACATATTATGAATGTTTGACATTTATCATCTTGCCTTTCTTGATCTAGATTAATTTTTAATGACTAGCTCGAAGTCAAGGCAATTGAGTAATGTTTGCTCAGGGAAGTGCAGCAAACCCCTCTCCTGCAGGCCTCCAGACCCAGGCTTCACGGAACCACAAAAAGCAAAACCTGCACAGAAAACTAAAGAAGGGCCATAGGTTCAGGGTTTTGTTTGAGGTTTATTGTTATTGATTTTCTGTTTTGAACTTTTTTCTTTGTTTGGTTTTTACTTTATTTAGCGGGATTAGGTATTTTAGTTTTCTTGTTTGTTTTGTGTTGTCTGTGAATGGGTTTTAACTGTGGATGGATAGACCTTACTTGTTGGCTTAACAGACTGGTAAAATCAGACCATCTTGTTCTTCAGATGAGTGTTTTCCTTTCCAAAGTGCTCTCCTCTGCATCAGCAGTAGAAGTACAACACTGTAATCCCTTATGTTTACTTAGTGCTTCGGCAATTTTCAAAGCACTTCCATAAGCATTCTTTTCACCTACTCGATAGGCATTTATGGAAAGCCTGCTATGAGCCAATCATAGTGTTAGGTGCAGGGTATCTAAAGACAAATAAGGATGTCACCCTGCCTCATAAATTGCAAAATCTAACTAAAGTGACAGCTTAGTAAACAAAATTTTTATTATACTACAAAATGCTACAAAAGAGGCATGTAGAAAGTGCCCTGTTTGCGACAGGGCAAATGCCACAAAAATGATAGAAATTTGCATGGAGAAAAGGTAGAATCTGCCTGGTTTGTAGGAAGCAGAAAACATTTTTCATCAGGTGGGAAGGTCCTTTTTACCTTTTGTAGAAATGAGAGTGAAGTCTCAAATAGGAGGTTCCACAAAATCTCATGTCCAGCCTAGGTCTCTGATACATTGTTCACGGAGGTTCTTTAAAGTATTTATTGTTTTCTTTGACTTTGGAAAAATTGGGACACAAGAAGACAGGTAAATTACCGAACCTCACACATTAAGTCAGAACTGGGAGCTGCAATGTTGTATCCCTGTTATAAATAGGCAATCTCTCAAGGAAATGAAGAGATGAACTGTAGAGAAACATCGAGGTATCTCCAGCTCTAAACTCCTCTGTCTCAGTATTGTTTGGCAGATGTTATCATTGGAATTTAGTGTCTGAGCATCTGTCTGTTACTAGAGTATTTAAAATGCATGTATTATAATCATATAACCATAACTGCTGTTAATTCTTGATTACATACCTAGGGACAATGTGTAATGTGAGATTACTAATTGGTTCTGCCCAATATACTTTCAGATTTTATTAAGGAAAAAAAAAAACCTACTGATCAGAGGCAATGTATTAATCAGAAATGTAAACTGCTAATTCTATACAGCATGAAATGAAAAGACAACTAAATTGGTCCAACAACCATGTCTAGGGCACCCTGGCTCATGCGGTTGATTGCCTACCAACCTTTGCCTCTTCCTTCAGTGCGGTTTCCATGGGAATTTCCTTCAGAAAAGCCAAGTGTGGGCTGTTTCAGAGGTGCATACCTGTGTTTTCTTAGCTCTTATAGAGGGGCTATAAGACTTGGAAGGGGCCAGAAAGAATATATGGTAGAGTTCCGAAAAATGATGCAGATTAGGTGGCATTTTTGCCTGGTCTGTGGTTTATTGTTGAGATTATTCTTTAAAATATCCATTGTTCACTACAGTGAAGATCTCTGATTTGACTGTGTACTTTCCACATGCATTACAAATATTTCACAGAGCTGCTTAGTATATAAGTGTACAATGTGTATAACCATATCCTATTTAATTAAATGCTATGGAACTCTTTGTGGCTGTGCCTGTCTTCTCTGGAATCTGTGAATAGAGGTATACCCAGAATGGACCACGTGTCTCTTCAGCCCCTGAAAACATTATGATGTCATCTGCTGTCATTTTATGGATTTGAACTTTCAGAGGAATCTCTTTTAATCAGTTAAGCAGTTAATCAATTAATAAATCAATTAACAATTTGTTGAGGATCTGCTCTGTACAGCTTTGCACTGTGCTGGGCACTAGGGTTACAGAGGTAAAATGGGACACTTCCAGCTCACAACTGCATGAAGGCAAAGACACCTAGGAACAGGCACAATGTCATACCGTTGTTTTAATGCAAAATATCCATTATGATTTTTAGCTATAAGCAAGAAACATCAGTTTGGGCTAACTAAGCAGAAAAGGACCTTATTACAGGTTATTAGGAGGGCTCACAGACTATCTAGGAGGGTGAAGAACTGGTCTTGGAGGCCACAGAGCCACTTTGTATCTCTGCCACTGACACCTCCAGAAACTGAAAATAGCTACCTCCATTGCTACCACCAGCCCAGAATAGTCTCAGAAGCAGCACCCAGTGGCTTCACATCCCTGGCTGTGGGCTTAAAGACAGCAGCGGAGCCTGTGGTTGATGAAGCCTAGTTCAGATGCCTGAGATCTAGCAATGGGTAATGGAGAAGAAAATATCAGATATTTTCATCTTCCAGCAAGAGGCAAGAACCATAGCATGGGGCATTCCCCAAATATAGGAAGAACTTTCCACTTCTAAGTGAGGGGGAAAAAAAAGAAGAAGAGCAAAAAGGAGAAGAAGGACACACTACAGAATAAACAGCAAAAAAGGGCAATATGAAGGAGGTCTCACTTGATATGGTAGCACAGGGTAAGTCAGAGCACACTAGGTAACGGAGCCTGGAGCAGGAAAGATGCTTTCTGGTAAATGAAACACTTGTTCAAGGTCCTGATGTAAGTGCATGGGAAACATTTGCAGGGTTACCAGTACAGTGGGTGATGCCTCCTTATCTGTCTCAACTGAGAACAGTAATGTGTTGGTGGTGACTCCAGAAAGTTGTACAAAGAGCGATTTTGTAGAAAATAACGTAGATGGGGCGCAGTGGCTCACACATGTAATCCTAGCTTTGAGGCCAAGGCTGGTGGATCACCCGTGGTCAGGAGTTTGAGACCAGCCTGGCCAATATAGTGAAACCCTGTCTTTACTAAACATACAGAAAAAATTCAGCTAAGCATGGCAGCACATGCCTGGAATTCCACCTTCCTGGGGAGGCTGAGGCAGGAGAATCACTTAAACCCGGGAGGCAGAGGTTGCAGTGAGCTGAGGTCATGGCACTGCACTCCAGCTTGGGCAACAGTGAGACTCCATCTCAAAAAAAAAAAAGAGAGAGAGAGAGAAGAAAAGAACATATATTTACCTCGGACATTTTACTTTAATTTAAAACAGCTGGCTGGATTTTCATTCACCACACATTTTATTACATCATAGTCCATCTGGGCTGCTATACAAAATGCCATAGACTGGGTAGCTTATAACTGATAACAAATCTATTTCTCGCAGTTCTGCAGGCTGGGGAGTCCAAGATCTGGATGTTGGTATGGTTGCGTTCCGGAGAGGGCCCTCTTCTGGGTTGCAGACTGCCAGCTTCTCACTGTTCACATAGTGGAAGCGAAGAACAAGTTCCCCAGGCCTCTTTCCTAAGGGCACTAATCCCAGCCGGGAGGGCTTTGCCCTTATGACCTAATCACCCCTAAATGCCCCACTTCCTAAAACCATCATCTTAAGGGTTAGAATTTCAGCATATGAATTTTGGGGGAACACAATGTCAAACCATGATACATTACAAGATTCCATTCTTTGAGTGTGAAGTTATTAATTGTAGCCTCACCTTTTTCTTCCTTAGGTAACAGACTCCCATAACACATAATCTACGCTTTCCAGTTTGACTTTTTTTTAAATGAGGAAGGACTTTGAAACTCTTTCAAAGAAAGCTAAGCATAGGGGACTAGCTTTTTTAAGATTTTCTGGCTCCCAGATCTTTTATCATCACTTTTCCATCCCAATTTGCTAGTAATATTTTTTTTCAATTTGCTAGTAACATATTATTAGCAAGTCTTTTCAAACCATTCAAAGTAGTTTTCATAGATCAGCAGCCATTTTTGCATATTTATATTTCATAATCTTGCATAATACAACTACAGGTCCTACTGGCTCAGACAAGTTTGGAAATACACACAGCTGACTCAGATGAGTTTTACATGGCAATTGGTGGGATCAGAAGCACGGAGTGCACCAGAACAAGAGTCCTCAACCCCAGGGCCACAGACCAGTACTGGTCTGCGGCCTGTTAGGAACCAGGTCACACAGCAGGAGATGGGTGGCAGATGAGCAAGCATTACCATCTGAGCTCAGCCTCTTATCAGATCAGTGACAGCATTAGAGTCTCATAGGAGTGTGAATCCTAATGTGAACTGTTCATTTGAAGGATCTAGGCTGCATGCTTATGAGACTCAAATGGCTGAGGTGGAACAGTTTCTTCCTGAAATCACACACACCAGCCCCACCACCAATCCCTTCCCCTGAGTCCGTGGAAAAACTGTCTTCCACAAAACCAGTCCCTGGTGCCAAAAAGGTTGAGGATCACTGCTCTAGAGGACAGCCTACTAGCAGTTAAATCGCGATGTGAGCGTCAATGTATTTAACAGAGAGAACGGAGAGTGCTGCTCTTCTCAGCAAGTGGTTCAGTGGAAGCCCTCCATGGACAGTTATTTCACTTGGTTTTCCTAGTCCATACAGTCTGCAGAGTAGTGGCTGGAGATAAGGCTTGGCAGAATTGGTGGGGGCCAATGATTAGGTGTTTGGCATGCCAGCCTACGAAGTATCATTTATTCTGCAGAAAATAGATGTGCTGGGCAGGATTTTAATCAGGAATGTGATGTGAAATAATGCATTTTCTGTGCATGTGTATATCAGGTTTTAGGAAGGAATCTTAGTTCAGTAGGATATAAATATGAAAGAATTCTGACATTTCTTTAATTACTCATCTCCAAAGATGCTCTGTTGAATATCCCTTTCTGAAGCAGATTCCTTTAAGTGATCAAAGTTTAATTCTTCTTGTTTTAAGATGCAGTCTCACATTCTAATTAAAGCCACAGGCACCCTAACATAGGCTTGTGGCAAGGGGAACTTGGAAAGGAAGGAAGATAATAGCTCCTGTTTCTCTGCTCCTCCCCCTTCCTGGCCTCTTCCTCCTCCCTTCTTTCTCCTCTTTCCCTTCCCCTTCCCACCTCCTCCTTTTTCTTGTTCTTGTTCTTCCTCCTTCTTTCCTTTTCCAACAGCTTAAAACACCACACATTTTCTATCTCACAACCTCTGTGGGTCAGGAGTCTGGGCAAGGCTTAGCTGAGTCCTCAGCAAGGCCACAATCAAAATGTTGGCCCAGGCTTGTTTCTCTTCTGGAGGCTCCACTGGCAACTGGTTTATTTCCAAGCTTACTTAGGTTATGGTAGAATTTATTCTCTTGTGTTGTAAAACTGAGAGCTCCAGCTTCCTGATAGCTCTCACTCTCGGCTCCTAAAGGTCCCACAGCCTCTTGTATGACCCTCTTCATATGCTTTTTTTTTTTTTTTGAGACAGAGTCTTGCTCTGTTGTCCAGGTTGCTGGAGTGCAGCGGCACAATCCTGGCTCACTGCAACCTCTGCCTCCCAGATGCAAGAGATTCTCCTGCCTCTCAAGTAGCTGAGATTACAGGCCACGCCACCATACCCAGCTAATTTTTGTATTTTTCATAGTAGAGACAGGGTTTTGTCTTGTTGGCCAGGCTGGTCTCAAACTCCTGACCTCAGGTGATCCACCCCCCTCAGCCTCCCAAAGTGCTGGAATTACAGGTGTGAGCCACCGCACCCAGCCCATAAGCTCTCTTTCAGTAACAGGCTTGCTTCTTCAAAGCCAGAAAGAGAAAGTGAGTCTACTAGCAAGATGGAGTCTTATATAAGTGATATTAACACAGGCATGACATCCCTTCATCTTGCCATATTCTGTTAGTTAAAAGCAAGTCAGAGGTCCCACCCATACACAAGGGGAGGGGATTATACAAAGACATGATTCTCAGGAGTTGGGGATCACAGGGGTCATGTTAAAGCCTGTTTGACACACAAGCTAACTCAGTTATGCCATTTTCAGTTCCGTCTCTTATTAAATCTTCACTCAAATTTGGATTTCTTCTCCTTCCATTCTCCTTAGTTTTAGATACATGGTGTTATGAATTGATTTGTGTCCCCCCAAAATTCATATGTTGAATTCTTAACATCCAGTAGCTCAGAATGTGACTTTATTTAGAGATAATTTCTTTAAACAGGTAATCAATTTAAAATGTCATTAGGGTGCAGTGTAATCCAGTATGACTGGTATCCTTATAAAAAAAAAAAAAAGGGAAATTTAGAGACAGACATGCACATAGGGTAAACATCATGTGAAAATGAAGGCAGAGATCGGGGTGATGTTTTTAAAAGACAATGAGTATTAAAGATTGATAGAAAATCATCAATAGCTAAGAAAGTGGCATAAGGCAGATTCTCCCTCACAGCTCTCAAAAGGAACCAAGCCTGCTGGCACCTGGATCTCAACATTCTAGGCTCCAGGACTGTGAGACAGTAAATCTCTTGTGTAAGCCAGTCAGTCTGCAGTGCTTTGCTATGACAGGCCTAGAAAATGAATGACATGGTACTGGGAGGAGACATCTAGGCCATGTGACTTTTTTAGACTCTCCCAAGCTCTAGACTTCCTGTCTTGTCCACGAATGGTATCCTCTGTGTTGTATCTATTGTCGGGACCCACCATGTTCCTCTGAACATGGATGATCCTCATACTGTCTGTTAACTGGGTCTCCATGTGTTGTCCAGGAAGCTTTTTTCATCTGCTAGACCTCTCTGCCTCTTCAAGCATGAGAAGCAATTTGATCAAATTTCCTCTTTAGAATGATCCCCCCGTGAAGGTAGAGAATAGGTCATATGACAGCCAGACTAAAGGAGGGACAGATGGATTTTTGTGACCTCTATATCCACTTAGGGGATGCCACAACCAGGTACAAGGTGAGCCTGAGGCTAAGACCAGGTGGGTCCTTGTGCCACCTTTGTCTCCTTGTCAGGAAAGTTATTCCTTCTTCTCTCCCACTCTTCCATCTACCAGTACTTACTACTTACTAAATATTTGTTTCATTCCAAGAATAATATAGATGGTAGGACTTGTGGGGCTCCAGGGAAATCCCTAGGCCCCTGAAATAGGAGCTTGCAGTTAATAGCTTTCTGAGTGTCTTATTACTCACTGGCTGAGAGTTCGATAAGCTAGAGCTTGAGTGAAAGCTTTTATCCTTTTCCTCCAGAACATCTCATAATAGGGAATCAGCCAGCCTGCCTGTCCCAAGGCCTTTGCTCTTGCTCTCTCCATCTGAAACATGGTTTCTCTGGATCTCTGTGTGGCTGGCTCCTTCTTAATCTCCAGGTCCTAGCTTCTGTGTAACCGCCACAGAAGTGGTCATCCTGATGAAAACAAGGCCCTCCTCCTGTTAGTCTCTATCATGCCTCCCTGTTTATTTCCTCCGAAACTCCTTCCTTAATATTAACTACCAATTATTAACCACTAATTCATTACTAATTATTAATATTAATTAATTTATTTGGGCTGATTGTTCTTATTGCCTCTCTCCAATTCTAAAATTCAAGTTCCACTACCTATATTATTCTTGAAATAAAACAAATATTTAGTAAGTACTGGTAGATGGAAGAGAAGGAAACGCTTTTCTGACAGAGAATGATGGCACAAAGATCCACTTGGTCTCAGCCTCAGACTCACCTGACCTGGTTGTGGTGTCCCCTAAGTGGGTATAAGGGTCACAGAAATCCATCTGACTCTGCCCTAGACTGACTGTCATATCCCCCACCCCCACTGGGAGTATCTTTCTAAAGAGGAAATCTGATCAAGCTACTTCCTAACTAAAATCTTTTAGTGGCTTTCCAACATGGCACATGACATAGCTTAGATTCTTGTCCCCACTCAAATCTCATGATAAAATGTAATCCCCAGTATTGGAGGTGGCCCCTGGTGAGAGGACCATCCCTTTGGTGCTGTCCTCTCAAAGAGTAAGTGAGGTCTCCCAAGATCTGGTTGTCTAAAAGTGTGTGGCCCTCCCTGTTTTGACCGTGTGACTCCCATTTCATCATCCACCATGATAGTGAGTTTCCTGAGGCTTCCTCGTGTTACCAGAGTAGTAAAACCTGAGCCAGAGTCTGGCTGCGGCAGTGACAGTGCTGAATTCTAACCACTAGACCACCAGGGAAGTGAAAGCCAGTGTACTGCAGTTTGAGCTTAGGTTCTTGGCCTTCTTAAACCCGAAGAATGGAGAAAGGACCCCCAGAGGTACAGTGAGTTTTACAGCTGGAATAAAACTTGTGGACCCAAAGGGTAGGCAAAGCGTGGTTTATTAGGCAGTGAAAGGACAGTTCCCATGCTTGTGTGGGAGGGGATCCAGAGAGGAATCTTTCAGGCAGGGGTGGCTGGAGTTTTAACTCTTGAGTTATTCCCACCCCATTCATGTTCTTGTCCAATGAGAAGAGTTTTTTCAAAGTTCCTCTGATTGATCTTCAACTCTGTTATCGGATTAGCTACTTGTTTTATAACTGAGTCACAGAGCCCCCTCCTCCAAGAGCCAGCACAGGAAATTCAGAGACAGACAAAGAGCCCTATCTGGCTTGTGGGCGGCAAGCAAAGAGCCCTACCTGGCCCCTAGCCGCCTGAGGCGGGAAAACCGGAGATCCCAGGAAGTCTCTCTAAAACAGCCCACACTCAGAAGCCAAGCAGATGCTAGCACCATGCTTCCTGTAAAGCCTGCAGAACCATGATCCAACTAAGCCTCTTTATAAATTATCCAATCCCAGGTATTTCTTTATAGTAATGCAAGAACGAACACACACAGCATGGAAGGTTTTTGATGACCTCATGTATTACTTTCTTGTGGCTACTTTAATAAATTACCACAAATTTGGTGGCTTACATAACACAAATTTATTTCCTCTCTTGCAGATCAGGCGTCAGAAGTTCAAAATGAGTGTACTGGGGCAAAAATCCAGGTGTCAGCCAGGCTGTGATACTTCTGAAGCCTGTAGGCAGAATCTATTTTCCAGCTTTTCTTGTCTACCAGAGGCCACCTGTATTCCCAATCCCACAGCTCCTAGCCCCTTCCTCTGTCTTTTAAATGGATTATTTCATCCTCTGTTTCTATCATCACAATGCCTTCTTATAAGATTCCTTGTGATTACACTATGTCCAACTGGATAATCAAGGCTCATCTGTCCGTCTGGAGATCTTAACATAATCACATCTACAAAGTCCCTTTGGTTATTGAAGTAACATATTTACATGTTTTCGATATTAGAATGTGGAACACTTTTGTGGGAGACAGGGATTTCTCAGTCTACTTTTCTTCCTTTCTTTCTTTCTTTTTTTTTTTTTTTTTTTTTTTGACTTTTTAAAGAATACTTTATTTCCTTGTTTTGCAAATGAAGCTGGCTCTTTCTTCACCTCTTGCCACCACTCCCAGCCTGTGGTCTCAATCAGCCTTTGCACTTACTACCCCCATTGTTTAGGTAGGTAATTCACACCAGTCCCTTAAGAGTAGCCACAGGCATTGCCTCTTCTGGGAAAACATCCTCTTGCAGGCCAGAATATGACTCCTGTGTGCATTCCTAATAGGACTTTGCTTATTTCTATTGTCACCACACTGATTTGTAATTACTTGATTTGTTTGACTCTTCCGGGGGCTTTTAAGCATCTCTTGCTAAACAATATACCAAAAATTTTGTAGGCATTCCCTCATAAAGTTTGAATGAATGAATCAAAGAATGAATAAACATTTAGGAAATGATGTTGTATTAGTCAACTTGTTTCCTCATCACTGTTAAAAATAAAAGGATGCCAAGCCACATTGTTTAGACAGAAGCAGGCACCACATCCCTGAGAGAGGAGCACATCTGGGCAGCCATGTGTGAGAAGTCAGTTGCATTCCCCATACACAGTTGTCTCCGCAGCTGTCCTTTTAACCACTGTAACCACAGAAGTGGGGGAACAATAGGGTGGGGTGAAGTGAAAAGAAAATTTTCCAAAGCTTCATTGATCTAATAAATACAGATATTTAATTTTGTTTTCTCAGTTATTTAGTTTATTTCAGATTCGTATGAAAGTCTACCCTAATTTCTGAATTTTAATGGCTTGTGACATTTATGTGGGCATTTGTGTGTAGCTTGCAATGACACAGCTGTTCAGACAAAGAAAGTGTGATGTGTAAGACCTATTGGGTTCAAGGAATACATTCACAATCCTCAAGACTCACTGGTAAAAGCAGTGAACCAAGCAATATGCACAGCCCCTAAGGGTTGAAAAATAAAGCTTAAATACTGAATTGTGCTGAAACACTTGAGTTCATCTGGAGGGCCTCTCAACAGGAAATTATTAGAACCAATTTGCCTTTACCCTAAGTAAAGATTTTTCATAAAGAAGGGGTAGAGAACTTACAGAGACTGAAAAGGACTCTCTTTTTTATGACAAATTAGTAACTGCAAAGTTTTAACTGCACTAGTCATTAGACAAAAATGCAGAATAATCGGAAAATGTTTTACTATTAAGCTTATCTGCTGATAGACTGAAATATAACTTTTAGAGCCTAAGAAATCATTAATTTAATTAGAGCATCAGTGAATGCTATAGTATAAGACTGTTAAATCTGTTTTTTACATGGTTATAAACTTTCATGAATTTAAGTGTGAAGTTGCCAGTGTAGAACTGAATAATACTTAAAGCTTTATTTTTTCAAATAAAAAAGTTTAAAATAGTAAGAGCAGATAAGCTAGGGTCATGCTCACTGGTGAAAATTTAAAAGTACTCCATTATATTGAAGGATAAAACAAAAGAAAGTCTACTGTCACTTCATTTAACATGGTTCTAGAAATTCTAAGAAATGCAATTCAACAAGAAAACAAAGTAAAAAGCATCAATATTGAATAGGAGAAAATTAAATCATCATTATTGGCAGATAAAATTATTGTATATATGAAAAACACAAGGGAATCAAGTAAAAAAACACTACAAGACACAGATACTTTCTCTGCTTGCAATATTTTCATGTTTGTTTATTTTTTTTAATCTTTGTTGAATCTTAACAACTAAACTAATATTTGCAGGTGCCTTTAAATTCAAAAAAGATAGACATGTGATGTAACAAGTTGAAGATGCTACTCTCTCATCACACTCTTCAGGAATAATCATATTTAATAACTGATATTTAGGCTTCCAGATGCTCTTCTCTGCATACACTATTATTCTAAATATCATGCAGAGAAATAAATGTTGGAGAATAGCCTGCACAATTCCAGATAAGAAAAGCATTGTGAAGCGACTAACCATACAAGTGGTTTTAAAATTTGATTCAGCAGGAATTGGCAGATCAATCAATGGTATAAAACAGAGACTCTGTGAGTACAAATCTATGTAAGTACAAAAATTTCATCCATTTCTAATCAGTAGGATTAAAGGGGATTATTTAACAAATAAAGTTGGAATAACACACTAGCCATTTGCAAACAAAGAAGGTAATTGACTTCTTATTTCAAAATAAATTCCATATGAATCAAAGATATAAATAATTTTAAAAAATAAAAACAAATTCTAGAAGACATGGGTGAATCATTTTATATTTTTTGGATGTAAAAAGCATTTCTAGATAAAATGTAAAACCTAAAAGCCATAAAAGGAAAAGATTGTTGGCTATATACAATTTAGAATGCTGGTAATTTCTTTACTAAATTTTAAAAGTCATCACAAAAAGGAAAGATAAAAATAAGCTGGAGAAAGACAGTAATACTATGACAAGTAAAGTTGTGTTATCCTTATAAGACCCCAGAGTCTTATAAATCAGCAAGCAAAAGATGAAGAGTCCAATAAGAAAATGAACAAAGCACATTAACGGAAGACTCACAGAAGAAATAAAACAAACTTTAAAAATAGGAAAATATTCTCAATCTCATTCAGAATAAACAATGCTGATAAAATTAATGAGATAAATGCTTTGTCCATTAAATTGTAAAAATTAAAAAGATCACTAAACTTCACTGCTAAGGAGGGCATAGGAAAATGGGCTTTCTCATATACTGTAAATAAGAATGTAAACTAGTACATATTGTAAGAGGACAATTTGGAAATATATAACAAAAACTTTAATGTATATAACTAGAAATTCTATATGTAAAATATCTATATATTACTTCTTATAACTAAGAAGAATTGTAAATTAAATAAATTGTAGTATATTCATACTATGGAATACTAACAAAGCCATTAAAAAATTCTTTTAATGCCAGCACTTTGGGAGGCCGAGACGGGTGGATCACGAGGTCAAGAGATCAAGACCATCCTGGTCAACATGGTGAAACCCCGTCTCTACTAAAAATACAAAAAAAAAATTAGCTGGGCATGGTGGCGCGTGCCTGTAATCCCAGCTACTCAGGAGGCTGAGGCAGGAGAATTGCCTGAACCCAGGAGGCGGAGGTTGCGGTGAGCCGAGATCGCGCCATTGCACTCCAGCCTGGGTAACAAGAGCGAAACTCCGTCTCAAAAAAAAAAAAAAAAAAAAAAAAAAAAAAAAAAAAAATTCTTTTAATGTAAAAAAAAAAATTCTTCTTAGACTCTTCATCTTTTGCTTGCTGACTTTCAAGACTCTGGATGTTAAGGATAACAGAACTTTGCTTGTCATAATGTTACTGTCTTTTTCCAGTTTATGTTTATCTTTTCTTTGTGTTGTGACTTTTTAAAATTTAGTAAAGAAACTACCAGCATTCTAAAACTAGCACGGTAGTGCTACAGATACTGATAAAGAAAAACGTCTATGCTATTTTGTCAAAAGCTTCTAGGAAGAGAAAACTCTCCAAAAGTCTCCACCTTTCTCTTACGCTTTCCCCTATCATTTCCCTGAAAATTCCAAGAAGTGTAGCCTATCAATCAGCCATTGCTACACTGATTCTCAACAACAAATCACGCCAAGCTCAGCGGCCTTAAGCAACATTTATTCTCACAAATTGTGTGAGAGTTGAATGATCTAAATTGGGATCTGCTGGATGGTTCTACGATATTACTATAGTTAGGATGACTCAGGAATCTGAAACTGAAGGGAAGTTAGCTGGGTTCAGCTGGGAATGCCTCTGTTCCATAAGTTTCCTGTCTTTCTCCTGAGACAAGCAGGCTAACCCAGCTGCCTCTTTTTACAGCAGGGAAATAAGAGGGCAAGCAGAAAAATGCAAGGCTGGCCCACCCATCAATTCCACTTCATTATATTGGCGAAGAAGGTCATATGACCAAACCCGGAAACAAAGAGTGAAGAAATAAACTTCCACTTGGGTAGAAACTTCTAAACACATGGCAAAATTGGTGAATATGAGAAGAAGTGAAGAAGTGAAGAGTCAAGCCATTTTCCAGGTGTGATAGGGAAGTTTCCAAAATTCAGTAGACTTAAGGGACTCTGAAAAGAAGGACAACCTGTGTGAACTGAGATTACCCACTTCCCACTCCTTCTGCACTCGCACTGCTTCATATCCAAGAACAACAGCACAGGCTTAAGTGGGAGTCCCAAGAAAGACAGCCTACATTTCTGCCAGCAAGCTTGAATGGGAAAAGGCTGCAAAATTTGAATGTCAGTTAGAAAAAATAAAGTAATATTTCTTATACATCTGACTAATGGACTGTCATATAAAGATACATATACACTCAACAAAAGAGACACAGCAATGAAAGAGCAAGTCAATTTTGCTGAAAGGTTGAGGAAAGCTTTGTAAAGGCTTTGTACAAAACAGGAAGATCAAACCAACAAAGAGACACATAAGTGAAGTTTAAGAATAAATACATAGTGTTCTCCCCTCATGGAATCAAGGCATGTCACACGCCCAGCACATCAACGTGTTTACCAACCAGGAAGTGATCCTTAGCCTCAATGTTCGTAAATTTTATTACAGTTGTATTATATAGTTACAACTGATTAAATGGTTGTCTACATGACTGAACTCAATCTTCAACACCCCTCTTCTCCCCAGACGTTGGCTGGCCCAGGGTCGTAACCTTCTACATAGTTGGCCTTCCTGGTGACCTGCCCATATTCTAAACCTATCTAGGTGCTCACCCTGAGTCATCTCATTTGTATAAAAAAGACACTCTTATTACTCAGGAAGTAAGAGAGTTTTAGAAGTTCTGCACCAGGAACTCAGGATGAAGACTAGATAGTTTATCACATCATTTTCATATAACTGTAGCAAGGGAATGTGAAGAACGTCATGCAAAATATGTCTAGAAATAAAGATCGGGGAAAATTGGGAATGACATGAATGCCATACTAAGATGTCTAAACATTTTAGTGAGGGTCAGGGAGCAAGTGAATGTCCTTAGGAAATGAAATAATATGCATAGACTTGAGGCTTAGGAAAAGTCATTCTGGAATTGGAGGGAGGGAGGGTTATAAAGGTATGACTCTAGTTAGGGCACGTATCCAGGGACTATTTCTGTATTTGAGGTAAGAGTAACTGAATCTGTACAATGGGGAAGAGATTAAAAGCTTACTCAAAAATATAATCAGCTGACTCTAGAAAATAGCATTAAATAAGAACAAACACTTCTACAGAGCTTATTTAGTTCTGGGTAAAGTTCTAAAAGCTTTTCATATATTAACTTTTTAAACTCTCATCCTATAATGTAGTCACTATTATCTCCAATTCACAGATGAAAAACTGAGGTTTAAGAAGCCAAGTAATTTGCCCAAGGTCACAAAAGAAAGCAGGCAGACTGGCTTCAGCACCTCTACTCTTAGCCATTATTTTTCTGCCTCTTGGCAAGACGGGGAACAAAGATTCTGGAGTTACAAGCCCGGGCAGTTGGAAGAGTAATTCTGAGCTACTCAGACCTAGAAGCATCCTTGGCATAAGCGGAAGATGGGATAGGGTTAGTGGAAAAAAAAGAATGAGGAATTCTATTTTGGCTGTGCTTAATGTAAGTGAAAATGAACAGCATATACAATGTCTACCTTCTGGGCCTTTACAACCAAAAAAGTAAGATCTTCCATCCTACAGTTTTGGTAACTGACATTAAGTGTTAGATCTAATACCTTAATGATCCTATTTTTAACTCAACTTGATTCTAATTTTTTTCCACCTTTAATTATATTCAACTTTAATTATGTTTATTATGTGTGCAAGCCTATGTCTCTTTCTGGTGACTTATGAAATTCTATTGATTCGTTATTTTTTCCCACTGCTAAGACAGTGAGAAAGCATCTGATTTCTACAGTCAGTTGAGTGGCACAACATTAAGGTACACTCCAAATATCAATAACACGGAAAAATATAGCCCTAGAGAGACATTAAAATTACTGTGATAATTTATATACAATACATTAGAATAGAACTATCTTAGTCTGTTCAGCTGCTATAACAAAATGTCACACACTGTGTAGTTTACAAGGAAGAGAAATGTATTTTTCACAGTTTGGGAGGTTGGAAAATCCATGATCAAGGCACTGGTAGATTTGGTGTCTAGCAAAGGCCTGTTTCCTACGTGACACTTTCTCACTATGTCCTCAACATGATGGAACAAGCTCCTTTGAGCCTATTTTATAAAGGTACGAGTCTCATTAATGAAGGCTCTGCCCTCATCACCTAATCACATTTTCAAAGGCCCCACCTCCTAATACTATCACCTCCACCCAGACTTCTGAAACACACTGGACAAGTTAACAAGACCCCCAGGTGATCTATGTGTTCATTAAAGCCTGAGAAGCACAGCTTTCACCTTTCATCTCTTCTCCCACACTTTCACCCCTTTTCCAAGGTGAAAGGTTTATAGGTGTGTGCAATCAACTTATAGCTGCATTTGTTACCTGTGAAGCTATTATGGAGGAGAGAAATCACTCAAAAAACCTGACATCACCTGTCTGGAGAAGGAGCCTAAAAGTGGGTTCAAAAAGATGAATTCCTCAAAGAAGGTTTAAAGTCCTCCTCTCCACTTTAACCTGAAGCTTCAGAAAGCCTCTGAAATTTGCAGTAGGCACTGCCTTTTTTCCTTGCACTCTCTTTTATCCTAATAGGTTGACCAAGTAAATGACGCCGCTCCAGGAAAGCCCAGCCTTCAGCCAGGTGGGCCGGCTGCGCTCATCTTTTTTACCAACAGAGGCACTTATGTCCCCTGCTTATGCACATGTGGAAATTTGCATTAAAATCTGAAAATAGAAAAAGATTCATACATTTCAGAATAAAATGCATATTTTTTTATTTGTATTCACCAAGATTAAAATAAATAAGTTCAGGACATTTTACACAGAGGTTCCTCTAATCCCTTTATTATCACCTTCTGCGACGGAGTTCCAAGACTGTAAAGTGAAGATATGAAGAAGCAGCTGCATTTACACCTATGAGAGGAACGTCTGTAACAACAAGTAGATTGTTTGATCTAGGAACCGCTTCCCAATATCGCTTCATGGTTTTCTTTCTTCCTTTCTCGTTCCTTCCTCCCTTCTTTCTTTCTTCATGACTTAAAAATGTAATCTCAGGCATTTATGAAAATAAACACATTCCAGATAATTAAGTAAGATGACCAAATATCTATTTATTCCTTTTAAAATTACAGATCATTTAGGAAATTTAGTTTACACCTGATCCAAATCCACAGCTTGGAATTCTTTCAAACTCATGCCACTCTGGGAGTCCCTGATTTCCAAAAGAATTAATAGGCAAAAGTTATAATCTCCAAGATTTTGTCATCATCAAAATGAAATAGGCATCGGTGTCAATAGAAGCACTAACACCAGCATAATAATTCAAAAAGTCTTCTTTTGAAACCTAAAGAAAAGAAAAAGGCAAGAAAGATGGAAATGGTGTCAAAATATGTGAGTTACAGTAGAGGGTTTTACATTCTCGAAGATATTTTCTATTGAGTGCCATTTGCCACTGTCAATCAAGCAGGGTCAAGTTAGGCAAAGAGAGCTTGGCTTTCCTATGCCCACCGAGGTAGCTCACTGAGACAGGGCATGTGCAAGGGTAGCCTAAGATTCACCTGCTCACTGGCCAGCTACAGTTCCCTCATGACCATCACTTTGTACATTAAGATAAGATTTCTAGATCTCTACTGTACTGTCCAATATGGTAGCCACTAGCCACATGTGGCTATTTAAATTTGCACTTTTAAAAATTAAATGTAATGAAAAATTAAGTTTCTCAGTTGCACTAGCTACTTTCCAACTGTCTATTAGCCATGTTTGACTAGTGGCAGTCATATCGAAGAGCACAGATATAGAACAATTCCATCATATGGAAAGTTCTGTGAGACAGCAGTGCTTTAGCGTGGACACTGTGTAGTCACTCTTGTGACTATTATTAGCATTTTAGGGTACAGAAATTTATAGCATAAGAGAACAGATAAAAAGTGCTTTAGTAAAAGGGAGTCTACACCAAACACAGAGCTAGGAATAGAAGTAGAGAATGGGTACTTCCCAGAATCCTTGAGCACCCAGAAGTACATGGTGCCTGACATTCAGTGGCAGAGCACAGAGGTACTAGCCCTGTGGGAGACACTAGAAGGCCAGCTCTACTCACTTCTCAGTATGGCCAGGATATGTGTTAATATTTAATGATTGGACTTGCACTTCCTAGGCTGGGCAATGAAATTAAGAGCAAAGATGCAAAGAGTAGGAATTAGCCTCTGAATTCCATCTCTCTCTCCCCCGCCCTTAACCTCCCCAATTCCTTAATCCCAGCATATACAGACATACTATTCCCCACAGTCCTAGAAGCACCCCTCAAAGGCTGGGCATTCTGGAAACTTGATTGGCCTGCTAGATGGAAGTCGTTCATCCCTGCAAGAAAAGTAATATTAACATCAAATGTTCGAACTTTCATTCTTGGCTGTCAAAATAATAGTTTTACGAGTAATTATGTTTTGCTCTTTTAAAAACATGAGGAGTACAATGTGGACAGGGCCTTATTATTTTCAAAGAAGAAATTTTATCACCTGTAACTGAAACACCACACAAATAACGTTTTTAAATGAACCAAAAGTACCATCAAGGAAGTATACTTTTAAAGAAGTATGATATGTTATGTGTTTGCTAATAAGAAGAAATATCTTTTGGAAACATTTTAAAACTGAAATACATAAGCTAAATATACTCTTTTTTTTTTCTTTTCTTTTTTTTTTAAGGTGAAGTTTCCCTCTTGTTGCCTAGGCTTGAGTGCAATGGTGTGATCTCGGCTCACTGTAACCTGCGTCTCCTGAGTTCAAGTGATTCTCCTGCCTCTCAGCCTCCCAAGTAGGGAGATCAGCCTGACCTCAAGTGATCTACCAACCTCGGCCTCCCAAAGTGCTGGGATTACAGGTATAAGCCCCCGCACCCAGCCAGATATACTCTCTTATTACAATAGTTGTCAATGCTTCAAACCTTAAATTGAAGAGATGATATTAAATTAGAACCATGTTAATGGTTCAGTCTGATAATGTAAAAAAATGATAATGTAAAAAAAAATGACAAAGCTGGTATTACAAATTAAATCATATCTAATTTTGTAACTCAAGAACTTCTCAATTTTTCATCCCTAGAAGTGATATTTCAGCTATTGCTATTAAGCCAAGTTCTTACTTTCAATGCATACATAGCTTACCACTAGAAACATCTATAGTTTTTCAAATAAAATATTTAAAAATTTATATCATAACATGAAAATGTTTCCTTGTAAAGCAGAATGTTGTTCTCAGCTTCAATGTCTATTCAATTTCTATTTAAAAATATTATCAAGATAGGATTTACAGAATAGAAACACTTCACTATCTAGAAAACAGCTTGAGCTATAGCTGTCTAATAAGCTATTGTCAATTGCCAATTAACCTGGGACTATTTTAAAAGATATGTGAAAACTCTTTATGACTAGCATACTAATTGCATTTATATGGAAATAGCTCTAAAAATATATGAATATATGCAAATAGATTTATGTGTATGTAAATAATATACATAAAATATATGAATATATGCAAATATATTTATGTGCAGGTACTTGGCCTAAGTAGGCACAGTCCTTACAATCTTTGCATTACTGGCTTGTTTAACAACCTCCGTCCTCTCTTTTTTTCTGGTACAGATGAAATAGAAGTAAACTTCCACTCAAACCCTGTCTAAATGACCTCAATTAGTAGAACCTGAATTCGTGATGATTTGCTATGCACACTTAGCAGCTTCAATAACAATCTTAAGTAAATGGATTTTGAGTAATATTGCTAAATGAGATTTTAAGCATGACTAAGAATGACATTTGTGGAATGGTACTTTATTTCCCAGTTCCCTTAGAAACAAAAGGAGTGACCTGGGTTTAGTAAGGTAATGGCTAATATTTGATAATAGCCTGCAATTGAGTAGCACTTTATCCCATCAACGGGAAGCACTCTGAGACTCACTATAACCCTGGAAGGAGCAAGTCACTCCTCCATGTGTCATTTTTCTCTGAATTCCAGGTCCTTATTCTGTTCTACGGCCCTCTCTCGGGTTGCAGATTGTCATCAGTTTCTCATGTGTCCTGAGTGTCTCCAGGAGTTCAGGAACTCACACCTTTCAAGCTTAAGATTAAGATGTTCCCAAGTCAATAGCAGGCTCTGGATGCCAAGTATTCAGGTCAGAAAAGAAAAAGTGACTCAAGTCTTTGAGCACAGGATAACAAACGACTATATACTTAGCCCTTGCTTCAAATTTCAAGTGTTTGTGCTCTGATTCACAAGGTCCCTGGCACATTTATTACAGGGTCTGGAGCAGAATGAAACTGGAAATTAGTGACAGTTATATGCTGGCATAATGTGAAGCTGGATGTGATCCTTGGAGTGTTTGAGCTGATCGTCACATCTCCAGTGTTGGGAGTTGGAGCCAGAAGCCCATGGTGCTCACAGGGACTTTGGTGAAACTCACATGGTGTCAACAATGTTTGATGGCTGCTAGAATTTTTTAAATACTCCAGAGAAAGAATAAATAAATTTCATTAAGGAGAATCAAAAGAAGAATCTAATGCAAAAGGAAAAAATGCCATTACATGTTGAGATTATTTTTTTCTCTGAAGCACTCCACTTTTCTGGTCATTGCAAGGTCCATATTAAAACCTTGTCTATTGGTTAGCAGCTCATATTTTAAGTAGGTTTCACTCCTGGAGAGGATCTATTTTGCTCAGGGGAAAAGAAATGGCTTTGGCGAGGCAGGTGTGAGAATTAAACAAGAAGGTCATGCTATTCTCAGAGAGGAAGAGCTGTTTCACCACAACCTCTCACCACACCAGCTGAAATGGCAAAAAGAATTCTTCTCACACAGCAATGTTCTCACAACCCCCATCAACCATTTGTTTATGTTTCTTTCAACAGATCTCACCCATCATCTGTTTTAGAAGACATAATTTTAGGGATTAACTAGGTGGGTTTTATTTTTTCAGACTAAAAGAACTAGCTATCTTTATCAGTTATATAGCTTTCATGTAAGTGACTTGGAGGAGTAAAACCATCCTGAGAAACATTGGCTTTCAAAAGGATCAAATACATAAAAATCAATAACATTATGTGATGATCTTTCAGACCCTTGATGCCTTGGTTTTTCCTTTGAATCACAAGCATTTCTAGGATTTAAATCTTTATTGCTTTGTTCAACAGGATCTTAATTTAAAAGAACAATCAATAATCTCCAGGAAAGCAAGTTCGTTGGCCAATTTGGAAATTTGGAAATTACGAGGTTCTTCATTTCTGTACCCAAAGTAGATATGCATGGTTGAGTGTGGTGGCTCACACCTGTAATCCCAGCACTTTGGGAGGCCAAGGTGGGCAGATCACTTGAGGTCAGGAGTTTGAGACCAGCCTGGCCAACATGGTGAAATCCCATCTCTACTAAAAATACAAAAAACTAGCTGGGTGTGGTGGCAGGTGCCTGTAATCCCAGTTACTCGAGAGACTGAGACAGGATAATTGCTTGAACCTGGGAGGCAGAGGTTGCAGTGAGCCGAGATCACGTACCACTGCACTCCAGCCTGGGCAACAGAGCGAGACTCCATATCAAAATAATAATAACAACAACATAGATATGCATAAATCCAAAAAAGGTACACTACTCGGAAAAGGTAAATAGAATTTTGTGAAGCAGGTGTAGAAGGGCCCCCACACACCATCCATGAATACACCCGGTAAATTCAAGCTCTCCACTTGATTAAACATCAACATAGATCGCATCTGCAGGTAGTTCAGCGAGAGTGGAATTATTACCTGCTTGTACTCTCATGGCTCAGTGAGACAATCTACTTTGGCCAAGAGGAATTAAAGGGCCAAGACAATTATCTGCCTCCAAATTTAGAGGGGGATTTTCCTTGCATTGTCTTGATAGGCTGTCTCTGTTCATGAAATATACTACCTCACACCCCAACACAGTGTCGTAGAAAGGGCTCCAAATGTCCTGGCTTCAGAGGCTGAGTGAAATTCTGGGAGGGGAATTTCAGTGTCTGTTCTTCCCCCACCTCTATACCCTCTTTGATCTCTTAACAACTGTGAGATTTTAGTTTGGTTTGAAAGCCAGTGGATTAGCCTGCAATTATTCTGATTCACTGCTCTGTCCCCACAGCCTAGAAAAAAGCATGTATCTCAATAAATATGTATTGATGGGACATATTTCCACCTGCAAGCCATGATGTTTGCCAAGTCAATCTGTAGCCTACTTGGAGTACACCCAGCTCTGCCTTTGAAAAACATGATTAGGGTGTGAAATGTGACTCTATGCCTGCTGCCAAACCATACAGAACAAGTACATGGTCCTCCAAAGTGCCATCTGTGCCTGGGAAAATCCTATGATGGTTTAAATCACTGTGAAAACAAGCCCGACAGACCAGCAGAAAGAATTCTGCCTCAGTCTACAGTTCAGTTTGCAAATTCTGGGTTTCTCATTTGCACTGTGAATGGAATGCAGGTATGATGTGCACAGCAGCAGAGAGTCAAATTCTCTGGCCATTTTTGCACGGGTTTGCCTTTGGTAGAGTTAGAAATCCAAATCCAGTATTGTTGTGGGTGGCTTATTCTGACAAATCCTCATTCTCAGAATGTTTGCATATATCATTCTTTTTTCATAAAAAGTTGCTAATTTCAATCTCTTCTTTGGCTTGTTTAATTTTCTATCTGAGGTCCAGACCCAACAGGTGAGGTTTTCCTGAGGGATGTTTTGGCAACTTTTTATTGTGTTTTATCTTCTGAACTAAGGGCTTACTTTTTAAATTGTAAATGGAGTAAGGTTTAAAATCTGCAAGTTAAATAAACAAAAAATATATCCAGAAGAGTGTTAGCAAATGTTTTCTTTAAATGTCTCTTCTCTGTTCCTCCCACTGCTACTAGAAGGAGTAGAGCTAAATAATGCACAATTCCTGACTGCCAGAAGCCATAGAGGAGAATGAGAATTGGAGTGCAGTGACCCTTGACCACCAGGTTATTAGCAGATTTTTTTTTCCAGAGGGTGAAAGGGCTGTGTTGGAACTTTGCTCATGGGCCCAGAACCCAAACCGCTAGAAGGGAAGCAACTAAATGTGACCAAATACACTATGAGGTATGGGTTATCTGATTATCAGATAGCTGTGCCCTGTGCCCCCATTAGACAGGAAGCAAAGTATCACTGGAAAAGACTAAGCTGAGAGTTGCCACCTAGTCTTTGATCAGCATCACATGCTCACCCTATAGGTCCAGTTAAGCAGAGGCATGAGTCATACCCAGAATCAAAGACAAGAATCTTTCTAGAGCAAAAGGCTTGAAACCCACCACGTCCAGGAAATAGGGGAGCTCTCCTTAGCAATAATCTGCAAGGTGCAGGCTACAAAAAACATGGATTTTTTTTCTTCTATACATTTCTTCACAATTTCTTCTGGCTTTCTACATAATTCTACACATTTCTTCATAACCCTTGGTATCTTTGGCCCAGCCAATCTCTATGTGAGCCAAGATAATAAATTCAATACAAAATCAGACTTATGCAATTAAATAAAACACACACACACACACACACACACACACACACACACACATACACACACACACATACGCACGCAAAACTATTATTTGGTAATATGGGGATGCACCCATCCTTAAGAAAAAGGCCCCTTTTCCAGGCTAACACCAGGATAAATAAGAGTTGAGCATCTCAACAAGCTATTTAATAACTGCTATAATGCTCATCTGGCAGCCCTGGTTTTCATATGTTTTAAATCAATACATAATAGAATCTCAACTTCCAAGTCTATGAAATAAAACCTAAACGGTGAATTAATACGAAATATGGCAAGTGTGTTCAAACCCAAAACCCAGAGCCAATTAAATATATAAGATCTTAAAGCAGACTATTAACCCAGTCCATGTCTCCAAACTGGGGCATGAATGCAGCCAAGGACAGAGGCAGAAAGAGGTATTGCACCTAGCAGCAAGGTGGGTGGGCATTGTCTCCAGCACCATAACCAGAGGCTGGTCACTGTGCTTTCATGTCTGTCCCCAGATACAGAACACACAGAAGGAGAGCTGTAGTTTTCTTATCTATTTTCCAGTCTCTGGAACTGTCTTTGCTACTAGCAACCTTTCATGGGCAGAGTCTCACACATTAACAATATGAAGCCAAAGCATAGTGCTGGGAGGAAGAGGCGTTAAGCCATGAAGCATCAAGATGGAAAACCTGCTTTGGAATATTCTTGTGATCCTAGTCCAAGTCACATCCAACCTCCTCGTGCTGGTGGGAATTAATTTTTTTTTTTTTTTTTTTTTTTTTGAGACAGAGTCTTGCTCTGTCGCCCAGGCTGGAGTGCAGTGACATGATCTCGGCTCACTGTAGCCTCTGCCTCTTGGGTTCAAGTGATTCTTGTGTCTCAGCCTCTGGAGTAGCTGGGGTTACAGGTGTGCACCACCACACCCAGCAAATATTTTTTACTTTTAGTAGAAACTGGGTTTTCACCATGTTGGCCAGGCTAGTCTTGATCTGACCTCAGGTGATCCACCTTCCTTGGCCTCCCAAAGTGCTGGGCTTACAGGCATGAGCCACTGCACCCAGCCCACACTGGCGGGAATTTCAACTTAACTGGCAGAAAGCAGAGAGAGGAGAGATAAACATTCCACAAGGTGAAGACTTTCTAGTATAGCCTTCTCATTCACAGTGCAAGATGTTCCACATAAAATCTGAGAGCCCAGCCCAGTTTCAAAACTTCAGCCACAGGAGTACTGTGAATAGTCATGGATCTACTGCTCAAAGAAATAGCCTCCCCTCTCACACCAGTCTTTAAAAAATGACTATTTTTAAAAAATCATTTTAAATCTAGTCAAACTGTGGCTTCCCTAAACCCTAGGCAGTGAAACTCAAGATTTATTTGTAGAAATTGAGGCTAACACATAGTCGTCTTCTGGTCCCCAAATGAGACTGAAACACTTAAAGACTTATAGTCGGTCATAAAAAGAGATAAAGTATGATCTCACCTAGAAATGGATCATCTAAAAGGAGGTAGAGAAAAACTGTGAGTGCATGGGTGAGGGTTTTAATTAAAATGCTAAAGCTTTCATTAATGACCAAGGGAAAAAACCTAAAGTTGATTAGACACCTACATGTTTCAGCACAGCACTAGGAGCTTTACAGAGCTCATTTTATTTAAGTCCTAATTTAGAGCAAAGGAAACAGTCTCAGGGAAGGCAAGCTCACAGTTGGCTACTCAGTGTCTTTTATTTCTGCCTGTTTCTTGGCCCCAGAAAATGCTGTATTTTGACACAGAAAAAAACATTATAATGAGTGTGAAATCAAACACAATACTGGTTTTTGAGCTGAGGTTTAGTCATTTGGAGCCACATGGCTGTCCCAAGGCCCAGCCCCCAGGTCACATGCTTAAAGCTTCCAGGCGGTTCTCATCATGATGATGAAGTACACGTCAGTGTCAATGGATGCGCTCACACCGGCATAGTAGTTCATGAATTCCTCAGGGGTCACCTGCAGTGGAAAAGTTAGAAACGAATACGAAACTTTGCTTCTCACTCTATCAGTGGGGGCCCACCTTGTGCATCTGTAAATAGAAGAAAATAGAGGATTTCTTTCTGTGTGTGATCATGGCTGAGGAACTGATCTAAAACAAAAGAACGAGAGAAGTTGAGGAAGGTGTGAGAACAGCACCTAGAAAGAGAAAAAGGAAGTCTTGAAAGTTTCTAGGCCAACCTAAATGTAAAGTGACACATGGGTTTTCATCTTTTCTCTAAGGGTGGGAGCCCGCCAGTTCAGATAAGGGAGCCTGAAACTCAGAGTAAGAAGGAAGTGTGCTGTAAACTGTAGTTAATTTTATCTTTCTGTGACATGTCAGAAACAACATGTCATGTCCTTGTGTCAGGATAAGTGATGTTTTCCCTTTCCAAAAATGGAGTTCTGTCCTGCGGATAAAGAAACAGATTTCTAGTTAAACGCTCCTGGGGTGCATGTTTTTCTAACACATGAATAACTCATTCAAGGTCCAGGGTGAATAAAAAGCTTAACCCTGTTTCATGTCTCTCACCCATCCTGGCTTCTCTCCACTCTACACCCATGACCGTCTCTTTGAAATATTGACTAATGTGTTTATCTATTTTAGGACTTTGTAATACTTTCCTTTGGGGAAGAAGAAAAAACAGTTATTAGTATTATTTTTAACAGGTCTAGATAATATGTACATTTTAACCATGTTGGTTGACATGATCAGTTGGGAACATACCTATGCCTTACAAGAATCATAAGAGATGACTGACTCACTTGTCCTTTTTGCTGAAATCATAAGTGAATAGAAAAAAAGAAGTCATAGGATCCATAGTTCTCTCTCATACCACCCCTTCCCACTAAAACAAAAGGAAGAGCAGTAGGAAGAAAGTCATTTGAACTCAGCTCATAGTTGAACTGTAAATGCACATCCATAATACACGCATAGAGCCTCTGTTAAAATTAGGATCCCATTAGCATCCCTCCTTCTTGAACTTCTTTTTTTTTTTCACTAGCAATCAGACCAGCCTGTGTTCTATGAACTTTTTTATTCCTCTCCTCCTTTGAATTCCTGAGCCTCTGCTTTCCAATTCCCTCATTAAGGGATTATATTAAGTTTCGCACATCATTATTGCCCTCTCTCTATCTTTTCGATGCTGTGTGAGGTTCCAGGGAAATGTTTCTCAGTGTGGTCCACACTGCCTGCATCAGGACCACCTGGGACGTTTGTCAGAAGCCCAGGTCCCCAGGCTCTAACCCACACCTGCTGAATCAGAATCTCTGAAGCAAGTGGTTGTGGAATTTACTTTTATAAAATCTAAACATTCCAGTTAATTGTTGTGCACACTACAATAATTTAACTGGGAATATCAAAGATAATTAAGCTAAAGTCTTAGTCCTCAAAAAGATTGCAGGCTGGTGAGATACTCCAACAAAGTAAGTGGATAATTTTAATAGCAAATAGCAAGTAAAGTAAGAGAGTTGTACACGAGACATTGAGCCATTTTGACTGAGCACTTTACTGTGACAGTTTGAGGAATATTTTTTGCAGCTAATTATTTTTTAATTAAAAATTATCAAATTCCTAATATTTTTAGTTTGTTGTTTCTATTGTTTGTTGGTTGAGCAGGGGTGACAGCCATTGAGCGAGACGCCCTCTACAACCACTGTAATACTCTTGTCCCTAGCTTTTCTCTCCCACAAAAGTTGAAAAACACAAAACTTACTTTCCCAGACTCCCTTGCAGCTGCAGCTTGGGATGGCCAAGTGATAGAGTTCTCACCAATAAGATACAACAGAAATCTGAAATGAATTTCTAGGGAAGCCTTTGTTTGTCTGATGCAGGCTCTAGCCCTTTCTTCTTCCCTCCTTCTTCCTCATTTGTCCTGCTGCCTGAAACTCAGATGTGCTGCCTGAAGTTAGGCAACCATCTTGAGATCATGAAGGAAAGGCCAGGAAAATCACAAAGACCTCAGCTCTGCTCTCTTTAAGCCATTCAAGTGAGAACATCAAGTAGATATAAAATAAAACCTAATTTGTGTATTCCAATGTTTAATGAGATTTGTTATTTTGTGCAATTGAAACCAAACTCTAACTGAATCACCAATTGAGTGAGACTGGTATCATTACTCCCATCCTTCAATCCCAAGCTCCTTCAGTAGCACGGGGTGACCTGGAGTTGAGTTGGCTCTGATGGAGAATGGAGAAGGAATCCAGGATGGGCAAAAGATAAAGGAAGTTTAAAACCTCACTTGGAAGTTAGAGGATGTCAAGCCAGAGGTCAGAGCTAACATATTTGATCATTCCTGAAATTACTTTTAGCTAGATGTTTGCTTGTTTTCTGAGACTCAACTTATATTGGGAATGGCCTGAATCACAAATTTTCTAATCTCCCATAAATCCCTCATCATAGTAAATTGCTCATTAGCAATAATTACTATCCTTATTTATTTTATTTGACAGAAAACATGAGAAACTGGGCACTCCTACTTTTAGCAGGCCTCTTGCCTAAGCTACCTTTATGTGATAAGGTGTATATCATACATACAAGGGAAGGTCCCAGATGCGGGTAATGGAAGTCACAATTCAAAATCAGTTCCAAATTCATTACAGAAATCCTAAAACAAATCTAGGTTGCTATTAATACATAGACTCAGTAACATACCTAAAATATTTTCAATTATTTACAAATTTTTATATGAGATGGATGAGGCAATAGACTGATACTCTTTGAAGGGCTAAAGTCCTAAAAGACTTTTTTAAAATATGATGATTATAAAGTCATATACACACATGAAGAATTCAAAACTTAGATATTAAAAAATAAGTAGAAATCTCACCAAATTGGGGTGGGGTTTAGTGATAGAAAAGGGGTGAGGAAAGTCGTTTCACATGCTATTTGTTTCACATCTCCACCCAAATGTCTTCCAGCTGCTATGGGAATCCAGTGGGGTATTAGTGCAAGACCAAATTCCAAGACTGCTGCAAACTCCAGCAACCTTTGTTGGTATTTGAGAGTTTCGCCTAGATTACCAAGTTTGAACATTATCCTTAACCATGCTAAATTTTTGGCATTATTTTAAATTTTGTCTTATATGGAATGTTTTTAACCATAAAGGTGCACACTGTCTTCAAGCACAGCTATGCTTCATTACAAGAAATCTTAAGATGCAAAATAATTCAATTTGCAAGGGGTAAATTAGAGGCTATTCTTCTCATAAAAGTATTTACCAGGGAGTTTCTATACATCAACAATTTCTCATGCATTTAAAATGCAATTCAATGTGCAAATGTTTCAATTATAAATCACTTTTCAGAAACATTTTTATTATGTCTATTAAAGGAGATGTCCCTGTTATGCCCTTAGCAAATGCCCAGTTGATATGTGCTCAAAAAATGTTGCCCAGATTCATTACTGTGCTAATAGGGGTCCATATGTGTATTATATTTTATAATTTTTAAAGTCATTTCTGAATCTTTTAGAGCTGAGGATCACAAATATGAGTGAGTATAAGAGTCATCTGATACATATTAAAATGTAAATCCTTGGACACTACCCTCCAAAAAATCAGATAATGTTGTTCTGCTGTACAGCTAGCAGTCTGCATTATCAATAAATACTCCCTGATGATGATTACGAGCATCCAGCGTTGAGTATCAGTACAGGGCCTGTAACATTCAGATGACATCAAGTGCTGTAACTGCTAAAAACCTCAATAACCTTCATGAGCTTTTGAGAGCTTAATGTGGCTTCTTAAGATAAATATCAAAAGGGATGATGTGCAGACTTGAATCAGCCGAATCACAACTGGCTATTTTGACTTTTGTTAGAGAAAAGAGTAGCTGAGGTTTCCCCCGGCAATGAGGAGGAACCACCTGCAGACACACTCTGGGATCCACAATGGGGCGGGCTAATTTGGGGAAATGGCAGTTGGCTATTTTTCCATTGACATCTCAGTGATCAAAGGCCAGAAATACTGGTAGAAAACATATAGTTTTTTTTTTTCCCTAAGGTTTTTCCTGCCCTACTGAATTTCAGCCTTTTGAAAACCTGTATCCACAATCCTCAGCCTGAAATAGAGGCTATGCTCCATCCCTGACTGGAAAATGTCAGCAGGAAGGACAGAAAGGTCACCTTCCTATCCCTTACCCCTTGCTAATGAAACTCATCATGAAGTTTCATTTACAAAGTTAGAGGAAATTACCTTCAAAAGAGGAAGGTTTATCTGTTCTTCCCTTAACCACCCTTTTCTTGTCCACTGGCCCATTAATCTTTTCCTGTACTATAAAAAGCTTAAGAAGCAACGAACCCTGGGGTTGTGCTCTGACTGACTGTTACCAAAGGGACAACCCCCTTTCCTTATCACCAAAACCCTTAGGTCTCCTAACAACAGAACTGGCTCTGGGTTTTGTTTTGTTTTTCCTAAAAAGTCCATTTATGGCTGTTGATAGATGACATTTTCATCTCAGCCTAGACACAGTCATAGAGATACATAATTCTTTACCCTACCAAGCTATGCATTTGTAACTTGAAGATAAAAGTTAATGGAGATGAGGTGGGTGCTTTTGTTTTCATGTTCACTGCAGTTTAGAAATGTAAGTTAATTTCAAAGCACACTGAAGAAGAAATCAGAGTAAATTCTGTTATTTAGCATTCCCTTTACCAAAAACTACTTTTAAATGGCATCTCCACATAGCAAAGTGTGATGACAAATGAGGCCCATAAGGATGACTGTGAAGGCACTAAAACATCCTGAAAGACCTTGTAAAACTGTTCCCCAAAATTAAATTATGATCTCATTCCAAAGTTAAATATGTTTTATTATAGTCAGTTCACTGGAATGCAACTAGCTGAGTATAGTGAATATGATAACCATAAAATGGAGTGTTTAATCAAAACATCACATTCCCCAGATAACAGTTCATCAGCTTATCCCCTACCAACGTATTTCAGTATATGTCTGTGAATGTGTGCAGGCACATACATGCATTTTGTTACTTTAGTTTTCAAAGTAACCATTTTATTACCTTAGTTTCCCCTGGCAATAGGGAAGTTTCTAGGTGGTTCCTAGGGAAATAGTTTACTTCTATTTACAACAAATATGGTATCAATATGTTAAAATTTTTAAGATTTTGGACCTATTTCCCATTTACAATTTCAAATTAAAGAGAAGAAATTAATCCTAGATTGGGCTCTTACACTTACCAATCCATCTTTATCATAAGGTGAATCAAAGTTATCCAGAAATTTCCTAAACACTTGTTCCTCACTCCATTCCCCATTCTGGTACTTTGGGTGGTGTTTTGCATTATACACCTGACGAAGGTCTTCAATTGTTATAACTCCATCTCCAGTCTTGTCTAACTTTCTAAAAGCTTGCATGATTACCTCTTTTCTGGCTCTAGACATTGGAGGCTACAAAAACAGAATAATATATGCAGAGACATACATAAGCAAATGAGCTTTTTTTGTATCCTATGTGATAAATATCTTATTCCCCTCAATGATATGAAATAATATTTGTGCGCTATTATATAATAGGCACTACAATTGCTCCAAAAAATTCCTAAATCTGTGCACAGTCTTCTGCCCACTGCCCTCCCCATAGTGCACTAACAACTTCTAAAAATAAAATCTCAAAGTAGCCAACCCAAACCACGTGAAAGCCAAACTCAGCAGATACACTGATTAAGGGGGCCACTTACTCTTAATGTGAGAAGAAACTCATTGAAGTCTATTGTTCCATTTCCATCTTTATCAAACCTCTGGAAAAGCTCTTCTGCCTCTTCCTTTTCCATGACCACAGCATAATCATTTAAGCCTTTCATAAATTCTTTAAAATCAAGGGTTCGATTATTATCGTCATCCATAATTCTAAATACTCTGAAGAAAATACATGCAAAAATTAAGAAGAAATTTACAAAGAACAAGGTGTAAGTGTAAAGATTTGAAAAGAAATTCACACTCAAGGTTTTGTCAAATTAAAATACAAAAGTCTTAAATTCTTCTCTTCACCCTCCCTTCCAAAAATGGAGAGCCACTTCCCACCATGCACACACATACACACACAGAGTGTAATTCTAATTACATGACATGACATTGTGAAAAAAACAAAACTGTGGAGACAGTAAAAAGATAAAGGGAGAGGAAAGAGTTGAATTGGTGAAACATGGGATTTTTAGGTCAATGAAACTAGCCTTTATAATACTATGATGGTGGATATATGACATTGGCTGAAACCCATAGAACTTTACAGAACAAGGTGTCAACCTTAATGCATATGAATTTTTTTAAAATGATTTGGGAAGTCAGAAAATCACAGAAAGGAATGCAAACTGTGACAACAGAATTTCACTGTTTTATAAAAGAATGAAACATCCCAAAAAGGGATAAAGGGATAAGAGAGAAAGGTGCTGATTTAAGTACTTTGAAAATGAGTAGAGTCTGTAAGAACACAGGAACTGCACACAATTACTGCACTGTACAGTTGATAAAGTTGTTTCCCACAGAGATACAAGTTATCCATTCTGATACTGATGTACATGTATACCGAAGCTGAACCATCAAGTAAATGAATAACAAAGATGGAAACCAGTTTTCTTTAAGTGGGAGTGTGAATTTACAGATAAGATAGGAAAAGAGGCATGGATTAGAGTTGGAGACATAGTGTGAACTCACATTTAGTTTAATATAGACATAAATCATTACATATAAAAATATTTATACACAGGTTACTATACACACATATATTTCCTTATTTTGTCAGCTGAGAAGACCTAGAAACAACAACGCTCCAGTAACAATAAGCACATGTATAGCCGAGAGCATGAATATTCAAAATGAGACATTTTGTAGCACCAGAAAGAAAGGAAGTGCTAAAAAACAAATAGCACATTGATGGGAATAAGGGATATAGGAGCCAACTTAAAGAGCTCTCAAGGCCAAGGCTGGAACAGTTTAACCAATAAAACAACATTGGATTATAACCCAAAATGTAGAAAAGAAATCCCTGTATCCATATTCATTTAAATTAATGATAGAATAAATAAATGTGAGGAAAAGGACAAATTTCTTTTGCAGAAAAATTCCAAATAAGTTATGGATATAATCTGCTCTCAAGGAGGGAACACATATTCCCCACTCTCTAAGTGTGGGCTCTGAAAAGAAGTTTCCTTCCAAAGAATACTATATGGAGAAGGGAAGTAACTTTACACTGGAGAAGACTGACAAACACTGCCTCAATTAAGTGATCAGTGTCAACATCCACAGTAGTAAATCATGTTCATCACCACATCCTTGGTGTAATGTGATAAAAATGGTGCTTTGCATCTATGGTCCCTAAAACCAATAAGCCCAGTTTAATCGTGAAGAAAAAAAAATCAAAGAAATTCCAATAGGTGGGCATCCTATAAAATACTTGACCTATCACATTCATCAAAAACCAGGAAAGTCTAAGAAACTGTCATACCCAACAGGATCCTAAGGAAATATGACAAGTAAGTGTAAAGCAGAGTTCTGGATGGGATCCTGAAACAGAAAAGGACACTAGGTAAAAACTAAGAAAGTATGAATACATGATGGGCCTTAGTTAAAAATAATGTGTTGGTACTGGTTTTTAAAGTAGTCTATTTAAAAAATTAAAATGTTACGTTTTTAAGCTTTCATCTTTGCTAATAGACTCAAAGGTCCCAAAGTCTTCCCATTTCCCATTAAAGGAAAGCAGAAAATGTACGTAAGTACTTTGAAAACGCTATTTTTTTCAAAAATCATTAAAAAGTTAGAAAACAACAGATGCTGGAGAGGATGCAGAAAAATAAGAATTCTTTTACATTGTTGGTGGGAGTGTAAATTAGTTTAACCATTATGGAAGACAGTGTGGGAATTCCTCAAAGATCTAAAATCAAAAATATCATTTGACCCAACAATCCCATTACTGGGTATATACCCAAAGGATTATAAATCATTTTACTATAAAGACACATGCACATGTATGTTTATTGCAGCACTATTCACAATAGTAAAGACTTGGAATCAACTCAAATGCCCAGAGAGACTAGATAAAGAAACTGTGGCACATAGACACCACAGAATACTATGCAGCCATAAAAAAAAAAAAAAATGAGTTCATGCCCTTTGCAGGGACATGGATGAAGTTGGAAACCACCATTCTTAGCAAACTAACACAGGAACAGAAAACCAAACACTGCATATTCTCACTCATAAGTGGGAGCTGAACAATGAGAACACACGGGCACACAGAGGAGAACATCAAACACCAGGGCCTGTCTGAGGGTGGGGGTCTAGGGGAAGGAGAGCATTAGGAGAAATACTTAATGTGGATGATGGGTTGATGGGTGCAGCAAACCTCCATGGCACGTATATACCTATGTAACAAACCTGCATGTTCTGTGCATGTATCCTAGAACTTAAAATATAATAACAACAACAACAAAAAAAAATGGAAAGTTGGATTAATCAGAACCTGAAGACCTTAAATGTCCTAAAATGCTAAAGAGTTTGAACTTTATTAGCAAGTTATTTTTAAAGTTATTAAATGGTTGACTTGAAGTGACATTATCAAAATAATGAGAACTTTAGCAATGAATTGGAGGACTGAAAACTTAGAAGCAAAGGAACCAGTAAGAATACTATCATAAGAGTCCAGTGAAAAACGTTGAGCGTCTACACTTAAGCGATTGGAATGAAAATAAGAAAACAAAGTTTTCAAGATATTATAGAAATAAAGGAGTGAATACGGTGGGCTAATGATGAGAATTCTAAAGTTTTCAGCTCAAGGACCTGGAAGAGTTGTAATACCATTAAAACAGTAGGGGCTGCTGGGAAAGCTCTATTTGAAATATATATATATATATATTTTATTTGGATAGTAAGCCAACTACATAGAGATATTCACTGGTTAGTTGGTTAGTTAGCTAGTATCTTTCCTGATTAAAAAAAAATACATAAATTGTGAAATTAGTTTGGATCTCAGGAATGGGTATCTTGCCAAGAATTTAGCAAGGGGCCAGGGTAGAATGTGCTAACTCAACTGTAGCCAAGATGTCTGATAAATTAAGGATACTGGCAAAAGAATCTTGAGAATTTAGATACTAGAGAAGTATCTACATCTACAAGGCAATTAGAAGTGACTAAGAAAGAACATATACTATTGAAAACCACAAGAATTCGGTGTCAAAAAATGAAGTTGTCAAGGTTAAAAATAATAGAGTTAGCTTGATCCTGGTTAGGATAAAGACTCAGACAGGGTGGAAAGATGGTTCCAGGAGCCAGTGCTGAGTGTTGTTCTGGTGGCGGGGGGAAGGCAGAGCCTAACCTGATGAGATGCCCTTCTACAACAGGATTTATGGGAAATAAATAAATGAACAAAGGGGGGAATATGACCTGGGATTTGGAGTTAGATTGAAGTAGAGTGTTTAGTCTTCAATTGCCCCTAAGATAGGAGTGGAGGGGAAGGGGCAGCTTCCACTTGAGTTAGGAGGTACTTAGAGAAGGCCAAGGCCAGTAAGGGAGGCAGACAGCACATTCTGCAGAAGGCTTAGGATGGAATGGTGTCTGTTCATGGTTGGCTGGTTCTTAGTGGAAAGGCTGGTAGAGATGCAGTGTGCGGCGGGCATGGGGTGAAGACAACACAGGCAGCAGGAGGGATTCCACTGAGTGGACCAGAGAGTGGAAGAGAGGATTCCTCAAGCGTTTGCACTAAGGACAATGATGTGCACCCACGATGAAAGGGGTAGAGGTTGAAGTCACACAATACTGAGGGCAAGAGGGCTGGTCTTCCCATTGGTCTGGGACATTCTGACCACCAGGGTCCACAACCCCACTGCCTGGCCTCATGACAGAGCTGGGCTTAGTCTGAGACTTAGGACTATTCAGAGTTGTCTCCCAGGCACTCAGTACCTTGCTGGAAGTAAAGCCTTCCACATTGTCTGGGTGCAAGGCTGGATTTCCCTCCCATTGGCACCCTGTACTTCTCTAATATACAGCTTCTCACACTGCTGAGAGACCATTTATTTCACTCATATGCTCCATAGTCTTAGTCCTCCATGGGGGCTTAAGAAGCCTTGTTCACACATGGGTCCCTAAGATGTGTCCAATGCCTGGCCCATGGCAGGCTCTTGATGGAGTTTGCACAGGACCTGCCCTCAGGAGGCTCACAGTCTCCTTTCTTCTTGGGTTTCTCAGTCCTTAAAACTATTCACACTGTCAGAGGGCAGAGGGTGGGAGAACAGGAGCTACCCAGCTGAGAGAACCCCATTGGCAGTGAGCTGTCAGTTATCCGACAAGCAATACAAGTGTCCCTAGAAGTGACAGAGATATGATTGTCTGATAGCAAAACTCCAAATTCTGTGACTAGAGCTAAATCGCTGCTGTTCCTTCCTCCCTCTTCCATCCTGGCCATTATTATCACAGCTGCAGAAAGACTTATTGTCCTGGTGGGCATCTCCATGCCAGGGCCATGCTTCTCCCTTACCTCATACTTTCCCAGAGCTACACTGTCTTGTAGCAGATAGGAGTCTTGCTGAGTCTGGGACTAAGATCCAAAAACAGTCACAAGGGACGTCAGAGATCAACTCTTCTAAACTCTACATTTTTACAAATAAGGAACTGAGCCCCGAAGGAGAAATGATTTGCCCAAGACCACGTGGCCAACATCAGGCTCACCTGGCCGAGTCGTGCCTTCCCACTCCATTCCCTGTCACCTGTCACTGGGTCCTACCTGCCAAGTCCTTTGATGCCTGCAGAGCCCCTGGCCAGGCACTGCAGTCGGAGTCTTTCGATGGGGTCGGTGGCTGTGGCGAGCTTTTTCTTGGCCTGGATCGCCATCTCTCGGTCATGGCGCGCTGTCCCTGCCATCTGATGGGGGAAGCCATAGCATGTTAGCAGCGTCCAGGCCTCGTCACTGCCTCTGGCTGGGCAGGGTGACAGCAGCCTCACTGCGAAGGAAATATACAGCCTCCAATTTTTCTCTATGCCAACTGTGTGCCTGGCATATTTATAACTTACTTATCTGGTCCTGAGGACATCTTGTTTCTCTAGCCTAAACAATAGTCTTAAATATATCACCATTTCCCAAGGTGCTTTGATCTTTCTGAAGCCCTCCTCCCTCTATAAAAGAAGCCCAATTTCTCTGTACTCTCTTTTTTGAACCTACCTTGTATGCCATATTATTTTATATAGAATTTTCCATATTCCCTTGACCCTCACATTCGATATTCTCCTCTTTGGTCTAGACCCTGTTTTTGTTCCCTCTGTCTTGAATGAGATTTTCAGCACTTGATCCTTAATGATTTGTACCAGTAACGGGTATGGTCTCCTTGGTTCACAGGTTAGTGCTCACTAACACCTAACAATGTTCTCAGGATGGGTGCAGTAAAGTGCTGTCTCCTGAGTAGTCCCCAAGCAACATACAAACTCCCGTAGCCACACTCAAGCTCTCAAAACTTATGCAGCAGTGGGAAGAGCAATGGGCTGGGAGCCTGGAGACCCGGGTTCTAGTCCTGACTTTTCAATCCCCACCCCCCAACTCCCCCACCCCTCACCTTCATCTGCCTAGAAACATCTGAGTGAATTTCACAGCCTGTATTTCCTCCTCTGTTAAATGGAAGGATTGGATAAGATGGTCTTTAAATTCCACCCCAGCTTCAAAAAACACTAATTCTCATGACACAGTAAATGGAGCATTCTAGAAGTTACTTTAATGTGAGTTGTGAATGAAAAGAATGAGAGGCAAGCGGCTTGAAGAATGTGCAAAGAACAGCATGCAAGGTGCAGAAAAAGAAATTATTAGAATATGGTTCCTCCCTGGCTTCAAGTCTCCCTCCCCGGCCAAATTCTGGCACTTCCCCAAAGTGCTACATTAGGACGGAATTGTTTTCATCAAAGACAGCAACCCGCAGACTCACAACCTCTTCTATGCCAAGACTGTTGTTCTCCTATACAACCTGAAAGGTCTCCCCCACAGGTACTCATTATTTGACATTTGGGAACAGGAATCTCATCAAGCCAATGACTGGGACCAGGATAGACAATCCAGAGTTGCACACACTTAACATGGCCACTTTCTTGCAGCCTCCCCTGAGCCCATGTACAGGATCCCTACTTCTTGCCATGTATCCCGATTCCCAGTATGTAGGTGAACATGGAAGGAATTCCTTTCTGTTCTCTTGAACCTTCAGTCAAGAAAGAGACCTGTCTAGGTCTCAGCTGCTTTACCCCTCCTTAGCTTTGCCTAAAGCTACACAGTCTTCCTCTGCTTCCTCCGGCACCTAAGAGAGGTTCCCTGGAATTCCAGACAGTGTACTGCTCTTAGAGACTTCCATCTCCATTCTTGCCAGGCACACACAAAGAGCATGTTCCAATTCTCATCTAACAGGGACACCTGCAGCCCAGATCATGGCCTTCCTGGCAGCTTTACCTTTCTTATAACTGGTGTTTGCTTATTGCTGTTTTGTCCTGACCTCAAGCTGACAATTCCCAGAGCTCATTTCCAGCTTCAGCACTAGCTCTCCCCTCATTAACAGCCCGAATCTTGAGCTCATGAACAAGACTATCAATTCACTCATCTAGCCGTCTCCTACAGCCTTACTCATCCTTGAATAAGCCATTCTCTTGCCGTGACCATATTCTGCTAGTGGCATGAGCCCCATCCCCACTCCAACTCCTATGAAAGCAGGAACTGGTGTCGACGACATGCCCTTCTCATTCTCTAAACCCACCTCAGAGTCTTGATCCTTCCCAGGACCACCATTGTCTTTGCTGACCTTCCGCCTTGCTTCATGACACTTGTCCAGTGGTTGTCCCCAGCCACTCACCTCTCATTCTCGTTTCCCATGACATCTCCCCTACCTTATCCACTGTATTCACTTTGCTCTGGTTTTTCCCTGCCATCCATGACAGCAAGTGAGACTTAACAGACTAAAAACCAGTAGTGGAGAGATAGTGAGATCTGGCTCCCAGATCTGGGACAGATTCCCAGTGGGACCCTCTTTGCACACCTTTAGAATAATATTAAAGGCATTAAGAGTATCCCCACTAGGTAGTAAGCCTGTATCCAGTTCCCACAAAAACCCTGCGAGCTGAACTGAAAACAGAAACTCAAACAACTGCTCGTATACCCATGTTTACAGCAACATTATTCACAGCAGCCAAGAGGTAGAAACAAACCCTGTGTCCATCGGTGGATAAATGGATAAACAAATTGTGGTATAGCCATGCAATGAAATCTTCTCCAGCCATAAAAAGGAACACAGTACTGATAGATGCCACAATGTGGATAAACCTTGGCTACATTATGCTACGTGCAAGAAACCAGACACAAAATGCCACACATTTTACGATTTCATTTGTGTGTGATATTTGGAATAGGCAAATTCATAGAGACAGAAAGCAAATTAATAATTGCAAGGGACAGGGGAGGGAGGGCCAGTGGGGAGTGACAAAGTTTCCTTTGGGGGTAATGAAATGTTTTGGAACTTGATATAGGTGGTGGCTTATCAACATTGTGAATGTAATATACACTTTAAAATGGCTAATTTATAATATAAGAATTCATCTCAATAAAATAAAACCGATGTGCATGTTACCAGCTAGATTTAGTTATTCCATAATTATACATACTACAAAGCATCATGGTGTACAAGATAAACACATACAACTTTATCTGACAATTTAAAAAAATACTGGGCACATGGGCATCTTGGTAAATTAATGAAAGACAAAGGAAAACAAGCCCATGAGCTAGTTACTACTATTATTGGTATTTCACAGATAAAGAAATTAGGATGCAGAGAAATCACAAAACTTGCCCAAGTCACACAGAAATGTGGCTCACAGTAATCCACACACTGTTAGAACGTAAGACCCTTGAAGATCCTCTAGTTCAACTTCATTTTGCAGATTTGGAAACTAAGCCTTGGGTTGGCAAAGTGACTTGCCCAAAAGTCCTGGCCAAGACCAAAACAGAGGGTTCCTGATTCCCAAGCCAGTCTCTTTCTGCTTCATCATGTTTGTGGTTTGTGAAATGATGTGTAAGAATCTCAAAGCACAGTTTGATGGTGCTTTCTCGTAGGAAAGTAGGATCGAATCCAGCAAGGCAAGAAACAGTGAGCCCAGTACCTCAGGCTGTCCGGCTGTCTTGAGGCTGACCTTACCCAGTGATGATGTAGGCAGTTTCTTCTGGAGTCTAATTTGATAAATTCCAGAGGGAGGGGGGTTGGGGAGTCCATTCTCTCCTGCTAGTCTACCATGAAACTTGAAATGCCCTTAGTAACCATCCTTTTTCATCATTCAGTCACCCAGTTCACCAACTGCTAGCTAAGTTTATTGTACTCCTTTCAAGGCACTATGCTGGGACAGAGTGTGGAAGCGTGAGGAATTTCTCAGAGGAGCAAGCACTTGAATAGCCTAGAGTCTTCATTAGTTTGAATCCTGATCTCCTTTTTTGAGCAGAATGGAAAATATAGTTTACTAAGCACCGGGGCTTTTGAGGAAGACAGGATTGCACAGGATCGCAAGTGAAGGAGAGAGATGCTCAGCTTTGAAATTTCAATAAAGGAGCCAGGCACCACCAGGGCAAGAGTCGGTCCCCAAACATATGTCACCGACTTCACAGCAGTGCACATTGTCTCTGCCACAGAAGACCCTGTCTGAACCTTAAGGATCCGTCGTGGTGACAACGGAGCGCATCGGGGTGCAAGGGGAGAAGAGGCTGCGCTCCCGACGCACGTGGCCGCAGCGCCACCAAGTGTTCTCAGGCGTCTGCACACGTCCCCCGCCAGGCGTGCGGTTCAGTCTCTGCTTTCCACACAAGTCTACTAAGTGCTCAGAAAGTCACGCACTCTGCCAGGGGTAGGATGAAAGAGGGACCAAGACAAGGCTTACAGCTGGGGGATGCAATCACAAGAGGACGGTTGGCTTACCTGGCCTGGGAGTGGGACTTTCTGAGGACCTCTCAGGAGGTGATGTCTGAGCTTTCATCCTAATGGAAGGTGGTGGTTATTGAGGCTGGGAACGCGGTGAATAGAAGAATATTTTAGGCCTGGCGCAGTGGCTCACGTCTGTAATTCCAGCACTTTGGGAGACCGCGGTGGGCAGATCACCTGAAGTCAGGAGTTCAAGACCAGCCTGACCAAAGTGGAGAAACCCCATCTCTACTAAAAATAGAAAATTAGCCAGGCATGGTGGCACATGCCTGTAATCCCAGCTACTTGGGAGGCTGAGGCAGGAGAATCGCTTGAACCTGGGAGGCAGAGGTTGCAGTGAGCTGAGATGTCGCCATTGCACTCCAGCCTGGGCAACAAGAGCAAAAGTTGGTGAAGAAGAAGGAGGAGGAGGAGAAGGAGATGATTTTATATAGCAGGTGTACCAACTACTTAGACCAAGGTGAGAGAAAAAGCAGTATCATTACGAAAGTACAAGTATCTCAGTATGGTTGGAGAATAGAGGTATAGGTGGCAGGGGGAGATGAACAGTCATGGAGACTCGGAGGGAGTAGGGAAAGGGGAATGTTAGGTAAAAAATGAAACTGACCAGGAGGGCAGCCACCAGATCCCAAAGATCCTGGGGTGCCAGGGTGGGGTTTGGATTTCGAGAGCAACAGGAGACCACAAGCCTTCTTTAAAAAAAACGGAATGGCCATTTGCATTGTAAAGTGAGAAGAACGGATAAGAAGGTGGGACAGGCTAGCCAGCGGGAGACTTGTTTCCAGCTATGCTGCCTGGACAGTGTGGAGGGGAGGAAGACATACAAGATGGCCAGCGGCAGAACGTGCAGTTTGAGGGAGAGGGCGGACTCAGGGCTGGCATCCAGAGTTCTTGCTTGCACTCCCCACCCCCACCCTCCAGAAACCTGGAGATTTGGGACAGAGGCAGAGTGGAGCCACAGTAGCATTGGTCCCATTAAGGCTGTCTCATTCCACTGTCCTTCTGGTGCACAACCGACTGCCACGCCGAAGCGTTCTGTCTGCCTGGATTTTGCAAATTATTGTAGGAAGGATGTGGAAAGCTGAAAATGCGTGGAGTCTGTATCTTCATGGTTTTCTGTATAAGATTCAGGGACAGATTTAAGTAGACCCTTAGAAGAGGGAAATGCTTTAGCCATAGCCTGCATCCACTGACTTGTCTTTGCTGCTCCCTGATGGCAACAGGCTGAATTACAGCTCTCTCTCTTCCTCTTTGTCCCTCTCTCTGTCTGCAGCCAACTGCTGCAAACACAGAATTGGACCTTATTGCTGAAGAGGCAACCCCAGAGATCATTGATCCAGACACCATAAGGCACCAAAGCTTTCACATCCTCTTTGTTGCAAAATCCAAAGGAAACTTCTCACCTCATCCTCCAAGAAACCCTTCCTCCTTTGACTTCTCTGACACTATATTTCTGGTTTTCCTTTTTCAGGGAAAAGATAGTTTCTTGAAAGAGCCAAGGGAACTGAAACAGGTTTAGTTAGCTCGGATGAACTTTAGTGAAGAGCAGGGTTAACCTGTGTTAAAGTGGAGAGGGAGGGACAGAATTAGGTAAATAGAAAGTGGCAGCAAATGTGGCATAGGGAGCAGAGGCGAGATGTACTTGAGGAGGAAAAGGGATGTGCAGTCGTGATGGCTGGACTCGATTTTGCCAGGGCAGTCTTCCTTTGCACCCCTCTGCTTGGGATGCTGAGACACGGGGACAGCAGGTACTATGAGGAAGCTGTCCCGCTGAGGAAGTCCTGCAGGTGCAGCCCTGTGACAACAGCAGCCAACTGCAGAGCAGTCCAATTGTTCTGAGCATGTGTCCCACCTCTCAACGCTGTTAAGCTCATTTTTCCCAAAGCCATATCATGTCATGATCTTTGCCTTAAGAACATTGTTAGGCATTTCTGTAATTGTTAGACACCTGTGCCATTACATCAGCTATTTTCAATAGCAAGGAACCTAGGGTTGCTCTAATGGTTCTATGTACTTTTAAAACATTCTACCATGGGGAGAGAAGAAAGGAGAAAGTATAGAGTAAGCAGCTGTTGATGAGGCTTGTAGGGCATCAAGCTAGTTCCGAAAAATTAAAAAAGATTTGCCTTCTTTTAAATTCTCATCCAAGACAAAACATTGCCCATCTCTGCTATCTCAGGCTTGATCCTGAGCACCGAGACCAGTCCCCCATGGGGATGGGGAACTTGATGTGCTTTTTGCTTCTCTGTCTGTACTTGGAAACTGGGGTTAAGATTGAAATTTTGATTAAGGACTCAATGGACCTTCTAATACTTGAAATGTCATCCAGGGATGGGGAGAGATATACAACAGACCATGTCTAAAGGCAATAGATGGAAAAAATTAAACTGTCTGCACTGACTTTAATCCATTCCATAAACTAGTTATTACTACATGGTAGATGGCAAAAATCCATAGTTCCTCAGTAAGTTTCCCCTTAGAAAATGCCCCTCTAAAATAAATATTGCATTCCAGATGTCTTAGTACAGTTGTGCTGCCAGCACAAAATGCCATAGACTGTGTAATTTATAAACAAGAGAAACCTATTTCTTGTGGTTTTGGAGGCTGGGAAGTTCAAGATCGAGGTCCAGCAGATTTGATGCCTGGCAAGGACTATTCTCTCTGCTCTCTAGATGGTGTCTGGAACTCTGGGTCCTCCAGAGGGGACAAATGCTGTGTCCTCACATGGCAGAAGAGACAGAAGGGCAAAAAGGGGCTGAACAATTTGCAAAACCACTTTTGTAAGCACCTCAATCTCATTCAAGAAGGAGGAACCCTTGTGACCTAACCAACTCCTAAAGACCACACCACTTCACAGTATTATACTGGGGATTCAGTTTCAACATGAATTTCAGACATTTAAACCATAGCACTGGGTGTTGAGTTTAGCCTAGCAGGTGGCCAGGAAGTGAATAAATAGTGATGTCCTCCCCTAGAAACTGAAATTGAAGACTCAGACAGTTTGAAGACATGGTTTCTGCAGTACACAGAATCCTCTGAAGAGTGTGTGTCCATATTGTCGACATCATTAAGAGTTGCTTCACGGAGCCCATTTGAGCTCAAGTCCATTGAACATGCCCTTAGCACCACTAGCTGTGCAAGGCACTGTGCTAATTCTTCAGGTGATGATTATAGAGATGTGCTTCTCAACTGGGTACAGTCACCCCCACCCCAGGAGACATTGGATGATCCTTCCTGGGAGACATTTTTGGTTGCTACAGTGGAAATAGGGTAGCGTATTATTGGCAGCTAATGGGTAGAGACCAGGGATGCTGCTATACATCCTGCTCAAGATGCACAAGATGGCCCCTGGCAACAAAGAATTACTAGTCAGAGATGGGTGCAGTGGCTCACACCTGTAATCCCAGCACTTTGAGAGGCCAAGTCAGGCAGATCATGAGGTCAGTAGTTCAAGACCAGCCTGACCAACGTGGTGAAACCCCATCTCTATTAAAAATACAAAAATTAGCCAGGGGTAGTGGCAAACTGCTGTAATCCCAGCTACTCAGGAGGCTGAGGCAGAAGAATTGCATGAACACAGGAGGCAGAGGTTGCAGTGAGCTGAGATTGCACCAGTGCACTCCAGCTTGGGCAACAGAGTGAGACTCTGTCTAAAAAAAAAAATGGAATTACCAGTCAGAGATGTCGACTGAAGTTGAGAAGCCCTGCTATAGAAAAAGACCTGGACCACCATGGGCGCTGTTGAAACACAAAGATGCCCACAGCCCTCACCAAGCACAGAAAATTAGACTCTCTTGGTGTAGATGCTGCAGCTGGGCATTTTATTGTTTTAGTTGGTTTTCATGTATACCTAAGTTTGAGAACATAAGCTATAGGAAATACAAGGTCACCCTCTAGTAAGAGTAAGGCTTTATTATAACACAACACAGGGCAAGATAATGTCATGAAGAGAAGAGGTAAAAATACAGCTGTAACTATGCTGGGGGCCAAGCCCTAGGCTAAGGACTTTATATCCATCCACACATTGCCTCCGTGTGTGGCAGATTCTATCAGATATGACTGCCCTATTACAGGAAGTCAGCAGAGACCTGAAGAACCCAGGTCACCTGCCTGAGAATGTGCCACTAGGGAGTAGAAGAGCCAGGGCTGAGCACAGTTCTAAGTCACTGCATTCAACAAATACGCTGTGATGTTGCTTAAAACTGATAAATTGCCGACCAGGCATGGTGGCTCATGCCTGTAATCCCAGCACTTTGGGATGCCAAGGCAAGCAGATTACCTGAAGTCGGGAGTTCTCACCAGCCTGACCCAACATGGAGAAACCCGTTTTCTACTAAAAATACAAAATTAGCCATGTGTGGTGGCTCATGCCTGTAATCCTAGCTACTCGGGAGGCTGAGGCAGGAGAATAGCTTGAACCCAGGAGGACGAGGTTGGTGGTGAGCTGAAATGCTCTCCATTGCACTCTAGCCTGGGCAACAAGAGCAAAACTCTGTCTCAAAAAATAAATAAATAAATAAATAAATTGCTTTGGGAACTAAGAGAAGGTCCACGAAATAAGAGATTCAGGAAAGGAAAAGCTTCAGGGAAAAGATTGTTTGGAGTACTGTTAGATTTCATGCCGCAGAGAGTGAGGATGGCAGGGCAGTTCAAAGCCGGGCCGCTCACAGGCCCTAAACATGACCCCTCTCCCATCCCAGGTCCTTGCTTGGGTTTTCAAATCGCTAAGGCTCAGTGTAAATACCTTCTTGTTAAGATGAAAAATTTTACTTAGTCTCTATCTCTTACAGCAGCTGTTTTTTTCTGTTTGTCTTAATTAAAATGATGTATGAGGCTTTTAAAATCAAACTCAAAACTCCTACATGGAGTCTTTCATACCATTTACTATTTTCCCACAATATATTTTTAAAATTTTTTTCTAAAATGTATGAATATATGAAACACCTGTTTTCTGTTTGGATTGCCAACTTCCACATACCATATAAAATATGACAGTACTTCATCTATTCTTAAGTGACATGGCATACTATAGAAATAAGATGTCACTGAAGTCTGGCATCTGACCACATTTTCTCTCGCATCAACATACGTTTTCTCAAAATGCTTAAAGTGCATGTTGCAGCCGCCATCAACAGGCAGGTTTGCATAGAGCCCATTTCTGCTAAACTATAGCCTTTACTTTTTTCTACTGATCTTTGAGATGTGAATTCTGTCCTTATTTTAATGTTTGTGATATGGTACATTTTAATAATCATATTTTATAAATATCATTGTGACAAAGTGTACTTCATTCATATTTCATTATATTCACTGAACCAGGGTTAGGTCTAGGGCTAAGTAAGAGTAAAGCACAGCGCTTAAAGAGGCACACAGTCTCAGAATCAGGCAAATGTCAACCCTACACTTGCCCAAGCCTGAGAACAAATGTCTCCCTTAAATAGTGCACCCTAAACACCTACCTTGCCTCACTCTAGTCTTGGTTCTGCATTAACATGTGTTTATTAAGCACCTAGTGTGTGCCATACAAGAGGAATGGATGAGACAGCCAAGCTTCCAACCCTTGGAAGTCTACATTCCTAGAAGTAGTTTTAACTTTATTAAATTTGAATTACAACTAATTTTTTAGACACTGCCATCTGGCTGAGGGAAATAGGCAGCTATTTCTTTTTTTCTCAGCTGTAGTCCACTTTCTACTGGGAAAGCACAGGAACCAGTTCTGGCCAAAGAGACCCAAAGGAAAGTGCTGAGAACCCTGAAATATCTCTCTCATCTTTTTTGCCTTCCTCATGCTTTGAGTGAGGATGTAATATCTGGAGCTATGGCAGCCTCTATACAATCCTGAGGAAAGGGCCAAGGGAATTATATCCATACCAATTTAGAACCCTGACATCATCAAGCTGCTGAATCAATGTTGGCAACTTCTCGACTTCACAATCCAGTCTTATAAGCAACATCATCCCTTTGTATTATCTGTTTGATCTGTTGTTGGTCAGGTCTTCAGTCACTTGCAGTCAAAAATATTCCTAAGTGATACAGACAGCAAAAAGCTAATTTCTGCAATGTTTGGGCTGACCTTAAATATTGACCTTTAGCTGGGTAAAATAACTAGCAATCCAGTGTGAGGAGAGACTCAATTACCCTGGAGAATCACAAGGAGAAAGAAAGTCACTCCATTATAACCTCTTCTCTGCGAAGAATTTTTGTCAAGTAGCAGCTTCTCCAGCACTTTGAGTGTGAGAGTAAAATAAGCATCTTAGCATAATATTCAAGAACCCATGTAACTGACACAATGTGGTTAAAAAAACAACAGCAGCAACAACAACAACAAAAAACCCAAGTTTAATAAAATACAGAGGCCCCAAGGTTACAGGGTCCTTGCCATAATCAGCATCCACTGGGAATGTGACGCAGCATACACTCTCCCAACAGCTCTCTCCTGCTGCCTTCTCCATCTGGCTTTTCCCTTTGCTGTGCCTTGAGTCTCTGGGGTTTTTACCAAGAAATAACTCACAATCTATTCTGCGTTAAGTCAACCTGCTCGATGCAATATCTTAAAGAAACAAGGTAAGAAGCTACCTAAGCTATGCAAAGGTAAGCAAAGATTTAGCTGGAGTGCAAAATAGAGAAATAAATAAACAAATAAATAAAACCAAGACAAAAGAAAAACAAAAACTTTTGCTGGTTTCAGTGGCTATGCTTTTAAGACCAACCAGGTTAACTTTCGAATATTCCATTTTTGCCACGAAGTCGTGACCTCAGATTATTATTTCAAACCCACTGCAAGGACAGAGCCCACTGGTGTATCTTCTATCACCCTTTTAGATGCAGGTAAAGCCAGAGCTCTGGTAAATATTTGCCCTTTTGGAGCCATTAGTCACCAAAATCACTTAGTAACTATCTTGCAGTCCCTTAGAATGCATGCTTCTTTTGGAGTCATTTGTCTATTTTAATGTTTACTTTATGGCCACTTAGAAATCTAGCCAATTATTTGTATCCTAGGTGTTGTTAACGGACACTTCCAGAAAACCAAAAAGTGTTAAGGGATAGAAATCCAATGTCCTAGTGACAATGTCAGTGTGAATCAGCATATCAGTTATGAATTGTATCCAGTGACTCATAATAGAAACAGGTCATGTCTCTGAAAATGATAGAGATTTACTTTGCTCTTATGTGAAAAAGAAGTCTGGAAGTACTTCAAGTAGTCATCGGCATGTCCAGACACTACTATCTTTCTACCCCAGCACAGTTTTTATCCTCAAAGTTGTCTAAAGGTACTTAATAGCCATACCAGCTCCAGCTATTACATCCACACTCCAAGCAAAAGAAAAGAAAAAGGGCAAAAGGCAAGAAGGATGTTCTTCTCAGCTAAATGAGCCCTTTCAGAAGATGTTCCCAGAAGATTCACCCAATTCCTTCTATTTAAAGCTGATCTGCCACTTCAAAGGAGTCTGGGAAATCCGATTTTTGGCTGGATACTTTGTCACCCTCAAGGTTCTGTTGATAAAATATTAAGTCAGTGGCTATTGAGGAGGCAACTTACAGTTTCTGCCTCCATTGGCAGAAGGAATATTGCTATTCAAAAAATAAGAGTGTGAGCATGTCTAGATCAGCTTATGTCACAAAACCGGGAGGAGCCTGAAGCTTTGTAAACTTCGGGAGCCACTGGATCACTCCGATGCAGCAGACTAAGGAAAGCCCTGCGGCCAGATGTCAACACTTTGATGGTTTCTCCTTTTTCACCTGTGTCCACCCAAAGCAAATAAGGCTCACTTTTACATGGGCAGTTATGAAGGATGCCCTCAGTGCAGGCAAACATAAGCTAAGATTATCTAGGCCCCAGACATCAGACCACACCCCTTGGGCCAAATTTGGCCCTCCCCCTGGTTTTGTAGATAACATTTTATTGGAAAACACCACATACGTGTGTTTATATATTGTCTGTGGCTGCTTTCACATTACAACTCAAAAGTTGAATAGTTGCATCATAGACCTTCTGGACCATGAAGCCTAAATTTCTTACTCTCTGGTCCTACATAGAAACAGTTTGCTGACCTCTGGGACTATGCAAAAGATAAGAACAACAGCAACAGGAAACATTTACTCCACACTTACTCTGTCTCACGTTCTCTGCTAAACGGATTGCCTGCGTGTTGCAAGTTTTCCACAGTCCATTTGTTTAAAGCAGAAATTTGTCCGGCATAAAGTCAGTGTTGATAACAATTATTATAGGTTACAGACATAGCTATATCACTTTTTATAAAATAAGGAAACTGAGGTACAAAGAGATTTCAAGGTTGTCTCAGTTCACACATAGGTAGCAAAACCAAGATTCTGAGCAGGGTCTTTTGCTCTGCCAGTTCCCCGGCAGTCTGTTGTAAATTATCCACAACATCTCAGAAAATGTTCCTATTTTTTTGTTTGTTTGTTTGTTTGTTTGTTTAGATGGAGTTTCGCTCTTGTTACCCAGGCTGGAGTGCAATGATGCGGTCTCTGCTCACCACAACCTCCACCTCCTGGGTTCAGGCAATTCTCCTGCCTCAGCCTCCTGAGTAGCTGGGATTACAGGCACGCGCTACCATGCCCAGCTAATTTTTTGTATTTTTAGTAGAGACGGGGTTTCACCATGTTGACCAGGATGGTCTCGATCTCTTGACCTCGTGATCCACCCACCTCAGCCTAAAGTGCTGGGATTACAGGCGTGAGCCACCGTGCCCAGCTGTGCCTATTTTTTAAATAAGAAATCCCTGCAGTCACCACAGGACATTCATTTATAAAAATTGAGTAATTGAGTTCAAAGCAAACTAAGAAAGAAGGACTGATGCTGTTTGTTACCTCAGAGTGTTTGCCTGCTCCTCCCTCTGTGTGAAGAACACCTGTCAAGGCTAGAGGGGTAACTGCAGAGGAGACACACACTAAGCAGAGCTTCCAAAGGAAGTAAGAAGTGCTATCGTCCACCTCTCAACCAAAGACTGTCCTTCCTCTCAAGCTACACTTTATATCCGGGAAATTTTAATTCTACTTGACTTTAGCTTACAAGAAAATACACAAGAATTTTAAAACTATTTTCAGATTGGAAGAAAAACATGATGCTGAGTGGAAATGGAATTATAGCTAACAATAGGGGAGACAATCTTCTCCACAGAATATCATGAATGGAACAAATTATCATGAATGGAACAAATTTTCATGAGCATTAGGAATCTCATGAGAAGCCAACACATGGCTATTTCTACAATTCAGACTCTTATAATATCATCTTCTCCCAAATGCCAATCTGTTGACTTGTGAAATATAGAAAACTGCTCTTGTGAACCTGGATATGTTTTCTTTATACAAAGCTGTCTGATATCAGCATAAAGAGCAAAATTTTACAAGGAAAATTCTTATTTCATTCATAACGAGATTAAAGCAACAGTTGATGCCAAAAGTGTTATTCCACAAGCTAAACACCCTTACTCCTTGCTCTTGAGCACCTCACCACCACCTCCACAAGTTACGAGAAGACGTTGCCCCTCTTGGGACCAAGTGCACCTTCCATGCACAAACACCCAGATTTTCCTCTATTCCTTATTCAGTTATAAGCCTTCTCATCTTGATCGACCTCTGAACAGCAGTCATCACTCTGAGCTGAATATTGTTTGCCCATGTGCTTCTCCTGAACCATTCCCCACCCACATCAGTGCTACAAGAGGTTGACTTCCATGAACTGTATTAACCACACTTCCTTGCTCGCTGGCTTTCAGTTAGATTCCACCACTTGGTGGCAACGGCAGAAGATAGAGGAGAGGAGGAGACAGGAGGCTGGAGTATATTCCTGCAAATACACTCTTCAGTAAGTCACTGTTAACCTGACTGCCAACTTCAGCAGTCATTAGCCCTTAGTTCATTTCTCCCAACAGCTGACTATTGGCCATTCTTCCTCTTTAACACCCTTTCTCTCAATGGCTATAAGTCTAATTTTTTGTCACTCCTCCTCCCTCCTGGATCTGTCCTATTTGTTTCTTCCTTGTCTTCACCTGCTTCTTAAGTGCTGTTTCTCAGGCTTCAGTTGTCTATTCTCTTCTCACTATTTCACTATCCCATGGCAATGTCAGCCATATCCCCTGATACAGTGATGACTACCAAATCTTTATTCCAACATCGCCGCTCTCTGGAGCCAGATTTCTCACAAAATGTGCACCTGGATGACCTACAGACACTTCCAGTTTAATCTTCCAGAACCAAATTTATTATCTTTCTTCCTTACTCCTTGCTTCAGGAAACAGCAATACCATTTACCAGGGTCATTACCTGGCCATCATCCTATGTGCTTCCTCACCCCTTACATCCAATTAGCAGCTAAGTTCTGTACAGTTTCACTGTCTTAACCCATCCTGCATTTCCATTCCCTCATCTCCATCGCCACGGATACTGACTCAGCCCAGGACATGGTCACCCCTCATTTCCACCATTGCAACTGTCTCCTAACTGGTTCCCTGCCCCTAGCTGTGCCCTCTCTACTTTGTCTTTCAGAAGATTGTGTGAGCAATCTTTAGAAAATGAAAACATGAACTTCACGATCTAGTTTAAGACCCTTTGATGGTTCCCCATCGTATGTAGGTAAATTGAAAATTCTTAACATTGAATTGATGCATTGGCCTTCCTATGTCTCCAACCATTTCTAGTAATTCTCCATCCATTCAAAATCTATGCTGCCTCTCTACTCATTCGCATTCCCCAAACACACGATAGCATGCTATATCTCTGTGCCTTTGTACACACAGTCACACTTTCAGAAACACTTGCCTTTCCTCTTGGCCCAGAGAAGTCCCACCCATCCTTCCATAGTCATGTGGTGAAGTCCAAATAGCATTCACATTGCACAACGACATAATTCATGGTTTTCAGAATTATCTGCCCTGCTAGACAGAGTATAAGGTCCTTATGAGCAAGGGCTGTATCATTTGTGTTTTCTGTCATCACATTATCAGGGATTAGCAGGATGCTATTAGATTGCTATTATAATTTATCATTGCTATTGCTACTGGGTAATTGCTATCAGAATATAAATACAAATGTATGCCTGAAATTCAAATCTCAATATTTAAAACTTTCAATAACAAAATAGATTTTTGTGGTTGTAGGGTTTGAGGGGAAAAAAAGTTAAAAAAAAAAGAAGAAGAGAATTTGATTTATTTAATATAGTTTAAATGCTCCCCAGACCAAAGGCAATAGAGATGGATGCCTGGGTCACTGGTGTTGTCTTTTACTGAGAACGTAAAGCACCCACTCAAGTTTCTGATGAATCAAATGAACTATCTGATATAATTTTTGAACAAGCCATGTAAGTAAAGTTTAATGAGCATTCTGATATGTATTCTGATTCTCAGTTGTCAGTGTATAGCAGAAATAGCATAAGTTTAAGTATCAGACAAAGCAAGGTCTGCATGAAAGTTCAAATGTTTTATTGTTTTGTGACTTGGAAATGTTGAACCTCCGTGAAGCTCAGTTTTATCAGTGGTCATCAGGATCGATATAGCAGTTCACCTAAACCCTTCACACACAAATACCTAGTACCTAGTGACTGCTCAGTACTGTATACTTCCTTCTCCTTTACAGAATGAAATTAATATTTGTACATTTTTAGCTAATCATTTTTTTTGCAAAGATTACAAAAACCTTTCCCAGTACCAAGCTCTTTCCTCTTTGCACTGACAGCCTAGTGATGGCTTCTCCAGTCCAAGAACTCTCAACAAGTTTCAGGCTTTCTTTTTAGAGAGTAACATCTACTGTCTTCTTTTCTTGGCTAAGACAAACTAAGAAAAAAAATCAAATCATAGAATAGATAAAAAGCATTGATTTACCTTAAATGCTAATCTGTTGCCACCAGTTTCTTTAAACTGAAACTATGGACGCTCTCTCCTGCATCTAGGAAAACTGGTCCCTCCCAAGCCACCTTAGCCTCCTCCCTCTTACCTGTCTTCCTCGGAGGTCAGGGTCCACTCTCTTACTATTAATTGGATGGCCTGGAATCACTGCTGCAGACTCACAGTCTGATTGGCTCAGCTCACTGCCAATCTCTATTCTGGTTCTGCCTTTTCTCAAGTTTACACTCTTGTTGCCTAGGAAATCTCAGTGACTGTGGAAGCTCAAGCCTTTTGCTCTTGGGAGGGAAGCCAGCCGGAAGTTTTGCTGCAATGGTTTGGTTTCTAGAACAGCATCAGAACTTGACTCCCATGTTTTGCAAGGTAGCATTCAGCACATTGTCTTCTTTCTTTTAGAAAGTACCTTCCTGTCCTTTTGTTTTCCCCAGAAAGCTTACTGCTAGAGTGCCTCATTACCAGGTGAGACTTTGAACCACAACTCTTGGGAGCAGGCGGGAGTAATTATAGGTGATTCAAGTTTCTCCCTCCTCTGCATTTGCAGAGGCTCTCATTCCTGCTGTTTTCATCCTTGGCTTCTTCTCTTCTTTTCTTTCTTTGTCTCTTTTTACTTCTGTTTTTCACATGTTCCCTGGCAGTTACTTCTCCAGATAAGAAGAAATCTAGGGCCTGATTGAGAGGAAAAGACCTACGTTATGCTCTCTTTCATTGTGTATCTATGACATCTATGCTACCCTTGCCATTCCCACTCCTGCACATCCTGCAGGCAGGTATAATTACTGGGATTCAAACCTTACATCTCTCTCTCTCTCTCTCTCTCTCTCTCTCTCTCTCTCTCTGTCTGTCTGTCTCTCTCTCTCTCTCTCTCTCTCTCTCTCTCTCTCACACACACACACACACACACATTGCTGTATATAACATGATCCTGGCTGTATGCAACATCCCTAAAGCATGAGAACTCACAGAACTTAGTAGATGCCAGGCACCCAGCTCTGCAGACTACCAGGCAAGTTCTTTCATGGATTTGGCAAGAGGTTGGGTCCTTTCCTGTATCTGCAGGGAGTATACGTAGTAGCTATTTCATCCTTTTATCTGAATTGTCTGAAGACAATTTCAACCCCATAATTAAGCAATTAGAACTATGGTTCTTCCAGGGCAACCTCAGCTCTCTAATGTTTTCTTTTCAGTGGTTTAACCCACAAGATATCAAGCATTTGAAACTTTTAAGAAGAAACTTAATTCCATCTGAGAATGCAAAAGCAAATATGAGGCACAAGCATTGAAATATGAAGTATTTCTTGAAAACCACCTACCAGAGATTATTGATACAATAATTTAAGAAAAGAGTTCAAAGATAAAAAACTAACAAAAAAGAAACAGGAAAGGGGGTGCTATGGACAGCATGATGGAACCACCACGCAAGCCCTCAATAGTCTTCCTCCAGGCTGTGTCAAAGAAAGTAAAAAGAATGCAATCTATGGAGTACTTAAGCAACACTTTTGCTTGTTTCTGCGCTAGCACCTGGTGTAATTCTAAGGGCTTTACCACAGTTTTCAGATCCAGTTCAGAAAACTGGATCTGGGTTTGTGGTACTGAGTTTCTGACATAACTGATTATATTTTATGGCATAAGGCTTTTTTCCATTGGTAAAGAAGACAATGATAGTCTATAGCGTGATGTGGTAAAAAGACATGCAGAATATCACTACTGGATTCCTGATCAAATATTCATAAAAGGCAAGTCTCTAGGTAATCATTATACTTTAAAATATGTTAGTCAAACTAATAAATGTAATGAGGATGACCACTCCTAACTGTGGCAAAGTGAGGAAAGGAAAGGAAGCGATCAGGGCTTGAAATTCCAAGTTCAAACTCCACATAAATGATCTGAAATCTTCCGTGTCTTCCCTGAGGAATGTACTTATCTCCCATTGTCATCAGCCTGAGGTTTCAGAAAATCAAATCCAGAGTGTTATCCTGAGAGTGACAGAATTATGATACAAATTGAATTCCCAGTCAGGCAAAGTATGTTCTGCTAAACTGAGGGGATTGATTGGGAAGGAATGACATTCTGACAATTAGAGTGAAATATATGGGGTAGATCCTGATGCAGCTGAGGACACATAACCTCTAAGTTCTGCTGCATCTTCTTTGGCAGTAGGAGCAACCCTGCTATTCGTGTCTGAGATTTTTCAAAGGAAATAATACTAGCGCCTCTGAGGTATTTTAATCAGAAGACACTGCTGATTCTCCTTAGAACCTACTTCCACCAAACCTCTTGGCTTGTAGAACTATAACTAAACTCTGGTCCCAGCAGGCTTGAAACAGAGATTAAAATTGTGAACCATTAAGAGACATGCTACATACCAAAAGCAATGCATATTTTTTTCAGTTTATACAGACAAAAATATCTGGTGAATATGTGTGAGAATGTAAGTTAATAGTGAGAGATAATGGTTGAAGGAACATAAAGTTGAGTCAAGATTGATTTATTGATACAGGCCCACAAAGTACAAATTCTCAATATAGAGTGCAGGTCGATGGGTTATGTAAAGCTCTGTTTGTTTGGTTTAGTTAAAGATAAAACAAAGGGTGGCCTACACTAAATGAGCTGAAATAGAAGAATTGCCTGGGTCACTGTAGAGAAAGGTATCTAAAGGCTTAGGGAGATTGAAATGTTGGACTGGATTTATCATACAAGACCTGATTACCAAGGGAAATTGTGTTCCTTCTACACATTGGCATAAAGAACAAGCCTGAAAAGGAATGAGATCATGTCCTTTGCAGGGACATGGATGGAGCTGGAAGCTGTTATCCCCAGCAAACTAATGCAGGAACAGAAAACCAAATACTGCATGTTCTCACTTTTAAGTAGGAGCTGGATGATGAGAACACATGAACACACGGAGAGGAGCAACACACACTGGGGCCTGTCAGAGGGTATGGGGAGAGGAGGGAGAGGATCAGGAAGAATAGCTAATGGATGCTGGTCTCACTACCTAGGTGATGGGAGGATCTGTGCATCACACCACCATGGCACACATTTACCTATGGAACAAACCTGCACATATACCCCCAAACTTAAAATAAAAGTTGGGAAAAAAAAGAAGCAAATACTATCTTTTTATTTTCTTTGTAGCACTTGTCACAACTGCAATTTCTTTGATTTACTGTTATAAATCATAAAAAAGAAGAGTAAGTCTGGAATACAGGGATTCTGTTAGCACATCACTAAGTATGCCCATGTCCTTTTATTAAAGTCAACAAAAAAACTACAGTAACCCAATTCACGAAGGAAAACTAATCACCCCAACTCTTCGGGAATGAATATTTGAATCCCCTTCCCAGTCAGGCAAAAAATCAATTGAGGTACTTGCTGAAGGCAAAGGCATATGAAATACAAATGCTAGCTATCACCATATGATCAGTTGCAAAGTGACTGTAAACGTTATGAGTATTTACCTTTTATTCTGTTATGAATTTGTGTGTGTGGAATACTATCGTATTCTTCTCACCCTATTTCCTTAATACCTAATACATTACCTCACAGTATTTATGTTAGAGAATATCAAGGATAAAAGTGAACATCACCCAATGACCTCCACTATAGGGACAACTTAGTATATTCCCAGTATGCTATAGAAGAGTTGCGTAAAACTGTGTTTTTTATGTCAACTTGACATATGCTGTTGTACCTAGTTATTAAATCAAACCCCAATTTATGTGTTGCTCTAATGTTATTTTTTAGATGTGATCAATATCTACAATCAGTTTATTTGAAGTTCTGCCTCAAGACTGCGATATCAGTTCCTGCCCAAGACTTTCCAGCCTGCTCTACAGATTTCAGATTGCCAACTCCTAGAATTCCAAAATCACATATGTCAATTCCTTGAAAAAAAAAAAAAAAAGATATCCTACTGCTCTGTTTGAATAAGGAACCCTGACTGATGGACCTCGCAAAGGAATTGACGCTGTCTTCAACAAAATCTATGGAGTGGCTCCAGGCCAAGAGCACCCCAACAGAAAAAAAAACAAAGAAACAGTGGACTTAGCAGTAAAAGGCAGCTGGGAAGAGATGGGTAGATTCATTGGAGACATAAGTTAAACTGTAGGGTGATTAACTTGCCAGAGGAAACTGGGAAAAGAGACAGCTGGGAGGAGCCCTTCTTAGGGCCAAAAAAAAATCTCAAACATTGTCTTTAAAAACTATCTTTTTTAAGGAATCTGAATTTTATTGGATCAACCTGTTTTATACTAGATTATTGATAAAAGCAATACAACAATCAGCTGATTAGCGGGGATTTTAGCACTTCACAAACCACATCAACTCCCTCTTGAAGTCTGAGGCAGGGGAGCAGTACAACTGAAGAGATAAGCTCTTAATTTCTCCGAATGGTCAGGAAAAACAAGCAAAACAAAGGTTACCACGGTGTCACAGCTTTCTAAAACTATGTTGTTGTTGTTGCTGTTGTTGTTATTGTTTTGAGATGGAGTATTGTTCTTTCTTCCAGGCTGGAGTGCAGTGGGCCTATCTTGGCTCACTGCAAACTCCATCTCCCACGTTCAAGCAATTATTCTGCCCCAGCCTCCCGACTAGCTGGAACTACAGCCCACGCCACCATGCCCAACTAATTTTTGTATTTTTAGTAGAGAAGGGGTTTCACCATATTGGTCGTGCTGGTCTCAAACTCCTAACCTCAGGTGATCCACCCGCCCTGGCCTCCCAAAGTGCTGGGATTCCAGGTGTGAGCCACCGCTCCAGCCTCAGGGTAAAGAATCTTGAGTCAATTCCACATGGGCCACTAGGAAGGCTGGGTGTGCGGTTGTAAATGATGCCTCAATTTCCCTAATCCTTGGTATTTCCCCCCTTAGGAAAACGAAAGGGGAAGACTGAATTAAATGAACTCCTTCCTTTCATCCAGCTCCAGGAATCCCAGATTCTCAATGATCTTAAATTGATCTAAGAGAGAGCCCACTGTCCTTTCAGGGTGGGCTGAAGAAGGTTCTTGGGGAGCTCCCTTGTTTCCTTTGACATATTTTCTCTTTTATCTTCTATTCCTTTGGGGATAAAAGTAAAAGAAATAAAAATAGGGGCACAAAATGCAAAACTAACTGCCTCACTTATCCTTCGAAACCTTCCAGTAGCTTGGATGAAAGACAAAAGGGCTTCCAAAGACCCGATTGTCCAGGGGTCCTCTCACCCCAGTCAGTTCTCCGGGTTTCCTGTGGACGAAAACAATCCTGGTTTGCTGTGCCACGCCCAAGAGCAGCTTTCCTCGGCCTACAAGAGCCTGAAAATGCTTGTTACAATGTCTATTGGCAACTACCCTGCACCCACCAAGAAGAATGGAATGAGCAACCGAACGTCTCTCCAGCACTGTGAGGAAGGCGGCCCTGGGTGAATGCACTGGACTGGGAAATTAAACTAGGGGCTCCAGCCTTGCGGGAGAGAGGAAAAGAGACTTCCGTTTTCTCCAAAACTGTCTTTTCCACCCCGGGTTAGGGGCCCTTCTTGGCTCCATGGCCTCGGCCAGCCTCTTCCCTTTCCAGCCCAAGATGCCAGCCCAGCATGGGAAACTACCGGGATGGCCCTCCGATAGAACTGCCAGTGCCCATGCGCAGCGCCTGGAGCATGCCTGTCCCTGCATTTTCCGGCCAAGCACTCACCCAGTGTGGATGCTGTCAGGTTTTTGGCGGCCTCTGAGAGCAAGATCCCAGGGAGAAGGAAGCCTGCTAGAAGCAGCACCCAGCTGCCCAGCCATGCCCTCCTGCAGAAGCCCTGGAACCCAGCCCTGGGCTAAGGGACGCTGTGTGCCCTGCCCCGGCCTAAGGGACGCTGTGCACCAAAGGCACTGGCTATCGGCTTGAGAAGGGTAGAAGAGAAGATCCTGTCTCTCTTCTGTCTGTCTACCTTCTCTCACCCTCTGCCCCTTCTTCCTCAGTTTATGATACATGAGATATGCTATCCTCACCCTCCCAAATCAGGGGCAATGGAAAAAGGGGATTGGTGAACTGAACCCTTAACCCTGTCCTAACCATGTAAGCACCACTCTCCCTCCTAAATATCAATATGAACCAAGAACAGAAACCACATGGATGACAGCCGCACCTTGAGGTGACGAGGACCCATCTCCCTTTTACGGATCCTTTCCTGAACTAATGGTGCCACACTTCCTTTCTTACTCCGATGACCTTGTCAAACTCAAATAACTTACATTGAGAGAGGCTTTCTAAAAGAAACCTTTTGAAGGCCATCTTTAAAAGAAATGGGCATTGCAACGGTAATACACATGGGCATATTCAGGGAGATAAAGGAAGATAATAAGGCTTTTTACATGAAAAATGAGGAGGGTTAGATACGTTGTTTTGAGACAATTATCCTTGGCTAGAAGGAGCAATAACAAGGGTAACATCAGTCCAAGGTAAGATAGCAGTTGCTGGGAAGATATCCTCAGTGAAGTATATTTTTGTGTAAGAGCACAGTGGCCTAACTGCAAGGTTGTGGTTTTTGGAGTATTATGTGATAGTTCTTGTTATCAGGCATACTGTATGAGAACCTCCCTTCATGGCCTTTCCTGGCTCCATTGGTTAGGGTTTTAACACAGGTGACTCCATTTTGATCTTGACAACTTTCACAACTTTATACTAACATCCCTATGCTCCATTTTTCCAGATACGTGCATAAAATTTCTAGCTAGTGTCCAAAGCTCAAGAACTCTGGAAGCCAATCCTCAAGAGAAATTGATCTACCAAGGGAAATGGCCTATGATTATTACTCAGTCAGCCTCTCTAGAAGATACCATATTCATAAAATGATTCTAGTGTCCAAATGCTTTAAGCCCCCCCGTAACTTCACTTCTTCATTGAAAGCATAAATCTCTAAAGTTTAGATTATAATCCTGAATAAGTATCATAAAATGGAATTGGGGCTCTTTCCACAGTCCTCTCAGGGACAATTTGAAAACAGCTTACAATTTTGCCCCCTTGAAATATCAGTCCTGGCAAGGCATGAGCACACTGCTCACAAATATCATCTTTGCATTCTCTATCCTCAATATAATATTGCCTTAAATAAAGGATTTCAGCGCAATTCCCAACAGGCAGAGCCAGGCATAGTGGCATGCACCTGTCATCCCAGCTACTGGGGAAGCTGAGGCAGAAGGATGGCTAGAGCCCAGGAGTTTGAGGTCAGCCTGTGTAACATATTGAGATCCTGTATTTAAAAAACAAACAACAGAATTACAGAGAAATCCTTCAATGCCTACAAGATGAAGTGGGCCCTTGAATTCTGCTTTGCACTATTACATGTCTTCTGTCTATAAGTCTTTAAAAAAAAAAAATCTGAATTTGCAATAGCAAAGACTTGGAACCAACCCAAACACCCATCAGTGATAGACTGAATAAAGAAAATGTGGCACATATACACCATGGACTACTATGCAGCCATAAAAAGGATGAATTCATGTCCTTTGCAGGGACATGGATGAAGCTGGAAACCATCATGCTCAGCAAACCAACGCAAGAACAGAAAACTAAACACCACATGTTCTTACTCATAAGTGGGTGTTGAACAATGAGAGCACATGGACACAGGGAGGGGAATATCACACACCAGGGCCTGTTGCGGGTGGGGGCGGGGGGAGAGCTAGGGGAGGGGTAGCAGGGAGTGGGAGGATAGGAGAGGGATAACATTAAGAGAAATACCTAATGTAGATGACCGGGGGTGGTTGCAACAAACCACCATGGCGTGTGTGTACCTATGTAACAATCCTGCACGATCTGCACATGTACCCCAGAACTTAAAGTATAATAATTTTAAAAAGGATTACAGATATTTTAAAACATCTGAATTATTTAAAGTATTGCATCCTTAAACATTTCTGCAACATAGCCATGTCCATTGCAGTGAGGAGTTGATGTGGAGGGCAGGAGAAGTCACCACAAGGCATTACCAGGCATCAAAGGCTCCAGCCCATTTATTATTTTTGGACCTCCAATAATGCATTAGGAAACATTGAGACAGTCTTTCCCTACACACAGGCTATGGAAAAATTCACTTTTTCTCTTAGACTTAGCATAATATGATTTTTTGTACTTAGATCTCTAGTGTATTGGAATTCAGTTTTTAATATGATGTGAAGTTTGGATGAAATATTGCCTTTTTTCTAAATAATATCTAGTTGTCCCAGCAGTATTTGTTCCAGACACTATGCCAGGTTCTGTAATAACAAGATAAATAGGAACCAGTTACTGTCTTTATGACCTTATGGTTTCTAAATAGGGAAACAGATATTGTAATGCATAATTGAAATATAGTAAGAAAAATGCTTCAAAAGAGAATGTGGTGAGCTCCTTTATGGGTGTAGTGGTCAGGCACAGGCTTACCAATGTGAACACAATAACACTGGATATTGACAAATAAGCAGAAGTTTCTCATTCTGGCAAGAGTAGGATGATATTTCTGAGAGAGGGAAGGGCTTAGACAAAGCCCAGAGGTTAAAAACAGCAAAGTGTGTTCTGAGGGGTGTAGTGAACACTTGGAAAAGAGTGGGAGGAGAATTGCTCCAGATGTGCCTAGAGAGGTAGCCAGGAACCAATCACAGATTCCTCATATTCCACACAGTGGGAACAAAGATTTTAAACAGTGAGGGATAACACCAGATTTCTAGGTTGCCAGGGCCATGCTTGCAGCCCTGTGGAGGGTGCTTGGAGGGAACAAGACTGAAAGCATCATTCCGGCTCACTGGCTGCTTATGATCAGATTTCAGGGATGCAAATACAGACAACTGGCACAAAGTTGACCTTGATGACCAAGTGTTCGGGGAAAGACTATATGCTAGGATAGGAGAGAAGGAGTTACGGGCCAGGGAGCCTTATCCCTAGAACCTTATGTTGTTCATGAGAGGAGTGAAATCGTAGTTGTTGATTCAAAACAAAACACAGAGAAGGCTCCATGTCTGCCCTTCATGGGAGTATTGCCATAGATTAATTCATGTGGTTTCATAAGAATTATAGCAATAAAACCTTATGTTATATACACACACCCTAATATGCTTCTGCATGCTTCATGTTTCTGGATCTTGTGTCATGAGAACTCACAAAATGGATAGACATGCGGCACTCAGCTCTGCAGACTTGCAAGCAAATCGTCTCGTGGAATTGGCAAAGTTTTTGGTGGGGGGCACTCTCCATTTCTGCAGAAGTATTTGTAATGGTTTCATCTTTTAATCTGAATTGTTTCAAGATCTGTTTCACAATTCTAGAATTAAACAATCAAACTGTGGTTCTTCCAGGCCCACCCCATATGCCTGTTTTCTTCTCTCTGTTTCTAGCTCATCAGATACCATGCATTTCACAGTTTCATTACAATGGAATTTTATTTTATTTCAGAATGCTAAAGCAAATAAAAAGGTACAATCATTTGAAGGTAAAATATTTCATGAGCACCAGCTATTAGAGAGGTAGTTTCATATTACACTAAGGAAGATCAAAAAGAAAAAATATGGGCTATTGATGACACGATGAAGCGACCAACCACACCAGCCCTGAACAGGCTACCTTTGGGCTTGATCAAGAAAGATGAAACAAACAAAAACTCTGCGTGTGTTTATGCCATGGTTTTTCTTGCTTCTGTCCCTAGCAGATTAATGTAATCTCTAAGGTTTTACCACCTATAAGGATATTAACTGCCATGTAGGGAATAGAAGATAGAATTTTTCTTAAATCAACAAAGTCTTTAAAACTACCTTAGCCACTCTACCTGAGGCCACAACGCCTTACACACGGGTTTCCACTTCGCTGCTTGAGGTTCCCTGAAATCCATTTATAAGATGGGAATCTTAAGAAGGAAACTGCAAAAACTGAAATGAAGCAGTATCAGCTGGGACCAACTGCAGTCTCCGTGTCTGACCAGCAAAGGAGGTGCTCTCCAGAGAAGGGGTCTCAGGCAGTGAGCAAAGGTCTTAGCAGGGGCTCTCTCTGTCTAAATGCAGGAGAGCAGACCAAGCTTCTTGAGCTTTGAGAACTTATAGGAAGAGCAAGATATATGCATAAAATGAAAGCATTTGAAATGGAAGATACGTCAAATATTTTCTGTTTTTTATGAAAAATGATAGAAGGAGAAATGGGGACTGGAGACTGAGAAGTCATCTAAACAAGAAGGATGAAGTTGTCAAAGTCCTGTCTCTAGAAAAAGGGAGAAAGGAGGATGCAGGACTGGCAGGTGAAGGTTTGTATCTGATTTAGGGGCTCCAAGTCACAAGGGGCAAGTCAAGAAGCCTGAGTAGTGCGTGAAGATTTCTAAACAGAGGCAGATAATAGAAAGAAGCAAGTTGCAGGACCATTGGCAGCTGAAGCTAAAGAGAAACACAGGAGTGGCCTGTGCCAGAGTGGGGAGAACCTTCAAAGCACCAGAGACCCCCTCCCTTCACTCAAGGCTGCACCTAGCCTCATGTCATCTTCACTTTCCTGACCCCATACAGCCACCTGGCCACCATACCCAGCAGCTTCCAACAAAGCCACACAATGCCTAGAGTGAGCCCCAGCAGAAACACAAAGACGTCAATGAGGTACTGCTCATGCCAAGGCTGCTGGAAGGCATAGGGCTTGAGGTGCGCCGCGCCCCCAGTCTGGAGGATGTGGTCGATCCAGCCCACCAGCCGCTGTTTGGCGCTCAGGGGCTGAGAGTGCAGGATAACACTGCCTGCCACCACTGCCGACTTGTACCTGTTGGCAGAGACAAAGAGGGTGTGTTACTGACATAGCCTCACAAGACTTAGAGACTTTGTATTGTGTGAGCACGCACATACAAACATACAAACACTTTTCTAACGCAGGCACCAAGGCCGGGCTGCCAAGAAAATTTGTTGGCCTGGTCTTGCCATTGTCTAGCTGAATCCTCTTGAAAAGTTCGATAAAAACACCTACATACAAAGATCAATGATTAATTCTAAAAGTATTAAACTGTAGGAAACTGATTAAATCTCTAAAAATGAGTCGATATCCCCAGGATGCTTGTGGTATACTAAAGGAAAAAAATACATATAACCATATATGAGAGAATATATACCTGATTCAGGGTTTGTGTTCCTGAAACCATAATAAGCTATTCCGTCCTTGATTATAAGATCATTGGCTGGATGGGCAGTAAAAAAGGGGATCACCAGGTCTCTTTCATTTCCACATTTAACTGAAATTCATGGAAACTTATTTTGTGGCAGGCTCTGCAGTAAGTACTGGTAACATAGTTGAAAGAAACAGAGACACATTGCTGTACTTATGAAGCTGACTCTACTCTCTAGTGTTGGGGGCCAGACAATTAATAAAAACCTAAATAAATGGAGTCATTACAAATCTTGAAAAGCGTAAGGAAGGAAATAGTATATTATGATTGGGCTGAGTGGAAGAGGAGGCTGGTTAGGATTATCAAAGACACCACCTTCTCTGTAGAGGAAACATTGGAAAAGAGACCTATATGTCATGAAGGAGCCAGTCCTGTAAACAGAAGGGAAGGGCGTTCTAGGAAGCAGCACCAAAAAAGAAGCCAGAGGCACGTTGGGGAAACACAAAGAAACCCCCTTCTTCAGCTGGAATTCTACTAGAGGGACTGTCAAATATAATAACAGTCAAAGAGATCTTGTGTATATAATTTGTCACCATCACAACCTTAAGGTAGGAAAGCAATTCTTAGCATCTAACCTAAATGAATCTTCCTAGAGACTTACTAGAGAACACAGGTGGGCTGTTAGCATCACACACATATGATTCCATGTCACAGAAGCTTCAGCTATTATTGGGAAAATGTATACAGAGTATCCCTTGTGCTTTCTATCTTCATTCAGCCTTAATGACTACATGCTCAGAGAGCCACATACCTCTTGTCTTCTATGACTTGTTTCATCTTAAGTGCCAGTGTGTCAGCTGTGACTTGATTCAACTGCATAACGACACCATAATTTTTGGCCACTACTCGGACCATGTTTCCATGCTGGTCTCCATTGACTGGTAATCCTACCATGGGCACACCATGCCTAATGGCCTCCATTATGCTGTTCTGCCCACCGTGAGTGACAAAAAGACGGATGCTGGGGTGAGCTGTGGCAAATAAGAAAGAGAGTGGAACACTTTAGAATGAAAAATTTTGGAATACCAGGTAAAGTAGAAAAAGCAGATGAAACACCAATGGAATCAACATCTGTTGAGAAAATGAATTCACTGATTTTGCATGGAAGACAGTTAAGGGTACACATTCTAGGATACAAGATTCCAGCGTCCCTCTCTGTAGAGATTCCTCACCTCAACCCTAACCATCCAAGACTCCAAATCTAGAGAAAGCTGCAGAGAAGAATGATAACTGAGGCATATTTCTCTATTCATGCAGCCATCCTTCTCTCCCCACCTCATCTCTCCCTTTACTTTCTGCTTTCTGTTCTTTCATAATACCTACACTGTATATGCAGTTTTCTCCATTTGAAGAGAAGTTATGAAAGCAAGGAATAATAAACCATATGCTTCTTCTTTTGTGTTTCTAGTTCATGTCTGCCTGTACAACCCTTATTTAGAGCAAGCTAGTGATTTTTAATAATGAAGAGCTAAATCTGTGTTTCTCAACAGAAATGTGGATTCGAATCTACTTGTATGCCTCTGAAAATGAAAATATTTTTCCCTGCCCCAGGTCTTAAAAATTAAATATACAGAAATCTGTATCTTAAATTACCAAGTTGACTTTGAGCCATAAACTTTTTTATGAACCTCAGATCCAGTCACTGAAGATGTCAGCTAGAGGTCTCCAAAAAATATCACAAGGATAATAAAACCTATTGAAGTGTAAGGAGCTCTGTTACCAAATGACTCAATACCTGGCTATGTGATTACACAGCTTGGCACAAGGATGTACCATAGTACATCCTTCAATGCTGGCGTCAATGTTAATGTTATGAACGTATGAGTTCTTCATATCCTTAGTAGATAAGGAAGGTGTATTTATACAGGTATATGTGTTTTTGTGTAATGGCACACTGTTAAATAGGTGGTCAAGAGGCCACTGAACAGGAGCAACATACCCCCAGATATATGCTCTTGGAGTTTAGATATTGTCTTAGATTGTGTTAGGGTGACCCTGTTTAGAGTCAAATGTAGTGGGGTCAAGGCAACATGACCAAATATCATCTCTGGTTGGAGATTCCAGGCCTGGCCTCAGTTAGAAAGAAAAAAGAGAAAATGGCTGTTTTCACCATTTTGAAGGATAGCCTGATTCCCAAAGAACTCCAGCTGGCTGTTCTTTTCCTGCCCTCTGAGCCTTATTTTTACTTATGAGTAGCTACTTCCTAGGCTGGTACAAATGTCCAGCTAGAGATCAGAACACTGATGAGCACCAAAGACAGGTCAATGGAAAGAAAAGAGCAGAACTGAGCAGTCCTTACCCAGGAGGTCACTCTGGGGAAGCCAGTCCATGATTTTCACATTTGTGGCCAAATGAACATCTTTAGGCCAATGAGAACTCTGACACTTCCATATCACTCCTTGAGGGAGGTGAGCAAAGGCAGCGTGCATATTCTTGAGGACTTCTTGAGACTCATAGATGTCCAATGTGGAGCCAAAGGCCACAAGGACAAACCCAGCATCCCCAAAGTTGGCAATGAAGTTCTCCAAGTCCTAGAGAGAGATGACAAAAGAGAAGAGGTGACAAAATTGTTTGGGAAAGCCTAGGTGGCCATGAAATGGAACCCAGACTATTTACCAAACATATCCTCCCATCAGTCTTATCTTCACTGTCCTGAAGCTATTATTATAGCTCCTGGCACAGCTCAGTGTCCTCTGCACTGTGTTCATATTGTGTCTAGATGACCTAGAAGTCATTTTTCTGATACCTCAGGACATGATTTTGCATATAAATTATAAAAGTGATTTTTTTAGTTTTTTTCTCTGTTATTGATGTCTACCTCATCCTATTGTGATCACAGAAAATGCTTTGATATGTTCAGTCTTCTGAAATACATTGATATTTAAATTGTAGCCTAATGTACGGACTATCTTGAGGAATATTCTGTGTGCATTTGAGAAGAAGGTGTAGTCTGCTGTTGTTGGGTGGAGTATTCTCTATATTTCTATTAGGTCCAGTTGGTTATTGACAGCATTCAAGATAACTATTTCTTTATTGATCATTTGTGTAGATAACCTTTCCATTACTAAACATGGGATATTAAAAGTCTCAAGCTATTGCTGTAATAATGTCTATTTTTTCCTCAATTCCATCAATTGTTTCTTCACATATTTTGGTGCTCTGTTATTTGGTGCATATGTATTTATAGTATTTATGTATTATGGATGATATTTCATATATTATTTTTAAATGATACTTATAATTATTTGTGTTAATGCAAACATTAAATTTTATATTTTTATGTGATCCCCTTGTTTATCTCTTATAAATATTTTTGACATACAGTCTATTTTGTCTGATATTAGCATAGCCACCCCAATCTATTTTGGTCCTCAGGTAGTTCTTAAGAAAGATGATGATCTAATGCCCTAAAACTTAGTTTTAGCACTGCTTCATCAATTATTACTTGCAAACATTCCTTCAGACTCTTCCTCTCTCAGCATTTTTGTGATTGTCTCTAGTTCTGAGCCTCTCGTCCTACTGGGTCATTCTGCAGGATGACTTTATTCCATCCAACATAACACTGCCTGAACTATCAGCTTAATAAAAAAACTGAAAACAGCTTTGTTGTCCTTATAATTATAAAATCATTATATAAAATCAAAAGAAGCAGAGCAATAATGTGAATCAGAAGCTGCATGCCCTTGTTCTTTCAGGAAAGCATTAGAAAATCAACTGGAGACTGACTAAAGTAACACCATAGGGAGTTTTGAAGACCAGTCAAATACAGCAAGCAACCAAATGCCCAATCAAGAAAAAGCCACTTTCAAACAGTGCACATTTCTAATGCATTTTATTTACCTTTGCCCTGGAGTGGCAGGCCACAGTCCACAGGCAAAACCTCAATTCCAAGTTCCCTCCCTCAGTCAGAAGGAGTGGAATAGAAACTATTTACAACATTTTAACCTGTCTGTTGGCTACTTAGTGACAGGTTTGTCTCACCTGATTCAGAGCTCACATTGGTAGTGGTGACATAGCTCAGATTTCAAGCTAACAGGTGCCATAGAAGGCAGTGGTAGGTACCATGATACATGAAAGCTTCAGAGGTACTGGAGCCCTGTGAAGGCTTGGGTCAAGAGATTATGGGCAGAAGAATATAACAGATTGTCTAAAGTCCAAGAAGAGTCTGGGTGAGGTTCATTTGGGAAATTAAGGCATTCTAAAACAATAGGGTATACAGGAAAGCACACACAAATGTCCAGATGTGATACATAACCAAAAAAAACTAAGAAAACCTTAACCTTGATCAAAAGACTTAAAACATGCTCTTCCATGCCAGACTGCAAAGACTTACAAAAGTAACTAGTTGTTCAAATGCCCAATTTTCTTTTTTTTTTCTTTTTTTAAAAATATATATTTTGTTACACTTTAGGTTCTGGGGTACATGTACAGAACATGCAGGATTGTTGCATAGGTACATACATGGTAATGTGGTTTGCCGCCTCCATTCCCCCATCACCTATATCTGTCATTTCTCCCCATGTTATCCCTCTCCAACTCCCCTACTCCCTGTTGTCCCTCCCCTATTCCCCCACCCAACAGACCACAGTGTGTGATGCTCCCCTCCCTGTGTCCATGTGTTCTCATTGTTCAACACCTGCCTGTGAGTGAGAACATGCAGTGTTTGATTTTCTGTTCTTGTGTCAGTTTGCTGAAAATGATGGTTTCCAGATTCATCCATGTCCCTACAAAGGACACACACTCATCATTTTTTATGACTGCCTAGTATTTCATGCTGTATATGTGTCACATTTTTCCTGTCCAGTCTATCGTCAACGGGCATTCAAGTTGGTTCCAGGTCTTTGCTCTTGTAACCAGTGCTGCAATGAACATACGTGTGCATGTGTCTTTATAACAGAGAGATTTATAATACTTTGGATATATACCCAGTAATGGGATTGCTGGGTCAAATGGAATTTCTATTTCTAGGTCCTTGAGGAATTGTTACACTGTCTTCACAATGGTTGGACTAATTTACACTCCCACCAACAGTGTAAAAGTGTTCCTATTTCTCCACATCCTCTCCAGCATCTGTTGTCTCCAGATTTTTTAATGATCAACATTCTAACTGGTGTGAGATGTTATTTTGATGTGGTTTTGATTTACATTTCATTGATGACCAGTGATCATGAGCATTTTTTCATGTTTGTTGTCCTCATACATGTCTTCTTTTGAAAAGAGTCTGTTCATGTCCTTCATCCACTTTTGAATGGGTTTGTTTGTTTTTTTTTCTTGTAAATCTACTTTAGTTCTTTATACATTCTGGATATTAGCTCTTTGTCAAATAGGTAGACTGCAAAAATGTCTTCCCATTCTGTTGGTTGTTGGTTCACTCTACTGATTGTTTCTTTTGCTGTGCAGAAGCTCTGGAGTTTAATTAGATCCCATTTGTCTATTTTGGCTTTTGTTGCCAATGCTTTTGGTGTTTTAATCATGAAGTCCTTGCATATGCCTATGTCCTAAATGGTTTTGCCTAGGTTTTCTTCTAGGGTTTTTATGATGTTAGGTCTTCTGTTTAAGTCTTTAATCCGTCTGGCATTAATTTTAGTGTAAGGTGTCAGGAAGGAGTCCAGTTTCTGCTTTCTGCACATGGCTAGTCAGTTTTCCCAACACCATTTATTAAACAGGGAATCCTTTCCACATTGCTTGTTTTTGTGAGGTTTGTCAAAGATCAGATGGTTGTAGATGTGTGGCCTTGCCTCCAAGGCCTCTTTTCCATTCCATGGGTCTATATCTCTTTTTTGGTACCAGTACCATGCTGTTTTGTTTACAGTAGGCTTGTAGTATAATTTGCAGTCAGGTAGCGTGATGCCTCCAGTTTTTTTCTTTTTGCTTAGAATTGTCTTGGCTATGTGGGCTCTCTTTTGGTTCCATATGAAGTTTAAAGTGGTTTTCTCTAGTTCTGGGAAGAGGGGCATAGGTAGCTTGATGGAGATAGCATTGAATCTATAAATTACTTTGGGCAGTATGGTCATTTTCACAATATTGGTTCTTCCTAACCTTGAACATGGAATGTTTTCCCATCTGTTTGTATCCTCTCTTATTTCCTTGAGCATTGGTTTGTAGTTCTCCTTGAAGAGGTTCTTTACCTCCTTTGATAGTTGTATTCCTAGGTATTTTTTTCTCTGTAGCAATTGTGAATGGCAGATCGTTTTTTGATTTGGCTCTCTTTTAGTCTGTTATTGGTGTATAGGAATGCTTGTGATTTCTGCACATTGATTTTGTATCCTGAGACTTTGCTGAAGTTGCTTATCAGTTTAAAGAGATTTTGGGCTGAGACGATGGGGTCTTCTAAATACACAATTATGTCGTCCGCAAATAGAGACAATTTGACTTCTTTCCTAATTGAATATCCTTTATTTCTTTTTCTTGCCTGATTGCTGTGGCTAGAACTTCCAATACTATATTGAATAGGAATAGTGAGAGAGGGCATCCTTCTCTAGTGCCAGATTTCAAAGGCAATACTTCCAGTTTTTGCCCATTCAGTGTGATATTGGCCGTGAATTTGTCATAAATAGCTTTTATTATTTTGAGATACATTCCACCGATACCTACTTTATTAAAAGCAGTCTCAGTGGCTCAGGATGCACTCCAAAGGAGAATAAGCTGGGGATGATTAAGGGAACTGGTTGCCCATTCTGAAAGACAGGGAAATAGAAGCATCCCTGACTTCCCTTCCTTCTTTCTGTGAAAAATCAGGGTGTGAGGGAGAGAGAAAGCGAGAGACTTTTTCTTCTATCTGTTTGTCCCTGATTCCTGGCAACTTTAGATGGATGGCACCCAAAGGTGCCATTGTGGTGTGCACCCGTGAAGCAGGGGGGGCCTACAGAATAGGAATTATCTGCCCTTTTTCTCTCCTATTGAAATGCCTTTATTTTCTCTGCTGTTGAAAACTTTTGAGTTCCCTGTGCTTCATTTATGCCATGGAGCATGGCCTCCCTCTACGAAACGGGGGGTTTAGTCAGCAGGAAGTGGTCACGCCATTTACCTAGTGCCTGTTCAGCTTTTGATCCCTCAGATCAGGTTTTCCTTTCTAGGGCCTCAGTCTGAGACTTGGAATTGAGTTTGGGACAAAAATGTATTTCAGGGGTTGTATGTGTCTGTTTAGATTGTCTCAAATGGGCCCTGCCAAATTTGCAGTGATCAGCCAACAGAGGTCACTCCTCCATTATTTTCCCTATCAAGCTGAGTGCTGGGGACAAGAACCCTCTCATTTAGAAAAGGAAAAAAAGAAAAGAAAGAAAGAAACAGCTTAAGGAGTAAAAGTGGGGAGGCCCTGGGGGAAATAACCTCTTGCTCTGCACAAATAGATTCCCTTAATCATTGCACCCTTCACCCAGTGCAGGCCAGGCTGAACTCCTTGGCCAAGGAAGAAAAAGTTCCACTAGGAGGTGCTGGCCAACTGGTTCACGGGGTCCCAGTGACAGCCCCATTTTTTCCCACCCCTTGTGGCTGTTGGACATGGCTTGTACATGCTGTGGACACAGCCAGGTACCAAGCTGGGAAGGGAGGGGATAAGGAGAGGAGGTGCTGTGCACTGCTCATGCCTGTAGTTATCAGAGTTGGGGTGGGGATGGCACCACCAAGAAAAAATGGAAAGCACGTTGTTCTAAACCGCACCTTTGATGACTGAGCCAAATGCTCATTCTATTTAATACATTGCTTAATGCATAGGAAGTTTCCATTTGGGAATATAAAGAAAGTTCTGGAGATAGACGATAATGATAGTTGCCCAAAAATATGAATGTACGAAATGCCACTGAAGCATACCCTTAAAAATAAGTAAAGTGGTATATTTTATATTACATATATGACCACAATTAAAATAATCAAAAAGAAGAGAACAAAATGGAAAACAAGCATCTGTGATCTCAAAATCTCAACTGCCATTATTCTCTTCTTAACAATTTCCACAACTACCCAATGCCAAGACCTGACCCACCCTCCTGATAGCTAAGACCTCTGGTAAGTCCCCATGGCTTTATTCATGCAATTGAACCTTGTACTAATCTAGCCAGTGTCACTCAGAGAACCCAGGGTCATAGCCATCTCACTTGCACCTCTACAAGTTAGGCCCCCTGCTCCCTGACCTGGAGTGCTTTCCCTCTCAGCCCCATTCCTAAAAACACCTACCACCAATGCAAAGACCATCTCATTCATAGATCATTCCTCAACTCTTCGTACTCACTCAATGTAAGATCAAGGCATGTAGCCCATGCCTGTAGTCCCAGTACTTTGGGAAGCTGAGGCAAGTGGATTATGAGGTCAGGAGTTCAAGACAAGCCTGGCCAAGTTGCTGAAACCACATCTCTACTAAAAATACAAAATTAGCCGGTGCGGTGGCAGGCGCCTGTAATCCCAGCTACTCGGGAGGCTGAGACATGAGAATCGCTTGAACCTGGTATGGCAGAGATTGCAGCGAGCCGAGATCGTGCCACTGCACTTCAGCCTGGGTGACTGAGTGAGACTCCATCACAAAAAAGAAAAAAAAAAAGATCAGGGGAGGAAGAGTGGTCACTTTGGTACCGAGAAAGTCCAGTCCAAATCCAGGATCTTGAGGCCTCTGCACTACACAGCGGTGGGAAGGTCACCTACATCACCTGTGCTTCTGTCCTCTGCCATTAATAAAAATGAAGATAATCACACCTCCTTATAGATGGCAAGATATTAAATAAGGCGACTTCTGTAAAATGGCAACCCAGTGCTCAGAGGCAACAGACTGTCAACTCATTTTAGCTCTCCTCCCTTTGAAAACCTTCTATAGTAGTGGTTCTGAATCTGCCCTGTGCATTTGAATCACCTGGGCAGCATTTACAAATTACAATGGCAGGAGCCCACCCAGACAAATCAAGTCAGAAAGTCCAGCTGGAGCCAGAAGCCAGGGCTCTACAGGCAGGGACCACTAGAGATAACACCGGCAGTTCTTGCTGTCAGTCCCATGCAGTCCCACCCTGCTTACTCCGAATCCACAGTGTTGTCTGTTTCACTGTGAAACTCTTCCTCCAAGATCTTTTTTTTTTCTTTTTTGAGATGGAGTCTCACTCTGTCACCCAGGCTGAAGTGCAGTGGCACAATCTCGGCTCACTGCAATCTCTGCCACACCGGGTTCAAGTGATTCTCATGTCTCAGCCTCCTGAGTAGCTGGGATTACAGGCGCCTGCCACCGTGCCGGCTCATCTCCTTGACAATTATTGCATGTAATAGGCATGAACTACATATGTATTTTACACATAGTCATACAAAATAAAAAGTAAAATGAAATAGCAACTTTAATTAAAGGGCTCATCCCACTGATTCTAAGACCAGGGCATGGCAAGAGAGGAGCCAAAGTAAGGAAATCTATCTCAGGATCCTGCAAGGCCTAACACTGTACCTGCCCAACCCTGAAATTCAGCACTTCCTTTAAAATCATGCCCTAGGTGCCTCCATTGCCTATCCCCACTTCAGCCTCAGGATCCCACTGGCAGGTGGCAGCCACCAACTATGCACTGAAGGCCTCTGTGTGAATTCCAAATTGAATGGTAAGCGTTCACTTACTTGTGGAACTGGTTTAATAGGTTTTTCCATCAAGCCCCCAACATAAACAGTGTTGGGAAGCAGGGGCCGGGCAAAATCAAAGGCAAAGTCAGAGTTAACGAACCACAACTCTGCTTTCTGTAGAAGATGAGACAAAACCGGCCTAGAGCCTTCTGTGAAATGCTCTTTGATGGTGTTGTCAAATGTAGAGTGTATGCGCCGTTGGATCATGCAGAAACTAAAGAACATCAGAACATTCTTCACTCGGCCCCAGAAGTCCATGTGATCAGTCAGCAAGGAATGGAATACTGGAACATAAGACAAAGGGCTTGGTAGTCCAAATTCCAAAGAGCCAAATGAGGTGGGAAGAATGGCCACAAATGGCTTCTCAAGCTTCTCAGCAATCAGGAAAGAACAGAAATCAAATCCTTCAACAAATACCAGATCAAAGTTCTCATTATTTAAGGAATCCATTATGTCCTTTCTGCTTAGCAAATAACTACATTGAGTCCCAAATATTTCCATTAACTTTACAAGGCCTTCATATTCTTTTCTGTAATAAAGAAAATAAGTAATAAATATTTGGGAATGTATGATTCGACAGTATTTGGGAGAATGTTAGACTCAAAAAAATAGTTCAGGTATGTAAGATTCTAATCAGTATCCATCCACTCGTTCTACAATGTTTGAAAAAATACTCTCAGCTCTGGTCACTCTGTTCCAGATATTTCTGCTCTCTAAAATGTTCCCACTTGCTCCCATTCTATTTCCTCCCCAGCCCAATTCCCACCCACCATTAATGCCAATTCAGCATCCTTCTGCTCTGGAAGCTATCTCTGACTGTAGCAGATCTCAGAGTTCTATGTCTTTTTTATAAATCCTGTGATGCTCTGTTAACCCTCATTTATATACTGACTTTTTATGAGTGCCTATCTTTTCTCTAGAAATCTACGTAAGTAATTTGACCGTTTCCTTAAAAATTGATGATGTAGTCTTTTTTAAAAATGCTGTATATCTTGCATTTGACAGATTGTCTCATGCAATGAACTTTTTGATGACAATATTAGAATCCAAAATCTCAGCTGAAACGAGATTCATCTTCCTAGCCTAGGAGTTAAGCAGTAAAAAATAAATAAAAATAAAAGCCTGGTTTGAAGTTTATTGTCAGTCTTTTCACTTCATGCTGGCTGGAACATTCATATAAAATAACGCCAGTTTTACTGACACCTAGTTGAGAATTTTGCCTATGGCACTATTCCAAAAGCTATTGCCCTTCAATTTCTTCCCATTGTTGCTTGCATAGAAAATGATCCTATGCAATGTCTTCCCATCATTTCCTTCATGTATAAAATGATAGAATGCATAGAATACAGGCAAATAGATGAAGAATTTCATGAGCAGTGGTAATAGGTACAGGTACTCTGGAGACCACAGACCTCCTAGCCACATGAAGAATGGAAAGAAGCAATAGCCCAGCAATCCTGTAACCCATACACCACCATGCCATGTCATTTCACATAAAAAAGGCCTACAGGTAGGTGGGGTACTAGGGGAGGGATAGCAGGGGGTGAGGAGGTTGGGGAGGGATAACATTAGGAGAAATACCTAATGTAAGTGACAGGGGGATGGAGGCAGCAAGCCACCATGGCGTGTCTATACCTATGTAACAATCCTGCAAGATCTGTACATGTACGCCAGAAGTTAAAGTAAAATTTTTTTTAAAAAAAAAGAAGGCCTACAGGCTTACAGCTTGAGAACTCATGAGTGATGTGCAGATCTCTGCCTGTTCTTAAGAATCAACTTTAAATTACAAGAGTGATTCTCTGAAATTACCTGCTATTTCATTTCTTAAAATAATTTAAATATAGAATGATTTTTACATATTGTGGATAAACGGATAAATTCAATACATCCAGGATAAACTTCTCAAAAGTATAACATTAATCATATTTCAAGTAAATAAACTGAAAAAAAAATCACAGGAAAGCAATGATCCCAGTAACTTAGACCATATTTAACATGTATGTGGAAACTGTCTTCAGAGAAATCAGGCTAAAGAGAAAAGACAAGACATATCCTTTAAAAATATATAACTACAACACAAGGTGCCATAGACTAAGTATCAAATGAGTGCTATATGACAGACCTATAGAGGAGAGGAGGTGGTCTTCCAGCTGGAGCGAGGAAGCAAGCGTTATGGAATAATTAGATTTGAGCACCACCTTGACTATTGAGTAGAGTTTTCAGGGAAGGAAAAGAGGATGAAGCCACTGTAATTAACTAAGAGAGGCATGGATTTGTGTTCCTCCTCTTTTATGTGGCAGATGGAGATTCTTTGTATTCCAGATAAGGGCAAAACGTCTCAGGCTCATCTCTCATTGTGTATCAACAGGGTATTTGATTGTTCTTAAGGAGTTTAAAAGGTGAAGGTTCAAGGTGTGAAAAAGCCAATGTTCATAAGAGTTTTCTCCATTAATGAATCTATGAGAGGCAAAGGAGGGGAAATATGTGACAAGGGGTGTTTCTTTTTTCTTGACAAACAGTAAAGTTGAAGATCCTAGCTTCTTTGTTGGGGAGAATACATACAAAGATTATAGGTGAAGTGTTGTAAGGAAGGCTCAGAGGAGCAATCTCCCACTTTCTATAGAACCCTTATAATGGAAGAAGGACAATACAGACTCAACTGTTGGGAATGCAAACCTTGATTGCTCTATCCATCCAACCATCCACCTGTCCTCTATGTCTCCATCCCCTAATTTATCCAACTATCCATTCATCCACTCACACACTACCTATTCCTCCATCTATCCATCACCCACCCATCCATTTCTCTAAAACTCACTCCAACTACCATGCATCTCTCTATTTGTATCACAAAAATGGTGACTCTGGTTCATAGAATAAAAAGAAGTTACCTGCCATCCAATGCTTTTTCTATGTAGTTATTGAAACGCTCCTTAATTCTTTTTCTATAATCTTCAGGAAACCACCTGATAACTTGGTATGATTTTTCCTTGTCTTTAGTATCTAAGAAAACACCAATTGGTTAAAAAGGTAAATATATCATACAACATGGATTAACATTAGTATGATGACATTAAGTTTCATGCTATTAATTTTACATTTATGAAAATGTTTACTTTTAAAGTTTTATGTTGATTTTGTTTTGTTTTTCTTTTTCATTCATTCAATTGGACAATCTGATAATATTTACTGAGACTTTATAATTATCTAGGCACTTTTATTCAATTTAAAGTTATAAAAGATTCCACTTAAAACTTTCATTTAAAGAAACAGCTATTACACTTTTTTTACAGGTAAGACAGCAGAGACTAATGCAGTGTGAGATAATTTGTCCACTTTGCACACATAATGAGCTATAGGGCTTGTGTTTAAATATGGGTAAGGTTGATTTCAGAGCCCATTCTCTTTTCTCTTCTAGAGAAATGTATTTTCATTACTTAAAATGATACCTACAAATAGGTTTTTATTCAGTCAAAAAGTTCTAAAAGGCAAAATAAAAAAAAAATAGTAATCCCCTTTATTCTACTTGCCAGCCCTGTCCCCACTCCCCACATAACCCCCGTGTAGTAAAAAGTCTGACTCCATTCTTGGAGTTTGATTGCTGGCTGTTTTCCAAACCCAGCTCCTTCTTTACTCTCTGTGCCTCATCTGGGCAAACTGGGAACAAAGTTTCAACTCATTCTCCCTTGTTACCAGTGAGAACTTTAAACCAAGCAAACCAGGCCAAAGTGGAAGGATTCTCATCTCAATTCAAGTATCAATCAGAAGTTTCAGTAATTTTCACTGTGAGACAGGAATGACAAATTGGGTCCCTCCTTTCAGGCTCTGGGTCATGTGACTCAAACCAAAGTTATCTGTATGTCTCAGATGGAAATGTGTTTCTCAATTACAGCATGAGCTGTGGCTGACACTAGCTCAGTGGAATAACTCTTTCCCTATGAGCACTGGTTATGTGTCTCAATTAGATATTATCCCCCACCCTACACATGCACACACACGTCATTGTAAAGAGCACTCAGGGTTAAGACTGACATCAGTGCAATATATGATCCCACTGAATGGTATGAAGAATGGTAGTCATTGTGTGGCATGCTCACATCCACACTCCTAAAAATAGATGGTCCACTGGGACCTCAGAAAATGCCTTTGTTACTCCTGCTGATTATACCTGTGTAGTTAAAAATGATCCTGATAAACAGAATTACATGGAAGAGCACCCATAACAACACTGTACAGCCAAGGAGTTCATTCAAACCCACTACCACCAAAGTATGCCTGATAACAACCAAAAAGAGAAAGAGAGAATTAGGTTAGCCAGAAGAGGTGGTGAGGGGAGCAGGTGAGATGCAAGAACAAAAACTAAAACAAAGGTTTAAATTTTTTTTTTGAAATGGAGTCTCACTCTGTTGCCCAGGCTGGAGTGCAATGGTGTGATCTCAGCTCACTGCAAGCCGCACCTCCCAGGTTCAAGCGATTGTCCTGCCTCAGCCTCCTGAGTAGCTGTGATTACAGGCATGCACCACCAAGCCTGACTAATTTTTGTATTTTTAGTAGAGACGGGGTTTCATCATGTTGGTCAGTCATGTCTCAAACTCCTGACCTTGTGATTCACCCACCTCAGCCTCTCAAAGTGCTTTAAAATTTAACCCTATGGAAATCTAACATTTATTTTTACAGAAAAATTAAAAGGACACTGATTGGCTATTTTCTCTCCACATCATAGGTTCTAGATTAACAACAGATCAAATGCACCAATGTAAACCATAATAGCCTTAATCAACAATGGGGCAAAAGTTGCAGGTATAACAGAATATTTCACTAAATTTAAGTAATATCACTTCTGCACTCTTAAGGAGTTACCCAATATAATATAGATATTATTATACATATGTCCCATCTTAAGCATTGGTACTAAATCCCTGTATTAGTCTGTTTTCATGCTGCTGATAAAGACATACTTGAGACTGGGTAATTTACACAGGAAAAAGAATTTAATGGACTTATAATTCCACATGTCTGAGGAGGCCTCACAATCATGGCAGAAGGCAAGGAGGAGCAAGTCATGTCTTGGATGGCAGCAGGCAAAGAGAGAAAGCTTGTACAGGGAAAATCCCCCTTGTAAAACCATCAGATCTCATGATACTTATTCACTATCACAAGAACAGCACAGGAAAGACTTGTCCCCATGATTCACTTACCTCCCACCAGGTCCCCCCCACAACACGTGGGAATTCAAGATAAGATTTGGGTGGGGACACAGCCAAACCATATCAATACCCCATAGTCTTAAGACTCATTTCCTAAAATATTCCATTCCATTCTAGGCATGGCTACTCTTATCTAACAATTGATAAATTAACATAAAATTATTTCTTTAGAATTGGCTTGACAAAAAGGGACACCATGAATCTGATTCAACATATTAAAATTATTAGCACTGCCCAAAATAGATTTAAATGGGGCCTTTAAGGATTAAACTCCATTATGAAAGATCTATTTAGAAAAGTGTTGATTGTCTCCATTCTTTCTCCCTTTAAAAGCCCAGTCTGGACTATTTTTAAACCTAGCAAGAATTAATGATGCCTCACATTTTACTATAATCTTAATTCCAGGGCTCATCACATTTAGAACCTCATACCATGGTTATTAAAAACTGCTTAATATATTTGAATACTAACAAATACTTTGCAATCATATATTTGATAAATATGCTTCATTCCATGCCTAGTTCAATAGGATCTCAGTCAGTTTCCCTTTTTCTTTATCATTAAAAGGCTGTAAATCACCTATAACTGGCCAGCAAGACTATCACCATATCCAACTTTTCCCAGGAGCAGTCATGACATTACAATGAGGATATCCTCCTTGGAGGAGACTCATCCAGCACAATTATTCAAGACATACATAGGGTGCACTTATTCAAGATATACTATATGTACACAAATAACTCACAAAAAGGGATATGCCATTGCCACATACAAAGTAGAAGGCGTGGAGGACAGATTCAAGTTGGCTGATTAGGAGCAGCTCAGGATTGCAGCTCCCAGCGAAAGTGTGGAAATTGAGTGGACATCGCAATTCCAGATGGAGTTTTATTGTCCACAAACCAGGAGATTCCCAGGCGGAGGAGCCCCATGGGTTACCAGTGTGGCTGTTCTGGCCGGTGAGGCTGTTTTGGCTGGTGCGGCAGTTCTTCGCACAAAATACATGGGTCCAGGTGCTGTTTTAGCTGGTGATTAGAGCCCCTGGGATACAGAGTCACCCATTCAACTGATTAAAAAAAAAGGGACTGAAACAGGGAGCCAGGCCAGGAGATTCCCAGGCAAAGAAGCACCACGAATTCAGTGAGGCTGTTTCAGTTGGCGCAGTGCATCGCTGCATGGGAAATCACACAGATCCTGGTGCCTTTTCAACTGGTGACTGGAACACCTGGAAAACAGTCACCCATTCAACTCAAAAAAAAAAAAAAAGGGCTCCAAGGCAGGAAGCCAGGTGATCAGGCTTGGCTGGTTCCCACCCCACACACAAAAAAGCAATCTGAAATGCTCTGGATTGAGTTTCACAGCAAGTACCAGCTGAACCTGGGACGGTCCAGCTCTGTAGGGGAGGGGCATCCGCCATTACTGAGGCTGTCCACCTCTACGGAGGTAGTCCGACATTGCTGAGGCAGCCCGCCATTGCCGCGGCAGCCCACCATTACAGAGAGAGTCCACCGTTACAGAGGTGGGCCGCCATTACCAAGGCAGTTCTAACTATACCCGTATAAACAGGACTGCAGGGAAGTTCACATGGCAGCTGGGTGGAGCCCACAGCTGCTCACCAAAGCCTCTGCAGGCAGTCAGTGACTAGGCTGCCTCCTGGCTGGGCAGGGCAGCCCTAAGAAAAGCCAACAGTACAAGAGAAACTCATAAATAAAGCCCTAAATCCCAGGGACAGAGCACCTGGGAAAACAAAAAAAAAGGGTTTATGAGTTCTGCTGCAACAGACTTAAATGTACCTGCCCAGCAGCTCTGAATGAAGAACAGGGCTCACAGCTCAGCATGTGAGCTCCTACAAAGGACAGACTGTCTCCTCAAGCAGCTCCCTGACCCCCATATATCCAAAGAGTCACCTCATAAAGGAGAGCTCAGACTGACATCTTGCAGGTATCCTTCTGGGACAAAGATAGCCGAAGAAGAAACTGGCAGCAACCCTTACTGTTCTGCAGCAGCTGCAGGTGATCCCCAGGCAAGCAGGGCCTGGAGTGAACCTCAGCAGTCCTACAGCAGAGGGGCCTGACTGGTAGAAGGAAAACTAAGAAACAGAAAGAAATAACTTCATCATCAACGAACTGGACATCCACTCAGAGACCCAATCTGAAAGTCAACAACTACAAAGACGACAGGTGGATAAATCCACAAATATGGGAAGAAACCAGCACAAAAAGGATGAAAACACCTGAAACCAGAACGCCTCTCCTCCTACAAGGGATCACAACTCCTCACCAGCATGGGAACAAGCCTGGATGGAGGATGAGTGTGATGAATTGACAGAATCAGGCTTCAGCAGGTGCATAATAAGAAACTTCTCTGAGCTAAAAGAACATGATCTAACCCAATGCAAAGAAACTAAGAACATTGAAAAAAGATTTGACAAAATGCTAATGAGAATGGACAACTTAGAGAGGAATATAAGTGATTTGATGGAGCTGAAAAACACAACACGAGAACTTCGCAAAGTATGCACAAGTTTCAACAGCTGAATTGACCGGGCAGAAGAAAGGATATCAGAGGATGAAGATCAACTTAATGAAATAAACTAAGAAGGCAAGATTAGAGAGAAAAGGGTAACCAGGAATGAACAAACTCTTCAAGAAATATGAGACTATGTGAAAAGACCTAATCTACATTTGATAGGTGTACCTGAATGAGACAGAGAGAATGAATCCAAGTTGGAAAATACTCTTCAGGATATTATCCAGGAAAATTTCCCCAACCTAGCAAGGCAGGCCAATATTCAAGTCCAGGAAATACAGAGAACACCACAAAGATATACCTCAAGAAGAGCAACCCCAAGGCACATAATCGTCAGATTCACCAGGGTTGACATTAAGGAGAAAATTCTAAGGGCAGCCAGAGAGAAAGGTCAGGTTACCCACAAATGGAAGCCCATCAGATTCACAGCAGATCTCTCAGCAGAAACCCTACAAGCCAGAATAGAGTGGGGGCCAATATTTGACATCCTTAAAGAAAAGAACTTTCAACCCAGAATTTCATGTCTGGCCAAACTAAGCCTCATAAGTGAAGGAAAAATAAAATCCTTTGTGAACAAGCAAGTACTCAGAGATTTCATTACCACCAGGCCTGCTTTAAAGAGCTCCTGAAAGAGGCACTAAACATAGAAAGGAACAACCAGTACCAGCCACTCCAAAAACATACCAAATGGTAAAGAGCAACAACACAATGAAGAAACTGCATCAACTAACGGGCAAAACAGCCAGCTAGCATCAAAATGACAGGATCAAATTCACACATAACAATATTAACCCTAAATGTAAATGGGCTAAATGCTCCAATCAAAAGACACAGACTGGCAAATTGGATAAAAAGCCAAAACCCATTGGTGTGCTGTATCAAGGAAAAGCATCTCACATGCAAGGATATACAAAGGCTCAAAATAAAGGAATGGAGGAAGATTTACCAACCAAATGGGGAGCAAAGAAAAGCAGGAGTTACAATTGTAAAAGAGACAAAGAAGGACATTACATAATGATAAAAGGATCAATGCAACAAAAGAGCTAATGATCCTAAATATATATATGCATCCAATACAGGAGCACCCACATACATAAAGCAAGTTCTTAATGACTTACAAAGAGACTTAGACTCCCACACAATAATAGTGGGAGACTTTAACACCCCATTTTCAATATTAGACACATCAATGAGACAGAAAATTAACAAGGATATCCAGGACTTGAATTCAGACCTGGACCAAGCAAACCTAATAGACATTTACAGAACTCTCCACCCCAAATCCACAGAATATACACGCTTCTCAGCACCACATCACACCTACTCTAAAATTGACCATATAATTGGAAGTATATCACTCTTCAGCAAATGCAAAAGAAAGGAAATCATAACAAACAGTCTCTCAGAACACAGTGCAATCATGTGTGTACCTAGGCAACAATCTTGCATGTTCTTCACATGTACCCCAAAACATAAAATGCAATAAAAAAAAGTAGAAGGCATGGTGCGTCAGTTATATTCCTAAGAAGAATTGCTTGGTAAGTTTAATAATGCTCCATCATTACTAGCATTCCACTCCCTGCATAACAGCATGAGTAACTCTCCACACATTGTTCATACCAAAACTGGTGAAAATCACACACACACACACACACACACACACACACAGAGAGAGAGAGAGAGAGAGAGAGAGAGAGAGAGAGAGAGAGAGATGCTGGAAATGGTTCTAGGGCATCCAGAAAATGAAGAAATATTTATTCAAGAAAATCTACTACAATTCAGTGAAAACTAAGCCTATGGTCTATGGTATTTGAATGAAGACTCACTCTCTTCCTTTACTCAACCAACTCTGAGAGGCAGACTTCTCTGCCTGCTCCCTCCAACTCCCAAACTGTAGCGAGGAATGCGGCCTCCCTCCCTCTTGGCCCAACCCCAGCTTTCAGCTAGAGCAGTATTTTTCCGGGAGGGGCAGGATGTAAACCTGTCCCACCCTGCCCTCTTTTACTTGTTGCTGTAGCTAAGTTCTGGCCAAATGTGTCCAAGAGGTGGGGACTCCCTCCTACCAACCAGCCCCTACTTGTGAGGCATGAACTCTACTTTGGGCACAGCACTGTTGTGAATACTGGGGTGCCACTTAACCATGCCCCACATCGTAAGTGTGACTTTTCCTGCTGGGGGAGGAAAGCAAGAAGACCTAGTCCTACTGTCTACCCCTCTACATTGCACTCAGATCCCCAAGTAGAGACGTAACTCAGAAAGAAGCGCACCACCCTTAGGTCCAGAGCTGTATTTCAAAGATTTTTTCCCAGCTAGAGAAGGAAGCCATAAAACAGAGCACTCCAAGTTTTCTTCCATGATGGTTAGTTTTATGTGTAAACTTGGCTAGGATAGAGTACATGGCTATTTAATCAAACACTAATCTAGATGTTGATATAAAAGTATTTTATGTTTATTACCTATAATCAGTTGACTTTAAGTAAAATAGATTGTCCTTAATAATGTACCTAGGTCTTAACCAATCAGTTGAGACTGAAAACAAACCCTGAGGTTTCCCAGAGGGAAAATAAATTCTGCTTCAAGACTGCAACATTGAGCAAGATGGAAAAGGTTGCTGGCAAGATGACTGAGTAGGAACATTTCCAGTCTGCAGCCCCTGTCTGTAGCCCCCAATGAGATCAATGTAGAAGGCAGGTGACCACAGTGCAATCAAATTAGAACTCTGCATTAAGAAACTCACTCAACACCACATAACTGCATGGAAACTGAAAAACCTGCTCCTGAATGACTACTGGGTAAATTACAAAATTAAGACAGAAATAAAGATGTTCTCTGAAACCAATAAGAACAAAGATACAACATCCCAGAATATCTGGGACACATTTAAAGCAGTGTGTAGAGGGAAATTTATAGCACTAAAGCAGGAAAGATCTAAAATAGAAACACAAACATCACAATTAAAATAACTAGAGAAGCAAGAGCAAAAAAAATTCAAAAGCTAGCAGAAGACAAGAAATAACTAAGATCAGAGCAGACCTGAAGGAGATAGAGACACAAAATCCCTTCAAAAAAATCAATGAATCCAGGAGCTGATTTTTTAAAAAGATCAACAAAATAGAGAGATCACTAGCCAGACTAAAAAAGAAGAAAAGAAAGAAGAATCAAATAGACACAATAAAAAATGATAAAGGGGATATTACCATTGAACTCAAAGAAATACAAACTACCATCAGAGAATACTATAAACACCTCTACACAAATAAACTAGAAAATCTAGAAGAAATAGATAAATTCCTGAACACATATACCCTCCCAAGACTAAACCGGGAAGAAGTCAAATCCCTGAATAGACCAATAACAAGTTCTGAAATTGAAGCAGTAATTAATAGCCTACCAACCAAAAAGAGTCCAGGACCAGATGGCAGAATTCTACCAGACATACAAAGAGGAGCTGGTACCATTCTTTTTGAAACTATTCCAAATAATAGGAAAAGAGGGAATCCTCCCTAACTCATTTTATGAGGCCAGAATCATCCTGATACCAAAACCTGGAAGAGACACAACAAAAAAGAAAATTTGGGGCCAATATCTCTGGTGAACATCGATACAAAAATCCTCAATAAAATACTGGCAAACTGAATTCAGCAGCACATCAAAAAGCTCCACAACAATCAAGTCGGCTTCATCCCTGGGATGCAAGGCTGGTTCAACATATGCAAATCAATAAACATAATCTATCACATAAATGAAACCAATGACAAAAACCACATAATTATCTCAATAAATGCATAAGAGGCCTTTGACAAAATTCAACAGCCTTTATGCTAAAAACTCTCAATAAACTAGATATTGATGGAATGAATCTCAAAATAATAAAAGCTATTTATGACAACCCCACAGCCAATATCATACTGAATGGGCAAAAGCTAGAAGCATTCTCTCTGAAAACTGGCACAAGACAAGAAGCCCCTCTCTCACCACTCCTATTTAACATAGTATTGGAAGTTCTGGCTGGGGCAATCTGGGAAGAGAAAGAAATAAAGGGTATTCAAATAGGAAAAGAGGGAGTCGAATTGTCTCTGTTTGCAGATGACATGATTGTATATTTCGAAAACCACATTATCTCAGGCTAAAATCTCCTTAAGCTGATAAGCAACTTCAGCAAAGTCTCAGGATACAAAATCAATGTGCAAAAATCACAAGCATTCCTATACACCACTAACAGAAAACAGCCAAATCATAAGTGAACTCCCATTCACAATTGCTACAAAAAGAATAAAATACCTAGGAAAACAACTTACGAGGGATGTGAAGGACCTCTTCAAAGAGAACTACAAACTATGGTTTAAGGAAGTAAGAGACAACACAAGCAAATGGAAAAACATTCCATGCTCATGGGTAGGAAGAATCAGTATCATGAAAATGGACACACTGCCCATAGTAATTTATAGATTCAATGCTGTCCCCATCTAGCTATATTTGAATTTCTCACAGAATTGGAAAAAAACTACTTTAAATTTTATATGAAACAAAAAAATACCCTACATAGCCAAGGCAACCCTAAGCAAAAATAACAAAGCTGGAGGCATCACGCTACCTGATGTCAAACTATACTACAAGGCTAGAGTAACCAAAACAGCATGGTACTGGTACCAAAACAGATATATAGACCAATGTAACAGAATAGAGGCCTCAGAAATAATGCCACACATCTACAACTATCTGATATTTGACAAATGTGACAAAAACAAACAATGGGGAAAGGACTCCCTACTTAATAAATGGTATTGGGAAAACTGGCTAGCCAAATGCAGATAGCTGAAACTAGATCTTTTCCTTACACCTTATACAAAAATTAACTCAAGATGGATTAAAGACTTAAACCTAAGACCTAAAACCATAAAACCCCCAAAAGAAAACCTGGGAAATACCATTCAGGACAGGCATGGGCAAAGACTTCATGACTAAAACATTAAAAGCAATGGCAACAAAAGCCAAAATAGACAAATAGGATCTCATTAAACTAAAGAACTTCTGCACAGCAAAAGAAACTATCATCAGAGTGAGCAGGCAACCTACAGTATGGGAGAAATTTTTGCAATCTATCCATCTGACAAAGGGAAAATATCCAGAATCTACAAATAAACAAATTTACAAGAAAAAAAAATCAAAAAGTAGGCAAAGGATATAAACATACATTTCTCAAAAGAAGACATTTATGCAGCCAAGAAACATATGAAATAAAGCTCATCATCACTAGTCATTAGAGAAATTCAAATTAAAACCATAATGAGATACCATCTCACGCCAGTTGGAATGCCAATCATTAAAAAGTCAAGAAACAACAGATGCTGGAGAGGATGTGGAGAAATAGGAATGCCTTTACACTGTTAGTGGGAGTGTAAATTAGTTCAACCGTTGTGAAAGACAGTGTGGCAATTCCTCAAGGATTTGGAACTAGAAAAACCATTTGACACAGCAATCGCATTATAGGCTATATACACAAAAAATTATAAATCCTTCTACTATAAAGACACATGCACACATATGTTTATTGTGGCACTGTTCACCACAGCAAAGATTTGGAACCAACACAAATGCCCATCAATGATAGACTAGATAAAGAAAATGTGGCACATATACACCATGGAATACTATGCATCCATAAAAAAGATGAGTTCATGTCCTTTGCAGGGACATGGATGAAGCTGGAAACCATCATTCTCAGCAAACTGACACAAGAACAGAAAACTCAACACCGCATGTTCTCACTCGTAAGTGAGAGTTCAACAATGAGAACACATGGACACAGGGAGGGGAATATAACACATCAGGGCCTGTCAGGGGGTGGGGGGCTAGAGGAGGGATAGCATTATGAGAAGTACCTAATGTAGATGACAGGTTGATGGGTGCAGCAAACCACCATGGCCTATGTATACCTATATAACAAACCTGCACAATCTGCACACGTACTCCAGAACTTAAAAAGTATGTTTTTAAAAAGACTGCAACATCAGATTTTGCTTGAGACTTTCCAGCCTGCCTACCTGACCTATAGATTTTGAACTTCTGAACACCTCAAATTATGTAAATCAAGTTCTTGAAAAGTGTGTGCGTGCGTGTGTGTGTGTGTGTGTGTGTTTGTGTGTGTGCCTTCAATTGGTACTGTTATTCTTAATGAGATCTGGTTTCCTATGATTGGTTCTCTCTTATGAGAACTTATTTAAATACTGATTATATTTGAAATCAATAACTCTTTTCAGTGGTAAGAGGGCACTCATCCTGTGGCATTAAGTGGCAATAGAGATGTGGCAAAATATCTTCATTGGACACTCCTAAGCAAATGCTTATAAAAGGCAATGTTCCAGGACATTTAAATCAAACTAATGAGTATAATAAGGATAGCTGGCATCTCCTAATTTGATATAGAAAGTAGGGTGGAAAAAAAGAATGAGACAAAGGCTTTAAGTTCCAAGCTCAGTCTCCACATTAACGACCTGAAAGTTTCTTTGTCCTGAAAAAAACAAACAAACAAACAAAATCTCCTGTAGCTACAGGGCAGATGTTTCTGAAAATCAAACCCAGAGTCACCTCCTGAGAGTGACTGAATTACAATGAAATTTAATCCCCCACCTTGCAAGGTATTTTCTGCTAAACTCCATGCAATGATTGGGAAAGGAGATCCTAAAAACTGGGATGGGGACGTACAGGCAGATCCTATGAATCTGGGGATATTGAACCCCTAACTTCTGCTGAATCTTCTTTTTCATCTCATGCAAATGAGAAACTATACAGTCTCTTTCTGAGTTATTTTGCTGAAAGATACTGTTTTAGCATCACTGTTTATTTTTAGATTCAAAAATAGACTCAAGTTCCAGGAAGTATCAAAGTTACCCATAAGAAGGTTCAATATATACCAAAAAAATACATATAACAAATATCTGGGGTACATGTGCAGGAAAGTATTGAAATGATGGTGAACTGTATGAAAAGTTTAATTAGATTGAATTTATTGATATGGGGCCACCAAACAGAGATCCAAACAGAGATTCTTGACACATCATTGTAGCTCAGTAGGTTAAAAGGGGCTCTGTTTGGTTAGTTGAATTAAACATGCATGAAATAGTGGCCTACGCTAAATAAAAAGAAAATACCAGATCTGCCTTGGTACCCTGAAAAGTATCAAACAACTTAGGGAAATGAAGATGTAAGGACTGCTAACCCACTGCAAGAAGGAAATGGAACCAGAGGACACATTTTTTTCACCATGACTGGGAGAAACAAATTTGTGAGAGGCTCCCCAGCACCACCAAAGAACTCTGTTTTCTCTTCTTCATAGGTCAGAAATTACGATGCCATTGAAGTGGGATTCATAAATGTAATGGAGTTTATTGCATCTTAGGGTGTCTGGGGTCAAGTGGTAGAACTTAAACACCAAAATCAAGGTAGACATGGTCACTATGAGAAACAGAAGAGTCAAAGCATTAGCCAATTAATTATAGTGTCCCTAAAAGAAAAGAATACGGCAGTTTACAAATTGTTACTTGACTGGTACAAGCAAAGGAGTCCTAAATAGATTAAACAAAACTATAATTTCAATTACAAAAACACAGACTTTAGGCAATTTATAGGCATAGAAGCCCTGGAATGAAGAGGAGGCAAAGTCCCTTGGGAAAAGACCCCCCTGCACTACCAGACACGTATACTGTTAATCTTTCTCCAGCCTTCTCCAAAGGAACCTACAGCTTTTTACAGTGTGGCTGTGCACTGGGGAAATGCAAATAATTCTATTTTTCAGAGAATACTGAACATTGGATCTTAAAATTAGACCCTAATTCAAAGGGTCTAATTCTCCAAACTGACTGTAACTATTTCTCCAGATTTGAAATGCATAATTGAAGTAGACATACTTAGCATTGGCAGAATAATCATGCTGGTTCCCTGAAGTTTGGAGTATAAGCTATCATGGCTGGAAAGTCCAGATGGAAGTCACTAGAATGACCTGTATCTAGAAAAACAGAAAACCAAAGCAATATTGCACTCTACAGATTTCATACTAATGTTACCATTAAGGACTTCAGTGATGAGTCCCATCACATCTCTATTCAACTTGCATTTTTGACCTCTGCAGAAAACATGTGGATCTTGGAGAATGATAGATGTTATAAGCATAACCACATAGAAAACTCTAATTGCAGCTACTCTTCCAGATAATAGTTTCATTGCTTGAGCAAACTAGCACAATCCCTGGCACCTGATATGCAACTATTGATCTGGTAAGTTTGTCTTGATATCCATTAGTCAAGGCCATCAAAGGCAGTTTACTCTTATCTAACAAGGCCAGCAATACACTTTCACTCTCTAACCTCAAGGCTATATCAATGCTCCAGCCCTATGACATCATTTAGCCTGCATGGAACTTGTTCACATTTCTCTTCCACAACACATCACAACACTTCACCATTGCGTTGCCTGTGGCCAATGGTTTGGCTAGATCATCATGGACTTGCAAGGAACATAACTTAAAAATTGGTGACAAGAAGTTCTGAGGAAGAAGTATATGATAAGATGGGCAAAATGTAAATGTATTTGTGTCCTATGTAAATCCTCACTTAAGGATGACCTCAGCAAACAAGAACTTTAATAATCAAGTGGAGAGGTTGGTCTGTTCTGTGGATAACAGCCAGATTCCTTCTTCAGCCAACCCTGTCATTTCCCTAATTGTTTCATAAACATAGGGACCATGGTAGCAGGGATGGAGTTTATGTTAAGCATATCAAACTGGACTTCCACTCACCAAGTTGACCTGGATACTGCCGCTGCAGAATACCCAATCAGCCAGTGAAAGAGAACAACACTGATTGCCTGGTTAACATCATTCTTCAGGGTAACCAGTCAGCTATCTGATAGTAGATTGATTACATTGGACCAATTCCATTATGAAAGAGGTAGAACTTTGTTCTTAATCAAAAAGCCACTAACTCTGGATTTGATTTGCTTTACCTTAATGCAATGCTTCCACCAAAGCTACCATCCATGCACTTACAAAATGCCTTACCTACTGACATGGAATGCTACATAGCATTGACTCCGACAAACTCACTTCACTGCAAATGAACTGCAGCATGAGTGCATAATTATGGAATTCATGGTCTTACCATGTTCCCCACTATCCTAAAGTGGCTGACTTAATGAAACAGTGAAGGACTTTTAAAAGACACAGTTATAGTTCCAGGTGGTGGCAATACATTGCATGACTTAAGCAGTGTTCTTCAGGAGACTATATGTGTGCTTAATCATATCTAATATATGATGTTGCTTCTCCTGTAGCCAGGATTCATGGGTTCAGGTATCAAGGTATAGAAGCATCACGACTCGCTGTTTCCCCTCGTGATCCATTATCAATATTTTTGTTTCCTGTTCCTTCAGCCTTACACTCTTTCAGACTAGGGGTTTTAGTTCCAAAGGGAGGAATGTTTCCACCAGGAGACACAAAAATAATGCTATAAACATAAAAATAAGAATGTAATCCAGCCACTTTTGGTTCCCCATGCCTCTAAATTAAATGGAAAATAAAGTAGTTACTGTACTGGTTGTAATCGGTAACACCCATTATCAAGTTGAAATTGTGCCACTCCTACACGTTGGAGGTAGAAAAAGGGTAAGCTTGCAATATAGAAGATCTCTTAGGGCATTTCTAAGTATTAATATGCACTGTGATTAAAATTAATAAAAAACTGCAACAATCCAACTTAAGAAGGATAGCTAATGGTTCATTCCCTACTTTCTCTTCTGGTGAGAATTTAAAATGGTAGGGCCACTTTGGGAAAAGTTTGTCCATTTTTGAAAAAGTTAAACAATCACCTACCACATGATATAGCCACTGCACTTCTAGTTGCTAACCCAGAGAAAGTAACATAGGTCAGGCACAGTGGATCATGCCTGTAATACCAGCACCTTGAGAGGCCAAGGTGGGAGGATCACCTGAGGCCAGAAGTTTGAGATTAGCCTGAGCAACATAGTGAGACAGCAACTTTACAAAAAATAAATTAGCTGGGCTTGGTGGTGCACACATGTGGTTTAAGCTACTCAAGAGGCTGATGTGAGTGGATTGCTTGAGCCCAGTAGTTTGAGGCTGCAGTGAGCTATGATGGGTGCCACTGCACTCTATCCTGGGCAACAGAGCAAGAGTCCATCTCAAGAGAAAGAAAGATGAAAGAAAGGAAAGGAAGGAAGGAAAGAGGGAGGGAGGGAGGGAAGGAAGGAGGGAGGAAGGAAGGAAAGAAAGGAAAATAAAAGAAAGAAAGGAAAGAGAGAAACCGAGAGAGAGAAGAGAAAGAGAAATAGAGAGAGGAAAGAAAGAAGAAAGAAAGAAAGAAAAGAAAGAAAGAAAGAAAAAGAAAGAAAGAAAGAAAGAGAAAAAGTAAGTTATAACAGAGTTGTAACAGACTTGTACACAAAACGGTCCTAGTAGGTTTATTTGTAATAGTCCCAAACTGAAAATAACCCAAATGTCTATCAACAGAAAACTAAATAAACACATTCTAGTAATGGACACAATAGAATACTAGTAACCAATAAAAATGAAAGAACAACTCATAAACACAGTATGAATGAATCTTTAAATAATAATTAATATTCTTTGGATGTTTGTCACCTCCAAATCTAATTGAAATGTAACCTCCAACGTTGGAGGTGGGCCCAGTGAAAGGTGTTTTGAGTTTTGGGATCAGATAATCTACCTCATGGACGGCTTGCTGCTGTCACCATGGTAGTGAATTCACACAAGAGCTGGTTATTTAAAACAGCTTAGCACCTCTACCCACACTTTCTAGGGCCCTCTCTTACCATGTGACTAGCCAGCTCTGCCTTTGTCTTCTGCTATGACTGTAAACTTCCTGAGGCCTCACCAGAGACTGAGAAGATGCTGGTATCATGCTTGTACAGAACTGTAAGTCAAATAAACTTCTTTTCTTTATAAATTATGCTGCATCAGGCAATAGACATTATGTTACAGCAATTCAAAATGGACTAATACAATAATGTTCATTAAAACAAGGCAAAATAAAAGAATACATACCTTATAATCCCATTTACATAAAATTTAAAAGATACAAATTAACACACAGTGACATATTAGTGACTAGCTAGAAATGGGAATTGGAAAGTGGGCCATAATGGGGATTAAAAAAGGGGCAAGAGAAATTTTCTTTGAATGATGGATATATTAATATCCTAATTATGTTGATGGATTCACAAGTATACACATATGTTCAAACATCAAATTGTACATATTTTTACTTTTTTTTCTATTCAAGAGAGAGTCTCACTTTGCCACCCAGGCTGGAGTGTAGTGGTATGATTTCGTTCACTGCAACCTCCACTTCCTGGATTCAAGGTGTTCTCCTGCCTCAGCCTCTCGAGTAGCTGGGATTACAAGTACACACCTCCAGGCCTAGCTACTTTTTGTATTTTTGGTAGAGATGGAGTTTCACCACGTTGGCCAGGCTGGACTTGAACTCCTGACATCAAGTGATCCACCCGCCTTGGCCTCTCAAAGTGCTGGGATTACAAATGTGAACCACTGTGTGTTAGTTTTCATGCTGCTGATAAAGAGAGAGAAAGATTTAATGGACTCACAGTTCTGAATGGCTGGGGAAGCCTTACAATTATGGCAGAAGGCAAAAGGCATATCTTACATCACAGCCAGCAAGAGAGAGAGAGCTTGTGCAGGGAAACACACAAATTTTTATAAAACCATCAGATCTTCTGAGACTTATTCACTATCACAAGAACAGCATGGGAAAGACCTGTCCCATGATTCAATTACCTCCCACAAGGTTCTTCTCACAACATATGGGAGTTCAAGATGAGATTTGGGTGAGAGCACGGTCAACCCATATCATTGTGCAACCGGCCCCTTCCAAACCTCATGTCCTCATTTTTCAAAACAAATTATGCCTTCCCAGCAGTTCCCCAAAATCTTAACTCATTTCAGCATTAATTCAAAAGTCCACAGTCCAACATCTCATCTGAGACAAGGCAAGTCCCCTCTGCCTCTGAGCCCATAAAATCAAAAGCAAATTAGTTACTTCCTTTATACAATAGGGGTACAGACACTGGGTAAATACAGCCATTCCAAATGGGAGAAATTGGCCAAAAGAAAGGGGACCCCATGTGGGTCCAAAATCCAGCAGGGCAGTCAAATCTTAAAGCTCCAAAATGACCTATTTTGACTGCATGCCTCACATCTGGGTCACACTGATGCAAGAGGTGGGTTCCCATGGTCTCAGACAGCTCTGCTCCTGTGGCTTTGCAGGGTATAGCCTCTCTCTTGGCTGTTTTCATGGGCAGCTGTTGGGTGTCTGTGGCTTTTCCAGCCTCACAGTGCAAGCTATCAGTGGATCTACGATTCTGGGGTCCAGGGGATGGTGGCCCTCTTCTCAGGGCTCCATTAGGCAGTGCCCCAGTAGAGACTGTGTGGGTGCTCCAACCCACATTTCCCTTCCACACTGACCTAGCAGAGGTTCTCCATGAGATCCCTGCTTCTACAGCAAACTTCTGCCTGGAAATACAGGCATTTCCATACATCCTCTGAAATCAAGGCAGAGGTTCCCAAACCTCAATTCTTGAGTCCTGTAATCTGTAAGTTCGATGCCACATGGAGGCTGCCAAGTCTTGGGGCTTACATCCTCTGAAGCCATGGCTCAAGCTATACCTTGGCCCCTTTTAGTCATGGCTGGTGCAGCCGGGATGCAGGGCACCAAGTTCCTAGACTACAGACAGCCCTGGAACTCTGGGCCTGGTCCATGAAACCATTTTTTCTGCCTAGGCATCTGGGCCTGTGATGGGAGGGACTGATGTAAAGACCTCCAACATGCTCTAGAGATATTTTCCCCATTGTCTTGGGGATTAACACACTGGGCTTCTCCTTACTTGTGCACGTTTCTGCAGCAGCTTGACTTTCTCCTCAGAAAATGAGGTTTTCTTTTCTATCGCATTGTTAGGCCACAAATTTTTTGAACTTTTATTCTTTGTTTCCCTTATAAAACTGAATGCTTTTAATATCACCCAAGTCACCTCTTGACAGCTTTGTTGCTTAAAAATTACTTCTGACTGCTTTGTTGCTTAAAAATTTCTTAGATGATTTAGGATATCTGCTAGATACCCTAAATCATCTCCCTCAAGTTCAAAGTTTCACATATCTCTAGGGCAGGGGCAAAATGCCCCCATCACTTTGCTAAAACATAGCAAGAGTGACCTTTGCTTCAGTTTCCAGTAAGTTTCTCATTTCCATCTGAAATCACCTCTGCCTGGACATCATTGTCCATATCACTATCATCATTTTGGTCAAAAACATTCAGTAAGTCTCCAGAAGTTACAAACTTTTCTACATCTTCCTATCTCCTACTGAGCCCTCCAAACTGTTCCAACCTCTGCCTGTTACCCAGTTCCAAAGTCACTTTCACATTTTTTGATATCTTTACAGCAGCATCACACTCTACCAGAACCAATTTACTGTGTTAGTCTGTTTTCATGCTGCTGATAAAGACATACCTGAGACTGGGCAATTTACAAAGAAAGAGATTTCATGGACTCACAGTTTCACATGGCTGGGGAGGTCTCCAATCATGGCAGAAGGCAGAAGGCATTTCTTACATTTCAAGAGGCAACACAGAGAGAGATTGTGCAGGAAAACTCCCCTTTCTTAAAACCATCAGCTCTCATGAGATGTATTCACTATCACAAAAACAGCACAGGAAATACCTGCCCTCATGATTCAATTACTTCCCACCAAGTCCCTTCCACAACACGTGGGAATTCAAGATAAGATTTTGGTGGGGACACAGCCAAACCATACTATACTGTGCCCAGCTTCAAATTGTGTATTTTAAATATATGCAGTTTATTATTTGTAAGTCAATGTTACTTCTGTAAAATGTTTTAAAAATGAAGAAAAGGAAGTCCAATCTGTGGCCATGAGGAAATAATAGAGTAGATTTATCTTCCTACTTTAAACAACTAAAAACAAAAGAAGACACAATTTATGGGGAAAAAATTGTTTCTAAACACTGAACACCAGTGAGTGTAGAACATTTATGACTGGCTGGAGAAAATTTTCATAATAGAGCTCATGGAGAAGGTAAAGGCAGACAGAATTCACAAAACAATACCAGAGGAGAGAGAGCTACAGAGAGAAAAATCAAATTGGAGTCTTCCAGAGAACAGTTCAGTACATATATGTCAGAAGACTACCGATGCCAGGAATGACTACCAGAAATAATCAGGTAGAATAATACCCAGACATCATACAAGGCCTCTCTCCAAACTCCTAATCATTTTTGGTTCAACTCTTGATATTTAGTAAAGATCTAAAGATAAGTTTTCCAAGCAGCTGGAAAAAGTGTGGCATTTTAATCATCATCTGTCTAACTCCTGTCATTATCTATCCATGGGTTGTAATATTCAGTAGAAAGACAATTTTACTTTATTAAGTTCCATAAATCTTAACAATATGAAATTTACTCTACCTTTTATGGCAGATAAAAATGCTATACATTTCACTCCTCAGGGCTATGGTGAACACCACTTATAGAGAAAGAGAAAAGCCTGGTGGCTGAATTAGAAACCTGAATTACAATTAGAGATTTCCTTATATTAGCCATTGATCTGTTCTCCTACCTAGTCACAAAAAAAAAAAAAAAAAAAAAAAAAAAAATCCAAAACTGACCTGCTGGTCAGGATGAGGATTTTCTGGCCAGGAGAAGAAAACCACTGGCCTGAATGTTTGGAGCCAGCCCACGAAGGTCACTGATGTAACTTGGGCAGTCACTCAAAAACAATAAGAATCTGTCACTTGGAGAAAAGTACACCAGGTGGACAGTGAGGTGCAGAAAACTTTCTTAAAGAAACCATTCTGGTTCCAAAATGTAATCATAGAATCAAGCTAGCTTCACTCCCCAATTACAGAAAACAAAAAATAAATATACAGTGCTGAGATTATCACTTGTAATATCCCAGAATTCAAATATGAGAATGAGACAATTCCAAGGGTTAAAGAAAAATGAAAAAAAAACTCTAAATAGACATTAAGAGAATTGAAATTCCATATCTATAATGCCACTCCCCCATATCTGCCCAGCACCAAGCATGCAGAAAATTTTCCCCTTTCTCTCAGTTTTAACACTGAAAAAAGTGAAGTTGAGGTGGACAACCAACTTTCCCGCCATCTTGGATCCCCTGGCAGAAGACCTGTCCCTACCTCAACCCACAAGAAGCATTGAGAGTGTCTGAAAGGAGACATATCCTTGAGGACACCCAGAAAGGACTGCCACTCCCTGCTCTGGATACTCTGCTCTGTAACTCAGTCAAAGGAGATGCCAAATGAGAGTGGATGTTCAGCAGCGTCATGCTGTTGAAGGTCCATTCCACCGGTCTTCTGAACACAAATCCCTAACCAGCCTTCCTTCACTATGAAGATATCCCTTTTGGGAGTTTCTCCATTCAGGATGAGTGGCACTCTGTGCCAGAACCAAGGCAAACCTGGGATTAAGGTGGCATCTAGAGCTGAAAAGAGGCAGCAACCTAGTGGGAAAATGAAAAAAGTGAAGAAAAAAAAAATCAACAGGCAAAATGCAAAGAATCTCTAACCTAACATATCCAACTGAAACCAAGACAAGACAGGCAAATAAAACTGGAAAAAATAACTAAACCTTTAGTGCAAAGACATAGACCTATATCCACAAGAAACAACAAGAAATAGAGAACCACAACCTCCCTAGACAGACACAAGAAATCAGTGACTGACCCTAATAAGATAGCTGTATGTAAACTCTCTGTCCAAGAAGTCAAAAGAGAAGTTTAAAAAAAAAATCAGCAATCTCAAAGGTAACATAGAAAAGCAATTCAAAAATTTATCAGATAACTTTAATTTTAAAAAATTGAATTAGGCCACTCACAGTGGTTCATGCCTATAATGCCAGCTACTCAGAAGCTGAAATGGGAAGATTGCTTGAGGCCAGGAGTTCAAGATCAGCCTGGGCAACACAGAGAGACATCAGCTTTGAAAAAAAGAAATCAAAGAATAAATCAGCTGGATGTGGTGGCACAGGCCTGTAGTCCCAGCTACTCAAGAAGCTCAGGCAGAGGATCTCTTGAACTCAGAAGTTCAGGGCTGCAATGAGCTATGTTTGCACCACCACTGAACTCCAGCTGGAGTGACAGCACAAGACCTATCTCTAACAAATGTTTTAAATGAAATAATAGAAAAAAAAAATCAAACAAATCTTGGAACTGAGAAACAGATTTGCTGAACTGAAGAATTTATTAGAGATATTCAAGAGCAAGATGGATCAAGTAGAGGAAAGAATTAGTAAGTTCAAAAACAGGCTATTTGATAATATAGAGTCAGAGGAGAAAAAAGAGACAAAAAAGAATTAAATGGAAGAAAGATTACTTATAAGATATATAAAATTACCTCAAAAAAAAAAACCTAAAAATTATTGGTGTTCAAGAGGGAGTTGGGCAAGAGCAAGATAGAAATCTTCTTCAAATAGATGACAGGAAACTTTCCCAAACTTGAAAAGAACACAAATATCCAGGAATAGGAAGGTCAGAGAACACCAAACAGTTTGATCCAAATAAAACTGCCCCAAGGTAGATAAAAAAATTATCAAAGATCAAGGACAAAGATAGAATCTGAAAAGTACCAAGAGAAAATTAGCAAGTAACATAAAAAAGAGATCGAATTCATCTGAAAATAGACTTCACAATGGAAACTATATATACCAGGGGAAGTAAAATGACATTTTCAAAGTGCTGAATGAAAAACACCTATTACCCAAGAATATTGTATCCAGTAAACTATTCCTCCAATATGAAAGAGACAGAATATCTCCCAGACAAAAGCTGTGAGAATTCACCACTACTAGATTACCAGATCTGTCTTACCAGAAAGGCAAAAGAGAGCTCTCAAATCTGGAAAAAAAAATCCACTAACATGCAAAAGCCAAATATTTGAAGGTATAAAATCCACTGGTAAAATTAAGTGCATGGACACACCCAGAATACTCTATACTGTAATTGTGGTGTGAAACCCACTCATTACTCTAGTATAAAGCCCAAAAGACAAACATACTGAAAACAATAATAGCCACAGCAATCTATTAATAGATAGGCAATATAAAAGTATACAAATTGAGATAGCATGAAGTAGAGATAAAGTTAAAGTATAGAGGTCTTTTTTCTCTTTTTAGGTTGTTGTTTGTATTCTTTTCTTTGTGACCTAGATTGTCATTTCTTTAAAATAATTTGCTATGTCTATAAGATTTTTTAGAAACCTCACAGCAACCACAATGAAAAAATTTAGAATAGATTCACTAAAAACAAAAAGCAATGAATTAAACATACTACCAGAGAAAGCAACTTACTCACAAACGAAGACAATAGGAAGGAAGGAAGGGAGGAAGGAAAAATGAAAGGAAGGAAGGAAAGAAGGAAGGAAGGAAGGGAGGGAGGGAGGGAGGAAGAAAAGAAGGGAGAGAAAGAAAGGAGTTACAAAACAGCCATAAAACAAGCAATGAAATGTCAATAGTAAGTAATTGCATATCAAAAAAAAAAAAACACTGAATGTAAATGGACTCAATTCTCTAATTAAAAGGCATAAGTATCTGAATGGAGAAAGAAACAAGACTCGACTATATGCTGCATGCAAAACAACCCACTACACCCAGTACACTCACCACACACAGTAGAGTAAAAGTGAAGGGATGGAAAAAGATATGTCATGCAACTGGAAATCAAAAAATAGCAGAAATACTATAGTTACATGTCAGATTAAATAAAGTACTGTACAAAGAAATAAAGAAGGTTTCTATAGAATAATTAAAAGGTCAATTCAGCAAAAAGATGTAACAATTTTAAATATCTATGTACCCTACACCAAGAGCTCCCAAGTATACAAAGCAAACATTCATAGATCTGAAGGGACAGACAGACTGCAATACTATAATAGTAGGAGACTTCAATATCCCACACTCAGTAATGGACAGATTATCCAGACAGAAAATCAACAAAGAAACACTGGAGTTAAGTTAATCACAATAGATGCCTATACTAAAAAGCTGGTAAGGCTTCATATAAACAATTAATCATACACTTAAAGGAACTCAAAAAACAAGAACAAAACAAGTCCAAAATTAGTAGGAAGAAAACAGTAATAAATATCAGAGCAGAAATAAACGAAATTGAGACTAAAACAAAGACAGCAGATCAATAAAACAAAAAGTTGACTTTTTGAAATGATAAACAAAATCAATAAACCTTTAGCCTGATGATACAGTGTGGCTTTGTCCCCACCCAAATCTTATCTCAAGTTGTGATCCTTAGTATTGGAAGTGGGACCTGGTGAGATGATTGGATTATGGGGGCAGATTTTCCCTTGCCTATTCTCATGATAGTAAGTGGTTCTTGCAGTATCTTGCTGTTTCTAAATGTGTATAGCACTTCCTCCTTTGCTATTTTTCTCTCTGGCTCCACCATGGTAAGACATACTGGCTTCCTCTTTGCCTTCTGCTGTAATAGTAAGTTCCCTGAGGCCTCCCAGCCAGGCTTCCTGTACAGCCTGTGGAATAATGAGTCAATTATACCTCTTTTCTTCATAAATTATCCAGTCTCAGGTAGTTCTTTATAGCAGTGTGAAAATAATCTAATACAGATAACTGGTACCAGAGAAGTGAGACATTTCTATACACATTCCTGAAAATGTAGAAGTGACTTTGCAACTGGGTAACAGGCAAAGGTTGGAACAGTTTGGAAGGCTCAGAAGGAGACAGGAAGATGTGGAAAAGTTTGGAACTTTCTGGAGACTTGTTGAATGGTTTTGACCAAAATGCTGATAGTGACATGTACAATGAAGTCCAAGTTGAGATGGTCTCAGGTGGAGATGAGAAACTTGTTGGGAAATGAAGCAAAGGTCACTCTTGCTATGCTTTAGCAAAGAAACTGGAGGCATTGTGCCCCTTCTCTAGAGATCTGTGGAACTTTAAACCTGAGAGAGATTATTAGGGTATCTGGCAGAAGAAATTTCTAAGCAGCAAAGCATTTGAGACATGGTCTGGCTGCTTCTGAAAGCCTACATTTATTTGGATAAGCAAAGAGAACTTAAATTTCAAAGGGAAGTACAGCATAAACATTTGAAAAATTTCCAGCCTGACCATGTGGGAGAAAAGAAAAACCTATTTTCTGAAGAGAAATTCAAGCAGATACCTGCAGAAATTTGCATAAGTAAAGAGAAGCCAAATGTAAAAACCAAGACAATGGGGAAAATATATCCAGGGCATGTCAGAGACCTTTATGGCAACCCCTCCCATTTCAGGCCCAGAGGCCTAGGATGGGAAAATGATTTTGTGGGCTAGGCCCAGGATACCACTGCTCCGTGCAGTCTTGGGACATGGCACCTTGACCCAGCTCCTGCAGCTCCAGCCATGGCTAAAAGGGGCCCAGGTATAGCTCAGGTCATTGCTTCAGAGGGTGTAAGCCCCAATCCTTGGTGGCTTCCATGTGGAGTTGGGCCTGCAGTTGTGCAGAAGGCAAGAGCTGAGGTTTAGGAGCCTCCACCTAGATTTCAGAGGATATATGAAAATGCCTGATGTCCAAGCAGAAGTCTGCTGCAAGGGTGGAGTGCTCATGGAGAACCTCTAGTAGGGCAGTGCAAAGGAGAAATGTTGAGCTGGAGCTCTCACACAAAGTCTAACCTGGGGCACTGCCTAGTGGAGCTGTCCTCCAGAACCCAGAACGGTAGATCCACCCAGCTTGCACCATACTCCTGCAAAAGCTTCAGGCACTCAACACCAGATCATGAAGGCAGCCATGGGAGCTCTACCCTACAAACCCTCAAAGGAAGAGCTGCCCAAGGTCTTGGAAGCCCACCCCTTGCATCAGCATGCCCTGGATGTGAGACATAAAATCAAAAGAGATTATTTTGGAGCTTTAAGATTTAGTGACTGCCCTGCTGGGTTTCAGACTTGCATGGGGTCTATAGCCCCTTTGTTTAGAACAATTTCTCTCATTTGGAATGTAAGTGTTTACCCAATGCCTATACCCTCATAGTATCTTGGAAGTAACTGACTTGTTTTAGATGTAAAAGGCTTATAGGCAGAAGGGACTTGTCTTGCCTCTGATGAGACTTTGGACTTGAACTTTGAATTAAGGCTGGAATGAGTTAAGATTCTGAGAAACTGTTGAAAAGGCATGGTTTTGTTTTGAATTATAAGAAGGACATGAGATTTGGAAGGGGCCAGGGTGGAACGGCATAGCTTGGCTTTTTGTCCCCACCCAACCTCATCTCAAGTTGTGATCCTTAGTATTGGAGAAAAGTCCTGGTGGGAAGTGACTGGGTGTGTGCAGATTTCCCCCTTGCTGTTCTCATAACAGTGATGAGTTCCTATGAGGTCTGGTTGTTTGAAAGTGTGTAGCACCTCCCCCTTTGCCTTCTGTCTCTCCTCCTCCACCATGGTAAGATGTGCTTGCTTTCCCTTCACTTCCTACCATAATTGTAAGTTTCTTAAGGTCTTCCAGCCATGCTTCCTATACAGCCTGTGGGACTGTGAGACAATTACACCTCTTTTCTTCATAAATTACCCAGTCTCAGGTAGCTCTTTATAGCAGTGTGAAAACAGACTAGTACACCAGACTGAAAAATAAAAAGAGAAGATCCAAATAAATAAAATCAGAAACAGAAAAAGAGATATAACAACTGAGACCACAGAAATATAAAGAATCATTAAAAGTCTATATTATTACAAACAACAGTATGCCAATGAATTGAAAACCCTAGAAGAAAAGGATAAATTCCAGGGCACATAAAACCTACCAAGATTGACCATCAACAAATAGGAAAACTTCAACAAACTTATGATGAGGAACGAGATCAAAGCCATAATAGTCTCCCATTAAATAAAAGCCCAGGACCTGATGAATTCACTGATGAATTCTACCAAACATCTAAATAACTGACAGCAATTCTACTCAAAGTCTTCAAAACAATTGAAGATGAGGGACTACTTTCAAACTCATTCTATAACACAAGCCATACTCTGATACCAAAATCAGACAAGGGTACAATAAGAAAAACAAAAACTATAGGCCAATATAACTGACAAAGATAGATGCAAAAATTCTAAGCAAAATACTAGCAAACCAAATTCAACAACACATGAAAAAGATCATTCACCATGATCAAGTGGGATTCATCCCAGGGATGCAAAGGTAGTTCAACATATGCGAATCAACAAATATGATACATCACAGTAACAGAACCAAGAACAAAAACCATATGATCATTTCAACAGATGCATAAAAGTATTCAGCAAGATTCAACACCTTTATATGATTTTTTTAAAACCCTCAACAAACTAGGTACAGAAGGAACATACCTCAAAACCATAAAGGCGATATATGACACATCACAACTAACATCTTACTGAATGGGAAAAAATGGAAAGCCTTTCCTCTAAGATCTGAAATAAGACAATGATGCCCACTTTCACTACTTTTATTCAGCATTATATTGGAAGTTCTGGACAGAGAAGTTAAGCAAGAGAAATAGATAAAGATATCCAAATTAGATAGGAAGTAGTCAAATTAGCCTTCTTCACAGAAGACATGATCTTATATTTAAAAAACCTAGAAATGCCAGCAGAAAAACTATTAGAATTCATAAGCAAATTCAGTAAAGTTGCAGGATAAAAAAATCAACATACAAAAATTCTATATACCAACAGCAGACAATCTAAAAAAGAAACCAGTAACGCAATTCCATGTATAATAGAGGCACAAAATATAAAATACCTAGAAATCAATTTAACAAAAGATGTAAAAGTCAGATACAAGGAACACCATAAAACTCCAATGAAATAAATTGAAGAGGACACAAGAAATTGAAACTTATTCATGGACCAGAAGAATCAATATTGTTAAAATCACAATGCTACCCAAAGAAAACTTACAGATACAATGCAATTATTATCAAATTATCAATGACATTATTTACAGAAATAGGAAAAAATTATAAAATGTATATAAAACCATAAAAGACCCTGAGTAGCCAAAGCAATCTTGAGCAAAAAAATTAAAGCCAGAGGCATCAAACTACACGACTTCAAAATATACCGCAAACCTGTAACCAAATCAGCATGGTACTGGCATCAAAGCAGACACAGGCCAACAGAAGAGAAGAGCCCAGGTAATAACCCACACATTTATAGCAACCTCATCTTTAACAAAAACACCAAGAAGATACAATGGGGAAAGGACAGTCTTTACAATAAATGGTGCTGGAGAAACTGGAAAACTGAGTATATACAGAAGAATAAAACCAAAGCACTATCTCTCATCATACAAAAAAAAAAAAGGTCAAAATGGATTTAAAACTTATTCTAAGACTTGAAACTGTGAAACTACTAGAAGGAGACATTGAGGAACTATTCCAAGACATTGGTCTCAGCAAAGACTTTTTTAGTAAGACATCAAAAGTATAGGCAACCAAAACAAAAATAGACAAATGGTAGTACATTGAGCCAAAAAGCTTCTGCACAGCAAAAGAAACAGTCAACAAAATGAAAAGACAGCCCAAAGAATTGAGAAAATATTTGCAAACTATCCATTTCACAATGGATTAATAACCAGAATACATAAGGAGCTCAAACAACTTAGTAGCAAATAAATAATTTAGTTAAAAATGGGAAAAATATCTGAAGAGACATTTCTCAAAAGACAACATGCAAATAACCAACAGGTATATAAGGAAATGTTCAGCATCATTTATAATCAGAAAAATGCAAATCAAAATCACAATGTGGTATCATCTCATTACAGTTAAAATGGCTTTTATCAGAAAGACAGGGAATAATGAATGCTGACCAGAAACTCGAGAAACGGGAACCCTCATGCACTCTTAATTAGCACAGCCACTGTGGAAAATTCTATCAAGTTTCCTCAAAATACTAAAGACAGAACTATTATATGATGCAGCAATTCCACTACTGGACATATAATTCAAATTTTTTAAAAATCAATATATTGAAGAGACAGCTGCATTCCCATGTTTATTGCAGCATTGTTTACAATAGCCAAAATAAGGGAATCAACCTAAGTGCACGTCAGTGGACTAATAGGTAAAGAAAATGTGATATAAATCTGCAATGAAATCTTATTTAGCTGTAGAAAATAATGAAATACTATAATTTACAGCAACATGGATGGAATTTGAGACCATTATATTAAGTGAAATAAGTCAAGCATAGAAAGAAAAATATCCCATGTTCTCACACATATGTGACAGCTTTAAAAAGTGGATCTTATAAAAATGGAGAGTAGATAGGTGGTTACTAGAGACTAGAAATGGTAGTGGAGAGGGGAGATGGATAGAGGCTGACTAATGAGTACACATCTATAGCTTTACAGATGAAATATGATCTAGTGTTTGATAGATCAGTAGGGTGACTATAGTTTACAATAATCTATTGTATATTTCAAAGTAGCTAGAAGAGAATAATTTGAATGTTTCTAGAAGAAAAAACAAATATTCAAGGTCATGCATATCCCAATTACACTGATTGTAACAAATTATATAAAATGTATTATGTTATCACATGTACCCTGAAAATATGTACATCTATTATCCAGCAATATAAAACTAAATTTTTTTAAGAAAAGGAAAAGAGTCAGAACCTCAAATAATTAAGTTCTCCTTTAGGCTGCTATCCTATACTTGAAATTTCAGCTATGAACTGGAAAGACATCACATGTGAACACAAGAAACCTACACTTCTTTAGTATCTCCAGAGTCATTTATTTAATAAAGTTTTAAATAAGGAAGTGATGGAAACATGTAGTTAACACATGTTCAAATATTTCAATACACTGATTTGGCTATCAGACTAGCAAAAACAACCCAATCAAGTGTTTTTCCTAGTTTAAGAGCTCTACCCAAATACTACTGCAAAATAGAAGAAAGAATATTTCAACTCAACCTCAAAAATGTCCAAAGACTGAGGAATACTGAAAGAAACTGTAGAACACTTGAACCCCAACACTTGAACCCAAAGATAAAACTGAACAGATCCATGAATGCACAGAATCGTTTGTAGATTTTGGTGTGCATGGTTTATTAAAGTAGTGGGTCTATAGCTTTCAGCAGTTACTCAAAGGCTATTAGAACCACCAGAATAAGGTGGCCATATATTACTGCTGGGAAATCAGACTGACTATAAAGGCAGATAAAAGGGAAATGTGTAAAAGGGATATTTTGTGAAGATTAAGAAACTCAATCTAGAAGGTGATCAAAAGTGCTTTAAAACTATCTGAACAATAACAAAGCCTGAAGTTTACCTTCAGAATTGTATAATTATTCAGACTTTTTCTCTGGAGATGATTAATTTTTTATTTTGTTCAAAGCTTCTGAAACACTCAGATTGAGAAAGTCAGAGCCTGAAGTCCCAGATTCACCCAACTCTGTTATCAATTTTCCATTTGACATTAAACAAATAACTTAAGTTCTCTGGGCCTCTGTGTCCTTATCTGTCAACAGTAACTGATGAGCTTCATTTTAGTTACAATTCTTGGAGGCAATGAATCAATTAAGAACTTCTGACATCATTATGCATAACGTACACATAACTACTAATTTTTCAAGATGTGAGGTCATATTAATTATATATTCTCATCTTAGTTCATAATTAAGAGGCTCCCTGGGAAAATCTTTCATAAATTTTAAGAATCACAAGAATAGAAAGTAACCTGTGGGATAGGAAGGACATCTATACTTACAAAATAAAAGCCTTAAATATGGGTAAAAATTTCTGTTCAAAAAAATTTTAAGCCATACTATTGTGTGGTAGTTTTCAAAATAATTAATAATAATGTGTGAAGAGTTGCCTAGAATAGAATGACACCCAAGTAAGTCATAAAATATGGAAGTACAGCATATGATGTCTTTGTCTACAGACCCCAATAAGATTTCCAATACTTAACATGAACACACGCGCGTGCCTGTGCATGCACTCACACACACACACACACACATTTATTCAACCCGAAATAAGACTAGATTCAAAAGATGTTTTTATTATGCAGTCCTATAAAAAGATTTTGTTACTTTTTGCTTAGAGTAAAAGAATATAAAAATTAGTTTTAAAAAAAGGTACCTGCAGCTAAATGCTTTTCACTCGAAAGAAGCATGGTCACATTATGACCATGCTCTAGAAGAATCTGAGACACCCGGTCCAACAGTAGGTAATGGCTTCCACCTAGAAACAATGCACAATGTCATTTTGTGAAGACGAAAATAGAGTTTCTGAAGACAATATGGGAGGGAGGAATGGAAATCCAGTAGAACAAGTACAGGGAAGAAGAAAGGTGAACAGTGAGCGATGGAGACAAGCGCTTCCTGTTCCTCAATCTCACTTTGGGTGATGCCCAGCACATGCACCCAGAGCCTCCTGTACTATGTGCAGGACCTGTAGGAATCCTCCACCAAAAATTTCCACTTGTGGCTCAAAGTCTCTGCATCAGTGTAATAAGTGTCTCTGTGATTATGCCTGTAAAAGTTGCTCATCTTAAGGTACATGCTGCATGTTAATTGGGACCTTAGAGAGACGTTGTCTCCAAAATACAACTGCAATGGTAGAAACTATAGTACAGTAGGTGTGCACATTAGTATCCAGGGTTCCCAATGGGCAGTCAGTCAGAGCTAACTGCTGTCCTATTCTGGAAATGTATGCTATTGTAGGAGACAGAAATATAGATGTCACAAGGTGAGTCTAAGAAACAGCCATTGGACAGAAGCTACTACTTAGAGCCCAAATCATTGAGATTCAAATGTGCTTAGCAGGAAATTACTCAATTTGGGCCAATGTTCAACTTACAAGTAAGATATTTGAGGACAACTGCGGAGCCCTTGGGGTGAGCCTACTAGATCCTGGTTGCACCAGAAACTAAGGAATCACTGATTCTAGGAAAATTCCACCATGCTAAAAAAAGAGAAGCTTGGTCATATTAAGGTCTTCTCTTAGTACCTGTTCTAACACAGAGCCTTCACTGGAATCTAACGGTCACAGCAGCAGAAAAAGGAAGATCAGAAGAGAAATTAATCAAAAAATGCCAAGAGTTTGAAGGTAGAGGTGGAAGGGGAGCAGAGAAGTAGGGTGCAGCTCTCCGAATGACTCGGTTTCCTTATACCCAGACTTGAACAGTCTAAAGCAACAAGGGATATATAAAATACAAATCTGCCACAGGTCTTGCTCACATTTCAATCCATGTAAGAACAGGGAGCCAGGAAGTAGGGAGTCCTCACAGAAATAGCCATTCATGCTGGATCTTAAGGAGTCAGATAGCGTTCTGGGGCAAAGACCAGGATTCCAGCACCAGGAGTCAGAAACGACACCAGCTCCCTTTTGGAGTCTGAGGAAGGAGGACAGTGTACTTTCAAGAAGTTTGGAAGCTCTGTTGCTTCACTGCTACTAACACTCAGAAAGGAGGGAAAAGGCTTCAAATGGACTAACAGTTTCTTAGTGATTTTTCAAAATCCTTAGTGAAAAGGGCCTCAGCGTGGAAGCGGTGGTGAGTGTGGTCTTGGGGTAAGAAACCCTGAGTCAATTGTACATGGGACATTAGGGACGACACATGTCCTCTTAAGAAAGGCATCTCACTCCCCGTCCCTCAACTGCCCTCTCAGAGAATCAAAAGGGCACTGAATTAGATGATCCGTTGTTCCTTCAGCTGTATGAGCCCTGACTGATTCTCCGTGATCGAAAAGGAATCCATTAAAACTCACTACGGATTGAAATAAAGTCTGGGGGAAGCTCGATCCTGGGATGACCCCTTTATGCTCATGTGTGATTCTCTTTCATCTTCTACTTCCTTTGAAATAAAAATAAAATAAAACTGAGGCCCAAAATGCAGAATTAACAGTCCCATGAATCCCTCAAAAACGGTCAGCGGCACAGGTAAAAGGAAGGAGGCTCCGAAAGATCCGAATGATCTGGGTCCTCTCCTCAGCCCTGGGCGGTTCTCCAGGTCTCCTCTGAAGAAAAACACTCCACTGGCCTTGCAGCCCTGAAATACCTTGCCTGCGCCACCCTGGCTCTGGATGAGCTTCACAGAATTTGCAGTGCTGCCCTCAGGAGCGCCTTTCCCTGGTCTCCAAGAGGCTGGAAGCGCTCGCCACCGTTTCTACTGGAAGCTACTGCGCACTTCCCGCCCTCTGGAACTTAGGGTGAACCTCGGAAAGTCCCGCTGCTCTCTGGAGAAGCAGCCCAGGAACTCAAGGTCTGGTCTGGGTCGCAAACTTCTGGCCCCAGCCCTGCGCGATAGGGAGCGCGTCCTGAACAGGAAGAGAGAGGAAAGGATAGTCTCTTTTTCCCAAAACTATTTTCCCTACCTCAGCAATAGAGGCCCCTCTCTGCCCTACAGCTGGATGGGCTTCTCCCTCCTCCAGCCCGGCCGCAAGCCCAACCCGGAAAACCGCCTAGATGACTCTGATCAATTGCCGTTCGCGGGAGCCCTGGCAGTGCGGGTATCTGGGACGCGCCTGTCTGGGAATTCTCTGGCCAAGCACTCACCCAGTGTAGATATTGTCAGGATTTTGGCGGCCTCTGAGAGGAGGACCCCAGGGAGAAGGAAGCCCACTAGAAGCAGCAGGCGCTGCCCAGCCATGCTCACTTCCACAGGAGCCGCGGACCTCAGCCTGGGCTACTCGCCCTGCGCTCGGCTAAGGAATCTTTGCGTCTTAGTGCGCCAGACTCACTGGCTGTGGGCCTAGGAAGAGGTAGGAGGGAGGATCCTGCCAATTCTCTTGCTCTTCTGTTTGTTCTCTTTCCCTCTACCCCTCCTCCCTCGGTGCATGCTCCAAGGGATAATCTGTCCTTGCCCTATCGAACTACCTGAAGTCAACTAGGAGGGGATGGGTAACCTGATCCTTAACCTTTCTCTGCCCCTGTAATCACAGCTCTTTCACGTGGAAAATCCTTACTAAGAGCCATGAATGGCAGGGGCCTCAGTAAACCACGTTAATGAAGGCTCCATCCCCTTTTGTGGAGCTGTCTGTCTCTACCTACCTCCATCCCAGCTGCCTCTGTTACCTCATATTGCCATTTTCGTGCCCCATTTTCTCCCAGGAAAGTGCTGGCAATCACCAGCTGGTGTCCCAAGCTCAAGTCGTCCCTTAGAGGGAATCCCCAAGGGAATTTGATCTACCCTCTCTGAGGGACTCTTTAGAAGGTAACATTCATGAAGAGGAACAAGCGTTCATACATATATATATATATATATATATATATATATATATATATATATATTACTGCACTTTAGGTTCTGGGGTACATGTGTAGAACATGCAGGATTGTTGCACAGGTACATACATGGCAATGTGGTTTGCTGCTTCCACACCACCGTCACCTATATCTGGCATTTCTCCCCATGTTATCCCTCCCCACCTCCCTACCCATCACTGTCCCTCCCCTATTCCCCCCCAACAGACCCCAGTGTGTGATGCTCCCCTCCCTGTGTCCATGTGTTCTCATTGTTCAACACTCACCTGTGAGTGAGAACATGTGGTGTTTGATTTTCTCTTCTTGTGTCAGTTTGCTGAGAATGATGGTTTCCAGATTCATCCATGTCCCTACAAAGAACACAAACTCATCACTTTTTATGTCTGCATAGTATTCCATGGTGTATATGTACCACATTTTCCTTGCCCAGTCTATCATCGATGGGCCTTTGGGTTGGTTCTGGGTCTTTGCTATTGTAAATAGCACCACAGTAAACATACATGTGCATGTGTCTTTATAATAGAATGATTTATAATCCTTTGGATAAATACCCAGCAATGGGATTGCTGGGTCAAATGGAATTTCTATTCTAGGTCCTTGAGGAATCGCCACACTGTCTTCCACAATGGTTGAACTAATTTACGCTCCCACAAACAGTGTAGAAGTGTTCCTATTTCTCCACATCCTCTCCAACAACTGTTGTCTCCAGACTTTTTAATGATCACCAATCTAACTGACGTGTGATGGTATCTCAATCTGGTTTTGATTTGCATTTCTCTAATGACCAGTGATGATGAGCACTTTTTTATATGTTTGTTGGCCTCATAAATGTCTTCTTTTGAAAAGTGTCTCTTCATATCCTTCACCCACTTTTGAATGGGTTCGTTTTTTTCTTTTAAATCTGATATTTCACAAACCTGACAAAAACAAGCAATGTGGAAAGGATTCCCTGTTTAATAAATGGTGTTGGGAAAACTGGCTAGCCATGTGCAGAAAGCAGAAACTGGACCCCTTCCTGACACCTTACACTAAAATTAATGCCAGAGGGATTAAAGACTTAAACATAAGACCTAATGCCATAAAAACCCTAGAAGAAAACCTAGGCAAAACCATTCAGGACACAGGCATAGGCAAGGACTTCATGACTAAAACACCAAAAGCACTGGCAACAAAAGCCAAAATAGACAAATGGGATCTAATTAAACTCCAGAGCTTCTGCACAGCAAAAGAAACAATCATTGGTGTGAACTGGCAACCAACAGAATGGAAAAAAAAGATTGCAATCTACCCATCTTACAAAGGGCTAATATCCAGACTCTACAAAGGAATTAGTGTACTAATTCTGAAAGTCACTCTGGGTCTATACCTGGAGACTGAAATTCAAACACAGAGACTATGTGTATCATAAAATAGAACTGGGGTTATTTTGATATCTCCAAAGCACAAACTAAGGATAGCTTGTAATTCTGCCCCTTTGAAAGGTCAACCCTGGGGAGGACAGGGATCACTACACCAGATATAGTCACCTTTGCATTCTCTATCCTCAAGCCAAGACTTGCTTTAGGAAAGGCTGTCAGTGCAACTCTAGACAGGCAGAGAAAACCTTCAATTGATTATATCTACAGGCTGCAATGGGACCCTTGAATTCTGCTTGTACTATTCCTGCCTTCAGTCTACAGGTATTGCATTTTTCATCTGAATTTAAAGCATTACATTTTTATACATTTGTGTATTCCTCACCTAGACATGTCCACTGTGGAGAGGGAGGAAGTGAGAAAGACACACACACACACACACACACACACACACTGGCGCACACACACACACACACCTGCACACACACACACACACACACACACACACACACACGGTTAGGGGAGTGAAAGGGAGAAAAGGAGAAGTGTGGGAGGAAGGAAGGTTTACCAGGCATCACAAGACTCCAGTCTATCTATTCTTATACCTTTCATAATGCACTAGCAAAATAAAGGACTTGCTATTAAGCTCCAAGCTCTTCATTTACTCAACAATTATTTTGACAGCTACTTACTATACCAGATACTGTTTGCTGGACAGACAGAAGCTAAACACAATCAGAAATAAAATACTTAATAGATTCATGAGAAATGCTGCTAAGAAAAAACAAGGAAAGAGATATGAAAGTTCAGGTATTAGAAGTGGTAATATATTAAATAGTATGACTTAAACCAACTCTAAAATATTATAGGAGTATCAGAGAAATATGAGCACAATACTTGATGACATTAAGTAGTTATTATTGCTTTGAAGAATTTTATGTTATTGTGAAAGGAAATTAAATTTGGGGACCCCAGACTCATTTGGTCAAAGGAAAAAGTCAAGCTATACACCTCCCCTCTATGTTCCCCACAAGGAAATTCTTAGTGAGCTCTTAAAATTTCATCATGGCAATGCAAATTGATAGCTTATTTTTACAGGTGCAGTCACCCATGTAATGGTAGATTCTCTGCATTTTTTTCTCTGCCCCGTTTGTTTTATGTCATCTTATGTTAAAAACGTAAATTCACTGAGGCAGACAAAGGCATGAATGACTATTTTTCCCTATCCACCCCTTACATGAAATTTGTGTACTTCTCAATATCCCACCCTTTTCACTCTAAATTTGGAGTCCTCAAAGTTATCTTTGCAGAGAAGCATAGGCCTGTCTCCCAGGTGTGCGTCCTTAACTTTGGCAAATAAATCTCCTAAAATGATTGAGGTTTGTCTCATCATTTTTCTCTATTGACATCTGGTAACCATGGAGGAATCCTGAGTGAAAGTGACCCAGCCTGCAACCTCTCATCTCTTGATGTTTGGTACCCACTTGGGCACCTCATACCCCAAACCAATAGGACAGTTTTCTGAAGTCCAGGACCTCTTTTCTCCAGGAATCCCTGATCTTCCAAAGTTTTTCAGGAATCCGGGGGTCTGAGGTTTATTTGCTGTAAAAATAAATAAATAAATAAAACTCCTTTTTTGTGGTAGTTTCCCCTCATTTTCATCAAGGAGGGCGAGCCTGTCTGCTTCTGTTGCTTCTGTATCAGCAGAAAGGGGTCTTCAGCTTGTGCCTCCATCACTAGGTAAAGAACTGATTTGGGATTGTGTCCTGTAAACTCTTTGAAATGACTAAAATTAGCATTAACAACCAGCTGGTGTTAATTTCCCACTTACACTTAGAGCACTCAGAAATTGTATAATTTATGTCATTATTGTCAGTTTTGCTTAACTGTTTTGTTGTTTGTTTCTAGTTTGTTTGCTTGTTTGGAGCCTGTAGTGAGTGTGTGTGTGTGTGTGTGTGTGTGTGTGTGTGTGTGTGTGTGTCTATGTTTCCGTTCTTTCCCCTGTCAGATCTGACCAACTCCAAACCCTCTGGCTCATAAAGGTGAAATCTTTCACTCTGAAAAAGAAATAAGAGCACCTTGCTCCCCTGGGCCTCTTGGGGCATTCTCAGCTGACTGAGAATCACAGGAGGGTGACTGGGAGAAATGCTCCCTAAGCTGTGCAGTGCCTCTAAATAGGTTTCCCCCTCAGAAGAACATACTTAGGGTCTCATCTCAGCTGACAGGTGCATATAAGGAGCTGATCCCTCCCACACCTTGAGCCCCTGACACATATACCAGATAGCTGTGACATGAGTAGACCAAACCAGTTCAGGGTGTAATGACCCTGAAAAGCTAGGTCTGCAAGCAGCACATTTGAGATCCAACACATGTCCCAACTTGGTGAAATCCAAAAAGGAACTCTAAATTATGGGGAATGAGGTCTCTAAGACCCCAGATGAACATAAAATTCCCCCTTCAGAAACTCTGGATGAGTATATGCAAAATACGTACAGCAAATAGTCTTGCAAATATTTAACCAAATGGACCACTATATCTAAAGCGGATTCTGAGTTACAATGGCCTAAGCGGGGATCTTTTTGGAGATGCCCAAATTAGTGTACCTGTGAACCAGGATGGAAAATGCAGGCACAAAAACTAAACAACCAGAATGGGGGAGCTACTTTTCGTGGTATCTGGAGAGCTGCAAAAGTGTGGAAGACTGCCTCATCTCCCTACAGGAGGCCAACAAACAACTTAGAAATGCAAATCAAGAACTCTATAACCTTTTACCTCTCTTAAAGAAATCCTTTACTTCCCTATTGGCACCTCCCTCACCTCCAGCTCCACCCACACTCTACCCTGACTTCTCGAACTTCCCAGATCAGATCTGTGTCCCCTTCTCCTGCATGTCTACCACTCACTCAACGGAAGGCAGTCAGTAATGTGATTCCAAAGACCCCACTCCCTGACGATTCCCTGACAGCCCCAGTGGCAGCATCTCATCCGGAAGATGTGAAAAAGGGGAACTCTGCAAGGACATCTCTCATGATTGCCCCATTTCAGGAATAACCAGTAACAGATAGGGGATCCCTAGCAATTGTATACAAACCCTGATCAGAGGCTGACTTATAAGGCATAGTTAGAGAATTTCCTGACCTTTATCTAATTGGATTAAGATCCAATTGGGTTTTCCCAAGAATATGAGCTCATTATCAGAACCTATGACCCAGGTCATTCAGACCTCTCAGTCCACATGTTGGTCTCAAAAGCTAAAGCTAAGGAATGGCTGGGAAAAGCACAGTGGTTAGGCCCTATAGCAGATTTAACCCCTAAAGTCCCACTAGAGCCACAACAACCAGCCCCCCAAAATCCAGAAGACAGGCATAAAGAGGCAAAGGAATGAGTGACTGCTCTGTGAAATAGTATTCATTCAGTGTTCCAAAGAGTTGTGAATTAGAGTAAAATCCAACAATGCTACCAAACAGCAAATGAATCAGTTTTGAATTATTTAACACATTTTGATAATACTTTAAGACAGTATTGCAGGATTTCAGCTGATTGCTTTGAAAACAATAAAAGTGATACATTATAAAATGCAAATTTCTTAAATAGACTAGATGATGATTTAGCCATCCTGGTAAAATGCCACATGACAAATTGGGCCATGGCCAGAACTAATGAACTAGTTAACTTAGCTGAGCAATTATCCTGCACTATGATTTAAAAAAAAAGAAAAAAAGAAAGAAAAGAAAAAATAGAAGGTATCCTGAGTTACGCATTTACAGCCAAAGAATTAACATCTCAAACTGAGGAAGGAGACCCTTAATCATCTTCAGCTTCTAAGGCCATTTCCCCTTCAGCCTTCTAAACTGCATCTCAAAAGGAGGAGTTAGAAGTCAGCCAGAGGAGGGCCAGGTTAAGAATAAGACCTCTACTGCTAACCACAATCCCATCTATAGGTCACAGATATAGTAAGGAGGAATCTTGCCAGAAGGTATTGTTTTTACTTAAACACAATCAGACTTCCACCTAAGTCACAGACCCCATGCCCACTTCATGGATCAAGACCCTTTCACAAGTCATTTCTAGAGTTGAAAGCCTTTTAAAGGGCAAGGATTTTCTTTGTTGGGGAGCTCAGTTGTTAGGCATCTATGCTGCCACAGCAGCTGGCCAAATAAAACATCATTTCCTTCCCAGTTTAGTGTTTGAGAGGTTTGTTTGTGATCCCTCCTGCTTCAAAACCTCTCAACTCCACAGAGATTTTAATTTCCCTACGACTGAAGACCCTTCCCTCCCAGTCTGTTACTACTGTAAAAGACCAGGACACCTTAAGAAAGACTGCCTTCAACTGAAACAAAAGAAAAGACAGGAGAATGCAATTCAGGAAGACTAGGGATGCTTTGAGGAAGTACAGGGGTTTCACCTCTCCAAATATTTTACCCTGACAAGAAAATTGGGAGAGATTAATATAATAATAAACCATGAGCTTACAACTGCCTTAATTGACACAGGTATGACTATCTTGCTGATGAATCCCACCTTATTTAGAAGCCCCATTATTCAAAGTAATGAAATAATTAACATGTTGGGTGTGTCTAACAAAACAATCTCATGTTTTAAGTCAAAACCTATACCTTATCATTTCATGGGAATCAGATCCCTTACCCCAGACTCTGAGTGTGACATGCTTAGTAGGTCCCATAAGTTTCTAATATGCCCTGGCACCCCTGTCAACTTTTTGGTCTGTGATCTCCTCAACATTCATAGCACCCATATATCTTTTGCATCAGAAGGTGAATTTTTTTAAGAATTTAATCTAGGAGACCAAAAATACCAAATTAAAAAACGTCCTGGCAATGTACTACAACTTAGTAGCAGTAATGTTAAAACATCATCCTGTGACCAGGAAAGTGAAGTGGAGACAGAGAAGGAAATATTAGGGGGGCAGAAAGAACATTGGAATAAAGAGCAGAAAGCAGAAAATCTCCTTTTAGCTTCCCCAATCTTCCTGTTAACCACAAAAGCAGAGCACTTGCTCAAGGATGTCCTGCCCCACTTATGGTCTTAATCAAATACAGATATAGGAAAAATATTCTCAGCCACTCCAATAAAGATAGAGAAAAACCCAAAGAAACCCCTACTCAATCTTAAGCGATATCCTCTATAATAGGAAGCCATAGATGAAATTGTTCCCATCTCACAAGATTAACTAAAAAGGGGGTTCATTATTTCCTGCACAAGCCCCTGCAACAGCCTTATATTCCCTGTAAAGAAACCAAGTGGGAGAAGACGGAGATTTGTGCAGGATTTGAAGGCAATAAACAATGTCATAATACCCAGACACCCATTAGTCCCCAACCCACATACCCTCCTGTCAACTATACCTACTACAGCCAGTATTTCTGTTATGGGTCTCTGCAGTGACTTCCTTAGTAATCCTGTAGATCCAGACAGTCAAGATTTGTTTGCCTTTACTTGGAAAGGACAGCAATACACGTGGACAGATCATATTTTAAGAGGAAAGAATGGAAATTTTAGAGCAGGATATGATGTGAGGTAATTCAATTACTAGAGGTAATTGAAGGTGGTCCTCTTCCCTAAGCCAGATCTGCTCAAGTGCCTGAATTGATTGCCCTGACTGACCTGAGCTTGTTAATTGGTAAGAGAGAAGGCTGCAAACATTTACACAATGACAGCTTTCCAGGTTGCTCATGACTTTGGGATGCTATGAAAAGAGAGAGAATATTTCACCTACTCAAAGCAACCCATAAAAAAAGTACAATAAGTATCAGTGCTGATAGAGTTATTCTGAAACCAAAATGTTTGAGTTATAAAAATCCCAGGTCATTCAAAACTAGACACTGCAGAAAGTCAGGGTAACCAACTGGCTGATGCCACAGCTGAAAGAGCAGCAGCATTCGAGCCACCAACCCCAAACCAGGAAATGGCCATAAAACCTAAAACACTTAAAAACATGTTGAAAGAAACCCAGAGCATAGCTCCTACAAAAAAGAAATCTATGTGGAAACAAGCAGGGGGATACTCAGCTCCCAAAACTAAAATATGATGTGGACCTAATAATAAACCCATTATTCCAATGGGATATCAGGTGCCCTTATAGAATATGTTCATAATCTAACCCATTGGAATGCAGATAAAATGAAACCCTGGTGTAAAAAACACTTCTGGAAACTATCCTCCACAGTGGCACAAAAGGTTTACTCTTAATGTGTTATTTGTGCCAAATATAACCCAGGAAATTCCCTCCATGAGATCAGGGGGTCATTTTCCTTTTCCAGCTGGACTTTTGAGATATTGATTGATTTTATCCAGCTGCCATCATCTCAAAATTACAAGTATGTTTTAGTAATGATCTACATGTTTTCCCACTGAGTTGAAGCTTTTTTCTGCAGGCATGCAACAGCCATGGCAGTTGGAAAAATCCTATTAGAAAAAAAGTATTCCACTGTAGGGAATCCCCTGTGAACTTCACAGTGACAGGAGAACTCACTTTACTGGGCAGGTTATTCAAAGTATTTGTAAAATTCGGCCCATATTTTAACACATTTATTGTGTCTACTATTCCCAGTCCTCAGGCCTGGTGGAGAGGACCAATGGATTAATTAAAACATATTTATCTAAGTTTATGTTCTCATGCCACTGCAACCTCTGCCTCCCAGGCTTATCCTTACACCTCAGCCTCCCGAGTAGCTGGTACTACAGGTGCCGACCACCATGCCTGGCTCATGTTTGTATTTCTTGTAGAGATGGGGTTTCCCAGACTGGTCTCAAACTCTTGAACTTATGTAATCCACCTGCCTCAGCCTCCCAAAGTGCTGGGATTACAGGCATGAGCTACTGCACCCAATCAAATTATATATAATTTAACAATTTCATTCATCATATATTATTATTTACATTTTATACTCCCAATGCTTACTTAGATTTATCCATGTATTTTTCGTTCTTTTTGTTGTTTTTTTTTTTTTTAGTGGAGTCTCACTCTGTTGCTGAGGCTGGAGTGCGGCGGCTCACTGCAACCTCTGCCTCCTGGGTTCAAGAGAGTGTCTCAGCCTCCCAAGTAGCTGGAATATCAGGTGCCCACCACCATGCCCAGCTAATTTTTTCTGTATGTTTAGTAGAGATGGGGTTTTACCATGTTGGCCAGACTGGTCTTGAACTCCTGAGCTCAACTGATCCACCCACCTTGGCCTCCCAAAATGCTGGGATTACAGGTGTGAACCACCATACCCCAGCCATTCCCTTTATTCTTTTATATCCCTAGTTCACCATTAATTTGAAGATGCAGACTTTTCAACCCTGGGTTTGACATTTATGCCTCTCACAACCAAAACCTAAGTCCAGGTCTGTCAGGGATCAACAAACTCTTGGGGCAAAAAGTTCTTTCCTCCTTTTGCCCCTAAGAATTTTAGCTTTTATTTTGAATTTGGCTGGTTAATTTTTTATTATGCTGTTAGTTCTTTGGTGCTTTTAAGATTTTTTTTCTTTTATCCAGCTTTTAAACTTTATTTTCTATGGAAGAATGGTCTGAGTAACTTGATATCTCAGTTGAACTTCAGTATGGAGAGAGAAGTGTAAACCAAAAATGAAACTCTAAAGCCTCCCCCACTCCCACCATAAGCCATGTGACTCAACTTCCTCCTCAGCCAGGATTCTCAGGCCATTTCAGGAAGTGGGGGTCCGACATACCTCTCCAGCATGAACACCAACACCGACTTTAAGTCTGAGAGGAAACCTGTTAAAACCTGTTCTCTGAAGCCTGCTACCTGGAGGCTTTATCTGCATGATAAAATTTTGGTCTCCACAACCTCAACCCAGACATTTCTTTCTTTGATCCCAGGTCTTTAGACAAACTCAACCATTTGTAAACCTGAGAATGTTTAAATGTATCTACATCCTGGAAGCACCATCCCTGCACTTCCCACCGCCTCCCACATCAAGTTATCCCACCTCTCTGGACCAAACTAATGTATTTCTTAATGATGTTTCATGCTTCCCTAAAATGTATAAAACCAAGCTGCACCCAAACCACCTTGGGCACATGTTCTCAGGACCTCCTGAGGGCTGTGAAATGGGCCATCGTCACTTATATTTGGCTCAGAATAAAACTCTTCAAATATTTTACAGAGTTTGACTTATTTCATGGACAGAAGCCACATTCAATTATTTAACTATTCAATTATTCTAACCAAGGAAGTTTAAAATAAAGACTTCTTAAATAGATACTGGAGAACTGAGAAGGCAAATGAAAGACACTGAGATTAGAGTTAGTAGCTAAAGAAAGCAACTATCACCCCTAAGGCTAAAGAAACAAAAGGTAGAAGAAATAATTGTTAAGAGTTAGAGCATTGCAGGTATGGGCTTTGGAAGGCTTGTCAGGAAAGGGAAGAATAATCTAGCTTAGCCTCAGGAACTGCTAATGCCTTAGGAACCCAGAGAGGGAATCCACAGAGCTGAAATTAGACCTCTGAGGAGGGATCACCAGCCAGCCAGTTCTAATATCTGTGAATGGGCCCAGTGAGGCTAGCACCAGTTATTTAGAAAAGCTGCAAACAGAAAAGAACTCTTGGTCTTAAAACCATCACTGCCACAATAAATTTAAAATAAAAACACCTTTCTTGCCCGTGAAGCCATCCAGTATCCCTACACGTCCACTATTAACAGAGCCCAATAGGGAGTGAACTGGGATGCAGTCTTCAGAGTCTGCACTCCATCTTCACAAGTAGGACATGGAAAGGTGGGATCAAAGCTGAGAGACAAGAGCTTAATTACTGAGGTGACTGGCCTGATGTTTCTGGAGCCAGAACTCCAGCTAAGTCACTTTGGGCAATATAGTTGTATTAGTCCACTCTCACACTGCTATAAAAAGTTATCTGAGACCAGGTAATTTATTTATTTATTTTAAAAAAGAGGCTTAATTGGCTCATGGTTCTGCAGGCTGTACAAGGAGTATAGTAGCTTACACTTCATGGGAGGCCTCAGGAAACTTACAATCACTGTGGAAGGTGAAGGGGAAGCAGGTACATCTTACATGACCAGAACAGAAAGAAGAAAGGGCAGGGGAGATGCCACACACTTTTAAACTATCATGTCTCACTAGAACTCACTCAATATTGTGACACAGTACCCAGCAGAAAATTCGCCCTAATGATTCAATCACCTCCCAGCATGCCCCACCTCCAAAACTGGGGATTACAATTAAAATTGAGTTTTGGGCAAGGATACAGATTCAAACAATATCATTCCACCCCTGGCCCCTGAAAATCTCATGTCCTTCACACATTGCAAAATACAATCATGCCTTCCCAACAGTCCTCCAAAGTCATAATGTTCCAGGCCCAAACTGAGGATCAAGCTGCTATTTCTCATGACCCAAAAATGAGACGTAGATTAACTGGGGAGGAAGAAAGTTTTTATTCTGTAACTGCTCACAGTGCAAAGGCCTGGAAATTATCACCAGGCCAACTTGAAATTACAAAGTTTTCCAGAGCTTATATACAGTCTAAACTATCTGTCTACATGTAACTGTGTATTCATCTAAAGACATAAGTGATTAACTTCTTTTAATATATAACTCAAAATTAATTGCAAAAATCACAAGTATTCCTATACACCAATAACAGACTTAAAGAGAGCCAAATCAACAATGAACTGCCATTCACAGTTGCTACAAAGAGAATAAAATACCTAGGAATACAACTAACAAGGAACATGAAGGACCTCTTCAAGAAGAACTACAAGCCACTGCTCAACGAAATAAGAGAGGACACAAACAGTTGGAGAAACATTCCATGTTCATGGTTAGGAAGAATCAATATCGTGAAAATGGACATACTGCCCAAAGTAATTTACAGATTCAACGCTATTCCCATCAAGCTACCAATGACCTTCTTCACAGAACTAGAAAAAAAAACACCTTAAACTTCATATGGAACCAAAAGAGAGCCCACATAGCCAAGTCAATTCTAAGCAAAAAAAACAGAGCAGGAGGCATCACACTACCAGACGTCAAACTATACTACAAGGCTGCAGTAATCAAAACAGCATGGTACTGGTACCAAATCAGAGATATAGACCAATGGAACAGAACAGAGGCCTCGGAGGAAACACAACATATCTACAACCATCCGATCTTTGACAAACCTGACAAAAACAAGCAATGGGGAAAGGATTCCCTGTTTAATAAATGGTGTTGGGAAAACTGGCTAGCCATGTGCAGAAAGCAGAAACTGGACTCCTTCCTGACACCTTACACTAAAATTAACTCCAGATGGATTAAAGACTTAAACATGAGACCTAACACCATAAAAACCCTAGAAGAAAATCTAGGCAAAACCATTCAGGACATAGGAGTAGGCAAGGACTTAATGACCAAAACACCAAAAGCATTGGCAACAAAAGCCAAAATAGACAAATGGGACCTAATCAAACTCCACAGCTTCTGCATGGCAAAAGAAACAGTCATTAGAGTGAATTGGCAACCAACAGAATGGGAAAAAATTTTTGCAGTCTACCCATCTGACAAGGGGCTGATATCCAGAATTTACAAAGAACTAAAACAGATCTACAAGAAAAAAAACAAACAAGCCCATTCAAAAGTGGGTGAAGGATATGAACAGACACTTTACAAAAGAAGACATACAGGAGTCCAACAAACATGAAAAAAATGCTCATCATCACTGGTCATTAGAGAAATGCAAATCAAAACCACATTGAGATACCATCTCAAGCCAGTTACAATGGCAATCATTAAAAAATCTGGAGACAACAGATGCTGGAGAAGATGTGGAGAAATAGGAACACTTTTACACTGTTGGTGGGAGTGTAAATTATTTCAACCATTGTGGAAGACAGTGTGGCAATTCCTCAAGGACCTAGAAATAGAAATTCCATTTGACCCAGCAATCCCATTACTGGTATATATCCAAAGGATTATAAATCATTTTACTATAAGGACACATGCACACAAATGTTCATTGCAGCACTGTTTACAATAACAAAGACCTGGAACCAACCCAAATGCCCATCGATAATAGATTGGATAGGGAAAATGTGGTACATATACACTGTGGAATATTATGCAGCCATCAAAAACAATGAGTTCGTGTCCTTTGTAGGGACATGGATGAACCTGGAAACCATCATTCTCAGCAAACTGACACAAGAACAGAAAATCAAACACCACATGTTCTCACTCATAGGTGGGTGTTGAACAATGAGAACACATGGACACAGGGAGGGGAGCACTACACACTGGGGTCTGTTGGGGGGAAATGGGGGAGGGATAGGGGGGTGGGGGAGAGATAGCATGAGGAAAAATGCCAGATATAGGTGAAGGGGAGGAAGGCAGCAAATCACACTGCCATGTGTGTACCTATGCAACAATCTTGCATGTTCTTCACATGTACCCCAAAATCTAAAATGCAATTAAAAATATATATATATATATAAATAACTCAGGTCTGAGTCCTGAAGACCTTCTTCTGAGGCCTCAGTAAATTTACTTAATCTAAATGGATCCAGGTGCTGGGGTGATTATCCGTATCTTGTCTCCTACTAAATCACACAGGTTTGAGGAGTTCCTTCAGACTCTCAATAAACTTGATTATGGAGGCCTGGGGAGTTTCTTCAGACTCATAACAAAACATTGTCTAATCCTAACTGGGTCCTATTCAGAATTCCATCATTATTTTGTCATGCTTTAAGGCCCAGGAAAGGTCTAGGCAAAATTCTTGATGGGTTTTCATTACATCCCAGCCTTCGTATAAGGGCACTGGCTTTTAATATTTAACTTAACCATTCAGTCAACATTGAAATAGTTGTTAGTTAGGACTGGCCTGCCACAGTAATTCATGCCAAAGTTAAAATTGATGTTCAAAGTCCAAAGTCTCACCTGAGAAAAGCGAAGTCCTCCGCCTCCCAGGCTCAAGTGATTCATATGCCTCAGCCATTCAAGTATCTGTGATTACAGGTATGCACTACTATGCACAGCTAATTTTTATATTTTTAGTAGAGACAAGATTTCACTATGTTGTCCAGGCTGGTTCCTTCCACCTATGATCCTGTAAAATCAAAAACAAGTAGTTACTTCCAAGATACAATGACAGTACAGGCAGTGGCTAAATACTCGCATCCAAAAAGAAAGAAAACAGCCAAAATCGAAGGGTTTGTTAGCCCCACACAAGTCCAAAACCCAGCAGAGCAGTCATTAAACCTCAAAGCCCCAAAATAATTTTCTTTGACTTTACATCACATATCCAGGGCAAGTAACTGGGGCAAGGGGTGGGCTACCAACCTCTTGGGCAGATCCACCCCTGTGACTTTATAGGATTCAACACCAAAGGCTACTCTCATGGGCTGGCATTGAATTCCCATTGCTTTTCCAGGGCAGAGTGCAAGCTGCCAGTGGATCTACAATTCTGGGGTCTGGAGAATGGTGTCCCTCTTCTCACAGCTCCACTAGGCTGTACCCCAATGGAGACTCTGTGGAGGCTCCAGTTGCACATTTCTCCTCTACACTACCCTAGTAGTGGTTCTCAGTGAGGGTTCCATCCCTGCAGCAGCTTCTGCCTAGCCATCCAAGTTTTTCTATTCATTCTCTGAAGTTTATACAGAGGCTCCTAATTCTCACCTCTTGCACTGTGCACACCCACAGGCTTAATGTCATGTGGAAGCTCCCAAAGCTTATGACTTGCACCCTCTGAAGCAATGGCTTAAGGTGTACTTGGGCACCTTTTAGTCACAGCTGGAGTTGGAGCAGCTGGGATGTGAGAAGCAGTGTCCCGAAGCTGCACAGGGTGGTGAGGACCTGGATCTGGTCCATAAACCATTCTTCCCTCCTAGGCTTTCCAGCCCCTGATGGGAGGCACTGCCACAAAGATCTCTGAAGTGCCTTCAAAACCTTTTTCCTATAGTGTTGGCTATGAGCATTTACTTTTTTTAATTATGCAAATCTGTGCAGCCTGCTTGAATTTCTCCCCTGAAAATGGGCTTTTCATCTCTACAATATGGCCAGGCTGAGAATTTTCCAAAGTTGTATGTTCTGCTTCTCTTCTAAAGCTCCCATTTCAGGTAATTTAGTTGCTCACACACATAAGCATAGGATGTTACAAGCCACCAGGCTACCTCCAGAACACTTAACTGCTTAGAAACTTTTTTACCAGATACCTTAAATCATCACTCTCAAGTTCAAAGTTCCACAGTTTTCTAGGAAAGGGGGTCAATGGCTCCAAGTCCTTTGCTAATCTGTAATAAAAGTTACCTTTTATCCAATTCCCAATAAGTTTCTCATTTCTTTCAAGACCTCCTCAGTGCGGCCTTCACTGTTTATATCACAATTAGTATTTGGTCACAACCATTCAGCAAGTTTCTAGGAAGGTCCAAACTTTCCCTTGTCTTCCTATGTGCTTCTGAGTCCTCCACACTCTTCCAGCCTCTGCCCATCACCCAGTTCCAAAATCGCTTTGATATGTTTTTGATATCTTTATAGCAACATCCCCTCTTCAGTAACATTTTTTACTTTTTTTTTGAAATGGAGTTTCACTCTTGTCAGCCGGGCTGGAGTGCAGTGGCATGATCTTGGCTCACTGCAACCTCCACCTCCCAGGCTCAAGTGATTCTCATGCTTCGGCCATCCGAGCATCTGAAATTACAAGTGTGCACTGCTATGCACAGCTAATTTTTATATTTTCACTTTATTTATTTATTTTGAGATGAGTTTGACTCTCGTTGCCCAGGACGGAGTGCAATGGTGCAATCTCAGCTCACTGCAACCTCTGCCTCCTGGATTCAAGTGATTCTCCTGCCTCAGCCTCTTGAATAGCTGGGATTACAGATGTGCAGCATCATGCTCAGGTAATTTTTTTTTTTTGAGACGGAGTCTCACTCTGTCTCCCAGGCTGAAGTGCAGTGGTGCAATTTCAGCTCACTGCAACCTCCACCTCTCAGATTTAAGCAATTCTTCTGCCTCACTGCCTCAACCTCCCGAGTAGCTGGGACTACAGGCACATACCACCACAACTGGCTAATTTTTGTATTTTTAGTAGAGATGGAGTTTCACCATATTGGCCAGACTGGTCTTGACCACATGATCCACCCGCCTCAGCCTCCCAAAGTGCTGGGATTACAGGCATAAGCCACTGTGCCCAGACTATTTTTACATTTTTAGAATAGACAAGGTTTCACTGTTTTGGCCAGGCTGAACATGAACTTTTGACCTAAAGTGATACACCAGCCTAGGCCTCCTAAAGTGCTAGGATTACAGGCATGAACCACCATGGCCCCTCAAAAATTGTTTGTATTAGAAAATTACCGTGTTTTTATTAAGAAATATCTGAGGTTGAGTAATTTTTTTTTTTTTTGAGTCAGAGTCTCACTTTGTTGCCAGGATGGAGTGCAATAGTGCAATCTTGGCTCACTGCAATCACTGCCTCCCAGATTCAAGCGATTCTTCTGCCTCAGCCTCCCCAGTAGCTGGGACTACAGGCACGTGCCACCATACCCAGCTAATTTTTGTATTTTTAGTGGAGATGGGGTTTCACCATATTGGCCAGGCTGGTCTCAAACTCCTGACGTCGTGATCCGCCCCCTTTGGCCTCCCAAAGTGCTGGGATTACAGACGTGAGCCGCCACGCTCAGCGAAGACCGGGTACTTTTGTAAAAGAGGTTTAATTGGCTCACAGGTCTGCAGACTATGCAGGAAGCATAGTAGCTTCTGCTTCTGAGGACGCCTTAGAAAACTTACAATCGCTGTGGAAGGGGAAGGGGAATCAGCCAATAATTGTGCGGCCAGAGAAAAAGAACGCGAGCAGCGGGGAGGTGGCACAGACTTTTAAACTGCCGGATCTATTGAGAAGTCACTGACTATGGCAACACAGTACCCAGGTGAAAATCTGATCTCATGATTCAGTCACCTTACACCAGGCTCCACCTCCAACATTGGATTTACAATTTAACATGACATTTGGGTGAGGACAAGTTTTAAATTATATCATTCCACCCCTTGGCTCCTCCAAATCTCATGTCCTTCTCACATTGCAAAATACAATCATGTCTTCCCAACAGTCCTCCAAAGTTGTAACTCATTTCAGCATTAATATCAAAGTTAATGGGCACCTTTTAGCCATGGCTGAACCTGGAGCAGCTGGGACACAGTGTTGGATACTGCACAGGATGGTGTTGGATACTGCACAGGATGGTGAAGCCATAGACCTGGTCCATTAAACCATTCTTCCTTTCTATAGACCTGGTCCATTAAACCACGCCTCCTTGCCTGTGATGGGAGGGCTTCCATGAAGATCTGGAACGTCTTGGAGTCCTTTTCCCCATTGTTTTGTCTACCAGCATTTTCCTTCCTTTTAGTTATGCGTATTTCAGCAGCCTCTCTGAATTCCTTCCCTGAAAATCTTTCTTCTTTACCACATAGCCAAGCTAGTTTTCCAAATTTTCACACTCTGCTTCTCTTCTAAACATAAGTTCCTTATAATTACCTTATAACATAAGGCTTGTATATTAAATTACCTTATAAGGTAACTTCTTTGCTCACACATGAGCATAGGACATTATAAGCAGCCAGGTTGTCTCTGGAACATGTTGCTGCTTAGATTTTTTTCTACCACATACCTGAAACCATTACTCTCAAGTTCAAAGTTTCACAGTATCCTAAAGGGTCCAATGCCTCCAAGTAAACTGTTAATACATAACAAAATTACCTTTGATTCAGTTCCCCATAAGTTACATATTTCTGAGACCTTCTCAGCTAGGACTTCACTGTTCATATCACAATTAACATTTTGGTCACAACTATTTAACAAGTCTCTAGGAAATTCCAAGCATCCCCTCATTCATACATGAATAATGTATGATGAGGTTTGGCTGTGTCCCCACCTAAATCTCATCTTCAATTGTAATACCTGTAATCCACACCTGGTAGGAGGCAATTCAATCATGGGATCAATTTCTCCCATGCGGTTCTCATGATAGTGAGTGAGTTCTCTTGACATCTGATGGTTTTATAAGCATCTGGTGTTTTCCTTGTTGGTCCTCATTCTCTCACTGACACCTGTGAAGAGCTGCCTTCTGCCAAAATTGTCAGTTTCCTGAGGCCTCCCCCCAAGCCATGCAGAACTGTGAATCAATTAAAACTCTTTCATTTATAAATTACTTACTCTCAGGTATTTCTTCATCCAGTCTGAGAACAAATTAAATGATTTGCAGAGAGTGATAGGCAGATGTAGATATACAGAATTATGTAGAGACATGCAGAATTATATAGAATTCATATAGATAGACATACAGAATTATATAGCAAATAAACTGCAATTTCTGTGTGTTTTTACAATTACAGCTTTTGTAATTGTGATTTTTTTTTCATATTTCTAGCAGGAAGAATTATAAAAATGGTTCTGGAGATTCCCATTCCCTGGTGCCCACATCCTGTATTATGCTCTCTGATATGGTTTGAATCTGTGCCCTGCCCAAAACTAATTCAAAAGGTAATTCTCAATGTTAGAGGTGGGCCTGGTGGGAGGTGATTGGGTCATGGGGGCAGCTTCTCAGGTTTAACACATTTCCCCTTGGTGTTGTACAGTGATAGTGAGTTCTCATGACATCTGGTTGTTCAGAAGTGTGTAGCACCTCCCCACTCTCTATCTTGCTTCTGCTCTCACCATGTGAAATGCCTTGCTCCCTCTTTGCCTTCTGCAAAGTGTAAGTTTCCTGAGGCCTCCCCAGAAGCTAAGAAAATGCCAGAATTATGCTTTCTGTACAGCCTGCAGAACCATGAGCCAATCAAACCTCATTTCTTTATAAATTACCCAGTCTCAGGTATTTCTTTGCAGCAATGCAAAAACAGACTAATACTGAAAATTGATATCAAAGAGTAGGGCATTACTGCTGAAATGTGGAAGCAACTCTGAGCCTGGGTAACAGTCAGAGGTTGAAAAAGTGTGGATAGCCTAGAAATAGACAGGAAGATGAGAGAATATTAGGGACCTGATATAGTTTGGCTCTGTGTCCCCACTTAAATCTCATTTTGATTTGTAAGAGCCACATTTCAAGAGTGGGACCTGTAATACCAAAGTGTCAACAGAGGGAGGTGATAGGATCATGGGGGTCATTTCCCCCATGCTGTTCTCATGATAGTGAGTGAGCTTTCATGAGATCCGATAATTTTATAAGCACGTGGGATTTCCCCTGCTTGCACTTCTCCCTCCTGCCACCATGTGAAGAAAGTTCTTGCTTCTCCTTCACCATCAAGTTTCCTGAGGTCTTTCCAGCCACGTAGAACTGTGAGTCAATTAAACCTTTTCCTCTATAAATTACCCAGTCTTGGGTACTTCTTTATAGCACTGTGAATGGACTAATATAGCAAATTGGTATTAAGAGTGGGACACTGCTGTAAAGATACGTGAAAATGTGGAAGCAACTTTGGAACTGGGTAACAAGCAGAGGTTGAAAGAGTTAAGAGGGCTCAGAAAAAGAGAGAGAGATATGTGTTCTCTCCTAAATCTCGTACTGAATTGCAATTTCTAATGCTGGAGGCCTAGTGGAAGAGTATTGGATCATGGACGTGGTTTCTCATGATTTAACATTATCTCTCTTGGTGCTATCATTGCAATAGTGAGTTCTCATGAGATCTGGTTGTTTAAAAGTGTGTAACACCTCCCCAGTCTCTTTCTTGCTCCTGCTTCCACTATATGAGATTCATTGCTTCCCCCTTGGCATCTGCTATTGTTGTAAGTTTCCTCAGGCCTCCCCAGAATTTAGGCAGATGCCAGAATCATGCTTCCTGTGTGTCCTTAGGAACTGTGAATCAATAGCGATTGAACCTCTTTTCTTTACAAATCACTTAGTCACATATACTTCTGTGTAGCAATGTAGAAATGAATTTATACAGCCTTCACTTAAATGTAGGTAGAATCTGTGAATATAATGGGCCATTACATCTGTTGTTATGTTACTTTATATGTCAAAGGAACTTTTCAGATGAAATTAAGGTCATTAATCAGTTGAGTTTGAGTTAATAACAAGGGAGATTTTCTTGGGTGTGCCTAAACGCATCAGGTGAGTCCTTAATATAGATTAAAAGCAGCAGCAGTTACCCTCCTGCTGGCTTTAAGGCAGCACCCTACCATGTTGTAGAGGGGGCCATATAGCCAGGAACAGCTGTCAGCCTCTAGAGAGCTGAAGGCTTCAGTCCTACAACAGTAAATAACTAAGTTTTGCCAACAACCTAAGGGGGCTTGGAACTGAACATTTTCCTAATTAAACCTTTAAATAAGGATACAGCTCTGCCTCCCAGGCTGGAGTGCAGTGGTGTGATCTCAGCCCACTGCAACTTCCATCTCCTGGGTTCAAACAATTCTCCTGCCTCAGTCTCCTAAGGAGCTGGGATTACAGGAATGTACAACCACACCTAGCTAATTTTTGTATTTTTAGTAGATATGGGGTTTTGCAATGTTACCCAGTCTGGTCTTGAACTCTTGACCTGGTGATCTGCTCACCTTGGCCTTCAAAGTGCTGGTTACAGGAGTGAGCTACAGGAGTGGCTTACAGGAGTGAGTTACAGGAGTGGTTACAAAGTTACAGGAGTGAGCCATCGTGTCTGGTCTACTATTTTTTTTTTCTTTTGATTTTGGCCATTCTTGCAGGAGCAAGGTGGTATCACATTGTGGTTTTGATTTACATTTCCCTGATCATTAGTGACATTGGGCATTTTTCCATATGCTTTTTGACCATTTGCGTATCTTCTCTTGAGAATTTTCTGTTGGTGTCCTTAGCCCACTTTCTTATGGGACTGTTTCTTTTTCTTGCTAATTTTCTGAGTTCCTTGTAGATGCTGGATATTAGCCCTTTGTCAGATACATGGATTGCAGATTTTCTCCCACTCTGTGGTTGTCTGTTTAATCTGCTGATTGCTTCTTTTGCTGTGCAAAACTTTCTTCGGCTTAATTAGGACCCATCTATTAATCTTTGTTTTTGTTGCATTGCATTTTGCATGAAGTCTTTGCCTAAGCCAACGTCCAGAAGGGTTTTTCCAACATTATCTTCTAGAATTTTTATAGTTTCATGTCTTGATTTAAGTCCTTGATCCATCTTGAGTTGCTTTTTGTATAAGATGGAAGATGAGGATCCAGTTTCATTCTTCTTCATGTGGTTTGCCAATTATCCCAGCACCAGTTGTTGAACAGGGTGTCCTTTCTCCACCTTTTATTTTTATTTGCTTTGTTGAATACCAGTTGACTGTAAGTATTTGGATTCATTTCTGAGTTCTCCATTGTGTTCCATTGGTCTATATGTTCATTTTTACACCAGTGTCATGTTGTTTTGGTGACTATGGCCTTATAGTATAGTTTGAAGCCAGGTAATGTAATGTCTCCAGATGTGTTCTTTTTGCTTAGTCTTGCTTTGGCTATGTGGGCTCTTTTTTTGTTCCATATACATTTTAGGACTTTTTTCTGGTCTGTGAAAAGTGCTGGTGGTATTTTGATGGAAATTGCATTGAAAAACATAGACTGTTTTTGGCAGAATGGTCATTTTCACAATATTGTTTCTACTCATCCATGAGCATGAAATGTGCTTCCATTTGTTTGTGCAATCTGTGTTTTCTTTCAGCAGTGTTGCTGGTTTTCCTTGCAGAGGTCTTTCACCTACTTAGTTGAGTATATTTCTAAGTACTTTTTTTTTTTTTGCAGCTCTTATAAAATGGGTGAGTTCTTGATTTGATTCTCAGCTTGCTAGCTGTTCAAAAATAGCAGGGCTACTGATTTGTGTACATTAACTTTGTATCCTGAAACTTTTCTGAATTCATTTACCAGTTCTAGGAGCTTTTTGGATGAGACATTAGGGTTTTCTAGGTATACGGTCATGTCATCAGCAAACAGGGACAGTTTGACTTCCTTTGCACTGATTTGGATGCCCTTTATTTCTTTCTCTTGTCATTGCTCTGGCCAGGACTTTCAGCAATATGTTACACAGAAGTGGTGAAAGCAGGCATCCTTGTCTTATTCCAGTTCTCGGGGAGAATGCGTTCAACTTTCTCCTGTTTATTACAATCTTGGCTGTGAGTTTGTCATACATGGCTTTTATTAGCTTAAGGTATGTCCCTTGTATGCCAATTTTCCTGAGGATTTTCATCATAAAGGGATGCTAGATTTTGTCAAACGCTTTTTCTGCATTGATTGAGATGATCATGTGATTTTTGTTCTGTTTATGTGGTGTATCACACTCATTGACTTACAGATGTTAAATCATCCCTGCATCCCCGGTGTGAATCCTACTTGATAATGGTGGATTCCCTTTTTGATATGCTGTTGCATTCAGTTAGCTTGTATTTGGCTGAGGATTTTTGCATTTCTATGTTCATCAGAGATACTGGCTGTAGTTTTCTTTCTTTGCTATATCTTGTCTTGATTTTGTTATTAGGGTAATAATGGCTTCATATAATTATTTAGGAAGGATTCTTTCTTTCCATACCTTTTGGAATAATATGAATAAGATTGGTACCAATCCTTTGAATGTCTGATAGAATTCAGCTGTGAATCTCTCTGGTCCTGGCTTTTTCTTTTTTTTCTTCTTCTTTTTTTTTTTTTTTTTCTTACTTACCATTTCAGTTTTACTGCTTGTTATTGGTATATTCAGAATTGCTGTATTTTTCTGGTTCAATGTAGGAGGGTTGTATATATTTAGGAACTTATTCATCTCCTCTAGATTTTATAGTTTATGTCTGTAAAGGTGTTCATAATAACCTTGAATAGTTTTTTACATTTCTGTGGTATCCTTTGAATATCTGCTGTTTTGTTTCTAATTGAGCTTATTTGGTTTTTCTCTCAACTTTTCTTGGTTAATCTTGCTAATGGCCTATCAATTTTGTTTATCTCTTCAAAGAACCAACTTTTTGTTTTATTTATCTTTTGTATTTTTTGTTTGTTTCAATTTCATTTAGTTCTGCTCTAATGTTGGTGTTTATTTTCTTCTACTGGGTTTGGATTTGGTTTGTTTTTGTTTCTCTAGCTCCATGAGGTGTGAACTTACATTGTCCGTGTGTGCTCTTTCAGACTTTTTGATGTAGGCATTGAATGCTATGAATTTTCCTCTTAGCACTGCCTTTACTGTATCCCAGAGATTTTGATAGGTTGTGTCATTATTATCATTCACTTCCAAGAATTTTTTAACTTCCATCTTGATTTCATTGTTAACCCAATGATTATTCAGAAGCAGGTTAATTGATTTCCATGTTTTTCATGGTTTTGAGGGTTCCTTTTGGAGTGGATTTCCAATATTCTTCACTGTGGTCTGAAAGAGTACTTGCTATAATTTTAATTTTTTAAGATTTGTTGAGATTTGTATTGTTGCCTATCATATGATCTTGGAGATTTTTCCATGTGCTGTTGAATAAAATGTATATTTTGCAGTCGTTGGGTAGAATTTTATAAATATCTGTTAAGTTTATTTGTTCCAGGGTATATTTTAAGTCCATTGTTTCTTTGTTGACTTCCTGTTTTGATGACCTGTCTAGTGCTGTCAGTGAAGTACTTAAGTCCCCCACTATTATTGTGTTACTGTATGTCTTATTTCTTAGATCTAGTAGTAATTATTTCATAAATTTGGGAGCTCCAGTGTTAGGTGCATATTGTCGGCCTCCAAGTCCACTCCTGGCCATTTTAGCCTTGGTGATTCACACGTACACCTCTGGATGGTACCCAGGAGCCAGGAAGTCTGAAATAACCATAAGTAACCAGGTGGCCACAGAAAGAAATGAAGCAGTTTGTTCCTGCGTCAACTAATGGCTCTCCCCCTGCAATTTGCAACCATTGTTCCTGTTCGGCCTTACAAAAATTTCTCCCACTCCTGTAACTATGTAATTTACCACACCCTCCCCTTTGATTGCAATTGATACCCCCCACCATTATGATTGTTCCTCTTTGTATTAAATGACGCCTATCCTTGTGATAATGCATCCTGTGATGCCTTTCCCCTCCCCAAGATAGATTACCACTTTTAGCTGACCATTCGCCCCAGCCTATATAACCAATCCCCTCTCCTACCCCCTTTGCCTAACTCCTTTCTCAGACTTGGCCCACTTGCACCCAAGTGTGAAATAAACGGCCGTGTTGCACACACAAAGCCTGTCTGGTAGTCTCTTTATGCAAACGACGTGCCTGACACATATATATTTAGGATTGTGATATTTTCCTGTTGAACTAATCCTTTTATAATTATATAATGTGCCTATTTGTCTTTTTTAACTGCTTTAAAGTCCATTTTGTCTCATACAAAAATAGCTACTCCTGCTCACTGTTGGTGTCCATTTGTATAGAATATCTTTTCTACTCCTTTACCTTAAGTTTTTGTGAGTCCTTATGTGTGAGGTGAGTCTTTTGAAGACACCAGATATTTGGTTGGTGAATTTCTATCCATTCTGCCATTCTGTATCTTTTAAGTGGAGCATTTAGGCCATTTACATTAAATGTTAATATTGAGATGTGAGATACTATTCTATTTATTCGTTGTCTGTATACCTTGGTTTCCTTATTTTTCTTTTCATTGTGTTAAGAAGATTCTGTTTTAATGTATTACAAAGATTTGTTTCAAGATCTACAGCTTCTTTTAGAATACAAAGGACATAATCTGTTGAGACCTCCATGACCCCGCCCACCACTCGATTCCTCCTATTTTACCACAGCTGATGTGCTCTTGAAATTGCCACCTCCTGACTGGAGGCCAACCACCACAAAACCAGCACATTTAACAAAAATACAGTCAAGGACCCTCACAGAGTCCACTTCACTCCCCTGGTATCTCCACTGGAGCGGGTGCTGGTATCCATGGCTGAGACACCTGAAGACAGATCACATCACGGGACTCTGAAGACACTCCTCACTCCCAGTATGGAGGCTAGTAGCTCTCTTCAGTGGCTAGATCCAGAAGAGAAATAACAATCACTGCAGTTTGGCTCTCAGGAAGCCCCATCCCTAGGGCAGAGGGGAGAGTACCACATCAAGGGAAAACCCTGTGGGAAAAAATAACCTGAACAGCAGCCCTTGAGTCCTAGATCTTCCCTCTGACATAGTTTGCCCAAATGAGAAAGAACCAGAAAAACAATTCTGGTAATGTGACAAAATAAGGCTCTTTTACACTCCCAAAAGATCACACTAGTTGATGAGCATGGATCCAAACCAAGATGAAAATCTCGGAATTACCAGAAAAAGAATTCAGAAAATTGACTATTAAGCCAATTAAGCAGACACCAGAGAAAAGTGAAACACAACTTAAAGCAATCAAAAAAATGATTCAGGATATGAATGGAAAAATCTCCAGTGAAATAAATAGCATAAATAAAAACAATCACAACTTCTGGAAATGAAAGACACGGATAATTGCAAAATGCACTGGAAAATCTTAGCAAGAGAATCAAATAAGTAGAAGAAATAACTTCAGAGCTCAAAGACAAGACTTTCAAATTAACCCAACCCAACAAAGACAAAAGAAAAGGAACATAAAAAGATGATCAAAGCCTACAAGAAGTTTTGGATTATGTTAAATGACCAAACTTAAGAATAATTGGTGTTCCCCAGGAAGAAGAGAAATCTAAAGATTTGAAAAATGTATTTGAGAGAATAATTGAGGAAAACATCCCCAGCCTTGGCAGAAATCTAGACATCCAACTACAAGAAGCTTAAAAAACATCTGGGAAATATACCACAAAAAGATCATCACCTAGGCTCATAGTCATCATGTTATCTAAAGTCAAGATAATGGAAAGAATCTTAAGAGCTGTGAGGATAAATCACCAAGTAACCTATAAAGGAAAATCTATCAGATGACCTAATTTCTCAGCAGAAACCCTGCAAGCTATTAGAAGGGATTGGGATCCGACCTTTAGCCTCCTGAAACAAAACACTTTTCAGTCAAGAATTTTGTATCCAGAGAAACTACACTTCATAAATGAATAAAAGATAAAGTCTTTTTCAGACAAATAAATGCTGAGAGAATTCACCACTACCAAGTCAGCACTGCAAGAACTATCATATTTATTTTAATGCTAACATTGTCCCAGATTTGAGTTGTTGTAGCCTCACAAAACGGACCCCTGTGGTTTTTTGTTAGGTATGTTAAGATCCTTATTCTGTTTTTAAGCACTTTCTTACTTTCTAGTCCGAAAAAAAGCTCTAGGCTCTGAAGTGTACAGATACACAAATATATTTACATCTATTTATATAATCTTTATTAAAAACCATGAGTTCATACTAACAACTCAAGTTCCATTATTTCAATTCAACACCATAGGGTTTGTTTCTTTCTTTCTATATTGTGTCTTCTTTCTGACAGTGAGCAATCTGACTCCTGACTTCTTCAATATATCTACACATTTGCTCAATCCTATAATCAGAACACAGTGCCAAATTTTCTAACTCATGCCACTGGTAAAACCACACCTACTTCTATTTAATGAGGTATGGAGAATAGCCAATTCATAGAGACAGAAAGTAGAATGCAGACTAGCAGGAGCTAGGGGGAAGAAGTAAGGGGAGTTATTGTTTAACAGGTAAAGAGTTTCCATTTGGGATGATGAAACAGTTCTGAAGACAGATAGTAGTGATGGCTGCAATTAATAAGACCCTATGCAATGCCACTGAATTATGCACTTTTCAATGATTGAAGTAGTAAATTCTATGTAATGCATATTTTATCCTGATTTAAACAATGCTACAACACTGGTTAGACTTCAAGATTTATTTGTAGTTGTTTTTGTCTTTAGACTGGGAAAAGACACACTGATAGACAGATGATAGATAGGTATATCCAAAATCTACATATATTGCTTATCTTCTTTTTAAGTATGGTTATATTATTTTTAAAAATATAGCCAATTTATTCTTATTTTTATTCCACTTAGTCTCCATTCTTGTTCATTTAAGCTTAAAACTACATAAAATAATAACATAATTATAGATGTCAAACCTATCTAGAAAGGAAATGTCACTTCCTCCCCAATCCCTTCCCTGTTTCCATCCAGCCCCTGGAGATAACCAGTCTCATTCTTTTCTAATTTATCCTTCCTTATTTCTTTTTGCAAAAATAAGCAGATACACAGAAGGTATTATATATTTTTTTCACAGAATAAACCACTCCTAGAACCCGCAATACCTCACTCTGTAGAAATCTTTCTAATTCTTTTACATGGCTGTATAGTATTCCATTGTGTGGTTGCACCATGGTTTCTTCAACTAATCTTCTATGTGCAGGCATTTCGGTTGTTCCTAATATTTTTCAATGTATGGCAAATAATGCTGCAATAAGCAGACGTATTTGGATCTTGTTGAAGGTATAGCTTCAAGAAAAATTCCTAGATGTGAGAATCCTGGGTCAAAAGATAAATGCATGTGTTGCATAGTTTTGTTAAACATTACCAAGTTCTCCTCCATAAGGTTTTATCGTTTTGTTTCCCCACCAGCAATGCTGACAGTTTGTATCCTTGCAACCTCACCACAGAGGGTTACTAAATCTTTGTAATTTTTGCCAATCTGATGAAAAATGGTATCACAATGCAGTTTTAACTTTCCTTCCTCTCAAAGTGAGGAAAGGCAAGCATCGTTTCACATGTTTAAGGGTCACTTATGTGATGTGTGTGTGCACAGGAAACATGCGTGTGTATAAATTTTATGCTTGTAGATTTTGCCCCTTTTTTTCAAGTTTCTTCTCATTTGTTAGTCTATTGGGGTATTTCAATAATGCTAGTGTCGAGAATCCTCAAACGAGAGTACAATTGCAGTTAGACAAACAGAGTGTCCAGAAAACAGAGGGTCTCTGTGCTCAGTGAGCTTGGAAGCTGTGGAAAGCAGATTTGATTGGACCATCCAAATGTCTACTTCAGCTCACTTGTAAGGCCCAGCAGAGTTCAGCACCAGGCCTGAGGAAGCAAAATCCAGGAAGATTCTGAAGCAAAGTCTGGTAGGCTGCTTCCTCATCAGAGTCACACCATAGCAAGATCAACCTCTTCCACCCTTACACACCCTAAAACATAACACAATAGAATAGAACAGACCCACCAGTGTTTAGTTATTTTCTCTTGCTTAACACCAACAACTTCTTTATGGAGAAGTTGGCAGGGAGCCTGGGGAGCTCCCAGTGACCCTCACCTTCCTGACTCCCCATCCCCATCAGAGGAATGAGGCAGCCACCAGGCGTCTCTCCCCACTCTCTCGGAAGAGAGAAGGCATCCGTGCCAGCCTGCGGTGGCAAAGAAAAGAGGAGGCCTGCACCGAGCCAGGCTTGAGACCCTGGGAGCCCCCAGAGACTCCAGAAGGCTCTGGGACATGGCAGGTGGCGAGGTGGGCATTCCCTTGGACTCAGGGACCCACAAATCTCTGGTGGCTGCTCCAGCTGAGACACAGTGGCAAGGAGCCTGGCTCCCTGCCCATTTTCACTTGGGATTTCACTGGTGCTTTTCCCTCAATTTTAAGAATCTTCTATGTGGTAAGGTAGAGTGGGAACTCAGCAGCAACCTGAGGCACTTGAGAGGGGATAAGAAAGAGAGTCTCAGATGATCCCTGCGGTCTCTGAGTGAGAACCAACACATGTGGGACCTGACCAAGAGGGAGAGCTCCTTTTCAAAGGACAGATATGGAGAAAGCCCAGGGAAGTCTCACACAGCATGGTTAGCATGGTTGTTTGATAAAGGGTAATGCAGACTCAAACATCTAGCTGGATGGTGCAATTAGAGGTAAGGTTAAGGTCTCCAGGTGCCCACCAGAGACCAGTGGCCCTATACTGCTGTCAAGCTAAAAGGAGGAAAGAGAGAAAAATTAAACTGATGACATCAGGAAGTTTTAGGATGAACACAGTGACTGAAGGTGCTTATCTGCTTTGAATGAGGGTTTTTGTGCCATTTTGTGTGCCAGTGACTGTGGTTCCTATCCCCTGAGTGCATTATTATAGGCACTGGCACGTTAGCTGCTCTGGTACAGAACATCACTGCTGCCTGAGAAGCTATGCCCCTCACAGCCAAGAATTTGAGTCATAACAATGGGACATATCCACTCCTGCCTGTCACCTAAGCTCCCCAAGTCCCAGTGGGTTATTCAACAAAAGCCCAACTGCATACTGAGTGCAGAATTGCACATTGCTTTGTTAATTCTGGATTTGATACAAAACATCCTATTGCAATATAACAGCCCAATTTGACTGGTCAAAAAGGCCTTCGGGGCATGAAGACTAACAATGGACTGTTGCAGGCTGAATGCCAAGGCCACTTGGCATTTCTTGATTTACAGAGGGCTCTGGGAAACTACAAGCAGATGGGGCCTCCTGTAATTTCCCAGATATAACTCACAGATGGCCAGCCAGTGAATGGTCATCTCTTGACTTATACTGGACATAGATGGTCTCTGCCCACCATCCCAGAGGAGAGAAGGCATCCATGCCAGCCTGGATGGGCCAACTTCACACAGTGGCGATGGCCATGCCAGCCACCCCTGCTACCATATCTTAATACATATTTTTGACCCATCATTTCTGATTCCTAAGAGCTTCACTATCAGATCCAGAAAGTGGCCACTGAATGACTGAACTATTAAAGGACCTCTATGTGGAGAACAAAGACTACAGCCAGTTCACTACCCAAAAGGGGGAAATATCTGTCACTTGTGTGGATGCTGGAATTACCATGGCCACCAATGAAAATAATTTATATCATCTTTTTGCATACACTGCAGGACTTCACTCTGACCAAGGAATGGTCTGCTAGTGGGATAAGACCCCTGTCTAACTAAGGCAGTAAGGACACTACACACTGCGCTCCAGTACCAGGGACGCACCAGTGTTGGAGGTGCAGCCCAATGGGAGGTGTTTGGGTCTGGGGGAGGATCCCTCAAGGCTTGGCGCTGGCCTCGCAGTAGTGAGTGAAGTCTCACAAGATCTGGTTGTTGTAAAGTGTGGCACCTCCCTCCGACCCTCTCGCTCCTGCTTTGGCCACGTGAAGTACCTGCTCCCACTTTAACGTCTGCCCTGAGTGAAAGCTTCCTGAGGCCTCCCCAGAAGCACATGTTGATGCCATATTTCCTGTAAACCTGCAGAATCAAAAGCCAATTACATTTTTCTCTTGTAGGTTGCCCAGTCTGAGGCTTTCCTTCATAGTGATGCAGGAATGGCTTAATACCATGGATCAACGGATGAAGTGTTGGACTGGCCATCCTGGATCTTATTCTGTCACAGACCACAGTGGTCCTCGCATCCTGCCAGTGGCAAACGACACCAGCATTCCTAAAACCATAGGGCAAACCAACAGGCACCAAGCCCTGGCTTGCCAAGTAAGGATCTGGCACCTGCCTCATGAAAGGAAACCAGAGGTGCCCCATTTTAACTTAACTGGCCTGAGGTGGCAAAACATCATAAGCACAATTAGTAAAACCATGGTAGGCTAATAGTTTGACACACTACTTTCTTGTTTTCTTTTTTCTATTTTTTGAGATGGAGTCTTGCTGTCGCCCAGGCTAGAGTGCAGTGGCATGATCTCTACTCACTGCAATCTCTGCCTCCCAGGCTCAAGTGATTTTTGTGCCTCAGCCTCCCAAGTAGCTGGTATTACAAGCCTGCACCACCATGCCCAGCTAATTTTGTATTTTTAGTAGAGACAGGTTTTTGCCATGTTGACCAGGCTGGTTTTAAACTCCTGACCTCTGGTGATCCACCAGCCTCAGCCTCCCAAAGTGCTGAGATTACGGGTGTGAGCCATCCTGCCCAGCCCAACACACTACTTTCATTTGATTACATGAAAGATAAGTGTCCCAATGGCAATGACGAACACAAGGACTGCAACAATGCCAGCCTTCTGAAGTGACTTTATAAACAATAGTGTAGGGGTGAAACTGAGCTCATGCAACATGACTTAGCTGTGAATGGCTGTGCCTTCATACCCATGAGTAGGCCACTGAACAATAAAATGGGAGAAAGGGTGCTATGTACACCTGAGAGCTACATATTTCTCTTTGGGCAGTCTGAGGGTGACCAAAAAATGAGATGGACAATGTCTGTGCCTGAAAAGCTAGTGGATGGTGGGGTCCTGCGTGCTGGGGGTGCCCATATAAACCACTCCTGGGAATGAGACACATCACTGGGCCAGCAGCCTAAAGCTGTAAACCAGGACGCCTAGAGCTATATCAGAAGGAATAACTGACTCTAGGTTTACGTTCTTTATGAGATCTTCGATAGCATGCATAGGAGTCAGCGCTCCTAAAGAAATAATCATAAACCTGTCCCTGACCATGGCAGATGTTGCTTCCTTTACTGCTTCCTTTACTTTGGTAGCTTTGAACTCTCCTGGGGAGATTATTTTAGACAACACAGTTGCTCTAGACTGACTTTTAGCCCAGCTGGGAAGAGTGTATGCAACTGCCAACAGTTCCTGCTGTACCTGGATAAACAACTCAGGCATTGCTCAAACACAAGTAGAGCAGATCTGATTGCAGACAGTAGAGCCACTGAAAGAATCTTCTCTGAGCCCTTTAGCAACTTCTAACCTAGATCCCAGGGATCCCAGGCCAGGTTACTGCCCAGGCAGGTCTGCCCATCCTCCTTGTAGTAGTAGTCGGCTTGGCCCTGGTGAACAGTATTGTAGCTATGGTTTGCAGGTCACAAGAATAATGGAGAGTGTGCTGGATCTGCAACATCTGGATATAGGGAGGGTCTGCCAAAAACAGCCAGGGCTGTGTTCCAGTCCCCCCAAAACAGGAGGTGCTTCAATACTGTAGCCCAGTATGCCATGCTGTTCCTGCAGTATAAAGCCAGGGTGGGCTGCTTCCCCATGTGCCTCTGCTGTGGTGCAAATGAGGCACAGGCAGATGAGATGCCATCCACCCTGGGGAAGTGCCTGAGTCTTGGGGCATCAGCTGGCAATAAATCCTAGACTTCTGCTGTCCCCTGCTGCCAATCTGTAAATAATATGCCCACTTCATCTAACTTGTGTGTGTAGAAATGATCAGTCTCACTAGACTCAGAAAAACTGGAAACCAGCACACAGTGAGCCTGCTTCACAAGCACAATATTTACAGACTCATTCGTCTTCATAAAAACTGGCAGCAGGAATTCAGGAGATAGCTCTGCTATAATCTGGTGTTTCATCTCTTGGGCAGCTATGGGTTCTGTGGGGGTTATGTGCTCTTCTTGTTTATCTTTATCACACATACAGCCTTTCATTACATGCAGATCATAGAGGGCCCAGAAGGGAAAGTCCCAGTGTTGTGCTCCTTCCTCCATCCCGATACCAACCTACATATTTTCTAAGCCTTAATGCTAGTCAAAAGGGAGGAGAATAACGAAGAGTGGGTAGGATTCACAAGGAAACAGTAAACATGAATGCTAAGATTAATTCTAGCACCCAGTAGTAAGTCTAAAGTCTCCATTCTCACATACCTGTGGGGACACTTTGATGTGGATACATACCTCCTGCTCATTAGTACAAAATCCTTTGCACTGAGAACTTCAGAGCCACACTGCCTGAAAAGAGTCAATTTGCAAATCATATTTTCTACAGAACACTAAATAGGATGTCTTTTATCCTTCTTATATTACTTAAGGTTTAGCACCCACTGGTTGGTGGCAATGGTCCTTCAAGGGATAACACATGGTCCTGTCTTGCTGTCCTTGGACCCAGAGCTACAATTGCCTTCCCCCTTCTCATGTACATAGATCTGGGGCTCCGTGATTGAAATCGTCTGCTCTGGCTGCCTACCTCTCTGTCCCCATCACACTTAGAAAGTCATCGAAGACAACTGAGTGCTTCCTCAAGACCAGCCAGAGACTGTAACCGGGAAACAGAAGTGTTTCTTTGTCAGCATGCCCATGACTACTTACTGCTTAAGTGCATGAATATAGGCCGAGACTAAATAGAAAAACATTCTGGTTCGACAGGTCAAGCATTCTGGAGGATTTTTGGCCACTTTTCCCATTCTTCAGACCCTACAGGTTGGCTAACTCTCCATCCATGTCGAGCCACCTTCTTCCTGGCCAGCTGCCAGTGCGGACTTTCCCCATTTCCCAATAGCCTTGAGTAGCCAGATGACAGAATTCTTGGCCAATCATTTAGTGAGGCTGTGGAGAGACAAGGCTGTAAAATTTTACTTTTCGGGCAATCTGGAAACCTATAGTCTCCATGCCTGATCAGCAAAGAAGGAGTTCTCTGTGGGCACCAGAGACAGGGACCCAGTGTGGAGACCTGCAAGTGTGTCTGGCCCTGAACTCACAAGCATAGGGCAGGCTTCCAGAGCATTGAAGAGAATATGCGGGAGAAGCAAACACAAACTGAAAGGATATGCAAGGCGACTTTCTTGGATGTTATTCCGTGACTGATGGTAGGGGCAGAAGTGATGGAAAGAGACTGAGAAGATCTGGACATGGAGGCTGGAATGGTGAAGTTGTGATTCAGAGAGGCAGAGGAGCATGAGAAGGAAGGCGGATTTTAAGGCTGGAAATCTGAAGGTCAGTGGTCCCAGTCACTCAGAGACAGAATCACAGCACAGCCCTCGCTGATGGCAAATAAAGGAGGACAAGAGGACAGGAAAGAATTCTGCTAACAGGCCGGAGCTACCGAGGAGGAATTTGTAGCAAAATTTGCAAGTGGAGATGATGATTTTTGGCCGTTTTTCCTGTTCTTCAAGAAAACAGGAGCTAACCAGAAGGACTGGAGAACAGGGCTGCCAAAACTAGTGGGGAGCCCCCTAGAAATGGTGACATCTCCCACCAAACAGACCCCGCCAAGGCTGTACCTGGCCTATGTCTCCTTCACCTTTCTGGCCCCACGCAGCCACCAGACAGCCATGCGCAGCAGCCCCCTACAAAGCCACAGAGTGCCCAGAGTGAGCCCTAGCAGGAACACAAATACATCAAGCAGGTATTGTTCATGCCAGGGCTGCTGGAAGACATAGGGCTTGAGGTGCGCCGCCCCGCCTGTTTGGAGGACATGGTCAATCCAGCCCACTAGCCGCTGTGCGGGGCTGAGCGGGTGGGAACGCAGGATGACGCTGGCAGCCACTGCTGCGGATTTGTACCTGTTGGGAGAGATAGAGAGGGGCATTACTAATGTGACCTCACAAGAGTTAGAATGTGTGATCCATTCTATATGATGCACTAAAGGCTGAGTTTCAAGGAAATTTTTTTGGCCTGGCTTTGCAATAATCTATCTGGATTCCCTTGAAAAGTTTAATCATAACACCTACATGCGAAGATCCATGTTTAAGGCTAAAAGTCTTAAACTACGGCAGGGTGCGGTAATCCCAGCATTTTGGGAGGCTGAGACAGGTGGACCACAAGGTCAGGAGTTTGAGACCAGCCTGACAAACATGGTGAAACCCGGTCTCTACTAAAAATGCAAAAATTAACCAGGCATGGTGGTGCATGCCTGTAATCCCATCTACTTGGGAGACTGAGGCAGGAGAATCGCTTGAACCCGGGAGGCAGAGGTTGCAGTGAGCTGAAGCCACTGAACGCCAGCCTGAGTGACAGAGCAAGATTCTGTCTTTAAAAAAAAAATTAAAAAATAAAGTCTGAAACTACAAAAAAGTAACTAAGTCCGCAAGGAGTCTTATGGTGTAGCTTAGGAAAATTCTGTAAATGTAATTATTATATGTATACATGGAGCACCTACATTGTGCCAGTCTCTAAATGGGGTGACAAACCTCACCCTGGGGAATATCAGGCACAGGCTTCACATTTCCCCAAAATGAAAAGATAGGAAATGATTCTTAGCATCTAACTTAAATGCTCTTGCTCTCAGAGGACACAGGTCAGCTGTTGGCATCACACACATATTATTCCATGTCCTAGAAAATACAGTTTTAATCTAAAGCAAAACAAAACCAAACAACAACAACAAAAAGATTCCCATAGTGCACTTAATGTTTTTGCCTTCATTCATCCTTATGACCAAAACCCCAGAGAGCTGCATACCTCTTGTCTTCCATGATTTGTTTCATCTTCAGAGCCAGTGTCTCTGCCTTGAGCTTCTTTAATGGAATAGAAACACCAAACTTTTTGGCTTCTACTCGGATCATGTTTTCAGGCTGGTCTCCAAAGACAGGGATCCCCACCATGGGCACACCATGTAGGATGGCCTCCATTATGCTATTCTGCCCACCATGAGTGACAAATAGACGGATGCTGGGGTGAGCTGTTGTAAATAAGAAAGAAGTTGGGACATTTTAGGATGAAACTTTCAAAACATCAGGCAGAAATGAAGGGCATAAGAAAATGCCAAGGGGATCTAGTGGTGTGTTGGAGCCATTGCATCTAATGACTGTGCTTGGTACACATCCAAGGTTACAGTTCCAAGATACAGGATTCCAAGCATTGCTATCTTATGGAAACATCTCTCCTCAGCCAGAAACTCAGCTAAGGCTTAGAACTGAGTGAATTCTATAGAGAAGAGTGTTGAGCAAGGCACACATCTCCATCTATCCACCCATTCTTCATTCTCTCTGTCCTCCCTGTGCCTCTCTTTGTTTGCCTTACCTCTATTCTGTGTGTCCCTCTCTGTTTTTACCTCCTTTGTCTATGTTGAGCCCTCTTTTACCCACTGACAGCTAATTTCCATTTTCTTGTATTCCTGACATATTCGTTGACATCACAACTCATGTGTCACTGATAAAACTCGTATTGATTGTATGGTATCCTCAATTATAAGAGAAGCCCCTTGAAAGTAGACTGGATCCTTCACCCCCTGTATTTCCAGTTCCTGTCTTTCCATGCCGGCTTTGGTTTTGTTTTGCTTTAGAGCTAACTAAAGTAGCTGTTGATAATGACAAACACGTCTCAACCTGGGTCACTCAATGGCAGTGTGCATCACACTCGTCTGTTCTTTGAAATGGAAGGCATGTACCCCACCCCAGAATTTTAAAAACTATGTTTACAGAAGTAGGACCAGGAATCTACAACTTAAATTGCCCAGATTCTTTTGAGTCGTAGTGTTGGTTGTGAACTTCTGCTCTAGTCAGTGGCTATGGCAGTGTGGTGTCTTTAGGAAGCAGCATTGGGCACAGAGAAAACCTACTAGGGGCGAGGGAGCTCTCTGGTCCCAAACAACTCAGTAGATAAAATCACCAACTGTGAAGTTGCCAAGCTTGGCACACAGGTATGTTGGCACATCCTAAAGACATCATTGGCATTAATGATGTGATGGTAGAAATTGCTTAGACCCTTAGTAAATTAAGAGAATGTGTCCACATTTATGTGTGGATGTTTGCTTCTCTGGGTGCATGTGGCCAAACCGGTGCTCATGAAGTCACTAAAGAGAGTGGCAACTCTCCCAACCTCTGGTATATACATTCAGAGTTGATAGGTTGTCTTGAATTTTGTTTGGGTGACATCGTCCAAGACCAAATGGAGTAGAGTTAAAGAGACTTGACAGGAATATCACATAGGGCTACAGACATCAGGCCTGGGATAGAAAAGATTGAAGGAAAGATGGCTGTTTTGGCATCTGATCCCATTGGAAGTAAAGCCTGGTTTCCCAAGAAATCTAGCTGGTTGCTACTTTTCTGTCCACTGAGCCTCATCTGTGTCTTTCAATAGCTCCTTCTGAGGTTGGCACAAATGTCCAGCTAAAAGTCAGAGCCCCAGTGAGCCCCAAATACAGGTCAGTGTAAGGAGAGGAGCAGACCTGGGCAGCTCTTACCCAGGAGGTCACTCTGAGGAAGCCAGTCCACAATTTTCACATTTGCAGCCAGGTGGACATCTTCAGGCAAATGAGAACACTGACACTTCCATATCACCCCTTGGGGTACGTGGGCAAAGGCATTGTTCATCTCCTCGAAGATTTCTCGATTCTGACAGGTGTTCACCATGGAGCCCAAGGTCACAAGGACAAAACCAGAGTCCCCAAACTTGGCAATGAAGCTCTCCAAGTCCTGGAGAAAGATTACCAAGGTAAAGAGGTGACAAAATTGTTGGTGGAAGCTTAGTTGACCACAAAATGAAAGTCAGATTATTTACTAACACAGTGCCTTGTCCTCACTGTCCCAAAGCTATTATCATAGCTCCTAGCATAGCTTAATACTAGCTGTGTTGTGGTCACGTGTTGGTGGGAACATCTTTCTTCCTTGAAACCCTGACCCTAGTATTAGGGCCTTCTTGATCTTCCACCCATTATAGGCCCAGGGAGGCACAGGAGTTTTCCAAGGTCACACTAGAGGTAATAGCATCTGGAAGAACATTAGTAGGTAGGTGGGGTCCAACACGAGGAGTGGGACTTCAAAATAATTGTTTTCAGGAAGTTCAATGAAATTCAAGATAACACGGAGAAGAAGTTCAGAATCCCATCGGATAAATTTAGCAAAGAGATTGAAAGAATTAAAAATAAAAATGTAGAAATTCTGGAGTTGAAAATGCAATCGACATATTGAAGAATGCATCAGAGTCTCTTAATAAAAGAATTGATCAAGCAGAAGAAAGAATAAATGAGCTTAGACAATATAGATATAAATAGAAACAACAAAAACTTAGTGGACTGGGAGATAAAGTTAAAGTGTAGAATTTTTATTACTGTACTTTTTTGCTTATTTGTTTCTTTTTGCAATCAAAGTTAAGTTTTCATCAGTTTAAAATAATGGTTTATAAGATGTTACTTGCAAACCTTGTAGTAACCTCAAATCACAAAACCTACAACAGATAGATTAAAAAAAAACTGAGAAATTAAAACATACAACCCAGAGAAAATCATTTTCACTAAAAGGAAGACAAGAAGAAAGGAAAGAAGAAAGAGAATATCACAAAACAATCAGAAAACAAATAACAAAATGGCAGGAATAAGACCTTACTTACAAATAATAACATTGAATGTAAATGGACTAATTAATCAAAACAGTTTTTTTGTGTGTGTCTTTTTGTTTTTGTTTTTGTTTTTGTTTTTTGATATTGCTGTCTTTTATTGGTAAGCAGACACAGGATGGGAGGCAGTGCGACAGTTCCTGGTGAGAACCAGGATAACAGCAGTCAGAGTCAGGAACACCACCACAGCCAGGCCTGTGCCCAGCAGCAGCAATGAGGTGTCAGCCGGCAAGGCCCACTGCTCCATTTCGTGGTCACCAGTCCTGTCCAGGAAGATCAGCATCCCCACGGTGACATCTCCTTCTTCTGTCACACGCCTGCAGTTATGGGCAGATGAACTAGACCCCAGGCTCACGACGTGGGGCTGCCTCATGGCATGGCTTGGACTGCCACAGTCACCCTTGCTACAGCACTGGCAGATGTCAGCTGGGCATTCCACTGGGAATCAGCTGTTGGAAGGCTTGCTGAAGGAACAGGCTTTGTTCAATTTATCTGGGTCCTGCTCAGCTAGGGTGACCTTCAGGTGGCAGGTGATGTATATCATATTTCTGGAGTCATTAGCAAAATGAAACACATCCACCGTGAACTAGAGTGTGTCTGGCCTGGGTCTGGAAACTCTAATCAAAACAGAGCGACTGAATGAATAAAAAGAGAGACTTAACATTGTTGCCTCCAAGAAACATACTGCCTGTAAAAACACATAGACTGAAAATAAAGGGATAGAAAAATCTATTCCATGCAAGTGGAAATCAAGAAAAAAGAAGGAGTAGCTATACTTACATCAGATAAAATAGATATCAAGACAAAAACCATGAAAACAGACAAAGGTTATCATACAATTTTTAAAAGGTTGATTCAGCATGCACGTGTAACAATTATAAACATATAGGCACTCAAAACTGGAGCACCCAGACATATAAAGAAAACATTATGAGAGGTAAAGAGAGAGATAGGTCCCAATACAATAACAGATGGAAAATGTAACACTTTCAGCTTTTGACACATCATCCAGACAGAAAATCAAGAAACATTAAACTTAATCTGAACTACAGATTAAATGAACCTAATAATATTTGTAGAAATTTTCTTCCAATGACTGTAAAAAAGGCATTTTTCTCCTCAGCACATGGACCATATTTAAGCATAAACCATGCATTAGGCCATAAAACAACTCTTAAGAAATTCAAAATATTGAAATTATATGAAGTATCTTCTTAGACCACAATGGAGTAAAACTATAAGTGAATAAAAAGAAAAACTCGGTATACTATACAAATGCATGGAAAATAAGCAATATGCTCCTGAATGACCAGTAGGTCAATGAAGAAATTAAGAAGAAAATTCAAAAAATTATTGAAACAAATGACAATGAAAACACAGCATACCAAAACCTATGAGATACAGTGAAAGTACTAAGAGGAAAATTTATAACTGTAAGTGCCACATCAAAAGAGTGAAAGAATTCAAATAAACAATTTAAGGATGCATCTTAAAGAATTGGAAAATCAAGAGCAAACTAAACCCAAAATTAATAGAAGAAAGAAATAATAAAGATTACAGCATGAAATTTAAAATTAAAAAATATAAAAGATTAATGAAATGAAAAGTTTGGTTTTTGAAAAGATAAACAAAATAGACAAACCTTTAGCCAAACCAAGAATAGAGAGAAAACCCAAATAAATAAAATCAGAGCTAAAAAACAGACATTACAACTGATGCTACAGAAATTCAAAAAATCATTAGAGACATCTATGAGCAATTATATGCCAATAATTTGGAAAACCTGGAAGAAATGAATATGTTCCTAAACAGATACAGCTTACCAAGATCAATCCATGAAGAAATCCTGAACCTGAACAGACCATAACAAGTAATGAGACTGAAGTTGTAATAAAAAGTCTCCTAGCAAAGAAAAGCCTAAGACCCAATGGCATCAATGCTGAATTTTACCAAACATTGACCAAAATGCCAAAAGCATTGGCAACAAAAGCCAAAATAGACAAATGGGACCTAATCAAACTCCACAGCTTCTGCACGGCAAAAGAAACAGTCAGTAGAGTGACTTGGCAACCAATAGAATGGGAAAAAATTTTTGCAGTCTACCCATCTGACAAGGGGCTGATATCCAGAATTTACAAAGAAAACAGATCTACAAGAAAAAAACAAACGAGCCCATTCAAAAGTGGGCAAAGGATATGAACAGACACTTTACAAAAGAAAACATTTATGAGGCCAACAAACATATGAAAAAATGCTTATCATCACTGGTCATTAGAGAAATGCAAATCAAAACCACATTGAGATACTATCTCACGCCAGTTAGAATGGCGATCATTAAAAAATCTGTAGACAACAGATACTGGAGAGGATGTGGAGAAATAGGAACACTTTTACACTGTTGGTGGGAGTGTAAATTAGTTCAACCATTGTGGAAGACAGTGTGGCAATTCCTCAAGGACCTAAAAATAGAAATCCCATTTGACCCAGCAATCCCATTACTGGGTATATATCCAAAGGATTATAAATCATTCTACTATGAGGACACATGCACACGAATGTTCATTGCAGCACTGTTTACAATAGCAAAGACCTGGAACCAACCCAAATGCCCATCGATGATAGACTGGATAGGGAAAATGTGGTACATATACACCATGGAATATTATGCAGCCATCAAAAACGATGAGTTTGTGTCCTTTGTAGGGACATGGATGAACCTGGAAACCATCATTCTCAGCAAACTGACACAAGAGCAGAAAATCAAACACTACATGTTCTCACTCATAGGCGGGTGTTGAACAATGAGAACACATGGACACAGGGAGGGGAGCACTACACACTGGTGTCCGTTGGGGGGAAATGGGGGAGGGAAGGGGGCATGGGGAGGTGGGAAGAGACAGCATGGGGAGAAATGACAGATACAGATGAGGGGAAGGAAGGCAGCAAACCACACTGCCATGTGTGTACCTATGCAACAATCTTGCATGTTCTTCACATGTACCCCAAAACCTAAAATGCAATTAAAAAAAGAAAAAGAAAGAAAGAAAGAACTAATACCAATCCTACTCAGACAATTCTAAAAAACATAGAAGAGAAGGGAATACAAGCCCTGTATTACCTTTATACCAAAACTAGACAAATACACATCAGAAAAAGGAAACTAGGGGCTAATATCTCTGATAAACATTGCAGCAAAAATCCTCTACAAAATACTAGCAAATCAAAATCAATAACACATTAAATAGATCATTCTTCATGACCAAGGGGGATTTATACCAGGAATGCAAGGATAGTTCAACATATGCTAATCAATTAATGTGATTCATCATATCAACAGAATGAAGGGAAAAAAATATGATCATTTCAATTGATGCTGAAAAAGCGTTCAATAAAATTCAAAGTCCCTTCATGATAAAAACCCTCAAAAAACTGAGTATAGAAGGAACATACCTCAACACTATAAAAGTCATATATGACAGACCCAAAGCTAGTATCACACTGAATGGGGAAAAACTGAACACCTTTCCTCTAACTTGACAAGGATGCTGACTTTCACCACTGTTATTGAACATAGTACTGGAAGTTCTAGCTAGAGCAATCAGAAAAGATAAAGAAATAAAGGGCAGTTAAAATGGAAAAGAAGAAGTTAAATTATCCTAGTTTGCAGATGATATAATCTTATATTTGGAAAAACTTAAAGACTCTACTGAAAAAATTGTTAGAACTGATCAACAAATTCGGTAAAGTTGTAGGATACAAAATCAACCTATATAAATTAGTAGCATTTCTATATACAAACAGTGAATAATCTGAAAAAGAAATCAAGAAAGTAATTTCATTTACAATGCCCACAATCAAAATCAAATACTTAGGAATAAAGTTAAACAAAGAAGTAAAAGATCTCTACAACAAAAACTATAAAGCATTGATGCAATTAATCAAAGAGGACATTTTTTTAAATGGAAAGCTATTCCACATTCATGCACTGGAAGAATCAATATTGTTAAAATGTCCATACTACCCAAAGCAATCTACAGATTCAACCCAATCTCTATCAAAATACCAATTGCATCCTTCACGGAAGGAGAAAAAATAATTCTAAAATTTATATGGAGCCACAGAAGACCCAGAATAGCCAAAACCAAACTGAGCAAAAAGAACAAAACTGGAAAAATCACATTACCTGACTTCAAGTTATACTACAAGCCTATAATAACCAAAACAGTATAGTACTAGCATAAAAGCAGACACATAGACCAACAGAACAGAATGGATAACCCAGTAGTAAATTCATACATCTGTGGTGAACTCATTTTTGACAAGGGTGCCAAGAATATAAGGACAATCTCTTCAATGAATGATGAAAAAAAAAAAACCTAGATATTTATCCACAGAAAAATAAAACTAGACCTTTATATCTCATCATACAAAAACCAAAGAAAATGTATTAAAGACTTAAATCTAACACTTTGGGAGGCCGAGGCAGGTGGATCACAAGGTCAGGAGTTCGAGACCAGCCTGACCAACATGGTGAAACCCCGTCTCTACTAAAAATACAAAAAATTAGGTGGATGTGGTGGCAGGTGCGTTTAATCCCAGCTACTCAGGAGGCTGAGACAAAGAATCACTTGAATCCAGGAGGCAGAGGTTGCAGTGAGCCAAGACTGCACTATTGCACTCCAGCCTGGGCAACAAGAGCAAAACTCCATCTCAAAAAAAAAAAAAAAAAGGAAAGAAAGAAAAAGAAAAGAAAAATACTTAACTCTAAGGACTCAAGCTATAAACTACTAAAAGAAAACATTGGGGAAACAGTCCAGGATGTTGATCTGGGCAAAGATTTCTTTTTTTGGTGTAATACCTCTAAAGTACAGACAACCAAAGCAAAAATGGACAAATGAGATCATACTAAGTTAGAAGGCTTCTGTACAACAAAGGAAATGATGACAAAGCAAAGAGATAACCCATGGAATGGGGAAAAATGTGCAAATTCTTCTACTAGCAGGGATTAATAACCGGAATACGTAAAAGCTGAAACAACTCTATAAGAAAAAAAAATCTAATAACCTGATTTAAAAATAAGCAAAAGATCTGAAAAGACATTTTTCAAAAGATGTACAAATGGCAAACAGACATATAAAAGGTTTGCTCAACATCAATGATTATCAGAGAAATGCAAACCAAAACTGCAATGTGATGGCTTTCATCCAAAAGACAGGCAATATCAAAAATGTGGAGAAAGAAAACTCGTACACTGTGGGAATTTAAATCAGTACAACCACTGTGGAGAACAGTTTAGAGGCTCATCGAAAAATTAAAAATAGAACTACCACATGATGCAGTAATCTCACTGCTAGGAATATACCCAAAAGAAAAGAAATCACTATATTGAAGAGATATCTGCAATTCCATGTTTATTGCAGCACTATTCGCAATAGCCAAGATATAGAATCAATCTAAATGTTCAATGATCAAAAAGAAATGATCAATGCCTTGAGGTGGTGGATCACAAAAAAAAAAAAAAAAGTAGTAATGCTCTCTCCCAAAAGCAGACCTGGCAGCTTATATCATAAAGTCCCCTCGGTAGCACTTAACAAAGTTAGTGTTGTGAAAGGAAAATAAATCTCAGGATCCTTAAATTGTTATGCCAAAGAGAAAAGTCAAGCTGGGAACTGCATCAGGCAAAACTGCCTCCCATTCCATTCCTAAATATGGTAGCTACAAATATTAAAAAAAATAAAATAAAAAATAAAAAATAAAAAATTTTAAAAAAAGCTGCATACCTCCTTCACCATTTGCCCAAAAGAAAATTCCTTGTGGACAAAGAGCAGACAGAACTCAAAAGCATCCCTCTGCTCACCTAAGCATCCCTCTGCTCACCTAAGACAAATATATGTCAGTTTGCTTCCTTTGCTCTATTGTTTCACTAAGCCAGACTAAGGCCTAAGTGACTGTATCTGTAAATTGTGCATTCAGTGAAAGGCTAATCAGAGACTCCAAAAAATGCAACTGTTTGTCTCTTGTCTGCCTGTGACCTAGAATCCCCCTCTCCTGCCTTTCCAGACCAAACCAATGTTTATCTTCCACATATTGATGGTTGTCTCATGTCTCCCTAAAATGTCTAAAACCAGCCTGTGCCCTGATCACCTTGGGCACATGTTGTTAGGACCTCCTGAAGCTGTCATGGGTGCATCCTTAACCTTGGCAAATAAAGTTTCTAAATTGTTAAGACCAGTGCCATATATCTTGGGCTCACAGTATCTAATGTCTTAATTTTGTGTTGAGCACAATTTTGTCAATTCTAACTTCCAAATATTTCTTTCAACTCTGATTCTGATTCTCTCTGCCCTATAGGGGCTCACCCCAGCTCCCAACCCGTCATTCTATTAAGTGGTTCAGCCCCTGCTGGATTCTAGCCAGCATAATACTTACCATTCCAAAGGACCTCTTTAAAACAGCCTTGTCATCATTTTTATAATTATAATGCAGCATAAACCATTATATAAAAATTGGAAGATGCAGTGAAGAAACACTGTTTTTTTTTTTAATGTATATTGTCTCACAACCATTACAACCCTTACTCCCATTGTTATCCTCTTAACAATGTCCTCCCCTTACTCCGTGGTGGAGGCCTGACCCACCTGATAGCTAAGGTTTCTGGTAAATCCCCACAGCTTTACTCATGCAATTGAATCTCCTACTGCACTAGTCTAGCCAGCACTGCCCAGGGAACCCAGCCTCATTGCCATGTCAACTACATCATCACACACTGGTCCCCCTGCTCCCCAACCTGGGGTGCTTTCCTTCTCAGCTTCATTCCTAAAACTTCCTGACACCAATGCAAAGCTCATATCACCCACAGATCATTCCCCAACTCTTCCTGCTCACCCAATGCAAGTTCAGAGGAGGAAAAGTGAACATTTTGGTGTCTGGAAAGCCCAGGCCCTCAGGGCCTCTGAAATACATGGTGGTGGGAATGTCACCTATATCACCTGAGCTTCTGTCCTTCTTCATTTATAAAAATGAAGATGATCACACCTCCCTACTGGTGGCAGGATATTAAATATGATAACTTCTTTAAAATGGGAACCCAGTGCTCAGAGGCAACAGTCAGCCAACTCATCTTAGCTCTCCTCCCTTTGGAAAACTTCTCTAGCAGAGGATCTGAGTTGTGAAACTGTGCTGTGCATTCAAGTCACCTGGGTAGCATTTGCAAATTACAGTGGCAGGGGTCCACCCCAGACAAATCAAGTCAGAAGATCTAGGTGGAGCCCAGAGCCAGGGCTCTATAGGCAAATAATACTGGAAGCTCTTGCTGTCAGTCCCATGCAGTCCCACCCTGCTTACTCTGAATCTGCATTGTTGTCTGTTTCATTGTGAGTCACTTATCTCCTTAACAATTATTGCATGTAATGGGCACTGACTACATATTTATTGTACATGTGATCATACAAAATAAAAATGCAAACAAAAAATAAAATTGTAACTACAGGGCTTATTTTACCAAGGCTAGGACTAGGGTCTGGCAAGAGAAGAGACAGAGGAACTCATATGAAGATGCCCTTGATCTCAGGATCCTGCAAGGCCTAACACTGTACCTGCCCAACCCTGAAATTCAGCACTTCCTTTAAAATCATGCCCTAGGTGCCTCCATTGCCTATCCCCACTTCAGCCTCAGGATCCCACTGGCAGGTGGCAGCCACCAACTATGCACTGAAGGCCTCTGTGAATTCCAAACTGAATGGTAAGGGTTCACTTACTTGTGGAACTGGTTTAATAGGTTTTTCCATCAAGCCCCCAACATAAACAGTGTTGGGAAGCAGGGGCCGGGCAAAATCAAAGGCAAAGTCAGAGTTAACAAACCACAACTCTGCTTTCAATAGAAGATGAGACAAAACCGGCCTAGAGCCTTCTGTGAAATGCTCCTTGATGGTGTTGTCAAATGTAGACTGCTTGTGCCATTGTCTCCTGCAGAAACTAAAGAACATCAGAACATTCTTCACTCGGCCCCAGAAGTCCATGTGATCAGTCAGAAAGGAATGGAAGACTGGCACATAAGACAAAGGGCTTGGTAGCCCAAATTCCAAAGAGCTGAATGAGGTGGGAAGAATGGCCACAAATGGCTTCTCAAGCTTCTCAGCAATCAGGAAAGGACAGTAGTCAAAAGTTTCAACTACCACCATGTCGAAGTTCTCATTCCTTAAGGAATCCATGATATCCCTTCTCCTTAAAAAATGACTGCACTGCAACGCCAAGTAGTCTAGAATGTTTAATAAGTTTTCGAATTTTTCTCTGTAAGAAAAAAATAAGTAATGAATATTCATGGAGGTGTTAAATTTACAATACATCAAAGTATCTTGAGATACAAAGAAAAATATCCCGGAGAAGCAACAACCTTTCTAGCAGTCACCCACATATACAACCTGTTTCCCACAAACGCTCTCTGCCATGGTTATCCTGGCTTAAACGTTTCTGCTCCCTAGAGCGTACCTTTCTCCCTTCTCCTTTTCTCCCCTCATCCAAATCCCAACCACCATCAATGCTGATTCAAGGTCCTTCCACTCTGAGATCCATCTCTGACTGTAGCAGATCTCACAGTTCTGTCTCCTTGATAAATTAGGTGACATTCTGTTTAGCCCTCATTTACATATGGACTTTTTATGAGTGATTTTCTTATTTACCCAGCCAAATTGTGTAAGTAACTTGATGATAGAGTTTGTCAGTATTGATGATATGTGCTATGTTTTTAGCACTGTGTGTTTGCATAGGAGAGATTTCCTCAACCAAGGAACTCTTTGATTACATTACAACCAAAAATCTCAGTTGAAAATGAGAATTCCACCTTTCTATCCCTTGGAGTTAAGCAATGGAAAAAACAAAAACAAAGGGAACCTGATTTTTGAAACACATTATTTGTTTTCTTTATTATTATTTCTTTCTTTATTGTTTACTTATATTTTTATTTTACATATTTTTATTTATTATTTATTTAATTATTTATTATGACTATTTCTTTCTACCTCAATGCAACCTGTGGTGTTCAGATAAGATAATGTCAAAGCTTTACTGACATGTGCCTATCTATGCAAAGGGACAATTCTTTTGCAATGTATTCCCAGTAGTGCCTGCATAGAATATGATCCTCTTTTACAGAATGTTGGGGAAATAGGTGAGGATGCCTAGGCCAGCTGCAATCAGTGCAAGAGCTCTAGATATCAGAAAACTACTGACTGCATGGAAGACTGAATCAATTCCCTAACACTCATGTAATCTGTACACCACTCTACCATTGCCCTCCAGTTAGAGAAGTTCCCTCACTAGTGATATACAGATTGGCTGAAGTCATCCTCTGCTGTACGTGTTTAAAGATTCACATAACAAAGGAATGGTTGCCAAACATTTTTGAAAGTTTCAGTAATGGGCTGGGCGCGGTGGCTTACGCCTGTATCCCAGTACTTTGGAAGGCCAAGATGGGTGGATCACCTGAGGTTAAGAATTTGAAACCAACCTGGCCAACATGGTGAAACTTCATCAATACTAATAATACAAAAATTAGCTGGGCATGGTGGTGTACACCTGTAATCTCAGCTTCTTGGGAGGCTGATGCAGGAGAATAGATTGAACCCTGGACGCAGAGGTTGCAGTGAGCCGAGACCACACCATTGCACTCCAGCCTGGGTGACAAAAGAAAAACTCTATCTCAAAAAAAAAAAAAAACTAGTAATGTAGTAAAACTTTTTAGAATGTAGTTAATTAGTCATATTTATAATTAAGCTAATAAAAATTTTATTTATTTATTTATTTTTTTTTTTGAGACAGAGTCTCACTCTGTCGCCAGGTGCCAGGCCGCAGTGCAGTGGCTCGATCTCGGCTCACTGCAACCTCCACCTCCCAGGTTCAAGCTATCCTCCTGCCTCAGCCTCCCGAGTAGCTGGGACTACAGACGCACACCACCACGCCCAGCTAATTTTTATATTTTAGTAGAGATGGGGTTTCACTATGTTGGCCAGGATGTTCTCAATCTCTTGAACCCGCCTCGGCCTCCCAAAGTGCTGGGATTACAGGCGTGAGCCACTGCGCCCAGCTGCTAATAAAATATTTTAAGAATGCACTCTTACCCACACCTGTCCTTAAAAATATTAAACTGGGTAAGAAGAGGCAAGGCATATGCTTAAAATATGTAACTGACTATGCAAGATGATAAGGCTAAGTGTCAAATAGGTGCGTTAGATCCAATATAGAGGAGAGAATGCAGTGCTCCAGCTTGGGTGAGGAGGGAGGCTTTATGGAAGAAGTCAGATTTGAGCACCACCTCGACTACTGAGTAGAATTTTCAAGGAAAGAAGAGGAGGTAAGGCCACTGTGATTAACAAAGATAGGCCTGGATTTCTGTGTTTTCTCTTTTATGTCTAAAATTTAAAAGTTATGTGTTTTTTCCCATCCAGATTAAGCAAAATGAGTCAGTTTCATGTTTCATTTTGTATCAGGTTGATTGCTTTTTAAAAGAACGTTGCATGGCTATATGTTTAACTTCTATAAAAGCAATATTCATAAGCCTTCTTTTTTTTATGAGTATATATGAGAAGAAAGGAAGACAGTAAGTGGGAAAAGGTGACTCTAATTTTCCCACCAAGAATGAAAAGTTGAGGGACCTATCCAAATTTCTGTGTTGGGGAGATTATAGGCAATGATTGTAGGTGAAGTGTTGCAAGGAAGTCCAGGAGAAGCAATTTCCCACTTTCTACAGAAAAACATTCATGCTTATAGTGTAAGGAAGATAGTACAGAGTAAAGAATTTCCAGTAACTTTACTGAATGATGTGGCATGCAATACTCATCTACTCCCCCTATCATCTGTCTCTCCATCTGTCAATCCATCCATTCATCTGTCCATCCATCATCCATCCATCCATCCATCCACCCATCCATCACTTACTCTTATCCTCTTTCCAAGTACCCATGCATCCATCCATTCATTTGTATGATTAAATAGTGACTCTTTGGTTCAAAGAATTAAAAAAAACAATTACCTTCCACATAAAGTTTCTTCCAGAAAAAAATTGAAACTCTTCTTAAATTCTCTTAGATGATCTTCAGGTGCAAGCCAACTGATAACTTGGTATGATTTTTCCTCCTTTTTAAAATCTTAAGAAAACAGCAACAGGTTAAAACAAGTTAAATATTCTACACAAAAGAGTGACATTAGCATAACAATATCAAAACTTATTTCAAAGATTATTTATTTGAATGGTTGCTTCTTTAAATATTTTTTAATGTATACATTCATTTATTTTTGAGACGGAGTCTTACTCTGTCATATAGGCTGGAGTACAATAGCACAATCCTAGCTCTTTGCAGTATCAGGCTTCTGAGTTCAAGCAGTCCTCCTACCTCAGCCTCCCAAGTAGCTGGAAATACAGGCACGCATGACCACACCTGGCTAATTTTTTTTTAATTTTTTTGTAGAGACAGGGTCTCTCTATACTGCCTTGGCTGGATCCAAACTTCTGACCTCAAGTGATTCTCCTGCTTCAGCCTCACAAACCATGGAATTACAGGTGTGAGCCACTGGGCCTAGTGTTTTTTTACCTCATTTTGCTGCTTTCTCATTCAATCTTATAAAGTGATGAAAATTTATTGAAATCGTTACAATAATTCAAGATTTCTTTTTCAGTTTAAAGTTATAGAAGGTTCAATTTAAAAGTATAGCTATTTGTCTCATTTTACAGGTCCAGGAAACAAAGGTTAATTTAGTTTAAAATAATTTGTCAAAATTACACTCATAGAAAGTGGTAGAGTTTGTACTTAAATACACTACGTCTTTTTGATTCCAGAGCTTCTGTTCTTTCTGTTTTACAAAACAATTATTTTTATTATTTAAAATGATACATGCAAACAATTTTTAAATTCAGTCAAAAAGTACTAACAGATTTCACTGAAAGAGTAGTCCCCATCACCTCAACTGACCAGCTTGGCCCTTCTTCACTACCCACGTTTAATAAGAAGTCAGACTCCATTTTCGCTGTTTGCCTCTTGACAAATTTCAAGCCCCATTTCCCCTTCCCCTTCCTATGCTTCATCTGAGCAAACTGGTAAGAAAACCTACACCTTCTCTCTTATCCCTGGTAGGAGTTTCAGCCCATGCAAGTCAGGACAATGAAGGGAAATCCTCAGCCCATCCTAACCCCTCCTCACAATAAGAACTCAAGCCAGTCATCCCTCCCTGCTCTCTAAAGCCATTTTTCTGATTTGCCTGGTAGCCTGTCCTGCTATTCCAAAAAGGAAAAAAAAAAAACCCTCACCCTATGAGTCATAAACCTTTCATAGTGTGCCTTCATCAGATGACACCCAAACCAAATTCTGTGTAAGGATTGGGGGTATATTAACACATAGTCCCACACATATTAAGGTCCTCATATTCAAGCTAACTGAAATGAAAGACTCTATCCAAATATCTACCAGCAAATCCTTTAACAGTCATAGAGTTAGCCAGCATATTCTTTTCCATGCTGATTTTAACAGCCACAGTGTGTCTTTACCTTGGAAGAAACACAATGCCTGCTAACCATGGTGTACTTCAGCAGCCTTACTATTGCCCACAATCTTTGCCTGCAAGATCCACTGCTTCCAGTTTTCTTCAGGAGTATAGATAAAATATTACATTCAGGGTGTCCTCCTCTGAGGAGATTCATTTGCCACACGCCTTTAAGACACAGAAACATTCAAAAAGGAGCTCACGAAGAGGATAAGCCATTGTCTTATGCAAAGTATCAGACCCAGGCCCTCAATTACATTCCAAAGTATCATTTGGTTAGTTGAAGGCCTCTCCATCCCCAATACTATTAAGAAACAACTATTGAGCCTCCCTGTGCCCATAATGTTACAAGCCCAACATCTTTTAGGCCTTTTTGCATTCTAAAGACAACATATTCCTTATTTGTACATTTTACTTAGGTCCACTAATGTTTATTACTTAAAAATCAGCCCACATTGAATAGGATCTCCTGGAACAGAAGGCTCCAGAATCTATCCAAGTTGCAATATAACAGGCTCTCATTAGTGCCTCCCAGAGACACCTGCACTGTAAAGGCTTAAGCGTCCTCCTTTCATGCCACCTGGAGTTCTTCTGAGCACCTGTTATGGCTGTTTCAGTTTCCTATTGTTGTTTTAACAAATTACAACAAAGTCATTGGCTTTACACAACACAAGGTATTATCTTATAGTTTGGGAGATCAGAAGTCCAAAATGGGCCTCAGGAACACCCAGATACATAAGAGTTATAAAGAGACTTAGACTTCCACACAATAATAGTGGGAGACTTCAACATCAATATTATACAAATCAATGAGACAGAAAATTAACAAGGATATCCAGGACTTGAACTCAGATCCAGAACAAATAAACATTTATAGAACTCTCCACTTTAAATACACAAAATACACACTCTTATCAGTACCATATCACACCTACTCATAGGTTTAAATGAAATATTGGTTGGCTTGTTTGTTATTTTCTTCCCTCATTTTTTTTTCTTTAAAAAAAAGCAGCATCATACGTTCATAAAAATACATCTCTAACAAGGCTTCCAATCCCCCCTCTACCTCACCAGAACTGCTAACTTATTTACTGATTTACTTAAAAGAAAAACATATGTTTACTCAAAAGGGTAACAGAGCACAAGCTACTATGAAGAACTGAATGACTACTAAGGGCCAGAGCTATAGAAACAGATGTAAGAACCTTACGAAAAGAATAGACCTTAAGGAGATATATGCTCTTAACCCCAAACAGTGCTAAGTTCCCTGCAGCAATCATGACATTCGCTAAGAATTGAGGAGAAACAATTAGCTCTTTTACTCATGCAAAGAATCCAACATATCTAGATCAGTGGTTCTCAACCTTGGCTGCACTTTAGAGTCCCCAGGAGAGATTTTTAAAAATACTTATACCCAGGTCTTATCTCAGAAAAATTAAATTAGAATTTCTAGGGGCTGGGGGTCCAGAAAAAAAAAAAGAGTGGTATCAAGTAGCAAAGATCAGATGAAAAGCCATTCCAGAAAATTGGATAGACCTGAGGTAAGAGGCGAGCATAGATAAGCACCATGATTCTGTCTCCTGGGACTAGATTCCAGAGAAACCGAATAAAACTAGTCCCTTGCCTGAGTTCCTTAGAAGCAAAGCCTCACACCAGAAACCCTCTCCTCAGTGATTGAAAAAAAAAGAAGTTCAAAATGGGTCTCATTAGAATAAAATCAAGCTGTGGGTAGAGCCACATTTCTTCTGAAGGCTCTAGGGAACAATCAATTTTCTTGCCTTTTCCAGTTTCTTAAGGCTGCCTGCATCCCTGGATCATGGCCCACTTCCAAAAATCAACCACATCTGCTTCTGATTTCTTCTTTCATCACCACTTCTTTAACTCTCCTACCATTTTCTTTCCTTTATAACAGGGATGTCCAATCTTTTGTCTTCCCTGGGCCTCATTGGAAAAAGAATTGTCTTGGGCCACATATAAAATACATTAATGATAGCTAATGAGCTAAAAAAATAGCAAAAATAATCTCATAATGTTTTAAGAAAGTTTATGAATTTGTGTTGGGCCACATTCAAAGCAGTCCTGGACCGCGTGCAGCTGGTGGGTCATGAGCTAGACAAGCTTGCATTATAAGAACGCTTATAATTACATTGGACTCACCTGGGTAATCCATGATAATCTCCCTGTCTCAAAATCCTTATATTAATCACATCTGCAAAGATCCTTTTGCTATGCAAAATAGCACAATCATAATTACAGGAATTTGGACATGTATGTCTTCAGAGGGGGGCATTATTTGCCTACCACACTGTGTTCTCTAGATCCCAGACATTCATATACATCCCTCATGGAATGAAAATGTGTTCATTCTATCCCAACATCCCTCAAAGTCTCAAACAATTATATCATCAATTCAAAGTGAAAAATCTCATCTAAAGCTCATCACCTCAGAAGTCCCAAATCACATCATCCAAATAATCTACATCAAGTGTGGGTAAGAGTCTGGGTGTAATCCATCCAGTGGGTCTCACTGTGTTGGCCAGGCTGGAGCACAATGGTGTGATAATGGCTCTCTGCAGCTCCGGCCACCAGGGCTCACACAATCCTTGTGCCTCAGCTTCCCAAGTAGCTGAGACCACAGGAGCATGCCACCATGCCCAGCTAATATTTTATTTTTAGCAGAGATGAAGTCTCACTATATTGCCCAGGCTGGTCTCAACTCCTGGGCTCAAGTTATCCTCCCACCTCAGCCTCCCAAAGTTGCTGGGATTACAGATGTGAGCCACTACACCTGGCCAGTAGTTTCTCAAAGTTTATTGGAACTGCCACCATTCATTTTTAATCGAACTTTTAATTTAAATCAATTTAATTTAGTTACACTTCTCGAAATTAAGAAATAATTGTCTTAAAAATGAGTATACTACAACTATTTAATCAGATATCCAGTTAAGGCAGACACAAAGGGGGCTAAATGATGTTCAGTGGAGAATATAAAACCTAATTAAAACATATTAAAATGGTTTTAAGCAGGGACTCAAAAAGACATTTGTATGAGTGTTCGTACCAACATTGTTCATAATAGTAAAAAAGTAGTCACAATAGAGAAAGCCAATTACGGAGAGATCCAAGATGGCCGACCACTAGCAGCTCGGGATTGTAACTCCCAGTGAAAGCACAAAGAACGAGAGGACGCCACACCTTCACATGAATTCTTGTTGCTCACGCACTAGGAGATTCCCAGCGGAGGAGCCCCACGGGTCGCCAGCGCGACTCTTGTGACCCGTAAGGCGGTTTTGCTGGCACCTCGAAGCGTCGGTTCTTGGTGTAGAATCAGAAAAGCACCATCAATCTTAACGCCACTGATTTAGTCCGCGCAGTGGGTTGCTCAGATTTCGGCGCTGAGAATCAATAAGGTGGACGTCCACTCAGAAACCCAATTACAAAGACGGTAAATACAAAGACCACAGATGGATAAATTTATAACGAAGGGAAGAAAACAGCCAAAAAAGGCTGAGAATACCCAAGATCAGAACGCCTCTCCCTCAGCAGGGGATCACAGTTCCTCATGAGCAACAGAACAAGGCTTGATGGAGAACGAGTGTGTTCCAATTACAGAAGCAGGCTTCAAAATGTGGATAATGAGAAACTTCTGTGAATTAAAAGAACTTGTTTTAACCCAATCCAAAGAAACTAAGAACTTTGAAAAAAGATTTGATGAAATGTGAACAAGAATACACAATTTAGAGAGGAATATAAGTGAATTGATGGAGCTGAAAAACACAATACGAGAACTTCATGAAGTATGCACAAGTTTTAACAGCCAAACTGATCAAGCAGAAGAAAGGATATCAGAGGTCGAAGACCAACTCAATGAAATAAAACAAGAAGACAAGATTAGAGAAAAAAGGATGAAAAGGAATAAGCAAAGTATCCAAGAAATATGGGACTATGTGAAAAGACCTAATCTACACTTGATAGGTGTACCTGAATGTGACGAAGGGAATGAATCCAAGCTGGAAAATACGCTTCAGGACATTATTCACGAAAATTTTCCCAACCTAGTAAGGCAGGATAATATTCAACTCCAGGTAATACAGACAACACCACAGAGATATTCCTCAAGAAGAGCAACTCCAAGGCACATAATCGTCAGATTCACCAGGGTTGAAATGAAGGAGAAAATACTAAGGGCAGCCAGAGAGAAAGATCGGGTTACCCACAAAGGGAAGCCTATCAGACTTACAGCAGATCTCTCAGCAGAAACCCTACAAGCCAGAAGAGAGTGGGGACCAATATTCAATATCCTTAAAGAAAAGAACTTTCAACCCAAAATTTCACATCCAGCCAAACTAAGCTATACAAGTGAAGGAAAAATAAAGTTTTTTGTGAATAAGCAAGCACTCAGAGATTTCATCACCACCAGGCCTGCTTTACAAGAGCTTCTGAAAGAACCACTACACATAGAAAGGAACAAACAGTATCAGCCTTTCTAAAAAAATACCAAAAAGAGCATCAATATAGTGAAGAATTTACATCAACTAATGGGCAAAATAGCCAGCTAATATTAAATGGCAGTATTAAATTCACATATATTATTATTAATTCTAAATTTAAATTGACTAAATCCCCCAATCCAAAGACAGACAGGCAATTTGAATAAAAAACTAAAGCCCATCAGTATGCTGCATCCAGACCCATCTCACATTCAAGGATACACAAAGACTCAAAACAAGGGATGGAGAAGGATTTACCAACCAGAGAGCTAAAATAAATAAATAAAAAGCAGAATTTACAATTAAGCAACAAAGATCAAAAGAAGCAAAGAAGGACATTATATAATGATAAAAGGATCAATGCAACAACAAGAAGAGCTAAAGATCCTAAATATATACGCACCCAATACAGGAATACAGAGACATATAAGACTTATAAACAGACTTAGACTCCCACATAATAATAGTGGGAGACTTCAACATTAATATTAGACAGATCAATGAGACAGAAAATTAACAACGATATCCAGGACTTGAACTCAGATCTGGAACAAGTAAATGTAATTAACATTTATAGAACTCTCCACTTGAAATATACAAAATATACACTCTTATCAGTACCACGTCATATCAACTTAGAAGTTTAAATGAAATGTTGGTTGGCTCCTTGTTATTCTCTTCCCTCATTTTCTTTTATATCTCCATTATTAAGGACAATTATAGGTATACCCATATTTAGATTACATTCTAGCCTGGGCAATAAAGCAATACCCCCATCCTCTCTCCCTCTTCCTCTTTCTCTTTCTTCCTCTTCTTTAAAAAAGAAGAAAGAAAGAAAGAAAGCCAATTATGTGGCTGAACAGCCTTTTGCTATATCCATCAATGGATTAATGGGTAAACAAAATGTGTTGTATCCATAAAATTAAATATTTATCCAACCATACAAAAGAAGTTCTAACACATGCTGCAGTATGAATGAACCTGGAAGACATTATGCTAAGTGAAGAAAGCCAGACATAAAAGGACAAATACTGTATCATTTTACTTATATGCAGTATCCAGAATAGTCAAATTAATAGAGAAATAGATAGAATAATGGTTATCAGGGGCTGAAGGTGGAGGGTAAATAACAGAAGTCACTGTTTAGTAGGTAGAGTTTCCCTTCATGATGATGAAAAACTTCTGAAGAGGGATGGTGATCATGGTTGTACAACAACGTGAATGTCCTTAAAGCCTCTAAACTTTACATTTGAAAATGAGGCCCAGTGCTGTGGCTTCTGACTGTAATCCCAGAACTTTGGAAGGCCAAGGTAAGCAGATCACCCGAGGTCAGAAGCTTGAGACCAGCCTGGCCAACACGGTAAAATGCTGTCTCTACTAAAAATACAAAAAAAATTAGCCAGGCATGGTGGCACAGACCTGATGGCGTGCACCTACAGTCCCAGTTACTTGGGAGGCTAAGACATGAGAATCACTTGAACCCAGGCGATGGAGGTTGCAGTGAGCCAAGATCACGCCATGGCACTCCAGCCTGGGCAACAGAGTGAGACTCTGTCTCAATTTAAAAAAAAGAAAGAAAGAAAGAAAGATAATGGTTTAAATGGTAGATGGTATGTTATATATATTTTACCACAATAAAATTTTAAATTTTAGAGGAAAAAAATGTAGATTAAAAAACAGTTTTGGCCAGGCATGGTGGCTCATGCCTGTAATCCCAGCACTTTGGGAGGCTGAGGCGGGCAGATTACCTGAGGTCAGGGGTTCAAGACCAGCCTGGCCAACATGGTGAAACCCTGTCTCTAATAAAAATACAAAAATTAGCCAGGCATGGTGGTACATGCCTATAATCCCAGCTACTCGAAAGACTGAGGCAAGAGAATTGCTTGAGCCCAGAAGACAGAAGTTGCAGCGAGCCAAGATTATCCCACTGCACTCCAGCCTGGCTGACAGAGTGAGACTGTCACAAAAAAAAAAAAAAGAAAAAAAAAAAAAAAAGAAAGAAAGAAAGAAAGAACAATAGCAAAGCTTGATGTTACCTTCAAAGATTTATAATGTTTCAGAATTTTGTTCCTCAAAGATGCTTACTTTCGGATTTTTTTTCTTTTTTAAATTACAGCTTTAGGAGGGGCATGTCCAGATGTGTTGCATGGGTGTACTGCATGATGCTGGGGTTTGGGCTTTTCCCTGAGCAACACTTCCATATTGAGCAATTTGGAGCATAAAACCTAAATCCACCCAACTCTGTTACCAATAAAATCTTGAGCAAATCTGTTAAGTTCAGGGTTTCTATTTCCTTGTGAATCAACAGAAGAGTTGATAAGATTTATAAGCTTCATTCTGGGTGAAATTCTTTGGATTTAATGACTCCATTAAGACCATCTGAAATCCCTATGTGGAAACTCATGGGCAACCATTTATTTTTTAAGAATGCAAGACCATCTCAGTGATAGATTTCTAACTTAGCTGCATAAATAAGGGCCCCCCTGAGAAAGCTTACTTAAATTCCAGATATCACAAAAAGAGGAACAGTAATCTATAAAAAGAAAAGTGATTCTTACATAAAAGAAGTGTTAAATAAGGCTGAATATTTCCGCTCCATCTGTATCTATAGAGAGAGACAGTCTTTGAGATGGAGCCTTTCTCTGTTGCCCCGGCTGGAGTGCAGTGGTGCATTCCCAGCTCACCGCAACTTCTGCCTCCTGGTTCAAATGATCCTCCACCCTCAGCCTCCCAAGCAGCTGAAATCACAAGTGGGTGCCACTGTGTTCCACTAATTTTTGTATTTTTTTAGAGACAAAGTCTCCCTATATTAACCAGGCTGGTCTCAAACTCCTGGGTTCAAGTGATCCACCTGTCTCAGCCTCCTAAGTGCTGGAATTACACCTCACCCAGCCCTGTTCCATATATTTTTTAAGCCATGTTATAAAGTAGTATTGTTAAAATAATCTGTAATAATGAGCAGACGGTTGCTTGGGATGGAGTAGAAGTCAAGAGAGAAAAAAAAAATGGGAGTATCGAGTGTTGAGTCCTGGTAATCAAGCCTAAGAAGCTTTTTGGCACTTTATGCGTGCTGGCACACACACACACATGCGTGCACACACACACACACGTGCACACACACACACACACACACCCTTTTCATTTTTCCAATTGAATTCAATTTTTAAAAAACATTTTGCTAAGCCTTTCTATGCAAAAGGCATTTGGCTCTTTGCTTGGAGTAGGAGAAATCAAGAAAAGTGAGAAAAGATACCTGGCATAAAAGGACCTCTTTTGTGGTTAAGCATGGTGACGTTATGACCATGTTCTTGAAGAATCTGAGATACCCGATCCATCAGTAGATGATGGCTTCCACCTAGGAATAATTAACAGCTTTAGTTCTGTAATGATTGGAACACAGTGTCTGAAGTTAGTAGTGATAAATCCAGGAGAGGAAAGGTAGGGAAACAGGACATGGATAGTGAGTGGAGGAAAATGAGTTTTGCCAGTCTCATATTCCTCTGGGTAAAACTCAGCCCACTCACCCAGAGCATGGCTGCCCAAATCCTTACCTGTGGTTCGCCTCCATGAGAGATTGCCTCTTGTGATTCACAGTATCCATGTCAGTGTAATGAGCTACTATGGACTTAGGCCGTGGGAGTTCCTCATCCTAAGGTATAGGAACATTTTAACTAAGGCCTTATGGAGACACAGAGTCCAAAAGAAATAACTGCGTGGGTGGAAATACAGGTGTGGTGTTGTACATATGAATATGAATGTTTCCTAAAATACAATCAATGAGAGCTGTTTCTGGGATCCTGCTCTTTGGACATTTATGCTGCTATAGGAGATAATTAAAAGAGATCAGTCCAGGAAATCATCACTGGGACAGAAGGAATGTGGGGCCACTAATTAGAACCCAAATCCTTAAGATTCTAATGTATTTGAAAAGAATGTACTCACTTTAGGCAAACAATGATCAAGTTCTAATTAAGACATTTGAGGACAACTGGGGAGCCCTTGTGGTGGGCCTGCTGGATCCTGGTTGCACAAGAGACTAGGGAACCACTGATTCCATGAAAATCCTACCATCCTAAGGAAAGAGAAACTTGATCCTCAAAAGAGGTACAAGTTTCATGAAATCAACGTCTTCTCTTAGTACATGTTCTAATAACACAGCCTTCATTTGACTCTAAGGATCTCAGCAGTAGAGAAAGGAAGATCAGAAGAGAAGGTAATGTAATGGTAAACACCAGACGTTTGGGGGTGGGGGTGGAAGGGGAGTAGAGAAGTAGGTGCAGCTCTCTGAATGACTCAGTTTACTTATACCCAGACTTGAATAATCTAAAGCAACAAGTACAAATCTGCCATAGGTCGTGCTCACTTTAATCCATGTGGGAACAGGGAGCCAGGAAGAAGGGGTCCCCACAGAAACACCCATTCATGGTGCAACCTGGGGAGTCAGATGACATTCTGGGGCAAAGACCAGGATTCCAGCACCTCAGAAACGACACCAGCTCCCTCTTGGAGTCTGAGGAAGGAGGGCCATGTATTTTCAAGAAGTTAAGAAGTTCTGTTGCTTTACTGCTACTAACACTCAGAAAGACGGGGGAAAGTCTTCAGGTGGACTGGCATGGTTTCTTAAACAGTGATTTTTGAAAATCCCAGTGAAAAGGGCTTCAGAGTGGAAGTTGTGGAGAGTGTGGTCTTGTGGCAAGAAACCCTGAGTTAATTCCTCTTGGGACATTAGGGAGGCCACATGCACTCTTAAGAAACGCATTTCACTCCCCGTCCCTCAGTTGCCCTCTCAGGAAATCAAAATTGGCACTGAATTAGATGATCTGTGGTTCCTTCCAGCTCAATGAGACCTGATTCTCTGTGATCTAAAAGGAATCCATTAGAACCCACTATGGATTGAAGTGAAGTCTTGGGGAAGGTCGTTCCTGGGGTGATCCCTTTATGCTCATATATATTTCTCTTTCATCTTCTATTCCCTTTGGGGTAAAAATAAAAGAAAGAAAGCCGAGGCCCAAAATGCAGAATTAATAGTCCCATGAATCCCTCAAAAACTGTCAGCGGCACAGGTAAAAGGAAGAAAGATTCGAATGATCTGGGTCCTCTCCTCAGCCCTGGGCGGTTCTCCAGGTCTCCTCTGAAGAAAAACACTCCACTGGCCTTGCAGCCCTGAAATATCCTGCCTCTGCCACCCTGGCTCTGAATGAGCTTCACAGAATTTGCAGTGCTGCCCTCGAAGAGCGCCTTTCCCTGGTCTCCAAGAGAATGAAAACACTCGCCATCGTTTGCACTGGCAGCTGCTGCGCACTCCCAAACACACACCCTGTGGAGCTTAGGTTGAGCCTCTGAAAGTCCCACTGCGCCCTGGAGAAGGCAGCCCAGGATCTCAAGCTCTGGGATGAATCTCAAATTTCTGGCCCCAGCACTGTCCGATGGGTAGCGCGTCCTGAACAGGAAGAGAGAGGAAAGAGAGTCTCTTTTTTCCAAAACTATTTTGCCCCCTTCAGCAACAGAGGCCCCTCTCTGCCCCACAGCTGGATGGGCTTCTCCCTCCTCCAGCCGGATCCGCAAGCCTCGCCTGGAAAATCACTTGAATGACTGATCAAGCTCTGTTCGCTGAACCCCTGGTGGCGCGGGTATCCGGGATGTGCCTGTCTGGGAATTCTCTGGCCAAGCACTCACCTACTGTAGATATTGTCAGGATTTTGGCGGCCTCTGAGAGCAGGACCCCAGGGAGAAGGAACCCCACTAGAAGCAGCACGCACTGCCCAGCCATGCTCACTTCCACAGGAGCCGCGGATCTCAGCCTGGGCTGCGCGCTCTGCGCCGGGCTAAGGGACCCGGTGCACTTCAGTGCGCCAAAGGCACTGGCTATGGGAAAAAGTAGGAGAGAGGATCCTGCCAGTCTTCTCCTCTGTCCATCCCCTCTTGCCCGCTGCCCCTCCTCCCTCGTGCTCCATTGGGTAATCTATTCTCACTCTACCAAACTACCAGCAGTCAATAGGAGGGGTCCGTGAGCCCATCCTTAACCCTTCTCTGCCCGTGTGATCACAGCCCACCCGCCTGGAAAATCCTTACTGTGAGCCAGGAATGGCAGGGACCCCAGTAAATCGCGCTGATGAAAGCTCTATCTCCACGGGACCCACTTCTCTTTGGCCAAGGCTTTGTGAATTTACCTACTCTAGTTTCCGTCTAACTGCCTCTATTACCTCATACTGCCATCCTCATGATCTACTTCCTGAGACACTTGCTTAATCTTCATTCAAGAGAATCACTTGAAACCGGGAGGTGGGGGTTGCAATGAGCTGAGACTGTGCCACTGCACTACAGCTTGGGCAACAGAATGAGACGTCCTCTCCAAAAAAAATCTTAATCTTGAGCTGATGTCCTAAGCCCAAGACTACCCTAGAAGGGAATCCCCAAGGGGAATCAGTCTACCATCTCTGGACTCTCTCTCTTAGTGCCTCTTTAGAAGGTAACATTCCGAAGGCTAGAGTCCTAACTCTGGAAGTCTAGGCCTGTACCTGGGGGGGCTGAAATTCAAAAGCTGAGACTATCATTCTGAATGAGCATCCTGAAATAGGACTGGTGAATCTTTCCATAATTTCCAAGAGCACATGCTCAAGACAGCTTGTAATTCTGCCTCCTTGCAATGTCAGCCCTAGGGAGGGCAGGGATCACTGTGTCCGGTAGTCCCCTTCGCACACTCTCTCCTCAAACTAAGACTTGCTTTAGGAAAGGCTTTCAGAGCAACTCTAAACAAGCAGAGAAATCCTTGATTGCAGTGGGTCCTTGGGTTCTGCTTGTATTATCCCTGCCTTCTTCAGTCTACAGCTGTTATTTTTTCTCATTGGAATTTAAAGCATTACATTCGTATGCATTTGTGTATCCCTCACCTAACCACGCCTGAAGAGAGAGAAGTGTGAGAAGGACAAGGTTTACCAGACATCACAGGGCTCCAGTTTGTCTATTATTCTTGTATTGTTCATAATACATTAGCAAAATAAAGGATTTGTTATCAAACTCCAAGATTTTTATTTATTCAAAAATTATATTGATGGCTTTTTTGGGGGGCGGTGGGGGAGATGGAGTCTCGCTCTGTTACCCAGTCTGGAGTGCAGTGGCACGATCTCGGCTTACTGCAACCTCTGCCTCCCAGGTGCAAGCAATTCTCTGGTCTTAGCTTCCGGAGTAGCTGGGATTACAGGCGTCCACCACCACACCTGATTTTTGCATTTTTTTGTAGAGACAGGTTTCACCATGTTGGCCAGGCAGGTCTTGAACTCCTGACCTCAAGTGATCCACCTGTCTTGGCCCCCCAGAGTGCTGGGATTATAGGCGTGAACTGCCATGCCCAGCTGATAGCCATTTATTATCCAAGGCATTGTTCTGCCAGGCAAACTGATACTAAACACTCTAAGAAATAACATATATAGTACATTAATGGCAAATGTTACTAAGAAAAATAAAATGAAAAGAGATATGAAGAGTTAGTTATCAGATTCGTTAATGTTTTAAATAGCATGATTCCAAAGAACTCTAAAATATTATAGGAGTATCAGAGATACTTGAACCCAAAATTTGATTATATTAAGTAGTTATTGTTGCTCTGAAGAAGAGTTCTAAGTAATTATGGCTGTAAATATAAAGAAATTCCAGCTGGGCACAGTGGCTCACGCCGGTAATCGCAGCAACACTTTGGGAGGCTGAGGCAGGCGGATCATGAGGTCAGGAGCTCAAGAGCAGCCTGGCCAACATAGTGAAAACCCGTCTCTACTAAAAATGCAAAAATTAGCCAGGCATGGTGGTGTGTGCCTGTGGTCCCACCTACTCAGGAGGCTGAAGCAAGAGAATCACTTGAAACCGGGAGGTGGAGGATGCAGTAAGCCGAGATTGTGCCACTGAACTCCAGCTTGGGCAACAGAAGGAGACTTCCTCCTCCCGCAAAAAAAAAAAAAAAAAAAAAAAGAAAAAAAAAAAAAGAAAAGAAAGGAAAGGAAAGGAAAGAAAGAAAGAAAGAAAGAAAGAAAGAAAGAAAGAAAGAAAGAAAGAAAGAAAGAAAGAAATTTATTGGCCGTTAAGATACATTCTGAAACATTTACAGATTCACTCTTATGATTTCTGAGATTTGCTTCAAAATAATAGGTTGTGGGGGTAAACAAGGTTAAATGTGGGTGGCAATACAAGAAATTTGCAAGGAGTTAGTAATCACTGAAGCTGAATGTTTGGCATAAAGAAACTCTACTTCTGTGAATGTTTGAAATTTTTCATTAAGATGTTTTTATAGCTCTTCCACTATAATTCTATTTTTTCTTGGTGTTATAGCCATTTTTCCTCTATATGCATAGGCTACTCATTAAATGCGTATATATGAACAATTATAGTTTAGGTTTTATATCTTCCAGGGAAGTTAATCCTCATTATAAAAGGACCTATTTTGCCTCTGGTAATACTTTTCACCCAAAGTCTATTTGGTTTGCCATTACTACTAACCATTCCAATTTTATTTTTCATTGTCTAAAAAGACCTATCTTTTCCTATCCTTTCATGTTCAACCTTCCTGTATCCTCATATTTTAGGTATGTCTCCTGAAAGAAAGAGCAATCAGCTTGAAATTTTTATTCAAGCCTGTCAATCTTGTATTTCAATCCGAGTGTATGTGCTTAAGTCTACCAGGTTGCTATTTCTCCCACTTATTCTGTTACATTTCCTCTACTTTTTGGCTTCCTTTGAAGACTTTATTATTTTAGGCCACTAATTCCCTTCATATAACTTGGAGGGAAGGGTGGTGCTTCATCTCACTGGACTCAGACAAACTGGTAACCCATTCACAGTGAACCTGCTTCCTATGTACAATATTTCCAGACTCATTAGGTCTCCATAAAGGCTTGCAGCAGGAGTTCGGGAGATCGCTCTGCTACAATCTGGTGTCTTCTTTTCTACTTATGGGAAGCTATGGGTTCTGTGGGTGTTACGTACTCTTCTTGTTTATGTTTATCTTATATGCGGCATTTAATTACATGCAGATTGTGGAGGCCCCAGAAGGGGAAACTCCCCACAGTGTACTCTCTTTACTCCATCCCGATACCAACCTTGCATTTTTCTAAACCTTAATGCCAGTGAAAAGGTAGGAGATTGCCAAAGAGTGGCATAGGCATCACAAAGGAACACTACACATGAATGCTCAGGTTAATTCAGCACCTCTTAGTAAGACTAAAGTCTCCATTCTCATGTACATGTGGGGACATTTTGATGTGGATACATACCTCCTACTCATTAGTACAAAATCCTTTGCACAGAGAACTTCAGAACCATACAGACTGAAGAGAGTCCATTTGCAAATTACATTTTCTACAGAACCCAAATAAAGTGGGTTTCACCTTTCTTATAGGACTTAAGTTTTAGCACTCACTGGTTTGTAGCAATGGTCCCTCAAGGGATAACACACAGTCCTCTCTGTGCTGTCCTTGGAACCAAAGCTACAATTGCCTTCTACCTTCTCATGTACACGGATCTGGGGCTCCATGATTGAAATCATCTACTGTGGCTGCCTACCTCGCTGTCCCCATCACACTTAGAAAGTCATTGAAGCCTGGGTACAGTGGCTCACACTTGTAATCTCAGCACTTTGGGAGGCTGAGGCAGGCAGATAACCTGAGGTCAGAATTTCGAGACCAGTCTGGCCAACATGATGAAACCCAATCTCTACTAAAAATACAAAAAATCTAGCCAGGCATGGTGGCGGGCACCTGTAATCCCAGCTACTCAGGAGGCTGAAGCAGGAGAATCACTTGAATCCAGGAGGCAAAGGCTGCAGTGAGCTGAGAGTGGGCCACTTATACTCCAGCTTGGGCAACAGAGACTCTGGCTCAAAAAAAAAAAAAAAAAAAAAAACGTCTTTGAAGCAAACTCAGTACTTCCTCAGATCCAGTTGGAGACTGCAACCAGGAAACAGAAGTGTTTCTTTGTCAGCATGCCCATGACTACTTACTGCTTAAGTGCATGAATATAGGCCGAGACTAAATAGAAAAACATTCTGGTTCGACAGGTCAAGCATTCTGGAGGATTTTTGGCCACTTTTCCCATTCTTCAGACCCTACAGGTTGGCTAACTCTCCATCCATGTCGAGCCACCTTCTTCCTGGCCAGCTGCCAGTGCAGACTTTCCCCATTTCCCAATAGCCTTGAGTAGCCAGATGACAGAATTCTTGGCCAATCATTTAGTGAGGCTGTGGAGAGACAAGGCTGTAAAATTTTACTTTTCAGGCAATCTGGAAATCTATAGTCTCCATGCCTGATCAGCAAAGAAGGAGTTCTCTGTGGGCACCAGAGACAGGGACCCAGTGTGGAGACCTGCAAGTGTGTCTGGCCCTGAACTCACAAGCATAGGGCAGGCTTCCAGAGCACTGAAGAGAATATGCGGGAGAAGCAAACACAAACTGAAAGGATATGCAAGGCGTCTTTCTTGGATGTTATTCCGCGACAGGTGGTAGGGGCAGGAGTGATGGAAAGAGACTGAGAAGATCTGGACATGGAGGCTGGAATGGTGAAGTTGTGATTCAGAGAGGCAGAGGCACATGAGAAGGAAGGCGGATTTTAAGGCTGGAAATCTGAAGGTCAGTGGTCCCAGTCACTCAGAGACAGAATCACAGCACAGCCCTCGCTGATGGCAAATAAAGGAGGACAAGAGGACGGGAAAGAATTCTGTTAACAGGCCGGAGCTACCGAGGAGGAATTTATAGCAAAATTTGCAAGAGGAGATGATGTGGAGAACACGGTTGCCAGAACTGGTTGGAAGCCCCCAAGAAATGGTGACAATGCCCAACAAACACACTCTGCCAAGGCCGTACGTGGTTTCACATCTCTGTCACCTTTCTAGCCCCAGGCAGCCACCCAGCTGACAGGCCACACCCGGCAGCTTCCCACGAAGTTATATAGTGCCCAAAGTGAGCCCCAGGAGGAACACAAAGATGTCGAGTAGGTTCTGCTCATTCCAGGGCTGCAGGAAGGCATGAAACTTGGGGTGCACTGCTCATCTCCCATCCCCACCCCATCTGGAGGTTGTAGGCAATCCACCCCACCAGACACTGATGGCCTCAGCGTTTGGGAACACCTGATGATTCTGGTGGTCAGGGCTGCAGACTTGTACCTGTTTGCAGAAACAGAAGGGTGGAAGCAGCATTCAGTGACAGCTCTCAGCAGTTTAGGCTTGACACAAAAGGCTGGTTTGCAGGCAATTACAGCCTGAAGGCAACCTGAAATTCACTAGCTGGGTACCTACAAACCATTCAGTTTTCTAAAGATCCCTATGTTTATGAAATTGAACTTAATGCTGACAGTAAGGATGTGCATGAGTCAGTTCCTGCTTTAATGGAACTTATGATCTACTAGACCAAGAGGCACCTATACAGTTCCTAAGTGTGCTCTTGCTAAGGAAGCATTGCTGTTAGTAGTTCTCTCAGTGGATAGAGCCAGGACGTATACACATGCAGATGTGCTTAATAGATATTCCATATATAAATCTCTACATCTCTTTCTCCACATCTTCACTATTGTGAATAGTCTTAAAATGAACATGCAAGCACTTGTGTCTTTTTGGTAGAATTATTCCTTTTATTTTGGATATATACCCAGTAATGGGATGGCTAGGTTGAGCGGTAGTTCTGTTTTTAGTTTTTGAGAAATCTCCAAACTGCTTTCCACAAAGGCTGAAGTCATTTACATTACCACCAACGGTATATAAGCATTCCCGTTTCTCCACAGCCTTGTCAGCATCTGTTATGTTTAGACCTTTTAAAAATAGCCATTCTGATTGATGTGAGATGGTATTTCATTGTACTTTTGATTCACATTTCTCTGATGATTAGTGATGCTGAGCATTTCGTCATATATTTGCTGGCTGCTCATATGTCTTCTCCTGAAAAGGGTCTGTTCATGTCCTTTCCCACTTTTTAATTCGTTGTTTGATCTTGTTGAGTTCCTTATAGCTTGTGAATCTTAGTCCTTTGTCAAAGGGATATTTTGCAAATATTTTCTCCCAATCCCTAGCTTGCCTGTTTACTCTGTCGATAGCTTCTTTTGCTGTGCAGAAACTCTTTGGTTTAATTAGGTCCCACTTGTTAATTTTTGTTATTGTTACAATTGCTTTTGAGAACTTAGTCAAATTCTTTTGCTTTGTTCATTAGAAAAAAAGATTTCTTTATTTTTATCTGACTGGGTTGATTTAAAGGATCCATCTTTGAGCTGTTAAATTATTTCTTCTGTTCAGAATAGTCTGTTGTCAAGGCTTCCAAATATATTTTGAAATTTCTGCAGTGTTTTTCTCTATTACAGAAGTTCAATTTGGTTTTAATCTTCTAGCTATGATGTCTTTCATATATTGGATTGGTTTTCTGGCTTCCTTGGATTAAATTTCAACCTTTTGGATCTCATTGAGCTTTCTCTGAAAAAGAAATTTTTCACAGATTCTGAATTGGGCCTCTATCTTTTCAGACATTTCAACCTGGTTAGGATTCATTGCTAGGGAGCTAGTGCAATTCTTTGGAGGTAATGAAACACCCTGACTTTTCGAATTGTCAAGAGTTCTTGCACTGGTTCCTTATCATCTGAGGGAACTGGGATTTCATATTCTTTTTGAACTTGGATGGGCTTTTGTTTTTATATTCTTTTTTCCCTTGATTGTTTGAATGCGGTTAATATTGAGTTTAGTTGGTTGCTTCTTTGCCGGGTGCTTTAAGAAGGCCGAGGCTCTGAATGGGTTCCTAGATTGCAGATGGGTTCCTGCCTCGGGTTTCAGAGGCATTGCATTGTTTGGTGGTGTAATTCAAGCTGCAGTCCAGTAGATGGCAATTAATGTAAGGCCCACAGACAGGCTCTTCCTCAGCCAGGCACCCCTTTTGTTTTACAGTAGGTTGGCAACAGTGCTCTGAAGAAGGGAAGCAGGGGCGAGAAATGATTTCTTTTCTGAGTCTGCTCCCAGGTGATATATCCTTCAACTACCAGCACTGCATCCACATTTCCTTTGCGTCAAGGGGGACTTTGAAAGGCTGTGCTCCCTCATACCTTACTTAGGGCCAATCCCAGCTGAGGGTTAAGTCACTAGGGGACTCACAACACCCTGGTGACATACCAATTCCTGTGCTTGTAAGAGTCATAGTAGGCTGTGGAATGTGTCTGGCTGGTGGTCTGGTGATGCAGTGAGTCAAGGGTGGAGTCTAGGTCCCTAGGCAGAACAAACTGCTTTCCACAGGGACTGAAGCAATTTACATCCCCACCAACAGTGTATAAACCTTTCCATTTCTCCATAGCCTGATCAACATCTGTTATTTTTAGACTTTTTAGTAATAACCATTCTGACTGGTGTAACATAGCATCTCATTGAAGTTTTCATTTGCATTTCTCTGATGATTATTGATGAGCAATTTTTTCTCTGTTTGTTAGCTGTTTGTATATTTTCCTTTGAGAAGGGTCTGTTCATGTCATTTGCCCAATTTTTAATGAGGTTATTCTTGTTTTTCTTGTTGGCTTAAGTTCCTTACAGACTGTGAACATTAACCCTTGGTCAGATGAATCATTTACAAATATTTTCTTCCTTATTTGTTGTTTGTTTTACTCTGTTGATAGTTTTTTTGTTGTTGTTTTGGTTTGGGTTTTTTGCTGTGCAGAAGCTCTTTAGTTTCATTAGGTCCTATTTGTCAATTTCTGTTTTTATTGCATTTGATTTTGAGGACATGGTGCCTAGGCCAATGTCCAGAAGTTTTATCTAGGTTTTTATCTAGGATTTTTATAGTCACAGGTCTTACACTGAGCATTTTATTCACCTTTTGTTAATTTTTGTACATGGTAGGATGTAGGGGCACAGTTTCATTCTTCTGCATATCTCTAGCCAATTTTCCAGCACCATTTATTGAATAGAGTACACTTTCTCCACTGTTCATTTTTGTCCACTTGCCAAATATCAATTGGTTGTAGGTGTGTGACTTTATTTCTAGATTCTCCATCCTGTTCCATTTATCCATGTGTCTATTTCTGTACCAGTCCCATGCTGTTTTGGTTACTATAGACTTGCAGTATAGTTTGAAGTTGGGTAATGTGATGCCTGGCTTTGTTGTTGTTTCATTTAAGATGGCTTCGGCTGTTTGGGTTCTTTCTTTGGTTCAATATGAATCTTGGAAGAGTTTTTTTCTAATCCTGTGAGAAAGGATGTTGGTAATTTGATAGAAATAGTGTTGAATCTGTAGATTCTTTGAGTGGTGTGGACATTTTAACAATATTGATTCTTAATCTATGAGCATGGCATGCTTTTCCATTTGCTTGTGTTGTCTATGAGTTTTTTGTTTTTTTTTTTTTTTTTTTTTTGCAGTGCTTTGTAGTTCTTTTTGTAGTGATCTTTCATCTCCTTGTTTAGATGTATTCTTGGGTATTTTGTGGAGTTCTATTGGTGATCATCAATAGGATCACCTTCTTTTTTGAGACCCAGTCTGATCTCAATTCACTGCAACCTCTGCCTCCCAGGTTTAAGCGATTCTCCTGCGTCAGCCTCCTGAGTAGCAGGGATTGTAGGTGCCTACCACCACACCCAGCTAATTTTCGTATTTTAGTAGAGACAGAGTTTCACCATGTCGGTCAGGCTGGTCTTGAACTCCTGACCTCAAGTGATCTGCCCCCGTTGGACTCCCAAAGTGCTGGGCTTACAGGCGTGAGCCACTGTGCCTGGCCTAGGGCATTTTTTTAATTTGAAAATTTTAATTTTTGTGGGTACATAGTAGGTATATATATTTATGGGGTACATGAGGTATTTTGGTACAGGCATGCAATGCATAATAGTCAGGATTGCATTTTTTATTTGGCTTTCAGCTTGAACATTGTTGATGTGTAAAAATGTTAATAATTTTGTACTTTTATTTTGTATCCTGAAACCTTACTGGTCATTTATCTAGTCTAGGTGCCTATTGGAATAAGCTTTAGGGTTTCTAGGCATAGAATCATATTGTCATTGAAAAGAGATAATTTTACTTTCTTTTTTAAAATGTGGATGTCTTACTTTTTTCTCTTGCCTGATGGCTCTGGCTGGGACTTCCAGGACTATGTTGAATAGAAATGGTAAGAGTGGATAGCCTTTCCTTTTTCCAGTTCTTAGGGGAAACGCTTTCAACTTTTGTTTATTCAGTATGGTGTTGGGTGTGGGTTTATTGTAGATGGTTCTCATGTATCTTTCTTTAATGCCTAATTTGTTTGATGTTTTTATAATGAAGGGGTGTTGGATTGATCAAAAGCTTTCCTGTGTATACTGAAATAACCAAATCTTATTTGGTTTTAATTCTGTTTATGTGGTGAATCTCATTTACTGATTTGCACATCTTGAAACATCATTGCTTCTCAGGAATAAAGCCCACTTGATCGTGGTGAATTATCTTTTTGATGTGCTGCTGATTTGGTTTGCTAGTATTTTGATTAGGATTTTTGCATCTATGTCCACCAGTGATATTGGCCTATAGTTTCATTTTTTTGTTGTGTCCTTGCAAGATTTTGTATCAAGATGACACTGGCTTCTTAGAATCTGAGTTATGGAGAAATCTGTCCTCCTCTACTTTTTGGAGTAATTTCAGTAAGACTGGTACCAGCTTTTCTTTGTATGTCTGCTAGAATTTGGCTGTAAATCCATCTACTCCAGGAGTTTTAAGAAAACAAAAACAAAAACAAACAAAAACGGTCTCACTCTGTTACCCAGGCTGCAGTGAAGTGGAATGATCATAGCTCATTGCAGCCTTGACTTTCTAGGCTCAATCTTCCTACCACAGCCTCCCAAACAACTGGGACTACTGGCACACACCACCACGACTGGCTAATTTTTGTATATTTTGTAGAGATGAGGTATTGCCATGGTGCCCAGGCTGGTCTCAAACTCCAGGGTGCAAGCATTCCACCCACCTCAGCCTCCCAAAGTGTTGGGATTACAGACATGAGCCACTGCACCTGGCCCAATTTTTTATTGTGGGTTAATTTTTTATTATTTACACAGCTCCAAAATTAATTATTTGTCTATTTATGGTTTCTATTTCTTCCTGGTTCAATTTTTGGAGGTTGGGTATTTCCAGGAATGTATTCATTTCCTCTAAATATTCTAATTTGTGCACATAGAGCATAGTAGTCTCTGAGGATCTTTTGTATTTCTATGGAATCAGTTGTAATGTCACCTTTACCGTTTCTGATTATAGTTATTTGGTTCTTCTCTCTTTTTTCCTGTATCTAGTTAGTGGTCTATCAATCTTGTTTATCTTTTGAAACAACTAAATTTTTATTTCATTGATCCTTTGTATGGCTCTGGGGTTCTCAATTTCATTTATTTCTGCTCTGATTTTATTTATTTCTTTTCTTCTGCCAGCTTTGAGTTTAGTTTGTTCTTGTATGTTTGTTCTAGTTCTTCTGTTTGTTCTTGTTCTTTCAGGTGCAACATTAAATTGTTAATTTGAGATTTCTCTATCTTTTTGATGTAAGCATTTAGGACTATAAACTTTCCTCTTACCACTGCTTGTGCTGTATTCCAGAGATTTTAGTATATTATGCCTCTATTTTCATTCATTTCAAATAATTTTTTATTTCTCCCTTAATTTTATTATGTACCCTTAAGACTTTCAGGAACAAGTTGTTTAGTTTCCATGTAATTGTATGGTTTTCAGAGTTCCTCTTGGTATTGATTTCTAATTTTATTCCACTGCAGTCCATTATGATACTTGGCATAATTTCAATTTTTAAAAATTTATTAGAATTTGCTTTATGACTGAGCGTGTGGCCAATCTTTGAGAAGGTTCTGTGTACAGATGAGAATGATACATATTCTGTGGTTGTTACGTAGAGTATTCACTAGATGTCTATTAGATCTGTTTGGTCAAGTATCAAATTTAAGTACAGAATTTGTTTTCTGTCTCTGTGTTCTGTCTAATGCTGTTATCATGTTATTATATGGCTGTTTATCTCCTTTCTTAGTTCTGGAAGTAGTTGTCTTATAAATCTGGGTGCTCCAATAATGAATGTCTATGTACTTAGGATAGTTAAATCATCTTGATGAACTGAACCATTTATCTTTGTATAATGCCCTTCTTTGTTCTCTTTTACTATTGTTGATTTAAAGTCTATTTTATCTGATACAAGAATTGCTACCCCTGCTCTTTTCTGTTTTCCACTTCAGTGATAGATCTTTCCCTATCCTTTTACTTTGAACCTATGAGTGTCATTACACATGAAATGGATGTCTTAAAGATAGCAGAAGTTAGATATGTTTTTTACCCATTTTGCCATTCTATCTCTTTTAAGGGGTGCATTTAGGCCATTTGCACTCAAGGTTAATATTGACATGTGAGGTTTTGTTTCCGTGTGGTATTGTTAGCCAGTTGCTAGTTGTTAGCTAGTTGCTTTGTGGTTTCAATTATGGAGTTGCTTTAGGTAGAGTCTATGGGCTTTACTTACACGTACTTTTGTTGAGCAGCTACTGTTCCATGTTTAGAATTCCTTTCAGCCTGCTCTGACGAGCAGGAGGCCTGGGTCTGCAGCTGCGGTTTGGGCAGCTACACTGGCACACGGGAGGGCAGAGTTTTCCTGGCCTGCTCCTGGTCCTCAAGAGCACAGTGAGCCTTAGATCTGCCTGTTCCGTGGGGCTGCGGCTCTGCCTGCTCCATGGGGCATGTGGCTCCTGCCTGCTCCTGGATCGTGCAACTCTGGCCACACCTCTCTGCTGCAGCCTGCATGATGGCAGCGGCAGGCCATCTGAAGCTGCCACAGCCATCTATTCTGCTTGGTCTCTTCTATTGTTATGTCTTCGAACTGTATTTTGAAATTTCTGTAGTGAATTTTTCTATTCCAGAAATTCTGTTTGGTTCTTCCTTAATATAACTATGTCAGCTTTCATATTCTGGATCATTTTCCTGGTTTCTTTGTATTAAATTTCAACTTTCTCTTGGATCTCATTGTGTTTCCTTGCAATTCAGATATTAGTTTATCTTTCATTTCAAACATTTCCATCTAGTTAGGATCCATTACTAGGCAGCTGGTGTGATCCTTTGGAGGTGTCAAAACACCGTTGATTTTTGAAGTTCCTTGCTGATTCCTTCTCATCTAAAGATAACTGTAGCTTCTTATTTTGAATTTGCTATCATTTGAGTGAGGCTTTAATTTTTTCCCTAGGGGGGTGTATGACTGTGGTGTATATTGTGTATGGTCATTTGGCTTAGCTTCTACATACTTTCAGGAGGCAAGTATTCTGTACAGGGCAAGTATTCCGTACGGGGTTGTGAATGGGTTCTAGGCAGTGGAACCTATCCAGAACGTATGTCAGACGCTGTTCCAGTGGTGTATTTTTGTTTAGCGGTGGAGTTCAGGTGCAGCCCAGTAGACGGCGCTAAAGAGTAAGAGCTACCAGGTATGCTGACACCCAGTGTACACGCCCTCCCAGATGCGGGTAGTGGGAAAAGATCCTGTTGGAGTACGCTGAAGTCTCAAGGGAAGGTGGAGCAGGAAGTGCACCAGCTCCTTGTCTTGAGCTGGCAGGAACGCTATCTGCTTTCAAATCATGCCCCTGTCAGAGCGCTCATGAGTCATTTACAAAGGCTTTGTTCTTGGGTTCCCGGCCACAGTGTGACTATACACTAAAGATTGATCTCTCTGACGGCTACCACTAGTATGGGGGTCAGGTGAGAACTTGCCCCAGTCCCGGGCAGGCAACTTCATGATGTGTCCTCAGTTGCCAAGGCACGGCGGCTCCATGTAGGGAGGGGAAGTTGAACCCCACCCTTCATCCCATTCTATTGTTAATGAGAATCTAGTTGTTACCAATTCTTGGCATTATAAATAAAGCTACAATGAACATTCTTATGCATGCCTTTTGTTGAAAATCTGCATTCATTTATCTTGGTATAAATCTAGAAATGGAATTCCTTGATCACAAGGTAGGGTAGGTTAAGCTTTCTTAAATATTACTAAAGAGTTATTCTAAGGCTTGTAACAGTTTCCACAACCATCAGCAATATATGAGAGTTCAGCTTGCCCTACAACCTTGCCAACTCTGGAATTGTCAATCTTTTTAGTGTTAGTTATTAATATCTCTTTGTTTTAACTTGCTAATTACTAATGATGTTCCATACTTCTGAAATATATTATTGGCAATTTGAGTAGCCTTGTTCATGAAATGCCTAATCAGGCATTTCGTTCATTTTTCAAATTATGTAGGATTTTTTGTCTTTTTTTTTTTTTTTTTTTTTTTTTGAAACGGAGTCTCACTCTGTTGCCCAGGCTGGAGTGCAGTGGTGCGATCTTGGCTCACTGCAACTTCTGCATCCTGGGTTCAAGCAATCCTCCTGCCTCAGCCTCTTGAGTAGCTGGGATTAAAGGCACCCACCACCACATCTGGCTAATTTTTGTATTTTTTTTCTTTTAAGTAGAGACAGGTTTTCACCATGTTGAGCAGGCTGCTCTCCAACTCCCGACCTCAGGTGATCCGCCTGCCTCAGCCTCCCAAAGTGCTGGGATTCCAGGTGTGAGCCACCGCACCGGCCTTTTTTTTTTTTTTTTTTTTTTTTTTTTTTTGTAGGAATTTATATATATTCTGGATCAGAGTCCTTTGTCCAATATACATTGGGCATTGTTTTCTCCCAATATATGGCTGGTCTTTTATTTGCTTAATGGTATCTTTTGATAAACGGAATTTCCTAATCATAATTCTAAGGTATTTATTATTTTTAGATTAGTTCTTTTTATACTGTCCAATACAAAATACCTTACATATTCTGAGTTCAAAAATGTATCACTTGCTTTTTCAAGACTCTTTATTATCTATTATACTTAGTTCAATGATTCATTTCAAATTTTCTGTGTATAGTGCTGGGTATTCTTTCCACATGAATATATAATTGCTTCAGCAACATTACTGGGAAAAAATTTTTACCTTTTATTTCTACATTGAATTGCATTGGGGTTTTGGTCATAAAACAAATGATCGCAATCCCAGCACTCTGGGAGGCCCAGGTTGGGGGATCACGAGGTCAGGAGTTCAAGACTAGACTGGCCAACATGGTGAAACCCTATCTCTGCTAAAATATACAAAAATTAGCTGGGCATGGTGTAATCCCAGCTACTTAGGAGGCTGAGGTAGGAGAATTGGTGAACTGGGACCCAAGAGGCGGAGGTTGCAGTGAGCCAAGATCACACCACTGCACTCCAGCCTGGGCTACAGAGCCAGACTCCATCTCTAAATAAATAAATAAATAAATAAATAAATAAATAAAATTTATTGTGGGGTTATTTCTGAATACTACTATCCTGTTTTATTGATTGGTCTTGATAGCTTATCCTAATATCTTACTGCCTTAATAGCTTGAAAGCAGTATCTTACTGCCTTAGTAGCTTGAAAGTAAATCTGGTCTCAAACTCCTCAGGCAATCCACCCACCTCAGCCTCTCAAAGTGCTGGTATTACAGGTGTGAGCCACTTCACCGGGCTCAAAGTTAAGAGATTTAAAAATTGTTATTCTCTTTAATTTTGAGAAACGGTCCTGCTCTGTCATCCAAGATGAAGTGCAGGGGTGGGATCTTTGCTCATAGTAACCTCTGCCTCCAGGTTTCAAGCCATTCTCCCATCTCAGCCTCCCCAGTAGCTGGGACTACAGGCGGTCACCACCATGTCTGGGTAATTTTTGTATTTTTTTTTTGTTGTTGTTGTTTAGAAATGGAGGTCTTATTGTGATGCCCAGACTTGTCTGGAACTCCTAAGCTCATGTGATCCACCTGCCCCAGTCTCCCCAAAGTGCTGAGATTACAAGCATGTGATTGTAATCTCATGTAAGCACTTGGCTGAGACTTTATTTTTTAGAGCAGTTTTAGGTTTACAAAAAAAAAAAAAAAAAAAAAAAAATGGAGCAGAAAGGGCAGCAAACCCCCACCTGTTTCCCTGTTAATTAACATCTTGCATTAGTATATTTGTTGATGTTAATAAGCCAATATTGATATATTAACTACAGCACACAATCTACATTAGGGTGCATGCTTTGTACAATTTAATGGGTTTTAACAAATGTGTAACATCACACATCTACCATTACAGTATCATAGAAAATAATTTCACTGCCCTAAATATCTCGAGCGCCACCTATTTATCCTTTCTCTTCCACCCTACCAACACTGGAACTCTGTTTTTACTGCTTCCATTGTTTTGCCTTTTCCAGAATGTCATATAGTTGGAATCACACAGTGTATATACTTTTCAGACTGGCTTCTTTCACTTAGTAATATGCATTCAATATTCCTCTTTGTCTTCTTATGGTTTGACAGTTCATTTTTGGGGTTGAATACTATTCCATTTTATGGATGTACAACAGTTTGCTTATTTATTCAACTGCTGAAGGACATCTTGGTTGCTTCCAGTCTGGGGCAATTAGGAATATAACTGTTATAAACATTTGTGTGTAGGTTTCTGAGTGGACATAAGTTTTCCATTCATTTGGGTAAACACCTATGAACATGATTGCTGAATCACATGGAAAAAACACATTAGCTTTGTAAGAAACTCTTAAACTGTCTTCCAAAGTGGCTTGCAATGAATGACAGTATCTGTTGCTCCACTCCCTTGCCAGCATTTGATGTTATTTAGTGTTTCAGATTTTAGCCATTCTAGTAAGTGGTATTTTACTGTTGTTTTAATTCACAATGACCTTATGATATATTCCCTTAAGCATCTTTTCATATGCTCATTAGCCATTCATATATCTTGCAAGGTGTCTGCTCAGATCCTTTGCCCACTTTTTAATTGGGTTTATTTTTGAGTTTTAAGAGTTCTTATATATATATTGGATATAAATCTTTTATATCTATTTTGCAAATATTTTTCTCAGTCTGTGGCTTGGCTTTTTAGCTTTTATTCCTTTAACAGTGCCTTTTGTGGAGCAGAAGTTTTAATTTTAATGAAGTCCAACTTGCAAGTTTTGTTCCATGGATTGTGATTTTGGTTCTGTATCTAGAAACTCATTGCCAAACCCAAGATCACCTACATTTTCTCTTATTTTCTAGAAGTTTTATAGTTTTGTGTTTTACTTTTATGTCTATGATCAGCTTTGAATTATTCAGTATCTACACTTATCTCTTTGAATGTGGATGTTCCAGGACCATTTGTTAAAAAGACTATCTCCATTAAATTGTCTTTGCTCCTTTGTCAAATATCAATGGACTACATTTATATGGGTCTATTTCTGGACTCTCTATTCTGGTCCATTGATCTGTTTATTCTTCACCAATACCACAATGCCTTAACTACTGGAGTGGAGCTTTATAGAAAGACTTGAAATTGAGTACTGTTAGTCCTGACTTTGTTCTTCAGTGTTGTGTTGGCGTTCCTAGGTCTTTTGTCTGTCTATGTAAACTTTAGAATCAGCCTGTCAATATCCACAAAATAACTTGCTAAGATTTTAAAGAAATTGCATTGAATATACAGATCAATTTTGGAAGAACTGACATATTGATAATACTGCATCTTCCTATATAAACATGGACTATTTCTCCATTTATTTAGTTCTTTGGTTAGTTTCCATTATACAGTTCCCATAGACGTTTCATTAGATTTATACCTAAGTATTTTATTTTTGGGGATGCCAATATGGATGTTATTGTGATTTTAATTTCAAATTCCACTTGTCCATTGCTGCTATATAGGAAAGTGACAAACTTTTGTATATAAATCTTGTTTCTTGTAACCTTGCTATAATGGCTTATTGTTCTAGGAGTTATTTTGTCTCTATTTTTGGACTTTCTACATAGACAATTATGTCATCTGTGAGTAAAAAAGCATCTGAACACTTTTTATTTCCCTTTCTTCTCTTATTGTATTAGCTAAGACTAATGCAAATGGTGTTGTGTTTTTAATTTCAAATTCCAATGGTTCATTTTTGGCATACAGGAAAGTAGCCTACTCTGTCTTCTTGGCTAACCTGGTTAAAATTCCATCAAATTTATTGATCTTTTCAAAATCTCAGGTTTTGGTTTTGTTTTCGCCACTGTTCTCCCATTTTCAATTTCATTGGTTTCTGATCTAATTTTCTTTAAACATTTTGTAGTGAGGGGGTTATCTTTTAAAAAATATTTAAAATGTTTTGTTTCAAATTGATACATAAGTATCTGTATTTGTGGGGTACAGTATGTTTCAACACATAATTACTTTTAAATGTAAGAAAAATTAACGTGGAAACTAAAGTACACATATTTATTTTAAAACATTTATTTTGTGATACTTGCTAATAAATTTGTAAGGAACAAAGAATGCTTGAATCTACTTAAAAGACTTTGCACACAAATGTTCATTGCAACACTGTTTACAATAGCAAAGACCTGGAACCAACCCAAATACCCATCGACGATAGACTGGACAGGGAAAATGTGGCACATATACACCATGGAATACTATGCAGCCATAAAAAAGGATGAGTTTGTGTCCTTTGTAGGGACATGGATGAACCTGGAAGCCATCATTCTCAGCAAACTGACACAAGAACAGAAAATCAAACACCACATGTTCTCACTCATAGGTGAGTATTGAACAATGAGAACACATAGACGCAGGGAGGGGAGCATCACACACTGGGGTCTGTCAAGGGGAAATAGGGGAAGGACAGTGCGGAGTGGGGAGTTGGGGAGAGAGAGCATGGGGAGAAATGCCAGATATAGGTGATGGGGAGGAAGGCAGCAAATCACACTGCCATGTGTGTACCTATGCAACAATCTTGCATGTTCTTCACATGTACCCCAAAACCTAAAATACAATAAAAAAGACCTTAATCTCAAATGAAGTAAAATGTATAATCAGCAAGATTCTTATTAACTTGTAGAAATGTAGTTTATTTCATGCGAAGCTACATACTTTCATATATTTAACAGCTAATCAAACATTTCAAAAATTCATTACATCACAATAAATTAAAATACTATAAAGGAACTGCAAGTCAATGAATTTGTCAAAACCGAATGAGAGAACACTATGCATAAATAAGGCTAAAGTTACTAATTTGCTTATAGGTAGCACTTTGCAGCTTTTTCCAAATATGTATTTGAAAACACAGTGAGAATCAACAGAGAAAAAAATAGTTAAATCTACAACTCAATGATCAGATAATAAAACATTTGTCATTACATATCAGGTAGCAATGGCTGACTAAAGATAAATTTGGCATCATGCAACAAGAATGACCACAGTAACGTTTTGAAAAATTATGATCATATGCACATTTGAAAAGATTAATTTTCCATTTCACCTAATCAACTGAATTAGATAAAGGCAAAATAGCAAGTATTTTATTAATGCAATGCAGAAATTAGGTTTTTGATATATTAATAATTTGCTTGGGTATTGGTATACATAAAAATCAAGGGAAACAGGAGTATTTTAAGCTCATACTGGATTACTGAACTTTAGAATATTATCCTAAGGAAATAGGTCTGGGCAGAACTTATTTGAGAAAGATTTTAAAACTATTCAAAAGCAATACTACAATTAGTTACTTACAAAAACATTTATAAAAATTAAATATCAGAAAGTGAGAACATCAGTATTAGAACTCTGTTGTATTATTCAATGTTATAATTTATAAATACATATTAGATTATAGTAATTTAAAACACAGAACCACATATTTTCTATCTTCTAAAATAAGAAAAATCCTTCAAATTGTTTTTAAAATATAAACAAAAACAAATCCATTGGATTGCTTTTAAAAAATAAATACAGTCTCTCCCCTATTACTTGATATACTAAATAGGGAAGATGCTCACCAGCATTGTTGAGAAATACAGTTCCAAATGAGTAGACTAATAACATTTATGCCAATATCAACTCTAAATGGCATTGAACAGTTTAAATAAATTATGATTTTACCCTACATATGTCTGCCATAGTGAACCATTCTTTCTATTCTTTTGAACTAAGTACAGTAAAATTCTTTCACAAAATGATCTGAGATCAAGAAAACTACAGAAGGAAATATTTTCAGTGAAAAGAAGTTAATTTTTCCCAAGGAGTAGGTAAAAAACAAATGTATTTTAGGATATTGATGAGAAGAGGAACATGCCAATATTCTTGCTTTATTAACATATTTTAAAAATTACAATGCGTACTCAATTGACCTCAATGGACAAATGTTTTGAAAACAGAAATAAAATTTTAGTTAAATCAATCTGGGTATGGAAGGAATCAGAGGTGAAGACATGTTCCTGCTGCAGTGGGAAGGAAGAGAGAGCAGGACTACAGCCTGCCCTGCTGGGGGAAATAGCTCCTAGGCCCTGGCCTCCAGGAGTTGGGAAAGGGGAAAACATTGCCTGGTCTTCTGAGTCTCTGGGCAAAAAGTCACTGAGTTGGAAAGAAGTACCTCATATAGATGGGAATTCATATTTTAGAAGACCTTCTGTAACCTTCTTATATTGTTTCAACTTTCCTAAGAAAAGTTTTGATGATGTATATCATTTATTAATTCCCCTTCATAAAAAGATGTCTCAAGAATCTAAATAAATCTTAAAATTTTTTGAAATCTATTTTATGTAAAAATATTACATTGAAAAGTAGGTCACTAAGGAGGACATTTCTTTTAGTGACCAAAAAGAAATTTTTCTGAGTATACCACTCATCAAAAACAACTATGTACACAAAACAGAAGGAAAATCTTTCAGCACATTACAAGTCATGCTATAAACATAGCCCTCAGAAAGGAAAAAGGTACAAAGGAATGAGAGAGGACATAAGAAAAGATGACAAAACCCTAAATCCATTTACTTCTAAACATTCAGAATTTAACACACATCCATTACATTTGGAGATTCAAGTATACTAAGATTTTCAGGGACATATTTTGTCACTTAGTGCAAATACATTTGTAATTTTTAGGCATGGTCCACTCAAATCCTAAGTACAAAACTCACCCTACTAAACAGTGTGAATTGCAATACGGAGAGTTTATTTTTTCTCTAATATGGTAATCAGTACATCATCAAGAACGTTCCCTAAACCTATTAATGCTATAAAAATGAGGTTACTGAACATAAACTAAATTTTTCCAACTATCAAGAACGTTCCCTAAGCCTATTAATGCTATAAAAATGAGGTTACTGAACATAAACTAAATTTCTCCATTAATACACTAAAATATACTTTTTTTTTTTTTTTTTTTTTGAGACAGAGTTTAGCTCTTGTTACCCAGACTGGAGTGCAATGGCGCGATCTCAGCTCACTGCAACCTCCACCTCCTGGGTTCAGGCAATTCTCCTGCCTCAGCCTCCTGAGTAGCTGGGATTACAGGCACGCACCACCATGTCCAGCTAATTTTTTGTATTTTTAGTAGAGATGGGGTTTCACCATGTTGACCAGGATGGTCTCGATCTCTTGGCCTCGTGATCCACCTGCCTTGGCCTCCTAAAGTGCTGGGATTACAGGTGTGAGCCACCGCACCCGGCTCTAAAATACACTTTAAAAAAACCATACACATTAATTTTCCTATGCTATAATTTACTTTGGGCATACATCCAGCTTAAATTTCAGAACTCATCATCTAATCAAATAGTAACCCAAAAAAATCAACTGGCAGAGTCTTTTTTTGAATGTCTGGATTGTCAGATTTTCTGATCTATTCTTTATAAAGGGAAAACTCTTGAATGTTTTGATTTAGTTCTTACCATTTTTGTAAAATGAGGGCCTCTTATGCAATGAGATTATTCAAAAGCCCTTGTATTCATTTGGTAAGAAAGCAAATTTTAATAATTAAACTTATACTTTTGTTTTTTTACAAAAATGCTCTATTGATAACAAGTTATTTATGTTGTAAATGAAATTAGTAATTTAGAGATGATTCATGAAATTAATTATTATTATTTTCTGCAATAGTTATTCTGAATTATTGGCTTACTGAAATTCTTACCTAACAACTATTTACAAAATAATTTGAAAATTTTTAAACAGATATTTATTATCGGGTAATAAAGTCATCAAAAATTACTGAAAATAATTCTTTAAGAAATGTACTTTGTGGCTGGGTGCAGTGGCTCACACCTGTGATCCCAGTACTTTGGGAAGCCAAGGCGGGCGGATTGCCTGAGATTAAGAGATTGAGACCATCCTAGCCAACATGGTGAAACCCCATCTCTACTAAAAATACAAAAATGGCCAGGCGCGGTGGCTCAAGCCTGTAATCCCAGCACTTTGGGAGGCCAAGGCAGGTGGATCACGAGGTTGAGAGATCGAGACCATCCTGGTCAACAAGGTGAAACCCCGTTTCTACTAAAAATACAAAAAATTAGCTGGGCATGGTGGCGCGTGCCTGTAATCCCAGCTACTCAGGAGGCTGAGGCAGGAGAATTGCCTGAACCCAGGAGGCGGAGGTTGCGGTGAGCCGAGATTGCGCCATTGCACTCCAGCCTGGGAAACGAGAGAAACTCCGTCTCATAAAAAAAAAAAAAAAAAAAAAAATACAAAAATTAGCTGGGCGTGGTGGTGTGCACCAGTAGTCCCAACTACTTGAGAGGCTGAGGCAGGAGAATTACTTGAAACTGAGAGGCAGTGATTGCAATGAGCCGAGATCACACCACTGCACTCTAGCCTGGTGACAGAGGGAGACTCCATCTCAAAAAAAAAAAAAAAAAAAAAAAAAAGAGAAAAGAAAGAAAGAAATTTACTTTGCATGTAAAGTATATGAATTTAGTAATTTAGTAGTACTATTTTATAGTAGATGTCATTACATTTTAATAAGCTTCTCAAAACAGAAAACTTGTACCCACTACAGTTTTTTACACAAGGTGGTTTAACAAATACTAACTTGACTCCCCAGCAATAAACTCAGTCTTCAGGGGTCAAGTCATTGCCTTCTGAATTCAAATTTATCCAACAAAATAACACTTTCATATGATCATATATAACATTCTGTAAGATAAATTCTGCTTAAAAAGTTGAATAATCTGAATCACTGAAACAACAAAATGTTATTTTAAATATAACATAAAAGTCATAGAGGAATCTATACTGTTTGTGAAGTATATGCATATATATATTTCAATTATTATAAACATAAAAAATTTAATACTAAAGAAAAGTGGTAACATTACCTTATACATGTTCCTACCAATCTATCTTAGTGCATTATTTATAACTTTAAAGTTATAAAAGTAATTGGTTAATTTCTTTTCCTTTTCTGCTTCTATTTCAATAACAGCATCTGAATTTCATGACAAACCTGATGAGAAACCACATTATACTTAAGAAATGATTCCAAAGTAAACCCAAAGACTAAATAAAACAAAACTACTTTCACAGGACTTTTGATGAATTAGTCCAAAAAGCATTTTGGCTTTAGGGACTTGTAAGCTTTTCTGTAATATCAAGAAACGAGACCCCTTTCTGGGATGATCATTTTCCCCATCTAATATTTCCAAGTATCACTAGGAAAAACAGCACAATTCTAAACTGCAGTACATAAACACCAACTTGACTTCCTTGTGATAGCTTTGTAAGGTAGCAGGTAAATAGCAAGTATCATCTCCATTCTGCAAATGAAGGTGCAGAATGAAGCTCTTGAAGCACCAAAAAGCTACATGATTTGCCCAAGGTATTCAATGAGTCAATCATGAAATTACAAACCCAGCATCAAGTTATCTCTGCTCCTGGCATACTGCTCTCTGACTACACTTCACATTAGAAGACTGTATGTATGTGTCCTCATGTGTAGTCTATATGGCCTTCAATTCAGAGTAAGTCTATCCACTGATAATTATTTTTAAAGGGATCTAATCTCAAAGATCACAAAAACTCAAAAATCAAAATTTTCAGATAATGAGAATTATGCTCTATTCCTTTCAATATCTGTATAGAGCTATGATTTTTTAAAAACTTACATGATAATATTTATTAAAGAGAAAAATAAAAAGTTTAAATTTATGTCTTGGAGAAAGAGTAACTTCAAGTTAGGGGAACTATACAATTCATTTTCAAACTGGGATACTTAAGGGTGAAACTGAGCACTAGTAATAAACAGGATACTAGGTGTTATACTGAGATTGTATTAGGCAAGCTGATGTATGGTCACCTAATGTAGCACGGATTCAGTAAGAGTTGCAAATATTCTAGGAACATAAGAAACTCTCTGCAAGCATGCTGTAATCAAACATGTTCACTTTGCAATAAAATACTAGTGCTTTAAAGTATAATACATAAATTTAGCTTAAACACAAAGGTTAAAAAACAATCTATTTAATAAGAATGTTTAACCAACAAGTTATTACACATTTCCATTCTAATATAGTTTTGTTTTATATAACCCACAAATTAGGTATCAGTAATAACAGTAAATTGATTCACTTTTTACCTTTGAATAGCCAATTTTTTTCTCAAAAAGTATAAACAGGTACCTTTAAATATTAAAGAATTTTGTTGGACTCTTTGACTACTAAAAAAGAAAAACTATTTTCCATTAATGCCTAGAATTTATCCTTGAATGGCAAGATTTAAATCAATATGTTAAATGATAATTGTGAACATAGCTTTCTGAAATGAAAACTTTTTATAAAGCAATATAGGAAGCATAAAAAAATCCAGTTACTACGAAGATTGAAGGAATACTATTATCACCTGATTACAGTATACATGCTAAATATACAAACACTTATCAGTTGAAGTATAATCTTAATCTTATACATGCAAAAATCCCCCACTAATTTGCAAACAGATTTGAAAAAGTACTTTTTACATTCAGTTATGTCTAGTAAGTAAGCCTTGTGTTTAAGACACGAGTTTTACAAATACAGTTATTATTTAAGGTCTCCACTCACATTTCTTTGGGAAATACAAGTTGAATATAGTTTTTAATAATAACAACAAGGTAACAATAAAACTGTATAATATTATTTAGTATGACTTATGGCTTCCTTGAATCTTTAAAATAACTCTCCTGAAAAAAAATATTAAACTGAAACAAACTGAACTGCATGTTCTTAACATATGTTGAGTTTTTAAACAATTCTTCCATTGTAACTGTACTTCTAAGGCAAATGCTTAGGAAATGATATGTAATAAATCTTGTTGGAAAAGATGATACTGTATTCAATGAACATTAAATGATTATTCCTAAGATTTAATTATCAGGGCTTTTTTTGTTATCTTGACACTTTTTACTGAGTGTATAGAGGAAATTCTAGGGTACACAGATGTTCATCAAGACTGATCTGATGTGTTGACCTTGGTTAGTGGTCCCACAAACTTTTTCAGACTTTAAACATCATTAAATATGTCACTGCGAGACATTGAGAGATATCGTCCACCAGGCTGATACCTAAAAGATGAACATAAAGAAACAATCTGAAGGGTCAAAAATAATAAAGGAAGAGACAAAACCAAGAGTACATTAAAAGGAAGTGGCCACATAATTTGTAAGCACTGTAAAATCTAGTCAGTAGCTGAAAGTAGAAACTTACCCTCCAATTACATTTTCCAAAAGGACTTAATTATAAATCAACCACCAACTGTTTTAGAGCCTAGAATATATGCATGACAGAGTGAGAGATGTAAAAAGAAGAGGCGGGGATGTAAGACACATCTGGGAGATTAATCAATTTAATAACCACTCTCAATTGTTGCATATAAACATAACCTAGGTTTTTACTGCATATAGGCAATACTATAGTAAACATTTTCATGCACATGATATTTTGCTTTTATTTAATTATGTCCTCATAGCACAATGGCTGAAAGTACAGACTCTGTAGCCAGAGTACTGGGGTTTGAATGCCTGACTTGCCATTTACAAGTTGTGTGACTCTAGGCAGTTTACTGAGCCTCTCTGGACTTAAATCCAATTGAATTTGCAACCATGCAATTACAATATTTTTGTTAAAGAGCTTAGAATAGTTCTGGCATCTAGACACTGCAATGCAGCAGTTACTAAATATAATAAATTTCACAAATGGCACAGTCAGAAATAGGCATATAAATATTGTCCCCATCCTTTGCTATATATTTCAAAATTATACTTTTTTATTTATAATACCAACTAGTATTGTGTGACGATAACGATTTCATTTACCGCTACTGGATAATTTTTAAAATATAAAAGCATTAAAAAGTCTAAAAAGGTATCAAAAATTACTTAACACATTTTTTATTATTAGAGAAAATGAACATTTTCGTTTACTTATAACTTGTTTACTTTTACCTTTATTCACTTGTTTTCAACCTTGTCAATAAGTTATCAAAATTGCAGAGGAATGCTAGAGCTAAAATGTCACAGCCAGAACTTACCTTCCTGATTCAGATTCAAGAGGATCATCAGTGAACGTTTCTGCATTAAAATCCAAAGGTTCTGCATCTTGGAGAAGTTCTATCCGGTCCCTTTCAGTCCTGTTATTAGCCCTGGTATATTTGAATGCAGCTGCAAAGGAAGGAGGAAAAATGTCTACTTCCCTACTGTATTTTAATGTATGGGTCACAGTCTATGGAGCTACAGAGAGAAAAATCAAAATTCTAAGGAAAGGAATCTGAATTTTCATTGTGAAGACAAAGAACATAAGATAACTACATGTTTACTTAAAATCAGATTAAAATTATAAGCAGTATGATAGAATATAGCAAGGAAAAGCAGATACAGTGTAAACATTTCAATAATATAACTCAGAATTAACATTTAACTATGGTATCACAATGGAGAAACTGTTCATTAACAAAAGTAGTTAGAGTTGGTTTCATAGTTAACTTCATTTCTTGGCTAGGACTTTAAGGTGTAATCAGCTCAAACTCTTAAAAAAAAGTGTCAGTCTTTTGACCATAAGGCAAGAGTATGGGTAGCACTAGCCCACAGAAATAGAATGCACGCCGACATTTAATTAGAAATTTTCTAGTAGTTATCTTAAAAAGAAACAAATGAAATTAATTTTAATATATTTAATTTAACAAAATATATCCAAAATATTATCATTTCAATATGTTGCAACTGCTCAACAGTTACACGTGGCTAATGATTATCATACCAGACAGCAGATATAGAAAACTAACTCTCCTTTCTCTACATAGACGTCGATTTCTTTATAAACAAACCAAATTTTCACAATGTTGTCCAGAGGAGTCCAAGTAGCTTTACAATAGCTTTATGACACAGTTCTTTCTGAAAACTTAAGGCAAGCCAATTCTCTCACATTTTTATATTTCTGTAAGCTTGGACTTTGTCCTAAATGCAAGTCTCTTCATCTTTTCTCTCACTCATTCAGCAAATTGCAATTGCCCAATACATGCAAGATTCTCTCTAATTTATCATCCTATAGCTTTGTGACTCCTCTTCTCCTAAGCATTGCCAGAGCTTTCCATTCTGAAAACTTCCTTCCACTCTATGGTAAGCAAGTGTCCAAATCCCTTTACGGAATCCTCACTATTTCCTAGGTTTAACTAAAGCTTTAGCTCTTTCCTACTTATTCTACCCTGAAGTCCTTCAAATAAATCCTTTTCTTTTCATCTCCAGGACCACTGCCTTATTTTATACCCTAATCATTTCTTGACTGCATCACCAAAACAGTCTCTTAAATGGTTTCTACGTCTCACTTCCCTAAAAATTATGCTTTACACTGCCATCAAATTCATCTTTTGAAACCACAAATCTTATCATACTTCCTCCCAGATTGAAATCTTACCATCAGGTCCAAATCCAACCTTTTTTTTGAGATGGAGTCTTGCTCTGTCACCCAGTCTGGAGTGCAATGATGCAATCTTGGCTCACTGCAACCTCTGCCTCCTGGGTTCAAGAGATTCTCCTGTTTCAGCCTCCTGAGTAGCTGGGATTACAGGTGCCTGCTACCATGCCTGGCTACTTTTAGTATTTTTACTAGAGATGGGGTTTCACCATGTTGCCCAGGCTATTCTCAAATTCCTGACCTCAGGTGATCCGCCCACCTCAGCCTCACAGGTGTGAGCCACCATGCCTGGCCCCAAATCCAAACTTTAGAGCATGACAATATCTGTTCCCCAAGCAGCTCTGTGGCCTCCTCTCTTGTTACCCTCCCGATGCTTAGGCTTTAGTTACAGAGAAAAACATAACATTTTCCCAAAGGTTCTCTTATGACACAGCGTCCTGTACTTAGCCTCCCTTCTAATTAAAATACCCTTCACCTGGCTAAGTACTATTCATTCCTAAATACTCAGCTAAGCATATCTTTATTACAGAAATATTTCTTCATTATAAAAATTCTTTCCTAAGATAAGCCCTCTTTTTCCATTCCCCAAGCTGAATTCCTTCTGCATCAGGTGTGCATCCTTCCATCAGAGCTGTCATGAGAAGTCTACAATATCATACATAGTCTGTAATTAAAATATTTTTAACATTTCTATTTAGTTCTTTTGTATAGTTTCCATCTCTCTGGTGAAATTCCCCCCATCTGTTCATGCACATTGTCCAAGCTTTCCACCAGATTATTTAACATACTAATTGGTTATTTTAAAGTCACTGCACTGTCTGATAATTTCAACATTTGAGCCACCTCTGGGTCTGGTATGTTCACTATTTTATATTTTGAAAATGGCTCATATTATCTTACTTTCTTGTATTTCTCATAATTTTGGGTTAAAAGCCATACATTATGCGTAAAGAAAGAAAAAAAATTGGGCACACCTCTTCTATTAGATCATCACTGTTGAGAGCTGATGTAGTTGATCTGCGTCTGGACTTGGTTATTGGTTTAGTTTCTTTAAATCCCCACAGACTTCACATTTCTCTAGTGATGAAATGCTATGACCTTGTACTTAGTAGGGCCTCAAGTGTCAGATGGTTTCTCTCAGTATTCTTTTTCCACTCTCAGATTTCAGTAGTCTTTTCATGGATATTCCACAGAGGGAGTCTTCTCCATGTTTCTATTCCTCATCCATTGGTACTCAGTGCAAAACTCAGAGCTGAGTGGGAGAGGATGTTCAGTTTTTCCTCCCCCATCCTCAGTCTTAAATCCTGTGCACCAAAGCCTCACCGGTGGGGCTCTTTCAGCAATCTTACATCTCTCCCAAAAACAACCTCCTCCTCCTACTCAGCTCAAGGTCCTAGGCAAAAACTGGTTTCTTGGTACCTCCTAAATAGCTTCTGCCTCATTTCAGTGTGGGATCAGTGATACAGGAAGGTCTCCTAACCCACCTGATGGCAGATGACTTCTGTCCATTTTCAGTCCCTCACTCAGTTATGACATCCTAAGGACAAGAAATATACCTTCTTTGTGTTGCCGTACACCTGGGAATATGCCTAACTTATATGGGTCAGTCAATAAATTATTATAAAAATGATCAAATAACCTATACCTACTAATAGGAAAGAAAAACATCAAGGTAAATGGTAGAAATAAACACCTGCCTAGAAAATACGTGGGATGAGTGCTTACATTACGTAGGGTTAGTATACTTACTACTATTCATTTGATGCCCCAGTTTCTCCTTTCTCTATCAGAGTACATATTTGAACTTCCCTTCTTTCTATATATTGAGAAATGTTTAAAAAAAAAAAAGTCACTGCAAATACACATTTATAATTCTGCAAAGGCATTTCTGGATGAGTTTTCTAACACTCAATCTCTATGCAAGCAAGCATAAGAAAACACTTTCCAAGTGAACTAGAAGATAAACTACTTACACCGGTTGGTATTAACATCTGAGAAGTTTGACTCTTTTGGGTCAGTATGAATATTTCTGTTCCTAGTGGAATCTTCTCTATTGTGTCCATAACGTTCTTTCCATTCCTAGAAAAGAAACACAAGTAAATATATAACAAGAGAACAGAAAATAATTCATTAATGTCAAGAGATGACATATGCAATGTAATATAACAATTATTTTCATCAGAAATTCATTAGTAATCAATATAATTATCCTAGCATCTTTAAAAATCATAGGTCAATGTTTTCATTTTTCCATGATTTATTGAAGTCACAGTCTCTATAAACTTTAACTTTTACAAATGACAGAGACATTCTGCTAACTTTGATTGTTACTCATCTATCTAAAATGTAAAACAATATTACTATGACAAGTTTGCCTTGACCATACAAAAGTTATGAGAACCCATAATGACTAATAGATGTTAACAAAATTTTCTTTCACTCAAATAAACTACAAGTAGTAAGAGCTAAAACATCAAGAGCTAAAGTTGTATACAAACATAGTCTATGACTCACATGGCATTATGAGTTATCCTAAATGCAGTAAAAGCATATTAACTGGATTCTACTCATTAAATTCTTAGAATTGAAAGGGACATCAGAAGTCACCTAAGGCAACTTTCCATGCAGTGCGGGGTCTCATTCTAAAACCTCCTTGCCAGATGCTTTTTGGCTCTCTGACTAGACAGCATGTAATTTTCTATGTCTGAGAAGCCTATTGCAATTCTGGTAAATTGCATAAATTAGAAATTCTCATAGAGAGGAGAAATCTATCTCTAGTAACTTCTACTCTTTGGTTCTAGTTGTGCCTTCTAAAATAAAGAAGATACACATATATGAAGATACACAAAGATAACTATAAAGTTTCCTGTTAGTCTTTGCCAGTATATACACCCATTTGTTAAAATGTGTGGTAATTATAATTAGATTTTACTCATTTTTTGCCTTTTCACTTTCTAGGTTAGTTTATCTCAGAAAATGGAGGCTTAAAGAAAAATTAACAAGGAATAAAATTAATGTTACATCATCAAAAAAGAGAAACAATTTTAAAGCAATCAAAGCCATTTTAACAGCAAGAATATATGTATTTATTTATTTACTCATTCAACAAATATTCATTGAGCAGCTACTTTAGGCAAGAAGCCCTCGATGCTAAATAGGAAGTAATTTATTACTAATGACTTTTAGAACAAGTCTATCAGGATACTTAGTGTGTACACCTGAAAGTATTAAAATTCCCTTTCTTTAAAAATATATATTTTAACATTTTCCCACTTTTTTTCTGTCTTTAGCTAATTATTCCAAATTAATAATATTCTTAAGAAATTTTATTTCAAATTAATCTTCAGATTATAGAAAATTAATACTGTACTTACTCTTCTTCGATTTTCACCTTCTTCTTGCCTTTGTCTTTTTCTCTTCTCTAAACACAGAAAAATAGTGTCAAATATGGCATAACATGGTTTAATCAGACATAGTGTAACTGAACTAAAGATATTGAACTATGTGATATTTATTTTAAATTGCCACAAAATCAAATGTTACAGGTTATTGCTGGAAAGAATTTTGAGAAGTTATCTCACTCAATAAATAGTGAATACCTTCTCTATTTTTGTTGGAGGTGGCCCTGTAGTCTCTGTTTAAATAACTTTAGGGAAGAAAGAGTTCTTTCTCACAATGAAATTTGTTTCTCTGTAAATCATATTCTCTTTTATTCCTGTCTTCTAAGTTAAGTTCATACTTCTTTTCTTTCTGTATGAGTCTCTTTCTATGTTACTCTCTTCAGGTTACAGACATGATGTTTTTCACTTTTTCCCCATAGGATGCACTCTATAGACTCATAAATCTAGCTGTCTGTCTCTAAATACTTTCTAATTTATCAGTCTTATTCTTTAAAATCTTACCTAGGACTGGATGTGCTACGTCATATGAGGTCTAACAGGAGAACACGTGAAGGCTACACTAGATTATTTTGGAGCTGTAATACATTTTGGCTTACACTCAACTTATAATCACACAAAGCCCCAGACTCAAGTAGGGAGAATGTGTAAGAACCTATAGCCCAAAAGTCAAGATTTTTTTTCCCTCCGTGGTACCATCATTTTGAACATCAACAAATTTAATACACTCAGTTTTGTGATTTGATTTGGCACTAGAGTGCCATGTATTCTAACAGGCTGTTAATGATCATCACACTCTAAAAAAGTAGCCTTTGCCTGAGTGATCTTCTATTCAGTATCAAACTGATGATTCTTTAAATTAGTTAGTTTTATAGTTGTACAGAACTTGGCAAATATGTTTCAAGGTAAACATGAAAATGATTCCAAGACCATACAAGGGTGTTATCTAGCTGCAAACATACTAATATTTAAGCTTCAGAATTTCTTTTTCTTTTTTTTTTGAGATGGAGTTTTGCTTTTGTTGCCCAGGCTGGATGGAGTGCAATGGCACAATCTCGGCTCACCTTAACCTCCACCTCTGGGTTCAAGCAATTCTCCTGCCTCAGCCTCCCGAGTAGCTGGGATTACAGGCATGTACCACCACACATGGCTAATTTTGTATTTTTAGTAGAGACAGGGTGTCTCCATGTTGGTCACGCTGGTCTCAAACTCAGACCTCAGGTGGTCCACCTACCTCAGCCTCCCAAAGTGCTGGGATTACAGGTGTGAGCCACCGCACCCAGCCTTAAGTTTCAGAATTTCTTAAAGACAAATAAAATAATTATTTATGTTTACAAATTATTTTTGCTAGGAAGGCTATATGTGCCTTTTTAGCTAAAATTTTGCATTAGTTTATAATTTTTTAGGATAGAGTACAAATTATTCACAAACTATACAAATATTAATTTTGTATTTTGAGCTTAGCATTTAGCATTTTCCCTTCATTTATTTTAAAAGACAAATCTTACCTTTTCTGATTAATTCTTTTCCTTCATTAACTAAGTCTGATGTCATATCATCATCTCCCATAAACTGCTGGAAACCAAGCAGATTCAAACAACGGGTTCCCAAACTAATAAAAGCAGATTTTTTAAAAAGACAAGCATTATTTCACATTGTACGTATTTAGATGAATTATTCTTTAGCATTGTCACTCCCAAAGAAGACTATGCTTCATTATCTGTTATCATATAGTTATCTATAGTCACATATGACATGCTTCAGGAAGTACCACTTATCTCCCTTTCTAAGCGTATGCCCTATACTTCACTGATTAGGGTATGCACTATATTCAGGTTTCTTAATAGATGTCAATTAAGTTATCAGCATACCTTCAGAAAACAATTATACAAAGATGCTAAAACGATAACTATAATAATGTAAGAGCAACTTTTTCCTCTGGTCTAGTTAACCATTTAAACAGCTTCTATATACTATAAATTGATTACTATATCTTATCTGAAGACTATTACATTGTATCTTATTTGCTATTTACTTTAAATTTGATTGTTGTACAAGACAATCATACTGAAAATATGGAAAACAAGGAAGGAAATGATAGGTGAACAGGCAGGATTAATATTTGTTAAGATCTAACTATACATCAATTTACAGATGACTTATTTAATTTTACTATCATTCTGAGATAAATATCACTTTACAGATGAGAAAATAGGCCTAAGTGGTTAAATAAATACTTTGCTAAAGATCACTTAATAAATGACATCTCTTATCCAAGCCAAAACACAAATCAAGCAGCTTTTTAAAATTATATTAGTTCTCAAATTTTTTCAGTGATATACTTCTATGCAGAGGGATGCAAAGGGAGGAGGAGAAAGTGGTGAAGGAGAGAGAGAGAGACAAAGGAAAAACAGGAAAGCAATTTAGAAAAAGTGAAGATCTCCTTTCCATTTTGCAGTCAAAATGTGTAAATATTTAGCTAATCCATAATATATCTACTTGTTTCATTCATATAAAAATGTTTTTTATGTATTACCATTCGGTAAAATTGGGGCTTTGTAGATGATCATGTTAATTCTCTGACTTCAAACATTTCCTTACCGTCTTCATATCCTTATGGGAGTACTAAACTCCCAGATGAGAAGATCAGAATTAGATCATCCTCTTTGGGGAGGTTTTATCTTTGTCTAAAGTGTCAGGAAACAATATTATACTCTCTAAGCAGGTAAGTCTGGATATTCACTTTGGGTGTGGCTGTATTGCTAATAGTGTGGAAATCAGTCTCATTATGGCAGCATTTTAAATGAAAATGAACTTATAAAATCAACCTATCATTGAGATGACAGTAAGGCATTGTTTCATATATTTCTATAACAAAACATCTATTTTGTGAGTTAATCTGAAAATTAAAAAATACAGTCTTTTGTTCTCCTAAAGATAAAATAGAACTAAAGTTTATCCAATTAACTCTAGAAAGACACTTTTAATGATATTTAACAATTTTTGTTTCAGACATAGTGATTTCTTATAGCTAAGATTTTATAGTTGACAGAGCACTATTCTACCCCATATCACTTGATCTATATAACCATCTAATAAGGTAAGAAGAAATGCTAATCTTGCCAACATCACTGCTAACATTAAAAAATCATTTTACATTACAAGTTCTTAATGTTTTACTTTATAAACTTTTCAAGTGAGTAAGCATGTAATAAAAACTTAGTTTCAGACACACAAAGTATGACTAATCTCTTCCTTTAATACATCATTTTCACACTGTAGATTTGTTACTGTCTTCTCCACCTTAAAGAAAACATTCAAAATATTAGATTTGATATTATTGATCAGTTCATATTAAAAGTATTATTTGAAGTTATAATCTTTTAGTTATTTTAAAGGAAGTAAAATATATTTTTTAAAATGCAATAGAGAATTTATTTTAAACAATATTTGTTTACTCATTACCCTAATGTTAGTAGATATTAACTGTAACATGTGGGGAACACTCCCGTGTGAGACCCCTAAAAGGCGTGAGTCTCACTATACGGTGAGTTTGATCCCAAACACAGTTTCCTACTGGAGGCAGTCGAGCTATCCGGAAATACAGGAACTGAAAGATGAATGATCAGTTTCTAATATCAACCACAATATTGTTTGGGCCTAAAACTATGAGTTGCTGCTAGACTGAGTGACCCCCTGCCAGCAACCGGTTCCTGCTTTTAACCTTTTTATGACTTTAAGAATAATCCTTAAACCTTACTTACCAGACTGCCTTGTACCCTAGATAATGGTTTAACTGTCAATATTTGCAAAGCAAAATGCCACCATAAGGGATGGCTTTGATTCCTGACTCAGAGATTCCTGAATGGGGAAATTTAGTTAAGTTGAGTTAGGAGTAGGCAAAGGAGAATCCGGTTAAAAGATATTCTGATAAGCAAAACCAGAAAACCTTTTCACATCTCAGTTCTAAAACAAGATCAAACCAGAGATACCTGCAGCCAGGAGGAATAAGGTCTGGATGTAAACAACCTTTGTGATCACAGGAAATTCTGTTACTTTTTACAACCACTGATTGTGTATCTGACTTTTCAATTGTATAGGCCATGTAAGGTATACATTTGCATTTCCTCTTGCAACCATTGTGTATCTGATTTCTCTATTGTATAGGCCATGTGAGGCATACATTTACATTCCTCTTACTATGAAGTAAACCAGAGCCAAGAAAGTGTATTTATTCCTGGCCTTTGAAAAATAAAATTTGCTGTTTAGGCACAGCCTATCAGCCCTCCAGACGCCTCGCTTTCTCTCTCTCTGTCTTTATTATTTTCCCAGGCGCACTCCCTCTTCCAGGTATTGGGACCCTCTTGCAGGTCGAGAGACCCCCGGGCAGACGTGCCTACCCATCCCGGATGGTCCACGACAGTAACAAACATAAAATAATACTGGAAGTGGTGTTTTTTTTTTTAGTTTTTCTTTTTTTTTTTTTTTTTTTTTGAGACTGAGTCTCACTCTGTCTCCCAGGCTAGAGTGAAGTGGTATGATCTCAGCTCACTGCAACCTCCACCTCCTGGGTTTTCAAGCAATTCTCCTGCCTCAGCCTCCTGAGTAGCTGGGATTGCAGGCACATGCCACCATACCCAGCTAGCTTTTGTATTTTTAGTAGAGACAGAGTTTCACCATGTTGGTCAGGCTGGTCTCAAACTCCTGAAATCCTGATCAATCTGCATCGGCCTCCCAAAGTGCTGGGATTACAGGTGTGAGCCACCGCACCCAGCCCCTATTGGAAGATTTAAATAAAGTAGGTAGATGAAATTTATTTTTCTCAGAAGAGTAAGCAATGAACATTTTTAAGTGTTTTTTGAAAAAGTGGCATTTTGGGCATGTTATGGAGCACTTAAGCAATGAAAGCGGGCAGACAGAGTACAGGATGAGGAAACTTGACATGTAAAAAGTAGGAAGGACAGATGCTAGAAGTCAAGTACACCTATCCTTTAACCCCATGTGAATCTCAACCCTGCCTAGATTCTACCATTCATTCTAATTCCATGAAAAGAGCATCCCATGTACTTTCCGACACAGGAGAAAATTTCTCCTCTAGTTTTAATGTACAACTTAATTACAATTGCTCCTCACCTGACCCTTTGTGCTGGCCATGGGTTGAAGCATCTAGACAGCCCGCAATAATTATGGAAAAGCTCTAAGGCTAATTTATGTCATTAGAAAGAAGCTGGACATAAGGGTGTTTTGCAGGCTAGACTAGCTGTCAATGTCAAAAGCCAGGACTTAAAGTTAATGTTCTGAAATTAATCCTTTCATTTTGTAGCCTAAATAGAATAATGCTAAAATTATTTATTGTAATAGAATAATAACTCTACCTCTTTTTTCTTTCTTTAAAATTTTTAGAGGAAGAATCTGACCTGATCACTCAGTAGTCTCTTCTAAAACAAACTGAAACTCTATCAGTAAACACTTAAAAGAACTTTAAAGAGAAAGGATATCCAGATTTAAGAGCAAAAGAAAAAATAATATGTTTCTTACCTAAAATAAGTAGCAATGCAGAGAATTACCACCAACATAGGATAATATATATAGAATCCATCTGCAATAAAGGATAAAACTTTCATGGAACCCATAATCTGAAGAGCAAGAAAAAAGTAGGTTAAATTGGAATAGTTCTATAATTTCCATTCCTTTCCATCATTAGAAAATTTGCCCAAAACCAGTTATACCAACCCATTTGAACCTTTTAAAAAGCAGAAACAAAGGAGTAAGTGAACTAATTTTTTAAAAATCTGCTTTTTATTGAGGTTTTTCTCTTAAGGAAAATTAATCCAAAATTATCCCATACATTGACTATAAATATAAAGTTAGTGTTAGTATAGGTAAGTTCTTTTGATATTGCTCAGCTAGACAACCTACATGAACCAAAACACATTTATATAATAAAAGAAGCAAAATCACGTTCATCTACTCAATAGTAATATATATACAATCTTTAAAAGAAAGTTTTACCAGTAACACTAAAAAACCTTTCTGCTAGCATTAAAATAAATTTCACAATAACAGCATCTCATATAGATAGTGAACCTAAGGAATTAGCTTTGTGACCATACTTACAGATGTATAAGCAGTTGGCTGAGTATTCTTGTGAGAGATGGATGAATCCATATGGGTCAAACCCAAGAAATTAAGACATAAAGGAGGTGTCAAACGGCAAAATAGCCTGCAACAAACATTTACAAATACATATATAAAAAGTAAAGCAGCAAAATACATTTTATTTATACTGAGGTTTATTAAAAACATGCATCTTCCAGCATGACAAGGACAGTAATGTCTTCAAGGTGAATTGTATTCAGTACAAAAAAGAACTGAAGTTGTATCAACATATGTCATTCTGATAAGTACAGGTACAGAGTTGTTCAATTCTGTCCAAATAAAAAGAGTGCCTTACATACCCACAGACTTGGAGAATTGGGGCTGAAAAGAATAAAGTATGGATACGTATAGGGATTCACTCAGGATGGTAGTCACAAACCTTCTTGGAAGGCCAAGAAGTTTGTGTAGTTTCAGTAGAAGTTTCAGCTGAAGGCAGCCTAAATCCCCTTTACATTCAGTTAATAAGAAAAGCAAATAGCTAGGGTATGTAGGGGAGTTTATCTGAATAACTTGTTTACTCATGTGATCTTAAAACTAAGCTGAGCCGGATGGCCCTCTTGCAGGGAGGTCGACCAGGAATATTACCCACTAACAGTGTTTGCTTTGGGCATTGGAACCTGTCCTTTAATCTTCAACCTCTAGTGGTGTTGACTCAAGCCTTTGTCAATTAAACTTTACAGAATAAATGTGAGTCTCATGACTAAAACACCAAAAGCAATGGCAACAAAAGCCAAGATAGACAAACGGGATCTAATTAAACTTCAGAGTTTCGGTACAGCAAAAGAAACAATCAATAGAGTGAACTGGCAACCAACAGAATGGGAAAAAATTTTGCAATCTACCTGTCTGACAAAGGGCTAATATCTGGAATCTACAAAGAACTAAAACAGATTTACAAGAAAAAAACAAACAAACCCATTCAAAAATGGGCAAAGGATATCAATAGACACTTCTCAAAAGAAGACATATATGAGGCCAACAAATATATGAAAAAATGCTTATCATCACCGGTCATTAGAGAAATGCAAACCGAAACAACATTGAGGTATCATCTCATGCCAGTTAGAATAGCGATCATTCAAAAATCTGGAGACAACAGATGCTGAAGAGGATGTGGAGAAATAGGAACACTCTTAACACTGTTGGTGAAAGTGTAAATTAGTTCAACCATTGTGGAAGAGAGTGTGGCAAGTCCTCAAGGAGCTAGAAATAGAAATTCTATTTGACCCAGCAATCCCATTACTGGGTATATACCCAAAGGATTATAAATCGTTCTATTATAAAGATACATGCACATGTATGTTCATTGTGAAACTGTGTACAATAGCAAAGACCTGGAACAAACCCAAATGCCCATCAATGATAGACTGGACAAAGAAAATGTGGCACATATACACCATGGAATACTATGAAGCCATAAAAAAACGAAGAGTTTGTGTCTTTGTAGGGACTTGGATGAATCTGGAAACCATCATTCTCAGCAAGCTGACACAAGAACAGAAAACCAGACACCACCACATGTTCTCACTCATCGGCAGGTGTTGAACAATGAGAACAGGTGGACTCAGGAAGAGAAGCATCACACACTGGGAGCAGTTGGGGGTGGGGAGGGATAACATGGGGAGAAATGCTGGATATAGATGAAGGGGGAATGGAGGCAGCAAACCACCTGGTTATGTATGCACCTATGCAACAACCTAGCATGACCTGCACATGTACCCCAGAACCTAAAGTACAATAAAAAATAAATAAATAAATAAATAAAATTTAAAAATGCGAGTCTCACTGGTTGGTGCCAGCCGGTATTCACAACTGTTTATAGCACTCTCTAGAGAGTCTGTAAGCCACCCAGACACACTCAGTCGAACTGGCAAAGCATAATATCTGTGTGTCAGTGTATTTTATACATCTGTCACTGAGTCAGGGTCTGCAGGATAGATCTCTGCAGGTGGTGACCCCAGGTATGAATAAAAAAGACACAATATGAAATATTTTGTGATGATAGAACTGTTCTAAATCTTGTGTTGGTGGCTATAGGAATCTATACACACATACACACATGTAAATGAATAAAGGATAAAAAAATGGTGAGAACTAAATAAAGTTTGTAGTAGAGTTAATAATAATGTTTTCCTCTCATTTCCTGGTTTTGATATCACTGGGGGCAGTGTGACGAAGGTTACATAGGACTTTTTGTACTATTTTTGCAATTTCCTGTGAGTCCATAATTATTTGGAAAACAATAAAAAAGATGCTTAAAAATATTTCAGATGTCAATTCCCCTATATTACCTAATTTCATCCTTTATAAATACCTAATAGGACTCATTTAACAATAAGAACAAGTAATGGATTGTACAATCTTGCCCAAGTTGAAGATACCTCTTTAAATCCTCTCTAAATTCTGCAGGAAAAATTGTTCTTGTTGGTTTTCTCAGTCCTCTTCAACTCAGTGAGAGACCACTGAACCTAAGAACACCATCTAGGTCTGACTTAGTCTCAAAACTCCATTGTTCCTGCTCCTTGCTAATCTCTGGTTGGTAAATCCAGGCTCACTAAGTATTGTTTTTTCTGCCTTCTAGCCTAACCTAGTATACCTACTTTAACCTTAAACCTCAAGCAGACATTAGCTGGCAATCAACAAACATGAATTTAATATTTAAACCTAATCAATTAGCTCATAGAGATATAGATGTTAGTAGTTAACGCCTGTAAACAACAAAAAAATAAAAGATCCATAAGAATACACTCAATGAAATAATTTCTCTGGTTTCTAAACACAATCCTACTTACATGCCACTGAAAAGAAGGCTATAAGCATCAGTCTGGTGATGTGAAGCCAAATAATAATAGTTAAATACACGAATCCTGAACACAGTAGAATAAACACAGATACTTAGGAAGAAGATGGAAAGGAAGCAAGCAATCTGGAAAAAAACAAAAACAAAGCAGTTTGTTTAGAACAAACAAACTTAACAATTACAAGTATTATCCTTCCTTTTTTTTAAAAAAAAAATAGTGTCCCACCTTCTCACCCTGTTGCCCAGGCTGGAGTGCAGTGGTATGATCTCGGCTTACTGCAACCTCCACCTCCTAGCTTCAAACGATTCTCCTGCCTCAGCCTCCCGAGTAGCTGGGATTACAGGAATGCACCACCATGACTGCATAATTTTTTCTATCTTTAGCAGAGACGGGGTTTCAACATGTTAGCCAGGCTGGTCTCAAACTCCTGACCTTGTGATCTGCCCACCTTGGCCTCCCAAAGTGATGGGATTACAGGTGTGAGCCACTGCACCCAGCCCAGTCTTCATTTCTAGCTAACATTTATTGATGTTGTAATTGAAATATGGGTAACAGAGAATTTTTTAATCACCTACTAAGACTATAGAAAAAAAAAAATCTCCATTTCAAACTGTTTAATATCTTAGATCCATAAGTTTCTAATCTACCTCCTAAAGTGAGCCTATTTTCCCATTCCCTTGGCAACTCTTCACATGAGGCCTATAAGTTATGTAGCTTTACTGGCATAAATATAATCAAAGTATTCCCAGGGTCAAGTGTGATGGTTCAGGTCTGTAATCCTAGCAATTTGGGAGGCTAAGGCAGGAGGATCACTTAAGCCCAAAAGTTCCAGATCAGCTTGGGCAAAATGGTGAAACGCTGATTCTACAAAAAATACAAAATTTAGCAGGGGATGGTGGTACATGGCTGTAGGCCCAGCTACTTGGGAGGCTAAGGTGAGAGGATCTCTTGAGCCTGGGAAGTCAAGGAAATCAAGAGGATCTCTTGAGACCTGGAAGTGGCGTGAACATGGCAGGAACAGTGAGCCATGTTCACACCACTATACTCCAGCCTGGGTGACCGCAAGATTCTGCCTCCAAAAAAAAAAAAGAAAGAAAGGAAAGAAAAAAAATATTCTCAGATTTTTGCACTATCTTGCAACTTTTTATGTCTCCTCAAATACAGTTCTTAGTTTCTATAGTGTGGGTAAAATAATGAAGCATACTTTTAGAAGTCTGAATAACAACACTGCCGAAAACTTCACTGATTTCATTGTCAGTAGAAGAAACACATGAAGAAAACAGTTAAGGATTATGCTATGAAGTGACATATATTTATGAAAGACATAAAATAAACTGACCTCAATATAAATATAATTATATGTTTTTTCTGCCAGCTGTATGAAGACTGCAAAGAGGGATAAGACAGGAGTAGTGCTAAAGAACGTGCACTCTGACCACACAACAATCACAGAGAAGATGGACAGAACCACAGCAAGTATCTTGTAAAACCATGGTCGCAAAAGACATTCCCAGTACCATTCTAGAAGATAAAAGAAAAAAATGATTAGGAAAATTATAAAAGAGTAACGGGGTATTTACATTGTCTTCAAAATATCTCCCAATAAGATACTTAATTACAAACAGAAAAACGACAATTTTACAGTGGAGAAACCAAGCAAATACCACCCTAACCAAACGATTACCCATAATGGGACAAGCTAGTATCATGTGCCTCATGCTATTATGTATTGAGAGGAACATGACATTGCTGCTGTGGTATTCCTACAAAAAAATGCAGAAACTGCATCTAATTTTAAAGAAACATCAAAGTCAAATTCAAGGACGTTCAACAAGAAACTGGCCTATACGCCCAAAAACATCTATATCGTAAAACACAAAGACTGAGAAACTGTGTCAGATTAGAGGAAACTAAGGAAACATAACAACTGAATGTGATGCATGATCTGGAATTTTATACAAAGAATACTATTGGGATATTTATAGCAAAATCTGAATAAGGCCTGTAAATAGTATAGTATAATATTAATTTTTGATTTTGATAGCTGTATTTGGCTACGTAAGAAAATATTTTTATTTTAGAAAATATATACTGAAACATTTAGGAATAAGGAGGCATCGTGTCTGGATACAACTCCAAAATAGTAAGAAAAAATATATACAGATAAAGCAAATCAGTATGGTAAAATGTTAACATTTGAAGAACCTGGTTGAAGGCTGTGTGGGAATATTTTGTACTATTTTGGTTTTAAGTCTGAATTTAGGTAAAAATAAAAATTTTAAAAAGCAAGCTCAATAAATTGAAAAAGCTGTATTTTTACTTCCTTTATTAAACAGTTGAGCTTCTGGCTCACTTTAATTCTTTACAACTGTCCTCTCATCATAATTCCTAGTGATTTCAATATCCACATAAATGATTCCCCTTTCATTACCCTTGTCTCTTATTTCCTTGAACTCCTCCTCTCCTCTAATGAACTTTCCTCCACCCTACCTCAATTACTTGTTGTCACAGTGATGCCTAAACCTTTTATTATCAGTATCTCCAACCCTTCCATATAATCTCATTTCAGCATCCTTGTCTCCAAACAATACATTCATCTAGTATGTACAGTATTTCAACGCCACCAACTGGCCATACCTGGACCAAAAATCAATTTATTCTATCATCTTTTTACTGTTATTTAACACTTTGATGTCCTTCCTCATGCAGCCCAGATTCCAGTCTTTGAGGACAGTATCCCACTTCCTTTGCCCTGCCTTGCTTCACTGTACCTGCTTAGCTAAACCACACCTGGTTAGATCCAACTCCCTGGCTAGTCTGTGCCTGCAACCACATAGCTGCACATTGCAGGAGAAAGACACACAACTTTGTTGACTGGTCTCACTTTAAATTCTGAATCACTAGCTTCAAGTGGATCCTCAGTACTGCCTAGTTAGCCTACTATAATTCCCGTCTTCTCCCATGACCACTTTCCTAGGCAACTATTTTGTACCTTCTCTTCCTTCTTCAAATCTGCCCTCCTATACTTATTCTTCACATTTCACTGAGAAAATAGAAGTGATCAGAATTTTCCAAAGTTTCTACCCTACACCTTCTCATCTAGTTACATCTGTGCCTTACCTCCACTATTCTCTTCATTGTTCACTATTTCCCATCTCATCTCTACTAATCATAAACATTGTCCTAGAAATTCTCTATTGTCTTATCAAATTCTATTATATCATTTACTAATTACATGTGATAATTTCTCTTGACTATGCCCCCAATCCTCTGTCAGCTACTACACCTTATGTCTGTTCTCTTTCATAAGGAAAACATTTTTAGAGTTTTCTACTCTGTCTCCAATTGCTCCTCTTCCTATTTCTTTTAAACTTCAGTCAGGCTTTTTTATCCTCACTTCTCTAAAATCCAATGGTCAAGTCTTAGTATTTATGATCCTTAATCTATGTGCAACATTTGAAAAGATGCTTTACATACTCTTTTCCTCAAAATACTTCATTGTCCTGATTTTCCTATTTCATTCCCTCCTTTTCTAGTCTTTTCTGCTGGTTACTTTCTCATTGACCTAATTTCTAAATTGTGGAACGCCTCGGGCTTGGTCCTCAGACTTTTCTCTTTTCTCTATCTCAATTACTTCTTTATTGATTTTATCCTGACCCCATGGTTCGCTACACATTGATCGCACCCTAATTCATACCTGCAGTTCAGACTTCTCTGTTGAATTTCAATTTCTCTGTCAATTGCCTATTCAGAATCTTTATGCCGTTATATGTTCATTGTCTGTTTTCCTCACTCCACAAAAGCAGGAATTTTTGTCTTTTTAAATTGATATATGCCAAGCTACCAAGCACCCAACAATATATAACACTAATGGGCCCAAATATTTGTTGAATGAATGAAAACAAATACTACATCATTCCTTTATTTAACTAGGAAGGATTTTTGTTAAAGAAGTTTTCTGAGATATTTATTACAGCCATTAGGTCTTCATACTCAAAACCAAACATGCAAATGAGAAACAAGTGAATATAACCATTTATTTGAATAAATAAGGTTTAATAAATTTTAATACTGTGATACTTTGGTACTTGCATTAAGTTTCTTCACACTAAATTTAACAACATTTGAAGGGAGTGTCATAAATTATCAAAAAGGAGAAAAATAAGAATGACTACAGAGTATAGGTTTTATAACAAGACTAATAAAGAGGACTACTTAGGGGAATATTTCAGTAGTATGTCAAGACTGAAAAAGAGATCCAAGCTTGTGATATAAAATTACTTAAAATTCTAACTATTTTAAGTACAGTCATGCGTCACATAACAACATTCCAGTCAATGATGGACTGCATATACAATGGTGATCCCATAAAATTACAACGCTACATGTTTATGATTATCTTTTCTATGTTTAGATACAGAAATACTTACCACTGTGTTACAACTGCCTACAATATTCAGTATAGTAACATACTGTATAGGTTTGTAGCCTAGGAGTAATAAGCCATACCACATAGCCTACATGTGTAGTGGGCTATAACATCTAGGTTCCATACATACTCTATCATGCTTATGTAATGATGAAATTGACTACACATTTCTCAGTATGAATCCATCATTAAGTAATGCATAATTGTATATATTATGCATTATACAAAATAGGCTTCATGTATACATGTTTTTAAATAGAATTTTTATTATTTGTGAAGTAACAGTGGAAACTGGTTTATGTTATATGATAAGTAAAATAGTTATTTTGGGGAAATGTTATCAGATACTTAATATCACAAAGTATAAATCAAATAATACAAATAAAAGTCAACTTTGCATTGGTGAAAATACATAATTTTTTTCTACAGAAAACTTTTCATCATTAAAGTTTGTAATTTATATCAAATTACATACCAAATGTAGGATTATAAAAATATTGGATAAATCGATTTTCTGGCTCTGGCGATTGAAAGGTGTGAACAAACTGACGAGTAGCACTAGTTTCATTTTTTGCTACATCTTCTAGATAAAATGCTTGTTCCAAAAGAATTTGCCATTGTACTTGAGTTCGACGGTGTCTCTGAACTGAATAAATCACCTAAAAAAGAGAATGGGGGTAGACCTGACAGTGTTCTGATCCAACAGTGGTTCACCTCCCCACTAGGGAGCATGTTTTGATTGTCACATCAATGGGGAAGTGCTAGTGCATTTACTGGGTCAGACTGAGAATATTAATGTTCTAAAATGATGTAACAGTTTTATGTAATGTAACAGTTATGCTCAGTGAAGAATTCTCCCTCCCCAAATGCCAACAGTACTCCTATTGGTATACACAAAGATAAACTATTTCAAGGAATAATGATAAGGACAGGAGCAAAATAAAGTTTTATATATACAGTCACTAAAAAGTCCTTTTTTGGCTGAGGCAGGAGAATTGCTTGAACGCAGGAGGCGGAGGTTGCAGTGAGCCGAGACTGCGCCACTGCACTCCAGCCTGGCGTCTAGCGACAAAGTGAGACTCTGTCTCAAAAAAAAAAAAAAAAAAAAAAATTCCTTTTTTTTATGAGCAATGATTATAAGTTAAACTAAAATCATCAGTAAGTGAAATATTTATAATTAACAAAGTTACCTGTTTATGCAGTTTTACCAGACTTTTTTCACTTGGGTAGATATTATGCTTTTCATCAAAATCTTCATAATCATCCATGTTCCTACCCATTTTTTCCTGATACTCTGTAGGGCACTAAAAGGAACAAGTAGATTTTTTAAAATCTTAATTGTAAAAAGATAAAAAATTGTTTTTATTAAAAATCTTTCATTCTTGAGCATCATTTTGACTTCTAATTTTCTCAAAAACCTCTTCCTACTTTATTGTCATCTCATTAGACTTCTACTTGCTAATATTTTCTTGAAAATGTCTTAAAAGGTGTACTGAGTTTCTTCTCACCTGTATAATATTAATCTTTATGCTCATATATACTAGATATATATGTATGGCTATCAGCAGGGAGCTTACCTACAGAAAGCAACTTGTATTTGAGAGGATTATTCTAAGTAGGGTAAATTATTTTTCTAGCTGAAGAATGAAGAAGCATCATGACAAATTCAAGATGCTGAATTTTTGAAAGGCATAGCACAGAGAAATAAATACATAAATTTAAAGTCTCTTCCACACCGCTACTCATTTATTACCTATATGAACTTGGGCAAGTTAGTTAACCTCTCTTAGTAGTTCTCAAAAAGTAGCAAATGTGAGAGAAATAGCTAGGAAAGTGATTCCTATGAGTATTATCTCAACAAAACAGAACACTAGACAACAATCAGTATAACAGATTAAAATCCAGGAAAATAAATACTTCCATGGTTCTGTAAGTTTAAGACAATTGGGGAACTGCAATACCCCTAATTCAATACCAATGCATCAAAACCTTAACTGTATGGTTTATTAAATACCTATGGTAATGTCACTCTTTTTATTATATATTTTATGAATATATTAACGAAATATATTTGCAAAATAACATGTGGGAAGCTGACTATAATGGAGACCTTTTATTTTCTTATAGGACATATACCTTTAGTGAACATATAAAATAACACTTTAAAGGTTTACTTCCATCATTGTCATGGCAATCCTTATGCATTAGTCAACCTCTATCTCCGTAATTCAACAAAAAATACTGCCAATAATTAGTGTTAAACTTGTAGTAATTTAAAAAAAAAACTTCCAAGTACAGATGGTTCATAGTTAATACTTCTATGAAAATGAGTTTAGAAGAAATGAGTTACTCAGCTATAGGCTGTATTTATACTTTTCTCGTACTTTTGGTATAATATTATATAAATGCGTATTTCAAAAGAAAACATATTTCATTACCTTTTTAAGTATTGTATCAACACATTTTCTCAATGGGTGGTTATACTTGATGCTTTCATTCACTTTACGAACCTCCTATTAAAAACAGTAAAATAAATAAAAATATTTCTATTTCTACAGATCACATATTCCAAATGAGAATGCACTAGGTACTATATATTTTCTCACAAGTTCAACTTCGACCCAAATTACTTTGCATTACATGAATAAAAGTTCTTAAGAACACAAGTAAAAGTACAAAGTCACTGAAATTCTGTACCCTAAACTTTTTCGTACTTTCTAAATTCACTCTCTCATCACTTCATAACATGGTATACAAAAAAAAAGAATAAGCATTGTTTAAAAGTCTGCAAAAGATCAGACAAACATTGTGGTCCTAAAAGAAAAGGGCTATGTTCCTCCACCTTACTCATCAAGATCAATTACCTCATTATCTAAAATGCAGCAAAAAACAAATGAAGTAGAAAAGGCTACAAATGTGACAAAGTGCCAGCTCCTTTCCAATAGTGTGCCAGCACACTGTCTGCTGGCCAGGCGCAGTGGCTCAGGCCTATAATCCCAGCACATTGGGATACCAAGGCAGATAGATTGCTTGACCCCCGGAGTCTGAGACCAGCTTTGGCAACACGGTGAAACCCTGTCTCTACCAAAAATACAAACATTAGCCAGTCTCATAACTCAACCTCAAAATAAATAAATTAATTAAATTTTTAAAATAGAATAAAATAAAAACAACTCACTCCAGTTAGAATGGCAATCATTAAAAAATCTGGAGACAACAGATGCTAGAGAGGATGTGGAGAAAAAGGAACACTTTTACACTGTTGGTAGAGTGTAAATTAGTTTAACCACTGTGGAAGAGAGTGTGGCAAGTCCTCAAGGAGCTAGAAATAGAAATTCCATTTGACTCAGCAATCCCATTACTGGGTATATACCCAAAGGATTATAAATCGTTCTGTTATAAAGACCCATGAACATGTATGTTCATTGCAGTGCTGTTTACAATAGCAAAGACCTGGAACCAACCCAAATGCCCATCGATGACAGACTGGACAAAGAAAATGTGGCATATATACACCAAGAAATACTATGCAGCCATAAAAAACAATGAGTTTGTGTCCTTTGTAGAGACATGGATGAATCTAGAAACCATAATTCTCAGCAAACTGACACAAGAAGAGAAAACCAAACACTGCATGTTTTCACTCATAGGCAGGTGATAAACAATGAGAACACTTGGGCACAGGGAAGAGAACAAAGAACAACACACACTGGGCTAGGTTGGGGGAGGGGTTGGACGGCAGGGAGGATGGGAAAGGGTAACACAGGAAGAAATACCTGATGTAGGTGACGGGGCGGCAGGGGGGATGGAGACAGCAAACCACATTGCCATGTGTGTAGCTATGCAACAATCCTGCAGAATGCAGGATGTGCACATGTACCCCAGAGCCCAAAGTACAATTAAAAAAAAAAAATGCACTATTTGCCAGTACTATGCTAAGTGTAAGGGCTCCATAATCCATACTGGAGGGTAGAGAGAGAAGTCAGGGAATTGTCATCTTAAAATTTCAGTCCAGTAATTAGATAATTATATAAACAATTCTGAGTATAAAAAGGCATAAAAGGGTTAAAGACTCTTTAGAACTAGTAGTACCTAAAGAATCACAATATTCTACAATATTCATGAAATCTTTAAAGAGTTGAAACCACTGTTTTAGTCAGATGAAATAGCATATTCACTACCTAAAAGCATAAGAGAATTGACCAGGATATTTAAAAGAACATTCTGGGGCATAGAGCAGAGCAGGGTTTTAAGGAATACAAAACTGAAGGCAGAGAAGCACACAAACAAAATTGTGAAAAAATATTTGTAATTTATATGACAAAGACTTATTATCCTTAATATGTGATGAACTCTTACAAATCAACAGAAGAATGGGAATATAGAAAAAAATATGATTGGCCAATAAATGTCTAAAAAGATATTTGAGCTAACTAAAAACAGTTATAAAATTTTTAAGGTTTTTTTTTTTCAAAATTGATACCATATAAAAAGGTGAGAAAACAGGCCCTCTTATACACAGTAAAAAGTAATATATTCTATTTAATTTCACAACATCTATCAAAATTTAGAATATGTATACTCTATAAATAATCTGCACCAGTAGACACTATTCCTGTCAAGGAATTTAGCTTAATGAGGAAAACAAATACAAGCAAACATAGAAAACTATTATCAGAGAAAAGCATGAGACGCTTTAATAAGGGATAATGTAGAGTGGGAGATTTTCTAATTAATTGATTATTTAAAATGAGATGAAACAAACTGTACTGGACTCAGTCAACCAAAGGGAGAGACAAGAATATTCCAGGCAGAGAGACAGAGACAGCACATACAAAGGCCTCCAGGCCTAAGTGAGCACATTACTTGAAGAGACTGAAAAAAGTCCAGTGTGATTACAGGGAAAGGAAGATCAAGGGTCTGCATAGCACTGGATCAGGCTGAAAGAGCAAGATCAAAGTGCCCCTAGAAGGCCTTAATCATGGTTTATTTTGAGGTTAATGTGTGAGGCCTACATATGACAGTGACAAGATAAGACTGGGGTTTTTAAAAGGTCACATGGAAGCATAATTACATCTATTTTCCATTACTAAGCTGCCTTAAAGTTTTTTGACTTGTTAGCACAAATTTATCATACTTTTAATATGAACTATACAATTTGTTTATATATTATGTGAAATATGCTCTTATTCTTTAGATTATTTAGCTTATTAAAAAACAAGTACTGAAACAGTTAATTAACATTTGCTATATCTGTTATAAATTTAGGGCTCCTTCAGAAGTTCATAATTTTAATTAAGCATGGCAAGTATTTGAAATATACTCCTTGCTTTCTTCATACAAAGTAACAAACTTTGAGCTCTTTCACCACTGTGCCTTGTCAAATTCTTTTCTAAGCAGGTCAGACAACATTCATGAAGGGAGGCTAATAGGCAGCTTTCAGTGGAAATAAGTAGCTGTTTCTCCCTCCCTAAAATTATCTAGAAAAATAACAAAAGGTAGAGGTGACCTTTTAGGTCATCTAGCAAATAACTTCTGAATGCTTTAACATAGCTTGTAAGTTTTATTAATGCTTCAAAGAAAGGTAATAGACATAGAAATGCATCTATCAATTTTAGAGATAAATATATCATAAAAATACCAAACAGTTTTTATAAAACTACATTTGGGAGATTAAATGGATAACTGAAAAAATAATTACCAATGAACTGACTAAACTTTGTTATCTGTCAAATGACTGGACTTTTCAGTATGGCATTTAAAGCCATGATATAGCTTTATCTTTCCAATGTAAACTTTATGCTCAAATTGATTTGGTTTTAAGACTTCTAAAATCTGCCTAGAATGGTATCAGCTTCAAAATTCTACCCATCTTTCAAGGCCCAGGTCATACTTCATGTCTTCTGACCACTATTCAAAAGTGATACCTCTCCATACTAGAGCATTTTCTTTTTATCATTCATGCCACATTGACCACATACTATAAGGGACTCTGTCCAATTTTCTACTCTAGAAAGTTAGAATAGAAATTTCTATTCTGACCAGTTCTGCATAGCACTTAACATGGAAGGAAGACAAAAGTACTTTTTAAATGATAAATACATTTATCCTCAAGTTTATAAGTTTCCAGATGTTCAGAAAGGCAGAAAGAATCCCAAAAAAACCTTGAAGTATGTGGTCAAAGAAATTCATACACAGGAAGTGGAGCAAGATGGCTGAACAGAAGTGTCTACTGATTGTCCTCCACACAGGAACACTAAATTAAGCAACTATCCACATAAAAATTACCTTCATGAAAAACAAAAAACAAGGTACAACCTCAGCCACTGTTGAGTATAGCACCAGGTGGGCTTTTGGGGTCCCAGATTGCAGGCTGTAGCTCTTAGACAGCATTGTGGAACCTTCTCTGGGTCAGAGGGGAGCCTGGTGCCCTGAAGGGAAAACCCTGGGCATTGCAGCATTCACCACAACCTGATTGAAGAGATGTTGGGCCTTGAATGAACACTGGGGTAGTGAGGATGTATTCACTGTGGCCCTGGGGCAGTAGTGGCCATGGGAGGAGACTCCTCTGCTTGTGGAAAGGGGAGGAAAGCATGGGAAGGACTTTGTCTTGTGACTTGGGTGCCAGTTTAGCCACAAGTAAATTCCTATAGTTTCTAGCTTCAGACCCTGGCTTCCAGATAGCATCTCTGTGGACACCCCAACTCAGGGAGAACTTGCCACTCCAAAGGGAAAAACATAAGCTGGGTTGGCTTCACCACCTGCTGACTGTAGAGAACCAGGGTCTTGAGCAAACATAGGCTCAGGAAGTGGTTACCGTGGGCCTTGGACAAGACCCAGTGCCATGATAACTTCAGGTCTAACCCAGTACAGTCCCAGTGGTGGTGGCCACAAAGGTACTTGTGACACCCCTCCCCCACCTCCAGGCAGCTTAGGGCAGAGAAAGAGACTCCAGTTGTTCAGGAGAAAGTAATAGAGAACCAGAGTCTCTGTCTGGTACTCCAGAGAATTCTTCTAGATCTTATCCAAGACCACCAAGGTGGCACATCCCTATAAGTCTATAAGAACTACAGCGTTAAGGGGCTTAGGGTGTCCCCTACTATAGAGACAGTTGCAGTGACCAAAAACTTAGATTACAATACCCAAGTCCCTTCAAATACCTGGAAAGCCTTCCCAAGAAGGATGGCTACAAGTAAGCCCATACTGCAAAGACTAACTTCAATGTCCAGACACCGATGAACATCCACAAGAATCAAGACCATCCAGAAAAACATGACCTCACCAAACAAACTAAATAAGTCACCAGGGCTGAGCACAGTTGCTCACTCCTTTAATCCCAACACACTGGGAGGCTGACGCTGGAGGTCACTTGAGCTCAGGAGTTGAGAACAGCCTGGGTAACGTGGCGAAACCTCATCTCTTCAAAAACACAAAAACTAGCTGGGTGTGGTGGTGTGTGCCTGTAGTACCAGCTACCAGCTACTTGGGAGGCTGAGGTGAGAGAATAACTTGAGCCCTGGAGGTAGAAGCTGCAGTGAGCCAAGATCATGCCCTTGCACTCCAGCCTGGGCAACATAGTGAGACCCTGCCTCAAAAAAATTAAATAAGATAAATAACAAGGCACCAGGGACCAATACTGAAGACACAGAGATATACGCCCTTTCAGACAGATAATTCAAAATAGCTGTTTTGAGGAAACTCAACAAAATTCAACGTAACACAGAGAAGGAATTTAGAATCCTATTAGATACAGTGCAAACTGTTGAAGGAATTTAAAATAATCAAGTAGAAATTCTGGAGTTGAAAAATGGACTGACATATTGAAGAATGCATGAGAGTCTCTTAACAGCAGAACTGACCAAGCAAAAGAAAGAATTAGTGAGCTAGAAGACACTTGAAAATTTGGCTATTTAAAAATACAGTTGGAGACAAAAAGTAATAATAATAAAAAAAAGAATAACAAATGTCTACGAATGCTAGCAGATAGCCTCAAAAGGGCAAATCTAAGAGTTATTGGCCTTAATGAGGAGACAGAGCAAGAGACAAGGGTAGAAAGTTTATTCAAAGTGCCAATAACAGACAGCTTCCCAAACCTAGAGAAAGATATCAATATTCAAGTACAAGGAGGTTCTAGAACACCAAGCAGAGTTATCCCATATAAGACTATCTCAAGGCATTTTATAATCAAACTCCCTAAGGTCATAAAAAAGAATAGGATTCAATCATTTGCAGTAATGTGGGTATAGCTAGAGGTCATTATGTTAAGTGAAATAAGCCAGGCACAGAAAGACAAACTTCACATGTTCCTACTTATTTATAGGGCTGGGAAGGGATGTGGGTGGGGGGAGGGTGGGAAATAGGAATAGTTAATGGGTACAAAATTATAGTTAGAGTGAATAATATCAGTATTTGATAGAACAGGGTGACTACAGTCAATAACAAAGTCAATAACAATGTAATTGCACATTAAAAAATAACTAAATGAGTATAACCGGATTATTTGTAATGTAAAGAAAAATAAAAGTTTGAGGTGATGCATACATACAAAAAATTTTAAAAACCCCAGGAATGCAAACAAACAAATAAGAAATTTATACCTGAGAAATCATGCACTGCTTTTGATGGAAAGAGGTTCAGAGTTTTCCTGCTGTGTATATGTACCAACTGCTATTTACAAAACATCCATTTTTAAAGAGTGGTTTCTTATCTAATATTTTTTACACAGTTTAAAACCTAAGAATACTATAGAAGAATAAAATAGAACAGAAGTAATCAATGCTGGCCCTTAATTTTCCACATCTTATTTCTAAGTAGAGGGGTCCTACTTAAAAATAACAAGAATAAAATATATTTTATTCAGAGAGCAAAGCTTCCTCCTAGGGAAAAATCCAGAACTCAAATAATAACTGGGTTTATTTTTTTTTGCAGGAATGTTTAATAAATTAGTGAAATCCAAATTCCTCAAATCTGAAACAACTGAATTTAATAGCAACTTTTGGATGGAACACTATCAAATTTAAAATATGTTAATTTCTTTTATCAAGTATAAGTATCTTATCAAAATATCAGTTTTCAACTACTTCAATTTTTTAAAAAATTCAAAATTTCAAATATAATTATAACATTTATCAAATATAAATTATCTTCTTTCAAAAGATGTAATAACATTCATCATAGGAATGTTGAATATAACAGGAAACGTAACAAATTTAAATAATACTATTTATAGACCTACTCCTACATTTGAATCAATATTTTCTGCTGTAGTTCTTATATTTTATAGCGAATAAATGCTGCAAAGCCCACATCATATTTTCTAATCACACTATACATTCATTTGTTCATTTATTCATTCACTTCAAAAACGGTTGCTGAGTGTTTAAGAGTCTGGAGGACCAGGGAAGATGTTATGGGTTCAACTGTGTCCCCTGAAACCTAAACTCCAGTATCTTAACATGGGATCCTATTTGGAATAGGGCTGTTGCAGATTTAATTAGCTAAGTTATGATGAGCTTATTATACTAAAGTGGGATGAACTCTAATCCAATATGACTGGTGTCCTTACAAAACAATAAAGTTTGGACCCAGGCACACAGGGGGAACACCAAGTGAAGGTGAAGGTGAAGGCAGAGGTCTAAAAGTCAAGGAATACCAAAGATCACAAACTACCAGAAGCTAGAAGACAAACATGGAGCAGATTTTCCCTGAGCCCTCAGAAGGAACCAACCCTGCAGACACCTTAATCTTAAACTTTTAGTCTCCAAACTGTGAGCCAACAATTTTCTATTGCTTAAGTCACCTAGTTTGTGGTAGTTTTGCTATAGCAGCTCTAGGAAGCTAATAAAGAAAACTTCCCTGAAGAACCCTCATTTATGTTAAGACCTAAAAATGAAATAGAAATTAGCTGAAGAAAGTGCTGAAAAGAACATTCTAATAGTTTGGTAATAGCATGCTCAAAGATAGAAAAGAAAGGCCATGTGTGTAATGATTAAGCATAGGGTCATCAAGCCAGATCAATTCAGTCCACTATTTGTTCTCATACTGGAACACACCCACACTCATTCATTTATTTACTAGCTATGGCTGCTTTCATGCTGCAATGACAGAGTAGTTGCGATAGAAATGATATTGCACACAAATCCTAAAATATTTACCATCTGGCCCTTTATAGAAAAAGTTAGTCAGTCCCTGTTAAAGCAAAGATTGCCTGGCTTCTATCACTTCTTAGCCATGTAGACATGGGAAAGTTACTTAATCTCTCTGTGCCTCATATTCTTCACTTATGGAATGGGGATTTTAAAAAATCTCTATCATAAAGTCATAAGAATTAAATATATGTATAGTGCTTAGAAAGACTTAGGCAACTAGTAAGTCTATATCATTATTTACTATAATTATCACCATTACTAAGTTTGAAGAACGAAAGTTGAGTGTTAGGCAAATATTAAGTCTATAAAATTGTTTATTATCTCATCACCATTAGCAAGTTTGAGAAACCAAAGATGACCAGTGTGAGGAAGATAGAGGTGTGGGATACAGCTGGAGAGCTAAACACAGGCCAAATTATTTTTTTGCAGGCTGCATTAAAACATTTTGGAGTTTATTCTAACATGAATGAAAACCATTCAACAGGAGTCTGTTTGGAGAGCTTCATCAGCTGAGTAGGATATTCTCCCAAGGGAGCAAAAATGTAAGGTGACTATAATAATCTCTTTAAATCCATCACAAAATTTTTACTTACAGAAAAATTTTATAATTTGTTGTATATTTTTATGTACAGTATTGAAAGATAAACTTTCAACAACTTTGTGAAACTGGTCCAAGTCATCAAGTAAAATGAAGTGTCTTATTAAGATTACAGATAGGAAACAAAATTTAGTACACAAACTCCCATGCAAATTGTTCTTTAAAGAGGTTTCCAGACTTAGTAGGAGTATCTTAGGTTAAACTTTTAGAAATAAGCATTCTCTGATCATTATTCTCACTTCTACTATGTTAGGGTAACCACAGAATTTATCATTTAATCTGGGAGACTTTTGAAAATAAAAGAGGGTACTATTAAAAGTTACCTCAAAATAATAGGCATAACCCTGCACTACTGAATTTTTTTCCATGAATCCTTGTCAGATAGAAGATGGACAAGACACATCATGAGGCTGAATGGCTAAAAAGTCATCCTGGATGAGACATCCTGAAGAATTGCACAACTCCTGTTTTGCAGTCTGAAGCACATCAACGTGCTAACAACAACAACAACAAACCAAAAGTGACTAAAAGAAGATACACATGACTTGGTGACTATTGTTTATAAGGTTCAAACTTGTTTACCTCCATGGCATCTTCTAAATTCTCTTCTGCATCTGCTTTCTCTGTCATCAGTTTGGCTGCCTTAAAATACGTTTTCATAAGTAGATAACCCCTTTTTGCTCCATTCCAGTATGACCGAGGAATTTCCACCAAGCCATACCCCAACAGCAGCACAAGAAGAAACAGACCCCATGTATTTGCAGCAGCTATCCCAATTGTCTGAAGCTGGTTCCTAAGAAAGAAAAACAGCAGATAATACGCATATTTTAATGGAAAGATAAAATGTGACTGCATAAACTGACGCTAACAAAGGAGACCCACAGCTTCTATTGCAGTTAAAATTAGCATCTGAATAATTCATGGTGATAATATGTATATATTTTCCCAAAGGAAACATTTTTCATTAGGTGCTTTCTTAAGAAGCCTCAAAAGGTTTCAAATTAACTTTGTTGCTTACCTAGCAAATCTCATGAATGCAATAGTGAGACCTAGTACTGCTGATCTATTCCTAAATTTTCAGAGGTAGACCTTCACATATGTTAAGTTATAAGTATAAAACAGATTTCAATTTTATTGAAATATCTAAATCTAAGATAACAGTAAGAACAAATATGCCCCCAAATTATAATCAAAACAAGGAAAAAAAATCACAAGTTCCAATAAAAAATAAAACCAGTTATTTTATCATATAAAAATTTTGAAGACTGGGTGTGGTGGCTCCCCTGTAATCCCAGTATTTTGGGAGGCTGAGGTGGGTGGATCACCTGAGGTTGGGAGTTCAAGACCAGCCTGACCAACATGGAGAAAACCCATCTCTACTAAAAATACAAAAGTTAGCCAGGCATGGTGGCACATGCCTGTAATCCCACCTACTTGAGAGGCTGAAACAGGAGAATCGCTTGAACCTGGGAGGCGGAGGTTGCAGTGAGCTGAGATTGCACCATTGCACTCCAGCCTGGGCAACAAGAATGAAACTCTGTCTCAGAAAAAAAAAAAAAAAAAATTGAAATTCTATTAAAAAAAATCATAAGGGTTATCACTTTTAATATATAGCCATTAGACTAACCATTAATCTTTTGCCTAAAATGTGCATTTTGAAATGTCATTCCATATTTTCTTTCTTGGTAATATGGATTATTCACATATTCTTTTGGAGAAAAATATATAACAAAATGTTTCTCAATGAAATGTCTGTTTAAATCTGCACATATGAAGTTAAAAATGAATTTTTAAAAATGCAAACATACGCAAAAGCAATGTTAAGAAGACTACTTTTCTTACCATTCTAAATGTAAATGTGGGTTTACAGCTACATAAATTAAAAATGCTCCAAAAATCAGCAAATAGGTGCCATAGTAGATTGCATTCTCAATTAGTGCAGTTTTGATCTTCCCAGTGATGGAAAACCCTCCTGATCTTGCATACGACTGCATAAAAGGTAAGAGAATCCTAGATGGATAGAAAACCAAAACAATTGATATATCTGTTTAATCTCAAAATACCAGAAATCAGTGAATCTCAATTTTAATGTATAGATCTTCTCATTAATAAATGTTTATGAGTAATCATTAATATTTAATAAACTATAATAGATGGTTAAGTATTTTTGTAATATAAAATTTTAGGGAAAACAAAGGCTCTAAGGCAGGAGAAAGCAAGGCACATTCCTGGAATCAAAGGAGGCCACAATGACCAGCAAGTGTGAATGATTGAAGATGAGTCTAAAATGGGCCTTTAAAGCCTTTATGAAGAGTCTGGACTGCATTCAAACAAAACACTTTGAATCAAATTTTAGTTTTCTAAGGCTTCAGCATGGAGAATGGATAAAAAGGGAGCAAAGTTGGAACTAGTTGAGAAGGGGAAGGGTGGTGATAGTGGTACGAACTGAAAAGGGAGAAGATTGGTTGACAACATACTGACTTTGAAGTAGTACCTAGAGACATCTATGAGAAGCTGCACACAAAGTAGTTTGCTACCAGCTTCAGAATTCAGGAGAGAGAACTAAAAATATGGATAGCTTCTAGAGTCATCACTGTGTCAACAGCACTGAAATAACATCAATAGATACTCATCTGGAAGCATGAATATGAAGAATGTGAAGGAAAGAACTGAGATAGATCTCTGAAAAATACCAACTTTTAAGAAAGAGGTAGAGCAACAGAAGGAGGATGGACCACCAAAAGAGACCAAGACAGAATAGTAGTGGGGAAAGGAAGAAAATCAAAGAGCATGTCGATTAGGAACTAGGATAGGAAAGTGAAAGTGGAGAGAGAGAACAATAGAATCAAATGCTGCCAAGAGGTGAAGTAAATTAAGAGCCTGTATGTATGAGTGGTGGAGTGAGAATAGAAAGCAGAGTACTGTGGGTTGAGGAACAAGTAAACAATGAGCAAATGGAGATATCAAATATAGAGAATTCATTTAAGAAGTTTGGCTGGGTAGGATAAACTATGGCATATACATATAATGAGATATTTTACAGAAATGGAAAAGAACAGAATAATGATACATGAAACACAACACAGATGAATTTCCCAAATATGTGAGCAAAGAGAGATGCAAAAAAAGTTCACAGTGCATAATTCTATGCTTATAAAGTTCATAAACAGGTAAAAACTAATCTATGGTGAGGGAAGTCAGAATCATGGTTACCTTTGGGGAGTGTGGGATGACTACACAGGAAGTATGAGCAAGGCTTCTGGGACATTGCTAATGTTCTATATCATCATCTGAGTGCTGGTGTAAATGAGTGTATTCACTTTGTAAAAAGTCAAACTAAACACAATCCATGCACTTTTCGGTATGAATTTATGCTTCAATTTTAGAAAGTTTCTAAAAAAATTTAGTTGTGATCAGATCAACAAGGCAGAGCTGGAAAGGGATCTGAATTGAGAGACTTATTTTTGTTCCTGTTTTCTTTTCAAAGGATGAGAGAAATGTGCATGCTTTGTTGAACTTGAAAGCTACAAGTATGTAACAAGAGCTGAAGGAGATGGATCCATATTTTAGGAAGAAGTGATGGCAGCAGCGGCCTGTCTGGAGCGGCCCCTGAAAAGATACTGGCTGCAACGGAGGAGGCCTGGTGGGGGCTGTGTGAACCATGGAGTTGGCAGGAGCTGGAAAGAGATGGGAGCCCCACCCACTTCCGAGTTGGTGGGGCAGGAGCCCTGCCTTCTCCAGCACAGCTGCAGCTGCCCAGCTGTGGCTGCGGACCCAGGCATGCTGCACTCTCAGGGACCCAGGAAGCCCCTCACAGGTTTGGAAGTACCTGTTCCTGCTGCCTGACCTCTCTCTGCGCCCAGCGGATACTCTGATTTTGGAAAAAAGTTGTGACTGAATCTAGGCACTATTGCAACCAGGCTGGGTATGCACACATACTCAGGAGAGCACTGACACACCAGCCCCCTGCTGCCTCAGCCCCTCTGGTCTTTGGACATCAACCAGCATGGGGGGGAGGCTGAGAGTGGGGCTGAGGGCAGCTCAGCGTGGGCCTGCAGGAACCATTTGGTATGAACAGCCTGGGCACCATGAATGATATGATTGGTGGTGGCAGGAGGCAGACAGGCTCCTGGGCAAAAGGGGGCAGGTCTCGGGTGAAGCCCTACCTTCAAGCCAGGGACAGCCTGAAGCCTGGGGACCAGGCCACCAGTTCTGTGGACCAGAGTGAGAACTCAGGATGCTTTTTCCAGGCCAGCCCATGACCCAGTCAGCACACACTTCCTCTACTCTGAAGCCCATAAAAACCCCAGCCAAGCCGGATTCAGGCAGATGAAGGAACAACCTGTCTCAGATAAGAGCTATCTACTCCAGTTTCCTCTCTGCTGAGGGCAGCACAGACAATGGGATAACCGGCCTGCAAGTAGGAGCTACCCACTATGGATCTCCTCTTCACTGAGAGCTGCAATTGTCAGGACGACCTGCCTGCAGAAAGGAGCTACCCACTTTGGGTCTCCTGAAAGCTGTACTATCATTGAAGAAAGCACCTTTTCACCTTGCTCACCCTCCAGTTGTCCGCATACTTCATTCTTCCTGGATGCAGGACAAGAACTCAGGACACGCCGAATGGTGGAACTCGTCCCTGCCACTCGCCATGTTGCAGGAGAGGAGGAGAGAAGAGCTGCGGCCCCTCCGGGAGCCCAGACCTAGGGGCTCCCCAAGGCAGGGCTGTGACACCCTCTTTGGGGCTCTGAGGTTTCTAGCATCTCCAGGCTTCTGGATACTACCACATTCTCCTCATCCCGATGCGGGTGCCCACAGCAGAAGCTGCTTGCAGAGCTGGCACCTGTGCTGGTGCCTGGAGCTGCCCACCCTGCCACAGCAGCCAGCATGCCTGGCTGTGCTCAGTGGCCTAACACCATGCTTACTTGCTCACACACACCCCTTGCCTCTCCACGCCTGGCTCACCCTTAGGAGGCGTGGGATCAGAGCCAGTAGCAGGAGCTGAGTGCAATCTGCCAGGGTGAGTGGGCAGAACGAGCCCAGCAAGCCTACCTAAAACTCAGGCAAAGGCACTACTGGCTACAGAGGTTTCCAGCTGGCAAAACACCCCTAAGAATCCTGTGACAGAAGGACTGGCTTTAACAAGCATGACTCTTCTGTCTCTGGAGGGGAAAGAAAAAAAGATGAGTAAGTATGTAGATTCGTTGGTGAGAAGCTGAAAGAGCTGCCGTCTGATGACTCCTGTTTTCACTGCTGGATGGAAGTAGTCTTTTGCTAAAAGTAAAGATGATTATGTTATTGTTCTTGTCATTGTTGATAGGGAGTACGAGGAAGAAAGCCACAAAAAGGACAGAAGTTTGAAGTGACTAGAAATATTTCTTGTAGAAAATGGAGAGAAAGCAAACTAAAAAAACAAAGTCGAAAAGTCTGGCAATGTTGAGGGCCCAGTTGAATTTAATAGACATGAATATACAAGAGCACTACTCTGCTATGTGATTTTTCTCTTGCAATGTTCAGTACCTCCAGTTTAACAGTGCAGTTGTTTGCAGATCTAAGAGATGCTTAGTACGCAGTGGATAAGTATAAGATTGGAACATAGCAGAAAGATAAAACTATAATGGGTAGAAAGATTCAGAATCCATTATTGGTCGATGAAACCATGGCTATAATTACAGCTATGCAGGGAGAGTCTGACAAGATGACCAAGATAGGACTCTAGGGAAGATCAACATTTAGAAAATGGGCAACAGAAGTGGCATCCATAAAGAAAATTCAGAAGGTTGGGGAAAGCAGACAGAAAGAAAACCAGAGTAAAATGACTTTAGCAAGGGCAATTTCATATAATAATGGGGCTGGAAGAAGGATTGGACTGAAGGGCAAAAGAGAAGGCAATAACGGGAAGGATATAATAACAAGAAAACCTTTGTTTCTGTTTTCTATTTTCTATTTGTGTGTGTGTGTGTTTTTTTCTTTTTCTTTTTTCTGTATGATGGGTCAAACCTGAGAGAGCAGAAAGGGGGAAAATAGAGATTTAAGGAAAAAATTAAACATAAATAAATTCCAAAAGTTAAAGATTCACTGAAAAAATAATGTTTTATTCCATTAGCCAAAATTTTTAAAATTTTATCCTTTACTGTAACTTACCAAGTTAAAAATTGTGATGTCCAATACACTACCCTCCAGAAAATTGGCATGATTCCATCAGGAATGTAACTCCATGGTTTGAAACACGGATGCTGGCTGTCGAATTAAAAATTTAAAGCCAATTTAATCATAAACAATGAGTACTTAAATGAATTATACAATTAATTTGCATGTGGCCAAGTTAATTTACATTCAGATTTTAAATCATTGACTCTAATAATCAAAAACCCATAAAATTCCACATAAATTTTAAAATTCAAAGCTGACTGTCAAACTAAAAAAAAAAAAACCCACAAAGTCAACAAAATAGTTTGTTCTGAATACACCATTTAAGTTTTCAACTTTCAGTGTACTTTTAGTCATTGGGTAAAAAGAAAACTTAATGTTCAACTAATAGACTAAAGTTCAACAATCATTAAAAGCGTATGTATTATAAAATAACATTTCTGATGATTACCTTTAAAATACATACTCACCCTATTTATAAGGTTAGGTACTCCCCCTCACCAACCCATCCCTCAATGTCTTGCAGGGCATAGGGATTGGGAGGGGAAAACAATAGGTGATTAATTCCTGAAAACTGGAATGCTAATTAAATCACTCATTATACCATAGCTTATATGGAGATGCATGCTAGCAACATAATTCTGTTTAACTTTCTGAACACATGATGAGTCTCTGATCATAAATTCATTTATGTAGCCATATTCCTAAGCTATAAGGATATCCCAAGAACTTCCAACAATCTGTAGTTGCTGCTGATCTTTATCCATTTTTTTAATAGTGCTTCAAATGAAAGTAACATCTGCATTTTAAATTTACCTTTTCTCAAGTTATATATTTTTTTTAAATACGCATAAAGAAACACGCAAATACTACTGAAAGCATTCTTAAAGGCTACAGTCAACATATATATGCTTTTTACTTAAAAGTTTGGTATGAATTCAGTATAATCTTTGGACAATTTGAACTTCATTCATTTTTTATGTAAACCTATAATGTTTTTGAAGGATGTGCAATATGAAAGGAATATCATAAGTACAGAAATACTTGTCCTTTATTATAGCCTTGTAAATTAAGCAAAAGTCAAAATGCATGCCACATTTTTAAATCAGAGATAGGCTGAGAGAAAAAACAGGTTTTAGAAATTACATACTCAGTAAAGAAAAACCAAAAAATCAGGTCTTCTTCAAGTTTTTCAGTACCATCTACTGAAGGGCCTTGTGGACCAGTAAATATTAAAAATTAGATTTAATTAGAATATGATGTAATAAAAAGTCTACTAGCAAAGAACTGAGGTAGCGGGAATCAGTAGAAAATGAGAATACTTACAAAAATATAAAATCTGGATGGTAAAAACTTTCAATTTTTAAAGAATTTGTCCCCTATAATTTTCATATATTTTTTTAAAAAGGAAATACCTTGGAACAGGATTAGCAGTTGCGTACAATCCTGTAATGTTGCTATTCTCAGGAGGGCTTGAATTTGCAGCAGCATGCTTGCACCGGTTGTATATTGTCTAAAGCAACGAACATATGGTTTAAAAATGAGAATCAAAAGGTTACCAAGTACTTAAAGGATATCAGAGTTTATAGAGTTTATAATTCTATCTATTTAAACTTACCTTCCCGGCTATGCTTTTTAATGACCAAATATCCACATAATCTTTTAATTCAAAATATAAGTACAAATTGACATAACTTAGCTGTCTTAAGAAATAACATTATTTCCAACATGCTGTATGATTACAATTATCTTTGAAATTGTGAAAATAAGTTTCACTCCTTACCGTACTAACATCCAGAGGCAGTATGAAGACAATAAGAAAGCAGAGATACCAAGCAAGCAGTGTTCCAATAATTACAAGTCTATGCTGTTTCTTAAAGTCTCCATATCGATGAAGTAGAAATAATGCCAGAAAAAAGACAAAAACAATCTCAAGTCCCAAAGCTGCACCACTCATTATTGAATATTTCACTCTGACTAATCAAAGTTATTCATGTACAGATCTGGACCATATCTGTGAAGTGAAAAGAAAATTAAAATGCATCATTAACATAGGAAATGACACTTGGAAATTTCCTAAATATTAATACATTAATAAACTATTTGGAGAAATGCCATGCTTTATATTGGACTACGAATAAGGTTGAAAGAGTAATTCCTATCCACCAGCACTTATATTTTATTTTTTAAAGCACACTTTAAAAATTTCATATGCCTTGTATTTTTAAAAACTTAGCAAAAATTGTACTAGTTCTTACAATATTACTAATTAAGATATTCTTAATTTAGATATCAACAGTTTTAATACAGTGTCATTTGGAGTTTGTTTCTTAATGCTATAAGTTCTAACAGAATAGCTTATACAAATAAGCTATTCACTAAATCCTAGAAAATCAGATACTTAGTAAAATACATTTTTCTAAGATTATTCATCCTCTATAAGATTTTTTAAAAGAGGGGGAGGAAAAAATGGAAAGACACCATTTAAAAGCAACCTTTCCTTTGAAACAGTATTTTTCTTTTGTGCTAATTTTGCCTAACAACTTTCATGACTCGAAATTATTACTCACTGCTTCACAAAATATATTTATTACTTCCCATTTATCTACATAAATCTTTAAACTTACTTTAACAAATTCTCATTTTTAATTTTTTTACTATTTTATATGCAGAAAATTTATCAATGACTATTGAATAAAGTCATAAATTTGAAAATATTCTTAATTTTATGATACAGTCATCAGCAAGTAGTTTACCTAATACCTCTCTACTCAAAAAAATTAGAGCATAAAGATTCAAAGTCTCTATTTTAAAATTAAAAAATTTGAGACCAGGCGAAGTGGCTCAGGCCTGTAATCCCAGCAATTTGGGAGGCTGAGGCGGGTGGATCACCTGAGATTGGAAGATCGAGACCAGCCTGACCAACATAGAGAAACCCCATCTTTACTTAAAAAAAAAAAAAAAAAAAAAATTAGCCAAGCATAGTGGCCCATGCCTGTAATCCCAACTGCTCAGAAGGCTGAGGCAGGAGAATTGTTTGAACTCAGGAGGCAGAGGTTGTGGTGGGCTGAAATCATGTCACTGCACTCCAGCCTGGGCAACAAGAGCAAAGCTCTGTCTAAAAAAAAAATTGATATCTCTCTATACTTAAAAAAAAATTTACTAATTGAAGGCAATATGAACTTTTTACCTTTGTTAGACTTTTGTTTATCTACGTACTACAATATTACAAGGAATTGATTACTATCCTAACATAGAGAATCAAGATTGTGATACAACCCAACAAATTAAAATAAGGGGCCGGGCACGGTGGCTCACACCTGTAATTCCAGCACTTTGTGAGGCCAAGGCAGGCAGATCACCTGAGGTCAGGAGTTCAAATCAGCCAGGCCAACATGGTGAAACCTTGTCTCTACTAAAAATACAAAAATTAGCCAGGCATGGTAGTGGGTGCCTGTAATCCCAGCTACTTGGGAGGCTGAGGTAGGAGACTTGCTTGAGCCTGGGAGGTGGAGGTTACAGTGAGCCGAGATCGCACCATTGCACTCAAGCCCGGGCAACAAGAGCAAAACTCCATCTCAAAAAATAAACAATAAAATAAGGGAGAATCAATAAAATACTTAAAATCAACAAACATCTCTAAAACTAGTTAGAATAATAAAAAAGAAAGTTTGAGTACTTTAAAGGGTTAAATTTAAATTTATATATAAAATACTCCTACATGAAATATCACAAACAAAAATCACATTTAATAAACAATTTTCTTCACTATTTCTTTATATTATTAAGCAGTTTCCACTTCAACTATCAATACTTTCATTTTTCTTATATGTCTAAAACTGAACCTCTTTCATCACTCTCTACCCTCTTATCCTGCTATATTTTTCTTCAATGCACTTACCCATCTGATATGATACACATTCTTTGTATTTATTGTCTCTCTGAACCTCTCCCCTTACACTAGAGACTCCATGAGAGCACAGACTTGACTATTTTATTCCACACTATATTCCAGTCTAATGTAGTGCCTAGCATATAGTAATATCAATAAATATTTGTTGAAATAAAAAAATACTGTTACTTTAATACATACACTATTTTTCTATTACTGCTAATTTCAAAGGCAATGTAAAACTCTTGTAATGGTAAACTGATTTTACAAATACTTATTACATCTCAAAAGGCTTAAAACTGTGAACATTACCAAATACCACTCAAATTTTCAAATTTCATATGCTATGAAACAACTTATACCACAAGAGTAAGTCAAATCTTATTTTTTTTAAAATAGACAAGGTTTTATCATGTTGCCCAGGCTGGTCTTGAACTCCTGAGCTCAAGTGATCCACCTGCCTCAGCTCCCAAGGTGCTGCAATTATAGGCATGTGCCACAGCACCCAGCCAAATCTTATTTTTAAGCCAACCATAGATTAAGCACTTGGCTGAAAGCTCAATGCAGAATGTGCTGATGACAAAACCATCTTCAAGATCTAGGTTTTTTTTCCTTTAAAAAAAAACCACTAGATGTGAGATTAAATATAACATAATTATCTGAAAATTCTTTTATGATGTGAACTAGACCTGAAATTGTCCAGTGAAAGGAATATGACAATCATAAGGAAAAAAGACTAAATATTAGAGATTACCAAAGGAATGCTAAATAAAGTATGACAGAGCCAAATGATGATATAATACTGTAGTGTAAGAAATATTTGTTAAGATTATTTAATAATATCAAAAAATTACTCTAACAGCAATTGAAAATTTGACACATTTTAACATAAGCATAAAAAAGAGTAAGGTAACAATGAAATATACTAAAATATCAATAATCTTTAGGTGGTAAGATATGTGCATAATAAGCAAACAATAGGCTGTGCACGGTAGCTCCCACCTGTAATCCCAGCACTTTGGGAGGCTGAGGCAGGCGGATCACCTGAGATCAGGAGTTTGAGACTAGCCTGGCCAACATGGTGAAGCCCCATCTCTACTAAAAATAAAAAATTAGCCAGGTGTGGTGGCACACACCTGTAGTCCCAGCTACTCAGGAGGCTGAGGCTGGAGAATCACTTGAACCTGGGAGGCAGAGGTTGCAGTGAGCCAAGATCACACCACTGCCCTCCAGCCTGGGCAACAGAGTAAGACTCTGTTTCAAAAAAAAAAAAAAAAAAAGCAAACAACAAAATCAGTTATAAACCTGACACTAGCTATTAATTTTTTTTACTATAGCACTCAGTTTTTTAGTTTGATTCATAGTCAGCACTTTAAAGCGTTGTGGATGAATAAATAGAATTATGGATCCTTTATTCTAGTGATAAATGATTTGGTTACATCCCTTTCCACACTTAGCATGTTGGTCTCCTACCACAGCTGTAACAAACTGCTACAAACTTAGTGACTTTAAACAACACTTATTTATTATTAATAGCTTACAGTTTCTGTAGGTCAGAAATTCAAACACAGCATAGTTCAACTTAGTTCTCTGCTTAGGGTAACACAAGTTTAAAATCAAGGTCAGCAGGTTTGCATTTTTCTCTGAAGAAGAATCCATTTTGAAGCTCATTCAGGCTACTGGCAGGGCCTCATACTGTAGCTCAGGCTGGAGTGCAGTGGAATGGTCATGGCTCAGCATAACCTTGGGCTCCCGGACTCAACTGACCCTCCCACTTCAGCTTCCAGAGTAGCTAGGATTATAGGTGCACATCACCATGCCTGGCTAATTTAAAAAAAAAAAAATTTTTTTTTTTTTTTTAGAGGCAGGGCCTTGCTATGTTGCCCAGGCTGGACTCAAATGCCTGGCCTCAAGTGATCCTCTCACCTTGGCCTCCCAAAGCACTGAGATTAAAGGCATGACCCACCTAGCCAAGCCAAAACTCAGTTCTTTATGGTTATAGGACTGAGATTCCCTGTTCCCCTGCAAGCTGACAGTAGGCACTTGACCTTAGCTCTACAGACCTCTCCCCAGTCTTTGCATGTGGCTCTGTATATCTTTTTCTAATTGTATACATTTAAAGTACACAACAGTAATGTTTTAATATACTGTACATATACAGTGAAATACAAACCATAGTCAAACAAATTAACATAACTATGTCCTCACATACTTCTCTTTCTGTGTATGTGTGTGTGGTCCTGTATATTTTAAAAGCGCAATGGCTTGTTAACTTCTCCTCATGCCTGAAATCTCTATTTTTTAAGGCTCATCTGATTACACTGGAACTACCTGAATAATCTAGTCATTTTTACTGATTCCAGAGATTAGGAGATAGACATTCTTAGGGTAAACATTATTCTGTTTACCATACCATCTATTTCTGTTGAGGCTTAAATATATTGCCTTCTTATGACATACAGCTAGGACAAGTGATCCCATAAAATTGGAGATAAAAATTGGTTTTCTGAACTTGAGATGAGAAAATAATAGTTTCAAAGTCCATATCTTTAACCTTGTACCAACATTCAAGTGAGGAGTTGCAAGGTTTAAGAAAGAAGAAGAAAGGAGATGATAATGATGATGATGATGACGACAACGATGATACTAAAATGAGGAGGCAAATAAAAATTCAGTGCCATGTGATTAAGCCCACAGTAGCAAAACTTGATTATACTCAAAATCAAAATGCCAATTCATTAAAACTACCAGATTTTAGTGCCTGATGTGTGGGCATATCGTACCCTTCAAAATATCAGTTCTGAAAGTCTTAAATATTTAAAATCCAATTCAATCTTTTTCCAATCATCAAAATATTATTTCGAATTACTTTCAAATGCCTTTATAATGGTTTCATAATTAGCATGTTAATGTTACTGACTTGAAGTACTGTTTCCTGAGTACTTTATGGCTGATAATAGTTTTTCAGGTCAAACACCCTTTGATGAAATTTTAGAGGTTAAGATAATTTTGAAGTTTGAAGAATTCCAAATGTTTTGAGAGACAGAGAAAGAATGGGTAGTAGTTGATCAGAATACAAACAAAACACTGACAAAAATTTTGTCAAAACCAAAGATTCTGAAACCAAATGAAAAATTTATGACTGGAACCTAATGATTCATCAGACTCAAATACTGTTAACTTAAATATCTGAGTCTGATGATCATTAGGTACCAATGAGAAATTTTACTTAATGTATCTGTATTTTTACTCAGATATATGAAATAAAAACTAAAAGACAACTCAAAATCACAATGAAAAATCAAAAGAACCAGAACCAGAAGTGAATAAGTCAACAATTTTCCACCAAAAATAAAAATTTAAATCTTCCAAACATAATTGTTATTCTCAAAGATTTCAGGTATAGAGAGAGTTCAGTTTAAGGCACAGACTACTGCAAGGAGACTATTACTTCCATTCTGAAAATGAAAAAAAAAAGTCATAATTATTTCATAAAGAAATATATCTAAGAGCTGAGTTGGTGAACCAACCAGGTAACCTGAATTCGAAAATGTGGCAAGCCCCTGAGGTAAAGCATACCTACAAACCGCTTTACCTTTTGCAAGGCATGAAGAGAAGAGGTAGCAATCATGTAAGCATATAAAAAAAAGAACTGAAATGTTACTGAATTCTTAAAGATTTCATATATAGAAATTGCAAGACATCTTGATAGAGAATAATCTGTAAAGCGTTTCCTAATAAAGAATTTTTTAAAAATTAGTATCTAACATTTGGTATGTGTTAACCAAATTTTAAGCATTGTATTAATACTAGTACCTACCATGCTTTATCAAATTAGATGTTACAACCTAGTAAGAAAGGACTGTTCGTTTCCTTGTTTAACAGAAAAAAAGTGCCGAGAGGGTGAGTAATTTGTCCAAGTTAACAGAGTTGGTGAATGGTAAAGCTAGGATTCAAAGAGAGGCATCTTCACTATAGAGCCTGGATCATAATTACACGTCTCTTCTCCAGTCCAGACGTACTTTCTTAATGCAATTTAAATTCCTTAATGATTTATTTTTTTCAGTCTTCACAGAGAACAAATTAGGAACATTCTCCCGTGATTCTTTTAGATATAGCAAGACAGAATGCTAAATCATGTTTAATACAAAATTTAACACAAACTTTTTGCCTTAAGATTATACTACCATTACTTGATTTAAGAGTAATATATGACTCTACTGTACATGGGAAAAGTGGAAAACACAGAGCAAATTAGAACCTTTTTGTTCTTGCCCCAATCTGCTTATCATAGAGCATTAAATTGCAATGAATTAAAGATCTACTTTAAAATTAATCAAGGAAAAAAGGTCCTATTGAAATTTTATTGGCAGATAGAAACTTCTTGATATGTAATGTTTCTCAGTCATTTGCTCCCCTAAGCTAAATAATATAAGTAAAAAACTAAAGAAATTTTAGCATTTACTTCGTGTTATGACAGAACTAAGGAAAAATATACAGCCCCTCTGTTTAAATAGAATCTCTTCTGTCATATTTCATCTCCAATAATGGCATACCTACTAAATATATATTTACAACTTGTAGTCAGTTATGACTGCCAGTCCTTTTTGGCCCCTCCTGTTCCCTGATATTGATCATCTTTTAATTTGCGGTTATGACTGCTTAACTGACATTGCTTTTGCCTCTCTCAAGCATCTCATGTTGTATGATAAACAGTCACTGTAGATTTGCCGATTTACAGTCACTTTGTATTCTATCTGAAGCTTCCAAAAGGGTACTAGTAATTACTCATCCTAATTTCATTTGTATTATTTTAAAAATGGCTTTTGTCTTGGATACTGATAGAGTAATTCCAATTCTAGAAAAATGGTATATTTCTCATTAAAATGGAACACGGAGTGCACTGAGTGAAATAAAACCAATGAAATTAATCAGAAAAAATAAGATGCATCAATAGCAATCACAATACAGTTCTTTGTCACCAGAGAACAACCTCTATGTACCTACTAATCTCATCTTCAATGGACACAATTCCTTACATTAAAAAGAATCGATTATACCAATTTAAACTTGTATTTATTATACTAAGGTAATAGCCATGATTAGAAGGAATGTAAAAAAATTATTCCCATATTAGGAAGATAAAGTATTTCTGTTACTGGGGCAAACTATTAGACTAATTTTCAAAGTTGACAGGCTACCCCTGAAGTCCTACAGAGGACCTTGTGTTCACTAATTGAGATGTTGCAAGTATTCTATTAATCAGGCAACTTCCTAGTAAAACCAAGACTGAACAAAAATATTTCTCATCTTTAAATTTAGAATCATCTCATCGATTAGACCTTCCTATTTATGAGATCTATATCTAAAGTGGGCTCTTGCAATTACATCTCAAAATTGTTTATTCTCATTATTTTGGCATATTATGGCATCTTACATATTTTTGTTTATTCTTTCTCCTCCATTAGCTTACAGGTTCTGTTTTGTTCCCTTTCCTGAAGGAAATTATAATTTTTGTGTCAATGTTTTCTCCTATGATTTGCAATCTTAAGGGAAAGGATGTAGAGTCAAACTAAGGCAACTGCTTTCTCCTTGGCCAAAGTAACATAAAGGTCACTTTGTGTAAAAAATCAGGATATTGCATTTTTAAATGTTTTCCATACATTAGTTTAATGACTGGCTCAGCCTAGTATTCTGCACCTAATTCCAATCAAAATCAAGTTGTGAACAGATTCGTTATTTACACCAATCTCACCTTTCAAGAACAAGCTAAAGGTTCATGAATTCCTTCCTTCCTCAAGAGGCAGTTACTTTTCAAGCTAAGGACCAAGGCTGAAACAAACACATACCTGGGCCAGGAAGGTTTAATTTCACTACAGAGCGAATCATTTTTTCAAGGAAACCAGAGGGTGTGTCATACAGCATCACTGAATATTCTAATATGCGATGAAGATGTTATGCTTCCTTAGGAACTTCATAAATCTTCATCTTCATGAGGTTTAGAATTCATCCCCCTTCCCTCTTCCACTGTTTTCTCGGGGTCACAGTTGTAGTATAGTTTGCCCAATAGATTTCGCATGGTCATTGTACCTAGAATATGTCACCCTCCCTACTTTAACCACCCCCAAAATCTTCTCAGCAGATAGGCTGAAAACAGCTCGCTTTCAGGCGGCGACGCAAACACACGTAGCCCGCTGAGCGTCAGCAAGCAACCAAAAGTCTTTGCTGGAGGCCCCCTGCGTTGCATGGGTAAAGCCCGTTTCAAAATACAGTCCTTTCATTTATTCCCATGCTACTATTTATGAGACCTGTCAAGGCTGCAAGGGCATGCGCAGCCTTCCCACCACAAAGGACCCGCTGGGGTCTCCGGCTCCCCTAAAATTAAACCACTGTTTTTCGTTCCAACTGCGTTTTTAGCTATTGTGCGTATTTTACAGATAAAGGAAGGATCCTGTCCACAGACCCAATTCTAAGGGCCGCCTCCTCCCCGAAGGAGAAAGCAGCTTCCTGGCAAAGGGACGAACAGGTGTGACGCCCGCGGTTCGCAGCCTCTCACCTGGCCGGCGGGCTGGGCTACAGCCACCACTCAGCGGCCAGAGATGTGGGCCCCGCGGCGGCGGCGGCGGCCACTCGGGGTCTCCCGGGTCCCCTCTCTTGCCGCCTGCGCTCGGCCCGGGTCCCCAGACACCAAAGCGTCTCACGCGTTCCCCCTCAGGCTCACCGTCCGATCTCGCCAGACAGCATCTGGATGGGACCAGGAAACGGCGGCCGCCACAGCTGTCTAGGTTCTGGGATCCACGCTCAGAGACGATAGCGCTGGCGATCACCAGAAGGCCTGCAGGCTCCCGGGAAAAGAATATCCGTCTACAGTCAAGCTGCTGACATTTCCCAGTCAGCCTTAGCGCCGCCCGCTTCCGCCTCCCCGCCTACCCCGTGGACCAGCCAGTCCCGCTCCCGCGGGGGGTTGTGGGTATCTCGAAGGCCGGCAAAACTGCCAGGGAAGGAAGTAAGGGCGAGCCAGTCGGACTACGAAACAGGACGGAAACTACAATTCCCAGCAGGCCGCGGGGCCGCAGTGCCCCGCGAAGCAGAGCGGGCTTGTAGAGTCTTGCGCGCGCTGCTGGGATGGAACGTTGCTAGACTTAGCGGGTCTAGCTGCTGGGGGCCCGAGCAGCAAGCTCGGAGCCGCCGCGCGCCAAAGCGGGAATCCGGGAGGCCGGCAGCTCTGCAATTAATGCACATATTTTAAACTCCTGAACCTGAGGACGCTATGCACAGGTAAACAGATTGCAAAAAGTGGAAGAGCATGAATGGACCCTCTTAATAATTCTTTTAGGCCCCGAATATCGCTACTGGCTAATATTGTTGTAAGGCTGTTAAGTGAATGGTTGCTTAGCCCCTTCTTGTGGAAAGAGTGAATGGCTGGATGCTTTAGTGCGGGGATCAGCGTGCGGTTTTATTTGGCTTCCCTAATTGAGCTTTTCTGCCACCGTTTTCAATCAGTGTATGATTGCCCTCTCTCTCTCTCTCCTTGTCTGTTCCCTCCACTGGGAGAAATTCTTGAGGCCTTCTGCAGTATCGTAAGTCAAAAACCCTTTTCGATTTGTTCTTTAAATTTCTTTTTTTTTTTTTTTTTTTCTTGAAAACTCGCCGCGAGCGTGTAAAAAGGGCGATTCTGTTAGCCGCTGTAAAGGTTCTCTACAATGCATAAATTCTAGCTTCTTTAATGCCTCCCTTGGAATTCTTTATGGGTGTTTTCGAAAGGAACCGGGGGTATTGTGCACTTCTGCAGGAAGCACCTCCAGGAGATTCCAGACCTGAGTAGCAACGTTGCCACTAGCTTCACGTGGGGATGGGATTCCAGCAAGACTTCTGAACTGCTCTCAGGCATGGGGGTCTCCGCCCTGGAGAAAGAGGAGCCCGACAGTGAGAACATCCCCCAGGAACTGCTCTCAAACCTGGGCCTCCCGCAGAGCCCCCCAAGGAAACGGCTGAAGAGTAAAGGGAGTGACAAAGACTTTGTGATTATCCGCAGGCCTAAGCTAAATCGAGAGAACTTTCCAGGTAAGGCTATGAGGGTTAAAAAATGTCAGTTACGCAAAGGGTGGATTTAGCTATGCAGTTGGGAAACCTTTGTTCAGGGATCTTTACCATGGGTTCCTTTTAAGATTGCCTAATTCTGAAGTTATTTTTTCAACAAAATGGGGGAAGTCGTCAAGTATGCAGGAATCTTGGTGGGTATATATGTTTTGGTGCATAATCACCTTGAAAGTTTTAACCCATGAGAAGACGCTGCTGCCTTTTTCCTTAGAAGGGAATCTGCCTGCCCGAAGGCCAGCTCGGTGCCACCGATGAATAGAAACATAAACAGTGGTCTTCTTGTAGGATTCCTTTTGCTTTGTACCCCTGAGTGAGCTTTTTGTCTTAATCACTTTGGGTATTTATCAGTGGACTGCTGAAGTGAATGTTTACCTAAGTGGAGGAGATTTATCTCCCCATGTTCACTCCCACTCCCATATTGGCTTCTCCTGTGTGTTCTGTCTCCATTACTGCTAATAATATATTGTTTAATCACCCAACCCAAAAACCTGGAGTCAGTAAGATTCCCACCTTCCCACAACATCCAGTCGTTCATCACATCTTGTCCTCTTCTCTGGTAACTATTTCTTAAGTTCTCATCACCTCTTGCCTGAACTGTTGGAGTAGATTTATAATTCCAACCTTCTTCTCCCCAGAGCTATCCCACAGAACTGGAACGGATTGACTGAAATGTAGAACTCACTGTGTCTTCCCTCCTTAAGAGCTCCCCATCCCCTAGTTTCTCAAGCAGGTGAACGAGTGCCTCCCAGAGTGAACCAGAACCCTGGAGTACGCAAAAGCCATAGGGTAAACATAGGGCATTGACCTGGGGTTATCAGTTTTTCTCTAAGTCAGTAAGACATTTAAAACAGTAATACAGCAAATATTTGCTGAGCACATACCATGTGCTAGGCAGTGTTCCAGGTGCTGGAGATACAGGAGTGAATACAACATAAACATTTCTCTCTCAGGGAGCATCCATTCTAGTGAGAGAATACAATAAACACAATAAATATGTTGAGGTAGTATGTTAGAAGGTGATAAGTGCTATGGCTAAAAACACAAATAGAACAAGCCAAGAGGGAATGCAGGTCCTTGGGTGGGAAGATAGAGTGTACTTTTAAACCAGGTATTGAGAGAAAGCCAAAATTGGACAGTGACCTTTAAGCAAAGACATAAAGGAGGCCAGGGAGTGTGCCATGCAAATATTTTGGAGAAAAGAGTTCCATGCAGAAGGAACAGCCATTGCAAAGATCCTGGTGCATAAACGTGACATGTTTGTTCCAGGAACAGGGAGGTGGTATTCTAAGAGTGGAATGAGCAAAGTGGGGAGTCAGGAGATCAGACTGGAAGTAATGTTGGGCAGAGGTGTGATGGGACCCGATTTAACCTTTTAAAAAGGACACACTGATGTGTTGACTCAATTGCAGGTGTGCCAAGGGTAGAAACTTGGAACTTTTTAAAATTTTATATTTTCAAAGATGGAGTCATGCTCTGTCGCCCAGGCTGGCGTGCAGTGGTATGATTTTGGCTTTTGGCTCAGTGTCTTCACCTCCTGGATTCAAGTGATTCTCCTGTCTCAGGTCCCCATGTAACTAAGACTACAGGCATGCACCACCACACCCAGCTAATTTTTACTTTTTATAGAGATGGGATCTCACTGTCTTGCCCAGGATGGTCTCAAACTCCTGGACTCCTTCAGCCTTGGTCTCCCAAAATGCTAGGATCACAGGCATGAGCTACCTACCACACCTGGCCAAAGCTTGGAGTGCTGTTGGGGATGAAGGTGGTCAGGTTCCAGATAAATTCTGATGTTAAAGTCAACAATTTAGGAGGCTATTGAAATCTGTGGAAGAGGTGATCAGAGTCTAAATTGAGATCAGGTTGGGGATTAAAGGTTTAAAGATGAAGTCTTAAAGACCCAAGATAATTAAGTATGTTCGTAAATCCTCCCATCTGGTTTCCTTTGCAGAAGGGTTGATAGATTGGTTGTTTTAGTTGGTTGGTTGCTCTCTCACTTCAGCAGCACATATACTAAAATTGGAAATACAGAGAAGATTAGCATGGCCCCTGCGCAAGGATGACATGCAGATTCGTGAAGTGTTCCTCTACTTTCTTAATTAAAAAAAAAATACATTTGTTTTCAGCCTTTTCTTTAGGAAAGAGAACTTTGTCTAATTTATGGTCTGAGAATATATATCAGGAACTGGATTAATTAGAGAGGCAGTAGAGGGTTGTAGTGAAGTCAGATCTGAGTTTGAATCCTTATTCTGCTGTTTACCAGCCTTGGAACATTGCTTTCTCTGCCTTAGTTCCTTCATCTGTGAAATGGAGTGCTGTAGTAATACCCGCTTCACAGGTCATTGTGAAGATTAAATGAGAGTGATGTAAAACCCTTAGCATGCCACTGACCCATAACACTCAATAAATAAACCAACAAAATTCCTGACACCAATTTTGGAGGCTAATGGGCTTTTATTTTATTTTATTTTTTTGTTTTTAATACTGTTAGTCTGACCCTGTTAGTGTAGAATTTTTTTCCTTCAAAATTTAATGCTCACCGCTGTTTTTCATGTCTGGAATGTAGCCCTAGCAATTTTGTGCTTGACCAACCAAATATGGTGAAAGATACTTCCTGCTTAGATGAACAGCTTTTTATTAACTTGTTCAGTGCCGATAGCTTTTGACATAGTGTGATTGCTATATGCCCTTCCACAAGTGAAAAATACTTTTTTTTTTAGGCAAGGCACTGTGGGAACAAGACAGAAGTTTCTGGAGTCTTTGCTGTCTCCCAGGGATTTGCAAGTAAAGTTGAGTAGAAAATACAATAAAAAATAAGAGCAGTTCACACACAGCAATTCATGGAGATTAGCAGCAGATGAGTAGCTTAGGCAGTGAGTGCTGTAGGGGGCCACAGGGAGGAAGCCTTCTGTGCCCAAGTAACCCAAAGCCTCCCAGAGGCAGAGGTCTCCTGCAGTGATTCCCGTTCAGGTGGATGTGGAAGATCTTCCTCCTTCCACTCAACAAAAATGGAGGTTCTGCGGAAAGAGAAGGATTGAAAATGGTGTCATCAGTGTCTTGATCGTTGTTAAAGTTGACTTGAAAAGTATGTATCTGAAGTGAGAGAGAAAGAATAGTGACTTTTATGTTTATTGCCTATAGAGAGGCACAGAGGGAAACCAATGTACATGGACTTACAGCAGAGGTTGCTTAATTGGTATGGAGGGGGAAGGGTGAACCCAATGTTGCAGGATGAGGGACAGCTGGTATAGAGGATTCCCAATGGGCCTTTGGAAGCCTGGGCCTCCAGTGGAGCCAGATTGTCATTCCAAGGAGTTTTGTCTGCAGTTGTCAGGACAGGTGGCTATTAGCTTTGCCAGGATTAGGGTAGAGCAGGCCACACCTGCTGTACATAGATATCTGATGACTGGTTCTGGGCTGCGACTTTTTGTTCTTTGCTAAGCAATGTCTCCCTCAGGCCCCCGTCCAGCCTTACATCTGGCAACTAAATCCTCTTCATCTGTTTATCTTGGAAGATGAAAGCTCTGTGGCCAACCTGTAGCACAACAGGTCCGATTGGCCCTTGGAGTGAGTGTATGGAAAGACTTGGGGAGGAAATGGTCCAGCAATTAGGTCAGTAACAGGCGGAAAGAGGACAATAACATTTTATTTATGGTCATGAGATTCTTGTCCCCCACCCTTTAAAGAGGTGATAGAATGAAAATGGAGTTGAACTAATTTGCTGATCAGCTCTTCTATGACTGTTAAATGCTTGAAATTTCAGATCCTACAGTGGCTTTCAGACTGGAGATACTAAAATTTAGAGTATATCAGAATCCCCGCGGGAACTTGTTCAAAGTGCAAAATTCCTGAGATTCTGATCCAGGAAGTCCTGGCCTGAGCCTGGGAATCTGTGTCTTAATACCCTTAGGCAAGCATTTTTCTCCAACTTTTTTTTTAACCAGTAAGAAACATATTTTACATTGCAATCCTAGGTATGTGTCTGAAACAGCAGTTTTACAAAACTATATTTCCCCTTACTAAGATATTTTCTATTCTGTTCTAGTTCCTTCCTTAAAATATATATATATATATATGCTAGTCAAATCTCACTAAATTGATTTCATGACCTATGTGAGTCTCAGCCTACAGTTACTAAACTCAGCACTGGAAGAGCCTTTATGGGATCTTTCCCAATCATTATTTGTTCCACATCTTCCTTTCATTCATTCATTAAGCAAATATTTCTTGAGCACCATTCTAGGGATTGGGACTACAACACTGAACCCAACAGGCAAGAGACCCTGCCCTCCTAGTACTTACATACTGTTCCATATTTCTGCAAATCCCAGCTTATGTTGTTTCTTCATTCCACCCGCTACACCTCAGGGTTGAGCAAGTCTTTCATAGAAATAAAGGGTTGTGGGACCAAAGGGTACGTGGGGGAATCCTTGTTAAGTTTGGCTGTGTTTTGCTTTTTCCAGTTTTGCCCACCTAGCTAAAAAACCAAAAACACCCAAAACTAGCATGGTTTCAAGTTTGTTCTTTATGGTTTGTGGAAAGAGGAAGGAGAACTCATCTGGGATGGCACCATCTGTTTGTAGTTCCCCAGAAAGAAAGCATGGGGTATTGCTACTTAAAACAAGCCACAAAAGCAATCATGAGGTGAGCACCTCCTAACTCCCTGAAAAAAATGTACACACACACAAACCAGGTCCTCAGTGCACATTTCTACTGCAAGTATAATTTGATTATCTATGCTTAAAGAGAAGAGCAATTTTTGAAGTCAAAAGTTTGATTATGGTTAGGATTACTTTGGATTTTCTTGAATTTGAGTAGAGTGATGTTCTGAAAAATAAATATATCAAGTAAGATGCATTACCTAAACTACAAAGATGGAATGCATAGAAAACGCTCCAGTTTAAGGCCCTCTTCCCAGAGAATATCAGGCAGCATGAGAGATGATAAAGTTACGGAAGTGGGAAACCGGGTTTCCAACCGAGAAATAATTGGAAACAGTGGTAGGCAAGAGTGACTGTAGCAGGTTTGCTGGTTTGGCCCAGTTTTCACCCTTTCCTGGCCTTGAAGTACATTTAACTGCTATCCATGTCATTGAAGACTGGAGACCTTGGGCTCAGCAATTATATCTTTTAATGTGGGGCTGGAATGCAGCTGCAGCCTTGCTGGATTTAGCAGAGGCCAGTGGAGAAAAGACCCCTGGATTTTTCCTTCCGCTCTCCGAAAACAGACCAGGCAGCAGTGTCATCAAGAATTCAGGAAACAGATGGCTAATGTTTTGAGAATTAAATATGGCAAGGAAAATTAGATTAAGCGTATCACAGCCTGGATGCCTGTTACTAGAGTAGCTATTAAAGACAAACTTCTGCCCCACTTGCTAGGACAGCAGCCCATATCAGGCCCTGGCACCCCCACCCAGGGCTCCTAGGATTATTGTCATCCTGTGGTCAGTGGAGTAGATCACTGAGTACTTGACTGCTAGCTGAGGCTCTGCGTTTTCTAGGCCCTTGCTGCTTCCATTTGGTGGTGAACGCGTTGATATCTTTCAGCATCTTTGTTTTATTTCCTCTCTCCTCTTCCACTCACTCTCTAGCCCTGATTGATTTCTTTTTTCATAGCAAGTTGGGTTTAATTCTCACCTTTTCAAAATTTGTACTCATAGTAGAGGAGAGCACAGAATATTAGAAACCCCTAGGATGGAAAGGGCATGATTTGAAGTCAGACCTGAGTTTGAATTCCCTCTCTTGTCACTTACTGATTGTGTGACCTTGTCTCTTTTGTCATAGTTTCATGTTCTCTTGAAGCCCAGCCCCCATCTCCCAGAGACTACTGGTATAAGATGACATTCCCTTCTGCTCTGGGTTTTTGTCTTCAGCCCCATCCCCTCCATATGCCAACAGTGCTGTGCATGTAGTTGTCAATTGGTTAACAAGGGTTGGCCAATCACACTAATAGAGAATTAGCACATTCACCATTTGCATTAAAGGGACAATAGATACATTTAGCAAATATTTATAGATTCCTGTTAATGTGCCAGGCATTGTGTTAGATAAGTGATGTGTAAATCTGGGCATGGGGTCTGTGGTGGTATCCTGGGTGGGAATACTTCTTTGAGCAGATGCTATTTAAGCTGAAATCTGGAGGAGTTGGGAAGGCAAAGATGGAAGTTGCAACAAAAAGTCCTCCAAACTCTGGAGTCCCACGTGCGGTTCTTCATTGGTTAGGTCTGCTGACCTCTGCATTCATCATTATGCCAAATTTTCCTCTAGTACTTTAATTATCCAGCTGCTATTGCTCTTTTAATTGTTCCTGATTTCTCATATCTTCCTAATAAAATAGAAAGCACCAAGTTTTTAAATTAATTTCTCCTGCCCTGTACTTCATAGCAAGCTTTTCTAATTTCCTTTCCCCAGTCAGAATTTCTGTTGGTGCCCTATCTATAGCCTCTTGAAGACCACCATTCCCATACATGTCAAAGCTCTTGCCTACACATAGATGAGTTTCCATGCCTTAGAGCTTTCTCTGGGCAGGAATGCTGGGGAGTACCCAAATAGTGAGTGACAGCACTTGAACCCCCAATCAGTGACTGACAGAAGCTTTGAACCCCAATTGCCTATACTGATAACCTGCTTATTAGTCTACTCCAGGTTGGCTTTCTTCCCTTCCACCTTCTATCCTCTCCTCTCTCTAGTGCTTCCTGGCATCATTTCCTAAATAAACTGCTTGAAGTCAGATCTTCAGAATCTGCTTCTGGGAGACCCAATCTTAAATAGAGGGCAGATACGGGGTTTTGGTAAGTCATACCATGCAGACTTTGTCCAAACCCTATTCAGACCTTGAATGTCTGCCCGTGAGTGAAAACTCAGAGCAGCATAGGAAAGGACATTGCATGAAGAAAATATGCAGACTTAAGTGGGAGAGGAACATAGAAAAGAAAGTTTTACTCCCTGCTGCATTATTTAATCTTTTCTTGTACCTCATTTACTCTTCACTGAACAACTTTGCAAGATAAATTTGTCAATTTCCTTTCCTACGGGTAAAGAAACTGAGACCAGAAAGATTAAGTGACTTGCCCAAGTCACAGGCTTGGGGCAAGTCAAAGCTGTGCTGCTTTCTCAGTCCAGTAGTTCTCAAACATGTTGAGGAGGCCAAGCTCATGGTGTCAGTATGATTTTTACAGATCATAGTAAAATCTCAACATATTAGATTCAAAATAGCTAAGTATGTTATTTAAGTATAGTTAAGCTCATTCTTCCTTAGAGGCCACTTCCTCCAGGAAGCCTTCCTTAACCCGTACAGCATTCCCAAATGCTGCACCACACCCTGAATCCTGCCGTAGCCCATCAGGATAGTTTATTGAAATTTCCTGTTTGTTTGTCTATATCTCTCAAACTCTGAGTAGAATAAGGGTCAGGATTGTACCTTATCGTTGTGTCCGAAAACCTCAGTGTATAGTACATATTTAATAAATATGTGAACAGACCTCAGTGTATAGTACATATTTAATAAATACCTGAGTGGATGACTATACTTACAGCTAAATATAGTTATGCTCAATTACTAGATTCTGATCTAGATATGTAAGAGGCAACAGAGGTCTGAGAGAGTTGAATTAATGGGAGAAAAATTGAGAAAATCCTGCCATTCAACTTTGTTTTCAATTTGGCGAGCAAGGCAAGAACCTGGTTTGAGAACCTTTGTGCCCTGCCCATGTTGACTTTGGAGGAACTTTGTGGCAGTCACGGAACAGCTGCCACATTGAGGAGCCTCCTCATAACCTCCAGCTGCCTCCCCAGGTCAGCAGGGGTTATATGCCTTCAGCTTTCTACCCTTAGCTTTCAGGGTTTCAGTCAGTCCTTTAATTTTGATCCCTGAAGGGTGGGGGGTGGGGGGATGGGGGTGCGCAAGGAGAACAGGCATTAATTGAGGAATTGTGTATCTCCTATTCATTCTTCAAGAGAGGCCACTTCCTGCAGGAAAGCTTCCCTAACTCCTGCACCATTCCCATAAACTGCACAGCATCCTGAATCCTACTATAGCCCATTAGGATAGTTTATTGAAATTTCCTGTTTATTCGTTTGTCTCTAACTCTCAAACTCTGAGCAGAATAAGGGTCAGCATTGTACCTTATTTATCATTTTGTCCCTAAAACCTAGAATAGACCTCCGTGTATAGTACGTATTTTATAAATATGGGAGTAGATGAATGCATCAACTTTATGCTAGTTCCTGGAAATACCAAATTTAAAAAAAAAAAAATGGGTTTTTGTTCTCAAGAACCCCTGGGGTTCTAGAGAGATGAGTAAGTAAATAATGAAATTATGGTACCTAAGTGACCTGTCCTTGTTGATGTCGTGGGCAGCCTTCTGTAGGAACTGGAGCTTCAATTTGATTTTAAATGAATAGCAGTTGGAGGAGAGAACAGCATGTGCAGAGGCATTGAGGTATGACACACAATGACTCATTCTAAGAATTACAGGTAGCTTCAAACAGCTGGAACACATTTCTAGATAACAAACCTAGAAACACAAGTTGGGACGTGGCTGAAAGCTTTTAACTTTGTATTAAGCATTGGGGACTTGAGCCTAAATATCTGAGGTGTACCACTGAATGATTCTAATTCAGAGAAAGACATGGTGGTTTAGAAAGTCTGCCCAGGGCAGCAGGTATTTGTCACACTCCTTGGTGCTTTTCTGCCTGTGTCCTCAAACCTGCCTACACAGGGCCTGGTACAATTGACATGCCCAGTAAATACTGGCACCTTTAAATGGGAGTGGAAGGAGAGAATATCACCAGAATTGGTATAGAAGATCCATCAGAGGTGGAAAGAGTAGGAAGGTAGTCATTGAACTCATCTGACCATTTTTCAGGATCCTTCATTGTGCATTTATTTCCTTCTTGGCAGTTCTCATATTATCCTGACCTTGTTGGGATTATTCTATATATTCACATGTAAGAGTTTTCATACTTGTTTAATAATTAGAGATTGCTTTTATGAAAAAGAAAACTGATCTTCCTACATCCACCTTTCTCCTGTTCTAAACACAGCAGCCAGAGTGATCCTTTTTGAACTTACATGAGAGCCTGTCGTTCCTGTGCTCAGAATCTTCTACTGTCTCCTAATTGAGTTCAGAGTCAAAGCCAAAGGCTTTATTATGACATAGAAAGCCTGCATGACCTGGCTGCTCTCTGATTTCTTTTCTACCACCCTCTTCGCTCACTCTGGTCCTCTGCACTGGCCTCCTTGCTATTCCTCAAAACACATATGCTGTTCCTTGCATCCAGAACACACCCCAGATACACACAGGGCTCATTCCCTCACTTTGTTCAACCCTTTGCTTAGTGATTGTTATCTCAGGCCTTTCCTGACCATTGTGTTCAAACTTAATAACATCTGTCCTAACTCTCTGCTCTCTCCTTTGCCCTGTTTAATTTTTCTGCACAGCACAAATCAATGTTATTATGTCATATGATGTACTTTTTGGTGTGTGATTGTCTGTTCTCCATCACTGGAATGAAGCTCCATGAAGGTAGTGTTTTAGGTCTGATTTACTGCTCTTTCCCAACACCTAAAATGAAACCTGGCACCAGAGTAGGAGCTCAGTAAATATTTGTTAAATTAAGAAATGAGAGCACACTTTTGTATTGCTCTTTGAGGTAAACTGCTCTCTGTAAACTGGAAAGAAAGAGTATTAGTCTATTCTCATGCTGCTAATAAAGACACACCCAAGACTGGGTAATTCATAAAGGAAAGAGGTTTAATTGACTTCAATTCAGACTGATTGGGGAAGCCTCAGGAGACTTACAAGCATGGTGGAAGGGGAAGCAAACATGTCCTTCTTCACATGGTGGCATCAAGAAGTGCAGTGAAGGGGATGAGGAAGCCCCTTATAAAACCATCTGATCTTGTGAGAATTCACTCACTTATCACCAGAACAGCATCAAATCACAGGGGTGGTTATCACCAGATAACCATCCTGTGATTTGATTACCTCACATGGGTCCCTCCCACAACACATGGGGATTATGGGAACTACAATCCAAGATGAGATTTGGGTGGGGACACAGCCAAACCATATCAGAAAGGGAAGAAGATTTATTTGCCTTTTAAAGAAGGTCACTACTGAGTCCACATCAGAGGGAAACAAGGCCTTCCTTTGCACCCCGGAGCACCACAATATCTTAGCCATCAGTGAACGACACTTGAGAGGTGGGACTTGCTCTACACCAGTGTTCATGTCCCAGCCTCTGATTGGCCAGCTAGAGCTGAAGGGAAGAAGAATAGGAAAAGTCTTCTTGGTTTTCTCTTTTCATTTGCTGAGAGAGTGTTAAACAGAAAGATAATTTTGGTGACGAGTAATTTAATTTGTACTAAATTCCCCATTTAAGCTAAATGTTGTAGATTATGTGATTGAAAAGACTCAGTAGACTTGATAGTGTGAAAGAATGGTGATGGCAAACATGTTTTCCCTCGTCAAAGGTGTTTCATGGGATTCCCTTCCGGATGAGCTGCTTTTGGGGATCTTTTCCTGTCTGTGCCTCCCTGAGCTGCTAAAGGTCTCTGGTGTTTGTAAGAGGTGGTATCGCCTAGCGTAAGTATTTTTTATTTATTTATTCATTTTGGTCTGATGAAACTAAAAACCGAGAAAAATAGAGCAGCACAAAGCAAACTAGGGGAGATCAGATGGAAGGGAATCTAATAAAGATTCTACAAAGCCAATAATAATTATTTAAAAGTTTAACAAGGCTCCTATCATTATAGTTTTATTAATATTTTTGTTAATATCTTCATATTTTTATTAATAAGTGTCCCCATTTCACAGTGGAAGAGGAATTTCCTGGGAGGTGTAAACTTATCAATGCTTGGAAACCTCTTTGCCCTGTATTCAGTGCAGCCTGTGTTTATTGGATGCTGACCGTGGGCCAGGCAGTGTGCTCTAAGAGCAGAGGGAATTACAGAGGTGCATGCAGACAGCGGTTCCTCACGCCAGTAGGCTGAGCAGTGAGCACAATGGGGAAAGGGAACACAGGCTTGGTGTGAGACCCGAGTGCACACCCAGCCTTTGCTGCTTATGTTCTGCATGACCTAAGCCAGTTACTTGACACTGCTGAGCCTTAGTCTCCCCGTATGTAAATGGGGATAATGGTTATGAAGATGAAACCACTGGTTATGAGGATGAAATGTGAAGATGCTGGTGCAATACCTGACCCATAGACATGTTCAGCACAGAGTAGCCATTGGTGCGGTTTTGCTGGGTTTTTTTGGCAACAATTTTCAGGTGTTGACGGTGAGCTGCCCGTGGAAAGATCTGGTGACCTGGGAAGGCAATCACAGGCCTGGAGCAAGAAAAAGGCTTTGTTTTTCAACTGCAACTTTTTACTATCTTCATGCCTTCTCATCCCTATTCTACTCTCTGGTTGTTCTTTGCTTTGTGTTTAAAGGTCATCCGTCGGGCTTCTTTCTCGACATACCTAGAATTCCCTTTGTGAGATAGCAGGAGGCTCTTGCCTTCAAGGGTGTGCTGGTATTTACAGGTGTGGGTTTTTGCTTGGAAGAGCTGCAGAGAGGTTTGCACACCTGGAATACTAGTGCAAGTGGCAGGCAAGTTTCACTTACCCTCACTCCACTCAAGGAACCCCACTTTCTGTTTCTGCCGGCTGTGCATATGTCCTTTTCTTGCAGCATCTATTAATCTCATTTTAAAATTTTATTGTATATATACATGCAAGTGAAATGGCTACTGTAATCAAGTACATTAACATATTCATGATCTCACATAGTTACCCCTTTTTTGTGGCAAAAGCACCTGAAATTTACTCTTTTAGCAAAAGTCCTGACTACAATACAGTATCATTGACTGTAATCCTCCTGTTGTACACTACATCTTTGGATATGTTCATCCTGCGTATCTGTGGCTTTGTATTCTTTGACTACGTCTCCCCTAGAATCCGTTAAATTTCATCTCAGTTGCATAAAAGTAATAACTGACATTTATTAAGCACTTGCTATGTGACAGTTGCAGTGTTTGTTGTTTAATCCTTCTCACTTAAGTGATGGTGTTTGGTCATCTCAGTTTCAGAGATGAGGAAACTGCGGTGTCAGGAATAGTAGGTTGAGACATAAGTGGAAAGACAGGAATCTAAAGTCTGGCTAATTCCAGTCTTCACCATCACACCATATCTAGTTTTGCTTGGCTTAGGGTTCAGGTAGCTCCCAAATTCATTTTTCTGTGAGGTGTTCATCTTCCTGAAAAATGTATATTAGGAAGAAAATGAATTTTCCAAAACTTTTCCTAGGTTGTTACTGAATGCTGGTTAAGCTATAGTTTGCCTTCGTGCAAGAGGAGACATCAAGCATGAGCTTCAAGACAACCAGAGCAGTGCTGATCTGGTGCCAATCAGTGCTGACCTTGGAGGCCAAAATGGATTTCTGTCTGAGCAAGAAAGATACAAAAGTGTGCTACTCTCTTACAGATATCTTATCTACAGTCCACCTTTTTAATGATAGAGGTCAAATCACACACTGATAATTTCTCTATGATGAAATTATTTCATAACTCTGGCCAGTGGTCCCCTTATTTCAAGCACTATTAAAAAAGAAGATTCTAGAACATTTAAGCATTTAAAAAGTTCCTTCATGTGCTTGTATTTTACATTTTCTTTTTTTAAATTGAATTCAAGTATGGATATTAAAACTCTGTTTCTGTGCTATTCAGTACAGTTTTTGAATGTCCTTTTTGTTTTAGAAGCATCATCTTTTATATGATCTTTTATAAAAGATTTTATGATCTTTTATAAAAATATAACAAAAAGTTATATTTTTCCTTTCTGTTTTAACATTAGTTCACACACACATATACTCGTGTGTGTTTTAAGCTTAAAAGATGTTCTAAGGCACATTTGAATTATGGCTGTTCCTACTGGCTATCTACGACAACCTTATTTCACAATAAAATAATGCTAACTTTCCTTCCTTTAGCAATATTTCCATGTTATTACAGTAATCGTGGTAATTGCTTAACAAAAGTGGCTAATAAGATCCTCTAAGAAGTTTTGAATCTACTTGCCTAGTATTATAATAATTAATTGATTTGAGCAATCATTTTTTAAATTTGTCAGCTTGAATGCTGGAATATTATTCTCTGGTTCTAGATCACGGCAGTGCCAGTGTTCACATTGAACCATCTAAATTGGAAGTATGTAGAAAGAGAAAGATGGAAGCTTTTCCTTGGTGAGATCGAGAAAAATTTTCTAGTGCCTTAAAAATATCATAACTAATTGTATAGTCAACTTAAAAACAAAGGTTGTTTCAGAATGCGCTTGAAGGGGATTTAACAGCAGTGCTCTCCTTGTTAGTAATGTTGTTGAGGGTCTCCAGCATTTAGTGTGACCAACTGGCCAAATTAAGCACGTCCTCTTTTCTAGGTTTGACGAGTCTCTATGGCAAACCTTAGACCTCACAGGTAAAAATCTGCACCCGGATGTTACTGGTCGGTTGCTGTCTCAAGGGGTGATTGCCTTCCGCTGCCCACGATCGTTTATGGACCAACCATTAGCTGAACATTTCAGGTAAAGATGAAAAATCCCTGGAAAAGATGATTTTTAAATTTTGAGGTAGAAACAGATCAAAACTTTTTTTCTTTATTCAGCCTTATAGCCTATGATAGGTTATCTTTGCAGTGTGAGATATTAATTGCATACTTTGCTTTGGGGACTTTATGCTGAAACATAGCATAGATTTCAATGACACTGTTCCCATTTCACTCAAGGTTACTGTTAGTCTCTTCCTAGGGTGAAAAAAGCACAATTATCTTCTCAAGTCCTCAGCTGATGGGGGCTGTGAGTCCCACAAGGCAGGCACAAGTAAAGCACTCACTGGCAGATGCAAGGCTGCCCAGTTATTTTCCCACCACCCATTTCTGATTAAAAAGAAAAAAGAAAGTGAGGCATGTTTTCGTATTTGTAGCTTGGAGTTTATGATTTTGTCGGGGAGAAATTTGGAACCTGAAAAAATTGCCCTCTTTTTGTTCATTTTGTAGAATATTTTGAAAAAGAATTTTCTGTTACTGATAACGTTGTAATACTAAGGTTACTGCTATCACATACTTGAGTAGAATAACTAGGTACTGAACAGAAAAAAACTGAAGACCACAGAGCTAAAGATAAAACATGTCTCTTGACTTCAAAACTTTTTTCCTTTCTTTCTGTAGTCAGAATCACATCTCCCGCTGCTTTTTAATCCCGTTCTCCTGTGGCTGTTCCTTCTCAGTCTCCTCCACACGTGTGATTTCATTTGTTTACTCTGGGGTTGGTTCCTGGCTGCTGCCTTTTTCAAATCCAAATGCTGTGTCCTATACACCCACATTTATGCCCAGGACTCGCAGTTCCTCATCTATAGCTTGGCCCTCTTTCAAACTCCCAAATTTCTAATTACCTAAAAATTTCTGTACCTGAATTTCTTACAAGTACTTCAGTATTAACATAACTAAAATTAAATTTGGCTTCCCTTCCCTCCCCTTCTGCAAGATGGAGTCTCGCTCTTTCACCCAGGCTGGAGTGTCGTGGCATAATCTTGGCTCTCTGCAACCTCCACCTACTGTGCTCAAGCAGTTCTTCTGTTTCAGCCTCTCTAGTAGCTGGGACTATGGGTGTCCTCCACCATGCCTGGCTACTTTTTTGTATTTTTAGTGGAGATGGGGTTTCACCATGCTGGCCAGGCTGATCTCAAACTCCTGACCTCATGATCGGCCCTCCTCTGCCTCCCAGAGTGCTGGGATTACAAGCGTGAGCCACTGTGCCTGGCCTGGCCTCCCTTTAAAACTTGCTCTTCCACTGTCTTCCCTGTTCCACTGCTGCTCACCCACTCACCCTTGCCAGAAACCAGGAGCCATTATAGTCTTAATCTCCTTGTCACCCACATCCAGCTCCTTGTTGTGATGCACATTCATTGTTTCCTAAGTGGGACTATATTGGCAGCAACATCTGTACTTGGCAAAAATCCTCTTGAATTTTAAAATGAATGAGGGTGGGAATACACTAGTAGCAATTTTTTTATGACCAAAGCTATAGTTAATGCTTGAAGTGTATATTTCGGGTCTTGTTGGTGATTGGTTGCTCATTTGGGGAGAAGGAGGGGTCTGATTCAATCTGAATGTACCTTTGAGAGCCACCTATGGAGCCCCTTTTTTCTCTCCGTGTTTAGCCCTTTTCGTGTGCAGCACATGGACCTGTCGAACTCCGTTATTGAAGTGTCCACCCTCCAGGGCATTCTGTCTCAGTGTTCCAAGTTGCAGAATCTAAGCCTGGAAGGCCTGCGGCTGTCAGATCCCATTGTCAAGTGAGTGGCAGCCAGAGTGTCACAAAGGCAGTTGTTTTTATGTGTATGAATTTTTTCCCTGTATATAACTAGGGTGCCCTTCTAGCCATATCCAGGTGGATACATAAAGCATCTAGTGCAGTGCTCAAGCTTCTGCAGAACTTTTCAGGACTCATTGAAGCAACAAAAGCTCGAATGCTAACTATATGCCAGACCCTGTGCTAGGTTCTAGAGATACAAGGGTGAACAATGCATGTGTATTATTTGGGAAGAAAATGAATGTTCCAAAACGCTTTCCAGGTTGTTAGTGAATGCTGATTAAGCTACAGTTTACCTTCTTGCAAGAGGAAACATGGAGCAAGACATGTCTGTTTCCTCTTGCAAGAAGGTAAACTATTTATGAGCCAGACAGATAATTACCATGCAGTGTGTTTATTAAATGTTTCAGTGAATATGTGGCAACACGGGCGGCCTTCTTAAAGGAAGTGACTCTTAAGCTGAGTATTGAAGATATCTAGGTAGGAGATCTCCAGGTAATAAGACAAAGGAACCAGCCTAGGTAAAGCTTTCTGTGTGGTTCTAAACGCTTAAGTAGTTGGAAGTTGCTGGCACACAGGACTCAGGAAGGGGAGTGACAGGAGGTGAGGAGAGTCAGGGACCAGATTGTAATGGGCCTCTACATTTTACTGCAAGAAGAATGGACTCTTCCATCAAGAGGGAAGCATGGGCTGGTCGTGGTGGCTGACACCTGCCAGCACTTTGGGAGACTGAGGTGGGCGGATCATCTGAGATTGGGAGTTCAAGACCAGCCTGGCCCACGTGGTAAAACCCCATCTCTACTAAAAGTACAAAAATTAGCTGGGCATAGTGGCAGATGCCTGTAATCCCAGCTACTAGGAGGCTGAGGCAGGAGAATAGCTTGAACCCAGGAGGCAGAGGTTGCAGTGAGCTGAGACCATGCCATTGGATTCCAGCCTGGGTGACAAGAGCAAAACTCGGCCTCAAAAAAAAAAAAAAAAAAAAAAGAGGGAAGCATGATGGAGAGAGTAGTTCTGAGAAAGAAAGGAACATGTCGAGAGTTGAAATTTAGGAAATTAACCTATCAGGGACCATGAAGGGTCCATCGAGGATAGAAGAAACTAGAGTAGTTAAGGATACTGCTGTGTTCATTCAGGTGAGAGAAGATGAAGTCTAATATAAAACAGATAGCAATAATGGCAGCTAATGTTTGGGGGAATGTATTATGTGCCAGACAGTGAATTTTGTAAATGTGTTCTCATTTAATTCTGATAGTAACCCCATGGAGTATAATCTTGTTTCCTTTTTATAGATGTGGAAACTGAGACACAGGGAGACTGAATAACTTTTCCAGGGTCACACTGTTAGTAGGTGGCTGAACCAAGATATGAACCTAGTGATATAGTATTCCAGAATTCTTGCTCTTAATCACTAAGTTTTACAGGACATTTGGGGATGTTGTAGAGAAGATAGCAAATTTGAGAGATGTATAGTCAAAAGAACCTGGTGATTTTACAAGTAGAAGTTTGTCTGCAAGCTAATTCTGAATGAAATTGGATATATGTTTATTCCGTTGTCTTTTTAACTGAAAAAGTACACTGATATATATACTTGTGTATTTGCTTTGTAGTAAGTCTTTTATTACATTATCATTTAATCTTCTTAATAACTCTACCAAGAAGGTTTGATAATATCATTTCACAGATGAGTAAACTGAGGTAAGTTATCCTGTTTGATGTCTCAGAAATAGTGAGATAATTTAAATAATAAATGTATATTTAAAATAATATACATTTTCAACTCACTCTGACTCAAAGAGCTGGAGCTTAACTCTCATTGCCTGCTTTCATGTAAATGTTGATGAATAAATAGTATCTTATTGGTCTTTTTCTTCTGATGTTTTTCTCTTTTTCCAGTAATCTCGCGCAAAACTCAAATTTAGTTCGACTTAACCTTTGTGGGTGTTCTGGATTCTCTGAATTTGCCCTGCAGACTTTGCTAAGTGGCTGTTCCAGGTACAAAAGATATGAGACTTGATTATAGACTCTTATATCAAATTATCCCTCACATCTATATAAAATTGGTTGAACTTTGTGAGCTTTCTGCAACTTTCCAGGCTCTTGATTTTGTGAATGCAAAATGTTTCGCCCTCCAAACTTCCTGTTCAAACTCAGGAGCCAAGTCAATTCAGTTTGCAAGTGATACTAGTATAGTGATCTTTTTTTTATTTGTAACTGTTAAAATAAGGAAAATACAGTAGTGTCTATCAACTGTATGGTTGTAAGAAATCTGCTCACACTTAACAATACAGTCAGGTTTTTCCCCCTATGGTATTTGTAGACCTAACTTAAAATTTTTAATGAAATTTGGTGTGTTATAAATATATACCATAAATAAATTTGGTCAGTTCTATTAACAATATCTCTTATAATAATGTTAGCACATAAAGGATACAGAATTACAAATATTGCTAAGTGAGGGGAATATATGGTTTTTGGAATACACAGTACTATGCATATGTGTGTTTTTTAAAGATATCTCTTGGTCTCCATGGTACAGCATTTGTATCTGTGCCTTGTTAATGGTCCATTTAAAATAGATTGCCTCCGGATATGAATGTTACCAGTGAGATCAAATGTGTAGCCCTATATTTAGTCAGCAGTGCCAGGAAATGGGGAGTGGGGATGAACGGTTGTATGTTGTCTCTGAAACAACTCATTTTGCTTAGTTAGCAGAGGCATGGTAAGGTGAAGTGGCTTTTTGCAATGTCAGCATCTCTTTATTACGAATCCTTGGTGCATTCCATCAGTTGTTTAAAACATCCTGAGTTATTGATCATCTGGGTTGTGTAGTTGGTAGTTTGAGAAAGCAAACATAAAAGACTAGCATTTCTACCTGCAGTACTGGAATAAGATTTGAGCCATCAAGAAGAGAGTGCTTCCCTCCATTTCCAGAAGGAGGCAGCATTCACCAAGGCCTCTGCGCTGACCCTCTGGCAACTTTCAAGAGTAAACAGGGTATATACTCAGGTGACAAAAAGTAGCTGCCATTAACGAAGCGGGTGTTCTGTGTGTGAAATAAGGAATCACTGGCTTTGCATTTTCTTTCTTTGTGGTTTAAGACAAACTCATTCCCATGTGATGGTTTCATATTTTCTTTGTTAACCCCTCTTTTGTGCAGACTGGATGAGCTGAACCTCTCCTGGTGCTTTGATTTCACTGAGAAGCATGTGCAGGTGGCTGTTGCGCATGTGTCAGAGACCATCACCCAGCTGAATCTTAGTGGCTACCGAAAGAATCTCCAGAAATCAGGTTAGAGCTTCCAAGCCTGGACCACTGAGGCCTTCACAGCATAATAGATTAGATTCATTGAGCTTCTCCTAATTGTTCCTCCTCATATGTTTTCTGATTTAATCCAGTGCCTGTGTTATTCCCCTCTTTCAGGTGGGGTAGCTGTAGATCTGAAGATCAGGTAAAGGTAAACAGCTAGTGAACTAGAGCCAAGGTTTGAATTCAGGATCTAACAGTAGAAACCTTTATATTTAAAAACAATGTATTTTATTTATTTATTTATTATTTATTTTTTTTTTTTGAGACGGAGTTTTGCTCTTGTTACCCAGGCTGGAGTGCAATGGCGTGATCTTGGCTCACCACAACCTCCGCCTCCTGGGTTCAGGCAATTCTCCTGCCTCAGCCTCTTGAGTAGCTGGGATTACAGGCACGCGCCACCATGCCCAGCTAATTTTTGTATTTTTAGTAGAGACGGGGTTTCACCATGTTAACCAAGATGGTCTCGATCTCTTGACCTCGTGATCCACCCGCCTCGGCCTCCCAAAGTGCTGGGATTACAGGCTTGAGCCACCGCGCCTGGCAATGTATTTTTAATCAGAAAAACTTTTAATCAACTAAATGATTAGATAAATCTCAACATAAAAATGCATAAATGCAGCATTTGATTAGTATAAAGTAGTAGTTCTTCATTAGGGGCTATTTTGTCTGTACCGGGGCATTTGTGAATGTCTGGAGACAGATTTTATTGTCACAGCTGTGGTGTGCTGCTGGTCTCTCATAGGTGGAAGCAGGAATGCTGCCAGATGGTGTATAGGATAGGAGAATAGCACGCACAATAATCTGGTCCAAACATCAGTGTCAGGGTTGAAAAACTCTGTTATAAACCCTGTTAATACGTTCACATTTATGACGTTTACTTTGTATTCAGTCCAAGTGGGCAATGAGGCTTTTTAGGCGAAGACAGGCATTGGAAGTCGGGGTAGCGGGTAACAGTCTTTACAAACATTAATATTCAGTTATGCTTTATTTTATTTGTATGTTAATGAGAAAAGTCCTGATTTGTAAAGGCAAGTGCTTGCAAATGGCAAGTTTTTTAAATGGCTTCGCCGTCTCAGGCCAACATTCAGCCTGTGGGCTATACAAAACCTGGTTAAACCAGCCACCCACGTCGCCATATCTTGATGTTAGTACTAGCTTATTTGAGTGTGTTTTGTTTATTATAGTTTTTATTATTCTGAAAAAGATTTGAAGCAAACATCAGCAGAATATATCTTAAAATTTAAGTAGTGTAAAACTACTTCTCCAGGACAGACATCCTCTGGTAAGAGATAAAAAGCTATAGAAAATAATTACTAGACTCATGAGTGGGTAGAGATTTGAGTCTTTTGCCTGTGCGAGGACTCAAATTTGGGCTTCTGCCATTCCAACCCTTGCATTTTCAGACAAGGTGAACGCTTTCTTTAGTGAACCATAAAAGTAGGAATCATGTCTTTATTTTTTACCAATCTCCCCACCCAGTATTTATCTGTACTATTTTAAACCTGATCATAGTGTTATGTAGTCTTTTTCAAAAGTATGTAAAATATGGAAAAACACAAAGGGAAGCAAATCACCAATAATGAACATCTTGCTAGGCTTTTTCCTGTATAAAAACAGTTTTATTTAAATGGAGCATAATACATGAAATACTTTGTAATATGCTTTTCCCCGCCCCCCAATAACTCCATTTTCAGTGGCTACGTTATATCATCAGTGACTATGTGATAGTCCATCAAATAGCTATGTAATAATTTATATTAAATCAATATAACAATTTATGCAGTTGATCACCTTCTAATGGACATTCAGAATCTTCTGTTTTTCTGTCCTATAAACAATTTTATGAGTGACAGAGAAAAATCTTTGGATGCATTTCTAAGGATGGATTCTTAAAGTGGAATTGCTGAGTCCAGCATTAGGTACTATCCTCAAGTTTTGGATAGCTTTTGTCAAATTTTCCTCCAAGAAGTTTAAACTCCCACCCACAAGCCATCCTCTTGGTGTGAAATCCCATCACTCTTGGCTCTTCTCTGTTCATCCGCAGGTGAAGGGAAGGCAGTGCCTTGTTTATATTTCTTGACCACATCTGGATCTTCCTCTACTTCACTGAAAGATTTTCTGACATGAACTGAGGCTCTGGGTGCAAGGTTGAGAAACTGCTGTAGGCAAAGTGCTGTTGGTTTTGTCCAAGTTTAGCTTAAAACCTTTCCCTTTGTTTCTCCAAGAAAGAGAACAGAGAGCCTGTTTACCGAGTTTTTGGCAGAAATAGTAGGTATTAAAATTCTGCTTGCTAGACACATTCAGGAAAGAGAGACAATATAAATTGAAGTGTTTGTTTTTTAATTATTCAATGGGGATAAAAAGGTTTTTAATGTCACTAACAATAGCACACACCATTTCATTATGTCAGAGATAATATGGATTTGGTTTTAGCTCATAGAGTGGTACCAGATGGCCTGGGTTCAAATACCCACTCTGCCATTTGCTGGGTAGACGTGGGCAAGTTGCTAAATTTACCTGTTCCTTAGTTCTCTGAACAGTAAAATGGAGATAAGTAGAACTCACCTCTTAGAGTTACAGGAAAGAATAAATGAGTTAAGATACGTACAGCCTGTAGAACATTTCTTGGCACATGGTAAGAGTTCACTTACTGTTGGCTGTTATTACTGTTCCTTCCCCACTACCCGCATCACTACCTTTCCATGGAACAATGGATGAGGCACAGAAACCTTTGGTTTTGGATTTGACCTTGACTTACGTAGCTGAAATCACCTCTCCTTTGAAGTGACAGATTAGATTACATGGTTTCTAAGATCCCTTCTAGCTCAGGTTGGGTCTACTGTTTGTGGTGAAATTAAGGGGACAGTGAAGAGGGAAACTCGGCAGTGACTACTGTTTACTAACCCTTCCTGCTCAGGGAGGACAGAGCTTAAGTGTGGGGCAGAGAAGTAGACTAATCCACTTTATCCCTGAATGTTTAGTTCTTTCTTCAGTGGTGTCAAAGTATGAGTACATTTGATTTTGCTGATGGCTAGTTGGCTGGCTAGATGATTGGTCCCTCAGAACGTTATTGTGTACTTTTTTTATTTTTTGGTCATTCATTAAATGTTTATTGGGCACCTACAATGATTGAAGCTCTGTTCCAGACCCAGGAGAGGTAACCTTGAACAAAACAGAGAAAGTCACCCTTACGAAGTTTACTTTCTAGTAAGGTAGCCAGAAAGTGAACATATTTCATGAATGTTACGAAAGGAGGCGAAACTGCAAAGAAGAAAAGCAAAGCAGAGTAACCGGGTAGAATGTGGAGAAAGGGGACGACTTTTAGATGGAATAGTTAAAGACAGGGCCTCTCCGAGGAGGCTGCACTGGAGCCAGGTACCTGACTGAGTGAAAGAGGAATCCACATGCATATGTGAGAGAACATTTAAGGACAAAGGACCTGCAAGTGCTAAGACCTTGACGTGGAACCAGTGTGTGAGAGGGAGCAGGGAGAACAGTGAGAAGAGAGAGATGGCCAAGGGCTGTCTGAGCCAAGACAAAAGCTTTGAATTTCCCCTGTGTGAGATGGGAAGCCATTGGCATATTTCGAACAGAACAATGATATGACTGACTTAATTTTAAAAGACTTAATTTTAAAGCTGGTGCTGTGCTGAGAAAAGTCTGTAGGGGGAAGTATGAAGCAGGGAGACCAGTTAGGGGACTAGGGTGATGACACTTAAGGTGGTAAGAAATGATCAGATTTAGACACATTTTTAAAACCAACACCATGAGATTTGGTCACAGAATGAATGTGGGATGTGAGAAAAACAGTCCACTATGATTTCAAGGGTTTTGGCTGTAGCCCCTGGATTCGTGAAATTATCACTTGCTGAGATGGGAAAGAGTTTATGGAAGAAGGAAATTTAGGGGAGAAATTTGAGTGTTTGGTTTTAGACATAAATTTGGAGGCCTATTACATATCCAAACAGTATGTTGAGGAGGCAGCTGGAAATGCAAGTCCAGAATTTAGGGGAGGGGATATACCTGTGAGACGAAAAGACCCTCAAATGTTTGCCTGCCTGTGGTTCTAAATAAGTAACATTTATTGATTTATTTTCTGATTGCCAAGTAGCTCACCTGACTTTCTTCCAAATTCTGAAAAGTTGTCTGTAATCCTGACACCCTTGAATACTGAAGTTAACATTTTGGATGTATTTCCTTCCAGCCTTTTTTTTTTCTCTTTCTTTCTGTATACATGTTTGTGTGTAAATGTGAGTTGGAGTGTGTTTTGGCTAAGTTGAAATTATAATGCATTGTATATATTTTGTTTACAATCGTTTTTTTTTTTTTCTGTATAAAATGTTATCAGAAAACTTAAATAATGATTAGCATGTATTTCATGGAATGGATAAGGTTAACATATTAAACTAATTGGAAGAGGGACTAATATAACTGTTGCCACATTGAATATATTCATACACATCTATACTTTTCTAAAAGTGGAATAACTGGACCAAAGGTAAAGTGTGTAATTCTCTGAATTCTTAAAAAAAAAAAAATAGTTTACTATCCAAAAATAATCAATTCAGGCTCCTGAAAGCCCACAAATAAAATCAAGTATCTATACCTGTAGTGTACTTTATGATAGAACTGTTTTTCACTTGATGGCTGAGAAGCAGTATTTCTAATTTTCTTTGGTATTTCTTGCTCCTTTTTATAATCTTGGTATTTTATAATGTAGATTTGTTCATGTTCATTGCCTATTTTTGATTTATCTTTTCTCTCTTTATATAAGATTAACTCCCTTTATAATGTGTGTTGAAAACATTTATTTCCAGTTTTCTGATACTTTTTAAATTGTTTTAATGTGTTAGAGTTTTAAATTTTTATGTAGTAAATTTATGTGTTCCCTATGTTTTCTTTTAGGTTTAGAAATGCCTTATCCCAAGATTCAATTAAATAATCATCCTAAATTATTAATAATTTTTAGTATTTATTGTTGCCCTAAATATGCAAAAATATTTTTGTATTTAGAACTACTTATGTGAAATGTATTTAAATATGTTATTTGAGTTGGAGAAATAATTTTTCCAGTTATAGTAGCACTGTTTCTTTTTTTAAAATTATACTTTAAGTTCTGGCATGCATGTGCAGAACATGCAGGTTTGTTATATAGGTATACACGTGCCATGGTGGTTGACTGCATCCATCACCCCATCATCTACATTAGGTGTTTCTCCTAATGCTATGCTTCCCTATCCCCCAACCCTACCACAGGCCGTGGTGTGTGATGTTCCCCTTCTTGTGTCCATGTGTTCTCATTGTTCAACTCCCACTTATGAGTGAGAACATGAGGTGTTTGGTTTTCTGATCTGTGTTACTTTGCTGAGTATGATGGTTTCCAGCTTCATCCACGTCCCTGCAAAAGACATAAACCCATCTTTTTTTATGGCTGCATATTATTCCATGGTGTATATATGCCACATTTTCTTTATCCAGTCTTTCATTGATGGGCATTTGGGTTGGTTCCAAGTCTTTGCTATTGTGAATAGTGCTACAATAAACATATGTGTGCATGTGTCTTTATAGTAGAATGATTTACAATCCTTTGGGTATATACCCAGTAATGGAATTGCTGCATTATACAGTATTGCTGGTTCTAGATCCTTGAGGAATTGCCACATTATCTTCCACAATGGTTGAACTAATTGACGCTCCCACTGACAGTGTAAAAGCATTCCTATTTTTCCATATCCTCTCCAGCATCCATTATTTCCTGACTTTTTAATGATTGCCATTCTAACTGGTGTAATATGGTATCTCATTGTGGTTTTGATTTGCATTTCTCTCATGACCAGTGATGATGAGCTTTTTTTCTTATGTTTGTTGGCCACATAAATGTCTTCTTTTGGAAGTGTCTGTTCATATCCTTCGCCCACTTTTTGATGGGGTTTGTTTTTTGCTTGTACATTTGTTTAAGTTCTTCGTAGATTCTGGATATGAGCCCTTTGTCAGATGGGTAGATTGCAAAAATTTTCTCTCATTCTGTAGGTTGCCTGTTCACTCTAATGACAGTTTCTTTTGTTGTGCAAAAGCTTTTTAGCTTAATGAGATCCCATTTGTCAATTTGGCCTTTATTGCCATTGCTTTTGGTGTTGTAGTCATAAAGTCTTTGCCCATGCCTATGTCCTGAATGGTTGCCTCGGTTTTCTTCTACAATTTTTGTGGTTTTTAGGTATTACATTTAAGTTTTTAATCCAGGCATCCCCAAACTATGGCCCGCGGGCCGCATGTGGCCTCCTGAGGCCATTTATCCGGCCCTCTGCCGCACTTGAAGGGGCACCTCTTTCATTGGTGGTCAGTGAGAGGAGCACAGTATGTGGCGGCCCTCCAATGGTCTGAGGGACAGTGAACTGCCCCCCTTTGTAAAAAGTTTGGGGATGCCTGCTTTAATCTATCTTGAGTTAATTTTTGTATAAGGTGTAATTAAGGGGTCCAGTTTCAGTTTTCTGCATATGGCTAGCCAGTTTTTTCAGCACCATTTATTAAATAGGGAATTCTTTCCCCATTGCTTGTTTTTCTCAGGTTTGTCAAAGATCAGATGTGTGGTGTTATTTCTGAGCCCTCTGTTCTGTTCCATTGGTCTATATATCTGTTTTGGTACCAGTATCTTGATGTTTTTGTTACTGTTGCCTAGTAATATAGTTTGAAGTCAGGTAGCATGATGCCTCCAGCTTTGTTCTTTTCACTTAGGATTGTCTTGGCTATGTGGGCTCTTTTTTTGTTCCATAAGAAATTTAAAGTAGTTTTTTCTAATTCTGTGAAGAAATTCAGTGGTAGCTTGAAGGGGATAGCATTGAATCTGTAAATTACTTTGGGCAGTATGGCCATTTTCACGATACTGATTCTTTCTATCCATGAACATGCAGTGTTTTTCCATTTGTTTGGCTCTTATTTCCTTGAGCAGTGGTTTGTAGTTCTCCTTGAAGAGATCCTTTACACCCCTTGTTAGTTGTATTCATAGGTATTTTATTCTCTTTGTAGCAATTGGGAATGGGTGTTCACTTATGATTTAGCTTTCTGGTTGTCTGTTAACTGTTATGTAATGCCCTTCTTTGTCTTTTTTGATGTTCATTGGTTTAAAGTCTATTTTATCAGCTACTAGGATTGCAATCCCTGCTTTTTATTTGCTTTCCATTTGCTTGGTGAATATTCCTCCACCCGTTTATTTTGAGCCTACGTGTGTCTTTGCACATAAGATGGGTCTCCTGAATACAGCACATGAATGGGTCTTGACTCTTTATCCAGTTTGCCAGTCTGTATCTTTTAATTAGGACATTTTGCCCATTTACATTTACTATCATTTTACTATCATTTACTATTTAATACTATATATAATACTATTTACTATTTTAATATTTACTATTTACTATCATTTTAATTAGGACATTTAATTAGGACATTTTGCCCGTTTACATTTAAGGTGTGAATTGTTAGGTGTGAATTTGATTCTGCCATTTTGATGCTAGCTGGTTATTTTGCCCATTAGTTAATGCAGTTTCTTCATATTGTTGATGGTCTTTACAATTTGATATTTTTTTGCAGTGGCTGGTACCAGTTTTTCCTTTCCATATTTAGTGCCTCCTTCAGGAGCTCTTATAAGGCAGGCCTGGTGGTGACAAAACCTCTCAGCATTTGCATATCTGTAAAGGATTTTCTTTCTTCTTTGCTTATGAAGCTTAGTTTGGCTGGATATGAAATTCTGGATAGAAACTTTTTTAAGAATGTTGAATATTGACCCCTACTTTCTTCTGGCCTGTAGGGTTTCTGCAGAAAGACCTGCTGTGAGTCTGATAGGCTTCCCTTTGTAGGTAACCTGATATTTCTCTCTGGCTGCCCTTAACATTTTTTCCTTCAGTTCAACCCTTGTGAATCTGATGATTAGCATCTTGGTGTTGTGCTTCTCAAGGAGTATCTTTGTGGTATTCTCTGTATTTCCTGAATTTGAATGTTGGCCTGTCCTGCTTGGTTGGGGCAGTTCTCCTGGATAATATCCTGAAGAGTGTTTTCCAACTTGGTTTTATTTCTCCATCATTTTCAGGTACACTGCCTTCTGTGTTGATCTCACTGGGACCTACAGACCAGAGCTCTTCCTATTCAGCCATCTTGCCAGCCTCCTCCTATTTCTTTTTACTGATCTGTTATTTCTCTTGCTGATCTGAGGTGCTACCTTTGTAATATATTGTTTGCTTATATACTGATGTTTAATTTTGCTTTTTGCTATTGTGAGTGGGATTTTTTTTCTCATTATTTTTTCAAACTGCTATTACTGATACATAGATAAGCTAAAAATTGTTGTTAACCAGTCATTTTATACAGTTCTCTTTTTCAGGTGATCTGTTGGGCTTTTGAGGCAGATAATTTTATATTCCAAGATGATAATTTTTTCTAATAGTGTGTGCTTCTAACTGCATTGTTCTGAACTTCCAGCATGATGTTCAACGATAGAGTGATAGCAAATATCCTTGTCTTGTTCCTCACTTAATAGTGACCACCATGTTTGTTTGCTTTTCCTAGATCTCTCTACTTTAGTTAGAAGATGCCCCAATCTTGTCCACCTAGACTTAAGGTATTTTTTAATTTGTTTATTTTAGATCAAAAGTTGAAAATTTTTGATTTCTCATTTAATGGAGAAAGGATTCTAATGTTGAATTGAAGGAACTAAGAAGTGGGTTATTTCTGTCTTTATCTAGGATCAGTGTGTGATTTTCAATATTTTTTTTTCTGCTCTCTTACAGTGATAGTATCATGCTAAAGAATGACTGTTTCCCGGAATTTTTCCAGCTCAGCTACCTCCAACACCTGTCTCTCAGTCGGTGCTATGATATAATACCTGAAACTTTACTGTAAGTATGTTTTGTTTTTAATGCTTAATAGAAGGCAGGAAACAACAGAGCTGCCCCTTGGTGTGAAAAATCCATTATTATTAATAGACATGTGAAACTGAAACATTAGTGATTACTATAGCACAGACTGGCTATGAAAGACTAGCAGAGTGTTGCTTAAACTGTCTGGAGAAATTGAGTTGATTCAAATGGTTCACTAAACATTTATTGTTTAGCTGTAAGCAGTTTTAATGAGTAGCCTGCTGTCTTAGTATCTGTGAGAAGAATTAGCAAAGAAGCAGAAGATAACCTTTTCCTCCAGGAAACTCAGACTATATTAGGAAGGCAGACTCAATGTGGGTGTCTTATTTTCTTCCCAATTTTTTCGGATTAACTCCAGTTGAGGTTTTCATCTAGGCTTAAAATTCTGTATCTTCTCCTGATCTATGTCCTGGATAGTCAAGGAATAGGAAGGATATAAGCCTGTAGATGGTATGCATTGTAAGTCTGATGCTGTTTTGAACAGGGTTGTGTTAAGGTCTAAAAAGTGAAGTGACTTATTCAAGCCTTATGGTGAGTTGGTGGCTGACCTGGGTCTAAATCCTAGGTCTCCTAGGCAGAAGCAAAATAATCACTATCTAATTCAGTAGTTCACACAAGGGTTAGTTTTACCTGCTCAGCAACTTCCACGGAATCAAGGGAGTGCAAGAAAGAAGCAGCCTGGTCTATCTTTCCTTTGGGAAGCACCATACCCAACTCATCCTGAAAATCGTATTTTTATTGTTTTAAAAGGTTTCCTGTATTTCATCCCTAAGGGCTGGAAGAGTCTTCCCTAATGGCAAATGTAAATTTGTAGCAATTTTATTGAAAACCACAAGAGGTCAGTAGAGTAGGTCAGGTGCCCAACATGCCCTCAGTGTGGCTGCTGGACTCATTTATGTAGCTCGCTATTTAAATGATGGTTAATTTAGCTTCCAGCTCCTACCTAGGAACAGTGGTGAATTTGAACAAAGAATTTTAGTCCCCAGAATCAGACTGGATCTTTTAAGTTAGTTTCAAGAATTAATGAATAAATCTGATACCTCAGCTACACAGTTAGCTAGTAGAATTAGGAAATCTGGCAATTATGCGTTTTAATTAATCATTTTAATTAATTTTGGGGTTCAGGGTCTGAGCTGGTATCTCGTTTGGGAAAGGACTGCCTAAAATAGGATGGTAGGATTTACTTTCCCAGCTCTCAAATGTTGGGGTTTAAATTCATGTGCATAAAACTTATTGAAATCCCTGCCCTCTCTATTTTCTGGCATCCAGAACTCCTAGGAGCTTCTAGCATCTATCCAAAAAGGTTTCTCTGTCATCCATTCTTTCCTGTCCTTGTCATCTGGGCTCCTGTTTCTTTGCATGTGCAACCCCCTGGGAGTGTGGTGATAATTCTTTTTGGGTTGCTTTTCTTAAGAGAATCTATCCATGTGTCTTGCTTTTGTTCCTTCTCTGCAGAAAGAAAGAAGCTAAGCAGGTAATAACCCAAATGCTTTTTCTCAAGCAGAGCCAAGGGGAAGGCTGTGAGCTTTTCATTTTAGTATTTTTATCCAGTGGGATAATAGTGATAGTAATTGTGATACCTGCATAATAATTGCATGGTAATACCTGGAGGCAGTGTGAATTGATGTTTACAAACATGGGCCTGAAGTCACAGAACTAGTTGTGAACCTTCACTGCATTATTATTTCTTTTATGTACAAACCTTATGAAATAAAAGGAACAGGGACATTAGGAGTTTAGTTACAAGTCAGACCACTAGAATAGAGAAGAAGAAAGATCCTGTCCTTGAAATTTAAGGTTAAAGAATCTATTTCTTTGGGCGTTGTATAAATTGTACACTGATTTGCATTGTGAATTCTTAAGATGAGTTTGTTGATACTTAAAAGTTTCTCAAGATAAAATGAGAATTAGAATGACTCTAATTTCAATCATTTTGGCCACTGATATATTTGAGATTTATAATGAAAATTCCAGGACGCTTCCGTAAGAATTTCCAGAGAACCATCTATGCTAAAGAACTTAAGGCTATTTATTTCTCAGAAAGTGGGAAAATACAATTTGAATGTCTTACTTCTGTAGTAATGTTTTTAAAATAGTTGAGAAACCGTACGTTTTTCTTCTTCCCCAGGACCTTTCCCATTGTATTTATTCCCTTCTTAATTGGTCTTCTCCTCTGTGTCTAAACTTCCTTCTAATTCTTCCCTATTTCTCATTCAAGTAAGAAACCCAAGCTGGAGGTAGTAAACTAATCTAAGATTACAGAAGACTAAAAGACTTCTGTGGTAGGAGCATTTGTAGTTGAGGCCTTTAAGATTTTATAAATAAAACAAGATTATCATATAGATGAGGTAAGGAACAATCCTGTGAAAGAGTTCATAAATATCTTTTATTTTCTAAAATTCAAGATACAGAAGACATTGGTGTCATTTTATACTTCTTACATTAGAAATAATGGCTCTTGAACTACTTATTTCTATTTGCTATCCCTTAGTTTGCTCTTCAGTCTCTTCCATTGTAGTTTTTAAAAAATGCTTGCAAAGTTTTTATTCTGAGTTGTAGGTAATGGTACATACCAGGAGGTATTTTTGTTTTTTTCTCTTCTCCTTAAAATTTTAGAGACCTTCTGGATTTTTTACTTGGGAACTGGTTCTTCATCCATCATCTTATCTTATATAAGCCCCTTCTTATATATAACACTCTAGTGTGTTCTGAGAGTCTGCTCTTAATTTCTTTCCTCACCAAATCTCTTTCCCAACGCTGTTGCAAGAACATTCCCTCCTCTGCCATCTGCCATTCCTCCTTTTCTTACTCCCTCCTACAGTTTCTTCCTTTAAATATTCTCCAATGCAGAATGGCTCACAATTTGGCTAATTTGGATATCCCAGAACCAGAATTCTCATAACAACATTTCTCAAATTTCATATGAGGGATTCAAAGTTGGAGCTGGATTGCTGTCATTGTAAGTGATAAGTATAAACATCTGTGTATTGTGATCTTACTTTGATACTGTTTCTACATTCCAGAAAGCAGTTTACTTAAAGAATGACAGCAATTTGTTCTTTCTGATTTTCTTTGGTTGTACCTTTAGATCTTATTGTCCCCTTGTGAACAAGTATATTTATTTCATTTGGAGTGCTTTTATTTCATAAATTAGCCTTCATCTTGTACTCAGCTAACGTATAATAAACATTTATGGGGTTTAAGACACCTTGTGGAATGTAAAATAAATATATTTAGGGGAGTAGTGGGAAGACTGGAAGAGCAGGTTAAACACAGAAGGTCTTCAGGCTAGCTGAACAGCCTGGGTTCTGTAAACACAAGGGAAGCATCCAAGGTTTTGGAGCAGATGAATGACTAATCTAAGCTAGGCTTTAGGAGGATGCCTCGGAAATTGGTATATAGAATAGGCCAGAAAGAAGAAAGACTGAAGGTCAGGTGACAGTTATTGTAAGGAAAGTTTGGGGCTTTTTAAAACGTAATTACTGACAATGTGAAAATATAAAGGATGTTTCTGACTCTAGGTCATTGATGTGTTCATTGACCTGTGGTAGGATTTTGTTGAAATTCCAAAATAAATGTTCTCTTTCCCAAGACTTTGTACTGTGTGTCCCAACCTTCGGCAAATACAGATCAGAGAGATGAATTTCTAGGCACATAGATCTCAGTTAAGAAGAAAAAAATCATTACCAACACCAAACAGTGTTTAGTTCGCAGAAATAGGTTCCCTTTTTTGTAAAACAGAGTTTCAGTTAACAGAGTTGAATTTCATCTAATGTGAAATACCTAAAGGGACTGGCTTATCTATGCAGAAAAAAATGATAATATGTAGAGAGGTAAGATGGCTATTGCCTCCTATAAAGGATGTGATTTTTCACCCATGTCTTCCACCTGTACCCAACTACATAACCCTATCTAAAGTATCTTAGGGAAGTCAGTGGTAGTTTTCATCACACAGAATGGACTTGTTGACTATGAACCGTTATTAAGAAGTTCATGAATCCTGCCAACATCTCCTTTTGAGAGATGAGCCTAGTTCACATAAAGGTTAAGCTCATATCCTTAATTTGCATGTAACCTATGGTGGTTGCAACTGGCACCACAGTAAAACATTTGCTTTTTACCATCACTAGCTTGCTAGTTTCTTCTCACAACACAGTAACCCCATTCAGATCACTGTATAAATCACAGCTGGAGAAAGAAAGCAAATATGGTTGGATTTTAAATAAACCTGAGTTTCTAAGGTTATTAGGAACTTCATTCAATAAAATGCACCAGTGCATTTCCTAAAACCATGTGGCTCAAGCTATGTGGTCTGTGCTTTCCAGTTTAATTTGCTATTTTCTCAAGTCATTTATTACAAATTTTATTTTCAGACTGCATTTTGTAGATGATACAAATTGTAAAGTTTGGGTCATATAACTCTAGTCAATTTCCATAGATACTGCTATTCTAAAAGTCTTTTCTTCCTTTCCAGTGAACTTGGAGAAATTCCCACACTAAAAACACTACAAGTTTTTGGAATTGTGCCAGATGGTACCCTTCAACTGTTAAAGGAAGCCCTTCCTCATCTACAGATTAATTGCTCCCATTTCACCACCATTGCCAGGCCAACTATTGACAACCAAAAGAACCAGGAGATATGGGGCATCAAATGCCGACTGACCCTGCAAAAGCCCAGTTGTCTGTGAAACATTTATTACAGGATGGTGTCTCTTCTTTAGAACAGGGAAAGTAGGCAGGAAGCCCAATTGATGGAGTACTTAGCTAGTTTTATTCTTGGTTTTCCCTTTGCCCTTTGCCTTCATTCTGCAAGTATATTAGGGAACCATTTGAGAGGGAAAACTATGAAATCTTGCTTTTTGAAATGATTCTAAAAGCTTCTATCACTGCTTTGCTCTTAAGAGCCAAAGTTGTAGGCCTTTTAAAATTTTGGGAGAGTGAGCCTATAATTTCAAGGTACCTTAAAGAGCAAAATTTGAGCCACCTTTTTTCAAGTGCCCTTCTTATTAAGTCTATTCAGAATCAAGCTTAAAAATTACCACCAGCAAATAATCTTCATAGCTTATATAACTTTTATCTATTTAATTTTATAGTACTGCTTTATAAGACAGCTTAGAAGAATAATAAGCTATTTGTATTATGAGCTGAACAAAAAGAGAATCATAGGATAGTAGCATATGAGGCCATTGAGGAAGAGAAAAATGCATTTTAATTTTGCCTTTAGATTTGAAATTATGTTAATAGAAATTAGTAGCCACTTAATTCACCTTAAAACTTACAAAAGACCAAACATTACAAAAACCAGAAGTATAATGAAGGCCCAGGAGACAGCTTTCTACGACAGGTTAATTTGAAGTATCTCATAATGTTCATTAAGTGACTGTGTTTCTAGAATTCTAAATTAGATGAGAAATATAATTGTTTTCTAACTTGATAATCAAATTATGTGAACATGGGTCCTTAAGATTTTAAAATGACTTGCTTTGTTTTAGAAAGGTGCTATTAATCTAGTCTTTATTCTTGAACATTTGGATGGAAGAATTCTGAAGTTGCCTGCTGTTTCCCTTTAGCGCTGAGGTTCTTAAGGTTACTTTTATATTCTAAAATCAAGTATTTTAAATTGTCTTTTTTTTTTTAAATGATCTCTCACCAATAATTGTTTGAAAGTATTTATAAGGGTATCAGACCTAAAGTCCAAGGAACTGCACTCCCTTCAATCAGAAATATACAATAGAAGCAGGTATATGTTTCATGCAGTTTCAGTAGTATGCACTACTTATACCTACATAAGAGTTACAATTCAGATGTGGGACCTTTTGATACCATCAGTGATATTTTTTTAAAACTGATATACTTAGAAGTGAAAAGATTAAATTCTATTTCTTAAAAATCACAAAAAACTAGTTTAAATGGACTTCTTCGTATGTTCAAATTGTAACACCAAGAAAAGCCAAAACCTGTCATTTGTATTAACTTTTTTTTAATCAAAAATTGTTAACGTTAGAAACATAGTATGAAGTGCCTTTATCTGCTTAGACCTAAGGAAGATTTTAAAGTTGGGTTACACAGGAAATGATTATGTTTAAATTTCTTAGTAAACAGTGCTAAATACTACTTGAAATTATTGTTTACAGATTAGTGACAAGAGCTGGGGTTAGGATTCAGTTGGACTCTGACATCCAGATACCCTCAAACATACAGAACTTCCAAACTCAAGTCCAGCCATAAGCTATTTTGCCAACATGTCAGAGTAATCTGTATTTTTGTATGTGATTTCTACTTTTATAGACTTGTTTTAAAATAAAATACATTTTTATAAAAATGAGTACTTAAGCTAAGTTGTATTCCTTTTTTCTCTCATTTTAAGTACTGTGATTAAAATTTGAAAGCATTTAGTGTGGTGTGCCACAGAGACCTCTAAATAATAACCTTCAAAACAGCCCTGGGATGGTCCTTTTTGACCCATCTACTTTATATGCTTGTCACATTCAAAAAAATGAGTTTATAATGCCTTTTGAAAAGGAGCTAATACAGGCTCATTATCTTTAAAGTGCATCCAGTAGTAATGTATCTACAAAGCACTTGAATTCAAGTGACAAAGGTGAAATTCAAGTACTATCAATAAAAGTCAACTAGTAGCAGTTTTCAAATATATTTGATCAGGTTATGCTATGTGTTTTACTGTCATTCAGAAACTATTTGAATGTTCATTGTGTGCCCAGAGGTCTTCCAAGAATTCTATTCCTTTTTAACCTTTCCATTCGAATGGTAGGATGGTGATTCCTTTTACATTAGCACTGTTATGCCTTTTTTGTTTTTAATGATGAAAAACATCAAATATGTTTAAAAAAAAAAAAAGATGATGAACCCCATCATCCAATTTCAACTATCATTGACTCCTGACCAATCTCACTTTATCCATGATCTCAACCATTCCCCTCCAATACAGGTAATTTTGGAGCAAAACCCAGACCCATAATTTCCTATTTCAGTATAGACCTCTAAAACATAGGGATTCTCCTGCATGAATCCTGAAGCATTATATATCAAGATGATATTGAAAAATCCTCAATTCTTCAATGGGTTTATTTTGCTCAAAACCTAAACATGGTGTACACATTGCATTTGATTTAAATTCTCTAAATCTTAACCTTAGGATTTCTTCCTTTCCTTGTAATTTATGTATTGAAGAAACTATGTTATCTGTCCTGTGTTCCACATTCTGGATTTTGCATCTATCCCTAGAGTGATAGGTTAATCTGTCCCCTATTTCCATAAACTCGTAGTTAGATCTAGCAACAAAAGCTCTAGACCAGGGGTGACTTCCCCCAACCCAGGAGATACTTGGTAACATCTGAAGACATTTTTGCTGATCACAAGAGAAGTGCTATTGGCATATAGGCAATAGAGGCTAAGGATGATGCTAACCTTCCTAAAACAGAACAGCCCCCCAACAACAAAGAATTGCTTGGACAAAACATCAATAGTGTCAATGTTGAGAAACTGCTCCAGAGGCTTGTATCATTAAATTCTTTCTTTCAGCAAGGAGACACTTGGTAAGTAATCTGTTTTTCTATTCAGAGACATACCTGTGTCTCGTTTTCACTGCTGCCACTTTACCTCCTCTTGGGCTCTTGATTCCTCTCTAATAGACCCTATCCACAAGCTCCAGAGACATGAGAGACACTGGCCAAGTGCAAAACTTTGTCTGCATAGAGTGCTTTTTAAACCTGGTGAACCCAATTACACTTCAACATTTATTGACCATCTACAATGTGCAGGATACTGTGTATAAATAGCACAGGGGAAGATGCAGAGCCTATAAGGAAAGAAAGGCAAGTAGTCTAGAGACCGGACAAACTAGATAGAAACCTCTTATTGCATACCCTAACCAAGGAACAAGCAAAAAGGCAACTTCCTCTTTCTTTACTTTTCTTCCCCACCTAGCCAAATATCCCAGAAAGTCGAAGGTTTCTTCACCGAGAGACTATAACCCTTCCAGATACAGGTCAAAGCCCTAAAAGCCTGTACTACTTTTATGTATAACTCAAAATATAACTGCTTAATGTTTTAGCAGATCTAAATATTAAAATGCTGATATTTTTACATTTCTCTAAATACCAGAATATCTAAATTGTAATTTTGAGCATCAAAATCACTGTATTTAAGGTATTCATATTAACTTAAAATATGCTTTTCTACTTTTTAATCTCTAGCTTTAGTCAGTGATTTTTCTTAAAAAAAAGTCTTAAATCCTGTAAAACTTAAAAACTTTTCATACCTTTCTTGTAGAAACTTTAATAAGCCTTGTCACTGACTTATGCCCTAATCCCCTGCATATTTTTCAGTCAAGAATAAACTGCCTTTGACAAAATAAAACTGAACTATTCTTTAGCAATTCATTAGTACATTTACTCTTATCTTCCCACCATTTTATTTAGGTGTTGCAATATCCCTGGAATTTTTTTGCACAATTGTCTTGGCAGATGCTGTTCTTAAGTATAAGGATACATAAGTAATATTGGTACAATGGAGACAGAGAGACCCAAGATGGCTGACTAGCACCAGCTCAGGATTGCAGCTCTCAGTGAAGGTGCAGGGAGTGAGTGGACGTCAGACTTCTATTCAAGTTTTTGTTACTCATGGACCAGGAGATTCCCAGCAGAGGAACCCCATGGGTCGCCAGCACGACTCTTTTGGCCGGTGCAGCTGTTTTGCCGGCATCCTGGCGTGGTAGTTCTCAGTGTAGTGTGCGGGACTGGGTGCCCTTTTGGTGGCGTTTGGAGTTCCGGGAAGGCAGAGTCACCCATTCAGCTGATTGAAAGGGGGACTGAAGCAGGGAGCCAGAACGGGAGATGCCCCGGCAGAAGAGTGCCAAGAATCTCAGCGCTGCTGTTTCAACCGGCGCAGTCACCACACGGGAAACTGCACAGATGTCTGGGCCTTTTTGGTGGGCGACTGGGGCACCTGGGAAAGAATCGACTGTTCAATTAGGAAAAGAGAAAAAGGTGGCTCCGAGGTGGGGAGCCAGGTGATCAGGCTCGGCTGGTCCCACCCCCACAAAAAAAACAGCAATTGGAAACACTGATGGTTGAGTTTCACAGCAAGCACAGCTGAACCTGGGAAGGTCCAGCTCTGTGGGGGGTGGCATCCACCAAAGGAAAACAAACAAATAACATCACCACTGACAAGCTGGACGTCCACTCAGAGACCCAATCTGAAAGTCAGCAATTACAAAGATGACAGGTGGATAAATCCACAAAGATGGGAAGAAACCAGTGCAAAAAGGCTGAAAACACCCGAAATCAGAATGCCTCTCCTCCTTCAGGGGATCACAGTTCATCAGCAAGGGAACAAGGCCTGATGGAGAATGAGTGTGATGAATTGTCAGAATCAGGCTTCAGAAGGTGGATAATAAGAAACCTCTGTGAGCTAAAAGAACATGTTCTAACCCAATGCAAAGAAACTAAGAACCTTGAAAAAAGTTTGACAAAATGCTAATGAGAATAGACAACTTAGAGAGGAATATACGTGAATTAATGGAGCTGAAAAACACAATACGAGAACTTTGCGAAGTATGCACAAGTTTTAACAGTCGAATTGACCAAGCAGAAGAAAGGATATCAGAGGTCAAAGACAATAAAATAAAACAAGAAGATTAGAGAAAAAAGGGTAAAAAGGAATGAGCAAAGTCTCCAAGAAATATGGGACTATGTGAAAAGACCTAATCTACATTTGACAGGTGTACCTGAATGTGACAAAGAGAATGAATCCAAGCTGGAAAATATTCCTCAGGATATTATTCAGGAAAACTTTCCCAACCTAGCAAGGCAGAACAATATTCAACTCCAGGTAATACAGAGAATACCACAAAGATATTCCTCAAGAAGAGCAACCCCAAGGCACATAATCGTCAGATTCACCAGGGTTGAAATGAAGGAGAAAATGATAAGGGCAGCCAGAGAGAAAGGTCAGGTTACCCACAAAGGGAAGCCTATCAGACTCACAGCAGATCTCTCAGCAGAAACCCTACAAGCCAGAAGAGAGTGGGGGCCAATATTTAACATCCTTAAAGAAAAGAACTTTCAACCCAGAATTTCATATCCAGCCAAACTAAGCTTCATAAGTGAAGGAAAAATAAAATCTTTTGTAAATAAGCAAGTACTCAGAGATTTCATCACCACCAGGCCTGCTTTACAAGAGCTTCTGAAATATGTCAGAAGCACTACACATAGAAAGGAACAACCAGTATCAGCCATTCCAAAAATATACCAAAAGGTAAAGAGCATCAACATAATGAAGAATCTACATCAACTAATAGACAAAACAGCCAGCTAGCCTTAAATGACAGTATTAAACTCACATATATTAATATTAATCCTAAATCTAAATCGACTAAATGTCCCAGTCAAAAGACACAGACAGGCAAATTGGATAAAAAGCCAAAACACATCGGTATGCAGCATCCAGACCCATCTCACATGCAAGGATACACAAAGACTCAAAGGGATGGAGGAAGATTTACCAACCAAATGGAGAGCAAAAAAATGTAAAAACAAAAAGCAGGAGTTGCAATCCTTGCCTCTGATAAAATAGACTTTAAAGCAACAAAGATCAAAAGAGGCAAAGCAGGACATTACATAATGGTAAAAGGATCAATGCAACAAGAAGAGCTAACGATCCTAAATACATATGCACCCAGTACAGGAGCACCCAGATACATAAGGCAAGTTCTTAATGACTTACAAAGAGACTTAGACTCCCACACAATAATAGTGGGAGACTTTAACATCACATTGTCAATATTAGACAGATCAATGAGACAGAAAATTAACAAGGATATCTAGGACTTGAACTCAGACATGGAACAAGTAAACTTAATAAACATTTACAGAACTCTCCACCCCAAATCCACAAAACATACATTCTTCTCAGTACCACATCACACCTACTCTAAAAGTGACTACATAATTGGAAGTAAATCACTCCTCAGTAATTGCATAGCATTTCACAGGTTTAAATGAAATATTGGTTGGCTGCTTGTTTATTTTCCTCCCTTATTCCTTCCTGTCTCCATTGTTAAGCACAATTCTTGGCATAAAAGAGGTTTTTAATACCCATTTTCAGACTGCATTCTAGCCTGGGCAATAAAGCAATACTCCTGTTCTCGCTCCCTCTTTCTCTTCCTCTTTCTATCTTCTATTCTTTTTTTCCTTTCTTTCTCTTTCTTTTTTTCTTTCTAAAAACAAACAAACAAAAACTATTGGTACAATGGAATGAATTTAACTGATTTAAATTCTAAATGTACATTATTTTTACAACTGAGCAATATATAATGTATCAAACTTGTATTTGACAACTTTTTCAACTCAAGTAAACATTTTACAATAAAAATGTGTTAGCTGGCTCTTTCTGCTTATTAAAAAGTGAAATCAATGTAGTAAAACATGTAATATGACTTAATGTATAGGAGCCATGAATGTAAATATGCAATGAGCATCAAAAATACTAAGTCAAAATTATCTGAAGAGCCTACATTGACAGGTAAGCACTTCATCCTCTGATTTAATAACTAATCATTCTATGTCAAATGTCAACAGTGAATGAAGTCAACAGGGCACAGAATAATGCACAGCAGTGGGGAAACATTTCTGAAACATAACACTTTGTATAAACTAGTTTTCAAATAATGACCCCTTAAGAGTTAAGGAAATAAGAAATGTTAAAAAGAAGAGGTAACAGTGGTGTAATTTTATTCACATAGGGTTACCATTAAAAGTTAACTCACTCAAAAATATTTTTGCTATGCTAACATCCTTTGCCTCTCATTCTTACAAATAAATCCCCACCAAAAGCAGAAATGTTAGAAATTATATCACAAATGAAGCACATTATTTTTAAAACTTTTTGAAATATGGCTTATAATATTACACATCAAGTTATCTATTAATATGTTACATATTAACAGATCTGTTTGGACAATCAGATTTCCTTGAGATTAAGGATGGAGTTGGCATTTTTTCTTTAAGAAGGTATTTTAAGCCTGTTAGGGGAGCTTCTATAGTGTGGAGCTTTTTTATAAAGTGGTATTCTTATGTATATCATTAAAACAAACAAACAAACAAAATCAAGCCAGAAACTAGATCTAGCTCTGGGAAAACAATAAATTTTAATTTATTTCTACCTGATATGTCATAAATTCTTTGCTATGAATGTCTACGCAGATACTTTAGGAAAAATTGATTCTTCTGGATACACATCAAAATCTGATTAACTTTGTACATTAACATTTATTTTTAAAAATTGATAAGAATGGCTGGGCGCGGTGGCTCACACCTGTAATCCCAGCACTTTGGGAGGCTGAGGCGTGTGGATCACGAGGTCAAGAGATCGAGACCATCCTGGTCAACATGGTGAAACCCCGTCTCTACTAAAAATACAAAAAATTAGCTGGGCATGGTAGCGCGTGCCTGTAATCCCAGCTACTCAGGAGGCTGAGGCAGGAGAATTGCCTGAACCCAGGAGGCAGCGGTTGTGGTGAGCCGAGATCCCGCCATTGCACTCCAGACTGGGTAACAAGAACGAAACTCTGTCTCAAAAAAAAAAAAAAAAAAAAAAAAAAAAAAAAAAAATGATAAGAACATGTTAAATACTGGCAAAACTAAAAGGACTCAATTTGACTATCCATCTAGCTTTTACATTATTTACTTCTGAGCCCACGAGACTCAAATTGCATAAGGATAGAGTCTTTCATTTATCAACATATCCAGCACATGGTACAGAGTGGGTAATCAATAAATAGTTGTCAATGATTGAACAGCAATTTTCAGCAGCAAATGAAAGAAACACATGACTGAACAATGGCACAAGAATACCAACTGTTTCATTATGCAATGACAGGATCTTCTGGCAAAAATTCTAGGATTACTTATAAGTAGATCAAGAATTAGATAACAATTTCCTCCAAAAATAAATTCTCATAATGAGAAAAAAAAAAAAGCCTTAACATTTTATCCTAAAAGCTATTCTGTAAAACTTGGAATATAAGCTAGGTGAAAACCACAATACTAAGAAGGCAATTCCAAAATTATTGTGTTTTACATATTTATTAAAGAATCCATTCTTATAATACTCCTAACAGGTGAAAATATTTTTACAATATTTTACCAAACTCCTAATAGAAAATGTCTTATCAGTTTATCCTTTTAGTCCCTGAATCCATGTTTAAGCATTTTAAAGATGGAAGAAACCTGTAAGAATCATATTATTTTTTAAAAATTGACTTAAAACACTTACTGGATTACTAACACATTTGTAACAGTATCATGATTTGTTCTGATATATGTATTTCACCCAGCACTGCTGAAATTAAACAGAATGAAAGTCAAAAGCATTCATCTATAATTTCAAAAATGATTGTTTGAAATTTTTAAATCAATAGAGTCATAACATCATTATGTTCTGAAATTAGAAAATTCTTAGCACATATACAAACCCATTTACCTATTTCAATTAGGTCAGTGTCAGGATTTATCAAAATTCTCCATCAAAATTTTTTCAAAATCTTTATTTTCAGGTACTATAAAAAATATGCACTAATCAAATGATATGTGTTCAGTTCTGACAATTCCACAATTAGGAGGAAAGGAAGGAAAAAACACTTATACAGTTAAATTTCAAATCCTAAATATTTAGTCCTTTATTTAAACCTGGCCCTCTAAATTTAAAAAGATATCAGTACTCTTGGTTACCGACTGTAAGCAATATAAAAATTTCACTGGTATCAATTCTAATTAGTTCAGTCCATCCATTTTCTTATACCGTGAATGTCTTTTTTCTATCAGAATTCAACAGAAGAATAATGCAAATCTCACTTCTGAGCCCACAGGCAAGCAGTCTCAACAATAACCAAAAAAATTTCACTTTATGATTGGCAGTCTGTTTCTGAAGTAAAAATATTTTCTCCAGTAATCATTTGTCATGAGGAAATCCTTCACTGTTCTAGAAGCACAGTTCGAAGCTCATCTTCTTTATTGATCATCATTGAAGCAATTGCACCATCATTAAACTCAAAAGAAGTTCCTCCATCCACAACCATACAGGCGTCCCAACAACGAGAACGGACACAAACCCTAGGTAAAAGGAAATATCTCATTAAAAAGTAATAATTTTCTTAATCTTAAGTAATAGATTGTTTTAATCCTGAATTTTAACCTAACCTAGCAGATCATCTGGCTTCCATTTTAAAAAGTTGTTCTCTGGTATGAGAAAATTAGTGACTGTGTAAATACAGGTATATTATAAAGATCTCGAAATGTAAATGTTCATATGATTGTATGTTGAATTACTAACATTACAAATATTTTAAGTATTGAACAAGAGTGTTAACTATTTTCATGTAAAATTTTTACTTAAGTATACACATATACAGAAGAGTTGGGTATATATAATTATGTGTAGAGGTATAAACCCAAATTATTAATGTACAGTTCAATGTACACACTTATGTAATGATCACCCAACTCAGGAATCAACTGTTACCCAGCTTGCTGGAAGCTCCCTCACTGCCCTGTCCCAGTCTCTATCCCTGCTCCCTCCTCCAGCATACCCTTCTAATTTCTATCACTTTGTAGTAATAGCTTCCTAATTTCGATCACTGTTGTAGTAATAGCTTTGTCTGTTCTTGGACTTTATATAAATGGAAGAATATAATATGCACAGTGGTGTCTGTCTTCTTTTGCTCAATAGTATGTTTGTGAAATTCATCTATGTTATTACATGTAGTAGTAGTGTAGTGTGTTCATTTTTAATGCCATATGTAAACACTTCTATTGTATGAAAACACCAAAATTTATGTCTCTCCTACTATTCACGGACATTTGGATTTTTGTCTATTGGCAGTACAGCTGCTATGAATATTCTTGAATGTTTCTGTGCACATCTTTCTGTTGGTGCATATATTTCTGTTGGATATATATCTCAAAGGGGAATTAGTGGGTCACCGTGTATGCTATGTTCCGGTTTGCTAGGTAATTGCCAAACAATTTTCCAAGCTATATATTCCTAAGAAAAATTATATGAAAGTTGTAGTTACTACTCCTTGCCAACAATTGGTACCCTAGCCATTCTGGTGGGTATATATGGCATGGTATTATGTAGTTTTAATTAGCATTTCTCAGGTGAATCATAAGGTCAATCATCTTTTTCATATGTTTATTAGCCATCTGAATATTACCTTTTGTGAAATACCTGACGTTGGCCATTTTTCTATCATGTTGCCTGTCTTTTTCTTATTGTAGGAATTTTTATATGCTAAATATTCTGGCTATGAGCCCACTGTTGGATATAGGTCCTGAAAATATCTTTCTCACTCTGCCTTTTTTTTTTCTCCTTAATCGTATCTTTTGATTACTGGCAGTTCTTAATTCTAGCGTAGTTCAATATGTCAATCTTTTGTTGTTATAGTGCTTTTTATTGCCCAGGCTGTAGTGCAGTGGTGCTATCTCGGCTCACTGCAATCTCCACCTCCTGAGTTCAAGCAATTCTCCTGCCTCAGCCTCCCGAGTAGGTGGGACTACAGGCGTGCATCACCACACCCAGCTAATTTTTTTTTTTTTTTTGTATTTTTAGTAGGGACAGAGTTTTGCCATGTTGGCCAGGACGGTCTTGATTTCCTGACCTCGTGTTCCACCTGCCTCGGCCTCCCAAAGTGTTGGGATTACAGGTGTAAGCCACTGTGCCCAGCCACAAAAATTTAAATATAAATAGTATATTTATATTGAAGACTCCTTTGAAGGAGTCTTTGTAGTCTCACTTAAACTGAGTACACATCTGTGGATTAATTAAAATTAACTCTCAAATGACAACATGAATTTTAAGATAAAGTTTCTCATTTGTGACAAACCTGGGGAAAAATGTATGTTTATAAAAAGAAAACATGTACACTAAGGTCAGCAATTTCTAATTGCTCAAATCGTTTTCTCCTTGCCATGAGAGAGATGACATTTTCTCGGAATTACAGATTTTCTTGTTAATTTGGAAAACTTATCTTTACAAAATAAGAATTACATCCATTTTTTTATATCCTGTCTCCTCAAAAGTGAAATGAAACAAATTCAATAGGTGGGAGGTCACTTTTAGGGAAAACCTAAAAGAAATAAATATTATTCTAAAGGTGTATTGCTATGCAATCTAAGTTTTCTGTGTTCATCTTGTTTTTATATACAGCTTATGAAAAAGAAGTGGCTTCTTTTACAGCCCCTTCATCTTCTTTTACAATCATCGTGTCTTGGTTCATTTTTTAAAAACCAACAAATCACTGAAATAACTGTACCCTTTATAGTCACTTAAGTTTTAGCTTCTCTAAAATGGCACAATAAGTGTAAAAGAAAATATGATTTTAGCCAGGTTAGCGTGATACCTTGTTACTTTCCCAGGTTCTATGTTTCCTGCTAGATTAAGTTTGAACGAGAAAATTTAATGAAATTATATATTTTTCCAGCCAAGTGTGCTTAGTAGCAATGAAAGGGATGAAAACAGTCACAAGTCAGACCAAGGATGCTTACTTTGAGGAGAAACAACGCTGACGACTGCTTGAGAAAACTCTATTTGCTATTGGTTCTCGAATACTGAAAAGTATTTTTGGTTCTTCCGGACTGTAGAGCAGTGATTCGTTATATTCATTTGTTACTTCAAACAACAAAAAAATATATATTAGCACATTCAATAAAAGATGGTCACTTCTGAGAAGTGCAGAACAAAAAATAATAGATGCCATGCCCCATTTAAAATTAATTATGTTCCAAAAGTCTATTTGGGAGCAAGTTTCTTGAAACTTGTGACACATATTCCATTAAAACCAGTAACAAAAAACCTTATAAATAAGAATTATGTATCATGATTTGCCCAGAGAAACATACATCACCCACAATACAGTCGAAATAGGTACAACTGGGGAAAAACAAAAAACACTAGCTACAAAGCTTGTAATTAAACAAGAGGAACTAGATAGATGCACTCAAAAAAGGAACCTGAGGTGCCTGCCATATTGTCCTGCCAAGTACTTTCCAAAATACCATGTCAAAGAGCTCATAACTATGATAATAAGCAAACAGGCTTGATATAAAATGCAGTCTCAAACAATGACAGGCAATATCCTTTCTCTAATACACCTGCCATTACTCAAGATATTTTTAGACATCTTTCGGACCTGCTTTCTCTCTAACCAAGAGGCATATGACGGCTGAAATACAACGCATAAATTGGTTGAGAAAACTACAAAGATACCAGGCTTGAAAAAAACTTTGAGTACCCCATTAAAAAAATTAAAAGACTGCCAGATAATCTATCTTATTTATGAAAGTTTCACTTGGATTACCAGCTTTTTTAAAAAAAAAAAAAAAATCAATCTAATTCACTCACAAAAATAAAAATTTGGCTCCATGAGAACACGTCACAGAAAAGCATGCTAGTTTTGAAGAAAATTTCAAAAGAGTACTTTCAGAAGTGTCTAACTGTGATTGCACCACTGGAATTCACTATTGCTTCTGAAGATAGTCAAATCTTGAAAGGAGTAACATTCATTAAAATAAAACTTTGGTATGTTTATTAAAAGAAGAAAATCACATACATATTATATATATAATCACATATATATATATATATATATATATATATATATATACTCTTAATTCATATAGATACCTGACATAAATTTCAGTTATTTTATATATATGTTTTAGGTTGAATTACATAATTAAGAAGCAATCACTATATGTGCCTAACTTTCCTTTGATACAGATTTAATGGTGGTGCTAACTCGTGAACCATGATTAACATAATCTTGTAGGCCTCAAACTGAGTAAAGGAGACCAGAATCCATTTTAGAAGGCTGAACAGGGCTTGAGAGATTTGTTACTGTTTTCAAACTGTTTTAGAGGCAAACCGTCCCCTCAACAAAGGAAGTCTTACTGGAAATCTAACAATAAAGATAAACTGACACTGTTAAAATATTGTATTGGGTTAAAAGGTATTGCTAACTCATTTTAAGGTAACCTATGAGAATAAGGCTGTTCTGATAAATCCAAGCATTTGTGTTTATGGATGGCAGTTGCAGTCTTACATGTGTTAATATTCACTTTGTGTCTATATGTTGTTTGTCATATATGTTGAGAAAATCCTTACATAGGTAGGTAGATGTAACTATAAACACATTTGCTTTTGGGATTTTTTAAAAAACAATTTACCTTGACATTTTAGGATATTCTTCAATGGAGATAGAAAAAAAAGCTTTAAATTGAAGTATGTACAAAAATGATCTTGTTAGGTAAGTAGACTTCAGTGTGTTACAATCTGCTATGTAAATCAAATGAATGTTTTTCAGTTTAAAAATTTAATTTTTTAAAAATAAAATTTAAAGAATACATTTGAAGAACTTCTAGTAACACCAGCTAGATGATCTACTTCAACCCCTCTTAACAACTGTGGAGGAACGTAGCCTTGCCCAAGTTTCACAGCTGAAGTAGTAGATCTGGGACTGGAACCTATTATTTCAGATTTCTTGGTAAGTATTCCTTCTCTAACAGCACTAATTCTCTTAAAGGAATTGTGAGGTAATCAGGCAAAACTAGGGAGGAGAATGTTAAAAGAATATTTGCGTGAATAAGAAAATAAGCACTATAGCTCAGTGAATTCTCATTCAGGGGATATTCATGGCATACTGAATTTGGGTATGCATTTCCTATTTGTGAGATAAAGATTTTTCTGTAATTTCCTATCTCCCAGGACATTTTTTCCAGTTATACTGCTTTGACTTAAGAGTTATATTTCAGAGTTCACTAAAAATCACAACAAAAATCCAACTTTAATCCTTATATTGCTTAAAAACACTTAAGGGGATACTGTATTAAAAGCATGTTTGAGTCCAAAAAAAGTACTTTGCTAATTAAACAACACTTTGCACTATCATCCTCAAAACTGAAACAGAACTAAACTGTTATGGGTTATTATCATTTGTCACTGACCTTTCTCTACCAATTCTCTGCTCAATGGAAGACTCAAATTACCTTGTCGATTTGCTATTGAAAAAGGAGTAAAGTATCATGATTAAAATTTATATATGATATAAATATACATGTTATATAACAATAGCCAATATAAAATAACATGTATACATTATTAATAAACAGTACCTCCCCATTAGCACTTTTGCTTTCCATGCTTTCACTCTTCCAGTTTCAGTTACCAGCAGACAACCATGATACAAAAAATATTACATGGAAAAATTATAGAAATCAACAATTTATCTTTTAAATTGCACATCATTCTGAGTAGCATGGTGAAATCTCACACAGTCCTGCTTTAACCCACCTGGGATGTGAGTCATCCTTCTGCCCAGCTTACCATTTTATATATGCTACTGGTCCATTAGTCACTTAGTAGCTGACTTGGTTTTTAGATCGACTATCATGGTATCAAAATGCTTGTGTTTAAGTAACTCTTATTGAACTTAATAATGGCTCCAAGGCACAAGTAGTGATGTTGGCAAATCAGATATACCAGACAGAAGCCATAAAATGCTTCCTTTACATGAAAAGGTGAAAATTCTCAAAGAAAAAGGTCATATGCTGAGGTTGCTAAGATCTACAATCAGATACATGAACCTTCTATCAGTGATATTGTGAAGAAGGAAAAAGAAATTAATGGTTTAAGGGTTTGGTACTACCTAAGGTTTCAGTATCCACTGGGGTCCTGGAACATGTCCCCTGCAGATAAGAGGGGACTACTGTAATAGGTGTTTTGGTACTCACCAATATTTAAAACATCTTCTACAGCCTGAGTTGCAACCCTGTTAATATTGAATGACCTAGAAACAAAAATCAAATAATTCTTATTTTGAATTCTAAAAACATGCTGAAAATCAAAAAGAAACAACCTACTTAAAATATAAAGAATTCTTAAAAAGTAATTGGAAAAAGCTCTAAATGAACAAAGTTAAAAACTGGTAAATAATGTACTAGTATGGATATGATGAGACAAAAATTTTCTCCTTTTTTTTTTGGAGACGGAGTTTCGCTCTTGTTACCCGGGCTGGAGTGCAATGGCGCGATCTCGGCTCACTGCAACCTCCGCCTCCTGGGTTCAGGCAATTCTCCTGCCTCAGCCTCCCAAGTAGCTGGGATTACAGGCACGCACCACTATGTCCAGCTAATTTCTTGTATCTTTAGTAGAGATGGGGTTTCACCATGTTGACCAGGATGGTCTCGATCTCTTGACCTCGTGATCCACCCGCCTCGGCCTCCCAAAGTGCTGGGATTACAGGCTTGAGCCACTGCACCCAGCCGAGACAAATATTTTCATACACTGATGGGAACAGAGATATTGCAGTTGGAGAGCAATTATGCACTATCAAAATTAAAATGAACATATTCTTCAATCTAGTAATTTAACCTGAAAAACACTTCCAGCTACAATACAAAAGATAGGTAAAAAAATATTAGCTGAAAAGCTGTTTATAACAGCAGAACAACTCAAATATGTATCCACAGAAAGCTGATTAAATATATTATAACTACTCATTATGATATTTAAAATAATACAAATATATGTGCTGATATGTAGGGATAATCAAAATATTAAGTTAAAAAACAAAAGGCATTGTACAGTGTATATATTTGTTTCACTTTAAAAACATATATAGTATGACTGTAGAGATGAATGTAGAAGTACTAGGAAGTACTAGAATCTACTAGAAGTACTCTGAATATAGAATATGAATGTAGAAGTACTAGAGATATGAAATGAAATGGAGACTAGCTTTTTGCTGTACACGTTTTTGTACTTTTTAACATAGGCAAGTGTTCTTTAAATTATAAAATAGTTTGCTTGAAGGTAAGAAATATTTTACATGTGCAATGCCTTGCTTAACCACTAAAAAACAAGCATTAATACAAACATGGATAACTGTTCAAAAGAGTTCTGTCCTGGGGTCTATAAAGATCACTAAGAAAAGGTTGTTTTATAAACCTATATATAAATAAAATATATAAATAAAAATATATATATTCCCAGTAATTTTGAATTCTTCTACTGCCTCATAACTCTTCATACATGATCTCAATAGATAATCCCAAGGAACAGGAATATCCTATGAGTCATCGAGTTAGAACTCAGAATGCAGAAACTAACTCAGAACCGCACAGCTTCATGGAAACTGAACAACTTGCTCTTGAATGTTGACTGGATAAACAATGAAATGAAGGCAGAAATAAAGATGTTCTTCGAAACCAATGAGAACGAAAACACAACATACCAGAATCTCTGGGACACATTTAAAGCAGTCTCTAGAGAAAAATATATAGCAATGAGTGCCCACATGAGAAGAAAGGAGAGATCTAAAATTGACACCCTATCATCAAAATTGAAAGAGCTAGAGGAGCAAGATCAAAAACACTCAAAACCTAGCAGAAGACAGGAAATAACTAAGATCAGAGCAGAACTGAAGGAAATAGAGACACAAAAAACTCTTCAAAAAATCAATAAATCCAGGAGCTGGTTTTTTGAAAAGATCAACAAAATAGACAGACCACTAGCCAGATTAATAAAAAAGAAAAGAGAGAATAACCAAATTGATGCAATAAAAAACGATAAAGGGGATATCACCACAGATTCCAAAGAAATCCAAACCATCATCAGGGATTATTACAAACAACTCTATGCACATAAACTAGTAAATCTGGAAGAAATGGATAAATTCCTGGACACCTGCAACCTCCCAAGCCTAAACCTGGAAGAAGCCGAAACCCTGAATAGACCAATAACACAGTCTGAAGTCAAGGCAGCAATAAAGAGCCTACCACCCAAAAAAAGCCCAGGTCCAGATGGGTTCACAGCTTAATTCTACCAGACATACAAAGAGGAGCTGATAACATTCCTTCTGAAACTATTCCAGACAATCCAAAAAGAGGGAATCCTTCCCAAATCATTTTACGAGACAAATATCATCCTGATACCAAAACCCAGCAGAGACTCAACAAGAAAAGAAAATTTCAGGCCAATATCCATGATGAACATAGATGCAAAAATCTTCAATAAAATTCTGGCAAACCGATTGCAACAGCATATCTAAAAGCTCATCCACCATGATCAAGTAGGATTCATCCCGGGGATGCAAGGCTGGTTCAACATACGCAAGTCCATAAACGTAATTCACCACATAAACAGAACCAAAGACAAAAACCACATGATTATCTCGATTGATGCAGAGAAGGCTTTTGACAAAATTCAACAACCCTTTATGCTAAAAACCCTCAATAAACTAGGTATTGACGGAACGTATCTCAAAACAATAAAAGCTATTTACGACAAACCAACAGCCAATATCATACTGAATGGGCAAAAACTGGAAGCATTCCCTTTGAAATCTGGCACTAGACAAGGATGCCCTCTCTCACCACTCCTATTCAATATAGTACTGGAAGTTCTAGCCAGAGCAATCAGGCAAGAAAAAGAAATAAAGGGTATCCAAATTGGAAAGGAGGAAATCAAATTGTCTCTATTTGCAGATGACATGATTGTATATCTGGAAGACCCCATCATCTCAGCCCAAAATCTCCTGAAACTGATAAACAACTTCAGCAAAGTCTCAGGATACAAAATCAACGTGCAAAAATCACAAGCATTCCTATACACCAGTAATAGACTTCAAGAGAGCCAAATCAAGAATGAACTGCCATTCACAATTGCTACAAAGAGAATAAAGTACCTAGGAATACAACTAACAAGGAACGTAAAGGACCTCTTCAAGGAGAACTACAAGCCATTGCTCAACGAAATAAGAGAGGATACAAACAGATGGAGAAACATTCCATGTTCATGGTTAGGAAGAATCAACATCGTGAAAATGGCCATACTGCCCAAAGTAATTTACAGATTCAACACTATTCCCATCGAGCTACCAATGACCTTCTTCACAGAACTGGAAAAAAACACCTTAAACTTCATATGGAACCAAAAGAGAGCCCGCATAGTCAAGTCAATTCTAAGCAAAAAGAACAAAGCAGGAGGCATCACACTACCGGACTTCAAACTATACTACAAGGCTACAGTAATCAAAACAGCATGGTACTGGTACCAAAACAGAGATATAGACCAATGGAACAGAACAGAGGCCTCAGAGGAAATACAACATACCTACAACCATCTGATCTTCGACAAACCTGACAAAAACAAGCAATGGGGAAAGGACTCCCTGTTTAATAAATGGTGTTGGGAAAACTGGCTAGCCATGTGCAGAAAGCAGAAACAGGACCCCTTCCTGACACCTTACACCAAAATTAACTCCAGATGGATTAAAGACTTAAACATCAGACCTAATACCATAAAAACCTTAGAAGAAAATCTAGGCAAAAGCATTCAGGACATAGGTGTAGGCAAGGACTTCATGACCAAAACGCCAAAAGCAATAGCAACAAAAGCCAAAATAGACAAATGGGACCTAATCAAACTCCACAGCTTCTGCACGGCAAAAGAAACAGTCAGTAGAGTGAATCGGCAACCAACAGAATGGGAAAAAATTTTTGCAGCCTAGCCATCAGACAAGGGGCTGATATCCAGAATTTACAAAGAACTAAAGCAGATCTACAAGAAAAAAACAAACAAGCCCATTCAAAAATGGGCAAAGGATATGAACAGATACTTTACAAAAGAAGACATACAGGAGGCCAACAAACATATGAAAAAATGCTCATCATCACTGGTCATCAGAGAAATGCAAATCAAAACCACATTGAGATACCATCTCACACCAGTTAGAATGGCGATCATTAAAAAATCGGGAAACAACAGATGCTGGAGAGGATGCGGAGAAATAGGAACACTTTTACACTGTTGGTGGGAATGTAAATTAATTCAATCATTGTGGAAGACAGTGTGGCCATTCCTCAAGGACCTAAAAATAGAAATCCCATTTGACCCAGCAATCCCATTACTGGGTATATATCCAAAGGATTATAAATCATTCTACTACAAGGACACGTGCACACGAATGTTCATTGCAGCACTGTTTACAATAGCAAAGACCTGGAACCAACCCAAATGCCCAACGATGATAGACTGGATAGGGAAAATGTGGTACATATACACCATGGAATATTACGCAGCCATCAAAAACGATGAGTTCACGTCCTTTGTAGGGACATGGATGAACCTGGAAACCATCATTCTCAGCAAACTGACACAAGAGCAGAAAATCAAACACCGTATATTCTCACTCATAGGCGGGTGTTGAACAATGAGAACATATGGACACAGGGAGGGGAGCACTACACACTGGGGTCCGTTGGGGGGGGATGGGGGAGGGGCGGGGGGGTGGGGAGGTGGGAAGAGATAGCATGGGGAGAAATGATAGATACAGGTGAGGGGACGGAAGGCAGCAAACCACACTGCTATGTGTGTACCTATGCAACAATCTTGCATGTTCATCACATGTACCCCAAAACCTAAAATGCAATAAAAAAAAAAAAGAACCTGAGTCAACACAACTCTAAACCTAAATCACTGGTTCTTAACTTTTTGGGGAAGGGAGAGTAGGAGATACTCTTATACCTGCTAACCCTATACTCTTCAAGTTTGGAGAAATGCAAAAGCATGACTTTTTTCTTAGGTCTGCAACCTTCACCATTCTAAGAATTCTCATTTAAAATCAGACATATCCTCTGCTAGCAAACTGGAAGCAAACTGTGTATCACATCTTCATCAACTACTAAAACTCTGTCTCCTAAAAACACATCTTCATTCTTAATTAAGTCTGGTAGTACAGCATGTAAGGAGAAAAAGGACTGAGAACGACCTTTTTTTTTTTTTTTTTTTTTTTTTTTTTCCCCTTGAGACGGAGTTTTGCTCTTGTTACCCAGGCTGGAGTGCAATGGCGCAGTCTCCGCTCACCACAACCTCCGCCTCCTGGGTTTAGGCAATTCTCCTGCCTCAGCCTCCTGAGTAGCTGGGATTACAGGCATGTGCCACCATGCCCAGCTAATTTTTTGTATTTTTAATAGAGATGGGGTTTCACCATGTTGACCAGGATGGTCTCGATCTCTTGACCTCGTGATCCACATGCCTCAGCCTCCCAAAGTGCTGGGATTACAGGCGTGAGCCACCGCACCCAGCCCCTGAGAACAATCTTAAGAAGAAACTAACTGAAACATACAGTGATCTGGCTCTGCAGTACCTCTCTCAGTGTATGCAGTAAATCTTATTCCCCCTGAACAGAGAACTGACATGATAACGGGACAATTCAGAGACATTTGCTATGTAATACCACCCCTATATCCCATGTCATGTGGAAGAACTTCTGGAGATGCAGAGATGGAAGAGCTATTCCCCAAACATGTTTTTCTTCCTGAATGCATAAGTTGTTATTTTCTAGCCCTTCATGCCATATAGTCATGTGACTGAGTTGTAGCTAATAGAATCAGAGTGGACATGATGAACACTACTTCAAAGCCTGGCTCACAGCCTCCCATGTGCACCCTCCATGCTCTTCCACCTTCTGTAGCAAAGCAACTGGAGGAGCTATGCTTAGAAGGTGGCAGAGCCACATGATGGAAGGACCCTGGCTCCTTGAATAACTACTTACAGGAGAGCCACTTGCCAATTACACTGCAGACTTTACAAGAACAAGAAATAGACTCATACTGTGTGAAGCCACTGAGATTGGTGGTTTATCTTTTATAACAAATAGCTAACCCTGAATCCCACATTTCCACATTTCATATTGAAAGCAAAGACTAATTAAAAAATTTCATACAAGAAAACAAGCACCTATCAAGAATTAAAAGAGAAAAACAGATTATTCTAATATTTTCTTTCCAGTGATTCCTCAGGGGTCTACGGTTTACAGTTAAGTTTAAAATTTAAATCACAACTTCACCATTTATTAGCCACATAGCTTTAGGAAAGTCAGTTAACCTATGAGACTTTCTGGATTCTACTAATGAAAACAAAATCACCTACTTCCAGAGTATTTGCGAGAATTTAAACAAGATCAACTAATTAGCTTGGAACAAAATATGTGCTCAGAGATGTAGTATGATAAAAACAAAAATTATTAATGTATAGAAATATATTGCTTTCCCCCAGCCCCTCAGGCTCCTAGGCTTCCCTTCTCTTCCTACATTTTTTAAAAGAGAAAAGGAAAAAAGATGAATGGGAATTGCAATCACAGCAAAAGAATCATCAGTAATGGGAGAAGGGAGAACCTGTTAGATGCAAATAAGCTGCATGGGGCCTGGTAGAGAAGAGACTGAGTAACCAAGGTGTCAGGGATAAGATACAGCTTGTGAGAAAGACTTTTATACCAGAGCACAGGAAATAACAGAATAATTTAAAGAGCAACATAGAGAAGGCTGAGATTTTAATCTAAGCCATGCTTACTGAAACGCAACATCAACACAGGACTCAACTGCTGGGTGCATGTGGGAGGCAAGGAATGCTTTAAAAGCATTGTAGTGGCTGTCATTGCTTACTCTCTGAAAGGTTGAAAACTTGAACTATCAAAATTACACTCCTCCCCAGACAGAAGCCCCACCGCCTCTAGCATAAGTACTACTTCACTGAGATTAATTGGCAAATTTATCTTGATAAATCTTCAATACAACCTAGTGATTCTTCTTTCAACTACGTGACTTCTATTAGCTCAGAACCCCTCTCCTTCTCCATTTAAAAGCTGACCTTCCCTTGTGAAGCAACACAAGTAGTAATGACAGTGAAAAGGGCACTGATTTTGCAGTCCAGCACACTTGGGCTTATATCCAGGTTCTGACTCTCGCTTATTGTATAATTTTGGCCTAAATATTTATCCTTGCTAATCCTTAACTTACTCCTTTATAAAATGGGGATGCTACTATTTTGTTCCAGGATTTCTAAAAGGATTAGTTAATGTATAAAAGTACCTAGCACACTACAAAGTTGCAGGGGCTATATAACTGATAGCTTATATTACAATGCACAAAACATAAACACACAGAATCACAGAAGTTCAGAAGGCGAAGTAATCTTACTTACTATTTTATCAGTTCAAATTCCTGCATTTTGCAGACAAGGAAATTTGTACATAGTTGTAAAGCTAGTCCATGGTTTAATCAGGTCTCTTAACTCCTGGGCCAGTATTCTTCTCAGTGATACCACTTTGCCCATTTTTTATGGTAAGAATACTGGATAAAGAAAATCTCTATTTCTAATAGAAATTTCCATTTCTATTTCTAATTTTACTCCAGTTTTCAACAAGTAGCATAGCATGTTCAATAGGAAAGATGCTATCATGATAAATGAAAGCTGTTAACTGTAATGTTTTCAGTTTAATCTATGAGATGGTTACAAAATAATTTTATAACATATTAAAAGGATTAAATTTTTCAAACAATTACTGGAAAATTCATTTTAGAAATGTTCCTCTCATCAGCCTTCAGGAAAATAAGTTATTAACCTATCTTTTTAATGATACTTATTATTTTTTCCAAAACACTATTTATTTGGCTAAGACTAAGATTTTTTTATTGAATACTTATGAATTAAATGATATCTGAAAATTACTTCAAAATAAAAAGAACAAAAGTAGATACGTAGGGGTACAGAGGTAACAAGATTGGCCATGTGTTGATAATTACTGAAACTAGCTACTGGTATGTGCAGATTCATTACATTATTTTCTCATTCTCATACATATTAAAAAAAATTTTATAGCAAAATAGTTTAAGAAGTCATGCTAAACAAGTAAGAAATAAAATTCTAAATTAAACTATCCAAATTTAAACATTTGATAAGCATTGTTTTAGCTACATACAATTGTGAGCATATAGTCATTTACTCAAAAAATACTTGAGTGAATATATATAAGGTACTGTGCACATAAAAGATTAGGCAGGAAAAAAAAATCTTCTATCACCATCCCAAATCCATAAAATTGCTTTAACTAGCTTGGTAGTAGCACATTAGATAACTGATAATGTAACAAGGGCTATAATAGTGCCATGAGAAAAAGTGTTAGGGAAGGATAAGAAAGGATTAATTCATTGTTTTTAAGAAAGCACTGAGTGTTAAAAATTTGCAAAAGAGAATGACATTTGAAGACCGGATTTTTAGCCAGTGGATAGAAAGTAGAGTGTTTAGGCATTCAAAGCAGGAAGAAGTTGCATTGAGCAAAAATAAAAAGCCAAGCGAGAAGAAGTGTGCTGAGAATTCCAAGTAGATGTGATGTTTCTAGTGTGCCATAGATGGGGGTAAGGGTAGGGCAGGAATAAGGCCAATAAGGTAACTAAGGTCATATGGTAATGGGTCTCAAATGATAGACTAAGCAATCTCAACAGAGGTCAATGAAAGCTGTAAAGCAAAGAAGAGAGACAGTCAGATTCATCTACATTTTAGAAGTATTACTCTGTTGTAGTGTAGATGACAGCCTGAAGAATAAAAGGTCAGGCACTAAGAATATCAACTAAAAAGGTGCAGGCTTCGACCAAAGCAGCAGCAGCATAAACTCAAAAAAAGTAGACTAAGACTTCAGAAGTACAATTAATAGGGTTTAGAGACTGGGATATATAGAGGGGAGAATGAAGAATGGAAAACTCCAAAGGTAAGAACAAGATTTTTGAGAAATCATGTTTTGCTTTTTTCTCTAGAGTGTGGAGTCGGGGTAAATGCTGCTGGTTTTAAGCAATATAAAGAAAAACTGAAGACAATAGATTCAGTTTTGGATGTGTTGAATTTGAAGCGCTACTAACATCCTACCTGCCATGTAATTTTAGAATATGAGTTTGTACTCAGGGGAGAGTATGTTTGGGGGGCATCTGTGTGGAATGTACCAAAAAGTAGAAGAGATTACCCAGAGGGAGGTTATAGAGTAAACAGGACATAGGATGCTAAACCTCCAGCCTATTTTTTAAATTATACTTTGTATTCATTTCCTATTATTTAAAATATTTTTCATTTTTAAGTGAAGACAGTCCCCAAACCACTTCTCATTTCCTTAGCTTTACAAACCTAGTGCTCAATAATGACCAAATGCAGGCTGTAACTGTAATCCAAGAAGTCAAGGCAGGACTACTAGACCCAAATGATGAACTGAAACTTGGCCTGCCTACATAACACCACCAGGCCACCTCTTCTACATTAGAGGCCTTAGATGTGCCGATATATTACATAACTAAAAATATTTTACAAAACTTGATAAGCAACATCCCAAGTTACTTACCAGGCCTTTGATCCTGTTCCAGTACACAAATTGAGCCCTGAACTCTTCTGTTTTTCCCACGGACCATCATCAACTGAAATCTCATAGTAGGAAGCCCTGTGAATTGAGAATATAAAACTGTTCACTGAGCTTATGGTTCACAGTAAATAAGATAGTCTTCTTCAGAACTAAGGAAATCTAAGTAAGTCAGCTTACCCAAGAAATACTTGACTTAGTAGGCACACACATCATGATGCTAATTCCAATTTGATTAAGTGAAAATGTTAGAAGAAATAAAAAAAAACTACATGTATGCACGCCTACCTGATCTATACATTCCTTTCTATCAATACCTTAATATTGCATATAGGAGCTTCTTGCAAATTTTTAGCTCGCTTTGCTGCTATTGCTCTTACGGAATCTAACATACACAGAGCCTCATTGCAGAATTCAAAAAAGAAAATTCTATTTTTAAGTGAGTTTCATTCTTGGTACCTAGTCCTTGATATATTTTAAAGTTGACCCTAATTCTTCAAAGCATTCACAGTTTCTACTAAACTCTTGTTTCTTAAATTACATACTTAATGTATCTTTTGAATTGGTAGTAAGCTAACAGAGACTGGAATATAAAGCTATTAAAAAATTCTCAACTAATATTGGATTAGTGGACAAAACTAGAAATAAAACCAGAACTATACATTTCTTGAGATTTACATTTCTTAAAATATTTCATAAATATTAAATCAAATGGGTTTTCTGGCAAAAGCAAAAATAGCACTATTCTTTAACTCCATGAATGCATAAATGATTTGTAACTATGCAAAGAACTTTAGAAATGTCTAAAAGCCTATTTTGTAGACTCTTTCTTAAAATAATGGTGTCACTGATCAACACCAAATTTTTCTCTCCAGCAAATAAAAAAGTTAAAACAAACCCGTAATAAAATATAACTTTTCAAAATAATAATTACTAGACATTGTTAGTAAACACTAACACTGTGGATAATTTATCTCTTATTCTAACCTTTTCAATTTCTCCTGTAAGTTCTTAATTTGTGAGGGTTTTGCATAATACAACTCCTTTACATTTTTTTCTCTAAAGTCAGAATTTCTTATTAAAAATAACAGATAGCAGGCCTAATATTCACATTTGATCTACATCATAGCTTTGTTGTATCTTCCTAGAAAACACACATTAGGAGCCTATTATGTACAGACAAGCCAGCCAAATCCATAGAAATGGCTACTACTAGGCCAGAATCATGTAGAAACAAAAGAGATTAGAGGATAGGGGGTGTGGGCAGAAAAGAAGCAGAGCCAGAGAGAAAGACAAGTATAGTCAGGTGAGAGATGCTGAGCCCAAAATAATGAGCAAATTTAGTGCCATTCTCACATGCAAGTTTAATCTAGATTAGTTAATTCACAGAATTTTTGTTTCAGGGAAATTATTTTTTTTAAGGCAGCAATAAAACTCACAGTCCCTTTAGAGTGGGTATACTTCTTCTTAAACTGTCCACTGCTACAGCCCAAGAATAAGACATTCTAGGTTAGAACAAATAGGAGAAAAGAAAACAAAATTGGGCCTTTAAAATGTTCTTAAATCTAAGAACATTATAAATGAGGCAGGAATAATATTGCTGCACTTCATATTTTTCAAGCAAGGCACTTAAGTTTTCAGAGCATAGTAAAGCCTTAATACAGAATCTAGAATCAGAAATACTGGGTTTATATTTCAGTTCTAATGCTAGCTAATTATATGACCTTGGGCTATTTATCTGAACTCTCCAAGTCTGAATTTTTTCACTAATAAATACCACTACCCTTCTCACAGGGTTGCTATGAGCATTAAATGAGACAGCATACACAATAAACGCAGTGCCTGACACTTAGCAGACGTCCAATACATATTCATTTCCTTTCTGTGTAAGGGTCTATGTCATAAAATCTTTAAAAGTAAGCTCTAATACCTGTAGTAAACTGTTTTCAACAGCATCAGAAGTCAATCTATTGCTGTCTTTACTTAGTAAAAACAGAAGGTGAGACGTCAAAGAACACAAAAAGCAGCAGCATCAGACGTTATTTATGAGATAAACGAACCAGATCACTACTGCCACAGAAAATAAAAGCATTCGATTAAAAATGCCCTCATGAAACTTCACTGACTCCCTTGTAATCTATCAACTAATCCCAGTTTTCCTCCTTTTATAAGTTATTTAATTTTTTAGTAAGTACAAAATTACAAAGCAAAGCTACAAGCTCTCAGCAGTTACTTTTAAAATATACAAACAATAAAATAATTCATTCAATGGCTTCCCTGGAGTAAGGATAAACTCACAAAACATTTTTATCATTGCATCTATTTAAGGTAGACTTTCTCCAATCTCTTAAAGTTTTTCCTCTCTTCTCTATCTTACGTCTTTAGCAATAAGACTGATTGTATCAGTAGAGTTACATTTTCATTCTCTTCTCATCTACCATATAGTATCTGTAAGTCATGTCTGTATTGCTTCTTTATATGTAGTGAAAGAAAAAACTTTATATTATAGCATAAGTCTTGCTGTGTTAAAATATATTTTTACACTTTACTGGTTTTGTTTCCTAAATATTTTATTTCTTTGAGTAATAAATTTTACTTTTAATTCTTTTCAAAATTATGTATGACTCTCCAAAAAAAATAAGATATCACTACCTTTCTTATTTATCTTTACATGCCTAGTGACTCATGTATTACACACAACACGTGCATGACGTAGTTTTGTTAAACAAATATTATGTAAACAAAATAACTGCAAATCAAAAAAACCTGTTCAAACCATTCTGCTGAATCAAACTTCCATTCTTTTTCAACACAACCTGAGTTGAATCATTGGTACAATGAGAATATCTTTTTTAGTTAAGACAAGTTTTTCTCACTATAATTAAAGCTCTTATGAAAGGGTATGACTGACAGCAAATAAAATTTCAGAATTTATGGAACTCTAAGCAAACAAGGGATCCAGTAACATAACCTTTAAAGGGTAACTCACATGGTTCTGGCAGCAGTAAAGTAGGAAATAAAACTCATCTCTAATCTTCTACCCTTAATTTACTTACATCTACAAGGATGAGAAACCAAGTTCTAAAGTACTACCAAGAGTTAACTTTACATCACTGTAGTCATTTTATAGCTTGTCATTATGTTCCACAAATATGTTTTGCAAAAAAATTCTGTTGATAATGTAAGCCTAAGTTATATTCAAGTCTCACAAAACAGATTCCGCCAGTAATGTAACACAAACATTTTTATGTTCCTAATAAGGAACTACATTAACCTTAATTTTTGTAATAATGGTTACAATCTTGAACGGTCCAGGCATTTGCCTTATGATGTATTACACTAAAAGGGATACAATATCACCTATGGAGCATTTCTGTCAAAAACGCCTAGTCTGAATCTTAACATGAAAAAAAAATCATACAAATTTAAAATAAGGGATATTCTGCAATCCAACTTAGACCATTCAAAAATACTGATATCATGAATAACAAAAACAGATGAAGCTAAGAAAGCGTTCTGAATTTTAAAAGGCCACGATGGCCAAATGCAATGTGTGATCCTTAATTGGATCCTGGATAAAAATAAGCAAACAAATTATAAAAACAAGCAAGCAAATGAATCAATTAATAGAAAATTTTAATACCAATTGACAGGAAATTTTAATATGAACTGCCTATAAAACTTTTCTATCAATTGCAAATTTATACTTAGTATACTACTCTCTTAAATATAAGCTGGGAACAGTGGCATGTATGTCTATTCCCTGCTGTTCAAGAAGCTGAGGAAGGAGGATCGCTGCAGCCCAGATTTAAAGGCCAACCTGGGCAACATTTAGAGATGGTGAGATGCCATCTCTAAAAAACAAAAAATAAAAATAAAACATTAAAGCATCTATAGAAACAGATTAAAGGCTCTGGGAAGCAGTGCAATAACTTTATTTAATCTAGGGATTCACAAACTTTTTTGTCATAGAACATTCTTTCCCCTTAATACTTATTAACATCTATGAAGGTTCTGGAAATATCTCATTAAATAATGAACTGCCATTACTTACAGAGTATTAGTTATTCACCAATCTTAGCCAGGTTGTAGAAACTGAATAAATATCCAAAAGCACTGTAATATTAAATTCCATATTCAAGATCACAGGTTTAAAAGTACCTGGATGACAGACTCTCCCCAATGAAGACTTCATTTAGTGCTCTCACTGGCAAAAGTTGGGGTCCGGAAGCCTCAGACCCTGCATGTAATTTAAGAAAAAGAAAAACCAAGATTGCTCTTTGATTTCTACAAATATTATTATAAAAAATTTATAAAATTTTGGAACTTTTATATTTTTGTTTTTGAAAGAATCACATGCTTTAATATAATTAACATTTAAATTATCTTTACTTAATGCGTCCATAACATAAACCTTAAAGTCACCTAACCTTATACCTGTAATGAAGGCCCTCTCTCTCCAATAAACTTTAATTCTTCTTGAACAATTTCTCGAGAGTGATGAAATATATTTATCCATCTCATAAGATTCCTGTTGTTACACTTGTATATCTTGGAGGCTTCAGAGGTATAACTTATCAATTAAAAGGAGAACTATTTTGGATTTAAGCAGCAAATTACATGCACAGCTTGGATGCTGGAAACCAAACCAGGTATGTTATCAATTTTTTTTTCCAAATAGAAAACCTCAAGAGTGGCTTTAGCAACAGTAGCATTGGAGGAATATTTCCCACATCCCCCTTCATCACTTCTGAAAAAAGTTTTCTTTTTTTGAGTCTATACAGTTGTATGCACAGTTTAAGTAATCTTCCTTCAAAATTACTTAAACATTACACCATCAAACAAAATCCTCCAAAGGATTCCCAGTGCTTTCTGGTTCAAATTTGTGACTGTCCCCTTCAAACGGTTCCCTTTACTTATTTTATTAGTTTCCAAATGGAAATGCCAACTCTGTCTCCTCCGTGTCACCACTATCAGATTTATTGGACTTCAGTCTCTCCCATTAGGCAAGCAACATTTATTGGATTTTATCAGACAACACTGATCTATTCTTTTTCTCTGACTTGGTAGCCTAATTATTATATTCGTCTGTTTATTATGTTTATGAAACTTAACATCACATTTTTCTCATTTCTTTTAGATTATAACTGCCTAAAGGGAACCCAATTATTATTACAAATATAACAAGTTGTTATTATAATACCAAGTTCCCTTGGAGCACTTGTTGTTTACCTAAATTATCAGCTCAACTCCATAATACAGTGGAAAAATGTTGATGTAAAAAGATATAGACATATATAAATATAGATACATACACATACATATATATAAATATTTCATATGTTTAATCAACTTTCATTGCACATAAGACTAAAACTGGCTTTAAACTGTTTTACTTAGGTACTGCATATATTCACATTCTCATTCTTGACAGTTTTACAAACATAAATGGCTAAAATGTATTGTTTAAATTACTTTTCCTCAAATAGTTACTAATGAAATTTGTTTAGATCAGTATTCACACAGATTCCCTACAAATGCTCAACAACAGGTATTCATGAAGTATTACCAGTAAATCTGAGCTCTCACCATCAAACTGTAACCATGTTTTCCTTTTATGTGGTCTTGACTTTCCACCTCTATTCCCATTTTCCTGCATCCCCATTTCTCTCTCCATATTACATTTTTATTACATGTGCTTGTTGAATTTCAACTCAAAACCTTTGTCAAATAAGTTAGAAAATAAAATTGCTTCAAATCTCATTCATCATCTAATTCTGCTCATTTTATCATACTAATTGACTACTAAAACTTATTTAACCACATAACTATGTTCATTTAAAACTTGCCTCAATGGGACATGAAAAAGATGCACTCCGTATCAAACTACCTTTTTTTTTTGAGACAGAGTTTCACTTTTGTTGTCCAGGCTGGAGTGCAATGGTGCGATCTCAGTTCAAGTGATTCTCCTGACTCAGCCTCCCTGGGATTACAGGCATGCACCATCACAAAGCCCGACTAATTTTGTATTTTTAGTACAGATGGGGCTTCGCCATGTTGATCAGGCTGGTCTCAAACTCCTGACCTCAGGTGATCCACCTGCCTTGGCCTCTCTAGGTGGTGGGATTACAGGTGTGAGCCACCGCGCCTGGCCAATTACTTTTTTATCCAAGAGAATAGATTACAAAACTACAATTTGTATTTTTAAACACAGAATTGCAATACTAGTGACACAAACTACTACACTGTGTCATATTGCTAAACTTTATATCCAGCTCTATGTACCCACAGTGTGGATAACTCTCACAATGTCATACCGTTAAACTTTATATCCAGGTCTGCTTGCACTAGATGGAGCCATGTGACTATTTATCGCCAGTGGAATGTGGACAAAAGTAATGAATAGGCCTAGTTCCTAAAACTTCCCGTAAGATCTTCTATGTTCTCTATTTTCTCCCCACAAAATGCAGAGGATCCAATGGAAGACTCAGAGGCCTTAAAATATGGTAGCAGCCACTATTTTGGTTCCTTCCCTGGTTGCCTGAAAACCCCTTGGACAGTGAGATGAGTTAGAAACAAGCTTTTTCATTCAGTCACTGAGTTCTGGGATTGTTTATTAAACCAATTAGTCTCTCTGTATTAATACAATCAGTCTTTATTTATATAGCATTTACACTGTGTTAGGTATTATAAGTAATCTAGAGATTATTAAAGTATAGGGAAGGTTATATGCCAATGCTATGCCATTTTATATCAAGAATGTGAGCATCCTTGAATTTTGGTATCCGCAGCAGGTCCTGGAACCAGTCCCCCTCAGATACATGTATATGAAATAATATGTTCCAGTCACCACCCCCTGCATCTCCACCTCCTCTCTGGAAGCTTGCAGTAGCTGCTTCATCCCCAGTATTCTGACAAACCTTGGTGTAGAATATTTTGCCATTAATTGTGTGAAACACTTTGTGGGTCCTTTCAATTCAAAGACTCTAGGCTAAGTTTCCCAATTTAAATTTTTAAAAAGTATTAACTGATTCAAACTAACTGTATATATTTATGGGGAACACATAATATTTTGATACATGCATACAATGTGTAATGATCAAATCAGGGTACTTAGGACAGCCATCACCTCAAATATTTGTCATTTGTGTTGAAAATATTTCAAATCTTCTGCTCCAGCTATTTTGAAATAAGGTATTTTGAAATATACAATAAATTGTTCATTATAACCACCCAACTATGCTACTGAACACTGGAACTTATTCCTTTCACTTAAAAGCATATTTGTACCCATTAACAAACCTCTCTTCATCCCACCCTTCACCCTTCCCAGGCTTTGGTAACTATCATTGTACTCTCTATCTTCAGGAGGATCAACTTTTTCAGCTCTCACACATGAGTGAAAGCACGTGGTATTTGTCTTTCTATGCTTGACTTAGCTCACATAGTGACCTCAAGTTCCATTCGTGTTGCTGCAAATGACAGGATTTCATTCCTTTCATGGCTGAATAGCACTCCATTGTGTATATATACCACATTTTCCATATCCATTTATTCTACATGGACACTTCAGTTGACTCCACACCTTGGCTATTGTGAATAGGGCTGCAATAAACATGGGGTACCAGTATCCCTCTGCTATACTGATTTCCTTTCCTTTGGATAAGTACCCAGTAGTGGGATTGCTAGATTGTATGGGAGTTCTATTTTAGATTTTTGAGAAAACTCCATGCTGTTTTCCATAACGGCTTTAATAATTTACATTCCCACAAACAGCGTGTAAGAGTTCCCTTCGCTCCACATCCTTGCTAGCATTTGTTATTTTAATCTTTTTGATAATGGCCACTATAACTGGGGACAGATGATATCTCACTATGGTTTTGAATTGCATTTCCCTGATGATTAGTGATGTTGAACATTTTTTCATATAGCTGTTGGTCATCTGTATGACTTTTGAGAAACTTCTATTCAGAGCCTTTGCCACTTTTTAATGTATTATTTGTTTGTTTGTTGTTTGAATTCCTTGTATATTCTGGATATTAGTCCCTTGTTAGATAAATAGTTTGCAAATATTTTCTCCAATTCTATAGGCTGTCTCTTCACTCTCATTCCCTTTGTTATGCAGAAGCCTTTGTTTAATATAATTCCATTTGTCCATTTTGTTTTTGTTGCCTGTGCTTTTGAAGTCTTAGCCATAAAATCTTTGCCTAGACCAATGTGCTGAATAATTTCCCCTGCCTGTTTTGGGAAATCATCATGTATAATTTTTTCATTTTGAATATTTTTCTGTTCTTTTTCTGGAAATACCATTAATCAGATGTGAACATCCTAGATGCTAAGCTGTGATTCACTAGGTTTGTATATAATATTGTTTCTATATACGAAATATCAACTTCATTTATAAACTAAACACAGTCAATCTGAGCAGTGACTCTTTGTATATCAATCTTTACCTTTTTATAAGACTGCTGGTGAAGACAGTCAAATCTACCATCTATTGGTGCTAACAGTAACTTCTTTCAGGGAGGAATTAAGTAAAATTTCTAACAATTATTTTTAAATTGTACTTAATATTTATTGCAGACTTTCAAAAACAGTAACAGAAGTTCATGTGCATATAATTTCTTAAGATTTTTTAAATAGAACGGTTTTTTGGGATGAGAATCTTTAAAACACAACATAAATACACATTTTAGAAACATGCTAACCTATAAAGCTGTACATCACCATGAAAAACTCTGGAATAAGTGGATATATACAACAGGTACCACGAGAGAGCAGAGGCAGAAAGCAGAAATGCAAAAGTATCTTTTCCTGATAAATATATCCAGAAAATAAAACACAGGAGAAAACTGTATCTTTATTTTATACAGTCTACAAATATTTAAGGTTTCTCTTGGGATATTCTTGCATCATTAAAGTCCTACATTTGTTAGAAAAACTGGGAAAATATGGCTCCAAGTGGAGAATTCGCTTTAACCCTCATAACAAAAAAAGCTGAAAATTACCTTATGCTAATATTCTCTAAGCAGACTACACATATACGTCAAGCACAAATCTTAAAGCTGGAATGCAAAATTTCCCAATAAATGTATTTAATATATTTAAGTATAACTATATAAAATGTATAATCATCATAATCTTCCACAGACTAGCTCATTTCATCTCAACTGTTTTTTTTTTTTTTTGACATTTCAAAGATTAAGGCTAAGAATCTTTTCTTAAACATCAACTATCCTATCAGATACTTTATAATCCTTCCCTAAATCAGCTAGTTTTCAAATCTGTCCTAGAAAATATTTCTTCTAGAAATATGCTATATTTCTTACTTCAAATTCTAATTATAATAAACTTTACAATTGAAATAATTTACTGTACTTTGTTAAGTGCTACTGACACTAGAAATAAGTTAATCACAAATTATTACATCAAAAAATTTGAGATCAAAGGAACTATGAGTTAAATATTGCCCCAGACACATTTGATGCCCAATCCACCTACTTTCGTCATGAGTTCTTTCAATGTTAAGGGCTCTACTGTGTTGATTCAAGCTTAGCTGCTGCTCATGAAGGTCCACAGGAACAGGGTTTATGCCAGTCCCTTCAAGGTATAACCTGATTCGCTGCCTCCACAACCACCTTAGAAAAGTGAAGAAAAGGCAAATTATATTAAAATAGAATAAAGTGTAGACAATATAATAATTTAACAAAATTAAATAGTTATAATAAAAAACTAGTTATTCTATGAATAAATTTTATCACAAACACCTAAAGCCTATAGTTTCCTGATCAAAGACAGATTTGAATATTTCTCTTTTCAATTACAATGGAAATACTAATGTGATTGTACAAAATCTCCAAAGTAACTTAAGTCAAACTCTATCAAGAACCCATGAAGTCCAAGATACTGAGCTAGACAGAGCTTGTGCTTTGCTCAGCAAAAGATTATTATATCAAAAAAAAAGCATTCTTAAATTAAAATTGTGTTCAGATGGCTGGATTGGATAAAAATCCCCTCCCACAAATTTTGTAATAATGAAGGTTTTTTAAAACAATAAAGGGAAAAAGGGATTAGCGGTGGCTCAAGCCTGTAATCCCAGTACTTTGGGAGGCCGAGGCGGGTGGATCACGAGGTCGAGAGATCGAGACCATCCCAGTCAACATGGTGAAACCCCGTCTCTACTAAAAATACAAAAAATTAGCTGGGCATAGTGGCATGTGCCTGTAATCTCAGCTACTCAGGAGGCTGAGGCAGGGGAATTGCCTGAACCCAGGAGGCGGAGGTTGCGGTGAGCTGAGATCGCACCACTGTACTCCAGCCTGGGTAACAAGAGAGAAACTCCGTCAAAAAAAAAAATTTAAATAACATTTCTGGTAAAAGAAAAAAACAATCAGGTTTAATTGATTTCAAAACTTATAATCAACGTATTGAGAGTCAATGGGATAGATTCTGCTAGTTAAGTATACAAAAGTATACTTCTACTTGGTAGCTATAAATTAGCCATTTCTAAAGTTGCCAAACTTCTGAAATGACTAGAAACTAGAATTGTTGGTAATAAAATGATTCTAGAAAAGTCAAGTAGATCTAATACAACTTTGCAAACATCTCTGGGAAAGGCTTTCCCAACTATAAAACCTAGTCCAAGTCAAAAAATAAAAAGTAGTCTAACTTGGCTCTCTCAAATATAATCCGCTAACACTGTATCAGCTCCTCCCTCCACCTTCCTCTTTTCCTAGTGGTCTGACCACCGAACACATTAAGTAAAAGAATTTTTAAAAATCCCATCCCCACTGTTTAAGAAATACTTTTATGTGAGACAGCTACCAGGAATCTCAGCATGGTTGGATTAAATCCGACTCTCAATCATTACTAGATGGGAGATAAAGATAAAAAATATAAAATCTCAAAATTTAAACACTCAATTTTAGCCAAAGTTTTAATTACCTTTCCATGACTGATAAGGACATGTAATAAGGTTAAGAAAGTAGAGACATGGCTGCTATCTCACTGAAGGAGAAAAAACATCTATGGCAGTTAGGCCAACCAATATTTGTCAGGGGTTTTCTCCACAATTCCAACTGGACAAAGAGAAGGTAAATTAGACCTATTTGTGGCTCAGCTAATGCATTACTTTTTATGGCTACTGTTATATCTATGGAGTAATCCAAACATTATTTGATTTGTTCTGATTTGCTTGTGTTTTGTTTGTTTTGAGACACAGTCTCACTCTGTTTCCCAGGCTGGAGTGCAGGGGCAGAATCTCGGCTCACAGCAACCTCTGCCTCCTGGGCTCAAGTGATCCTCCTGCCTCAGCCCCACAAGTAGCTTTGACTACAGGTGCTAGCCACCATGCCCGGCTAATTTTTGTTTTTGTAGAGACAAGGTTTTACCATGTTGCCTAGGCTGGTCTCAAACTCCTGAGCTCAAATGAACCACCTGCATTGGACTCCCAAAGTTCTGGGATTACAGAAGTGAGGCACCATGCCCTGCCTGATTCGTTCTGTTTTTAATGGCATTATTAATGGCACATACTTATTAAAGTACTTATATAAAAACAACAGTAAGAAATTCCTACCTGAACTCACCACGATAGAACTTCTGTAAGGCTTCTGGGAAGGAATGTGTATATCGAACAGGCAGGCATAAATGACCCTCAGACCTATATTTTTACAGGAGTTGTTTGTCGATATAAAGAGGAAAAGAAAAAAGGTAAAGCAAAAAAAAATGTACTCAAAAGGTATCACACTAAGCTAAAAAATAAGATACGAAATTCTAAAAATTTCTACTCTGTATTTCATTTTTTTGCCACAAAATGTGTTCTTTCAACAAAAACAAAAAGATTAAACAGAACTAGTAGTCTACATCCAGCTTTAATGCCATAATACACAATAATATTTGAGTTTCTACATTACAGTGAAACTAAAAATAGCAGAAAATCTGCCACTGACTGATGACCCTGTAAATCACTACGAATGGTACAGTGGTGTTCAAATTACTACATTATTTAACTATTAATCTTCAAATTTTTATTTCAACCTTTAAATCACTTAACTATTAACTTTGGGCAAGTCACTTTATCATTAGCTTTCTCATCTCCAAAGTCAGGATAAACCAGCAATCTCAAAAGGTTATTCTGAGGAATCAAAGTATTTATTCTAAGTGTTTTGAACCATAATCCCTTTTTAAATGTCATTTAAGATATCCTAAAAGAGAACTGAGAAAGCTTAATCCAGTGTAATAATTCATTTATTCAACAATATATAAATAAACTCCTTTAAGGAGTTCATAGCTTCATGTAGAAGACAAATTAAAACAAATCACTACAAATTATAAGGTGGTAAGATTGCCTATTGGCTGGTATAGATGAGAGTATGTGTCACCTAAAGATGTCCGGAAGGCTCAATTATCATCATTTATATGATACACCCATCGTGAAGAAAGGGCTGAGGGTAGGCTTAGCAAAACAAACTCCTGATAATAAATGTGAATCAATTTCTAAGTGTGAAGAGCAGAGAACAATGTTTTTACGAAGTTGTGAATAATCTAAATCTTTATCTGAGCAGGTCAACGATGAGGTTAAGAAAGGTTTAGGCCTAGGCTTTTAAATTTTCATATCCATTGTAATACTCCACACTATGTTAAGTATATAAAAGGTATCAACAGTCATTTGATAGAACAATAACCTGCTGAGGTCAACTGCAAGTCTAAAACCCCTGTAGAGAGAAGATTCTCTCATGAGGTTACAGTAAGATATCAGCTAGGGTGGCAGGCATCTAAAGGCTTGACTTGGGCTAGCACAACCACTTCCAGGCTTGCTCACTCACATGGCTGGCAAATTGGTGCTGGCTGTTGGCAGCAGGCCTCAATCCTTCTCTGTGTGAGCCTCTCCACAGGACTGTGTGTGAGTATCCTCACATCGTGGTGGCTGTCCTAACCCACAAAACAATCTTAAAGACCAATATAGATGTCGCAATACCATTTATCTCCTGGCCTTGGAACCTATACATTCTCACACGATATCCTCTTGGTCATATAGGCCATCCCTGATTAAATACTGGGGGGCAAGGAGGTACATTAAAGGCTACCTAAATACTAGGAAGATAGAGGGCATGACTACCACATGCCCTCTATCCCATTTTGAATATTAAGTTTTCAAATGTTGTAATTATTTACTAGGCTCAGTAGAGTGGCTGGAGAATACAGAAGAGATGGACAGAAATTATACATTTGATTTAGATGAGTCCATGTGAGTGAGCCATCTTGAAAGTAGATCCTCCAGCCCAAGTCAAGCCTTCAGATGCCTGCAGACCAGTCTGACATCTGCTTATACTCAGGAGAGATCTCAAATCAAAACCACCCAGCCAAACTGCTCCTGATCTCCTGACATGCACAAACCATAAGAAATAATACACTGTTATTGCCATAAGCCTCTATGTTTTGGAATGAATTTTTATGCAGCATGTGACAACTAATGAAGAGGAGAAAAAAAAACTTAAGTTGAACATTAAGTTCTGGGCTTTTTTTTTAGGACTGTGAGACACCATGATATTTAAGATAAAGAAGTCAGACAACATGAAGTATACACAAAACTAGAAAGCCACTTAATATATCTGCCTGGAGGCAAGAAGAGAAACCAAAGGACTTCTAAAACCTGTTCTAGGTAGAAAATACAGAAGAGATGACAATATTAACAATCTCTGCTTGCCTGCTTCAAAGTTCCCACAAATTTACAAATACAAAACCAGTTTTCAAGAGAAAATATAGTTCAACAAGCTGTATAACATATGATCACTAAGGTTAAGAATCTTTTACCGTAATGATACAAAAAATAAGCCATTAAGAAGTTCTGAAATCCACATGCATCAACATTGACGGCAATCAAACATTAATTGATGAACCAATATTCTCGGTACTTACATGTGTGGGAATATTTACTCAGCTAGATTGGGGTTCGATCCCTATTCCCTGAAATCATTTAATTAATGATTCATTTTTCAAGTGTTTACTACCTACCAGCTAAGTATAAAACTATGCTAGTGCCAGAGAAATTAAAATACAAGGTCCTATACTCAAATAATCTATAGTCTAATGGAAGAGACAAATAATTAAACAGAAAATAAATATATAGGGATATGTTCCTTCTGTACAGGGAATTACAATGTAGGAGAAACACCAGAGTCTTGAACAAACAAGACCACAGAAGTGACTAAGTGGTGTAAGGGTACTTTTGACAAAAACAAAAACAAAAACATACAAAGGCATGGGTGGTTGGGGTAGGGTGGGGGGACATGGGCCTTCTGGAGAACTCTTTCACCTACTCTCAAATTATGCCCTGGGTCTTACATAACAACAAAGCTCCCCCATAGAGTAAAACATCCCTGTGTGAGCCTCTAATCAGCATGTTGGTGGATACTCATATAGTTACATTTTGTAGTTTGGAGCACCCTTTTGGAAAGGATCCTAGGCTGATCCTAGAACGGTTAACAAAAATACATTTTTTAAGCTAAAGAATGTATCATGCCTGTGGACATATGAGGACGATGAAACTAGAAAAGCAAATAGGCAAGACATAGTCAAAGATAATATAACTTACGCTAAGGAGTTTGAAATGTATCCTGAAAGTCATGGGAAACTCTAACAGACTTTAATAAGGAGTGGATATAATCAATTAGATTTGCACTTTAGAAAGAAGACTAAGGTAATGTGTAAAGTAGAAGTTAGAAGGAGACAGACTATAAGCTACTTCAGTAATTTAAACAACAAACCATGAAGGCCTGAGCTATTTTTAGTGGCAGTGAGGATGGCAAGAGATGGACTCAAAAGTAATTTCCCTAGAACATAGGATCAATGTGATGATAGAGTCAGGGAGAGGTAGTTAAAGCTTCAGCACAGGTGATAATTCCATTCATCAAAAATGATGGGAGAGAGGAAAGGAGAGTTTTATCTGTAGATGTTACATTTTTAATACCACTGGATACATCCAAAGTAGAGGCCAGTGTGGCTAGAATAGAATGAAGGGAAAAATAATAGGCAATAAGGACAGAGAATGGTAAAGGCTAGATACTGTACAGTGTGTATGTCACATTTAAGGTGACTAACTGTTCCCTGCTTGCCTGGACTGACAGTTTCCTGGGACACAGGACTTTCAGTGCTAAATCTAGGAAAGTTCCAAGAAAATCAGGAGGAGTTTGTCACCCTATTCATAGTTAAAAAAAAAAAAAAAATAGATTTTATCCTAAGTTAAATGGGGAGCCAGGACAAAAAAATCTAGGCAGAGAAGTCACATAATATTATCAAACTGTCACAAAATAATCACACTGGCTACAGTTGGGAGAAGAAACTAAGAAACTGTAAGGGTAAGAATGGACGCAAGATCAGTGTTGGAATAAAGATTGTGGAGTCCCAGGGGACTCCAATAATACCACAGTATTAATCAGCCTCTCTGGAGACAATATAGGAATTGAAGAAGAACATCAGTATTTAGGCAGCATCCAAATAGTAAGATCCTTCAAGAGAGATACAAAGAAGTAGTCACAGGGATAGGAAGAAAGGGGTGTCACAAATGCCAACAAAGTACAGCTGAAATAAGGGAGCAGTTAGCACCAAAAACTTCACAGAAATCAGGTAAGACATGGACTAAAATATCCAGTAGATTCAGTAACTAGGATATCACTGGTCTCTAAGGCAAAAGCAAAGTCAATGAACTGGTTGGGGACAAATGCCAAATTTTAGAAAGTAACTAAGAACTAAAGAAGTGAAGATAATCAAGCTTAGGGATAAGTGGAAGGAAAAGAGCTAATAACCAAGAGAGGGACACAGGGTAAAGGATTCTTAAAAATTCTTGAAAAACAGGAGTCTTGAACAAGCTTTTTTAGGCTAAGAGGAATCATGTGCAAAGAGAGAGACAGAAAAAAACAACATGATAGGACAAGATTTTTTTAAGCAGGAGAAAATAAGTAGTTCTAATCGAGTGATTTTCAATTCCTCTGTTTAAAAAAAAAAAAAAAAAAAGGTGAGCTTATCAAAGGAAGAATAAGAGAAGCCAAGGTGAATGCAAAAGTTGAACTACTGAAGCAGCCACCACAGAGAATGGAGAAGAGAGATGAGTAGGGCTACATAGGAAGTTTGTGTGCAACTCTGAGTCCACTAAGTGCTGAAGACTACAAATTGGAAGTGCCATCAAACCCAATTAGTATGACTTTTTTCCTCCAGATGATCATAGCAGTACGGATGCAGACACAGAAAAGATTGATCTAGAATTGTGCAGAAAGATAATGATAAAGAAATATTTGCAGTTTGGGAGGCCGAGGTGGGCGGATCACTTGAGGTCACAAGTTTGAGACCAGCCTGGCCTATATGGTGAAACCCCATCTCTACTAAAAACACAAAAATTATCCAGGTGTGGTGGTGTATGCTGGTAGTCCCAGCTACTCGGGAGGCTGAGGCAGGAGAATTGCTTGAACCCAAAAGGCAGAGGTTGCAGTGAGCTGAGAATACACCACTGCACTCCAGCCTGGGCAAAAGAGTGAGACTCTGTCTCAAAAAAAAAAAAAAAAAAGAAAGAAAGAAATATTTAAGAAAGTGAATGAAGTGAGGAAGAATTAAGTGGAGAAAACAGAGGGGATCAAAATACTGAAAGTCAATGGGCAGATTTAGTGGGATAAAGTAGTAAGTCTGCTGTTAAGGTAGGAGGCTGCAGTCAGAATGTAATTAATTAGGATTGCAGAGATAGGGAAATCCTAGATCATCATAAAGTCTCAGTAAAGTCATGGTTGTGGATGGCTGGAACAGAATGAGGGTAAATATCAATAAAGCTGAGGAAGGAAAGAAAAAAGTGCCAATAGTGTCTGGACAGGTCCTTTTATTAAGTCAGTAAAGTCACTCCCACAAAAAGCCAGTGGTGGCATAATGAGGGTAGTTCATAAGGAAGGGTAGAAAATGGATCATTATTACCTTCTCCCTCCTCAGCAATACCAAAGGTCCACAACACTCACCTGGGTCAAGAGCTCAGGTCTATTATTTCATAGATCCTACTCCCAACCCACCGGGAAGCTAAAACGTGAGGACTGGTCCATCTCATAGCATAACTTCCTATCATGAATGCCAGCTAGATGTATCTGTATCTTTCATGCCTGAGCTTAAAACCAGAGCTATATCCTTGAAAACAACTATATAAAAGACAATCCTACTCATTTCTACATACCTAAATTTCATTACTAGAATGTTTCTGGAACATGGTTCTAATATTCACAGTGGCCAGGAACAATGATGCTTCCACTTAGACATCATACACCATAGTAAAATGTCTGTAGCAACAGAGCCCAGGAATGTGAATGTGGTAGAGAAAATAAAGAACAGCTTCCAAATTTTAAGATAGATCATAAAAAGATACTATGCAAAGCAAAGCAGAAATGCATCTATGTTTTCCTGAAAAAAAAATTAAAAACACACCACACAAATCAAACAAAAAGTCTATGTTCTTTCTCACCGTTCTGGATCAGTGTTTACTCCTATAACTGGTTTCAGTCTGTCTAAGACTTTACTTGCTGCCAGCAGCATTGTGCCATCACCTAAGGAACACAGGACAAAACACAATATCCAGTTTTTGGCCATTTTGAAAATTAGTGGTTTTAACAATCATATCCTACCCTGCTAACTGCCATAGCCTATTCCACTCCCTTTCTACCTACTGTACCTTTTGAGTCTCCCTCCCACTCCAATCCAGGATTTCATAAGTGGCAAGATTAGATTTAGGCAGAATAATTCTTTGCTATGGGGACACTGTAGAATGTTTCAGAGGTATTCCTTTTAGATACCAGTAGCACCCCACTGTTGGTAACCACTACTCTAATCCAGAAATTTCTATTAGCCAATCTTCTTTCCTTTTCCCATAACACCAGTCCAAATTCACAAATTATTTTAACGAAAACATATCCAATGGGTCTATCTTAAAATCTTTCTCTCCAATAGCTGCTGTCAACTTGAAGCTTTAGAAACAGTAGTCATTAACTTAATGATAAAGTACAGAAAAAAGTAAGTATAAGTATTTGGGACCGGGCCGGGCGCGGTGGCTCAAGCCTGTAATCCCAGCACTTTGGGAGGCCGAGGCGGGTGGATCACGAGGTCGAGAGATCAGGACCAACCTGGTCAACATAGTGAAACCCCGTCTCTACTAAAAATACAAAAAATCAGCTGGGCATGGTGGCACGTGCCTGTAATCCCAGCTACTCAGGAGGCTGAGGCAGGAGAATTGCCTGAACCCAGGAGGCGGAGGTTGCGGTGAGCCGAGATCGCGCCATTGCACTCCAGCCTGGGTAACAAGAGCGAAACTCCGTCTCAAAAAAAAAAAAAAAAAAAAAAAAAGTATTTGGGACCAAAGAGTAACAGAATTTACCTCATCTCATTAAACACTTTATCAACTTCAATTTTTTTTCTTAAAACTGCCGTAATACCAAAATACAATAACTGATCCTTTGAATCATATTTGAAGTTAAATGCATACCTTAAATATACACAAGGAACCTCACAGTAACATCATCCATTTAAAAAGTAGACTTGTATAAAACAGATGTTTTAAACTTAATCATAGCAATCCAAAAATTTGTTTAATGGCAAGACTTAGCTAGACCTAGGGTATCTGGAAATAAGCTGTATTAAACAACATCTGTAAATTCCAACATCTTTACTTCTATAAAATTATTACCTCCTGCAGCTATGACAGCATCTGCCCATTGAACAGTCTCTTCATTATATTCTCTCCTCTTTACTAGACGAACCTCAATTCCCTCATTCCTAGGATAAAAAAGGAAAGGTTATATGAAATTTCCACTAATAATATATATAATAGGGATATGTTTTCTGAGAGACAGATTATTACAATAAAGATGTAAAATAAAAAATTTGTATCTTATAAACAAATTTACATGGAGCTTTATAACATTATCTTTGTTTTTCATTTAATTACAACAGCCAATTAACTATGATAATTAAGGCAGCATATGAATAAACTGAAAGTTATATCCCAAATCTCCATGTTCTTTAAAAACTTTTATAACCACTAATGAATAGCAATATTGGTTAAATTTCATTTTCTCTACTCCTTCTGATGCTTAAATTCATAATACAAAAATGGTCCAGAAGACTAATATCTAGAGTGACAAATTTTAAACTATAAAACTGAAGGCCATTATTTTAAATCCAACAAATATTCATTGAGGACCAGACACTGAAACAGTAACTAAATACTTGGTAATTTGCATGTTTCTCACACTGACTCTCTTGTATACACCTAACTGTGTTTCGTCCTGACTGAACTGAAGTTTCTGTAATTTTTAAGACAGAAGTTTCTATAATTTTTAAACACTCAAAAATATTATAATGCATACTCATATAATCCATTAGTCTGTTTTAATAAATAAAACATTACACAGTTTAACAATCATACCCCACCCTGTACACAGCTGAGGGCAGCTGATTACTGAATTAACTCTGCAGGAAATGCATTTCACTGGAAGATAAAATAATTGAAAATATCTGTGACATTTTCAGAGTACAATAAGTATTTCCTTAAAGATGCTATAAAACCAAATCCATTAACCTCAATATAATTTTCTGAAAATAATTTTATCATAACAATCATCACTAAAAGTCTAAGAATGGGCTGCTAGTACAAAATAAAAACTCGAAGTCTTGAATATAAAATCCCACCCAAGACCCAATCCCATAGACTTACCGTAAACTATCTACAATATGTTCTACATTTTTGGTGTGAATATGATGTCGTTCAAGAAGTCCACTGTAACTAGAGCCTTTCAATGCAAGCTATATCAAAACAAAAGAAATGTTGCTTTACTAATATATATTACACATGATGTTCTAATATTGTTTTTTAAAAGCCCCATAAAAAATACACTTTTTTGAAAATATATTTTAATGATTACCTGTGAAACCTCTAAGTTAAAATTGAACTAGAAAGCCCAATATCAGAAAATTGTAATTTGCCTTTAATACTAAACATAGCATTACGTTTTCTGAATCATGTAGTCACCAGGATCTTAAAATCTTATGTTTCACAGTTCAAGTTTTTTATATTTTTGATGGCTTTTGAACACATTGCATACAGCTACTTGATGACCAAAGATAAACTAATATTTTTAGAGGCAGTTAAATGACTTTTGTTCCACTTGAATTTGCTTCTCTCTTATTCTCAGATTGATAAACCTCTACTTGCAATTTACTCCATGCAATCTAAGCAAAGGACTGATCATCTCCATTAGAAAGGATAACTTTTAGATATATATATGTCCTTCAAGAATTATTTTTCCTAGTTGGAGTGACATTTTATAACTGTCTTATCATTAAATTTTTTAAAGTTTTTTTTGTTTGTTTTGTTTTGTTTTTTGAAACGGAGTCTTGCTCAGTCACCAGGCTGGAGTGCAGTGGTGGGATCTTGGCTCTCACTACAACCTCCGCCTCCTGGGTCCAAGCAATTCCCCTGCCTCCCAAGCAGCTGAGACTACAGGAACCCGCCACCACACCTGGCTAGTTTATTTGCATTTTTAGTAGAGACGGAGTTTTACTATGTTGGTCAGGATGGTCTCGATCTTCTGACCTCATGATCCACCCACCTCAGGCTCCCAAAGTGCTGGGATTACTGGTGTGAGCCCCTGGGCCCAGCCTTAAAGTATATTTCTTATCAATAATCCATAAAGTAAAATATAGAGAAAAAAGTTCAGAAATATCCTTAGTGAACATCCATTTAATCACCAGGTAGAAAATTTGTCTGCTAGAGTGAATGCTAGAATTCAAATTCAAAATGTTATTTTTCTTTGCTCCTCCGAATTCCTTTATATCTTTCCTTTCCCCTTTTTTTTTTCTTTTTTTGTTCCTGAGATGGGGTCTTAACTATGTTGCTCAAGGTGGTCTTGAACTCCTAGGTTCTAATGATTCTTCTGCCTCAGTTTCCCAAATAGATGAGATTATAGGCACATGTCACTATGTCCAGCTTATGCCTTTCCTTTTTATGAAGCAAAATCAGTTTTTCAAATACCTGTCTAATACAATTTTTTTTTTTTTTTTGAGACAGCATCTGGTTCTGTCACCCAGGCTGGGGTGTAGTGGTGCAATCTCAGCTCACAGCAACCTCTACCTCCTGGATTCAAACCATCCTCCCACCGCAGGATCCCAAGCAGTTGGGACTACAAGTGCACACCACCATACCCAGCTAATTTTTGTATCTTTTTTTTTGTTGGTAGAGATGGGGTTTCTCTATGTTACCCAGGCTGGTCTCAAACTCCTGGGCTTAAGCAATCCACCCACCTCAGCTTCTAAAAGAGCTGGTATTACTGGTGTGAGCCACCACACCTAGCCTAATATATAATCTCAAATATTTTGTTTTAAAACATTACTTACTATGAAGTTAAACTAATTTTTAGAAAGCATTTTAATACATATTTTACTTTTTAAAGGTTATAACACTAACAACATGGAAGATGAATATTTAAAGAAAACTGAAATCAAGTATTATCGTATGGCTCAAAATAATTAGTGTTAATATTTTGATACCTACCTTCCCCATCTTTTGTCTACAAATGCTGGGTTAAGAGTTTTTAAATAGTTTTGTCCTTACTTTGTAATCTTTTTATATTATCACAAAAGAGAAGCGGAGGAAGCATTTGGCTATTAGATGTTAACTCACCAAGATACACTATAATAGATTAGACAGCCTGTGACAAAGTTTAATTCCTAGCCAAAAGCCTCATTATACTTAGACTATGCAACCAACATGAAGAATTTTTTAAAGGAAAGCACTGACTAAGATTAACAGCTTAAAAAATTCCTTCATTTAATTTAATCAACAAATCAACAGAAGTCAATCAGGTCTGAAAAACTATTCTTTCTTAGAGTAGAATTTCTTAATCTGGACCAACATAGCATTAATATTCAGATGACCACTATCATTACCCAGTACAGATTGACTAAAACTGTACTAATTACCTCTCGGTGAGTAAGGACCACTACACTCTCCCTTGGCAATCTATAGTTTCAAGGATGATTCCCAACTGCTCTCTCTCAACCTGGCCTAACTTTGGGGCTTCAAATAAATTTATTGAACTGCTTATTTGACATCTTTCTTTGGATATCTAACAGGCAGCTGAAATTAATAGAGGGCCAGATATTGAACATGCTAAATACTGAATAATAATAGTATTTAATTATTCAATTAATAATAATAGTACTTAATTATTCAGTTGATTTTCTAGCCCAAGAATTCCCCACCTATGGTTTAAGCCGAGAGTCTAGAGTCACACTCCATGCCTCCTTTTTGCTTATTTCCACATCCAATTACTAAATCCTATGTTTGATCCAAGCACTTTTCTTTCTTCACCTCTACCACTCACGATCTCACACCTGAACCAATGTACAAGCCTCTGACTGGGCTCCCTACTTCCACTCTTGGTGCCCTATAGATTATTCCTCATACAGAAACCAGAGGGACCACAGCATGTCTCTTCCTCAGCTTAATGCCCTTCTACAAATGGCACTTTCTTCCTATTAACTCTCCAGGATTATGCCACCTGACTTCTGCTCCTTTCTCCCAGCTCATTTTTCCTCCCCATTCCCGCATTCTAGTCTCTTTGGTCTATTTTCACCAAGCTCTTCCCTTTGTACTTGCTAGAATGCTTTGCATCCCTCCACCTAACCCCTAGTTCTTTTTAACTTTGGGGTGCCAGAACTGCTGAAACAGCTGCTGCTGGTGCTGCCCTTGAAGCTGCAATGACCACCACTGCCAATTATGCCATCTCAAAACCTGTTAATTCCTTTTTTGCATTTATCACACCTAAAATTATCCTGGTATTAAAAAAAAATCTATTTGAATCTCCTTACTAGAATATAGGTACTGGGAGAACAGTGATCTTACTTATCTTGTTTGCCATTATTCCTTAGGGCCTAGGTACTGGCTAAGTATTTATTGAGTGAACTCATGCATGCATTTTCCAGAAAAGGAAGACTAGTACAGAAGCAGATGCTATGGAAGATAACCCAAAAAGTGACAACAGTGTACAAAGCAGGTCTCAGAATTGAGGAGAGTTAGATTTGTTACTATAGGATATTATTTTGTTATAATAATCATCTCTCACAATCCCATTTTAGGAGTGAACATTTTAAACAGCTAGAAATTCAGCTCTAAAAAAGCTTAATCCAAACATTTGAGTGCCTACTACTCTGTTCATTTAACTATCAGTGGAATTCAATCAAATGTATTAAAGAAGGCACTGCAAACTGCTAAGGACAATGAGAACCCATTCAAATGTACAATAAGCCTATCAGAACAGTTACACCTAACTTACCACTTCTACTGTAAATAACTTCAATTCCCTAACCAGACTTTTTACTTTATGTTCCAAGTTTTGGTTTGGACAATATGGAACATGTACCAAGGAAAAAAAGCATATAAACCTTACTGTGTAAGCCCTGTAAATGCTTATCTGGTTCAGAAACTTCTATGTTTACTTCCTGGTTCTCAGCAAGTCCCATGAAAATAAGATACCCCTCAGCTGAGTGTCAGGGAACTCTGGCTTGAGATGGCGAAAGGAATTTGTGAGACAAAAAGTTTTGGAGAACCTAACAAAAAACTTCAAGTTTTCTATGATTGCTAACAATTCTAAAATTACTGAAATTCTAAATACAAAGTTCAGTCAGCCTCAGAATACTTAACATTGAAGCAGAAATGTCAGTTCATAAATTCTTATTCCCATCAAATTTCTTGTGAACTAATTTTCTAATAAGTCATGCTCAACATTCATTTACAGAATTTAAGTTCTTATTTTCTTTAAAGACCTCGCTGATTGGGCTATTAAACTTTATTAACACGAACTGGATAAAGATGGCAGATAAGAAATAAAATCACTTAATAAACAGCATCAATTAGAATGGCTTAAATCACTATACGACTGGCTTTAATTCTTTCCTCACATTCAATCTCCATAGCCAGTGAGTAGTGAAGTCCAATAATTACATTTGTTTAAAAGGAATATGCAAAAGCAAGTAAGAATTTCTTGCTATATCTCTGAAAATAACATGACTTCAAATATCTAAAAACTTTAATCAGACAAAAACAAGAACACGATTTCTTAGAAAATGTCTTACCATTAAAAGGTTAGAGAAATTACTGAAATTTAGAACACATTCCCAATTCTCTGCAATGTTACACAACATTATTAGTAATAATCTTTAATATTTTTCCCAAAACCCTGTTAATTCTTCTGTCCATTAAAATAAATGGATAAATATAAGATTCATCAGGACACTCGGAAAAAGCAGGTGACTCCAAGAGACTTACAGACAGACAGATACATTTCAGTATAACCAAGAATTTCTCCTACAGAATCTCCAAAAGCCAAGATCACATCTCCCCACACAGCTCTGATATTAAAATAAAGCATAGCATATAAGGAAAAAAGCAAGATTTTGAATGGATAGATTTATCACACTTTAAGATCCAGATGTGGTAGTTATCCTATTACCTAAATGGTTTATAATACTTTTAATAAATTATCACATAGTTTCACTTATCCAAAACTAAATTTATTGCAATTACAAATTTTTAAGACTTGTTTTACTAGTCAGTTGAGTATTGTTATTTTGTACTCTATGTAATTTCCATGATAGCTTAATAAGGGAAAGAGTTAAGTCTTTTTAAATTTAACACATAATAAATGCACAAACTTTTGAGACAATGACAGTTCAGTATTTAAATTCACTAGGCATAATTTAGGCACCCTTAAAAGCATACATTTAATGAAATGGTACCCCAAGTGTTACTCAAAATTGACTTTAAAATGTTAACAACACCTAATTAACACCTAGGCACCATTCACCTAACATGATCAGACCTAGTACACTGAGCCCTAAAGACTTCTTCAGATATATTTGGTATTTATCTTATATCATCTCTATTCTACTTACTCTTTCTCCCAGACTCTCACCTTTATTTCCCCCATCATTCTCTATTTCTGCATTCCTCTGTTCATTCTGTTGACCTCCTCCCTTGGTATTGCTCAAGATTCCAACTTTGGTTTTCTTATCTGCTCTCACTTCATTTTCCCGGAGTTATCTCCCCACTCCAGGAAACTGGCCTACCAACTATAGTCCAGTAACCTATGTCTCTTGATTTACAGCCTCACATTTTCAAATGCTACCTTTATATCCATCCACAAATAGTTCAAGTACCTCTCTCCAAAAATATTGAAACTTGATTATATACTCCCCCCTCAAATCTGCTCTTCTGAATCCCATTTATCAGTTAACGATAGCATCATTTACATGAGCAACTTATAAATCCAGGTGTCACCTTAATTCTTCCCTCACACTCAATCTCCACAGCCAGTCAGTAGTGAAGTCAAATAATTATATTCATGAATTATTTCTATAATCTATGCACTTTCAGTTCATGCTGCCACTGCTTGAGTTGTGGACCACAACAATTTTTATCTGGTCTAATGCAAAAGCTTGCCTCCAGATTTTCTATACTAGTTCCTTCTAGTCTTTGACTAATTCCCATCCCCTAACTAACCTGACCACTATCACATTTTGGGCATCCTATGAAAATAAAATGCTCAAGTCTCAGAAAAATTGACCCTCATCACCCAATTCCTATGGGGAAAGACAGAGCCTGAGCAAGGGTTATATTCTACCATAAAGAGTTTGAAAACCACTAGGAGATAAAGCTAACTTCTTGGCATGAGACTTACCACCTTTATAAGGTCCAGTCTACCTGTTTGGCCTCAGTATACTTACTATTGAGCAATGATTTTCAAATGGTCTTAAAGTGCATTATAAGCTGATCACGATTTAATGATCACAGCCAGTATTACCATTAACTAGAAAATAAAACATACTAGACAAAACAAGGCTAAATTGTTTCCTGTTATCTTTTATTTCAAGTCTATGTACTGATTCACAATGTAAGACAATCTCTGATTGCGGATCACAGTCAGTTTTGAGTTCTGTTTGTTGGCTACAAGATGAACTTCACACAAGCCTTGCTGCTCTCTCCCTTTCACACAGAAAAATTCTTCTGTGTTTTTCAATATTTAATTCAAATATTCTAAAATTAAAAGATGCCATTTCACCCTCACCATATTAGCAAAAATGTTAAGTCTACAAAAAAACTATTTGTACTTCTAATTGCAGTATTTTTTTAGATAATGGAAAAACTGCAAAATAATTATCCAAACAATGAAATATTGTACAGTAGTTAAAATGAATTAACAGGCTGGGTGTGGTGGCTCAGCACTTTGGGAGGCCAAGGCAGGCCTATCGCCTGAGGTCAGAAGTTCAAGACCAACCTGGCCAACATGGTGAAACCCTGTCTCTACTAAAAATAAAAATAAAAAAAAATAGCTAGACTTGGTGGCGGGTGCCTGTAATCCCCAGCTGCTTGGAAGGCTGAGGCAGGAGAATCGCTTGAACCTGGTAGGCAGAGGTTGCAGTGAGCTGAGATTGTCCCATTGCATTCCAGCCTTGGAAACAAGAATGAAACTCCATCTCAAAAAAAAAAAAAAAATTAACATGTATCTACATAGATGAGTTTTGGAACCAACTGTCAATAAGAGAAGCAAATTTCTAAAGAATAGGCACACATTCTAAAGAATAGAATTATCATTAATGTAACTTTTAAAAGACACAACATGAGGTTATACTTGTTTATGGATACAGTCATATTAACAAATGTAAAAACATATGTATGAGGAATAATACATAAAACTTCAGGGCAGTGGTTACCTCTGGTGAGGAAGGGAATGGGAAAAGTTGGATGCAAAAGGTTTTAGTTGTAATATTTCCATTTTTAAAATTCTGAAGCACATATGGCAGAATATTAATAGCTATTAAGTCTAGGTATCTGACTACACAGGTGTTCCGTGACTTTCTGAAAAGTTTTGATATGTTTTAAACATCTCATAACTGAAAATCTAAACCTTAAAAAGATTAAAAGGCTTTTCTCCTTTTCATCCCTACCCTTGCCAAATTGTTCTATCCCTTCCCTGTACTCCCAGGGATGACGTATAAATATTTATAATATAATGTAATAGATTTTTTTCCACAAATTTGGAAACTGTTTATTAATCTTTGATTCTCCAGGATCCAGCAGGATGCCTAGCAGTTAGCAGGTGCTCAAAAAACAGTTTTGTGAACAAATATTTAAAAGTGACACTTCAAACAAATTAACTAACAAATTTCCTGGATGTTGCCAATAGTGACATTGCAGTAAGTATTTTTAATGCAGATCATAATTTTTGAAATTGTTTTCTCTACTACAAAAATACTTCTTCAAAGGCAAAACTTTGAAACTACAACTTTTTTAAAATTTTGGTTAAAAAACACTATGCAAGCAGAGTTAAATTTAACATATTTTTAGTTCACTTCAGTGATCTATCTTAAAAGAATCTACTTTGGAGTTACCAAATCAGTGCCATTTCAGGTGCATAATTTATATGTAACATTTACATAATGATCATTATTGTGGCCAAAAAAACTGGAACTAGATTAAGCAGTTTAAGTTAAATTATGTAAATTGTAAATTATTTCACCTTCCTAAAAATTACGTGAGAAAGAAAAAGCAGCTATTATTATAAATATTTCAAAGCCAAAGAGATTGATACAGAGAGAGGTCAGGTTACTTGCTCAGGTTTACAAAGACATTAGATTGTTGTTTCAGGATCAAACTCTGATTTCCTGCTGTTAAAGCAGGATTTGTCTACTATGTTACATCCATGCAGCCACATACTACTAACATTCCTACATTAGCCATATATCTTACTCCTGCTTGAAAACTGTGAATACTCATTAGGCCACTATGCCTCAATTGTGATGACTAGGTTACATAACTCAATAACTATTCTATTCTTTATCAGGACCTAATCCTACCGCCTTTCATTTAGTAGGAGGAAAGCCAACTGGATGAAACCTCCTTGAATGCAAATGTTTTGCAAAGATTGGTCTATTGTACTGCATAATCCACATCTAGTGGTTTATTATGAAAAAAAAAAACATATATATGTATATATGTGTATATACATATAAAATAAATTTTCCTAAAGCATGAAATAACTGGCACACTTAAGGATATTTTAAAATTATATATTTCTGTTGTATATCACAAAGTGCACTGATAGTGAAAAATAAAGTCAATTTACATTTTACTAGTTAAGAGATTAATGTGCATCAATAAATATTAGAACTTATCTATTAGGTAAGTTCTTATCTATTAAAACTTAATTTATATAATTAAAAATATAGAAAAAATGATAACGGTGAAAGATTTTTTTATTTACAATCTCATAGCTGGTCACATATTTGTAGTTTTTAAAAACTGCCCTCCTAGTTAATGCTGATATACCATGAAGGCTGAAAATCAGGACTGTGTAAAGCATATTGGTCAATTATTCTCTAAATGTAGCACCTCAGCTACTGTGATATTTAATTCTTTCACATCTTTATGAGTTTCCTATTTAACTGCAAATATTTATAGAAATGGAGTGTACCTTAAGCCTCTGTTTTCCAAGTTGTGTTCTACAGAATTTAAAGCACTTTCTGCTTCCTCACACCAAAAAGAATCCCATGGTCAAATAAAAATCACCTTTTACTTAGGCTCATGTTTCTCAAAGACATTTAACCTGAAACCTCTATCAAAGAATCCAAAGCTTAAGGCATAACTTCTGCCTTAAGCTTTCAGCAGCTAACATCTGGAAAGACAGACAGCTGGTAATAAGATCCTGGACTGGAAGGAAGATGGTCCCGAGCCTCAAGGAGAAAAGACCTAAAAATGCTTACAGAACATCAGAAACATTTTACTACATTTTTTTAGTGGAAGTGTAGGGGTGGAGAGGTAGATGAATGAGATGCAGTTCTTGCTCTCAAAGAGTTTATAGTCTGAGAAGAAAACAATAACAGATAAGAATACCTAAGAAGTGAAGAATACCTAACCCAATCTTGGTAGCCAGAGAGAGGCAGAGGCACACCAAGGCTACCAAGGATGGCATCCTGAGAAAGTAATGTCTGAGCTTAACCTTGTAAAAAGAACAGGAATTGGACAGAAGAAGAGCATTCAAATCAAAGGCTACAAACGTAGACACTGAAAGATGCAAATTCAACCATCCTGAAATACTTTCACCCACCAGGCTGGCAAAGACCCAACAGTTTGATAAACGATTTATGGAAAAACAAGTCCTCTTATACAGTGCTGGTGAAAGTAAAAATTTGTGCAATCTCTAAGGGAAGCAATTTGACCACACTTATTAAAATTTTATATGCACATGCCTTTTGACTCAGCAATTTCAACTTTAGGTATTTGTCTTAGAGCTTGATTTACATGTATATGAACACAAATGTTATTATTTTGGAGTGTGTTTAACGGCAGAAGATAAATTAGGACACACAAAAAAGGAGTGAGAATGCTCTTTATGACAATCTCCACAAATACTGTTAGGCTAAACTAAAGGCACATAATAGCTTAAATAGTGTATTATCATTGAATAAAAAGAGATGAGGCAAAGAAAAAAAAATATTTCACTGTGTTGATTTGTAGGTATAGGTTGCTTCTGGAAGAAAACACAAGAAACTGATAGCAGTTACTTCCAGGAACAAACTGAATGACAGGTGACAACAGAAAGACTTTTCATTGTATAATATTTTGTATCTTTTACATTTTGAAACATTTTCTGTGCTACTGATCCATAAACTAAATCAACACAACATCTAATGGAAATTAAAGCAGTTTGAAATTGCCAGAATATGAAATTCAAGACAAGAAGCAGTCAGAAATGAAGGTCAAGAGGTAGCCAGTTCATGAAGGGACTTATCTGCCATTCTAAAGACCATGAACTTGAGGCCAGTGTAACTGGGGACCACATGCAAACCAGGAATAAAACACACACACATCCCTGGAATTCAACCAGAGTCATTAATGTCAGGTGTGTGCTTCAAAAAACCAAAGTCTGGGAATTCTCCACAAACTGAATCAGAGTCTTGGGGGTTAAGGTTCAGGTGTCCACATTTTAACAAGTACTCTAGGTGACTACAGGTTAGAGGGAGCTTCTGTGGAGTTCTAAGCAGAAGAGGGAAAGGGCCAGATGTTCACTTTACATAGACACTCTGGTGACGATTTGTGAGGAATAAGATTCAGTTAGAAGGCTATGGCAGTACTCCAAATCATGCTCTTCAATTTGATTAACAATCACATTGTATATAAATACTTATTGTATACAATATAGCAAAAGTATACTCCCTGACAAAAGTATACCATGGTACACTTATTGCATACCACTGGCAAAAGTATTATCTGCCCAAGAGCTACAACCTAAGCCACAAAATCTTCTTCAGAAAACAAAGGGAAACAAAATCCAATGCATTATACCATCCAAGACATATAGTTTAATCCAATAACACAGCAGATTGTTAAATGAAATTATTCTATCCCATTATGAATTTTAAAAAACAAAACTAAAAATAGAAACCATTAAGAAGGGTTGCCAAGTTGTGAGACTTGGAATAGAGAAGAGGGTAGAAATTGCTGACTTCTTATTTGGTCTGTATTAAAATACTTTTTTCTTGGTTTTCCCTTATTCAGTTCCCCATCCCTGGTCACAGGTGAAAAAGAGTTTTAAATAAAATCTTTCTTTGACCAATGAGGTATGTTTTTGGTGTCAAAATCCTTTCCAAGTCAGTTTTGTTCTATGTAGAGTTCTAATTTGTGTCAAGGACCCTGATAACAGCAGTTCCACATTTGCCAACAGCTACATCTCTTAATGATGCCAGTAAATTGTAATGTTAGTTTTACTAGCCTTTGAAAGGTCATGAGGCAGTAGAGGTAAAATGTTTGACTAGAAATCTGATATCACAAAACAAGCCATTGGTCAATCAATGGGGAAAAGGACAAGATTTTAAAGTAAAGCAATGTAACCAATATGAAAGGGTAAATGAAAGTCAAAATTCTGAACCAGTTTGAAGGTTGTAAACCTATTCTGTGTGTGCCTTATCAACTAAAAGACATTTCCTGTAATTGTTTACATTTCTACAAAGTTAGAAAATCATCAGTCTTCAGGGTGTAAAATCATACTGGCACTGCATCCTTTGTCATTTGCATTTTAACAAATAGCCTAATACAGACCTGTTTTGCATCAAAAAACCATCACCACCACAACAAAAGAGAATGCTTTGACAAAAAACCAAGTTACCATGACACTACAGACACAGCAGCCATGGTGAGACTCAAAAAAGCACTTGGCCATTTTCTTTTATATCCAATTCACATGATTCATATAACTTAATATTTTTTACTCCCCCAATATAACAAACAGTAGTTATCATCTTATCACTCCTATTACAGAATCCCATTTTAGGACAACTTCACACAGCCCAGTCAGTATTCTTCGGCCTGTTACTAATCTCTCATCTGGGCTACATCTAATGCTATTGCATTCTGAGTACTGACCTTGATATAAATTATAACACAAATTTAAATCAGTAAGGAACTTATCCAATAAAACTGTAATGACAACAACATCAACAAAAACTATTCCACTGTCTGGCAATTACAAAACTGGGTATTCTACAGTTCAGGAGCTTTACTTCAAAGCCGGCGCATCCCAAACAGCATTACCTAGCAATAGACAAATATTTACCTATCAGAGATTTCTCCACTCAGAATGGGTACACCTAGGTAGTTTCACTTTTAAGACTTAATGATTTTCCCTACATTTTAAAAGTTTTTTATTAGTGGCAATCTAGTTCAGAGGTTCAAGAGTTAATCCTGAGATGCCACCCATTTTCTTGAGGCCTTGAAAACGTTACCCAGTTTCAAAATGCCAGCAATATAAAGGACTTTGGAGGCTATCTAGTACAGCCCCAGCAATTCACATATTGAATTAGGTAAAGCACTTTAAAAACTGACAATACTATACAAAAAGTATCATTTCCACCTATGAGACCCAGAAAAGTTAAACACACTTCGGAAGTTAACCACAAGGAACCAGGGCCTAGAACTAAGCTCTTCACCCTTAATGCCACATTCTAAACATGCCAAGTGAGCTATTTTTAATTGTTGTGGGAAGCTTATTTATGCATACATATTTATGCATACATGGCATTTGACAGATTTCTAAAAGCTAGACCTTGAAAAATTAGTACAACGCAAAGGGCACACCGCTTTTCCCAAATAGTAACGCTGTACTTTCTTAGGACATTACCATTCCCTTCCTCACCTCCAACTTCACTTCCCAACACAAACTCAACTACTCTAACCTCCCGTTCAAACTCTTTATTCTTTAAATAATGCGAGTGTATTTTATAAACTGCCATTTTCAAATGCTTAGGAAAAATAAATTTACAAATCTAGACATCCATCAGGTGAATGCAAGGACTCTCTTCAATAAACTCAACAAAGAGGCAGGATGTTTAATGTTGACAATAGATTCACTACTTAAGCAACGATGATTTACAATTTCATTTTGATGCCTCTACAAAATAACTTCGCCGAGGATCACATGATACCAGAGGTTTTCAACAGGTTGTCTAGTCTTGCACAGAATTAAACTAAATTAGTTATGTGCAACTAATTTCAAAACCTTTTGGTGCACAATGCCAACAATCAAGAGATTTCCAAGAGATTTGTCTGGACATATTGCTCATGGTAGCATCGGTCACTCTCCTTCTAAAGGTGGGTGGGGGTACAGGATCACAAATTGTTTTTAAAGTGGGGGGTGGTGACAACAGGAAGATTCAAACTCAGGGTGTTTTCTCCTGGATTTATATATTTTGTAGATATATTAATGAATATATCAAATATGGTCTATTGTGGAGATACTGCTGCACTGGAGTCCCAGGCTTTTTATTTCATACATTACCCAGTATACCAGCCCCTTGTCCTCACATGTCTCCTACATAACGTCTATATACAAGTCAAATTTTCCCCCTTGCCTTCTTAGCACCCAAGACTTCATGCTTTTAAAACAAGCTGGCAGGGTCTATCGACGATCACGTTCCAGTATGGAGAAGGCTCCAGGCTAAAGGGCTTTTCGGATCCTCTCTAAAGGCCTCGCAGTCCTGCAGAGTAAAAGGGGGTGTGTCCTCGGTAGTTTCGTCCCTTTTGCGCCTACGGCCCTCAGCTACGCCCCGGGCCCCTTTTCTCGGGGCGGCCCGGGGAGCTGCTCTCAGGGCGTCCAAACCTCAGGCCACCGGCTCACTTTCTTGGGGTGGGTCCCAACCAGGGAACGAGGGCGGGGTCGAGGAGGGCACCATTGAATCCCCAAACCTTTCACTCTATGGGGCACTCGGCAGCCCCTCTTCGCCCTCCCCGCTGCGCCCCTGCCTCGGAGGTCCCTGCAGGAACACAGCCCCTCTCCCTCGCCCCCGACCTGAATCTCCTTCGCACGCGCGCCCAGAAGCTAAGTGGGCCCAGGGCGAAGCCAGAGGGCCTGGGGGCCGCAAGAGAGGCAGGACGGGCATCTGCGGTGCCCTGGGGAGAGCCTCCCGAGAGGTCCCGCCCGAGGGGGCGAGGCCGCCCCTAGACCCCCGGCCGAGCCCGGGAGCGAAGCAGGGCCGCGCCAGGACCCACCAGCTGCTTCAGGTCCTCCTCCGAGAGCTCCGCGTAACGGTACCGCTGCTGCTCGAACTCGTACCGAGTGGTTTTGGCCACGACCACCACCCGGGAAGGGCGGAAGCCGCCGTCGGGGCGGCTGCCACAGCCCGCCAGCTCGCGCGGCTGCCCCTGCCCCAGGTGCCGCCGGCCGCCGCCGTCACCGCCCAGCCGGGGCCGCGCGGCGGGGCCTCCCGCGCTCGATCGCCGCAGCGCCGCCGCCCGGCCGCCCGCCACGCGACGACAGCTGCCCAGCAGGAAGCCACGATAGCAAGTCATCATGGGCCGAGCCGCGGCCCCGGGCTCGGGCTCCTTCCCTCGGCTCCCCACCACCGGGAGTGCGCGCAGCCCGCGCCGCCCGGACCTCTAACTTCGCGCCGGGCGGGCAGAGGTTAAGTGCCGGGACGTGCGTGGCCCGCGCCGCGAGAGGGACGTGCCCAGACGTTGACGGAGGCGGAGAAAGCGTGGCGATTGGGAAGCGGCCGACCCCGGGCTGGGGAAAGGTGGGCGGGGAAGAGATGGAGGCCTGGGGCTGGTGGGTTTTGTTTGTTTGTTTATTCATTTCCCTCTCGCCTGCTCTGCGGCCGCTTCGCCGCCCGGGGGCGACCTCCCGGCTCCGCCCGCCTCCCAGCGGTCGCTCTTTTCCCGCCTCCAGGCTAACTCTATCGGCCAATCAGAGCCCTCGGCGGCTCCGGAGCCCGCGGGCCCGCGCCATTGGCTGCAGCCTGAGGAAGGGGTGGAATTCTGTTTGGCTGTGGCGCCGCCCTGAGGACTTCATCGGGAAGCCGGTCTGAGTCGGCGCGGGGACTGCCGGTGGGGTTTTGAGCGGCCGTCTGGAAGGTAGTCTGCGAGTACCTCCTTGCTCGGGTTCTGTTCTACAGGCCGACCACGTGTGTGTTGGTTCATTTGCCCAGGGCTGGTGTGATAATAGCTGGTGTATCCGGGGCCGGGCTGGGGGCTGAGGAGGCGGACCCGGCACCTGCTGCACCGTGTGCGCAGCCTGGCACAAAATCCTCTCGGCGTGGGACCCTGTACCAGCCCCGCTGCCCCCCGAACAGCCCTAAGGAACTTGGAGGGTGATGGGTAGAGGAGCCTGGCCGGGTGGAGCATTTCTCCATGGGGAGAGACGGTTGAAACTAGACAGGACAGGAGCACGGTGTTGAGAATGTTAGTCATTCGGGGCCGGGTGCGGTGGCTCACGTCTGTAATCCCAGCACCTTGAGAGGCCGAGGCGCGTGGATCACGAGGTCAGGAGTTCAAAACCAGCCTGGCCAAGATGGTGAGACCCTCGTCTCTACTAAAAATACAAAAATTAAACAGGCGTAGTGGCGGGCACCTGTTATCCCAGTTACTTGGGAAGCTGAGGCAGAGAATTACTTGAACCCGGGAGGCGTAGGTTGCAGTGAGCCGAAATCGCACCACTGCACTCCAGCCTGGGCGGCAGAGTGAGACTCCGTCTCAAAAAAAAAAAAAACAGTTAGTCATTTGGACTTTGTCCTGTAGGTAGGAGTTAGTTATTTGAAGGCTTTTAACAGGGAAGGAGTGAGTTAAAGCAATGTTTGGTGACTATTGATCTGGCTTTGGAATGTTTTGTAGATTGGGAGGCTGTCGGGATAATGACTCGCGGAGTGCTCAGGACCCGGGCTGGGGTGTGATGAGAACAGAAGGAAACATCCCATTGTAAGGGGAGAACCAAATGGCAGTGCACATCCTGGTGTTCAGTTCCTGCAGCTCCTTAGATCCCTTTCCCTGGTACCGTGTTTGCTCCTTTGTGGTTCTGACGCTAACTTGCTGCTGGACTTTGGGCAGATTACTTCATCTTCTTGGGCCTCAGATTCCTCCTCTGTAAAAAGGGGCTTCGAGTGACCCCAAGGTTCTACCAAGTCCAAATCGATTCAGTGAATCTGTGACTCTCCTCAGGAGGACACCAGCACCAGCGTTCATTCGTGGGTTCCCCCCTTGTGCCTGCCGTGTACCAGGTAGCGTATTGGACTGGGAGCGTGAAGCCTGATAGGTGCTGACTTGGTAAAGTTCTGCCACTGATCCGTTCTGACCAAGAGCTTTGCCTCACAGCAGCTGCTAATAGTGATGTGTAGTGTCACAACCTTAATAACCTCAAAAACTTCTAGAGAAGTAACATCTGTAACTATCCTCAGACTCCTTTGTCATCTTACTGTTGTAAACTTCATTAGATATTACGAAGGAAGAAAAGGGAAAAATCATAGATGACACTTAGGTTGGAGGTCAGGGTGCATAGAGGAATGTTAATTGATCCATTTGACAGAAAAAAAAATGAGTAGGGAGGAACTGTTTGGGATCAAAGTCTGTGAGTTTTGTTGCTCATATTTGAAATCTCAGACCTCATTTATTCCCACTTCACAGATAAAAATTCAAATTTTTGGCTCTGTCTCATCTCAGCTACAAACATAGGCATTGACATCTCTGTTGGAATAGCCCTTTGTCCATAGTTATTTGTATCTCATCTTCCACCTCCTCAAAAATGTTTCTTCCTGAAGTCATCCCCTCACAGGTTATCTTGAATTTTCCCTTTCAACTGAGTTTTCCTCTTCAGTATTTAAATATGCTCATGTCTATGACATCCTTAAAGTTTTTCTAAAAACCAAAGCAACTTCTAAACCTGGTTTTTACATATTGCCTGCCTTACCTTTACAACTGATTTCCGAAAGTGTAGTCTGTTCATCATTGCCACATCCCTGCCTCCTAGTCATTCCTCAACCTGTTGTACACTGGCTTCTGTCCACTGCTTTGCTAATTACTACTGTTTCCAAGGTTACTAAATGATCTTGTTGGAACTCAAAAGACTTTTTTCAGTCCTTAAATTGCTTGATCTTTCTCAAGCATTTGAAATGGTTGTCATTTCTTCTTGAAATCTTTTACTGTCTCCCAACACACCAGTCCCTAACAGTGTTTCTCCCATCTCTCTGTCCCTTTTTGACTTATTCCTAAACCCGTCTCCAAGATGGCTTCCATCCTCATCTCCTTGTCTTTTCTCTCCCTCCTCTTTCTTCTTTTCTCTCTCACACACATTCCTGGGTGAGTTCATTCAGTGTTGTGTAATGGAAGGATCTTGGTTCAAATCCCAGTTGTAATGTTTATTAGCTTTGTGAAAGTTGAACCAGTTGTTTAACCTTCAGGAGGCTGCTTCTGCATTTATAAAATATAATTGCTACATTGTAAAATTGTGAATATGTGCACAGATGCCTAGCACTGTGCCCATTACAAAGTAAACACTTAGCAAATATTTGCCCCTTTCCTGACTTCAGCTATTACTGGAATCTTTAGCCCAGATTTTCTCCTGAGTTTCCAATCCTTATCTAGTTTCTTGTTAGATAATGTCTCTTAAATCTTACCCTTATAAAACACATTAGTGGAGATTAAATTATATTTGAGTGTTGCTATAGCTCAGACGTCCTGCCAGGTGTTAAAGATTAAATGATTTTAAAAAAAGCCCCCCCCTTGAGAAGCCCAAAGTCTATGCAGTGATAGAGTTATACAGAGAATGCTACAGAAATTTGGAGTAGCAGGTCTTAAGTCAGCCTAAGAAGAGTTAGAGAAGGCTTTCTGGAAATGTGAAGAGTTAGACCCTAAAGAATGAATAAAGTATTACCCATTCATTATCAGCAAGAATGAGAAGGAAATTCCACAGAAGAAACACCATGAGCAGATGCATAGAAGCAATGAAATAGCCATTTTTAATTTTTAGAGAATTTAGAGAGAGGCAGGCAACACTGGGAAGTGAGGCTAGAGAGGTGGACAAGGGCAAAGACAATAAAAGTTGTGAAAAATCTAGGTTTAGGACTTGTCTTTTATCCTTCACATATTAGGAAACAACCAAAAGGAGAAAATGACACGATTAGCTTTGCAAAAATTGTGAGCAGGAATTTTTTAGAAGAAACACAAACAGTGAATACATACTTGAAAAGATAACCGTATTAGAAATTAGAGAAATACAAATAATGTCATTGTGAAATAATATTTTATATCTACTAGATTGGTTAATAGAAATTAAGAAATCTTGGTAATACTCTAATTATTAGAAAACTGTTATCCTTATCATCAAGTCTTCATTAGGCCAAACATTGGCTAATCATTTCAGTAATTCTTCCTTCCAATGCCATAGTTTGCAAATATAATTTTTTTCTTTTTCTTTTCTTTTTTTCTTTTTTTTTTTTTTTTTTTTTGAGAAAGGGTACTGCACTGCATGGCTCATGTAGCTGCAACCGCCCAGATTCACGTGATCCTCCTACCTCAGCCTCCAAGGTAGTTGGGACTACAGATGCATGGCACTGTGCCCTGCTAATTTTTTGTAATTTTTGTAGAAATGGAGTTTTATACAGTGTTGCCCAGGCTGGTCCTGAACTCCCAGGCTCAGGCAGCCCACCCACCTCGGCCTCCCAAAGTGTAGGGATTACAGATGTGAACCATTGCACCTGGCCTAAATATCATCTTCAAAGTTTCAGATATGTTCATGTATTCATTTGTCAACTCCAAGTATGATGTCAAAAATTAACCAGTACTATGGGTATAATCTGATCATTATAAAAAAACAAAACTGCTGGCATTCATGGATTTAATATCAGCTTCAACTATTCTCAAACAACCAAAAAAAATCTGTAATGTTATTGAGTTTTAAACTCAAACTTGATCCATGGTGAGGCCAGTATGCTTTTCTAGTAAATGAGTCTAATCGACCGTGATTTAATAGCCACATCTCAAGCAAGCTTAACTGTTCACAACATTTTATGGGGAAAATTATATATATATATCACTGATATTCACAATTTGAAGATATACAGAGGTCTTAAAATATATCCTTCCCAACCCCTAGAACCCTTTCCACCCACACTTCATGTACATTCTGACTCTATAAAAGATATATATCTCTCTTTTTATGACATTCAAATACTCTAAGACCTGTATAGCAGGATTCCCCAACCCCCACGCTGTGGATCAGTGTCGGTCCGTGACCTGTTAGGAACAGGGCCACACAGCAGGAAGTGAGTGGTGGACAAGGGAGTGAAGCTTCATCTGTATTTACGGCCGCTTCCCATAATTCTCATTACTACCTGAGCTCTGCCTTCTGTCAGATTAGAGGCAGCATTAGATTCTCATAAGATGCAAACCCTACTGTGAACTTCTCATGCGAGGCACCTAGGTTGCACACTCCATGTGAAACTCTAATGCTTGATGATCAGAAGTGGAACAGCTTCATCCCAAAGCCATCCCCATCCACCCCCTAGTCTTCGGAAAAATTATCTTCCACAAAACCAGTCCCTGATGCCAAAAAAGTTGGTTACCAGTGCTGTATAGGATGTATTCTCCTGGCAACCAAGGGTTCCTTGCTTTGGCAGATGAAAAATAGTATTTTTTTAAGAGAGAACATTTAAATTGTCTATAATTAGGGTAAACAGTTGGTTAAAATATTAAAAGAGAAGAACATTTAGATGGTCTTAAAAGATAAATAATGACATAAAAATTAGTTAAGTAAATTTTAATAAAAAACAGCTGCTTTGGAAATACAAAATGTATGCTTTGAAATATGCCAAAATAACTTGTGATGGATGTTATTGTACAACTGATCTCTCATCATAAAAGGGGAACAAAGGACACAGGAGAGCGAAAAAGAAGGCTGGATGAAGATACAGGACAAGGAAAAACCATAAAATGTTTCTGTTTCTATTATTCCTCCAAAATTGTACTAAATATTTGGTAATACTAAAAAAGAATTACCAGAAAGAATAACGAAATGTATAGAAAATGGGTTGAAAGAGTTGTGAGTTTAAATTTCATGTTTCTGTTCTTTTCCATTTCATAGTCTGGGAATTTTCACTTCTTTCTTTGCTTTCCTGATTTTCTAACCCTACATTTGATTTTGTTGCACTGACATTTCTTTATAGATCAGAAACTAAGGTAGTGAATTTTTTTCATTGATATATGCAGAGAAATCTAAAGAAAATCATAGAATGAATTCAACTTTAAAATGTTTGAAGCATTGAGAAGATACTGCTTTATCTCCATCTTAGTGTGGGGACAAGGATGAACATGTCAAAAGGATAAAGATGATCAGATACAGTGGTTCACACCTGTAATCCCAGAACTTTTGGGAGGCCAAGGCACGTGGATCACTTGAGATCAAGAGTTCAAGACCAGCCCGATCAGCATCGTGAGACCCTGTCTCTACTAAAAATACAAAAATTAGCTGAGCTTTGATGGTGGGTGCCTGTAATCCCAGCTACTCAGGAGGCTGAGTGAGGCAGGAGAATCCCTTGAACTCAGGAGGCAGAGGTTGAAGTGAGCCAAGATCGTGCCATTGCACTCCAACCTGGGTGACAGAGCGAGACTCTATCTAAAAAAAAAAAAAAAGAACAACAACAAAAAAAGAAAAAAAAAGATATTTGTTCTCTTCTTCACTTTATCAATTTATAGTGCAATCATAATGTTCCCACATCAGCTAAGATCTTATAATAAAAGAGAACCAGTACTTTATTATCTCCTCCAAATGTCTCTCTGTGTTATGTTTCTAATGAAAATTTTTCACTGAGTGTGTTCCACATCAGAGTCACTCTTCTGGATTTTAAAAAAGGGAATTTCTGTTGTCCATTCTTTTTGTCCTTCCTTTCATACTAAAGCTCTTTTTTCCCTTCTCTCTATCTGTTCTTCATCTCACATTAAGTTTTTTTCTTTTTATTTCCTGAGTCATTGACTCCTTTATTTAGAAGTAAGGGATATTATGTGCCATGTTTCTTTTAGAATCACTGGAAGAATTCATGGGCCTCTAGTAATTAACTTATACTAAGTTAACACCTTTGCAGTTACAAGGAAGTAGCAAAATGTTGAACAATTAGCATACTAACTAAATTATAAAAGAGTTAATTCAACTTTCATATGCTATACTAAATTTTCAGGCACTAGCTGAGATTTCACTTAAATACTTATATATTATATCTTTATTATTTTATAACAGGTATGGTAATACAGTAATATAACTTTTAACAATGTATATTCATATATCCAAATGAATATTCTTTGAAGTAGCACTTAGTGAAATTATACCCTTATTCCAAATATGTCATCATTGTTGAGAACATTTTCGGAAACATTTTAGAATTAGGAGTTTTTATCCCCTAATCAGAGAATTGTTTAGGGGTCACAATCAAAAGTCTCATTGAAGCCATGGTGTGATAAAACTAGATTGAAAAATGAAATAGGGCTGTAAGTACTGAGACTGATTTTCTTGTGTGATTTGTGAGGTGTCTCTGAAACAAATCTCAAAGAAGAGCATCAAAACTTGCAAAATTGTTGAAATTACTTTAGCCTACTAAAATAATAGCAATTGAGAAAAAGATTCATTTGGCTATACATGATGCATTTGTTTTTCTCTATATACAGCCACACCTACTAAAATATTAATGAAAATACAATTACATAAAACAAAGTAGAACAAGTTAACATTTTGACATTTTTATACGTGCTTTTTGATAGATAAGTAATGTATTATATTTTATTTATTCATTTAGCAACTATTGGATGCTGACCATGAGTCAAGCATTTACAAGATGCAACAGATACAAGTCCAAGAGCAGATGCTCTTTTTAAAGGAATTCATACCATGAATATATAAGCTTATCATATTAGAAAATCCAAAATCTAAATTAAACTATACATTTCCCTGAAGATAAATAGGATTTAGTGAAATGTTATCATGCAATTATATTATTTTTCAAAGAAATTACTCTGGAAATTTAGTAAAGTATTTGTTTTATGGTCAATGTGTGACTGAAAAAAAAATAAACACTTTGTTAGATCTTTATCAAATCTGGCAATTTATAATTCCAACTATTAAATCCACCAATGTGATGAAAAGTCCAAATTAGTTATAAAATCCTACTCTAAATTAACTTCTTCAAAAATGATAAATTTTGAACTTCTGAAGTCCATTTATTTTTTAAAATTCTGTCAGTTTCTGCATAACAATCAAAATGTAAAACATAAGAGAAAAATGTTAATTGCAACAAATTACATTTCTTAAGGTTTTCTATAAAAACTCTTCAAGGAATGAATAGAATCTTCTCATTTGTTAGGGTGATTTAGTATTTTTAGTAGGGTGACCCCTCTTTGTAGATGTCATATTTATAGTAGGTAGTATTCATGAACAGGCAACCGACTGTCTGTGAGTCCACCTAGAAGGATCTGTGATATAAATTTAAAATGTTTTATTATACAGTATTATATTTGGACTAGATTTAATATTGAATGCAACTAAACATTGATATTCATGAATATACTCATTGGTAAGGAAATAAAAGCTAGAGAATATACATTTTTACAAGTAACATGTAGAGATGTGGTAAAATTTTAATCATGACTCTTTTAGAGAATTTATAGGCAACAAAGTCCAAAAAATATGTTTTATTGCTTCCATAACATTTTACCATTTGTTTTTAATGCCTCCTGGAGAAGATACTAAGTGAAAAGGGGAAAAAATATCAGAGGAAAGAGGGTTCATATGATTGACATTTGCTTTGCATTGTTTTCATTGTTTCTAATTAAGATAGTTACACAGCACCCCTTTCCTAAAATGGAATATAACAAAATACAAATATCATAAGCACGTGTCATTGGTTCATAAGAGAATTTGCTATTTAATCCTAATTTTAAATTGACATTATTAATGTGTACCAACTAATTCTCTGATAGACCTCATTTTATTATTGGCAATGTAAACATTATTATAAAGTAAAAGATAATTTTATTCATTTTATATGTTTAAAGACTAATAAACCATTCATTTAATATATTTGCTTAAAGTAGCAAGACAAATTATATTCACTTAGTTCTCTGAATCACTGGGTAAAGCAGGTTATGATACTGTTCTGGATGTTTTGTGTATTTTTCCTTTTGATTATAGCTTTAGTATTAAGCAAAGGAAGATATTTCATCCAGTTATGCGTGTTCTTTGATAGATTCTTAAATTATGTATGATTAAACCAGCTTTAATATTGCAAAATGATTAAGAGTTGAAAAAATGCTTGTTACCACACTATCATTGTAATTGTATTATTCAGTCTTCTGTAGAACAGAATGCAGGACTAAGTGAAACTGTTAGTGAAAATATTTAGATGATTTTATTGGAATAACTACATCTATATAACAAAGTTGAGCTTACTATTTTTGACATTATTTTTCTCCAAAAAGAAATATGAATATTAGTTTTAAATCCACATATCAAGATAAGCACTAAAAGCTGACCGTTTGTTTACACTGCTTCCACTTCAAACTTACTTTATTTGTAAATAATAAAAGAAATAGTACTTTTTCATCCTAGACAAAATAGGTCCTTGAAAATCGTATTTGTACAATCTAGTTATTCTTATAAGCAGTCAAATTCTAAAAAGGAATAAACAGGATTTTCAGGATATCAAGCCAAATTTACCAGGTGGACCCATTATATGTATCTATAATTCTTCCTATTATAGCTAATAATAGGATGAGAATAAGTGAAGATAAATACACAAATGAAGGGTTAGTTTCAGGGTAGCAACGTAATAGTCTTTTATGCAATTTATAGGCAAATGACATACGGGCATCACCATGAGGCTGACTTGATAAAATGAACACTACCTATAGAAGACAGTTATTTTCAAACCCACTCCTCAGATCCAAACAGTCAGGGCTGTAGCCATCACCCACTTTAAACAGAGCAGTTCCACTTGTTTAAAAATCTACCTAATATATTAGGATCGTGCTTAAAATTCTTTTTTAAACCTTTGACCTAACAAAACAAAAGCTATTTACCTGATCTGTTTTTAGTGACTTTGTTAAAATCATCCTCATTCTCATCACAGCTTTCGCAGTTCAATTGTTGGACTGTTTCTGACAGGCTTTCAGCTTGATTGACGTCTTTCTGCTTATTGAAGCTTTGAAGGGCAACAAGACGATGATGTATCGCTGCATACAAATACGCTGTGTCTTTGACACTGGCCTACATGAGGAACATTAAATTGTTAAGAAAATAAGTAATGTTAGCTACATTTTACAGATTTTTAATCTTTCACTACTAATAAGGAAGGAATTATATGGCATAAATCTACAATGTACATAGGTGCTAACACCCTAAAATTTAAGCAGTAGAAAGACAATCTTGAAACAAATTGCATCCTAAAATGTATACTTTTATAAGCAATCCCAATTTATACATTTTTAAATTGAGAAAGTGAATTTTTGTTATATAAAATTTCTATTTGAATGTAAACTTGTTAAGACCATTCCTCCTCCACTATTTTACGCTACAGAAAATTGTAGACTTGCAGAAAAAAATACTTCAATTTCCTGTTCATCACTTTGCTTGGACATTCCTCCAAACCACATAGCTTTTTGGATATGCTGAGCTCATTAGAGCAGTCTATGGCATTGTACCATCAATACATCAGAAGTTCTTGCTTTTTAATACTTTTATATGCTGTTTTAATGGTTGTTATTCATATGAAAATATAAAAATAAAGGTAACAATAAAATTGGTATAAAATTTACTGTTTATATTCTTTTTTCAATTCTTACAGTCAAACTGTGGGTTCATTATTAATTTCACTTATATCAGCAATATATAGGTAGCACAAGTATTCAATATATACTTGTTTCCCTCATCCCTTTATGAATGAGGAAATTATGGCTCAGAAAGGTAAAATAACTTGTCTGAGTTGCTAGTCAGCAAATTGGCTGAAAGTTTAATCCCAGGTTTTATCATTCACGTCAGTGGGATTAATGGAATAAATTATGGTCCATAATAGAACTCGTTCACCTACTAAAACACTTTGTGAAGAATAATGTCATAAAGACACTCATTAACATTGATAAGTAAAATAGCATAATGTGTGTTTCACAATCATATTAGCTATTTAATCTCAGCAGCCTTTCTAAAGTGTACTTTTGTTACCATCATCGTTTTGCAGATGAATAAAATCAGTTTAAAGAAGGTTAAGTAGTTTGCCCGAAGGTTATACAGTATGTACATTATGTTACATGTATGTATGTATGTATGTATGTATATACCTGCACACAGATGCATGTATGTACTAAAGTATAAGACAAAAATGTTAATAGTCACTATCTCTAGGATGGATCTAGTCATGGTTAACAGGCTCAGTCTCTGGCATGCTGCTTTACCCAGCTAAAACCAAGGGGGGATTTGGCCCAGAAGACTGGCAGGAGTATTAATACCTTAAGTAGTAAACAGGATTTGTACATCATCTTACCTGAACATTTTAATACTCAGTATCGCTTACACCTAATAATACACTTAATGGTAGCTAATAAACTTTGATTTTTCATCAAAGGCACCTGCCAGCTTTTTTTTTCCATGTTACTACATAGAAGCCAGTTTATTTGTATTGTCACCTTCTGCGTGAGTCACTTGAGTAATCAGTCTTCTCCAGTCAGCCCATCGGGAAATCCAGTTTTGCTGGGGGGAGGGCGGGGGATTGTGGTTTTGTTTCTGTTTTTTTGTTTGTTTGTTTGTTTGTTTGTTTTTCCAATTTATTCTTGCCAGCTCTTGGGTCTGGATCTTGTATTTAAGGTCAAGCATTCATCTGCCAGGAACAGCTAAAACTGTGCTCCCATCCTGTTACCTTGGAGATTTACTCATGTCCAGAATTGGAATTTGCTATTGGACTGGTTGTTTTAACTTGCTAGCTCTGTGTTTTTCCATTTCTCATTGGTTCTTTTCCAGTGACCCAAAGGTTTTTTCAGTCTCCGCTTGCAGGGTAAGCATTAGGCTTCAGAGTCTGCTGACCTCTTCCTGGGAACCATTCCTCATAATAGCCACTTTGGTAACATAGTAAGATTGTTCACAAAATTTCAGTAGTAAAGTGTAGAGATTTTATGGCATATATCAAACCAATTATCTTGGAATGAGTACCAATTGATTGCATAGACTTTGGTGTTAATTTCTGAATTTCACATAAAATTTAGCTCTTATACTATAAATAGATATAATGAATGGCTCTCAGCCAATATACCATTGTAACAAAATGAAAAAACAAATTAGTATTGCAGACATCTATTAATTTAGTAGGATAATCCTCTGTCACTGAAATTTCTCACTTACCTGAATTAAAAATACTTTGATGGTATAGTCTTCTAAATCAGTAGCTGTTATTCGTACATTTTTGTGGTTTGCTCTTTGAATCTTCATTTGGGCCCAGAGTTTGCTATTGAGGATCAGCCTTAGACTGCCTTGATTGCGCATAACTAAAATAGGAAGGTGACTACATCAGGCTACAGAATACTTGATTCCTCACAGAGGAATATACCATTTTCAAAATGTAGCAAAATAAATTTTGTAGTTGTTTTTCAGACTGTAGATTCAATACTAACTTGTGACTTGACTGGATTATAACTTGGTTTTCAAATTGGAAACCAATTATGTTGGGAGAACTTTTTTATCTTAAATGCTAAAATTACACTTTTTTACTGTAATATTTTAGAAAGTGGTTAAAATTTTAGAACTCCTTTTAAGAACTGATGGTCTGAAGAATATTTGTCTGAGAATTGTTTACAGTGAAGAAAACTGAAACAAAATCCTTAAGTGTCCAAAAAAATGAAACTAGTTAAATAAATTATGGTGTAGTCATTCAAGAGAATATTATGAACCCATTAAGAATACTGCAAAAAGATATTTATTGATGCGGAAAAATCATAGTGTAATATGTAAAAGAAAAATTAGCTACAAAGCAAAATAAACACCATGAATCATAAATTCTATGGTCTATGTATACATTTATATACAGAAAACAAAGGTCAGAAAAACATATTCTGTTAGCAGATGTTAGGAAGATAGGCCTTTAAGTGATTTTAAAAAATTTTTTCAATCCGTACTTTCTGCTTTTTACAATGAATGTATATTATCTGTAAAATAAAAAGAAAACTTCTTTTGGAACTTTTTGTTTTTTATTTTTGCTTGGGGGTATTTTTTTTTCTTTTTCTTTTGCCAGGCAGTGGAATCAAAGCAGAGTAGTAAATAACTTGCACCTGCCTTGGGACTATTACTTGGTTGGGTTATTTAGAAACCTATGTGCCAGTTACAGAACTGAAGACACTGTTTCTATCCTTTTAATCTGAATTGCATTTCTACCTATTTCTTGAGCTTAATATACAAAACTCAACAAATAACCTTCGTCTTGGATCCAACAGCTACCTGTGGTCTCCTCCAGAGTCTTGACCTTTCAAAATTGACCAATGAATCCATTCATCCTGGCCAGATCTCTCCCTGTGCTCTCTTTCAGTTTGTACTTAGGAACAATGCCCATTGTGCCTTTTTTAATGCTAGCTCTTTTGTATCTTTCAGTTTGACTGGCTCTAGCTTCTGAAAATCACTGTGCCTACAGGATTCAATAACTATGCAATTTAGAAACTAATCTCTTTCCTTAGAGACTAATCCTTCATCCTGACCCCCACGCCATGTCTGGGATACCAAAGATAAATTATGGGACAAGTATTTTCTTTTAGAAAAACTTTTCACTTTACAAAATAATTTGCATCATATTCTTTCAAATGATAGCAGAATTACTGTTTAGGTGTGTGCTGGGCTCTGATATAGGTGCTTTACATGCTTTATCTCATTAAATTCTCTCGGTCACTCAGTAAGTCATGAACTACAGTTATTCCCATTTTAAATTGATGTAAGTAGAAAACAGAGAGAGATTGAGAAACTTGTCAAGGTCACTAGTTAGTCACTGCTGGAGCCAGAACTGGAACCCATGCAGTCTAACAGAAGAGCCTACTTGAAATGGAAAGTTCCTATAGAAATACTTTCAACAGTCTGATGTTTTGGTGTGTTTTATAGCACACCTCCAGAAAATGATGTGTACCTATATCATTATAGGTACACATGAGAATCATAGCTTGCTTTACAAAAGGATTTCTTACTTAGTCTTGACTGTAATGTTCCACAGTTACTGCTTGCTGTGTCATTCAGTCTCAACGTTCCTCTGCCCTTTTCAATCCAGGATTGTGTTGTTTTGTTGAATATGAAAAGCTTGCAGTTGATCTAAATGACAATTTTTTTTTAAATATCATATATAGGAATTTTTTTCAAAGTAAGTTATTTCCTATGTTATGACACATTTATATGTGTCTGATCTTTTACTGGAATAATCCTTTTTAACGATTTATAAAGCAGCTTTTAAAATATATTTAACATTTAGAAACATATAATTTTTGGATAGTTCAAACATCAAAAAGTAAAAGAAATACAAAGGGAAAAGGGCCCCCAGCTTTCATTTCCCATCTATCAATTTCCACCCCTGCAACAATTAATCACTGGTATAAATATTGTGTTTATCCTTCCAGAGATATTTGTATGTATATACATGCCAATACATATAAATGTTCCCCCCTTTTTTTCTATCAATGGTAGAATGCCATACATACTTTCTGACTTTTTAACACTATGTCTATATATATACATAAACTTTTATATTAATATTATTTGAGCTATATAATGTTATTTGAAAGTAAAGGAATCATTGAACCATTTGCATGCTTCAGAATTTTCAAAGATAGCATGATAATGTGGAAAAGTAGGATATGATACCACAGGCTACCCTACTACAATCATTACTGCTGTGTACAAGAATCACCTAGACAGCCTGTTAAAAATAGAGCATGTCAGAGCCTCACCCCTAGCAATTACTTCAATAATGCTGGAATCAATCTAATCTAAGAGTTATGCTTTAAGACACACTTAAAAGTGTCTATAGATCATAGAGGAAGTGAAAAGGAATGGAGAGAGTTTGAAGAAAAGCAGATGGAGAAAAGCAAAGAGAAATTTCTGCCTTGTTGGAAAAGGGTAAAGTTGTAGTAATTGCATTTCATGTGCTTGTGCATAGTAGGATTAAAATCCTACCTGTAATACTATAGTGTTTATCTGTAAGATTCTTGAATTACATGAAATTCTAAACTTTTTTTAAAAGGAAGCTAATTTCATATGAAATTCTAAACTTTTTTTAGAAGGAAAACAAAATTCTTATTGGACTAAAATCAAGTTATCAACACTGTTAAACCTCTGTGTAAGTAGAATTATGTAATCACTATAATAGTACTAATTACAAAAGCAAGTATTAAAGCAGTATCCTTGGCTATCTTATTTCTAAGGGACTAATGTGAATAACTGTAAACTTAACAACCAATTTTCCTGCAACGTACACATACAAACACAAGAAGATAATAAAGTATTGATTTAATTTTTGGGGGCGTCCAACATTTTTATTTAAGTAACTTAATTTCCATGAAAACTATACTTCTGTCTGTGTTTTTAAAGATGTCTTTTCTGGTGGTACCTTTATTCCAAGTATGTAAATACTACCAGAAGGAGTAAAACATTATATACAGACCTTTAACACATTATGTTCTGTTTCCTCTCCGGTTATAACATCAATTTTCTCCAGCAAGCATTTTCGTGATGGTTGAGAAGAGAATGCAGCAGCTGATTCAATTAGGGAAGTATTTTTAATAGAGTCTGTTCCTAAGATAAAATGGGGGAAAAACACTTAAAAGACCCCATTTTCTCTACTGTGAAAGTTCTTTGTTGTCCCTATTACCACATTATCTACTACAATAGTGTTTCCAAAAATTCAAACTGCTTTTGTGTAAAATCTCCTTATTGATTTCCCCATAGCATTGACTCAAACAGTTTTTTAAGTTTATATATCAGATAATCATATTTATATGCTTTAGCTTTTACCAAAATATTTGAAATACTGGATTATTTGTTTTTAAAAATCTTATATTAAATATTAATTTACATATATTTAATATTAATGTTAAATAACATGAAAAACAGGAGACACACTAGTTGAATCAAATGTTTTACAAATGAAATAATTCTTACTTGAACTTAAAAAGTTGATAGGAAATTTTGGAGTGGATTTGAATGGTTTTTCCTTAGCGTATGAATCATTTTCAAGTTGAGGCTGGGTGAGTTTTTGAGTACCCTGAGTGGGGAAAAAGATTCATTATTATTTCATAAAAGTATTTAATTTGATTCCTATATTTTGCAGTAAAACACTTCAGTTTTTCTATTTCAACACAGCAAACAAACCTAGCTGGTATGTTTTTGTTTTGGGTTTTGTGTTCTGAACAAAGAATTCATCCCCATTGTTAGAAAGCCTCAGTTCCAATACTCAGAAAACATAATCTAGTTACCACCAGTCTACTTCAGGTGGGATGTAGTCCTGGAGGCAATGGGAAAGGTCTAATGGCACAAAAGAAGGTACCAGCTGTTCCACACTCTCACTAGACTAACCAAATGCCCAGGAGACACAACTATCATTTCTGTTTCAAGGTATTTCAGTATCCCCAGAAATTTACTTTTGCTATCCATTTTATAAAAAAAAAAAAAAAAAATGTTATCCAGAGATACCCAAAAGATGTCTCAGAAGACATCTTTGTAGAAAGAATCCTAACTCTTCTTCCCAGACAGTTTTTGCCAACAATCTCTTTTAAGGCTACCTGGGTCTCTGTAAGTCTGCTGCAATCAAGGCCTGCACAAAAAAGACTAATTGACATGACATTTATGATAATGTGTAGCTCTCTGCAGAACACAGAGAATTGAAACAACTAAGAACTTATGCTTATATTTTTTCACTTAGGTACTGAAAATTTTTTCTCATTACTTAATTAGACATCAAGACATTCCCTTAAAATTGGTAGAATGGTATTGCCTAGGTTTTCTAGGGTTTTTATGGTTTTAGGTCTTATGCATAAGTCTTTAATCAATCTTGAGTTAATTTTTGTATAAGGCATAAGGAGGGGATCCAGTTTCGGCTTTCTGCCTGTAGCTAGCCAGTTTTCCCAACACCGTTTATTAAATAGGGAATCCTTTACCCATTGCTTGTTTTTGTCAGATTTGTTAAAGATCAGATGGTTGTAAATGTGTGGTGTTATTTCTGAGGACTCTGTTCTGTTCCATTGGTCTATAAATCTGTTTTGGTACCAATACCATGCTTTTCGTCACTATAGCCTTGTGTACCATGCTGGTTTTTTTTTGTTTTGTTTTGTTTTGGTTTGGTTTTTTTACTGTAGCCTTGTAGTATAGTTTGAAGTCAGGTAGGGTGATGCCTCCAACTTTGTTCTTTTTGCTTAAGATTGTCTTGGCTATGTGGGCTCTTTTTGGTTCCATATGAAATTTAAAGTGGCTTTTTCCAATTCTGTGAAGAAAGTGAATGGTAGCTTGATGGGGATAGCATTGAATCTATAAATTACTTTGGGCAATATGGCCATTTTCACAATACTGATTCTTCCTATCCATGAGCATGGAATGTTTTTCCATTTGTTTTTGTCCTCTTATTTCCTTGAGGAGTGGTTTGTAGTTTTCTTTGAAGAGGTCCTTCACATCCCTTGTAAGTTGTATTCCTAGGTATTTTATGCTCTTTGTTGCCATTGTGAATGGGAGTTTGCTCTTGATTTGGCTCTCTGTTTGTCTGTTATTGGTATATAAGAATGCTTGTGATTTTCGCACATTAATTTTGTACCCTGAGACTTTACTGAAGTTGCTTATCAGCTTAAGGAGATTTGGGGCTGAAACTATGGGGTTTTCTAAATATACAGTTATGTTACCTGCAAAAGAGACAACTTGACTTTCTCTCTTCCTACACGATTACCCTTTATTTCCTTCTCTTGCCTGATTGCCCTGGCCAGAACTTCCAATATTGTGTTGAATAGGAGTGCTGAGAGACAGCATCCTGCCTTGTGCCTATTTTGAAAGGGAATGCTTCCAGTTTTTGCCCATTAACTATGATATTGGCTATGGGTTTATCATAAATAGCTCTTACAAGTTTTTAGCATGAAGGAGTGTTAAATTTTATCAAAGGCCTTTTCTGCATCTATTGAGATAATTGTGTGTGTGTTTTTTTGTCATTGGTTTTGTTTATGTGATGGATTACGTTTATGATTTGAGCCAGCCTTGCACCCCATGGATGAATCTGGCTTGATTGTGGTGAATAAGCTTTTTGATGTGCAGCTGGATTCTGTTTGCCAGTATTTTATTGAGGATTTTTGCATCAATGTTCATCAGGGATATTGGCCTGAAATTTTCTTTTTTTGTTGTGTCTCTGCCAGGTTTTGGTATCAGGATGATGATGGCCCCATAAAATGAGTTAAGAAGGAGTTCTTCTTTTTCTATTGTTTGGAATTATTTCAAAAGGAATGGTACTACCTCCTCTTTGTACCTCTGATAGAATTCAGCTGTGAATCCATCTGATCATGGGCTTTTTTAGTTGGTAGGCTATTAATTACTGCCTCAATTTCAGAACTTGTTATTGGTTTATTCAGGGATTCATCTTCTTCCTGGTTTAGTCTTGGGAGGTTGTATGTGTCCAGTAATTTATCAATTTCTTCTAGATTTTCCAGTTCATTAGCATAGAGGTGTTTATAGTATTATATGATGGTAGTTTGTATTTCTCTGGGATTAGTAGTGGTATATCCTTTATCATTTTTATTGTATCTATTCGATTCTTCTCTCTTTTATTCTTTATTAGTCTTGCTAGTGATCCTGTCTATTTTGTTAATCATTTCAAAAAACCAGCTCATGGATTCATTGATTTTATTGAAGGGTAATTCATGTCTCTCTCTCCTTCAGTTCTGCTCTCATCTTACTTATTTCTTGTCTTCTGCTAGCTTTTGAATTTGTTTGCTCTTGCTTCTCTAGTTCTTTTCATGTGATGTTAGGGTGTCATTTTTAGATCTATGCTGCTTTTTCTTGTGGGGTTTAGTGCTATAAATTTCCCTCTACACAGTGCTTTAAATGTGTCTCAGAGATTCTGATACATTATGTCTTTATTCTCATTGGTTTCAAAGAACGTCTTCATTTCTGCCTTTATTTTTCCAGTAGTCATTCAGAAGCGGGTTGTTCAGTCTCCATGTAGTTGTGTGGTTTTGAGTGAATTACTTAATCCTGAGTTCTGATTTGATTGGCAAGCACTTCATGACTAAAGCACCAAAAGCAATGGCGACAAAAGTCAAAACAGACAAATGGGATCTAATTAAACTAAAGAGCTTTGGCACAGCTAAAGAAACTGTCATCAGAGTGAACAGCCAACCTACAGAATGGGAGAAAATTTTTGCAATCTATCCTTCTGACAAAGGGCTAATATACAGAATCTACAAAGGACTTAAACAAATTTACAAGAAAAAAACAACTCCATCAAAAAGTGGGCAAAGGATATGAACAGACACTTCTCAAAAGAAGACATTTTTGCAGCCAACAAACATATGAAAAAAACTCATTATCACTGGTCATTAGAGAAATGCAAGTCAAAACCACATTGAGATACCATCTCATGCTAGGTAGAATGGTGATCATTAAAAAGTCAAGAAACAGGATAGAGATCCAAGATGGCCAATTAGCAACAGCACAAGATTGCAGCTCCCAGTGAAGGTGCAGGGAGTGAGTGGATACCAGACTTCCAGATGAATTTTTGTTGCCTACACACCAGGAGATTCCCAGCGGAGGAGCCCCACAGGTCGCCGGCACAACTCTTTTGGCTGGCGTGGCTGTTTTGCTGGCGTCCCAGTGCGGCATTTCTCAGTGCGGAGTATGTGAGACTAGGTGCCCTTTTAGTTGGCATTTGGAGCTCCGGGAAGGCAGAGTCGCCCGTTCAGCTGATTGATAAGGGGATTGAAGTAGGGAGCCAGACAGGGAGATTCCTGGGCAGAAAAGTGCCACGAATCTCAGCGCCGCTGTTCAATCGGTGCAGTCGCCACACGGGAAATTGCATAGATCCCAGTGCCTTTTCAGCAGGCGACTGGGGCACCTGGGAGAAAATCAACCTTTCAATTAGGAAAAGAAAAAAGGGGGCTCCGAGGTGGGGAGCCAGGTGATCGGGCTTAGCTGGTCCCACCCCCACAAAAAAAAAAAACAGCAATTGGAAATGCTGATGGTTGAGAGTTTCACAGCAAGCACAGCTGAACCCAGAAAGGTCCAGCTATGTGGGGGAGGGGTGTCCACCAAAGGAAAACAAACAGAAATAACATCACCACCAAGCTGGACGTCCACTCAGAGACCCAATCTGAAAGTCAGCAAGTATAAAGATGACAGGTGGATAAATCCACAAAGATGGGACGAAACCATTGCAAAAAGGCTGAAAACATCTGAAATCAGAATGCCTCTCCTCCTTCAGGGGATCACAGTTCATCAGCAAGGGAACAAGGCCTGATGGAGAATGAGTGTGATGAATTGTCAGAATCAGGCGTCAGAAGGTGGATAATAAGAAACTTCTGTGAGCTAAAAGAACATGTTCTAACCCAATGCAAAGAAACTAAGAACCTTAAAAAAAGGTTTGACAAAATGCTAATGAGAATAGACAATTTAGAGAGGAATATAAGTGAATTAATGGAGCTGAAAAACACAATACAAGAACTTTGTGACGTATGGACAAGTTTTAACAGTCTAATTGATCAAGCAGAAGAAAGGATATGAGAGGTCGAAGACCAACTCAAGGAAATAAAAAGAGAAGACAAGATTAGAGAAAAAAGGGTAAAAAGGAATAAGCAAAATCTCCAAGAAATATGGGACTATGTGAAAAGACCTAATTTACGTTTGATAGGTGTACCTGAATGTGACGAAGAGAATGAATCCAAGTTGGAAAATATTCTTCAGGATATTATTCAGGAAAACTTTCCCAACCTAGCCAGGCAGAACAATATTCAACTCCAGGTAATACAGAGAACACCACAAAGATATTCCTCAAGAAGAGCAACCCCAAGGCACATAATTGTCAGATTCACCAGGGTTGAAATGAAGGAGAAAATGATAAGGGCAGCCAGAGAGAAAGGTCAGGTTTCCCAGAGGGAAGCCTATCAGACTCACAGCAGATCTCTCAGCAGAAACCCTACAGGCCAGAAGAGAGTGGGGGCCAATATTCAACATTCTTAAAGAAAAGAACTTTCAACCCAGAGTTTCATATCCAGCCAAACTAAGCTTCATAAGTGAAGGAAAAATAAAATATTTTGTGAACAAGCAAGTACTCAGAGATTTCATCACCACCAGGCCTGCTTTACAAGAGCTTCTGAAAGAAGCACTACACATAGAAAGGAACAACCAGTATCAGCCATTCCAAAAATATACCAAAAGGTAAAAAACATCAACATAATAAAGAATCTACATCAACTAATGGGCAAAGCAGCCAGCTAGCATCAAATGGCAGTATTAAACTCACATATATTATTATTAATCCTAAATTTAAATCGACTAAATGCCCCAATCAAAAGACACAGACTGGCAAATTGGATAAAAATCCAAAACCCATCGGTATGCTGCATCCAGACCCATCTCACATGCAAGGATACACAAAGACTCAGAACAAAAGGATGAAGGAAGATTTACCAACCAAATGGAGAGCAAAAAAATAAAAAATAAAAAGCAGGAGTTGCAATTCTCACCTCTGATAAAATAGACTTTAAGCAACAAAAATCAGAAGAGGCAAAGAAGGACATTACATAGTGATAAAAGGATCAATGCAACAAGAAGAGCTAACGATCCTAAATATATACGCACCCAGTACAGGAGCACCCAGATACATAACGCAAGTTCTTAATGACTTATAAAGAGACTTAGACTCCCACATAACAATAGTGGGAGACTTTAACATCACATTGTCAATATTAGACAGATCAATGAGACAGAAAATTAACAAGGATATCCAGGACTTGAACTCAGACATGGAACAAGTGAACTTAATAAACATTTATAGAACTCTCCACCCCAAATCCACAAAACACACATTCTTCTCAGTACCACATCACACCTACTCTAAAAGTGACTACATAATTGGAAGTAAATCACTCCTCAGTAATTGCATAGCATTTCATAGGTTTAAATGAAATATTGGTTGGCTGCTTGTTTTTTATTTTTCTCCCTTATTCCTTCCTGTCTCCATTGTTAAGCACAATTATTGGCATAAAAGAGGTTTTTAATACCCATTTTTAGACTGCATTCTAGCCTCGGCAATAAAGCAAGACTCCCGTTCTCTCCCCCTTTCTCTTCCTCTTTCTTTCTCTTTCATTCTTTTTTTTCCTTTCTCTCTTTCTTTCTCTCTTTTTCAAAAAAAAAGTCAAGAAACAACAGATGCTCGAGAGGATTTGGAGAAATAGGAACACTTTTACACTGTTGTTGGGAGTGCAAATTAGTTCAACCATTCTAGAAGACAGTGTGGCAATTCCTCAAAGATCTAGAACTAGAAATATCATTTGACCCAGTAATCTTACTGCTGGGTATATACCGAAAGAATTATAAATCATTCTACTATAAAGACACATTCACATGTATGTTTACTGTGACACTGTTCACAGTAGCAAAGACTTGGAACCAGCCCTAATGCCCATCAGTGATAGACTGGATAAAGAAAATGTGGCACATATACACTACGGAAAACTATGCAGCCATAAAAAGGATGAGTTTATGTCCTCTGCAGGGACATGGATAAAGAGGGAAACCATTATTCTCAGCAAACTAACACAAGAGCAGAAAACCAAACACCACATGTTCTCACTTATAAGTGGGAGTTGAACAATGAGAACACATGGACACAAGGAGAAGAACATCACACACCAGGACCTTTGGGGGGTGGGGGGTTAGGGGAGGGATAGCATAGGAGAAATACCTGATGTAGATGATGGGTTGATGGGTACAGCAAACCACCATGGCACATGTATACCTATGTAACAAACTTGCATGTTCTGCACATGTACCCCAGAAGTTAAAGTATAATAAAAACATTGGTAGTAATGGGTATAATTATTTCCATTTTAAGAAAATAGAAACTGAGGCACAGAAAGTTTAAATGACTCACCCTAAAAACACATAGCCAATAAGCCAGGAGTGCATCCTGGCCCCCAAATCACAAGGCCAAAACTCGACAGCATTAGAGGGCAAACACATATTATCTCTATAGTTCCTGTTATCCTTACGATATTTACAACTTAAAGAGATAGAGAGTTTAGGTTCCTTTATAAGCCAGATTTAAAATGACCATAGGAAATGTGCACAAGTGCCTTCTCAAACCAAACCTATAGTCCTGACTATAGTTTATTTGTATAGGTAATCTTTGTCTCCTCTTACTAGAGTATAAGCACCTGTAGGGCACAGTGTCTCCTTTAGCTTTGCATAACCACTTACTGAGGTGGTTTTCAAACCTGCCTGTACATTAGAATCACTTGACACCTGGCCTCACCCACAGGCATTCTGAGCTAATTTTTCTGGGATGAGGCCAGGCATAAGAAATCCTTAAAAGGGTAATTCTAACATGCAGCCAAATTTGAGATCAATGCTTTATATACCATAAGAACTCAGTATATGTTTGGTAAATTGAATTGAATTTGTAAAGTTGATCCTGTGAGGTTTGGAAAGCCCTATCTGGCATTTTACAGATGCTGTGGCTAATCTGGTGTTAAACTTAGAAATAAGTGATACGGAATAAATGGGCCTAAATGTACTGCCTGTTAATTCACCTTGGAGGCTAGTCTGTTCTGGTTCACACTCAAAGGCATAGGTCAGCAGCTCTAGGATTGGTGAGTTGACCATTTTGGGAGTGACAGAAGGGTTACTCTAAGTCTAAGCCAAAAACTGACATTACCCTTGAACTGGTATGTCGTCTGAAGCATGTATGAAATAAACTATGCCTTTAAAATGACTAATATATGAAAGCCCTAAAAATCTTGGGATGAGTTTGGGCTCAGTGGCTCACGCCTATAATCCCAGCACTTTGGGAGGCCAAAGTGCATGAATTGCTTGAGCTCAGGAGTTCAAGACCAGCCTGGGCGACATGGTGAACCCTGTCTCTACCAAAAATACAAAAAGTTAGCCAAGTGTGGTTGGTGCATGCCTGTGATCCCAACTACTCGGGAGGCTGAAGTGGGAGGATCCCTTGAGCCAGGGAGACAGAGGTTGCAATGAACTGAGATTGTGCCACTGCACTCCAGCCTGGGAGACAGAGCAAGACCCCACTTAAAAAAAAAAATCTTGGAATGAGCTGGCTTAATGAGTTGGTTCTTGCAAAAGGACACTGCGTATTAAATAAGGATGATGATAATAACTGTCAGGGGTTTTCATCAGTCAAATATAGCTTCATACGCAAGTAAAGCACTATGAATTTTCTCTGAAAGCTAGCAAAAGAAAAGTTATAATAATGCTTTTTGATGTAAGAGCTTGAAAGTAGGGTTGTGGTTAACTATTAAGAACAAACTGGCAAATAATTTTAAATGCATCTTGTTATAAAACAGTGCAATCAGCAAACCATTAAAATACTACCAGTTGAGCTTATCTAACTGTTGCAGATAATTCTGGGATTTCCTTGGTCCAACACAAGTCAAAGAACTATTTAATATTTCACATCAGTAATAATGTTATAATTATACACTTCCCTTCCTCTGTGGGTTTCTATTGCTTTAACAACTAGGACATACTTCTCAGGAGAATCTTTCCACTTAAAGAAAGAAAATGTCCCTTTAAACTCAAGAGTTAAAAAGAATAATCCAATTTAATACTATTTTTCATTAATTTGCCTTTAGAAATTTAAAGTGACAGCTCTGTATATAGTAATAGAAACACATATAAAAATCTTACCAAAACTCTTTCTACCATATTTTCTCCAAAAACAAAATTGGAACCGCAGCTTTTTGAAAAACATTTATCTTCATTTGGTTGACATCTAAGAAAAAAAATTTGCTATTTTAAATACATGAATAAAGCCATTTTAAACCTTGAAATAATTAGATAATTTAATAGATTTGTGTAAAGCAAATTTACTGCCCACTTTGGTTTGTTTGAAGTTATGAGAAATGATAGAAAAATTCAGATAGGAGCATCCAGAGGTGATAGACAAAATAGATTCCAGCTATTACAGCACTGGCAGAGACCAGTCCTGGCTGCCTCATGCCCATCACTACACTGGCTGTGTGGTCAGCCAGGAGGGCTGCCCAACACTTTTTGCTTTTCCAACACAGCCTGTCTAATATCTAATTTCCACACTTCTCTTCCCCAAGTGGCTGATGCTTTTAACAACCAGAGACCTCCAGGGCAAAAGCGAAACCTGTTAATAGTTGAGTGTGCATTGGCTTAAATTTTTTTGCCTCCCAGAAACTTGTTTTAATGCTAAAAGTGTTTTTTATGATGAGAAACTCGAAGTCAGGAAGCCCTTTCTTTGTAGACAGATGTGCTCAGGGTTCTGCATTGCATCCCCAATGTGCACAGAAGGCACCTCCTACTGCACCTGGACAGAGCCCAATCATGTGAGCCAACTTATGTCCACAGCTAGTTTTCTCTCAGATAAAACATTTCTTTTTCACTAGTAACACTAATAAATACTAATAAATATTGTAGATTTGTGCTGCTTTCCTTGTTTTCTATGTAACCTATGCCAGTAAATAATGAATAATGCCAAAATAATTTAAAAGAGAAAAAAAATGCCAGAGAGAGGAAGAAAGGCTAATCTACTAACCAGATTATTTATGCCCAACTAAATAAAAGTTTAGCCACACCTTTTCAAAAAGTTTTCACCCAAGTCAATGAGACAATGAAGATAATTCAGTATTTATATGATAATATTTAAGCATCTAATATTTTAAAAATATTTTAAACTTGTGTTCCTGTAAAGTCTCCTTTCAAATCGGAATCTTGGCAATTTATCCATACAAGATCAGAAAATGATTTTCCATGAATGGTTATAATAATGAAAGAATGCAAGAATGAAAGGGCACCCCTTCTGTTTTGTCATTATTAACTTACCCTACTGATGTTGCACTTAAAAAGTGCTGGTTAGTAGACAGCTGGACTGAAATTCTGGCACTTGATACATTTTCACTTAACAAATAGGAATTTCCCTCAGAAATCTGAAAGTAAAGAAATCCATCAAAACGTTTATAAAGACTACTGTGCTATAGAACCATCAGACAAGGAAACAATAGTTGTAATTAAAAATATTGAAAGCTTACTATGTTCAAGTACTGCCCTAAACATTTTATGTACTATCTCATTCACTCCTCACAACTCTGTCTGTACACTTTGTACTTCTATTATCCACATTTTACAGTTGAGTAAACTGACACAAAGAACTTAAATAACTTGCCCAGGTTGCATACCATGGAGATATGCCTAATATCAGAATATTATAATATTCAGAAATCCCACTAAGTTTTGTCATTTTTGCCATTTTAGTAAAATTGTGTTAATTCTCATTTCTGGATTAGTAAAGCTTTCTTTCAGGACTATTTAATCCTTGGAAACACCCTAAGAATGTCACCATCATAGTCACCCAATGTGAGAGAAAACTCCACTCATCTCTTTATTTTGAAATTTTCAACTGGCAACTTAACCAGTTTGCCTTATGTACCTATGTGTATGCACAATACCAGAATTAACATATAAATGTAAGAGTGAGGAATTTTAGAATTGGAAGAATCCCTATAAATTGTCTGGTCTAGTATTTACAGTGTATTGTGGACACCTTCCTTCCTTGACCAGGGATTCACAAAGATGTTCTAGGGCATTCATGTCTTTTAAAGTCAGATGGGGTTTGTTTCCGCTTAAATTTTTATATCAATCAATAAAAATAATTTCGAGTACTTTTTCCTTTTTAACAGGAGTTTGAGAACTGACAAACGTGTATCAAGAGAGTATGTGTGATGGTTAGCAAAGATCAAAGTACATGCTCGTGACTTAGTCATTCAGATGATGTATCTCTCAGACAAAATGGTAGTTTTTACTCCTATGTTGGTTAAAATAGTTATTTAGGCATATATTGTTTAATCTATACATTGTAAGTAACCACTGATAAATGATAGGATGAAAAATAATTTCTCTGATTTTGATATACAAGTTAATTAAGAAATATAAAGATAATGGTTCTACAAAATCCACCTAGAGATAGTTTTCACCAAATCTTTCAATTACATTCATTTGGCCAAAATTCTTACATAGCATCTTATATACAGTATGTCTCTGGATCTTGAAAGATCATTAAATAGAAAATTTAATGATAGACATATACAATAGGGCTTTTCAATAACTGAAAATAAGTTTTATTCACTAGACCTTATAATTTATTCAAAAATGCATACAAACAATAGCTTGAAATGTTCTCTTGTGCTTTGATCATTTAGGAAGAAAACACAAGAAATATATTAATAAATTTTATTTTAAAAATATGCAATACAAGATTTACAAAAATTCTCCCAAAAAAGATGTGTTGATCTACTTTTGATGTCATAACATGTAATTAAAATTTTGCTCTATATTTTTAGTACATGCCATTTTAAAATCAAATGCAATATAACTTTTTAGAAATTAGTCAACACATTATACTTTCTATTACATAATTTAAAACAAATTAAACACTATGCACATTTCTTTTTTTCCTTTTCCTTTTTTTTTTTTCCTTTGAGACAGTCTGACTCTGTCACCCAATCCGGCACCATCTCGGCTCACTGCAACCTCCTCCTCCCAGGCTCAAGCTAGGACTACAGGTGCATCCCACCATGCCCAGCTGATTTTTGTTTTTTTTGTAAAGACAGTGTTTCACTGTGTTGCTCAGGCTTGTCTGGAACTCCTTAGCTCAAGAGATCTGCTCATCTCAGCCTCCCGAAGTGCTAGGAATACAAGCACGAGCCACCACACCTGCATTACTTCTTTCTTTTTTTCTTGGGTTTTTTTTTTTTTTTTTTTTTTTTTTTTTTTTTTGAGACAGAATCTCATTCTGTTACCCAGGCTGGAGTGCAATGACACGATCTTGGCTCACTGCAACCTCCACCTCCCAGGTTCAAGTGATTCTCCTGCCTCAGCCTTCTAAGTAGCTGAGATTACAGGCAGGCACTACCACGCCCACTATTTTGTATTTTTAGTAGAGATGGGATTTCTCCATGTTGGTCAGCCTGGTCTCGAACTCTCGACCTCAGGTGATCTGCCTGCCTCGGCCTCCCAAAGTGCTGAGATTACAGGCATGAGCCACTGTGCCTGTCCAGCCCTTGGTAACCTTGTTAAAGCTGTACTCTTAAATTGGAGAGTTGTCGTCTCCTACATCTTGTGGTGTCTCTAAAGTTGTAAAGCTGAGTACTGGGCAGTAGAAACCTAGGGGTCTTGTCCCAGAGCAATGACCCTGTTTTTGTATGAGGACAGCAATGAGAAAGCCAGGAGCCAGAATCAGTAGTCAAAAAAGGGGCAGGGATTTTCTACATTGCCAACTGGTCAACATTACAGTGTAGCTTTGCCAGTTTAGGTCATACCAGGGATGCACAGGAGCAGAGAACTCCCTATACAGTGTAATTGGGAGAGCTTGGAAAGCCTCCAGAGACAGGTAAGAGTTCTAACTTCCAACTATGTAATGTCCAAATCGCTCTTCATAGGCCTTTCTAAAGAGATAGTAACTTACTCAAGCCATGCAGATATTGGTTTGGGGATATATTCAATTGCTGTAGTGCTACCTGTGTCTCCCAGTAGAAGCAGACACAGGAGAAAGAGGACTCAAGATAGGTAAGTTGGAATTTGAGAGTTATTCCATCTTAACCATTTGTTTCTAGCTGAACTACTTGGTCACATAGTTTTGCTTTGTTTTATTTTCACTTAGTGAACATAAGGACAGAAACATGGAAGTGTAAAAAAATACCAGATGGTTACTAATTTTGACTTTGCCATTGTCTTTGTTTATCTAAACAAAACACCCACTCAACATCTTTTTTTATCAGCAAAGTAAGGGACTTGATCAGCGCTTACCAATATTTTTGTATTTCTAGACCCTTTACTTTGTAAGATATGATTTGGGGAGATCCATTATGAATTTTAAACATTTCATTATTTATGAATGCTATATAAGTAATTTTTAAGTAAAACATGTTTTCAATTTTAGATAAGTATATTATTGTTTTCATTTAAATATAATGTAATAATTATCACCATGTTACATAATTCCTTACTTTTATTTAAGAAGTGATGTGGGCCGGGAGTGATGGCTAACACCTGTAATCCCAGTACTTGGGAAGGCTGAGGCAGGCGGATCATGAGTTCAGGAGTTCGAGACCAGCCTGGCTAACGTGGTGAAACCCCATCTCTCCTAGAAATACAAAAAGTAGCGAAGCTTGGTAGCAGACACAACCGGGGAGGCGGAGGTTGTGGTGAGCTGAGATGGTGACATTGCACTCCAACCTGGGCAACAAGAGTGAAACGCTGTCTCAAAAAAAAAAAAAAAAAAAAAAAGGTTACCAAGGACTTTTTGCCATCTAGCCCAGGAACAAAACAAAGCCCAGGCAACTCCTATTTCTGGATATGGGGGCCTGAAACAACCTATAAAAAAGAAGGATATGGGATTGAGGTCGGTCCTGTTATCCCGGGCTTTCTCACCTGATTTTTTGTTTTTTCTTTAGTCTTGCAGGATTCCAATGCCTTGTGTCCAAATGTTTTTCTTGCTTTTGCACAACTTCGAGCTTGAGGTAGCTGCAAAATAGCAGGTCTAAGAACACGTTCAGAATGTTTCACAGGACCTTAAAAGAATAGAATTAAAGGATAAGTGTATTTTTAGTGAAACATTTCTTTACTCCCTATTTTTAATAAATTCTATTTTCTAAAGTCATGTTTAAATGAGGGACTAATGTTGATTAATTAAAGTCAAAATAACCATCGAGTTGCCTACTCACACCATGCCTAGCTTTTGCTCAATAACTATTCATTTTGATCATGAAACCTGGATTACCTACATTATTTCTTCACTTTTTTGTCACTCTGACCAGCCTCCATGCCCCCAACACACATACATATATAGGGAGATGAAAATATAGGTGATAAAATACACAATTTCTGAGGTTCTTGAAATAGAAGCCACATACCTTGTTCTGCACTCTTTATATCAACATTACTTTGCACAAGAGTTGATGTCATAAAAACATTGTTTTTTCTCACTGTAAGAAAAAAATATTTAAAAATTTTTAAATGCAGCACAGTGTCAGATTCTACACTATTTGGGGCCTAACAATCCCATTCTGAATTTACCAGTAGATGTCGCAATTGGCACTAACGGAGTAGTAGGTAGTAGCTCTCTGGAGCACTAGCTCTGCTAAAAATGGGATTGCCAGATGCAGTCTGCTACATAGTTCTGTTTACTTTCAGAAATCTAAATGAAAATTAGGTAACTAGTGGAAAACGCAGCCTTTTTTAGAATCATTAAATAGTGTACTCTCAGAAATTTTGCAGACTGTAAAATCTGAATTGGTAATGAACCCTCCAGCATTTATATGTAGCTCTCATTGGATATTATAAAACTGTTAGCAAAGTCTGCCCATGCTCCCTGACTTTTTAATGAGTATTCCTGAAGAGAAAAGTAAAGATGACCAATCTGATAGGTTATTTTTCTGTAAGTGTGTTGGTGGCGTTAAGACCGTGGTGGTGGCTCCAAGTATAGAATTTCTATACAGTTCAAGGGGATCTCCTGTTGACTGCAAATTGCAGAAACCACAACTTTTAGCATTTAATTAATGAAAATGAGAAGAGAATAATTGTTTCTTCTAAGTATTATTGAAGGTGTCATAACATAAATGTTGGGGTAGAATCCCTTCTCTACTTCAAAGTTCAATTTAATGTTTTTAAAAATCTTTATTATTGAACATCAACAAAAAAAGAGCCACATTTTTCTACTTCCAAACACCAGTAACATTCTGCAAAACATAAAACAGAATGGTGCTTACTGCACAACTTAAAAGACAATGATGCTCTTTCTTTTTGTGTGAGTGTACAGTAAAAAAATGAATTAAAGCAGGTGTGTAGATAACTCAAAGCCATTCCTTTGTTTTATGTACAAATACAATAAAACAGAACACCTTTGCCTCTGGGATTACGATCTCTCTTTCTCTCTCACTCTCTCTTTTTTGCCTCAGTCTCCTGAGTAGCTGGGACTACAGGTGTGCAACACCATGCCCAACTAATTTTTGTATTTTTAATGGAGTCTGGGTTTTGCCATGATGTCCAGGCTGGTTTGGATCACCCAGCCTGCAGCGATCTGCCTGCCTTGGACTCTCAAAGTGTTGTTATTACAGGCATAATCCATCATGCCCGGCCAGGATTTCTATTTCTCTTAATGTCTGAGCTTGTCAGGTTAGAAGGGTTAGAGACACTAAAAAGTGTCTCTTCTGCATCTGAAAGGTACTGGATATACTGTTGGTCAGCCATGCCTGAATTTTTAATAAAAATATAGATTTATTTGTTGAAAAATTCTGTAGTTCCTGAGTAGATGGGGATCAATTCAAAGGAAGTAAGTAGTATTTTTTTTTCTTTCTTAGTGGCAAACCTAACTTGGAAAAGGCAGTTGATTGTTTAGTAGAAATAAAAACATGAGAATAGAGATCATTTTAATGTAGAGAAAATGCCAAACATTTCAAATGTTTTATTATGTTAAAATAGTTTTACTTAGCAAAACATTATAAATTTCAAGTAAAGAGGAGTAATATTTTAATTAGTGGAAATTTTAATGGATTTATATGCTAAACTTAAAATATGACTCTAATGCATAATTGCATGTTTTAAATATTATACATTATAAATTACATAGATGGACAATAATAAGTAAAATAATGCAAAGTGTTTTTACTTTTATAAGTCTGCCTTAAATAAAATAATGCTGTTATAAATGTAAAGTCCTAAAATACATTAAGTTCAAACTTTCTATCAAAGGTAAAAACATATACTCTGAATTTGTGAAGTCAGAATTCATAAGGTATTCTTCCATGCATACTTTGCTAAGGCCTCTATTTGATTTGTTTCTAAAGTGTCAGCATTTTATGATAGCTAAGAAAGAAGAGTTATCATTAATAAGAATGATTTTGAAAAGTCAGAGTGTCAGGCTTGAGGTTCTAAAAACTTTTTATTACCTAGCCCAGAATGGGGGAAGGTTGGGAGGTCAATGAAGGATGACGACCTCATCTGCTTCTAAGACACTAAAAGCAGATTGCAAGCTAAAGTCAATAAGAAAGTGAGTTTTTTGTTTTGTTTTGATTTGGACTTTTGCTGTTTGGGAAAAAATTCTGTGACACTAATTTAGAAAAATCTTTTTATTTTTATTGATACAAACAAGGAGTACATCGGATGAGGATGATAAATTAATTTCCATTCAATTCCATTCAACAGTAAATATTTATTTTGTGCTCACCATATGTAAGACACTATCAGGCATGAAGATGACCTCAAGGAACTCACAGTGGAGGAGGAATATATACACAGATGCTGTATTATAAAGCAGAAGCCATGGAGCTCATTATAAAAGGAATCACTGGAGTGCTTTCCGCATAGAAGAGAAGCAAACTAAGTTATTGATTTACTCAGAATACAGTGTATGATAAAATTCTTTTCAAAGGGTAAACATCCATTTATTTAAATAGATGGTTACCTTAAAAAAGACCCTTTCCGCTAGTTACAAAGCTAATACATGGTCAATGCAGAAACTTTGGAAACACAGCAAAATACAAAGGCATGGTTGTGGGGAGACCAGATCACTTGCAATTCGTCTGCTTAAGATAACCACTGCCAACATTGTGGCTTATGTCCTTTTGGTATTTTTCCCAATGCTGATAAATGGAATGTTTAAATACTGACTCACTGTACCATTGTATAGCTTCTTGTTTTCACATACCATATATTATAAACACTATTCAGTTGATAGAATTTTGACATTGCCCCTTTGAAAAGTTTCTCAGTAATTTTGCATTCAGAATAAACATAGCAGTGAATAGTCAACATCCAAGGCTATACATACCTCCCTGGGACTGAGAATCTGTAATATGAGAAGTAAAAGATGAAGACCGCACACGCTTTCTTAAAGAACCATTACATTCTGCAAGAAAAGCAATGGAAAGGCGAAAATTACTTGCAGTAACAAATTATCCTCAACTCATGAGAGGGTAAGATAAACAGAATTTTATTTTGTCTACACAGATCATCATTTGATAACACATTAACTTTTTTTTTTTTTTTTTTGAGACGGAGTTTCGCTCTTGTTACCCAGGCTGGAGTGCAATGGCACGATCTCGGCTCACCGCAACCTCCGCCTCCTGGGTTCAGGCAATTCTCCTACCTCAGCCTCCTGAGTAGCTGGGATTACAGGCACGCACCACCATGCCCAGCTAATTTGTTGTATTTTTAGTAGAGACGGGGTTTCACCATGTTGACCAGGATGGTCTCGATCTCTTGACCTCGTGATCCACCCGCCTCGGCCTCCCAAAGTGCTGGGATTACAAGCTTGAGCCACTGCGCCCGGCCAACACATTAACTCTTTTTTTTTTTTTTTTTTTTTTTTTTTTTGAGACAGAGTTTCGCTCTTGTTACCCAGGCTGGAGTGCAATGGCACGATCTCGGCTCACCACAACCTCCGCCTCCTGGGTTCAGTCAATTCTCCTGCCTCAGCCTCCCGAGTAGCTGGGATTACAGGCACGTGCCACCATGCCCAGCTAATTTTTTGTATTTTTAGTAGAGACGGGGTTTCACCATGTTGACCGGGATGGTCTCGATCTCTCGACCTCGTGATCCACCCGCCTCGGCCTCCCAAAGTGCTGGGATTACAGGCTTGAGCCACCGCGCCCGGCCACATTAACTCTTAAAACACTATTTTAAATATTGGTGTCAATAGGTTGCTGATTGATTATAAACCTATAGGCATATCATCCTAGTGTGAAACAATTAGAAATGAGTGGCATTGGCAAAAAAACTGTATATGCTTTCTGAGGTCTACAGAGAATGTTTCTGATAGGCTAAGGGAGTGGAGCACAATAAATTTTAGCAACTAACATCAGTGTTCTCAGAGACCTATATATCATCTTTGCAAACAAAAGTGAATCTACTGGCATATTTAAAAACAAGAAAAAACATTAACTTTCACATAGTCTGCACCACATGCCAAAATACTTGTGTCTGCTAATTTCCTTTGTATAAAGATAGATTTTGGAATACCAGATGAAAATCATTACCTGTTTCTGCTGCTTCATACCGGGTGTCTTCTGCAGGTCTCTGAAAGGAAACAAAACTACTGAGGAGAGCCGAGTATTGCGTTTGTATTATGTTGTTGCAAAAGTAATTGCAGTTTTGGCAATTAAAAGTAATGGCAAAAATCGCAATTACTTTTGTGTCAACCTCGTATATCAGATTTCCACCCTGCCACTTTATAGAGTTCTCAGAAGCCAGAAGCCAGGGCTAATCAGCCCAGCCAGGACAAAGCAGTTTACTTTCATTCGTTAGGCACATAGTCAAGAAAAACCGAAAGTCTAATACAGTGGTTTTATAGTTCAGTGACTGCAGACTCACTTGTGGAAGTTTGTTTAAAATGTAGATTTTGAAGCACCTATTCTCAAGATTCTGAAATGGTTGTTCTAGGATCAGGCCCAGGAATCTGCTTTTTTAACAGCAGACTAGGAGGTTTTGTTATTGTTATTATTATACTTTAAGTTCCAGGGTACATGGACAGAACATGCAGGTTTGTTACATAGGTATACACGTGCCATGGTAGTTTGCTACATCCATCACCCCATCATCTACATTAGGTATTTCTTTTAATACTGTCCCTCCCCTATCCTCCCATACCCTGCTATTGCTCACCTAGCGCCCCACCCCCCTGACAGGCCCCAGTGTGTGACATTCCCCTCCCTGTGTCCATGTGTTCTCATTGTTCAACACCCACTTAGAGTGAGAACATGCAGTGTTTTGTTTTCTGTTCTTGTGTCAGTTTGCTGAGAATGATGGTTTCCAGCTTCATCCATGTCCCTGCAAAGGATATGAACTCATTTTTTTATAGCTGCATAGTATTCCATAGTATATATGTGCCACATTTCATTTATCCAGTCTATCATTGATGGGCATTTGGGTTGGTTCCAAGTCTTTGCTAATGTGAACAGTGTTGAAGTGAACATGCATGTACATGTGTCTTTATAATAGAATGATTTATAATCCTGTGGGTATATACTCAGTAAAGTAATTGCTAGGTCAAGTGGTATTTCTAGTTCTAGGTCCTTGAGGAATTGTCGCACTGACCTCTACAATGTTTTGACTAATTTACATTCACACCAACAGTATAAAAGCGTTCCTATCCTTCACATCCTCTCCAGCATCAGTTGTCTCCTGATTTTTTAATGATCACCACCCTAACTGGCATGAGATGGTATCTTAATGTGGATTTGATTTGCATTTCTCTAATGACCAGTGATGATGAGCTTTTTTTCATATATTTGCTGGCTGCATAAATATCTTCTTTTAAAAAGTGTCTGTTCATATCCTTTGCCCACTTTTGATGAAGTTGTTTATTTTTTTCTTGTAAATTTGTGGGTTTTTTGTTTAGTGTTTTTGTGGGTAGTAGGTTAAATTGCCTTCATGAGTCAGAATGAATACCAATAAATAAGCTAAACTGAGAATCTAGTGGGGTTTTTTGTTTGTTTCTGTTCACTTGTTTACAGTTGAGGTCTTGTTCTGTCACATAGCCTGCAGTGCAGCAGTGCAATCATAGCTCACTGCAACTTCTAACTCCCGGACTCAAGCAATCCTCTTGTCTCAGGCTCCTGAGTAGCTGGGACTGACTACAGGCATGTGCCACCATGCCTGACTAATTTCATTTTTTTTTTTTATTGTAGAGATGGGGTATTGCTTTATTGATCAGGCTAGCCTCGAACTCCAGGCTTCAAATAATCCTCCCACCTTGGCCTTGAAAAGTGCGGGATTACAGGTGCAAGCCATCATGCCCAGCAACTAATCTTATTGTTGGTCTTTCAAAAAGGATAATTTTATTATGATGCGAAAAAAGCAGACAGAGTTCAAAAGACCCCTTTCAAATCGGATATCATAATTTAGAATTTATTTTTTACCCAGTTTTAGGCTAGGTCAGTGGCGAGGACTCGTAAAGAGCTATAGCCCTCCTAATATCTTTCAGCTCCTCCCCTTTTCAAATTACTTCAAATAAAGACATTACTATAGTAAAACAGTATGTTATCCATAGCTACAAGACAAGTCTTCTGACTTCCCATTCCAGCCAGACTGATGTTTGTAAATCCTGACTATATAAATAATCTGGAGGCACTACTGTGCTAGTTCAGAACAGGATAAACTTTCAGGATAACTGGCTTGGTCAAAGTAACATTAAACAATGTTACTTTCATTGATGTGATGTCTTTCAGGATAACTAGCTTCCTGAAATATAATTATCTTGGTGAAAGTAACATTAAACAAAGAAGTAGTCAATCTTACCTTAAAAGTATGTTCTTTCTTTTTAAAAACAAAGATTGGTTGAGCAATGACAGATTTTTCTGTGAAAAAAAGAAAACAGGCAAGGAATCAAAGCATACTCTGACATTTCTTACACCACCCAAAAATATTTGAAGACTTTTCATGTGTTTGTTTTCTCTGCATTTGGGTAAAAGTCAAGCTATTTTACATGGATACTATAAATTGGACATTTATAAATAATTTAACTGTTAATTACAGAAGTAAATATTTGAGGGAAATGATAGCAGTATGTTTCCATAAATAGAGAATCTCATTAAATGAACATGCTTTAAGTGTTTAAGGAAAACAATATAAGAACCTTTAGAATCTCATCAAGACATAGTGGTTAACACCATTACTTTAAGAATAAAAAGTTTCAGTGAGTGAAAAACCTAATCTGGGAGTAGTACTTCCACTTAGATTAGATGTGGAGGTATAAGTGATAGGTATGCACTGCATTATAACCTTAAAATATCCAGAAATAATTTGTATTTCCTTCACTAGAATAGTCATACACCAACTTTCATTTTTAATATTCAGATAAAAAATTAGTCTTACACAGTGTCTTCAACCTTGCCAGCCTTATTAATATTTTGTTTTTTCTTATCTTAGACAAGACAGTAGAAAGAAACTCATTCATTCTAGGGTATACACAAGTGATAACAGCTTTAAATGTCAAAGCTCCAGAATTCTTGAGAAATGTTATATGGCAGTTAAGAGCTTGGGCTCTGGAGTTAGTTTAGATAAGCATGTGTTCAAATATAAGTCCACCACTAATTGACTAAATACTTTGGGAAACAATGTATCTTTAGTTTCCTCATCTTAAAAAAAAAGTCAAGATTATAGCAGTACTTGTCTCATAGAGTTTATGTGAAGACTAAATGAGACTTTTAGATATAATTACTTAAATTTTAACAAAACCAAACAAAAAAGCCTTAAGGATATTAAATATCTGGATTTCCACCAATCCCCATTCTAAAACTCATAGCTATCATTGCTAAGTGGTGACAACACATTCTTGAGGAGACTAAGTAAGACCTCAGAACTTTTCTCGTTATAGCAGCCATTACCAATATATTGTCTTGGCATGCACTGAGGTAATTTGCCATCCCTGAGCTGAATAAATAAAGCTCTAGCCGACAAATTTCAAGGAACTACCAGACAACATCTTTAAAATGCCAGAAAAGGATTCCCCATTTCCCCACAATCTTATCACATAAGAGAGTGTCATAAAGTCTGCAGACAGCCTTTGTGAATCTCCCAGAGCCATGTGAACTTGGGTACCTCCTTCCAGTCCAGTGAAGTAAACTGTTCCGTTTTTTTATGCAAGCACTTACCATGCTGTCTTCCCTTGGAGCCAAGTGATGCCCAGCAGAAAATCCTCACTAATACATTGGCATTACCATTAATATGAAACTATAGTTCAATTCTTTATTGTTTCTTAGAACAAGCTCCTTTTCCAAAAATTACATTAGATGTAAGCAGTGACATTTTTAGAGACTTTGAAAGAAATGGTTTTTGTGAATGTGTACTGGAGTATTTATGAATTAGAATAATAAATGAGACTCTTGTAAACTGGGCTTAGGACAGTTATCCTTAAATAGCGTGGCTTGACCTAAGCCTTCACAAATAATATGTGGACTTTCCCTCTATCAAAACATACAGCTGAAAATAGGCAAAAGTCATCCTTAATGTTAGCATTAAAGAGGAAGTCACAAAGGGTACTTGCAGCTTGGAAGGCATATGGCAAAGTAAAAAGGCCACCTTTATCGGTTAATTCAACACATATTTACTGAGCATCTTTTTAATGCAAGCACTGTGCTGGGAGCTAGGGACACATGATCTAATTGAAGGTGCATTAGTGTCAGAGCAGCCACCTTCTCTCCTTGACACTGCCCAGAACTTGGTTAGCAAAGAGATAACCTTCATACTTCTACCTAGGTTCTCTCAAGCAATTCTCTTAGCTCCGAAGATTGAATCAGAAGTACGCATTTATCAGGCCATTAGGTCTATAGCAGATTTTTTACCTCACCCAATAGGATAATCTGAAAATAAAAACGGGATCCTTAAAATTACATTATTAAAATGTAGCCTTTTTTTCTTTCTACTAGTCATTAATCCATTTATTCAATGAATTTGTATGGAGAAATTACTATGTATAAGACATTTTGCATGGTATTGTGGGTGTTAAATTTAGTCTAAAGCTACCTCCTTATAAATTCTGCCCGAATGTTTCTCTGTTCACAGTGAACTGGGTGTTGAAACAGACAGTAACCTACTCCTCTACCATTCTCCGAGTTTCAGCCAATCACAGGAAACCAAGTCTTCAAATAAAGCAAAACCAGCTGTAACCAAGCTAGCTGTTTTTGTACCTCACTTCCATTTTCTGCAGGTCACTTTCCTTTTTCTGTCCCTAAATCCTAACCACATGGTAGCATCGAAGTCTCTCTCAACCTATTATGGTTTGGGGCTGCCCAATTCGCAAATTGTTCTTTGCTGAATTAAATTCTAATAAATTTAATTTGTCTAAATTTTTTTCCTTTAACGTGTATAAAACAGCAAAGAAAACAGATGTAGTCCCTGTCTTTTATAGAGGTTACACTGAGGAAGAGAAAAAGAACTAAGTAATTAATTACCCAATATTGAAGTTCAACTGGGGTAGGCATTATAAAAAGGAAGTACCAGGCTCTCAACAAATAACCAACAGGAGAATCTTAGTTTTGGGGGGTCAAGGTAAGGTTTCCAGGAGAGATGATATTTAGGCAGACTTGTAGGATGACTAGAAGTTAGCCAGGCAAATGTGGAAGAAGGGCATTTCAAGCAGAGGGGAAAGCAAGAGGAAAGTCTGTGAGAAAGGGTGCAGCTTGGCAAATTTCAATAATGACAGGAACCAGTGTAGCTGATACCCTAAGAGAAAAGTGGACGAGGGATACAAAACTGGGCTGGAGATGAGGCTGGAGCTTTGCAAGGCTGTGTAGGTTCTGCCAGGGAGTTCTGTTTTTATTTCAAGAAAAATGGAATATTGAAGAGGGATTTTAAGCAGGGAAGTGGTTTGCTCTGATATGAATTTTTTCTTTTAAAGATCACCCCTCCTGTGGTCATGAAAGGGTATTAGGGGGAAGCGGAGAAGGGAGGGGAAATAAGGAATCTAATTAAGAGACTAGTCTAAGTTCTAGAAAAGAGCTGATGAGGCTGCTCTTTCTTTCTTTGTTTAAAACCAACCATCTGACAGGGTGCGGTGGCTCATGCCTGTAATCCTAGCACTTTGAGAGGCCGAGGCAGGAGGATCATGAGGTCAGGAGATTGAGACCATCCTGGCCAATATGGTGAAACCCTGTCTCTACTGAAAATACAAAAATTAGCGGGGCATGGTGGCTCATGACTATAATCTCAGCTACTCGGAAGGCTGAGGCAGGAGAATCTCAGAAGTTGCAGTAAACCAAGATCGCACCACTGCCCTCAAGCCTGGCTACAGAATGTGACTCTGTCTCAAAAAAAAAAAAAAAAAAAAAAAAAAAAAATCATCCATGACTTTTTTTTTTAAGAGAAATTGAATAATTGGAAGTTTAAAATAAAGCCTTCTGCAAAAAGGAAAGAAAATGAGGGGATAAGAAATACTTTAAAACTTAAAAATTAATTTTGATATTTTACTTGTTTTTAAGATTCATGTAGCATTTAATGAATCTCAATATTCATTGTTGATTTTTTCCAAAATACTTCATTAACAGAAAACATTTATTCACCTTACAAATATTGCATTGAGTACAAGAAAGAACTCAAAGTACTATTTTCAATTCTGTTACAAGAAAGAACCCAAAGCACTATCTGTTTAATTCAATCTCAGTTCACTTGTAATTCTTCGTAAGGGAGGTACATTGTTGGTCAAGTGCTTTTATCCATCAACTGGTATACATTAATTATTTTAATAATCTGTGGATTAAATATGCTTTCTGCCACTTACAGATGAGGAATCTAAGGCTTGGTTCAGTGTATCACTCAAATTCATACCATTAGTAAGTGGCAACACCTTTAATTAAATCTAGGCATCCTGCTTCCAAAACCATTTATTTAACTTCAATATGTCATACTAACATATTGTCCTATATGGCTCTACTAGCACAGATTAGTCCCATATGTATGATATGTGACATAACATAGCACTATGTCAATGAAAAATCAGTATGAAATAACAGGACTTTCAACTTTGTCAAAGTTGATTGACCATACATGTGAACTTCGACTTTCTCCTTAAATCAGAAATCACAAAATAATCGGATTTTGTGTGTGTGTGTGCAGGGGAGGAAGAGGAAGCCACCACAAATACAAGGAAAAATGAAGAGAAATAATAGCAACACAATGTTGGAAGCTGGGAGGTGGAAGGGTAAGTGGTAACTGACTTTACAGCCCAGGAAAGCTGAACTACAAGCTTAAGTCAGTAGCGGGGATTTTAGAAAGCAAGCCAGCTGACCACTCCCCCGATACAGAAACACTGGAAGTCCAGGAATTGGTACCACTAAGTACCTCTGGAAGCAGAAACGATATTTGGCTGAAAATAAGCAAGATATTTTGTCTATTCAGCAGCAAAGCAACTGTCCCTCTCTTAACCTAGCAGAAGACTGGGGGGGTTATTCCCTGGAAAAGATAAAACATCAGGCACAGTTTAAAGTGAAGGATCAATAATGAAAGGACTAGGTGAAAGTTTACATACTATATTAGTTCTCCTTATAATTTGCTTTAACAAATTATCCCAACTTCAGTGGCTTAAAATAGTACAAATTTATTTTGTTACATTTCTGGAAGTCAGAAGTCTGAAATGGATCAGCAAGGCTGTATCCCTTCTAAAGACTCTGGGGTAGAATACATTCCCTTGACTTTTTCAGGTTTTAGAGGATGCCTGCATTCCTTAGCTTATGGCCCTGCTTCTTCTATTTCATTGCCTTCTTTGACTCTGACTCTCCTGCTTCCCTCTTTGTTTCATGATAATCCTTATAATTACATTGGACCCACCCAAATAATCTAGGATAATCTCCCCACATCAAGATCCTTAACTTAATCACATCTGCAAGTTTTATTTTGCCATCTAAGGGTATGTACTTACAGGTATGGGGCATTAGGATGTGGACAGCTTTAGGAAGACATTATTTTGTCTACCATGTATACAAAATGTTAAGGTCTTGTTCTCAATTCACAGAATGCTGGCAGCCAAGTTATTTCCTCTAAGGAGAAAATCAGATTTTTCTCTGGAAAGTCTGACCAACCCTAAGGAAAAGACCTAAAGATATTGACAAAAAGTTTCCCCAATGACTGGTCAAGCCAGATGAGGAGCTCCCATTTTACCAGCTAACGAAGCTGCCAGGCAGCTTTTTGTGTCCCTCTCTTAAAAACAAGCAGGCAGTCAATGTATCATCAGACATAAAACAGGATTAAACAAGTAAACAGGAGAAAAGTAAATTGGATCAAAAGAGTGATTAAAATATATGCATATATCATTCATATACTCACAAATAATAAACATCCATGACATAGAAGTAGAATATTATATTTTTAAAAAAGAATATAGAACAAGAATATGCTTTTAAAAAGTAAACTTTAAAATATGATAGTATAATCAACACAATAATCAATCTTGATTTAAAAAAATAAAATATTTGGAAAATTAATTTGAGTAAATCAACCAGAAAGCAGAACGTAAGAACAGAAATGGAAAATAGAAGAAAAATGTAAGAAAACCCAGGTGACTAGCCCAAAAATTCACTTCAACACTTGACTAATAGAAACTCTAGGAAAAAAGAATATAGAATACAAAAAAGATGAAATTATCAACAAATGGATCATAAATATTTGCCCAAATTGAAGAACATAATCTCCAGATTGCAAGATCCCATCCAGTGCTGAGGACAACATGAATATTAACCCAATCCAATGCATATCATGACAACCTAGAATCCTGTGGACAAAGAAAATGTCCTAATGGTATCCAGAAGGAATAAAAAAGTCACATACAAAGGGTCAGGAATCAGAACAGCTTTAGGTTTCCCAAGAGCAACACTGGAAATCAGAAAGCAAAAGAGCAATACTTTCAATACCTTAAGGGGAAATTATTTCAAGCCTGGAATTGTATACAAACAGAAACCATTGATTAAGTGTGAAAATATGATAAAAACATTTCTAGACTACAGGGTCTCAGAATGGGTATCCCATGCCCACCCATTCTCAGGATGCTTCTGGAAATGTGCTCTACCAAAAGAACTAGTAAACTAAGGATCCAGGACCAGCAGAACCAACTCAAGAGACAAAGGGGATCCTGGTAAAGGGATGTCTTAGAATGTCAGTGCACAGGCCGGGCACAGTGGCTCAAGCCTGTAATCCCAGCACTTTGGGAGGCCGAGGCGGGTAGATCACAAGGTCAAGAGGTCAAGACCATCCTAGTCAACATGGTGAAACCCCGTCTCTACTAAAAATACAAAAAAATTAGCTGGGCATAGTGGCACGTGCCTGTAATCCCAGCTACTCAGGAGGCTGAGGCAGGAGAATTGTCTGAACCCAGGAGGCGGAGGTTGCGGTGAGCCGAGATCGTGCCATTGCACTCCAGCCCGGGTAACAAGAGCGAAACTCCATCTCAAAAAAAAAAAAAGAATGTCAGTGCACACCAAGCACAGAGAGCACCTAATCCAGAATAGGGGTGGTCCCTGGGAAGACTTCAGGAATGATGTCTTCAAGAAGGTGGGACTAAAACTAATTGAAAATCTCAAGTGGTTGAATATTTCAAAAGGGTATTTAGAAGATTGTAGGAAATTTAGGGGCTCAACTGATGATAAGTATATAGAGAACTAAGAAAACGACAAAAACAATGACAGTTATTAACTCCAGAGAAACAATAAGTAGGGAAAAAAGAAAGAGTAACCATAATATATTATATAGCTCAGTTGCAACAGCGTTTAAAGTCAGTATGAAATACTGATCTAATCAAGTTTAGGATTCTACAATCTGGGGAAGACAGAGGAATACGCATGTGTGTGGTGGGGGTGGTTGCAGTGCTCAGGGAAATCTGTGAAAGGGAGCTAATTCTTCCATAGTGACAAGCCAATAGTGCCTAAACATAAAGAAACAGTGTGATATGTGGAGATATGGAGGTTAATGCCAAAAGAAACAGTGGTGACAGTTAGATATGGTCGTCTCTGTGGATCAAAAGGGAGACCAAAGGAGGGGACAAGGCTGAGTGTTTCCTGTTTTTCCAGAAAAGCCTCACAAAACCATTTGATTCCTTAAGTCACATGAATATGTATAACTTTGAAAATATAAAAATTAAAAAATAATCCTTTTTCTACCATAGTATCAGACTCCCAGAATTAGAGGACAAACCCTATGCTGCTTGCCAAAAATAGACTTCTTACTGAGTTATACTGCCCAGCAAGCATACAGTACCTTGCTTCTTGGTCTTAATCATTCTTCACATTAAAATATGTGGAAATAAAATGTGAGCAAGATAGAGTTGCTGAGTTCAAAAAGCAATCAAAACTTCCTCAGAATAACAGTGGAACTCACTAGGAAGAAAATCCAGTACAGTGGGCCCTGTTATCTGTGGCTTCAGCTACAAATGGTCAGCTGCAGTTCAGATACTTTGAGAGACAACATTCATATAACATTACAGTATATTGTTAAACTTGTCCTAGATTATCATTCTTAATCTTTTGTTGTGCTTAATTTGAAAATTAAATTTTCTCATAGGTATGCATAGAGGAAAAAGGAATTCAGCTGAATATTATGCATATATTTAATAGCTTTGTCCTCCAGATTCCAAAGTATTATGCTATCACAGTCAGTGTTTATAATAAACTTTCTTTTCTATTTTAATATGTACCATATTTACCCGTACCCCAAATTTTCGGTGGCTTATAAGGTGTCCCTACCTTTTCTTTCCGTATGTCTAACTGATAACTGATCTCTGACAAACCTATTTCAACTGGGAAAGTAACTGAAGGATTTTGTTGCTGGGTTCTCTCGGAGGTGGGGATTTGAAAGGATCTGCTGAGTCAAAAGAAGATGTCAAAGATATACACTGAGAATGGAGTACCTTTGACTTCATTGTACTTCAGTGGGCATGGGGGATAGGCAGCTCCTAGAGCTCCCCAAGTTTCTGATACACAGCTTCTCCCACCTAGATTTTAGCACACTTCTTTCCACTTGGTAGCATAGGAAAGGTGGAAACCCAATTCTCCACACTGGATAGAACTAGGCTACTCTAGCCAGGGCTAAAAGAGTTGTGTAAACAGCCTTGGCAGGAAACAGGGTGGCAACAAACCCCCTGCAGAGGGGAAGGCACTGCCAAATGGGTCAACTCTAATTGCTACCAGGACTGGAATTATCCACTTGAACTGTAGCTCTGGCAGTTCCCTGCATTTTCTTCTCCATATATATATATATATATATATATATATATATATATATATATATTTTTTTTTTTTTTTTTTTGAAACTGTTTTGTAATTGATCCCCAAAGATGTGATCATCACGTGCAGTGAGCTTCTAATTTGGGGATGATCAGGGACTAGAATGGTTTTATAAGGACTTTGGTTTTTTTTTTTATTTTTTGAGACGGAGTTTCACTCTTGTTACCCAGGCTGGAGTGCAATGGCGCGATCTCGGCTCACGGCAACCTCCGCCTCCTGGGTTCAGGCAATTCTCCTGCCTCAGCCTCCTGAGTAGCTGGGATTACAGGCACATGCCACCATGCCCAGCTAATTTTTTGTATCTTTAGTAGAGACGGAGTTTCACCATGTTGACCAGGATGGTCTCGATCTCTTGACCTAGTGATCCACCCGCCTCAGCCTCCCAAAGTGCTGGGATTACAGGCTTGAGCCACCGCGCCCGGCCAGGACTTTGTTTTTTGATAGATCTTTTTCAATGGCTATCACAGCATGCTTCATTATATTTTACTATTGTTTTAGTGTCAGGACATTATTCTTTGAAATATTATTTTTTCTTTCTTTTTAAAGATAATAGCTACAATATGAAATGCATATGTGTATCATGACTAGTCTTTACTCTTGGCTTTTGAAATGTTTAACTTAATATGACCTTAAGAAGTAGTATGAAAATTTAGATTTGGCTGACCACCAGGGATGCTTCTTTTATGCACTGGCATAACATAAAAATTTACATTTGTGCCATACTTTACCTATTATAAGACATATTTAAATATATTAATATTTTTGTAAATAAAAGAATGACTACTAGGAACTAGAGGTATGGTTTTAAAAATCTGAGCTTTGTAGAAAAAAAGACCTGGATTTAAATTCTATCCCCTCAAGTTACTGGGTAGACTAGGGCAAGTCATTGGACTCCTAGAGTCCAGATCTTCTCACCTATGAAATGGGGATCATTAGATCTGCCTTATACAGTTGTAACGATTCAGCAAGGTCATATATGTAAAACACTCTGCACAGTGCCTGCCTCACAAAAAATGCTTAGTAAGCTGCAGCTCTTATTACATTATATGATCCTCAAGAAGTTAGTTATTAAACCCTTTGCTCATGAGAGAACTAAGGCTCTAAAATTACAGGACCTGTCTCAGGTCACACAGATAATTCTTAGAGATCTGAGACTACAAGACATGAGAGCTGACTCCAAATCTTTTTTCTCTAAGTCAGCTTCCTTCCTGGCTTCCATTGTGAGTTAAATGACTATTTTACAGCTTCTTCTTTTCTGAAACGCGACATGTCTGGGCTATGATATCTCTCTCCTGCCTTCCATGGTTCTGTACAAACCTGATTGGGTTTGACATGATCCTATATTGTGTGAGTCTACCTGCACTTCAGTTTTGCTGTATAGAAAACACTGTAAGATGGTTTTGTTATTCTTGTCATTATTTGTGCATATTCTGACTCTAAAGAGGTTTGTTCAAGAATGTCTGTAGGCAAATGGCATAGTGATCCTAGCAATATAAAATCACCATGTATATATTTCTTTTCAGCCACTGGCAACAATAACTCAGAAGAATGTGTTCCTTTTGACAGGGCATACCCATTTCTGCCTAACTTGAAGGTGTTACTTTGTCTGTAAATAAGACTGTTGTGTGCTTTTGTGACAAAGTTACTTGCAATCTTTATTTGAATAAGTTTATTAGCAGCAAATGTGGGACTTCTGGATTGATAATGCCAGAAAGAATGGTTTGTTCTTTCTCTACACTGCTCCCTTATTTAGGCCCAAGGGCTCAGAAAGTTGCAGAATGTGTCCTAGGCTGTGCCTGGTCAACCTGATACCATTTGGAAATACATATTTAATTTCAAAGCATTTATAAATCACATATTTTTCACTCAAAATAACTCGCAGTGTGAAAATGCTTCCATATGTTAAAAATGGGTCTCTCTGCTTTGCTGAGGGAGTGGGGAACAAAGTCTAGGTTATATGGGATGTTGAAAATATACATTGAGCAGGCACATATGCAAGTCTAGAATGGTATCTTCTTAAAGTTAATTTTAAATAATAATTAGCAGATTTTTAATTACTGCTAACATTAAAGAGATACTTTTCACACAAAATATTGTATCAGTAAGAACTAAATCACTCTTCAAAAATATTACTAATAAGTTAATACAGCTGAAATATAGCTTCATAGATTGAGTCCAGATAAATTTAAACTCTTCCCCCTTGGTGAAGAAACATACGATTTTAAAATTTCTTCATGGATTCCAAGGACACAGGCCGGATGGAGAAGCTTGATTGCAACTTCTTCCAATTCCAAACCTCTTTTCTTTAAACTTATTCCTCTTTGTCTTGAGCCTTTGAGCACATAGAATAAAAAGCTCCTTGTTTTTCCATTTCCACAGGAATAAGTAGATGTTATTCCACTGAGAACAAGTCTTTGGCAGCCTACTCAGGAAGAAGGAGCTGAGTTGCCATCCAAAGCCTGACCAGCCCAAGAGGGGCCTGGACCCCATTCCCCTCTAGGGAACTCCCAGGAGGCTGAGGTTCCTCTTCTCCTTGTATTTGAGGGCTGAACTGCCCTCCTGGCCCTCAGGCATAGAAATGTAGCAGGAATAACATGATGCCTGTGGTAGATGGTTCTGCAGGGATGTATCTTACTGTACCGTATTAGAACTAGTTTGGGAGAAGTAAAGGGTACCAATCTGTACCCTTACCAGAAATGTTTTGTTCACCAAGCTAATGAAAATTGGCAGAGAAAAGTTTTTACTTTGAAAATTTATATGGCTTGAAATATTCCCAGGAATACTGAAAACAATCCTTTAAATTTATCTATTCCTGAGGATGTCTGGCTAGCTCAGTTGGCTCACTGCAACCTCTGCCTCCTGAGTTCAAGCAATTCTTGTGCCTTAGCCTCCTGAGTGTCTGGGATTACAGGCACCCACCACCATGCCAGACTAACTTTTATATTTTTAGTAGCAGTGGGGTTTCAACATGTTGTCCAGGCTGGTCTCGAACTCCTGACCTCAGGTGATCGGCCCGCCTCGGCCTCCCAAAGTGCTGGGATTACAAGTATGAGCCACTATGCCCAGCATATTAATTAATTTTAGCTTACTTAGTTTTCAAAATGAAAAATGTTTTAAAAACACCAAAACTTTAATTCATATTTGAAAATAAAGCTTCTTATAACAAAAATTTGTCTAATAAGCAGAACTTCATAATCTGTGGTACTGGTATATGTCTTGCCTATGCTAAATATATAAAAATACACACGCACATACACATCTTTATCTGCCACTTCATGTCTCAGCAGACAAGTAAAGTTTAACACAACCAATCATAGACCAAAATAATCAATTTTCAGCATTCACAGGTTTACTCTTACTCTTAATAGCAATATCCTTCCTTTTATTAGAACAGTTGCTTAAACAGGTCATTATAAAGATCTGAAATATGGTTTTTTCATCTAGATGGAGTCCCACTCCAGAGAGATGACCATGTTTATTGAGCTATAGTTGCTGCAAGTCTAAAAGTTTCTCTGAATCTGATGAGGGAAAGGAATTTGAGTCTCCTTAGCACTGAGTTCTTTCAGGGCCTGAAGCCCATCCTGCCATTATACAGGTCATACTTAAAAATCTCTTTCTTATCTCTCCTGTTTGAGTACTAGGTTGGGTTCCCTCTTCTCACTTTCATTTTAAACCCTGTCCTTCTGAATCAACTTGCAGACATATATTTTATGTTCTTTTGATGTTGCTTTAGTTAGTATGAAAAGATACCTTCACACCAGCATCCCTTGTTAAAAGTCTAGATCTTATTCCTTTGACCTTTTGTTTGTTTATTGCCATCCACAGGGTGTGAGGTATGTGATCATTGGGTAGAAGGAATGCAGCTTTTTAATGAATACAGGTATTTACTGCATTTTAAATCCTGACTTTTGAATATTTTGCTAGTTTGCCAACAGACTTCATTAAAAAGCAACTCAGGTGTGAAACTTACCTTGCCTAAGAGTTGATTAAAATTTTAAGTCAAGTTAATGATTTAATGTAATAGTTGAGCCAACACTTGAAATAAAGACCCAGTTTAAATAAAAGTGAATTATAATAATGACTACTATTTAATACCTTTTTAATTTGAGGTTTGGCATACTGCCTCTTTATTTTGTCAGAAACCCAAACTGCTCTCCAAGACTGTAACAGTCCAGTTCCAAAAATGGTACGTTGCTATCTTTTGCATTTCATGCAGTGTGGGACATAGGGACTATGCAGTTATTTAAAGTTAAGCAAAAACTGCTAGCCTAATCTGTAAGCCACTTGCTGTGAGCTGCTAGATGCGCACTGATACATCTGCATTTTTGCAACTGTTTCTTTTCCAGTCAAACTTACCCTTTTGGGAGACAGTTGGATGTAGTTGGTAATTCATGTAGAAATTAACTGGTGATTTAATAACAACCTATTCTAAACAATAGAAACACAAATTGAGTTCAAGGGCCAGCCATCATCCAAGCCCTTTGCAGGTACTTAGCTGAACACCTATTTTGTACCAGCTTAAGAGGCGGTGAGCATGAGTGAAAGCCCAGTCTCTGGAGTCCAGATTTTGGGTCAGGAGCTTGGCTGAAGACCCCAGCTGTGAGACCTCCTGGGACTTTCACAAAGAAATGAGCTAATACATCAAAAGTGCTGAAAAACAGTGTCTGGTCTATAACAAACACTTCATAAATGTGATTTGTTTGTAAGTGACATGTTAGCACTGCGATATGGTCTAGGGTATGAATCCATTTTTTCTGCTCTCAAAAACAGCACAATTGAGTCAGCATTAACACAAAATAATAATTCTTGGCAAAGCTCAGAATCTTAGTTTTGAATGTGATTTTGTAGGTCCCCTTATGGAACTTATCATCTAAGGTGTCTAGGGCATGCTTAGTAGATGGCCTTCCATAACAAAGAATATCAATAAAGGTTCAAATGTTTGCTCTTGCCAGATCTTGCTTCATGTATGGAGCACACTAGTGTAAAGGCTACATGTGTGCCAGGATCTTGGCCCTTCATCCCACAGGGTCAGCCTCCTGAATTGACGTCAAAGTGCTGTATCATTTTTAATATATGCCTTATTGTGAGAAAATGAGGAGAAGCACTGTTTCTTGTAATTGACTTTAGAAGACACCAGCAAAGATAGCATAGTTTGTATGTGAATGTTAGATTAAGTTATACCACTTAAAGTGGTATATATTGACCTAGAGGGGAATTCGTACCCCAAGTGTGGTTGCCAGGACCAGGAAGCTCATTCAGAGGCTTCTCATTACAAGCTTGTCATCTTTCCATCTCAATCAATATCTAAGCCTTTGAGATTTCGCATAATCAACATCATAAATGAATTTTCATTGGTGAAATTAATGGCATTCAAGACCCTGGATTGCCTGAAATATTTAGGACAGTTGCTAGTCTGGACAGAAGAATCTGGCAAGGCTTATAGCCTGTACTCGTAGGTACAGTGCCCAAAGCTTTATACTGAAAGGTCCCAGTGTCCATTAATGAGCAGGATAATTCTTGGTTACTGGCTGACTGCACAGAATACTGCCTGGAGAATGTCATTTTGTCTGAGCAAACCTTTTGGGCAAGATATAATCAGATTACCTAAGGAACAGAGAATTTGGGGCATCATATGCAGTGTTTTATGCTTGTTTGCTAATTAATTTTTGTTTAGTAAATAGCCATTTATGTGAAAGAATTTAGCCTCAGATTTGCTTTATTTTAACAAGGTATTGAGGTTGTGGAGGAGTAGCTTACTTTTACTACATCCCTAACTTTTTACTGGTTATTACTAGCTCCCCGAAAGAACCTAAAAGATATAAATGATCAAATTAACTCAAGTTGGCATGTAATACTTCCCACTTCTCTCACAGTCAAAGCCAAAGGGCTTACCAGGGCAGACATGACTATCTAACTGCTCCTCTCCCCTCTCCGTATCTCTCAATCATTTCCTTACACTCACTTAAGCTAACTCAATTATACTGGCCTCCTTTTGACCCTCCAACACAGTCATTCTTAAAGTGTGATCTCTGCAACTGCTGCAAGGGCATTTCTCTGAGAACTTGTTAGAAATGAAAATTCTTGACTCCTTCCTTCCACTCCCCTCAGAACTTCTGAATCAGAAAGTCAGACTGGGACCCAGCAATTGTGTTTTAATAAGTTCTCCGGGTGATTCTGCAGGTGATGCTAAAGTTTGAGAATCACAGACCCAGATAACTGTGATAGAAATATTGCTCTAACTGAAATGAATCAATAACCACATCAGAACAAACGTAGGTGAAGTGTGATTTCTAAAACTCAGTCTTTTTACTTACTCTTTATGCTACCTGGATTGCTCTTCCCCCAGATGTTACACAATCCACTCCCTCACCTCTTTCAGGTCTTGACTCAAATTCACCTTCTTAATGAGGTCTTCCCTGAGCACGCTGCTTAAATCAGACCTCCATTATGACACTCCATTTTGCCTGCTTTATTTTTTTCCATAATCTCTATCTTCATCATTATCATTTACACCATTGGTCCCTAACCTTTTTGGCATGAGGGACTGGAAGACAATTTTTCCACAGATGGTGGGAAGGTGGGTGGGGATGTTTTCGAAATGAAACTGCCTCACCTCATATCATCAGACATTAGATTCTCATAAGAAGCATGCAACCTAGATCCCTCACATGCTCAGTTCACAATAGGGTTTGCGCTCCTGTGAGACTCTAATGTGCATTGATCTGACAGGAGGCAGAGCTCAGGTGGTAATGCTCGCTCATGCCCTGCTCACCTCCTGCTTGTTTGGAACTGGGTTCCAAACAAGCCATGGACCCCTGATTTGCACTATATGTTTTGCTTATTTATCTTCTTTATTGTTTGCCTTTCTGCCTCTGAGAAAATAAGCTTTTTGTGGGTAGAATTTTTAGTTTGCTTTGTTCACTAGAGTCGAGAACAGTGCCTGATAATTGGCAGCCATTAAGTATTTATTCATAAAATAAATGAAGTGCTATATAAATTCAAACAAGATGAAGTAGAAATGGGGTAAAAAAATATTCATGAAGTAGTCCATTTCAGCTATTTATTAAAGGATAACTCATGAGTCAGTCATGGTTTTAAAACAGTAACAACACTGAGTTCTAAAGAAAAGTACAAGAAATCATTGATTCTAAGGGATGTTCTATAATGAAAAGACAGATGATTGACAAAAAGAGGTACTGTCTCACCCTAGCTATTAGGTAGTTCTTTTTATTATACCTCAATTTATCCTGTGCTAATCTCATTGATTAGCTAATTTTTGGTGTCCATGTTATTAACAGAGAAGTTCTAAGCTTTAGGAATAAAAGCAACAATAAAACACCACTATTATGAAACTTGGCTAAGGCTATACTAACATTCTATCTTGAGGGTGTGATATTTCCTGAGCTGTGGGTACTCTGCCAGTAGGACACAGTAATGTTCTTGGGTAAGTTATTCAAATTCATTGAGATATTTCAGTCTCTTCACTATTTTGTGGAATCAGTAGTAGAGGCCTAGAGGAAAATTTGGAGTCTGAGGCATCCTAGGCCGTCTCACATTTTAGAAAATGAGGGTTAGATTATGTAAAATAAAATGCACAGATGAATTTTTGACAAATTTGTGTACTCAGGTAACCAAACCCTTATCAAGATAGAAAACATTTTTATTGCCCCAGTGAGTTCCTTGTGTCCTATTCCAGTTCTTCTCCCTGGGCAACAACTGTTCTGATGTCTATCAACATGGCCTAGTTTTGCCTGTAGAAATATGTACTCTTTTGTGTCTGGCTTATTTTCACTCAATATAACATTTCTGAGATTCATCTACATGGTTACATGTATCAGCAATTCATTTCTTTTTACTACTGAGCGGTATTCCAGTGTGTGAATATACCACAATTTGCTGACCCATTTACTTGCTTATGAACAGTTTTGTGTTATTCACATGTTGGGGCTCATATGAATAAAATCTGCTATCAACATTCTTGTGCAATATTTTCCTACATTGCTTCTAGAAGCTTTATATATTTAGCTTTTGTGTTTTGGTCATATTCTATCTCAAACTAATTTTTGTATGAGGTAGGTATTTAGGTTCTTTTGTGGATATATTTTTATTTCTCTTAGAAAAATACCTAAATATGGAACTGTTGGATCACAGGATACTTGTGGGTCTAATTATATAAGAAACTGCCAAACCATTTTCCAAAGTGGTTTTTACCACTTCCCAGCAATGAGTGAGTTCTGGTTGTTTCACATCCTCTCCAAGCATTGTGTTACCAACATTTAATATTTTAGCTATTCTAGTGGATGTGAAGTGATATTTCATGGTGGTTTTATTTTGCATTTCCCCGTTGACTGATAATGTAGAGCATCTTTTAATGTGCTTTTGGCCATTTATATACTTTCTTTTTAAGTGTTTGCCAGATCATTTGTCCTTTTTTTGTTTGTTTGTTTGTTTGAGATGGAGTCTCAGTCTGTTGCCACGCTGGAGTGCAGTGGTACAATCTTGGCTATCTGCAGCCTCCAACTCCCTGGTTCAAGTGATTCTCCTGCCTCAGCCTCCCAAGTAGCTAAGATTACAGGTGTGCACCACCACACCCAGCTAATTTTTGTGTTTTTAGTAGAGACAGGATTTCACCATGTTGGCCGGGATGGTCTCAATCTCCTAACCTCATGATCTGCCCACCTCAGCCTTCCAAAGTGCTGGGATTACAGGCGTGAGCTACCACACCCGGCCCATTTGCCCATTTTTTAATCAAATTGTTTATTATGAGTTGTAAAAGTTTTTAACATACTCTGATTGAAAGTTCTTTTTCAAGTACATATTTGACATTTTTCTCCCAGTCTTTTCTTTTCTTAGTGGTATCTTTTGAAGAACAGATATGTTTAATATTGATACTCTAACTTACCAATTTTCTACGGTCGATGCTTTTTTGTCTGTCTAAAAGCTGCCTATTCTGACAGTGAAGATATTTTCCTACATTGCTTCTAGAAGCTTTATATATTTAGCTTTTGTGTTTTGGTCATATTCTATCTCAAACTAATTTTTCTATGAGGTAGGTATTGAGGTTCATTTTTAGAAATATATCCCCCTATTTGTTCCAGGAGTCTTGTAGAAAAGACTATCCTTCCTTTGAGTTATCTTGATACCTTTGTTAAAAACCAAGTGACCATGTACTAAGAGATCAGTCTCTGGGCTTTATATTCCTGTCCAACAGTAGATTTTTCTATCCTTACACTGATACTATACCATCCTGATTTATTATAGCCTGAAATCCAAAGTGTAGATTGTCAACTTTGTTCTCTTTTTCAAGATTGATTTAGCTATTCTAGGTCCTTAATACTTCCTTATACTTTTAAAATCAATTTGTCAATTTCAAAACAAAAAATCTAGTGTAATTTTTATTGAGATGGCCTTGACTCTATAGGTCAATCTGAGGAAAATTGACATTGAGCATTCCAATTCATGAACTTGGGATATATCTCTTCTTATAATTCAGTTTTCTTTAGCTTCACACTGCAATGTTTAAGTGTACAAGTCTTGCACATATTTTGTTAAATTAATCCATAAGTATTTTCTTTCTATGCTATTTAATGAGTATATTTTTAATTTCCACTTGTTCTTAGCTAATACATAGAAATATGATATTTTTGTATGTTGACTTTGTAGCCTTTTACCTTAGTAAATGCATTTACTAGTTCTAGCATTTTTTTTTTATAGATTTTTCTGGATTTTTCTACAAACACCATTAGTCATCTGTGAAAAAAGATGGTTTTACCTCTTTCTTTCCAATATTAAGCCTTTTATTTCTTTTTCTTAATGTAATACACTGGCTAGGATCTCCAGTACCCTGTTGAATAGAAGTGATGATAATGGACAGCTTTGGTTTTTTTCCCAATCTTAGGAGGAAAATGTACAATCTTCTACATTGAGTAGTGTTAGCTGCTGGGTTTGTTGTAAGTATTTTTCTCTATCAGGTTGAGGAAGTTGTCACTGTATTCCAAATCCCTTCAATTTTTATATCAGTTGGTGTTGAATTTTGCTTATGTTCCTCTGCATTTTTCTGGCACAAAGGTATTCATAAGAACTTTTAATCCTTTTAATATCTGTTAATGACACTTTCTACATCATTCTTGATATTGATGGTTTCTCTCTCTCTCTCTCTCTCTCTCTCTCTCTCTCTCTCTCTCTCTCTCTCCCTTTTTTAAAATAGAGTCTCTATTGCCCAGGCTAGAGTGCACTGCCGTGATCTTGACTAACTGCAACCTTTATCTCATGGGCTCAAGCAATTCTCATGCCTCAGCCTCCTGAGTAGCTGAGATCACAGGCACATGCCACCATACCTGGCTAATTTTTGTATTTTTAGTAAAGACGAAGTTTCACCATGTTGACCAGGGTGATCTTGAATTCCTGTCCTCAAGTGATCTGCCTACCTCAGTCTCTCAGAATGCTGAGATTACAGGTGTGAGCCACCGTACCCAGTAATGTCTCTTTTTATTGATTAATCTAGGTAGGGTTTTATTAATTTTATTAATATTTTGAAAGAAATAACTTTGGGGATCACGGAGGAGCAGACTACTTTCTCATGACTTTGTTTTTAGGAATGGAAACATAAAGGATTTTTTTTTAAGTTTTGTTTTTGTTAAATCCAACTTCAAAAGTGTAAGTAGAGATGGCCTTGGACAACCATGGCTTTTTTTTATGTGGTAAAATATGCTTACCATAAAATTTATCATTTTAACCATTTATAAGTGTATAGTTCAGTAGTGTGAACTATATTGACCTGTTTGTATAACCAATTTCCAGAACTCTTTTTATCCTGAAAAACTGAAATTCCGTACTATTAAACAACGCATCCTCCATCGTTTCTTCCCCAAAACCCTAGAAACAACATTCTACTTTCTGTCTCTCTAAATTTGACTACTTTAAATACCTCATGTAAGTGGAATAAGACAATATTTATCTTTTTGTGACTGGCTTATTTCATTCAACTTAATATCCTCAGGTTCATATATGTTGTAGCATATGTCAGAATTTCCTTCATTTTTGAGGCTAAAAATTATTTATTTATTATCATTTATTTTTATTTTTATTATTATTATCCACATTTCATTGATCCATTCACTTATTGATAGAGATTTGGTTGTTTCCATCTTTTGGCTATTGTGAATAATACTACCATGAATATAGGTGTGCAAGCATCGGTTTTAATTACTGCTTTCACTTCTCTTAGGATTTTATCCAGAAGTGAAATTGCAGAATACCATGGTAATTATATTTCTTAATTTTTGGAGGAACTGTCTGATATGGTTTGGCTGAGTCTCCACCCATATCTCATCTTGAATTGTAGTTCCCATAATCCCCAGGCGTTATGGGAGGGACCAAGCAGGAGGTAATTGAATCATGGGGGCAGTTACCCCCTGCTGTTCTCATGATAGTGAGTTCTCAGGAGAGCTGATGGTTTTATAGGGCCTTTTCCCCCTTTGCCCATCACTTCTGCTTCCTGCCACCATGTGAAAAAGAACATGTTTGCTTCCCCTTTTGCCACGATTGTAAGTTTCCTGAGGACTCCCCAGTCCTGTGGAACTGTGAGTCAATTAAATCTCTTTCCTTTATAAATTACCCAGTGTCAGGCAGTTCTTTATAGCAGCCTGAGAACGACTTATACATTGCCATAGTGCTTTTCACAGCAGCTCCACCATTTTATCTTCTCCAACAGTGCACGAGGTTCCAATTTCTCCACATTCTTGCCAGCATTTATTTCCTGTGTGTGTTTTTTTCAATTAGTAGCCATCCTAATAGAAATGCAGTGAGAAAATGAAGTTTTGGCCATTAAACTGATTTATATATATATTTCCTAGTGCTATTAAGAATGCTTATTATGGAACTATCTAAGGGGTCCTTAGATAGTTTCAAGGGAGTGGCTGCCACACCAAAAAGACCAAGCATGTGATTAGAGATTGGAAATTTCAGATCCACCCCATTCCCCTAACCCCCTAGGAGGAGAGAAGAACTGGAGATTAAGTTCAGTCATATGGCCAATGACTTAATCAATCATGCCTACATAATGAAACTTCACTAAAAACCCTGGACACTGTGCTCAGGGGAGCTTCCTGGTACTAAGAGAGAGGGTGGCTCATCTGGACTCTGTAGAAGCAGAGGCTCCTGTGCTCATGACCCTTCCAGATGTCATCCCATGTACCTCTTTATCTGGCTGATCATTTGTATCCCTTATAATAAAATGGAAATTGAAAGTGTAGAGCTTTCCT